>NC_136433.1:55912500-57382500 GCF_052849685.1 Lactuca virosa
TATTCCTCCATAATTTTATAATGTTTTAGGTACTCATAAATAAGTTTTGTAAAATCCAGAAGTGAATTTATTAACTTTGTGAATATAAACTGTATATAATTCAGTTTTTAGAATTTACATTGTGAATCCGACTTACTATTATTCACATTGTGAATCTGAGTTGAGTATAATCAACTTTTAGTAGATTCACATAGTGAAATTGAGCTAAAATTTTGAGCATTCACAACATGAATATGAGATATAATTTCGAAAAAAATTATTTTTTACGTCAATATGAATCTATATTTAAAGAGTATCACAACACAAGGAGACGGTGTTGACACGTTAGCTTCTTTGCCACATCACCCTTACGTGCCTTGCCTTGTGGAATGACCATACGTCCATACCGCATGGTTATCATAGATCTTACAACTCATATATATTTGTAAAAATTATTGGATGAACAAACATACATTTTTGAAAACATTAAAAAAAGCAATGGAAATTAAGTTTACATGTTTTAACAATGAAACTGGAGAAATCTCCGATAAAGTCTCAATATTTTGGTTTATTTTACGGTTTAGTCTTAACATAAAATTCATATATGCCCTTATTAAACGTTAAAATATCATATTTGCCCAACCTAAAATTCAAATATCAAATTTATCCTTCTTAATATTTTAAAATATCATATTTACCCAAATCAGTTTTTTAAATGATTTTTATTAATCTATAATTCCTTTTTATAGTTTTAAATCATTATAATTAAAAGAAAATAGTTAACATACAATAATGTCCTTACCTACTAAATTCTAAATGACAGGATTATTAAGCAAGATCTATTTTCCTTGTGGCCATCTTCCTCATAGTTTGTTACTTCGTCGTCATGATGAACACGATCACCTCACTACCACTTTAACCCTACCAGCTTCTATCTCCCTCCATCTTATATTGATCATAACATACCCGCAAATCAATAATGAAACCCACTTCTATCACTCCCGGTACACCTTTTCCCATTTATTATGTTTTCTCTGTTACTCTCTAGTGTTCTATCTCCACGCCATCACCACCATTTCTTCGTTTCTTTTCGGTTGGATGTAATTCCTCCACTCCTCCTACCACTATAAATATCAAAGTGCCCCAAGAAAATCTTGTTATAAAAGATGATGCTACAATTGAGTTCATTTTCTTAATCGTATTGGAAATATGATGGTTGTTTTACTTAAAGTTGTTAGAAATTATATTCAAGTAATTGAGGGATCATAAGGTATTGATCATAAAGGAATTATATTCAATTTATTTGAGCGATTATAAAGTATTGAATGATTAAAAAACTGATTTTGGTAAATATGACATTTATATGGGTTGTTCTTCCTAATGACTTTAAGCATTCTAGACCCTTTGTACTTTAAGATGCTCTGTGTAAATAAATTTGTTTGAAGCATTCGACATTACACAAGTTTATGATGAAAATTCTAATACTTTCAGATTCCAACATTCAAGATTCATTAATAAGGGTTTCAAGCATTCAAGACGTAGTAAGCATAGTCTCCTGGTTGATTATGTTGTCAAAACGATGGGCATATATGGAAACGGAATTGTGAAAATTCATATTAAAGCAACCATACATAAGTTTAAGATCAAGTGTCTAAATGGGAAAATTGATCAAAATCATGAACATAGATGGAGAGAGGGGAAAAGGGAATACATCGAATTACAATTACCTGGTGTGTATTCTTGATTTCAAGAAGGAATATACGATAGGTAAGACGAGGACATCGAGGTGATAGGCAAGACGAGGACGCCGAGGTTAACACATGCGATTGTGAAGAAGAGGGCCACAAGTAAATTGATCGTGTTTACTAAATCCTGTCAAGGGCATTATTGTCCATTAAGTGTTATATTTTAATTTTAGTGATTTAAAATTATAAAAAAGGATTATAAATGAATAAAAACCATTTAAAAACTAATTTGGGTAAATATGATATTTTAAAATATTAAAAATGACAAATTTGATATTTAGGTGTTAGCCCGGACAAATATGATATTTTTACGTTTAATGAGGGTATATACGAAATTCTTCATTTAATTTTTAAACAGAAAAGTCCAAATTATCTAATTTTATACGATAATCTATTATTTTTTATTGAAAAAATAATGATTGTCTCGTTCATTTGGACAAAATATAAAATAATAGACATTTTTTTGTTCAAAAAATAGAAGTTAAGATTAAACAATAAACTGACCGAAAATATTGAGACTTTATCAGTAATTTCTCATGAAACTTTTACAACTTTTATAGCCAAAAAAGAAAAAAAAATCACAAAGAAATTGGACATTTCACAATGCCTATCGAAATAATATTACTCTAAATTTTGTAAGAAACTAGCGAGACATACTTTAAACTTTACACGAATGCCTTTGCAGAATATTTTTTAGCCAAAGCAACGTTGTTTCACTGCATAAATGCATTTTGTAATTTGATCGCTGTTACGAGTATATAACTATTTGAAACAGTTATTGATTTTTTTTTTTCTTAAAAATCTATTCATTTATGTGATTCTTCCATTTTAAAAATCAAATTTATGTATAGTAGTCTGATTATGCGCGTTACATGCGCGTGCTTAGGCGAAGGGCCAAAATAGAAATCACGCGCAAAATGCGGAGGACAACATAACTACAGGTAATAGGTAGACCTTGTTTACACGCCCCTTTTACCCCAAAATTGGTGTCAGGAATCAAGAAACCAGGCTTTTTCTTATTAAATTTCTAGGATAAAATACTTATATAATTAATATTTTAAAAAATTAAAACATTATACAAATTTGAGAAAATATCTATCAAGACCATTCACAAACTAAGGAATACATCAATTATATCATAAATAAAAAGAATCTTGACAATCTTCTACAAACGATAAAATAAAAACTATCATAATCAGTTTTTTTGTTTTCACAAAATAACTATCTTTCTGATTTTTCAAACAAACGACAATATCTTTTTCAATAGAACTACTACAATTTTTTATGCAAATTATTTTGAGAAGGCATACAAATAAAAATATTGAAGTATTTTGAATTTATTTTAGAGAAAAATAAATTGTTGTGTAATTATTCTTGATATGTTTAGAAATTATATATATTATTGCAAAATAAATAATTTTTTTTTTAAGTTTTTTGTTGTAGATGAAAAATAATTTCACAGGAAAAAGTAATACTATAGTGGTTACATTTCATTAATTGTGATCACTTATATCAAGATTTAAAAAAATGATTCTTTATTTAGAATCTTCCCCATTTTTGGTATTTTTTTGGTGATTTTTTCTTTACAAAATCATACCAAAAAATATAAAAATTATAATGACCCACCGACCCTTCTTAGACCATCAACCGTTGACTGCTTCTTTCCCTTCATACTTCGACTATTTCTAATCCGCAGTTTCAAACTTCAAATTTTCATGCTTTCAAAATGGTCAACATTCAACTATCGCTTCCCCCTTCAATCTTATTCTATATTATTTATTACATGGATTACTCGTTCTTTGTCTCATATTATTTTCAATCGAATTTCTATCATCATCACAACAACTTTTCAAACTTTGATTTCCGCGTTTGCATGTCTTCTTTATATATACATCACAACACCTCCTTCGCTTCTTCATCATTCCTTACCAAAATTAACAAAAAACCCAACTCAGATTTCCATAAAACATCACAAAATACAATTGATTTTCAACTCTTTTTGAATCTTTTTACCTAATCAAGAACACCCAACAATGATTTCTGCCTATAGAAGCCGGAGAGCAGCAAGAAACGCTAACAAGATCAAGAAAGGCTCCAAATTGGTGGATGTTGATGTCGAGGTCACCATACCGGAGCATTTCCGGTGTCCGATATCCCTGGAGTTGATGAAAGATCCGGTGACGTTGTCAACAGGGATCACTTACGATAGAGAAAGTGTAGAGAAATGGATATATGAAGATGAGAAGCACACATGTCCGGTCACCGGCGTAAGCTTGACGACCCTCGACCCTGTACCTAATCACACTCTCAGAAAGATGATACAAAACTGGTGCGTTGAGAATAAGTTATATGGGTTTGATCGGATCCCAACTCCTCGAGCTCCGGCGAACTCGTATCAAGTTTCCGATATTCTTTCCAAGATTGTGGACATGAGAGCGAAGGGGAATGCAGAAGGTGTCATGGAGTTGGTGGTGAAGATGAAAGATTTAGCGAAAGAGAGTGAGAGAAACAAGAGGTGCATTGTTGCAAATGGGTCAGCAAGAATATTATCGGAGACATTCGAGATGTTTTCTTCCTACAAGAATCAAGAAAACGCATCAGTTTTGGAAGAAATCTTGTCTGGTTTAACCTTGCTTCTTCCTTTCGATCAAGATACAAAATCTTATCTTGGTTCGAACCAATGTTTAAGCACCGTTGTATGGATTCTAAAGGTTGGAACTTTATCGGGAAGAAGGAATGCTGTTTTGATACTGAAAGAGATTCTTTCATCCGATCAAACAAAGCTACATGAATTCACAGAGATTGAAGGAAGTATCGAAGCTTTAGCGAAGCTCATCAAGGAGCCAATTTGTCCTACGACAACTAATGCATCATTGTTAGCGATTTACCATTTAGTCACTCCATCAACTTCTTTTGACCACAAGAAAACCCTAATCTCAACATTCGTCAACATGGGTATAATCGATAAGCTTCTAGAAATGCTTGTAGACTGCTCACGAGGTGTTTGTGAAAAGTCCTTGGGTGTACTCGAAGGTCTTTGCAGCATTGACGAAGGGCTTGAGAAGGCTTACAGCAATGCGTTGACAGTTCAAGTGTTGGTGAAGAAACTGCTTCGTGTTTCTGACATGGCGACTGAGTTTTCGGTTTCGATTCTTTGGATGCTGAGTAGATATGAGAAGAGTAAAGGGGTAGAGGAAAGTGTCGCCATTGAAGCACTTCAAGTGGGAGCTTTTCAGAAGCTTTTGTTGCTGTTGCAGGTTGGTTCTTCTGTGAAAACGAAGGAGAAATCTGGTGATTTGTTGAAGGGAATGAATGTGCATAGAGGAAGAGTGGATTGTATTGAATCTATGGATTTCAAGAACCTCAAGAGGCCATTTTGAACAAAGGACTTAAGTTTATTTGTAAATTTAACAGAAAAATACACGTAGGAAAATCATTCTTTAACTTAGATATATACTACATGTTATTACATGGATAAATAATTAATTGGATTGGGCCATTGGCATTTGGCAACATCATATTTTCTTTATGTTGGTGAATTTGGCAATTTTACTTGATTATAACAAATGTAATAACACAAATTTGCAATTCCAATTTTTGGTTTTGTTTTTAGTTCTTCTGTTTATGGAAAAATGTAAGTGATTGTTTCATATATAAACTTATCTTTTCTTTTAATTAATCACATTATTTGTAGAAAAATTCAAGTTCGTATTGAACAAGTTAAATGAACAATGGCCATGTAATTGATGGTTACTTGTTTTGTTAAACCATAATTTTTCTTCTTAATGACAATTTATGTTTTATAGAGAATACAATATTTTAAAAGATAAATGGTTGTGTATAACTTGGATCGTTAATGATATTAATTAAGCTTACATCATTCACCAAACTTTCATTTTCTAGCTATAACTCATTTATTATGTGGTTCACAAATATGCGAAAGTCTAAAAGAATCAACCATATTAGCTCAATGTCTTCATGTTTGATGCTCACGAATTAAAATTGACGGATTAAATAATCACACTTGATAATCTTATTGTGTTATAATATTTGATGCTCAATTTTATATACGAATTACAATCCTTTGTTCATGATAAAGCCATTTTGTTTACGATGCCTTTACATGTGCGAAAAATGCTTTAAAAATATGCATACGTTTATAACAATGTGAAGGAAACATATTTAAAACATGTTCAATGAAATTCGATAAAAACAATATTAAAGAATTTAGAGGTTAATAGCATATCTCATCGTTTATACAATTGGTCACGTTCGCATTCTATTATTGTTTTTGAAAAGTTTTTGCATACATTTTTTGTCCAATATTCACACCCTATTGTTGAAATATATGATAGATCAAGGAAAAGCAAACCCTTAAATGATTTTCTACATAAATTGGCCATATTTTATACTGATTTCACAAATAAACAATTATAATTACATTATCACACTATTAGAAACATGTGTTTTCCACATAAATCTGTCGTATGTTTATTTAATTTTATATTTTTAAAAGATTCTAATTAATTTTGTCTAACACATATGCAAAAAAAAAAAAACAAAAAACAAAAAAAACAAAAAAAAAAAGCTTCCAACTATGAGCTACCAGCTACCAACTAACAATTTATAACTAGTTTTTAAAAAAATGTCATTATTCACTAATAAGTGAATAAGGAAGTGTTCGGAAATACTACCTCAAAACTGTTAGTTGGTAGTTGGAAGTTGTAGTTTTTTTTATATATGCGTGTTCTGTATTTGTAGATGGATACTTTTAAACATGTAAATCTACGTAAAAATACATCTTTGTAAATATAAAATATAAATATAATAATAATAATTTATTGACTAAAATATTTTTTTTAAACTAAGAAATTTTGCATCATTGTGTTCCATTACAAAATCAAAAGTAATATGACAACATAAAACTCTAGTTATTAAATCATCAACGCCGAACTATTCAATATTAAAGGAGCAATATTATTATCATGTTATTAGATTCGTTACCTGTGTCATTACTACACACATCACAAACTTGATCATGTGGTATGAAATCTGAATGTTCAACAAAATTGAAAAAAAAAATGTCATTCTTAAAGTTACCACCAATGTTTTAAAAACTGGTTTAAACCGGCCGGTCGAACCGGTTGGACCTGGAATCGGGGAAGGGAACGGTTCAACTATCACCGGTTTTATGTTTATTTCTGAACCGGATCGAACCGGCCGGTTTTTACAAAGATCCGGTTGAACCGGTTTAATTAAACCGGTCGAACCGGTTAAACCGAATAAAAACACATGAAATTGAAACCTTTTGCATAATAAACTTTAGTAGTTTTTTCACATTTATTAAAATTTTTCTGAATAAAAACACATGATAAATGTTATGAAGTTTTTTGATGCATTTATATTCATTTACGACTTTATTTTCTTTTTAATGCACGTAGATTGATATAAAACTTATGGTTATGAGTTATTTTAATATTTTTAGAATGATCTACAACTTGTTTTCATGTGTATTTTAATGTTTGAACTTATGAACTTCATATTATTGATTTGTGTATGTGGGTATGTGTACGAAAATACGAAAAAAGATGAAAATTATAGAAACCGGTTTACTCAGCGGTCGAACCGGTTAAACCGGAAACCGGTCTCCATACCGGTTCAACTAAAAAACCGGTTTTTAAAACATTGGTTACCACAAATATAGTTATATAAAGAAAATGAATCATAAAGTCGATTTGAGTTTGTCCACTAAATTATGGCATTATCTTCCATCTATTCTTGAAAATTCCAAATGATATTTCAATATAACTTCACAACGATGAATGAGATAAACTAAACATGTAACATACCAAGAATTTGCTTCAAGAACAATAAACAATAGTATAAGAAAAAAGTAATGAAATTTCGAGTCCTGTGATAAAAATAGGCATGAATAGAAGAAATTACTTGTTGGATAAAGATTGTGCACTACAAGCAAGAGGAACAATATATCTAGAGTTGTGAGGTTCTTTGTGAGAGACAATGAATGGAATATTGATTAAGGGGAGAGAGAAGAATATGTCGTGTTTAGGGTGAGAACAATTAAGAGGGTGTTTGTGATTTTATTTTGAACCTTAAAAATAATTTTAAACACAAAAAAGAATTATTGATTTATGATGATGAAAAAATGAGTTTTTAAAAAGTATTTGTAATAGTTTATGTGGTGAGAGAAATCAATAAAGAAATCAATAAGTCAATAAGTTTTTTTTTTTAAATGTTTGTCTTAGTTTATTCATGTTTTAAAGGAAATTTGTCTTCTACAATCGAAAAAATTAAAATGAGTTCTGAAAAGTTAGAATTTCTTCTTATTGAAAACTCAGTTTTAAAGGCTTAATGAGAAGTTATTCCCACACTGCCATACTTGCCGCGAAAAACCACAACCATCTAGCCCAATTCTAGGTCTACATCCCAACTCTGAAAATCTCATGTTTGCCCTCTTTTTCCTTCGAACGCGGAAAGCTGGAAGAACATGACCCCTGTCATAGATAGCGACATCCCAAACCATCTGCCAATCACTTAACCTCCGTCTGCAAGCCTCGATCCGATCATCACGATCGCTCCGTTCTAGAATCTTGCAACTCAACTGGCACTACCTCGAGAAAGGACCTCGAGACCTCAAAATCAATTAACTCGCCTAGGTCTGCACCATTTAAACCTAACTGACATGGCCACTAAGGCCCTAACAATCACTAGTCCCATTCTCCGTCTGAACAACCATAATTAACCGATAAATTGAATAAGACGGAAACACATTGCAATGAATCATGGAGCCAAACCATACAATCTACCCTCAATCAGCTCTTTATAATGCCCAAAACTTTCCTCGATTCGAGTACAAATTCTATGCTTTCAGTAGTATGGGTCCAATACTACCTTCCAGCCATATCCTTACTTTCCTCAAGAATCGTTCCGGATCATCTAAGTAACTACTCATGTCTACTACCGACCGACCCAATAACATATACCCGCTTTCAATCGAGTACACACTGCTAATCTTACTAGATTCTCCTTCTAGGATATCTCTTCTAAAAATGCTCACACAAGCATATTCTAACCTTCTTCCTAGGCTTTCCTAGCGTTACCCTCACTCCACTCTCCGCCATTAGCTGCAGAAAAGACTCCCTCTAATACCTTCTAACTACCTCACGAATACAATTAGATGCCACATGCACTAGATAATTCTTCGACTACAACGTCTCACATTACAAAGGTTGGACTCAAACGAGAGTTGCGCAATAGAGTTAAACCTAACCTTCTAAAATTATCTAATCCCTACAACATGTAACCTAACATATTCACTTTACAGTTAGCCAATATTATTGGAAGTCCCTAAAAGCACAAAGCAAGCAGCATTTGAGCATCGAGTAATCTAAGCCAATGCCTCATTTAATTAGGCCATTATATCCAACAATCAAAAATCCATAGTAGCATGCAGTTCCAAAAGCTCAATCAACAGGAATATAAAGGCATCTCTCCTAGAATTGTATCATGCAAATCTTGAGCAGATTCTTAGCTCTAATCTAGCTAAAAATCTCATATACTCATACCAAAATAATAAGCATAACACATGTATGGGTATTTTGTGAAATAATTACTTGAGCTCGGCTGATTTCATGCATCGCATCCCTTTTCTTAAAAACCTTGTTGGAAATACTCATTTGCTTTGAAAAGATTTTGTTAACTCCTCACTTTGAGTTCAGACATACCCGAGAGTGTGCTCAAATCCTCAAACCAAATTGTAACATCCCAAAAATACCGAGTAAATTTTTTTCTTTAAATAAGTCAAAACCGTTCATTCATTATCCCAAAATATAATTAGAGTAAAAGTATTCTCAAAACATCAGAGTAAGATCATAAACAATCATTACAGAATAAAATCTTTAGGGGATGCAGTGCGATCAAACCGACTCTTCATTTTGAAACCAGATGTACCTGAAACCTAAATAAAACCTTCCATATCATAAAATATTATTATTACTATATTACAACTGACATTTAATGTTTCGGAGTGATAAGAAGGACTTATGCGTCTAAACATGAATAAAACCTTCCCTATCATAATATATTCTCGTCTGGGTACATTGAAAGCCTACTTCAATGTAGAGAACATCACAGTGAGGACGCGTAGTGGATTAGGAAATGATATCGGAGTCCAGGAGCCTGAACCCCAGCCTCAGCATATGGATAGACATGCGCTAGCAGTCGTACCAATACCTAAACCGGTTATGATGACAGGAGTTGAAGCAAAGATTAGACAACTAATATAAGAAAATAGGAAGGAACCCACTACACTGGTTTTAGAACCAGTGTTAAATAAAGGTCAACCCGAGAGTGTGCTCAAATCCTCATTTTCTTTGAAAAGATTTTATTAACTCCTCACTTTGAGTTCAGACATACCCGAGAGTGTGCTCAAATCCTCAAACCAAGGCTCTCATACCAAATTGTAACATCCCAAAAATACCGAGTAAAATTTTTTCTTTAAATAAGTCAAAACCGTTCATTCATTATCCCAAAAGATAATTAGAGTAAAAGTATTTTCAAAACATCAGAGTAAGATCCTAAACAATCATTGCAGAATAAAATCTTTAGGGGATGCAGTGCGATCAAACCGACTCTTCATTTAGAAACCAGATGTACCTGAAACCTAAATAAAACCTTCCCTATCATAAAATATTATTATTACTATATTACAACTGACATTTAACATTTCAGAGTGATAAGAAGGACTTATGCGTCTACACATAAATAAAACCTTCCCTATCATAATATATTCTCGTCTGGGTACATTGAAAGCCTACTTCAATGTAGAGAACATCACAGTGAGGACGCGTAGTGGATTAGGAAATGATATCGGAGTCCAGGAGCCTGAACCCCAGCCTTAGCATATGGATAGACATGCACTAGCAGTCATACCAATACCTAAACCAGTTATGATGGAAGGAGTTGAAGCAAAGATTAGACAACTAATCTAAGAAAATAGGAAGGAACCCACTACACCGGTTTTAGAACCAGTGTTAAATAAAGGTCAACCCGAGGAAGAAGGCTACAACAGGAATGTAGAATCGTCGAGGGTTAGGAAGGACGACACCAACAAAGAGGTTGATAGAGATGGATGCAAGTATGAAGATTTTATGGCATCCCAATCACCAATTATTTCTGGAGAACCGACACCAGTAGCATTCATGGATCAGATCTAAGAAAGGGAGATGGTGTTCAAGAGCTGAGACTGCGACGACCAATGGAAAACAATCTTTTTTACTAGACAGCTAAAGACAGGAGTATTACGTTGGTGGAACCGGGTGGCTAATGTTATGTCGAAAGGATAAGTAAGGAATATGTCATGGGAGAACTTCCTTGTGCAATTAAAAAAATAATAATGCTCAGAAAGAGACTTTCTGGAAATAGCTAATGAATTCCAGAACCTGAAGAAATTATAGATGAGCGTCAGAGAGTACGCTACAGTCTTTAATGAAAAGATGGAATTAGTCCCTTACCTAGTTCTTACTGAACTCTCCAAGAAAGTTAAGTTTTCTAATGGATTACCAATGGATTTTGGTCCTTCTGTCAAAAGCGCAAACACCGTGGAAGCAGCCGTCCAAGTGGCCAGATCCTTGGACATCATAATTAAGGGGAGGACCACCAACAAAGTGGAAGTTGGAGAGAAAATGAAGGGTGAACGAATTTCAGAACCCAATAAGAAGGGTAGATTTCTGAAATATGGACCCAATGACAAGAATCCCAAAGATAACAATGATGCAAAATGGTGCAAAGAATGCAGAAGGAAGCACGTTGGGTAATGCAAAAAGAAATGATCTGCTACAAGTGCGGATGGATGGGTCACTATTCGGATGAATGCAAACACGAAAAGAGAGTGTGCTTCGAGTGTAGAGAAGAATGACATATTTCAAAGGACTGCCTAGAGAAGAAAGGAATTGCGCGAGCATTACAAAAGGCTCTAAAGACACTAAAAGAAGAAGCAAATGATGCTTCAGGAAGTTATGGATAGGAAGCTACCCAAGATAAAAGTAGTCATCCCTCATAGATAATGTTGTAGTATGTAGCCTAATATTTGAGACATTAAGTGTAATAAACTTTGAAGATGATTGTAATCGTTTCAAAAGTAATAAAACCTCTGAATATATGTTAAACCATTTATTGATTTGTGTGTGGAGTGACTTGGGACAATTACGAGACAACTTTTGGGACGAGTATGAGTAGGTGTGGAAGGTAGTATGGTCCTGTACTACCAGAAGCACATGACTCGTACTTGGATCAGAAGGAGTCAAAAGGTTACTAAGCCTCTACGTAGTCAAGATGTTTTATTCATTTCCATCATTACCTTTGTTTCGGTAATGACTACGAAAATAAATATTCTAACCATAGTGGTCATATCGAATCGAGTCCGACTAACCTACGAAGAAAGTTCAACGTAAGAAAATATAATCGATACGACCGATAGAAGTATCATGGTCATCGTAAAGATTAAAAAGCTTGTAGCTAGAAGTGCTAGATGCTAGAATGTGATTGTATCACATTAGGATATGAAGGAAGGTATCTTTCATGTTAGAATCTGACTCAAAGAGACCTGAGTCTAGTTGTTCTATCATACGACGAAACGTAATTAGAGCATGATTGTCTGGTCTGTTACGATAGTCGAGTAAAAACCTTATCTTAGGTTAAGTCAATTTTAGAAGGAGCAGGAGACTCTAATTGAGATCGAATTTAGAAGAAAGAGCAGGTGCATGATTGAGCACCATCAACAGTCAAGAAGTCTAAGAGTTAGAAACTCAATAGAAGAGACATAAGAGTTACAGTTATTACCTAGGATGGAAAGGTAACATGTAGAGTTATTATACAAGCCATGTTTTGTTGATGATTGTGGGACGTAATCATCCTAAGGGGGAGATAATTATAACAGCCGTAGAATCAGTCTTGTCGATTAAGATATATTAAGCGTTAAAAATGACTTTTGATAAAAGGTTATTTAGGATAAGTAATCTTAACCAAGTTGTAGCATATGCGACAAGGATTCCGTACATATAAAGAATGCTGAAATCCAACTACGTATGAAGAAGTTATGCTTCAAAATTTCACAATTAAACTAGAACGAATCTGCATATCGTAAAAAAAGTAAATTTTTGATAAATTACTTTATAGCATAATTGATCTAAACGAAATTTGTATTAGTTGTTAAACCGAGAGCATGCATATAAAGAACGTCCAAATCTGACTTCATAAGAGGAAGTTATGATTTTTTGAAGTTTCATCATAATAGTGCGGTCACAGTGTGACATCCCCAAATTCACGGTCATTTTAAAAATTTTATTTATGCTTATTTGAAAATCAGAGTATTCATTTTAAAAAATAATATTGCGGAATTTGTTCCCAGAAAACATGATAAATATATTATCAAAGCATTCCCGAATAAATGTATTTTGTTTATATTAAAACTTTGGGATGTCATTGTCAATACATAAACATAAGCATAAACAAACTTTATATTCATTTACACTAGTGATTTAAATCTCATTTAATCTCTCAGTGTAATGTAGCTTCGTATCAATACTTGTGATACAAATAAACTGAGTGTGTCAGGTTGGGAAACCTGGTGAGTACATAGGGTTTTCAACCCACAATAATATAGTTAATTTGTTTCTTCACATAATTTATGTCAAATAATTAACCCGATTACCCATCCCCATTTTCTTCATTTAAACTTCCCTAAAGAATCATCCTAAGGGTCATCTCCTACATTATTTTTACCTTACATCGCATTTTCTTATATATTTGTTCCTAAGGATCATCGCTTACATCACATAGACAATACTGATTCGGGGGTTACTCCCTCAATACATGTCTAGTAAGGGTTAGAGTATCATCACATGAATATGTAGTTACAACATTGCATGAACTCGTAATTCATTGTAAGGGTTAGAGTATCATCACATGTATACGTAGTTACAACATCGCCTGAACTTGTAATTCATCACCTACAGGTTATGAGCCTGCTGGTGTTTCCACATGACTGTCTAGATTAGTCCGTGGTCGCCACATCGCCGGTTAAGGTTATGGTATCTCCTATCATCTCACATCACCTATTTATCATCACCTATCTATCATCACCTGATTATCATCACCTTTCTATCATCACATGTCTCTCATCACCCGTCGCTACCCAATATATATTTATAAGTATAAAAATACATATACAGTTTAAATCACGTAAACATATATAAATCGTTCATCCAATATAGATATCAAGAACACATATAATATGCACACATAGCACATAATTTATACTAAATACTTCATATCTATGTGTAAGATGAAAGTAACTATGCACTCACTTGTTAAAGTGACGACTCGAAATTCGAGCAGCGCTTCGCTTCTAGCAATTGTCTTTTCCTTTGACGTAATCTAGCATTATTATCGATAAGTCTTAGTCTAATATTTATTGCGACTAATTATTAGTCTAGATTCATCATTAAATCAAAGTCTACTTTCATGATCTATCAAGTAAGGAACAACCAGGTAGGATCATATCGGAGGTAGGGTCTGTTTGGTATACGAAGTATACTGTTTGGAAATCCCACTTTAAACACCTCACTAAATCACAGCCTAGAAATCATCCCCGTAAGTAGATCAATCAGTATAACGACTTGGAATCACTGATATATCTCGTTTATAGGTTCATAATAACGATAATGAACTTAAACATAAGTTATACTTAAAGTACGGTAAGCATAACTAAACTTACATGGGGTTTAGCGAGGAACCGGGCTCTGTGGAGGCAGAACTTCTGAGTCGAAAGCTCTTCTTCTCGGAGCCTTCTAGTGCTCTGGGGCTTTCCTTTAGCAATTAGGAGTTACTAGGGCTTTGGGAGGGCTTAGAGAGAAGTTAGAGAGAGAGAGAGAGAAAGAAAAAGGCTTTTGGTGTGAAGAAAATGGGGTGCTCTCGCATGGTATTTATAGGCTGAAAAATGCCCAAAATCGTCGAGTTTGAGCCTCCAACTCGTCGAGTTGGTGCCACATGTCACCATCTGGTGGCAAGGCGTGGGGAGAAAGCAATGGTCCACATTAAGCCACGTCATCCCTTTCACAGCAGCACCCTTTCGACTTCAAAATTCCGCAACCTTCGCATACGAACTCCGTTTTTGATGTTATTTATATCCACGCGTAGGTATTGACAAGATTTACAGCTCTCCTTTTGACTCCATCGGTTAATTCTCGACCGATTTTAAATTTAATAGTATGAGAAGATTACACTTAAACGACTTTGTAAAATTCATAACGTCTACATATGGACTCCGTTTTCGACTGTATTTTTATAGTTGAGCTCCTATTAATGAGATATTCAATTCTCATTTAGTTTGTGTCAGCTAAAAATCGATCGATCTAAAATTCGAACGGGATGTGCACTGCTATGCTAAATCTTAGAAAAGTCATAACTTCCTCATATGAAGTCAGATTTGGACGTTCTTTTTATGCACGTTCTCGGTTTAACGTATACTACGACTTTCATTTAGATCGCTAAGTATAAAAAGTAATTTATTAAAAATTCACTTTTTACGTTACGCGGTGCCATGCCGGTTTAGCCGTAAAACTTCGAGGCGTTATAACTCAGATTTCAGCGTTCTTTATATGTACGGAACCCTTGTAACATATACTATAACTTGGTAAAGATTATCCCTTCTAAATAGTCTCCCATCAAAAAGTCATTTTTGACGCTTATTATCTCTAAATTGACTAACCCGAATCTGCGGGGGTTATATACAGAAAATCGAAATTTTAGATCGGTCGATTTTTAGACAAAACAATCTAAACGAGAATTGAATAGGAGCCCAACAATATAAGGACAGTCAAAAACGAACTCTAGATGAGAAAATTATGCATTTTATATGGGATTTAACAGTCTAAGCATGTGTGAAAAATATGAAGTCAAAAGTAACTGACGGAGTCCAAATGAAAGTTGTAGACTCCAACGATAGCTCTGCGTGCATATAACGAACATAAAAAACAGAGCTCGTATGAAGAAGATATGTAATTTTGAAAATCTAAAAAAAGGCATGTGTACGCGATGCGCATAGGGTTGTAGAAATAGCCACGCAGCCCCACCCGGATTTGGACATGTGTCAGTAACCCTGTGGAGCCACGCCAACGTAGTGCACGAAGCGCATCCATATATTTCGCCCTATAAATAGTAGCTCATTCCTTTATTCCTCCTAACACCATTTCAGACACAATTCCTTTGAAACCTTTGATATTTAGCTTTAGAATTCTCTAGTTTTTGGGTATCTAGCTGGGCTCTGGAGAATTTGAGAGTCTGGAAAATAGTAGAGTGCGAGTCGGAGTCCTTCCTATAAACTTTTCCTAACTTTTTTCAGGAGGAACCTCTATAAGTTTAGCTATACTATAGTCTTTTCAGTGTAACTTATATTTATAGCAATATAAACCTATAAATAAGATTTATCACTGATTCCAATTCATTCTAATGATTGATCTACGTATGGGAGAGGTGTCTAGAATGGACATGCTAGCTTGGTTGTTGGATTTCAAAAAGGCTATTATGCCGAAATGATCCTGCCTCCCAACCATCCTGACTGGCTTATTCTTATTTGATAGAACTCTCGGTATTCGTTGGGATCAATGAGAAATCTAGACTATCATTAATCATCAAAGAATAATTAGACTAAGACTTAATAATAATTATACTAGGTCATGTTAGAGAAAAAGATAAAATACCAAGGCAAAGTTCTGCCCAAATTCCGAGGCATTCAAGTGAGTGCATAACACCTTTTATGAATATGATTTAATACAAGTATTAATTAAAATATTAAATATATGCTGGAATTCGTATGTGAATTATATGCTTATTGCCTGGATTATATATATATATATATATATATATATATATATATATATATAGTGCTATGTGCGAACCATATATGGTTCTATTTTATGTTAGGATAAATAGATAATTTTATCTGATAATAATAGAAGCAACATTGCTGAGAAGATAAATGAATAATAATACCTAATACTCTGTATGGAATATATACACACTAAAGATAGGTTAATGTCGCCCAAGAATAAAATTGGTATTAGAAGTTGGTTAGCGGCATTGTAATCTAGTCTCGGGATAAACTTAGACTTATGGAAGATACCTGGTTCAATTAAGTTTGATATTGGGTAGTCTGATTAGGAGAATGTGTGTGTGATAGGAACGAAGAGTAAAGTTCTGTTCCATGACACTTTCAGGCGTCGATGGATGGTAGCTCTGTATGGGGGTACATCATAGTATTCCCATTGGAAGACCAGAAATGGTGGGTCCAGATCAGGTAACTGTAACAGTATGTCTGGTCACCTCTCAAAGTAGGTGACAACACTTGATCATTTTAGACATTCTTGTAAATTACGTTGCTAGTGTGAGCTCATTACTCACAGACGTATATGAAATGGGATACCATATACATCAAATACTCTGATGTCTCATATACCTTCATGATTTACACCTGCCTAGGAAGCCCCTAGTTGTCTAGTAAAACCTTTTAACAGTTCATCAGGTGAGATAATTTCTCCTTGATAATCGTGAACTATGATCTGTGAGAATCGGTAGGATTGGATATGTACGAATGTAAGCCTATATGGATATTTTATGGTAACGGTTGGTTATGCAGGTCTGATAATTAAGGAATATTATCATATCAATATTGTGGGATTGAAATCCCTATGTATCTCACCAGGTTTCCCAAGCAAACGCACTCAGTTTATATGCATCACATGTATCAAGACTTAAGCTACTGAAAATTGATTAGGATGTTGAGTGATAAATGTAACATCCAGATTTCCAGGTATCATAATTTAAGTATTTATTTTTGAGTTAAGGAGAGGGACTCGACGAGTTGACGCCTAAACTCGTCGAGTAGGATCGCGACTGATGACTCGAATTAATGAAGGGACTCGACAAGTCGGTGAGTCGACTCGACGAGTCCGCGCTGTTGACAGAAACCCTAAATCTTTGGGCCTGAGCCCTATTTAAAGGCATTTATAGCCTTCAATTGCGGCTACCTTCCCAGAAGAGAGAACCCTAGCGAGCTTGAGTGTGTAGAGTGAGAGAAAGAGCTATCTTGAGCTTTTTGGTGTAATTTTGCAAGAAAGGAGAAGAGTTCCAGCAAGAGGGGCCAAGGAAGGTTATTGTTCTGAGTCATCCAAGCAAGGAGCTTCTTTCTGAGGTATAAAATCGAACCCCCTTTCCTTTCCTATTGTGTAGATTCCATTTTTGGGGGTTAGGGCTTGAATCACTTCATCTTTGGGGTTTTGAATGCCTCAAACCCCTCTTGCTAGTTTGTGTTTTAGATCTGGACCCTTCTAGGTCCATAGAGCCGAGAATATGAAGCTTTAGTAGAGTAAAACCTTAAGGTTTGAAGATAGGAAGCATTTATGGGGTTTTTATGGTATATTATGCAAGATACACCATGCATGGACACCAAGTTCAGACCTTTACGTGATTTTTGGGTGTTAGAAGGCCAGATCTATAAGTTAGAGAAACAGATCTGACCTCAGAAGCTCAAATGAGTATTGCCATGGAGGAAACTCGCCGAGTCCATAAGAGGACTCGACGAGTCGGATCGGGTTGCCCCGCGATTCGTGACCAGTGGTAACCCGTTGAGTTGAGAGGTTAACTCGACGAGTCGAGTGAGGCCTTAGGAGGAGTCAGAGGACACGTATGGACTCGCCAAGTCACCCAAGTGCACTCGGCGAGTCTGGTCAGAGTTGGATCGTTGACTGGAGTTGACTTTCGTTGACTTTTAGGGTTGGTCAGCATTTGGACATTTGGACCATTGGAGGGGTAAAATGGTCTTTTTCCCTTCTGGGAGATTATAGGAAGGGATTAGTCTAGCCTATGAGAATTGTAGTTAATTAGAGATAAATTACTTTATGTGATTAGGCGGAGGCTAGATCGGGGATATCGAGCACGAGAGTTTTCTAGACATCATACGAGGTGAGTCTCCTCACTATACCTTACCTAGGGTGGTAAATATGTGTGACCGGAAGGTCTTATGTGCTATGACGAGTATGTGATATATGTTGCTATGTGATATGTATATGTTATGTATGTTTTGAGTAACATGGTATGGACCGGAAGGTCTACTCGGATTGTGGGACCGGAAGGCCCCTGAGACACATTGACCGGAAGGTCTCGTAGAGCTACAACGTAGAGTGGATTATGTGTTGTATGTAGTATTTTGGGGAACTCACTAAGCGTTTATGCTTACCGTGTTATGTGATATGTGTTTCAGGTACTAGCGAGGATCGCGGGAAGGCGCCCACATGATTTGTACACACTGACAGAGGATTTTGTATTTGAGATTCTGGGATGGGTTTTACCGTGATACCAATTGATACACTTATGTTTGAGATGATTTAAATGAGAAATTTTATGTTTGGAAAATGAAAAATTGTTTTGAAAATTTACGTCGTTACAAGTTGGTATCAGAGCCTTGGTTTGAGGGATTCAGATGCACCTTCGGGCTTATCTGAACTCAAACTGAGGATTTGAGAAAAATTTTCATAAAAGAAACAATTTTTCTAAGAAGAGTAAAATATTTTGAGAAAAAACAAAAGGGAGCAGTGTGTACGATCAGCCAGCGCCCGAACGGTGATTTCCCAAAATACCCTTACATTATGTGTTATGAGATATTATGTGATGTGCTACGCATGCTATAGTAGGCTAGGTAAATCATATCTTAGGACTAGGGTGGCCTGATATGTGATGCCTTAGCCTAGGAGTTTATGCTGCTGTGAGTTGATTTGAGTGAATGTATGTAGCAGAGAGTAGCTTGTGAGAAGTCTGCTTGAGAGTAGGCTGAAGTCAGAGGGTATAGGGTACTTGTGAATTGGGATCCTAGGAGGAGGACTTGGTGTGAATACGGATACGGTGTGGAAGGTAGTATTGGGCTAGTACTACTGAAAGCACCGGATCGGTAAAAATACCAAGTAAGAATCTTTAGGGTGCTAAGGAACAAATAGGAACGGTTGATCGAGTGTGAGTAATCTCGGTCGTGTCTCTGATTATTTTATGTCTTATTTCAGAGGCATCATGATGGGAACGTGCCACAACCCAGGAGGCAGTGGTACCAGTGGTACTAGCGATGAGGAGATCCGCAGGATGATTCACGAGGAGGTGGCCGCAGCCATTCGGGCAGATATTCTGGAGATGTTTGGGTCTATCAATACCACGCTGATTGAGACATTCGACGAGCGATATGCTGCTCTGACCGAGGCTGCTGCTGCTGCAGCCACTGCAGCTGTTGCCGCTGCTAGGCCGCAAGGGGGTGACTCGTTGCTGTACCGAGAGTTCAGCAACACGAAGCCACCAGAGTTTGATGGGACACAGGATCCGATAGCCGCGATGAGGTGGATCTCTGACGTTGAGGGATGTTTCTACACTTGTTCCTGTCCATAACATTTGAGAGTACGGTTCGCACTGAACCAGCTTCGCTTGGGAGCGAAGGACTGGTGGAAGTTTGTGACGACAGATTTTACTCCTGCAGAGCTTACCACGGTGACATGGGAGAGGTTCACCACTATGTTCAGAGATGAGTATGTTTCCCTGGTGGAGAGGGAACGTTTGGCCCAGGAGTTCTTGTCCCTCAAGCAGGGGACGGAGTCTGTGACGGTGATCACGCAGATGTTTCATGAGAGGGCGTTGTTCTGCCCTGAGCATGTGTCTACTGAGCAGGCACGCATGATTCGATATTTGAGCATACTGAGGAGCGACATTCGGGAGTTCATGGAGAACTCGACGTACCGAACATTTGCCGAGCTCCAGGAAAATGCTCGGAAGAGGGAGATTGAGCTAGAGACTCGGGCCAGGGAGGAGGCCGAGTCTCAGAGGAGGGACAGGCGGCCGGTGCAGTCTCAGTCGGCAGCCAAGCGGGCAAAGCCCGCCGATACGAGATCCGAAGGCCAGAAGGGCCGCACCTGTGGGAAGTGCGGTAAGGGACATGATGGAGTTTGTCGAGCAGGTGCTTGCTACAAATGTGGCAAGGAGGGGCATATAGCCAAGGATTGCCCCAAGGGATTTATGGTTTGCTTTCATTGCAACCAGACTGGCCATTGGAAGGACGAGTGCCCACAGCTACTTCAGGGATCAGCACAGGGATCTGCACCTGCTGCCAGAGCTACCGAGGCCCGGCCAGTGAAGGCCGAGGCATCGTAGGCTCGCGGGAGAGCCTTTCAGTTGACAGCGGAGGAGGTCCGCGCAGCGCCCGATGTCGTGGCTAGTATGTATTCATTTATTTATGTGTACTGAGTTTGAGATATTGTCGTTATATTGTGGTATGCATAGGTACTTTTTTTGTGAGTTATGTACCTGCTTTAGTGTTATTTGACTCGGGTGCGAGTCGATCTTTCGTGTCATTTGCGTTTAGTCAGCATATCAGTATCTGACGAGAGGCGTTGAGTCGACCTCTACGAGTTTCTATAGCCGACGAGCGAGCGATGTATGCTACTGAGGTGATTCGAGGATGTGTACTCGAGATCTTCGGTGTTGAGTTCCCGATGGATCTGGTCCCGATTGCGATGGGGGACGTTTGTGTCATTGTGGGCATGGATTGGTTGAGCCGATTTGGAGCTGTTATAGACTGCGAGCGTCAGATGGTGACGATACGAGACCCTAGTGGGGGAGTGCTGACAGTATATGGCGAGGGTACCCGATGTGGGTCGGCATTTTGCTCGGCTGCCAGAGCGAGACAGAGTATACAACAGGGCTGTAGGGGGTTTGTAGCCTATGTGATGGATACACGAGTTGCCGCAGAGAGCTCGAGTTCTGTCGGTGAGGTTCCAATAGTGCGAGAATTTCTGGATGTTTTCCCCGAGGAGTTGCTGGGTGTACCTCCCGAGAGGCAGGTGGAGTTTCGCATCGATCTGGTACCGGGGGCGGCGCCTATTGCTAAGGCACCCTATCGCCTTGCGCCACCGGAGATGCAGGAGTTATCCTCGCAGCTTCAGGAGCTGTTGGGAAAGGGATTCATCCGACCGAGTAGCTCACCGTGGGGAGCGCCGATCCTTTTTGTCAAGAAAAAGGATGGTTCACACAGGATGTGCATTGATTACCGGGAGTTGAACAAGTTGACGGTCAAGAACCGTTATCCACTACCGAGGATCGATGATCTGTTCGATCAGTTGCAGGGAGCGTCTTGGTTCTCCAAGATAGACTTGAGGTCTGGATATCATCAGATGAGGGTGCGTGACGAGGATATCCAGAAGACGACATTTAGGACTCGTTATGGGCATTACGAGTTCGTGGTGATGCCTTTTGGGCTCACCAATGCACCAGCGGCGTTCATGGACCTCATGAACCGAGTATGCAGGCCGATGTTGGATCGATCGGTGATTGTGTTCATCGAGGATATTCTAGTGTATTCGAGATCCAGAGAGCAGCATGAGGAGCACATGAGGGAGATCCTTGAAGTATTGAGATCGGAGAGGCTTTATGCCAAATTCTCCAAGTGTGATTTCTGGTTACGAGAGGTCCAGTTCTTGGTACATCTCGTTAATCAGAATAGGATATTGGTCGATCCGGCCAAGATTGAGGCTGTGATGAGTTGGGAGGTGCCGAGATCCCCCACCGAGATCAGGAGTTTTCTGGGATTGACCGGCTACTATCAGAGATTTATCAGGGATTTCTCCAAGATTGTCGTTCCCCTCACCAGATTGACCCGGAAGGGCGTCGCTTTTACTTGGGGTCCGGATCAGCAGACCTCGTTTGAGACGCTTCGCCAGAGATTATGCGAAGCCCCGGTGTTAACCCTTCCGGAGGGAATGGAGGATTTTGTGGTTTACTGTGATGCGTCTATTTCAGGGTTGGGTACAGTGCTTATGCAGAGAGGGCACATGATAGCATACGCATCGAGGCACCTAAAGCCTCATGAGACAAGGTATGCCACCCACGATTTGGAGTTGGAGGCAGTGGTGTTCGCCCTCAAAATATGGCGCCATTAATTGTATGGGGTTCGGTGTACCATATACACGGACCACAAGAGTTTGAAGTATCTGATGGATCAGCCCAACCTGAATATGCGCCAGAGGAGATGGTTGGATGTGGTAAAAGATTACGACTGTGAGATCCTGTACCACCCAGGCAAGGCTAACGTGGTAGCCGATGCTCTAAGCCGTAGGGCGGAGAGTACCCCAATTCGAGATATATGTATGAGGACGATGGTGATAACTCCGGTGTTGGATACCATTCGAGAGGCCCAGGCAGAGACTGTGAGACCGGAGAACCGCAAGAGGGAGCGGGTGATTGGACAGGTATCCAAGTTTGTGACGGATAGCCGAGGACTTATGACCTTTCGTGGTCGGATTTGGGTGTCGTATACGGGCGGGGCACGTAGCACTCTGATGGAGGAGGCGCATAGATTGAGATTATCGATCCATCCCGGGGCCACTAAGATGTATTTGGACCTGAAGAGAGATTATTGGTGGCCCTGTATGAAGAGGGATGTTGCATGGGTAGCAAAGAGGTGCTTGACCTGTCGCCGGGTTAAGGCCGAGCACCAGCGTCTGCATGGCAAATTGCAGCCATTGGAGGTTCCCCAGTGGAAGTGGAAACAGATTTCTATGGATTTTATCACCAAATTGTCGAGGACCGCAAGAGGTGTTGATGCAATTTGGGTGATTGTGGATCGGCTAACGAAGAGCGCTCACTTCCTTGCTATCAGTGAGAGCTCTTCTGCAGAGAGGCTGGCAGAGATATATGTGAGGGAGGTGGTGTCGCGGCATAGAGTGCTGATCTCGATTGTGTCAAACCGAGATGACGTTTCACTTCCAGGTTCTGGAAGAAGTTCCATGAGGAATTGGGTACGAGATTGCACTTCAGTACTGCTTACCACCCACAGAGGGATGGACAGAGTGAGCGGACGATACAGACGCTCGAGGACATGCTTCGAGCATGTGTTATGGACTTCGGTGGAAGTTGGGATACATACCTACCTTTGGCTGAGTTTTCCTACAACAACAACCACCATTCGAGTATTGGTATGCCTCCCTTTGAGCTATTATATGGGAGGAGGTGGCGGACTCCCATCTGTTGGGGAGAGGTAGGGCAGCGAGTGATGGGTAGCACTGAGATAGTGCTTAAGACGAATGAGCAGATACAGCAGGTCAAACAGAGGTTGCTAACAGCCCAGAGCCGCCAGAAGAGCTATGCGGATAGACGGCGATCCGAGCTTGAGTTCCAGGTTGGAGATTTCGTACTCCTGAAGGTATCTCCTTGGAAAGGAGTGATCCGATTCAGAAAGAGGGGCAAGTTGGGGCCCCGATACATTGGTCCGTTCAGGGTGACCGCGAGAGTGGGTAAGGTAGCATACCGTTTAGAGCTACCTGCAGAGTTGAGCCAGATTCATGATACCTTCCACGTATCCCAGTTGAGGAAGTGTATAGCCGATGAGACTGCAGTAGTGCCGCTAGAGGATATTCAGGTGGATGCGAGCCTGAATTACATTGAGAGGCCGATCGCGATCTTGCATCGGAAGATCAAGGTTCTGAGGAACAAGGAGGTGCCTCTGGTTCAGGTCCAGTGGTAGCATCGGAGAGGGTCCGAGCTGACTTGGGAACCTGAGACAGAGATGTGGGAGCAGCATCCAGAGTTGTTTGCAGAGTAAGACTTCGAGGGCGAAGTCTGATTCTAGTGGGGGAGAATTGTAACATCCGGATTTCCAGGTGTCATAATTTATGTATTTATTTTTAAGTTAAGGAGATGGACTTGACGAGTTGACGCCTAAACTCGTCGAGTAGGATCGCGACTGATGACTCGGATTAATGAAGGGACTCGACGAGTCCGCGCTGTTGACAGAAACCCTAAATCTTTAGGCCTGAGCCCTATTTAAAGGCATTTATAGCCTTCAATTGCGGCTACCTTCCCAGAAGAGAGAACCCTAGCGAGCTTGAGTGTGTAGAGTGAGAGAAAGAGCTATCTTGAGCTTTTTGGTGTGATTTTGCAAGAAAGGAGAAGAGTTCCAGCAAGAGGAGCCAAGGAAGGTTATTGTTCTGAGTCATCCAAGCAAGGAGCTTCTTTCTGAGGTACAAAATCGAACCCCCTTTCCTTCCCTATTGTGTAGATTCCATTTTTGGGGGTTAGGGCTTGAATCACTTCATCTTTGGGGTTTTGAATGCCTCAAACCCCTCTTGCTAGTTTGTGTTTTAGATCTGGACCCTTCTAGGTCCATAGAGCCGAGAATATGAAGCTTTAGTAGAGTAAAACCTTAGGGTTTGAAGATAGGAAGCATTTATGGGGTTTTTATGGTATATTATGCAAGATACACCATGCATGGACACCAAGTTCAGACCTTTACGTGATTTTTGGGTGTTAGAAGGCCAGATCTATAAGTTAGAGAAACAGATCTGACCTCAGAAGCTCAAATCAGTATTGCCATGGAGGAAACTCGCCGAGTCCATAAGAGGACTCGACGAGTCGGATCGGGTTGCCCCGCGATTCGTGACCAGTGGTAACCCGTTGAGTTGAGAGGTTAACTCGACGAGTCGAGTGAGGCCTTAGGAGGAGTCAGAGGACACGTATGGACTCGCCAAGTCACCCAAGTGCACTCGGCGAGTCTGGTCAGAGTTGGACCGTTGACTGGAGTTGACTTTTAGGGTTGGTCAGCATTTGGACATTTAGACCATTGGAGGGGTAAAATAGTCTTTTTCCCTTCTGGGAGATTATAGGAAGGGATTAGTCTAGCCTATGAGAATCGTAGTTAATTAGAGATAAATTACTTTATGTGATTAGGCGGAGGCTAGATCGGGGATATCGAGCACGAGAGTTTTCTAGACATCATACGAGGTGAGTCTCCTCACTATACCTTACCTAGGGTGGTAAATATGTGTGACCGGAAGGTCTTATGTGCTATGACGAGTATGTGATATATGTTGCTATGTGATATGTATACGTTATGTATGTTTTGAGTAACATGGTATGGACCAGAAGGTCAACAGAGTAGGACCGGAAGGTCTAGTCGGATTGTGGGACCGGAAGGCCCCTGAGACACATTGACCGGAAGGTCTCGTAGAGCTACAGCCTCGAGTGGCTTATGTGTTGTATGTTGTATTGGGATTTTCTGCAAATATAAATAAATGATTTTTAAAGCATAAAGAGAAGTTTTAATTGGTTCTTAAAATTAAAGGATGTCACACACAAAAAGTGCTTTCACTCACCAACATAACTTTCTCTCAAGACTACACACCCTAACATTGTGAACTCTGGAGACAACCACATTGCTTCTAGGAACCAAATTCAAGTTGGGATAAAACTATATATTCAGAAGTATGGGGTGAAAACTTTGTCTTCAATGTTGGAAATACCAACAATGTTGATGATAAATAGAAAAACATGGTTGACTTTTCTGATATGGGGTATGAAGACATGGTCCTTAGAGATAACGAATCATGGAAGCAACAATATAAATCAATTCTAACCAACCAAATCAAATATAGTGATATACATAGGAAGTATTTTTACATTGGGAAGGAAGCTAACTACTATGTACTGAAAAAGAGCACAAAGTTGGACTTTTTTTCTTGGGAAAAAGCAAACCATAACACCAAACCATATTGTTGAACCCTGTTTGACCGAACTTTCGAACCATATTTGGCCAAACTGACGAACCATGTTTGGACGAACTGCCGAACCATGTTGGCCAAACCATACTGGTTGATTAAACTGTCGAACCATGTTTGGCCGAACCATGTTAGGCCGAAATCCCAAACCATGTTGGCCGAACTACCGAACCATGTTGGCCGAACTGCTAAACCATATTTGGCCGAACCATATTTTTCCGAACAACGTTTTCCTGAACTCGAAAAAAATGGTCTGGTGATATATATATATATATATATATATATATATATATATATATATATATATATATATATATATATATATATATATATATATATATATATATATATATATATATATATATATATATATCATCAACTGTTAATATGGAATTGCTACTATTTGACATAATTATTATAATAATGTTTAAGAACTAACATTAGGAACTTAAGTGTTTTACTATAAAGGTAAAAATGAGAAATTATGCTCAAACATGGAAATGTACACATAGAAAGATCAGATATGTAAAGATAAATCCATGGAACATGTTAATACAAAAGAAATAATAAGGTTTACACTATTTAAGGATTTCACTAGAAAACAAATCTGAAAAGAATTGGATAGCAAAATTGTAAGATGTTATTGCTAATATTGTTGGACATTATTATGCATAGTAATCATATTTATATATTTAATTGAACATGTTTTGAAAACAATCTTATCAAATATGTTGATATTCTACTTGTATCTAAAACCTATTTATCTCATGAAATTGTATCTCTTGGATATTCCTATTTTTATGGCATATATATATATATATATATATATATATATATATATATATATATATATATATATATATATATATATATATGTATTCTAAGTTTGGGTGCAATGCCTTGGAGTACATAATTTCCTAAAAAAAGAATTATGTGACATCTAGATAATGAACTTTTGGGGGATTATCATGAAGCAAAACATTAATTGACACTACTTTAGTTCATTAGTCTTTTGTAATTATATATTGCTTTAATATGGCTTGTGAATGGTTTTGTAACCCCAATATTGGACAAAGTTATATGATTATATGTATGATGGGCCTCGACTTTGTTGTTCATCAACTTATATGTATGATATGAATTAGTTTCATTCACTTGTTATCACACCATCATAATTTTGAAGGTATGATGACACCGTTTGAAAAATATTCATCTTCCACATAAATGTCACTTTATTCATCACTAAATCATTGGTTGTAATAATTAATTTTCGTAACATGAGGGGTGTAAATTTATGATAAGACAAATATATAAATCAGCATGGAATTACTTAAAGTTATGTATTGTTATTTGTAGCAAAATATAGTTAAGGAATGTTGTATATCTTTCAAAGACAAATTTGTAGATATAAAGATCATCAAAAACAAAGTTCGTATGAGAAAGTTATGGCCATTTGAAGTTGAGTTGAAAGTACATTGCTATTTCGATAAAGTCAACAAAATCAAAGTAAACGGTCAATTCTTAAGTCACCACGGCATGATGACATATTTACTGCGGCGTGGTATGAGGGGACTCATCGAGACACGTGGCAAAATAGAGCGACACTTAGCGGGACCAGGGAATGCATTTTCACTCCGGCGTGGAGCGCACTGGGTGCGTCTAGACTATAAAAAATGAGCAATTTTGTGTCATTTGAGCGATTTTAGCATGCGTTATTAGAGATGCTACTTGGGAAGAGTTCTTAGGAGATTATAACGAATGAGTTATAGCGTTGTACGGGAGATACAGGGTTTAGCTACGTGACTCATTAAGGAATGTTGTAGATCTTTCAAAGACAATTATGTGGATATAAAGATCATCAAAAACAAAGTTCGTATGAGAAAGTTATGACCATTTGAAGTTGAGATGAAAGTACATTGCTATTTCGAGAAAGTGAACAAAAGTCAAAGTAAACGTTCAATTCTTAAGTCACCACGGCATGATGCCATATTTACTGCGGTGTGGTATGAGGGGAGTCATAGAGACACGTGGCAAAATAGTGCGACATTTAGCGGGACCACGGAACGCATTGTCACCGCGGCGTGGAGCGCATAGGGTGCGTCTAGACTATAAAAATGAGCAATTTTGTGTCATTTGAGAGATTTTAGCATGCGTGATTAGAGATGTTGCTTGGGAAGAGTTCTCAAGAGATTATAATGAATGAGTTATATCGTTGTACGGGAGATATAGGGTTGAGCTATGTGACTCATTAAGGTATCTATTACCCTATTATTGTGTAATTATATTATACAATTATCGAGATTTGTTAGGCCCGAGTATTTGTTACGGGAATTCATGATATGGTGTTGTTACGAACCCATTGGTAAGATTTGTGATTAAATCTTATAGTTAGATATTTAGACGGGAAGGCAAGGGTTATAAACCTTATTTTATTGGAGTTACCTATTGTAAAAGATTTAGCTAACGACATACAGGTTAAGTCAACTGCGATTGTATTATGAAATTTAATGAGTTTGGTGACAAGTAGTCACATAGGGTGGCTAGTAGTGAATTGTGACATTTTCTAGGGAACTTGATAATTGTTGGGTAGGAGTTGGCATGTGTCTAGCTGGAAGGCAACATAAGTCAGGGACCGAATCTGAAATTAGTCTGCGAACTAATCGGGTGTGTAACATCCCAAAAATCCAAATAAAAATTTTCATTTTTAGGCAACGAAATCATTTCCATAAATTATAAAATCCCAATCAAAATTGTTTTCAAATTCGAAAACATCAGTTAAATTATTCATAAAATCAGAGTGTCCCCACAAACACAAGAGAGTGCATGTCGCGCCGTCATGTCGGGCCCTTGCCCTTAGATCCTGAAGTACCTGAAACAACCAACAAACTGTAAGCTAATGCTTAGTGAGTTCCCCAGAGGATACCCCACATAATCCACATAATCACATAAGCCATATCAATCACATATACAACATAATCCATGCATACTAACATACAGGGATGCCCTGGAAACCCTCCAGGGTCTTACTCCGGGTGCCATGTGAACCCCCACATAGTCTTATCCCAATGCCTCGGGAAGCCCTCGAGGTCTTGACTAGAGATGCCATGGAAACCCTCCAAGGTCTTATACCCTAGTGCCTCGGGAACCCCCGAGGTCTTTACCTAGGATGCCTTGGAAACCCTCCAAGGTCTTACTCCCAGGTGCCTCGGGAACACCCCGAGGTCTTTCATGCAAGTATCACAAAACAACTAGTATATCATATAACATGTAACCAACTAGTATAACACATATCACTACATCACTAGTGTACCACATATCACAGAATGGGTCGTCCTTGGTGCCTTCGACCCATTGGTATAGTGAGGAGACTCACCTCTATTTGCTGAACTCGAAAGCTGCTCATCTAACAGTCTGAAACCGCTCGTGCTGAACAATAATGCCATTAACCTTGAGTTAGGGTTAAACACAATCTAATTTGTAGAACCCAATTACCTAAGTCCAAATCCTTTCACAATGGCCCAAAGTACCCCCTTGCTAATGGGCCCAAAGTCCATGTCCAAAACTATAAATGGGCCATATGGCCCAATAAGGCCCAACCAAACAACCATGGCCCAAAACAGATTATTCGGACCACCAACCCAAAATATGACCAGGCCCAAAACTAAAAAAGGCCCAAAGGGCTTACAAGTCCATACGAAGCTCAAAACCCACTGGGGCGCGTACGCCCGACATACCACTCCAGTATGCTCAGCGTACTAGCATCTTAATCAATACACATTGCGTACATGCTGTTACGCGCATCGTACTAGTCCGACATGCAAAAATGACCATTAAGTGCTTAATACTTGGGACTTCAACGTCCAACTTTAGATCTGAGTCCATTAAGACGTCCTAAGGCATAAAGTTGGCAACTTTATGCCTTTGCATGTTCCATATGCTCCCAACAACCCATTAATACCTTTCCGAGAGTCTTAGTCCATGCATGAGGTCAAAACACCCATCAAGACTCTATTTTTATGGTATGAATGAGTCAAGGGACTTCAGATCTACTCTTCCTGAGCTCTGGAGTTGCTCAAACTCTCAAGAGATGACCTATGAACACAAAAAGGGACTATATAGAAAACCTTAGCTCTAGAAATGACAATGATGACCAAGGTGAAAGCTTTTTACCTCCTCAAACTTCCTAAGCTGCTCTAAATGCAAAATCCAGAAGCCCTTCCTTGTTCAAGCTTGTTTCCTCCTCTTCCTTGTAGCTAACACACCAAGAAGATGGTGTGAAAACACTTACAAGCTCAAGAACACACACGCTAATGATTTTAGGGTTTTAGGGACGTTTGAGGGTGAAGGAGGTTGATTAGGGTGAAGCTCAAATGAGATAAGGATACTTATATAGGTCTTAAGTCAGGAAATTAGGGTTTGAACATTCATCACGTACGCCCCGCATACCCTTTGGTATGCCCAGCATACGTGCTGACCCTCCGCGATCATCCATGCATGGTACGCTAAGCGTACTCCTGAAGTACGCCCATCATACTTAAGGGACCATTATGCAATACTTATAATTTCGAGGATTCTAAGGGTATTACCTGATTTGGAGTGTTACAAGGTGAGTAACACTACGCTAACACCCGTTGCTATTGATATATGTATTGCACTGTATGTGAGTTATATAGTTGTAGAAATGATTAAATATCATGATGGTGATCTTTGTGGTAACAAGATGTTATTTGTGGTGTCACGGACTGACACAGTGTTCTTATGGTGTCATGGGCTAACACGGTGATAATTGTGGTGTCACGGTTTTTTTGCTTCACGGGTTGACACATTGATATTTGTGGTGTCACGGGATGAGACAATGATCTTTGTGGTAGTTATTGAACAGTAATTCAAAGAGTTGCCTGGAAAAATTGAGGATATATTTTGTTAGATCTCTTAAGGGAGATTTTTGAATATAATTGTAGATAGAGTTTATCTGTGATATTGAATTTCTTGATATATGTGTGTTTCATGTGTTATATGTTATTCTAGTTGTTTTCCACTAAGTCGTGAGGATTATGGTGTTCTGTTTATGGTTGTTTTGCAGGTTAGAGATTGTAGCACATGAATCGAATCCTACACTTGTCGCCAATATAATCTCTAGTGATAACATCTTGTGCTCCAGAGTGTCAGTGTACACCAAAATATTTGAAGAGTTATTATTGAAAAATTTGTTTTGGGGGTGTACCCGGTGTAAAAAAATTGGGTGTCACAAGTTGGTATCAGAGTTGTAGTTTAAGTGAATTTGGTTCTTGTAGTAAATGCCTAAACATAAACCATAAAGTAGAAAATGTTATTTGGCTTAACTTGGTTGATATAAGTTAGTCAGCAGTTGGACAATTAGGGCTTTATGGTGTGTGTGTGTATGTGTGTGTGTATATATATATATATATATATATATATATATATATATCATTGATATGTGTGTATAAAGCGTTAATATTGAGAATATGATAGTGAATTGTGATAAATATAATAAGTGGTGTACATATCATGCAAGACAGAGGGAAACAACACGTATAGTGGATAATGTGATTTGATATTTCTTATACGAAAGACTATGACGGTATATAAGATATTCAAAGGGGTTAACATACCTTAGATCCATGATACAGACTTACAATAGATTCCATGGATGAAATCTTTTGAAGGATGAGAGATTTGTAATACCTATTTTTCGTAACCTGAGGGCTGTAAAATTGTGATAAGACAAATATCTAAATGATCATGGAGTTGCTTAAAGTTGTGTATGGTTATTTAGCAAAATACATTTGAGGAATGTTGTAGATCTTTCAGGGACGATTCTGTGGATATAAAGATCGTCAAAAACGGAGTTCGTGTGAGAAAGTTATGGACGTTTGAAGTTAAGATGAAAGTACGTTGCTATTTCAAGAAATTCAACGAAAGTCAAATTTAACAGTTAGTTCTTAAGTTACCACAATGTGGTGACATGTTTACTGTGTCGTGGTATAAGGAGAGTCATCGAGACACGTGGCATAAGAGTGCGACACGTGGAATTATGTTCATACAGGTGTGTTTTCGATATCACTGACATTTTTTTCGATAATGCAACTTTAGTGACAAGTAATACTCCTACACAATGGAACTCTTTTGTTTCTATTATGGTGAATGTTTTGACATGAATATCGCGATTACACCGAGTTCCTAAGCGTGAAAAACATGATGTACTAAGGACCGATGTGTATTTAACTTTGTGTTCCATTTGTGATGCTTTTATTAATATTGTGGGCATTCTTTTTTTTTTTTTGCTCTTCTTCATATGCAATGTTGATTAGGAGTCAACTCAGAAGGGGGTGGGCATTTGATTCCCCCTTCATCTTTGACTTTTGCAGATTTGATCATTTATGTGGATAACTTAACTTAAATGTGACTCAAAGAAAATGTTTTGATGTGGTAATTACAACAAGTCTTTGGATGCTTTGGAATTCTCAACATTATACTGAGTTTAGAACGCTTAAACCAAGGAAGACGAGAATGTTTGATAACATTGTGTCTCAATTATTTTTGTTAAACATACATTATATCTAAAATGTCACAAATATAAATACAATTATATCAGATCTTTATTTTAAATATATAAAATACACAAAAACATTATTAGGTCATAGTTATAAAAAAAAAGTTTTAAATGTTATATAACCAATATAAAATTTATATTTAATAAATGAATTGTCATTAAAATATATAATAAAATTTATAAATTAGTAGAAATATAACAAATATTTAAAGCTAAAATATAATTATGAAGATGGATTGAAATATGATTAAAAAACGAGATTTTAATTATAATAATCACAAAAGTTTATTAACCACACATATACTGAATAGTCAGTATAAATATAATAACAATAACTTATAAATAAAAACTTTCATTAAAAATGCTTTAATATATATATATATATATATATATATATATATATATATATATATATATATATATATATATATATATATATAGGAAAAGTGAATATACCCTAAACGTATATAAGCTTAGGTACCCAAACTCACCATATTACGTTGTTTTGTATCATATAATACATTTTAATTGTCCAATGTTCTTATAATTTAACTTGTAACTTGATTTACTTCCATGATTTTTATAAATTCCACATTTATCTTCCTATTACATATTTTTCATTTTCAACTACAATATATATATAGTCTAGTATGTGTTCGGCAAAAAGATGTGATGTAAGAGAAAGATAATAGTGAAATTTCGAAAATTTTGAAAGAAATCAAGTTAGGGGTTGAAGTTTAAGAACATTATAATGAATATATCAAACATAACGACGTATTATGGTTTGTTTGGGTACCTAAGCTTATATACCCTTAAATGTATATTCACTTTATATATAGGATCCGGTTCCTATGATGACTCATTTTAATGTGAAGACACCTTAAAAAATTTGAAAAAAAAATTCTAAAAAAAATACAAATCATAAAATCGAGCATATATCTATGTCCGGGAGAAAAAAAAATTGGAAAAAAATTTTTACATCATTAAAATTATTCATGATTCAATTTTAATTTTTTATTTTGCATCATTATATTACATAGATAACCATAATTAAATTTCCTCATCAATTTTGCTGCTTGGTAGTCAATGTTAGATAAGATTATACGAATTAAAATCCAACTTTAGTCGATCAGAAAATTACTTTTTACATGCATTTACACTTTAAAGTTTTATAACATTCATACATCTAAGACGATGTTAAAAACTTATTTAAAACATGTACTTTGGAATTTCGTAAAGACAATACAAAAGAAATTGATAGAGACGTATAGTATGCATTCACCTTTCTAAATCGCATATCGGACACGTTTACACAATTTGTCACGTTCGCATTCTGTTGTGTTTTTTGTGAAGCTCACTTTTATGCACTTTTATCCAATATTCACATGCTATCGTAACATACGAATATATAAAAGATGCGATAAAGATAAGGCCAAGAGGTGTGCTGCGGGATAGGATTGCAGGAGCCGGAGTCCCACCCAACTATACTACACCGGGGGTGCGGTTTGGCCGGTGCATGATCAGAGTGAGGGGAGGCTACCCCGTCCTCTCTCTCCTCGTGTGATTGACCGTTTTTTTTTTCTTTTTCGCTTTCAACGGCTGGTTCAAAAAAAAATATATATCTTACTTTTTCTTAAATCATATGAAAAAAATATTTTTTTAATACACTTACCACTCTATAAATAACAAACAAATCTAACATAATTTTGACACTTATTTCTACATATTCTCTCAAAAAAACTCACTCAACCACAATATCGTCATCGTCATCTTCATCCTGTGAATCGATGGCGCAAGAAGATGCATTATTTGTCAGTTCTTTATGGAAAAACGTTGTGTTCGTTGAAAAGTTTCGACAACGGTTTCAGACGAGGAAAGAGTTATTTTTAGTTATTTTTACATATTGTTGGCGATATAGAAGACCGATTTCCATATTTCTAATTGAAGCGGGATGCTAGAGCAGAAAATGTTTTTTTTCAAATTCAAAAATGCACAGTCGCAATTCATCAGTTCGCATACGGCACGGGAGCAGATAAATTGGACGAGTATTTTAAGGATGTTCGAGCGTACCACAAGGGAAACTGTGTAAAAGTTCACGAAAGCTATTACTTTGATTTACCGGGAACGATATTTGCGGAAACTGACGATCAATGATGTCCAACAATTGAACACGACGCATGAAAATATCCATGGGTTTTCGGGAATGCTTGGTAGCATCGATTGTATGCATTGATCTTGGGCATTGTGCCCCAACTCATGGCGGGATCAATACATACAAGATGATCATAGAGAGTTGACGATTGTTCTAGAAACAATTGCATCACATGATCTTTGGATATGAAATGCATTCTCTAGTCCAACTGGTGCAAACAAAGACATCAATGTTATCGATCGGTTGTCAGTATTCAATGAAATCAATGTTATAGAGAGTAGCACGATGTACCGTTTGAAGCAAATGAGGTAGCATATAAGAGTTGGTACTATGCTACTAATGGGATATGTCATACCTTATCTATTTTTGTGAAATCGTTCACATATCAAAACAATGAAAAAAGGAAAAAGTTTAAGCAGGCACCATAGTCAACTACAAAGGACGTAGAGCGAACATTTAATGTACTCAAGAGGCATTGGCAAGTACTACAAGTCGGGACACGCTCATATATAGTGAAAATGTTGCCAATTGTAATGTCTACATACATCATATTACATAATATGATTCTAGAAGATGAAGGAAGAACGATATGTCAATACGACGAAAACGAAGTTTTGCCAAACGTCGAAGAAAGTAGTTGTTGGTATGCAATAGTGTAAGGCAAATAGAAGAGAAGTACATGATCGCAAGATGCATCACTCCCTTCATGCGAATTTGGTGGAGCACATTTACAAGGCTTACATACAACTTGAAGCATTGTATTTGCACGATGATTTGTTTGACGAATCAAATGAAGATTCAGATATGTTCGTCGATGACTTGGGCGAGGATTCGGATGACGATGACGACAATTCGGAGTGACGTAGTTTATTAATAATGGTTTATTATTTTTATTATTTAAATTTTAATTATTTTTTCTAAGTTTTATTATGTAATTTTTATTTTTAAGTAATGAAATATTTTTGTTTAAATTATTTGTTGTGTTTATTAATCATTTTTAATTAATTTTATTTATTTTTTGAATTAACTTTAAAATTATATTATTTTTATTTTTAAGAAAAATGAAAGGTAGTGAAATGTGATAATTTTCTCTTTTTTGTTGAGTGAAATGTTAGTGACTGTAAATTTGATGTGAGACTGAAAAAGTGAGTAGTAGAGTGTAGTATATCCTCTGGTCTAAGAAAAAAAGGTGAACTCCACATGATTTACCGTAATGGTTATATGTTTACATAAGTTTATGACAAATAATTATTGGGTAATTTCATACAGACACTCCATATTGTTTTCATGTAATTAACCTTTTTGTAAGACGGGTAGGTATGGGCAACGCGAATACGCGTTAATCCGACGTGGAGGCATAATAACGACGTTATAACGCCCGAAACACCACGCCCCCTTGCGTTATTAGGTGTTATGTTAACGTATATTACGGTGGTGACGGGAGGAAACGGCTAATGTGATTGGCTAATTTGTTTGGAACGTTTAAAAATCCGACCGTTTGCAAACGGTCACCAACATAATTAAAAAAAAATATCTATTAATATAAATACACAAAATTTTTATCTTCATTTTATCTTCCAAACCCAACAAATCCTTTCAACAATTACTATTCCTTTCAATTTCATTTTTTTCTATCACACTATTTAACTAAAAAAAGGAACATTTTGATCCGTTTCATCCATACAATCATGATATCGACGATGATGATATGTTCGTGGGTATGATGTATCAATATGTTACCGGCATGATACCGTCAGAGCCAGGTCCACTACGGACCAGAAGTGCGGCGTTGAACAGAGATCGTAAAGAAGGGCATCGACGTCTAGTACCCGATTATTTTGCGGATAATTGTGTCTACCAACCAAACGATTTTATTATATGTTCTTTAGATTATTAAATAATTGTTTGAAAATTTTATTATATGTTTAGGTATGAATATTTCCAACTGAGGTATGATGCGAGAGGTAAACGGGGTTTTACAGGGTTGCAAAAATGTGTTGCTGCAATCAAGCTTATGGCTTTGGGGGGATCACCCGATTCTATTGATGACTACATGAGAATGTCAGAGCGAACTGCACGAGAAAGTTTGTATAGATTGGCGAGAGGTGTTATTGAAACCTTCGGTGACAAATACTTGCACAAACCTTCATTGAACGACATACAACAACTATATGCGACGCATGAAGAACGACATGGTTTTCCGGGAATGCTTGGAAGTATTGATTGCACAAAGTGGATATGGAGAAATTGTCTTGTGGCGTGTAAAGCTCAATACACAAGTGGTCATCTTGGATTGCCTTCGTTAGTATTAGAGGCTGTTGCGTCACAAGACTTATAGATTTGGCATGCTTTTTTCGGAGTTGCGGGTTCGAACAACGATGTAAACTTTCTTGATCAGTCACTAATATTTCAAGACCTTTTGACAGGAGTATAAGTTCGGGTATTACCTCACGGATGGAATATACCCAACATATTCCATGTCTGTGAAGGCGTTTCAACACCCGATAGAAACAAGAGATAAATTTTTCAAAACAAGACAAGAAGGAGCACGTAAGGACGTGGAACGTGCTTTCGGAGTTCTGAAAGCAAAACGGCACATAGTTGAACACGCGACACGAGCATATGAGTTGGACACTCTTCAAGATATTATGTATGAATGTATCATTATGCATAACATGGTGATTGAAGATAAATGACGAAACATTGCGGAGTATTCGCCTACGGAACTTGGACACATTCAATTTCAAGCAGGGACAACGGTATAATTACATAGAGTCGTTGATATTCAAGACCAATGAAAACACAAACAACTTCGAGAAGATTTGGCAGATCATATCTATGATGACACTGAAGTTGAGTAATTTAAATCGAAAACGTAATTTGTTTCGTCTTTTTTTTTTCGTTTTTAAATGTGTTTTTATCCTTAGTTGTAATTTTTTGTATGTTGTTTTTAATTTAGGCTTTAAATTTTTATTTTTACTATTTAAATGTTATTTTTAATTTATGATTTAATTTATATTATAATTATAAATATTATGACATAAATAAAAAAATGAAATTTGAAATACAGAAACATAAAAAAAAATACAAAATAGAAAATAAAGGGTGTTATTACATGTTATTTGGTGTTGTCCATTTCCACATTTGGTGTTATAACACTCATTTATTACTAGGATGATGATGTGTCATCTTTTGGGTGTGGTAACATGTAATAACATGTTGTTCACATCCAGTAGCCTAAGTGGAATAATGTATCTATACCCCATAATTTGATAATTTATATAAATGAAAATGATACTTTTAGTAACAACACTATTAGGGAGGAGGGAATCGTAGCGGGTTGGAGTGAGCGGGTTTGACCAGGCAGGAGGAGAGGGGTGCGCGGGAGGAGAGCAAGCGAGAAAAGAGGGTGTTGAGCGGTTTCTTGAAACCGCTGGAGGGTTGAATCGCAGAAGAAAAATAGGGAAGATGGGTTGGGAGAGCTGCGGTTTAGGCGGGTTTGGCTCCCTCCACAAAGGGTTTGGCGGGTAGCGGGAAGGACGGGGACGATTCCGTCCTCCCTTATATATGATCTACTACATGATATATCTTACCTATTAATATGACAAGTCACAAACAAATATGGGCTTTAACACATATCAAGCAAATTGTTTCTAAACAATTAAAAAATGTTATATTCATATCATAATTAACGTACTTAATAAACATGAAAGTAGTCCTTGGTTGGGTCAGTTTCTTTAAATATGTGTTAACAATTAACACGTTCATGAAGTCCTTGCATACTTAGAATGAAAGTATGAAACATATTCTTAATTTGACGCATACTTGGAATGAAATTAGTCCTTGGTTGGGTCAGTTTCTTTAAACATACTTTTAATGGATAAAATATTAACCTACGATGACCGGATTTTGATTAGATTTCTTCACCTAATGTTTTTGAAGTTTCATCTGAGGTTAATTGGAAGTGAATCTAAAACTCAAAATCTTTCAAGGGTTAATCAAAGATTCATGCACATAGATCTCTATCCTATCGTTCAAAGACAACTAGTATCGCAACAATATATGAATTTCTAATCACGAACTCAATTAGGAGACGAGATCTAGATTGTATTTCAGTGGAGGATTCATATGTGGATTCGAATTTGGGTTTGATTTTGAGGCTTCTTAAGCTTTTGAATGTGACCTTTGATTTCATATATGCTTTTGATGTTTGATTTCATATGTGGTTTTGATTTCAAGTTTGATTTCATATTTTTCATATATGAATTTGATTTTAGGTTTAACGTCTAAGTTTACCTTTCAATATGATTTTGAGGTGGTGATTGGTGGTGGTTGATAGCGGTGAATGGTGGAGATTGATGGTGGTTGTCGGAAGTAAACAGTGATGATTGTAGTGTGGTTGTTGGATCATTGAACATTAAACATGTGGGTGGATACTAGGTTGATCAATGGGTCTCAATAAATAAACACACACACACATATATATATATATATATATATATATATATATATATATATATATATATATATATATATATATAACAATAAGGGTTAAATCGTATTTTTATGTATGTTATTGCCACAATACATAACAAGTTAACTTTTGAGTGGCCTTCTCTGTTTAAAAAAAATAGTTAGGAACCAATCATACAAATTAACCCACACCACAAAGACGATTCATATAATTTACCCTTTTTAAATTATATCTTTAGACTATACGAATATATATGTCTTGTGCAAAATAAAATGATATAGTTAAAGTTTTAATAAAATATATGTTGAAAATAATTATGTAATAAACATTATTTATAAAATAATATTTTTTTATGTTATCTGATATATATAAAATCATAATTAATTTGAACAATATTATATGAAACATGTCTAATAGATTGAATCATCTATCTTTAGATGCGATTTGTGTGCGAATAAAACTAAATATGGTTCATTTTAACATTATGAATAATTAATTTAGAACTTACTTATTTGAATTTTTTTTTTTTTGAATTTTGATTATGATAATTAACAATAATATCAATCATTATTTGTAAGTTAACCTAATATAAATTATAAATGCATGTTACTTTTAAGTATTATTATTGTTAATTAGTTTAAAACTCATTTATTTTAAAAAGCCTCTTTATTGTAAAATACAGTTTTTAGATTTTTAGTAAATTTTGCATGTCGATTTTTGTCTTACATTTAAAACATTAAAAAAATTAATATTTTTAGCAATAGTATTTGGAGTTTTTTAGTTTATTTGATATTTGGTTTTAATTTTTGGATTAAACAACATATTTATGTTAGCAAAATGAATATATTATATTGAACATTCAAAAAGTCTACTAGTATTATGATAACATTTATTTTTTAATAATATATTTAAATTATTAAGTTAAATGTTTTAATTGAGAAGTTGAGAGTTAGAGGTTTCAAATACATGTCGTTTAAGGAAAATAACTTCTTTCATAATGTTTGCACGTTGTACATTTTAAAATTATATTAAAATTTTGATAAATATATGTTGTTAAAATTAATTACGTTATGGACATTAACTATGAAATAATTAATAGTTTTTATATAAGTTGATATATAATGTTGTAACAATTTTGAACAATATAATACGAGAAACATTTATTATGATCATATTTTTCAATCACCTCTATTCATGCTTTATGCATGAATAAAAGTAAATATAATTTTTGATTTATTATTACTTTTAACGATTGTTATGATTAATAAATTACTTATTTTATTATCTTTTAATTTCAATTATGATTATTTCATTAAAAAAATTATTTTCATGTTAACATAATATAATTTATAATTTGTGTTACTATATTATCATTATTCTTAATTAATTGTAAAAAGCACTTGTTATTAAAGAGTTATAGAAGACCTTTAAAATCCACTTATTATTATTATTAAAAAGTTAAAAAAGACTAAAGTTTATGTAAAAATTATTATTTTTTAAAATTGTAATATATTAATGAACCAATTTATAATATTAATATATATTTTTTTTAAGTTACGGGCGTTCTAGGAGAATTATATAATATAGATAATGTTTTTTGAAAAATTTTGTTACTATAGTTGAAGTTTTTTGAAAATTTTCATTATTATAAAAACATTGTTAACTATTTTTGTCCATTTAACGTTTCTATTTATGTATTGTATTTAGTTATTTTAAACTAATCTCTAAAAGTTGTATTTTGACAATTTTTTATGATTTCATTATTTAGACAAATTTTTATGATTTCATTTGATACTTTGATTTATAGCTTAAATTTTACAACATATTTAAATGTTTATTATGTTGTAATCCATGGTTTCGAGAAAAACTATTACTTTGATTTTTCTGCATAACAAACTTTTTCTCATCGATTAAAGGGATTTTGTTGGCTGATGTAGAATCGGTAGTAGGTTTAGAAGCTCTAGTGGAAGTCGAAATTGCTTGATGTAATCAGAACCTGCTTTGATATAACTGAAGGATTGTAATAACAAATATATTAAGCAATAAAGAACATAAAATAACCAACAACCAATTTTGATTAAGAACTTCTCACAAAAATAATGCACTAAGCGACTGGTTTTACAACGAACCCTAGTGTAACTTATATATTAGGGTGGATTATTCTAGAATTGAAATCCTTACAAATCAAGGATTCGAATAACGTTAAACTCTACAAATAAAAAATCTTTTCATAAAGATATCAAATCTGGAACCGTGTAGCAAAAGAAATTGTCACGTTGTAGATTAAGGAGCTGATCAGCGGATGATACGATGAAAATCATGTATCGACATGAAGTTGGTTTGGCTCATCAGATTATAAGGTTTGACCTTGTAGATATTTTCTAGTGAGTTACTTGAGGGTTGATTCGTTTAGAGTAAGGGATGTCAATCCAAAAAGATCTTTGGAACGCCTCTACTAGGATGTCATCTTCAAAACAACATGTTCTTCTCCTCCACTTATGATCGTATTTTATCAATTGCATTACCTTGTCAACAAGATTTGTTTGGTGTACAGAATCACTAAAATGCTATACTTACTTATTAATACTTATAATCTTACATCAATCCTCTAAGGCTTACATAATATGGATTCATAAAGCCCTAATTGTTTAACACAACGTATATTCAACCGCAATTCCACTTCCAATTTCTTTGTGTAAATTCCTTCTAGTGTCCAGTTAGAATGGCATACTACATCTGAAGTTGCTATGGTTGTATGGGGACAAACGCTTTCTAACTACTTGTACCACCTTTTTGACTCATGCATATCATTCTATCTCTTCATTTCATCATTCTTCTGTAACATCGTCATTCCCTTACATGAGTAAATCTTACAGATTCCACATCTTAGTTGTATATCTTTCCTTTCACATCTATCTTATAGGAGCAAGTCTTAGGAAATCTAATTCTCAGCTGCATAACCTTTAATATTTACTTCATATGAGTTAATCCTGAGAAGTATGCATTCTAACTACATCTCATCAGGTTCCATTATCTTCAACTTGGTGCTTTGTCATTCTTGACACCAATATCCTTCTTCACGCAACACTATAGATGTATTGCTACTTCAGCTAAGTATTCTAACTTACTAAACAAGTAAATTACCCAACATTTCACCACTCGATGACTATTTTCACCATTCTAGTAATGTATGTTAAAATTGGCTTAACACATTAAGGAATTCTAGTAAGGATGTGACAATAGTCAAATCACTCGGTATTATTAAATATGAGGTCAGATCATTTTGTATTGGTACAGATCAGCTCTTATCTAACTAATCAAACTGCATACTACCTTGCATAAAATAGATTAAGTCTTAGCCTATTGAGTCTGAAAACTATGTCATGCTTAACCTATTTTTCTTTCTTGAATTCTTCACAACATTTCATATAACTTTATCTTCGATACCGTTGAAGTATTTATCACCATGTTCAGTTCCCTAAATCCATAGGCAATTACTGCTTCGATCTGGTCGGTGGTGGAAATACCAAGTGATGGGACCAATTCATGGATCACAACAAAAGTCATTCATCCCGCAAAATTTATTTCAAACGTACAACATTCCTTCGAAGGTACTATTATTTCATCAAACGTACTCTACATGTACAATACCACTCTCTAGGTATCATTTATGATATTAATTGATAGGTATTATTCACTATCGTAAGTCTCCTTAACTCCTTTAAAAGTTGTATGCTAGTGTTAATACAATACTTAAACGTTTAGAATCCTGTACACATAAAATTTCCTCCTCCAAACCAAGGTCGGCAACAAACCATAACAACAATCTAGGCAAGCAACCTAAGGCATGCTATATTATCTATCATTTAGCACATATTAGAACAACCCGCACTTCGAGATTACTTCATGGATAAAGTCATGAGTAATTCTAAGATGATAATTTCTTCTTTTCTTAAAACCAAGATACAAGTGGGGTTTTGCTCTGTGATTTTGTTATGTATTGGTGTACTCCAACGATATCCGTAACTGGTAGCTATAACGAGTATATCTACGTATGACATGATGAAATAGACAAAAACTATGAAGTAAAAGTTTATTCGTCCCTTCTGCCTTAACAAGAGAAGCGATATCTATGAGCCCCTCGATGATTTGGTGTTGACATCATGAATACCTAGTCGGGTCTTGACTGAAATTGATATGTTCAATTTAGTAGTCAAATGCAGTCACCACAAGTCTTTATCGGGAAACATAATCTTGAATTTTGAGATTGACCATTATCCATGTCTCGAATTCGTACAAATATCATGAGGATGAAGGAATAACGATCACTTATCTGAGGGCTGAAACTGATTAGATCAGAATTCGGCAGATGGTTTGGATCGCATTCTCTCTGTTGATTATTAGAGAAGTATTGGACCACATATAGTTGATGACTTGTCAAAGTAGGAGACTGTTGGAAAGTGTGTCCAAGGTCATTAATTATTAGTGATATTTCTAATAGTAATAGGGTCCTCTTGGGTTGCCCTCAAGACTCAAATTAAGTAGAATTAATAAAGGAGGAATTATTTTATTAATTATTATGGTTTAATAATTAATTAGAAACTAATTGGAAAACAATTTGGGAATTAATTAACAGTTTAATTAATAGAAGGGTTGAATATCATTAATCAATAGTTGGTTAATCCGGAATATTCCAGAACCCTAGGAAGAAGGGTGGTGGACAAAAATTCCCTTAGGATAAGGGAAATTTCGTTTATAGGGTTATCCCGTCCCATATGGGCTTGAGGATAAAACCCTGGAAGGTATCCAAGGCTATAAATAGGGACTTAGGGATTCATTCTTCTTTGCTCATTCTTTGGCTTTATTTTTCGCCACTTCTTTCTCCCTCCTTGTGGAAGAACTCTCCTTATAGTTCATCCCCTCCTATTTATTTTGATTATACTCTTTTGAGTTCATTGGGTGTGAACCAAGAGATGGATTCTGGTTTGGGTTCTCATCATCAAAATAAGGTGGCATATACGAGGAGTCAAGCGTGAAGATCTTTGGCTGCAAAAGAGGTATGTGATTCTTCCTTTGTATTTCGGTTTTCTAGGGTAGATGTAATTAGTATGAAACCATAGATCTATATGTTGCATGTACACTTAGGTATATTGTAGTTTCAATTTTTCTGCTACCTAGTTTATAGTGTATTTGATGCTTAGAAAACTTAACAGGGTTCGTATTTATGAGATCTTCATTTCTCGTTTACATTGGTTTGGCTAACACTCAATCGATTTTAATTTCGATATTTGTGTCACACGCTGATGCATGGAAACTTCAAAAAACCATAACTTCCTCATACGAAGTCATATTTTGGCGTTCTTTAGATGCACGTTCTCGCTTTTACGATCACTATGACTTTCATTCAGATTACTTAGGTTAATAAGCGACCTATCCCCGATTCCCTTTTTACAACATGCTTTGCTTTATAGGGGTTAACTTGAAACTTCGAACAATCCAAACTTCTTCATACGAAATCAGATTTGAGCGTTCTTTATACTCACAAAATCCTAATCACATCTGCTACAACTTTCATCAAGATTATTTATCCCATATAATCGTTTGTCAAAAAAGTATTTTTTATCGCTTAGTGATAAAAGGTCTATATAGTTTGTAACATGCACGACAAACATTTAACCTATTTTGGGGATTTTAATTATTTAATAATATAAATAACTATAACTAAAACATCTAGCCCTAACTTAAACCCCCTTCCCCCCCCCCCACGGTACCGAAGATATATGATAACTCAAACCCTGACCCTTGGGACTCCAACTGTCCCATGACCTCCATCCGGTAACTGCCAAGTTGTGACGCCCACGTTTGTCGCTGTCCATCTAGTAGAAAAACCTTATTTATGTTTGTAATAATGTAAACGTATTGTGAATAAATGAATAAGAATTATTCAAACATAATATGTTTTTATATAAAGGTGATTTATGTATAAATTATGTGCATAAAGTTGGACTTATGTTATGTGTATATAATTTTTGTGTAAAAGCTTATTTTAAAGCTTAACAAATTTGGATAAATAAATACTTATGATTAAATGTGTATTTAGGATAAATAATCTAAATGAAAGCAGTAGTAATCATAATTACAAAGTCGTGTGTATAGAGAAAGCTAAAATCTGACTTCGTATAAGGTAGTTATATTTTTTGAAGTTTCGCATTCGACACAACACAAATGTATGTGTCACAAAATATGAAATAAAAATTAAGTACTTTTTAGAAAAAACAATGTAAATGAGAGTTGATTTCCTCATAAATACAAATTTGTCGATATAAAGGATGTCGAGAAGGGAGTAGTACTTGTCGATACAAAACTAAGGATATAAAGAACGTCGCAAACAGAGCTCGTATGTGAAAGGTAATATGATTTTTCAAAGATTCAAAAGTTTACCTGTGAAAATGATGACGTGGCTCCACAACTCCGCACCATGTGGAAATGTCGGACGACCCCCTCTTCCAGCAGACCAGGTGACATGGCTCAGCGAAATCATGACATGTACCACCACCTGAAGACTGAGATGACGCCATGGCACAATGTGCCTTCGAAATCAGCCTATAAATAGAGCTTCATTCTTCATTCTTTCTTCACTCCAATTTTTTCTCAAACTTTTTCCCTCTCTCCAGAAGTCCAACCTTTCAGAGCTTTTGAGCACTTTAGCGAGAGGCTATGATGTTGGAAAGCCCGGCGAAATGAAGTATTCAAACTCAAAGTTTTGCCCACGAGTTTTTGAACTTTTGCTAGAAATTCTTATAAGTTAAGTTGAAATTACTACGTTTTTAAGTGTAAATTATATTTATATTCATAGTCATTATTATGAACCTATAAATAAGATTTATCAGTAATCTAGTAAAAATATTGATCGATATACTTACGGGAGTGATCTATTGGCAATATCTTTGTGAGGTGATTAAAGTGGATTTTCCAAACAATATATTTATATATCAAACGGATCTTATCTCCAATATAATCTTACCTAGTCATTCCTTATTTGATAGAACTCGATATTTATTAAGATTTATGAGGAATCTAAAATATTGTTATTATAATCTCGAATAATACAAACAAAAACTAAGACTTAGTGATATTTATGTCTAGGTCTTTTATAAAGGAAAGTTAAAGTGTTAGGTGAATGACTAACTTTCTCACAAATTATCCACCTATAACAAGGTGTGTGCGTAGTTACTTTCATCTTACACATAGATACAAAGGTATTTAAATGCTTAACTATTATATGCTCTTATTATCTATACTTATTATACTTGTGTTAGATAAAGTAGCTTGGCTGAATTTATACCTACGTACTTGAATCATATATTGTGAAGTAATGATTTATTTTATTACCATGTTTAAAATATATTGGGTAGTGAAGGGTTCTGAAATATAAAATAATGGTGTGAGATCGTGACCAATTTTGTACTATTGTACTAACAGGACTAGTCATCTAGAAGAGTATAGATGACGATCACAGACTATTCAAGACGGTCTTGTGGAACATTGGCAGACTCATATTCTATAGGTGTCAATGAAGTGTGCGTTCATTTGAGTACACTATCCCCGACATGGTTGCCTTTATTGACTTATTTTGCTAAGGAATCCCGAAAGCAACATTGTCTGCTCGTTGCTTACAATGATCTGTTAGGATAGGTCCCTTGAGATGATCATTCTAGGATCAGTGTGTAAGAATAACGGGAATGGGGTAATCAGGTTAATTATTTCATGTATATATATATATATATATATATATATATATAAGATTTAATTATATTATTGTGGCTTGAAAACCCTATGTACTCACCAAGATCCCAAGCCTGACCCACTCAGTTTAATTGTATCACATGTAGTGGTATGAAGGCAATTGGACAGTAATTGTTAAGAGATTTAAGGAGATTATGGCCATTACTATAATAAAAAGTTGAAAGGCTTGTAATGACTACTTTATGCTTATGTTTCTGTATTATTTATTGTTGGATTGGGTGTCTAAGCCCATAACTATAATTTGTATAAACTTGAATTGATAGTAGCACAGTCCTTTTGGGTTGCCCTCAAACCTAGCAATTGAATAGGATAGCTTTTAGAGAGAGAATAATTTATTAATTTATTACTTGGTTAACAAGTTAATTAGAAATCAAAATAAATAGTTTGTTAATATACTATGAGAATAATATATTAATTGGAAATAGTATTATTTAATTAATCATTAATCAGAAATTAACTGGAATTAATTTTGGGATTAATTGGATTAACTAAAAGTGCAGGGTTTGTTTGGTTATTTATTGAAAGTTGAGGAAAGGAGCCCATGGACCTCATTGGATGAGGTGGACGAAAATCACTTGGGTAGGCCCAAGGAATTTCATCCAAGCCCTTTGAAAGAGGGGAATGGGTTGCTTGGTCACCAAGCGAACGGGTTAAGGTTTCCTCCTTAAACCCTAGCTTTGGCACCAAGCTACCTCATCTATAAAAAGAGCCTTAGTCTTAGAATTTTGGCCATGACATTCCTTTAGAGGCTTAGAGACGAAATTTCCACCTCTCTCCTCTCTCTCTCTCTCTCTCTCTCTCTCTTTTCAAGCTCCTTGGTTGCTAGGGTTTGGGTGTGAACCACTAAAGGCTCGACACTTGTGGCGCTTGCTTCCAAGAGTTTTTCAAGGAGGAATTCAAGATTGTTTGCTATAACAATCTTTAAGTTAAGTTTCTTATTCTTATGAATTAGTTTTTCATAGGAAAGTTTTGTAGGATAATGATTCATAGTATGTTGTCTATATGTGAAAGACATAGATCCTATTAGGTTGCATGTGCCCTAACCATTTGAATTGTTTAAATGCTTTCTGCTTAGTGCATTGTAGTTTTAACCCTAATAACCCATCAGTGGTATCAGAGCCTATGACTATCTTTCATGTATTTGAACATTGGTGAATTAATCAAAGAAAGAAAGAAGCACGTTTTTTGGATTTGTCGCAGCTCAAGTCGTGAGCCCAGGCCAGATCCGATTTTTTGTGCTAATCGTCATAATATGCTTTTATGTGATAATTACTTTCTATAACTTATCCCTAAATCCATTTTTGGTGTATCTATGATGATAATATAAAAGCCTAGAAGTTAGGAGATTAGTATTTGACTTGATTAACTGTTTTGTGATTAATATGATTGATTTTTTAAATGTTTAAATAATAAATCTAGATATCAATTGAATTAAATAATTAATGTCAAATAAAATTTGGTATTTTGAAAAGTTTAAAATACATCTCTATGGATCTTATTATTAATTTAATTAAGTAAATAATTTAAAAGACAACTAATAAACCCATAAAATGGTTTAAATTTAATTAAATTAAAAGTTTAATTTATTAAAAGATTAAACCCTTGCAATTTTAAAATGTTTTAAAATACACATTATACTATGGATATATAATTAAAGGTTTAATGTATATTGTATATATAAGAATAGATAGTCAAATCGCTAGTACGCCTCATTCACGAAACCATGCTATAAAGAGGGTATAAGGAAGCGGCCTATAAAATGGCCATTGAATGGGTGTCCACTCTCGCCCACCTGTCACAGACCAAGTTTCTGGAAAATTCCACGATCATCTAGAAAACTTCGGCATGATCAAGTATACTCAAGATGTCTCCGGAGAGATCAACAATGCTCTAAGAGACCCTGGAAGATGCTAGAATATTATAGATGTTCATGGAACAAAGGAGAACGATCTGAAGTAATCAAGAGGGCACTAGACAAAGCTATAACGACCCGGAAGACTTTGGAACGATCTAGAACACGCTAGATCATACAAGAGCGATTTGGATAATGTCGGGACGACCTAGAGATTTCTAGATAATCGTAGACAAGTATACCATATTCTAGAGTCTTGTAAAGGTCATGTATATAATACGAAGAGTCTATATTAGTCAAGAATGATCGGGACCTAGAAACTTCCATTTGAGGAGGTGTAAGGTACCTATAAATAGGAAGGATGTCTCATTTATAGGAATCATTGGGAAGTTGCCTTGTAAAGTAGTCGAGTCTATAATAGAAGCTTTATTTCTTACTTCGTAGCATTCCTTATCGCATCTCTTGCTATCCTAGTCGGTGTACATCGTAAGGAAGTGTTCTAATCCTGACTTAGTCGAAGTAACACTAAGTGGCACACAGTGATTGAGTCATCCCGTGACACGTGGTATCAGAGCCAGAGGTTGTACGAGCAAGAGATCGTAGCAATGAAAAGAGGAAGTGTTGTAGCTAACATTCACCATGTTGTTGAAGAGAGAGGAAGGAAGTCTAAGAAGAGGGACCAATCAGTAGATACCTTGGAAAACTTAGAGAACAAGCATACCAAGGTTGAGATTAGCGTCGGTGATATCCTTGAGTGGAAGGATACCGTCGATCAGTCCGTTAACGACATAAGATACAAAAGTGATGGAATGAAGGAGTCCATCAGTGTCATCAAAGAAGAAGTCCTTGAATTGATCAACACATTGCGAAACGAATATTGTGAGAAGGTAGCCGCATTAGAATCTGAAGTAAACCTGTGTAAAGCAATGATAGTCGGAGGAGCTGTTGCGAAGACGACACCATACATAGAGGCACCCAAACCATTGAAATATGGAGGTAAACACGACCCCAAAGAACTTGACGAATTATTTTGGTCGATGGAATGTTGCCTCAATGCTAGCCGAGTGACAGACGACAAGACGAAGATCGATATGGCCATCCTTTATTTATGCGAAAGCACAACTCTATGGTAGAGAAGGAAGCATGGAGACATTGAGAAAGGCTTATACACCATAGACACGTGGGAGGAGTTCAAGAGGCAACTTAAGAGACAATTTTGCCCACATAATGTTGAAGACATAGCAATGAAGAAAGTTCGTGGGCTAAAGCATAGTGGATCCATCCGAGACTACATAGTCGAGTTCACGAGCTTGATGCTAGAGTTACCCAACATGCAAGAGAAAGACAAACTTTTTTATTTCATGGATGGACTACAATCTTGGGCTTATAATGAGCTCAAGAGGAGAAATGTTAGAGACATCGACGAAGCTATCGCCATAGTAGAAGATCTAATGGAATTTCGAAGAGATAGCACGGTTAAGAAGAATAGTGGGGGAGAACAAACTATGTTAGAACTGGAACCAAAACAAGACACACCCCAACCTTTGAATACGAAAGGAAAAGCAATCGAAGGAAAATACCGAAGAGAAGTACGGAAGGAGATCAAGTGCTACTTGTGTGATGGTCCTCACTTGATCCGAGACCGTCCGAAGAAAAACACATTTTATGCGATGGTGTTGCAATAAGAAGAAGAAAAAGAAAAAGAAGCTCAGATGAGTTCCATGCGACTTCTAAACTCTATGGAAAAACACGAGACAAAGGATTCGAAAGGGAGTGGTTCTAAGGTACGAGGTCTCATGCTAGTCGAAGCCAAGGTGAATGGAGGAAATACCAAGGCACTAATAGATTCAGGTGCGACTCACAACTTCCTTTCTAAAAACGAAGCAAAGAGATTGGGGATCCACTACATGAAAGAAGAAGGCCACTTGAAGGTTGTTAATTCTCCATCCATTCCTATCCTAGGAGTTTCACGTGGAGTACCCATGAAAATCGTAGAATGGGAAGGCACCATTGACTTGGTAGTCGTACCCATGGACGACTACAACATGGTATTAAGAATAAAATTCCTAGACAAAGTACGTCCATGGTCGTTCGAAAATGATAACACTATGTGTATTACTAAAGGTACAATCATTCACATCGTACCTCTGGAAAGGAGTTGAAAAAGGTCTTGAACGCTATCAACTATGAAGTTTAACAAAGACCTTAAAGAAGTCATGAAGATACGGAACAATACCCTAAGTTGGAAGAAGGAACATAATTTACAAGCGACTAGTAATCATAATGATCGAATCAAGAAGTATATGAGACCAAACAACGTAGTTCAAGGTATCGACACATGCCGATGCAAGATGGGGTCGCGATCAACCTTGAGAATTGATCCGATATTCCATGAGGCTACAAGAAGACCCAAAACCGGCAAGGAAGTAAGAACACAAGTGACACCTCACTTGAAAGATTGCTATAAAAGAAGACTTGATGTGGACGTCAAGGGTTTAAGTGGGGGAGGGTGTCACGAACCAAGTTTCTGGAAAATTACACGATCGTCTAGAGAACTCCGACATGATTAAGTATACTCAAGAAGTCTCCGGAGAGATCAAGAATGCTCTACAACACACTGGAAGATGCTAGAATATTATAGATGTCCATGGAACAAAGGAGAACGATCTGGAATAATCAATAGGTCACTAGACGAAGCTAGAATGACCCAGAAGACTTTGGGACGACCTAGAGATTTCTAAATCACCGCAGACAAGTATACCATATTCTAGAGTCTTGTAAAGGCCATGTATATAATAAGAAGAGTCTAGATTAGTCAAGAATGATAGGGGCCTAGAAACTTCCATTTGAGGAGGTGTAAGGTACCTATAAATAGGAAGGATGTCTCATTTGTAGGAATCATTGGGAAGTTTCCTTGTAAAGTAGTCGAGTCTATAATAGAAGCTTTCTTTCTTACTTCGTAGCATTCATTATCGCATATCTTGCTATCCTATTCGTTAATACATCGTAAGGAAATGTTCCAAGCCTAACTTACTCGAAGAAACTCTAAGTGGCACACGGTGATTGAGTCATCCCGTGACACACCGCTCTCCTGTGTGGTGGAGGTTCTTTAGCCGAACGGATTTGATAGGACATAACCTCATTAAAAGTATAATGATATAAAGTAACTAAACTATTTTTTAAAATCCCACTCTTAGTTACTTTAGGAAAAATGTGAATTTGTATGCTAATCCATGAAATTGCACATTACACTTTATAACTCATTAATGGAGTGTATATGGTTAACCGACACACTAATGGGGGACTAATAAAGGGTGGTAATGGGTGTCTCGAAAATTATTGTTGATTAATGGAGCGTGTGTGGGTAACTGGAACATTAAAACGAGATGATAAATGACATCGAGAGTACCAAGCTTATTTGCATGGTTATTCACATCTCGTTTGTGATCCTCATCATCCCATTCACAAAAGTGAGAGCATAATCAAGATTAAACATACCATTGATTAGATTCAATGAATCTCAAAAGATCTAGGACTTTTATAAGATTGAAACTGGTAAAAGTCTTACCTATCTAAAATAGATTCGAATTTGATTACGGCTCCCCTCTTCAAAGTTCGAATAAAAAATATGGATCCTAGCCTTAATTTAAATTTATGGGTTAATATTAAGGATTAAAATCAACTAACTTGAATTCTTTTTTCTCCCTTTATATATGTCAAGTCAACACAACAATGGTCTTCCTGATTCTTTTGGAAATGGTTTTCCTCTTCCTTCTGAACATGATCTTCCACGTTCAGATCAAGGTGAAAATGTTTTCTATTCTTCGGGAAATGGTGGAACTGGATGTCATGCTTTTTCAACTCTTCCTCCTCTTCATCGAGTGATTCGCCCCACATCACGTTTTCCTCGAGTTGAAAGATACGAAATTACTCAAGCCCTATTGGCATGTAAACATCGAGATGGAAATTATGTGTGTGCGCATGTTCTGGAAATGAAATCGTACATTGACAAATTAGATAGGTTAGGTGTCGTTTTCCCAAGGGAGCAAGCCATTGATTTGGTTCTACTTTCACTTCCTAAGTCATATAGTCAGCTCATTGAGAGCTTTTATATGAGCGACCACGACGTGACCCTAATTGATCAGACACATATGTTGATTGTTGCTGAAGCAGAAATGCTTAAGAGCACAAGTGAAGCAAAAGTTTTTGACAGATATGATTCCAAAGTTTCCATGGACATTGACAATGGTGACAATGGTGGTCCAGAAAAGATTTCTCTTCTCAATGGAAAGGGATCGGTCAAGGTCAAATTGTCTGATCGTATGGTAAAGAGAAAGGCTAGTTCTGAGATAGTCCCATGTGCTAACCCTAAAAGGTCCATATGTTTCTATTTCCAATTGAAAAGACATTGGTTGCGAAGCTGCCCAAATTACCTAAAAGATCTTAGAGATGGTAAAGTCAAGTCATATGACTCTACTTCAGGTACATCCATTATCTAACTTCGTTATTTAAATAAGTTCATATTCATAGACTCTTAATACATGATGTGATGATCACATTTTGATGTTTTGTAGGATCTAAGAGAAAGAAGGAAGCTTAAGAAGAGTGAGCTAAATCTTATCGTGAGAAATGGATTTCATTCACATGGTTCGATGGTCAGAATTTGGAGCTGCTATTTGAGAGTTAGTATAATTTAATAGATTTCTTAGGAAATGTCTAGAAACATAGTTTTCATTTTATGCATTGTACGGAGAGGTTCCATTTTTTCGTTTATAATCAATAAAAGTGAAATTTTGGTTTATATAGTTGGATTACTTTATATTTCCTTGCAATGGCATCTATGAAAGTGTTGGTTACATTTCTATTATTAGAAATATTAATTGTGAATTTGATTCTTATTATTTCACTTGTGGCAAATGTCATAATTAACTAAGTGATAAAGAATTTTCATCACCCAAGTTCCAATTGGATAGAAACTTGGAGTCATACAATTTGAATTGTGTGATGTATGAGAATCTTGATCTTTGTAAGATTATGAATAATTCATTGATCACATGTTTTATGTGAGTCAAAGTGAAGGACTAACGAATCTAGTCCGTTGATATGGACGATTCAAATATGCCACAACGGATGAAAATTCTATTCGTTATGATTTACTGATGATTCAGTAAATATAGTTGTGTTTATAAGATTAAGCATAATTCTAACATTTAAAAAAAGGGGTTTCAAAAAGTGGTAGAACGAATAAGAAGAATTTGTTAGGCGGAAAGATAAAGGTTTCTCCAATCTGAAAGGAAAGGAGAGTAATTTAGTATCGTGTTTTGTGATCATCTTAATGATTATGGAACTATGTCTCAATTGATCCTCGAAGAACATCTTAGTGCAATTGTTTGACTAAGAAGAGAAATCAACTATTGTTGAAATGGTTCAATCGGGAGATGGGTCATACTTCGTTTCTAATCAAGTTTTAGAGCCATTCTCTAGTTACTTCAAATCGTATCTTGAAACTTATTTCATACTAAGTAGGATTATAACACCTCATGAAATGTGGAGTAATAATGTTTTCTTACTCTAGCACATTTGGAATTGGAAGTTGTGATGTTTTGGTTAAAACAAATCATGAACTAAGGCCAATTCCATGAAGTGTTTCTTGTCGAGAATCCACACTAACTTTTGAATATTTGTTTTTGGTCATCAAGGAATGTTCCTTGAGAGATAAACTTATATGTTAAGAAGTCAGTGGGAGTCTTATTGATCTTGAAGAGTTTCAGGAGTCAATCAAGAATAAACCTTTTAGTTATCACTAGCACACGACCTGAGGTTGATAACCTATCGTGTTATTTCTGTGCACCTTCCAGTTGGGATGGCAATGCTTATGAGTTCTATGTTTCTCATTTGACTGCAAAAGGTAGAACATGTTGGTCGGTGAAAGTACATTGATCAATATGGGTGAATTGCCTAACAATATGGAAGCACTGGTAGGCCCTTATGCTACCAGAGGGAAATAAATTTAGAATAAGCGAAGTTCAGTCCATTAAAGGAAAGCTAAAAATAAGTTTGTTTTTGTCCTAAACCTTATCTTATGATTGTAGGTTGGAAATGGTAGATTGACATGGATGAGAACATATACACCATAAAATCTAGGTGGCAAAAGGTTTTTCTCTAATTTATGATAATAATTATGAGGAAACACTTTCGCTAGTAGATTTTGAATATCTGATAAATGTCATTATGGTTAGTAGTTGTGATAATTTCATTCTCAAATTCGCAATATGATTACGGCATCCCTTTTCATAGTTTGAATTGTGTGAGATGGCAAGGAATTATTTGAACTTTCAGGACATATGGTTATAAGTTCTAAAATGGTTTGAATACACACACGTATGATATCTAATGAAGGTGTATAAGCTTGAAAAGTCTAGTTGAAGACTTATCGAAGCACCACGTATCAGAAATTTGCACTTTAGTAAGGAAGTCAAGAGTATTGATTTCTAGAAATCCATTTGATTTCTTGATACATGTCAAAGCTAGTGGGAGCATAATTGTTGTGCTATTGGGAGCATAATTGTTATGCTAAGTGTTGCAAGTTAGCAATGATATTTGTAGGAAACAAAGTTTACAAATTTGCAAGTTGCAATGTTTGGAAATTATTTCTCTATACTAAGGCTTAAGGGAGAGGGCACTCATACTTCAATTCAAATCTAAAGGTTTAGATTGAAGGATTTAATAGAACTTAGTATTGGACATATATGAATACCATGTTTTCAAGATTCAACATAGGAAATTCGATATATGGAAATACTATAACAAGAGACTGAACAGATATCAGGTCTTCATGTAAGATATAATGAATCGAGTCCTATATGATTGAATACATGATCAATTTCATATGCTATAATATTCACTTGTTCTGATTTTTCCAAATGTCTTGGGCATTAAGAGGGAAAAAGGACTAGAACTTTGGGTGACTAACGTTGTTAAACAACTGTCAAGAACATTCAGAGGTTACACCAAAAGATTGGTTGCTTGTGAACAATCAGAAGTATAGTATTAATTTGGACGGACCATATTGGCATAATTCTAGATGGAGGTGATTCTTGTTCAGAGCTGATGGTCATATGAGAATATGGAAATGTTTCCATAATGGGAGTTGATTATTAAATCTACATGTGAGTCAGAAACTTTAATGCAAGGAAGGTGTTGAAGGAGTGTGCCTTGAATTTGAAACTTCATTACTTTGGAGTTGTTTTTAGTAACAAAGCTCCAGTGGAACATTTTATAGTATCGTTGGCTGAGTTTCTGTGACTTAGAAGCCTCGACATTATAGAAGATCGATGCATGTAAGGATGGAATTCTGATACATTCTAGTAGTGATAAGAATTTGGAATTGTGAAATGAGCATCATTGGAATAATGTCCAGTCAATCTGTTCACAAAGTAAGGACCATGGAGAGGCATAGTATGCATGTTCATAACATGGCATGACCGATGTTTAATTCAAGTGTTTAGCTGATTACTCGAAACATTATACAATGAATAATGTATAATTAAGATGGTGATTAAATAATACGATTTTTATTTATATTCAATGGTTTTGAGGCTATAGTTAATTAAGTTATTATTGTGTTTCACTTCGCATGTTTTGCTTCCTGAATAATTTGATTATTCGAAATTCCACAGTCACTCATACTTTTGGAAGTAAGTAGTAAAATAAGATTGTCATGAATTGAATTGTAGACTGTCTATCGAGATTAGACTTAGCAATAGTTTTGCTGTAGTGTTCATGGGTACTTAGAAAAGGGGAATTTTGAGTATTGGATAAACCCACGCTCAGAGAATTACTTCATGGATTTTATCACGAGTAATTATGAGACGATAATATCTTATATTCTTGAAACGGAGATATATGAGTTGTTGTTTACAAGTCATTTGTGCATTGATAATACATAAACGCATCAGTAACTTGATGTTATAAAACGTATTGTTATGCATGATTTGATGAGTAAATAGTGCAAGTATATGATTCAAAGTTTATTCATTCCTTTTGACCTAACGGAAAATCGATATCTTTGGGCCCCTCGGTGAATTGGTGTTGACTTATAAGTGTTTGGCCAAGCCCGTACAAAATTGATGTGTTCAATTAGCAGTTTGAATTCAGTGGTCACAAATCAGAAATCAGGAAACAAAATGTGGACAATGAGATTGATTATAATCCAAGTCTCATGTTTGTACGATATCTTGTAGAATGAATGAATATTTGATCATTTATCTTAGTACACGTAACTGACTGGGTCAGAGTTTGACAACAGCTTTTGGAAGGTACATTTTGCTGATCAATTTGGAAGTTATACTGGAAATTATAGTGAAACACTTATCCAAGTGGGAGACTGTTGGATTGGGTGTCTAAGCCCATAATTATAATTGGTATAAACTTGAATTGATAGTAGCACAGTCCTTTTAGGTTGCCCTCAAACCTAGCAATTGAATATGATATCTTTTAGGGAGAGACTGATTTATTAATTTATTACTTGGTTAATAAGTTAAATAGAAATCAAAATAAATAGTTTGTTAATATATTATGAGAATAATATATTAATTGGGAAATAATATTATTTAATTAATCATTAATCAGAAATTAATTGGAACTAACTTTGGGATTAATTGGATTAATTAAAAGTACACGATCTATTTGGTTATTTATTGAAAGTTGAGGAAAGGAGCCCATGGACCTCATTGGATGAGGTGGACAAAAATCACTTGGGTAAGCCCAAGGAATTTCGTCCAAGCCCCTTGAAAGGGGGGAATGGGATGCTTGGTCACCAAGCAAACGGATTAGGGTGTCCTCCTTAAACCCTAGCTTTAGCGCCAAGCTACCTCAGCTATAAAAAGACCCTTAGCCTTAGAATTTCGGCCATGACATTCCTTTAGAGGCTTAGAGACGAAATTTCCACCTCTCTTTTCTCTTTCTTCAAGCTCCTTGGTTTCTAGGGTTTGGGTGTGAACCATTAGAGGTGCGACACTTGTGGCGCTTGCTTCCAAGAGTTTTTCAAGGAGGAATTCAAGATTGTTTGCTATAACAATCTTTAAGGTAAGTTTCTTATTCTTATGAATTAGTTTTTCATAGGAAAGTTCTGTAGGATAATGATTCATAGTATGTTGGCTATATATAAAAGACATAGATCCTATTAGGTTGCATATGCCCTAATCATTTGAATTGTTTAAATGTTTTCCAACTTAGTGCATTGTAGTTGTAACCCTAATAACCCATCAGTTATGGCATCTAACATTTTTTTAATATTAATGAAAAAAGTTTCTTTAAAAATGACTTGATATTGATTTCATCTTGCAATAATGTTTTGGCACAATTCCACACTAATGCATTCCTTTAAAAGAATACCATGTTTTAAATAAGCATAAAGAAAAAGTTTTATTTGGTCGTGAAAATTTGGGGATTTCATACAACCTAAGGGTGCTGGATCCAAAACCACCCCTTCCACTTGTTGAGGACAATCAGCCTTAACATGGTCTGGCTGAATGCAAATGAAACATACGCTCGACTCTCTCTAACTACAGTCTCGGTTGTAGTGACCCTCCTGGCCGCATCTAAAACACTCGGAAACAAGTCCATGATAAATACCCCTATGCGTCAAACCAAACCTGCCATAAAATCTACGAATCCCTTGGTCTTACGGCCGAACATTGGTTACTTTGATCTTCTTGACTGCTGATATAGATGTGTGAACCCGGTCCTTCTTTCTCTTCTGTTTTTGGGTCTCCAACTCTAGCTCTCTGCCCATGGCTAAGTCTACTAACTCGAAAAGAGTCTTGCAACTGGAAATGCGTACGAACTCACAGATCTCCATCCTTAACACATCACGGTAACAAGTCATCCTCATATCTTATGTTACCGCATATCGAGGGAAAAGAAATGCTCTCTCTTTGAACTTGGTGGTGATCTCGGTCACCGACTCTATATTCTGCTCAAATTCCAAATACTCCTAAGCTAACGGTCGAACCTTAATTCCCAACACAAACTCTCTCTTGAATCTAGTAATGAAATCCTTCCAGGTCATAGACTCGATAGCATCTGGGTCGAGGACCTGAACAACCTCGCCCCACCAATCCCTAGCTCTATCGCATAGTAGACACGCGATGAACCTGGCCTTCGCCTCTGTCAGTCAAAAGTTAGGGAGAAAGGCACTCTCCACATCAGCGATCTAATGCATAGTGACGACAGGATCCCTCCTCCCCATGAACAGTGGAGCCCCACAAGAATCAAACTCCTGAAAAGTGACCACGCGAGTCCTAGTTAGATTGGCCTCCATATCAACTAAAAGGATCCTAAAATGTTCGTCCATCACTGAAATCAACTCATCCTTGACTATGTTGATCATACCAAGAAAACCGTCTAGCATGAACATCAAAACCTATGCAACGGTAATCTTGCAGACATCCCACTCACTCAGACCTAAACAACCTAGGCCACCGATGCCCATACCAGAGTCAGATCCTCCACCACGAATAGTCACCATACTGAATCTGAAAGATAACAAGAACACATCATAATCAATTCACAATTCTAACCTATACTATGCATACCCAACTACAAGTCCCTTGGTATTCTTTTAACCCTTCCTTAACGTAAGTACGGATCTTGTGCTTCTGGTAGTACGAGCCCATACTACCTTCCATACATATCCATACTTACTCCAAAGATTGTTCGAAGACTCCCAAGTCACTTCTCACCACTCACACCACTATATCTATATGCACAAGTCTAGCCATATACATACCACTACACTTCCAAGATTTTTTCTAGGAGTCTTCCCTCCCCATATGCCCGTAATTCAAACAATGCCTCTACTAAAATCATATGAACTGCCTCACGAACGCGCAACCTCACATAATCCAAAATAAAATAAACATTCGAATAAGTGTCTTTACCGTAAGACTACAACCAGACAAGGAACATGTAATAAGGCCATATCATAAATCCTAAGGCTATTAGATTCTAGTTCAACCCTTATGGCATTCGTTTAACAGTTCAATAACATCAATCAAATATTTCACAGCACATACTACAAATAACACATATAAGGCATACGAGGCATAAATACAAATCAATAAATTCTAGAATGTAGTTCCTGAGCAGATCCTTAGCCTATATTCTAGCATGAATACGTACCCATTACATAAAATACACAACCATATGTGTATATTAGGAATCACTTTCTTTCTAAGCACCAATTGATTGTACACATCGCATCTTCGTTTTATAAACCAAAGTGAGGTTAGAGAACCATGCTCTCGATCTCAAGCCAACAATCAGACAAGAACATGACAAAAGACCGCGCTCATGTTCCTAACCCAAATAATTTCTTAAAATTCTCTTATTAAAAGGGTACCTTAATTTTAGAAAATCCTTCAGTCCTCAGTTTGAATTCAGACATACTGTAAAGTGCGTCTGAATCCTTTAAGTTAAGGCTCAAATACCAATTTGTAACGTCCCATATTTAAAAATAAATTTTTGATTTAGAATATAAGTTTGACATTTAAAACCTTTACTTTAAAAACATAAAGTACATTCAGTTGTTGAAAACCATAGGGTTAAACAAACTTAAGTTTCAAACAACGGAAACCAAGTAGCATCGATGCGAGTGTATAGTCTCGCCTCGCCTTTTCCACGAACAACCTGAAAAACATTAAATCAACAACTGTAAGCATAAGCTTAGTGAGTTCCAAATTATACCATATATTCCACCATATATACAATGCATACAAGTAAATCTCTTGGCTGTAACCTCGATCCCCCATCTCTCCTATCGATATATATATATATATATATATATATATATATATATATATATATATATATATATATATCATAATAGAAAGCAACATAGATATCACCCATTGGCACTCTGCCTCCATACCCATACTGGCTCTCAGCCCTCAACTATCCCCTGCTTTCAGCCGCCATTCAACCATCAGCTTATAGTAGGACCATATCCATATTTGGGGCAATGTTAATATTGAAGATCACCTTATGAATATGTAATCACATGTAGTTGGAAATAAGATAGACATTCGAAAACAATGATTTTACCTGAAAGTAATACTAACAAGAACCATGCAATAAGGCTTAGACTAAGAATTTCTAGGCTATCTAATTTAAACTACGTACGACCCCTAGGGTATCGATTCAACAATCAACCACTACTACCCCTATTCAAGCATGACAGCTAGCAATATCATATAATCAGCAAGCAAGACCCTCTTAGTCTAGTATACCATGACACCAAGTGTCCTACAGTTTCTCACACACAACAAGGAATTAACATATTCAGCTATTATGTTTATACTCCAACAGTACCTATATTCTACCAATCTACCATACAATGGATATATATTATCACACGAGGTATAGTGAGAAGACTCACTTGAATGGTAAGACCGGAGAAGTACAGCTATACTTACAAATCCTTGCATCGATCAGACCCGTGGACCATCTTACACCAAATAAAGATATAACCTCAGTCTACAACCAAAAACCTTTAGAGTAAATTACACGAATGGTCCCTATGGTTTGGGGTAATTTGCGTGCTTGGTCCCTAACTTTCTTTTTTAACTCGGAAAGTCCTTACAGTTTGTTTTTGTTACGCGCTTGGTCCCTACTGTTAGTTTTTGTTACACGTTTGGTCCCTGTCTTACCTAAAAATACTATTATTTAAATAGGAAAAAATGATGGTGTATGTAAGGTAAGGTGAGGGGTGGGGTTAGGGGTGTGTTTATATAAATAAATTAAAAAATCAAAGGCAAAATAGTTTTTTTATGTAAGACAGAGACCAAGCGCGTAACAAAAACAAATAGTAGGGACCTTCCGAGTTAAAAAATAAGTTAGGGACCAAACACGCAAATTATCCTAAACCATAGGGACCATTCGTGTAATTTACTCAAACCTTTAAGTATGACCTAGGTCAAACTTGTCAAAGTCAACGGTCAGCGGTCAACAAAAGTCAATGGTCTACAAAGTTAACGGCCACCACGCCATGGAAAATACTTGGTCGCATCGTGGCCTAGTCAATACAACACTTTCACAATGTAGCCTGTAACCATGACGTGGTCCTTTATTTGTGGCGCCCTGGTTACGGTCAGAACCATTTTCCTTTATTAAGTGCTTAATCCTTACAGATCAAGGCTTACCTCTTCAGATTTGAATCACTCATGGGACTTAATTGATAAAATTTCCAACTTTATCCAATTAGACATCACCACAAAGAAAGATCTTAAACTCTAAGTCCATTAAGCTCTTTAAATGCTTAACGTTTGTGCATGGATTCAAGAAAACCCAAACATGGTCCTTTTTCCCATTTACTAGAAGTCTAATAACCATAAAAGTGTCATAACAAAGTCTGGAGTTCCTCAAACTCTAAGAGCATTGAAAAAAAGGGACCAAAACCACGTAACAAAGTAAATAACAAATAGATAAAGCATTAAGGTAGGGACTTTATGGCTCACCCAAGTCCAGAAACACAGGAGGAGGCTTGATCTAAGTTGAAGCAATCACTCCTTGCACCAGGAACCACATTCTCTATCTCCAAGAGTGTACCAAAAGCTTCAAAGTTAGAAGGGAATGGAGAGAGGACAACATGGAGGCTAGACTTTGCTCCCAAGGAGCTCTCCAGCGAAAAGGGGGCTGCAAATGACCTAAAACACGGAGGTAGTATGCTTATGGAGGAGAACCTAATGCTTATAGGCTTGGGCTGCAGTGCTCACCGTGCCATGATAAACTATCCTTCACACTATGGAGGGTCTGAACCATTAAGCCCAACTTCACCTTTAGCTTGAAGTCTTAACTCATAGAACAAAAACATTATTCCTTTAAGGTCCATACTTAATCCTTTGAGTCCCGGTACATTTGAATGATAAAATTACGGTCCAACCATCTACATAAGAATTATCTCGAAACATGATGTTACAGTATATAATCATATTTATCATATGGAAATAGAAACGGATATGTGAGCGACATGGAGCTTGGATGTAGGTCATAATTACATTGTAATCCATAATAATTACGAGGAGTTGCATCAAATTTTTTTTACGAGGAGTTGCATTAAATTTTTATTCTTTGTAAACATAAGTGTTAATGAGAGAGAAATCTCAAGCGGTACAAACAATTATACTAATATAATGTAGTCGTGCACTATGAGCTTAAGTGATTCAATAATGTCATCGTCCATTTAATAAATCTAGCAGTACAAACAATTATACTAATATAATGCAGTCGTGTACTATGAGCTTAAGTGATTCAATAATGTCACTGTCCCTTTAATCATCACCATGGCTATGTATTGACCGAAGTTTATTTGTTATTTCATATATGTACGTGTGCAAATGATGATTGTTTCTATCAATTGGTAACAGAGAACCAATACGATGTATATTTTATCCATTCAATCCAAATACATATGGCTCTTTAGCATTATTTATCACATTATTAATTTTCCCTCCCATAAAAGTAAAAGCAAACATTAAATTACCATCACATATGTTTTATAGAAACATAGTTGCTTTTCTCCATCTAGAAATGATTAACAAGTCCTCTAGCAATGATTAACAACTCCGCTAGCTCCATAGGTTGGTGTTGGAGGGTTGGTAGTGATGGGTTTTAGTATACTACAACATCATATGGTGCACATACAACCCTAAATACCTTGGATCTATGTTTTCACTAATTATACATGCAAATGGTGTCCAAGGCATTAAACCTATAACTAGCATGCATATGACATAAACCATATAAGATACTAGTTAGGGTAACATACCTTTTATGTAGCTTGAAGTCTTGATGTATTTGGCCTGAAGAGCTTAACCCCAATAGTGTGGAAGCCTCAAATGAAGTCACAACACATCATGGACAAAGGAAGACATTTGAGAGAGAATCTTCATACACCAAAAACCATCAATATGAACTCCAAGAACATGTGTCAAGTTGTTGGCTATGTACTCACCTATTTATATGTATGATTCCAAGGGTCATGGGTATAACCAAAATCCATACCCATGGGTTTTATGATCCATGGTTCATGTGGCCCAACTCTTTATGTATCCATACATAAACTTGGTCCAACATGGATCATAAGCCCAACACATATAAATATAACTAATTACCATAATTAGTCCCCATAGATTTAATTAGTCTCTTTTGATCACTAAATTAATTCCAAATTAATTCTTGATCAATACTAATTAAAACATATGATTTCATATTAATATATTATAACTTATAATATATTAACAAATCATATATATAACCTTCTCTCAAGAGTCTATCCTAACAAATTATCCTGATGATATGCAACCCACATCGACCATACCAATAATAGTTATCCTGATGATATGCAACCCACATCGACCATGCTACTCTCGGGTCAAGTACATACCAATAATAGTTATGGGCTTAGACATCTAATCCAACAGTCTCCCACTTGGATAAGTCTAAAACTATTATTGCAAGTAAGACTCCAAAACCCGACTAGCAATTGTAGCTCTTTAAAAGCCGTTTTCGAACTCTGACCTAGTCAATGACTTGTCCATTAGATAAGGGATCATATATTCCTCCATTCTAGATATCATATGGACTGATACATTGATTACAATCATTCTCTCTTTCCATTTGTTGTTTCCCGATTTCTGATTCATGACGACTGACTAATTGAACAAATCAAATCAGTCCAGGCCCGGCCGAGCACTTACATTTGTCATCACTAAATCATCGAAGGGCCCACAGATATCGCTTTTATCCCTCCAAGGGTAAAAGGAATGGATAAACTTCGACTCATATGCTTGTACTAACTACTTGTTGAATCATACACAAAAGCACATTTTATAACATCAAGTTACTGATGTGTTTTCGTACAATCAATGTACAACCAACTCATAGTCAACAACTCATATCTCTAGGTTTGAAGAATATAAGATATTATCGTCTCATGATCACTTGTGATAAAATCCATGAAGTGAGTCAAATGAGTGTGGGTTCAATCCAATACTCGAATCTCATTCCAGGAGCACTCATGAATGTTGCAGCAACTTTTGCTATGTCTAAACACTTTAGACATCTACAAGCCCAATTCATGACAGTCTTGATTCATACCTACTTCCAAAGTATGATTGACTGTGGAGGGTTTGAATAACCTAGTTATTCGGGAAGTCAAAACACGCAAAGTGAAACACAAGAATAATCGAATCCAATATGGTCTCAGAACTTATGAATATAAATAAAACACCGTTTATTTATCACCATATTGATTACACATTATTCATTGTATAATGTTTCGATTTATCAACCTAATAATTAAATTAAAACAATAGCCATGCCATGCTCCAAGCATGCACACTATGTTTGTCTATGATCCTTACTTTGTGAAATAGACCAATTGAACATGATTCCAATGATGCTCATTTCACAATCCCAAGTCCTCACCGCAAACGTAAGAATACAAGATTCTTTTCCATTTACTGAAATCTGTTAGATTTTAAACTTATATGCATTAATCCTCTTGTAATGACTATTCACAAAAGTCACAAAGACTTGGCAACAGACATTTACAAAGTATTCTAATAGAGAGCAATTCCATGGAAATGAAGTCTCAAATTCAAAGTACATTCCTTTGAACATCCTTCTTGCATTAAGTTTTCTAATCTTACACAGATTTAATGAATAACTTCCACCTATGGAAACATTTTCACATTCCCATTTTGACTATCACTTCTGAACAAGAGTTGCCTCCTTTCAGAATATGTCCATATGGTCCTTCCAAAATCAACACTATACTTCCAATTGTCCATGAGCAACCAATCTTTGGTAAACCTCAGATTGTCCTCGACGATTGCTTAATCATTTTAGTCATATCCAGTTCTAGTCCTTTTTCCCTCTTAATGCCCTAGGCATTTGGAAAATTTAGAACGGATGAATATTATAGCACATGTAATCGATCCTATACCCGAAGCATATGGGACACGATTCATGATGTTTCTCATAAAGACATGATACTTGACCAGTCTTTTGCTACAATATTTCTATTTCTATTTTCCATGTTCTCATAATTCAGATTATGAAAAGGGATGCCGTAATCATAATCGAATTTTAGAACGCAAATAATGTAATCATGACCAAATTTGATTAAAATCTCACAATCTAAGCTTTTAGATTTTAAATGAAGTATAATTTCCTCTCCCTTAATTATAGCAAAACAACTTTTCAAACCCTGCAAGGTACATTTTTCAAATTGAAACTTTTGTTTTCTATAATTAACATTGCTAACTTGCAACACCTAACATAATAATCATGCTCCTACTAACATGATAATTATTAGTATAACACTTATGCTCCCACTAGCTTTGACATGTATCCAGAAATCAACTGGACTTCTAGAAATCAACACTTTATTGACTTTCTTACCAAAGTTCAGATTTCTGATACGAGATGCTTTGATAAGACTTTATCAATATCATACACCTTTCCTTAGATAGCTCACATGTGTGTCTAAACAATTTTTAGAACTATGAAAAGGGATGTTGTAATCATAGTCTCAATTGTTTAGACCTTTGCCATTTCTCACAAGTCCATGTTAGTGTGCCGGTTAACCACACACGCTCCTCATAACGACTTTGAGAATGCAAATATCACAATTGCTATCTACTTAAAATCTATTTAGCGAAAGCGTTTCCTCACCATCATTTTCATGAATCGGAGAGAAACCTTATGACACTTAGATTTTATGGTGTATGTGTTCCTATCCATGTGAATTTGTCATAACCACAAGAGGAAGTTAGTGACAAATCCTAACTCATATGGACTGAACTTGTTCAATCCTAACTTCTTGCCACCTGGCAACACAAGGGCCTACCATTTCTTCCAAGTAGTTATGCAAACAATTGAGAACTCATAGAACTCACATGCGTAGTCAACTTTAACTGGAATGGGCACATAAACAAGAATATGTCAACACGATGGGCTATAAACCTCAAGTCGTGTTCTAGTGATAAACAACATGTTTTATTCTTGATTAGTTCTTGAAACTTTTCAAGATCTTTATGACTCCCACTGACCTCTTGACATATAAGATTCTCTTGTCAAGGACCATTCATTGAAAAAGCAAATATTCAAGAGTTAGTGTAGATTCTTATCAAGATGAACACTTCACTCAATTGGTCTTAGTTGGTCTTTGTCTTATCCAAAAACATCACAACTTACCAATTTCAAATGTACAAGAGTAGAAACATTTTAATCCACATTTGACAAGTGTTATAAACCTTCTTAAGATTATGTCACTCAAGTTACAATCTTGGAGTATTACTCTATGACTCAATTCTGGAATGAAGTATGATTCATCTTTTGATTTAACCATTCCAACAATTCGCGATTCGTCTTCTTAGTCATACGAATACTAAGATGTCTTTAGAGGATCAATTGTGATACGGTTTCATAATCACTAAGATAATCACAAAATATGATATACTCAAGTACTCTCCTATCTTTTCAGATTGGAGAAACTTTTATCTTTCTGCCTAATTTGATTCTTCTTGTGCGTCCTGCCATACATTGAAACTTTTCTAATGTTTCAGAATTATACTTAAACTTGTAAGCACAACCATATTTACTAAACTTTAGTAAATCATGACAAATAGCCTTATCGTTCTTTGTGGTGGACCTGATCAGCGCACACCCAGTGTACCCGATCCCCTAGTCCTTCACTTGACGCACATATACATGTGAACAAGGAATTAGTCTTAATTTCCCAAAGATGAAAATTCTCATTCATCATACAATACAAGTTGCATGATTCCAAGTTTCTATCCAACTGAAACTTGGGTGATGAGAATCTTTCCTAATTTGGTAAATTATGACACAACCACAAACGAAAGAATCAAATCCATTTTCCAATATTGCTAGCAATGGAATCATATAAACAACAATTTTTCACAAATGCCATTGAAAAGATATTTAAAATAAATAAAATTAAAACCTTTTCTTTTATTTTAAAACTTGCGGAAAAACTTATCCTTACAATGCAAATCCATATGAAAAACATGTTGTTATCTATTCCTAAACAATATATCATAACTCTTAAGTAGCAGCTCAAAATTCTGATCTTCGGATCATGCGATTGAAATCCATCTCTTCACGATCAAAATTAGCTTACTCTTCCTTTAAGCTTCCTTTTTTCGATTCTACAAAACATAAAAATGTGACCTAGTCACATCATGTAATAAGAATCTCCAAATAGGAACTTAATAGAGTTAGATAGTGGACTTACCTGAAGTAGAGTCATACATTCTGACTTTACAATCCTTATGATTCTTCAGGTAAATGGGCAGCTTCGCAACCAATGCCACTTCGTATGGCATATGGACTCTTTAGTAATGGTACATGGGACTATCTCAGACTTAGCCTTTCTCTTTACCATTTGGTAAACCGGGTTGACTATGGTCGATCCCTTTCCATTCGGAAGAGAAGACTTTTCTGGACTTCCAGTGTTTCCATTGTCAATGTCCATGAAGGTTTGGGAAGTAGATCTTCCAATCAAATTTGCTTTACCAGTGCCCTAAATCATTGCTGATTCAGCAGCATCAAGCAAATAGGTAAGATCATTAAGGGTCATGTCATGGTCTGTCATATAGTAGTCCCAAAGGAACTCACAATGTGACTTAGGAAGTGATTGAAGAACCTAGTCAACAACCAACTTCCTCAAGACTTTGACACCCAACTCTCCCGGCCTGTCTATATATGACTTCATCTCCAAGATGTGAGCACACACAGACTTTGATTGCCAATAGGGCTTGAGTGACCTTGAACTTGTAGGTTAGGGAGAATAATTGGAGGAGGTGGAGTAAGAGAAGTATGATTTCCATGATCCAATTGCGGGACATCATCTTCATTAGGAAAGCTTGTTCTAAGAGATTTGGGAAGATGATAGTTGTCTGAACCAGACATCTACAATTGGAGAAATTCAAGATAGTTGATTTAAGTCCTTAATATAACACCCAATACGAAATATTAAGGCTAGGACCCTTAATATAACATCTACAATGGGAGAAATTTTCGGTTGTGCCCTTTCAAGTTTGTGACTGGGATCCCGATGATCACAAACAAGGTGTGAATAACCATGCAAATTAACTTGGTACCCTTAACTTTATCACCTAATCGATGTGTCGGTTAACCACACGCGCTCCACCAATCTATGATAAACATTAAGTTACCCTTTGCCACTCTTACTAGTCCATGTTAGTGTGCCGGTTAACCACACACGCTCCACCAATGACTTGGTAAGGTACAAAGTGTAATTTCATGGGTTAGCACCAAATTCACATTTTCCTAAAGTAACTAAGATTGGGAATTTAATAAGGTTTAGTTACTTTATATTTATCATTATACTTTTAATGAAAATTATAGTCCTTGTCCTACCCGTTCAGCTAACGACCCTCCACCGGTCAAGGAAGCGGTGGGTGAGAGTGGACACCCATTAAACTGCCATTTTATAGGCAGTAACCTTATACCCCCCTTATACACCGGCTTCGTGAATGAGGCCTACTAACGGTAAGACCGACTTACTCTTATACATATATATATATAAATATTAAACCTATAATATTATAATAGTGTAAGGGTTGAATTTTAACTTTTAAAATTCTAAGGGTTTAACTTGGAATTAAAGCATTCATGGGGGGAAACTTTACAAATTCCAAAACTTGAGGGCAAGTTTTGAACAATTCAAAAACTTTTCAATTTCATAACATATGAGTTTAATATAGGTTTTAAAAACTTTAATGAAGAGACTCTTGAACATCCATAACTTGAGGACAAGTTATGGAGTTCATAAAACTATTTATGAGAAAATGATTCTTCAAGTTGCGTAACCTATGGCTTTAATGAAGATTTAACACAAAAACTTTTGGTTTTCCATAACTTGAGGACAAGTTATGGAATCCATTAAAAAAACACCAAGATCATCAATTCAACTAACAAGCATGTCAAGAAAAACTATGATCTAGATTAAACTCATATGGACAAGACAATTCAAATCAAACAATTTTCATGTAATTAGCCTAACCATTAAATTAATACAAAACATGAATCTGTTGACAATTATCTTTTGAATTGGATTAGAATGATCATTACCACATCAAAAATAGGTTTATAAGTTCAAAAACAACTTAGGGTAATGATTCTAGTCCAATTCCAGCCTTAAAAGTCGAAAATCTGCACTCTGGGCCTCCTACTCACCGAGTGTATGAACCTACTCGACGAGTAGGATGAACTTCTTCATGGACTTGGCGAGTTCATCAGTGGACTTGGCGAGTCCACAGTCCAGACAGCCAGGAAATCGATTTTTTCCAGCAATTTGCATCAAGTATAATGGAAAACAAGCCTTGGATCTGATACCACTGATGGGTTTTAGTATACTACAACATCCTATGGTGCACATACAACCCTAAATACCTTGGATCTATGTTTTCACTAATTATACATGCAAATGGTTTCCAAGGCATTAAACCTATAACTAGCATGCATATGACATAAACCATATAAGATACTAGTTAGGGTAACATACCATTTATGTAGCTTGAAGTCTTGATGTATTTGGCCTTAAGATCTTAGCCCCAATAGTGTGGAAGCCTCAAATGAAGTCACAACACATCATGGACAAAGGAAGACATTTGAGAGAGAATCTTCATACACCAAAAACCATCCATATGAACTCCAAGAACATGTGTCAAGTTGTTGGCTATGTACTCACCTATTTATATGTATGATTCCAAGGGTCATGGGTATAACCAAAATCCATACCCATGGGTTTTATGATCCATGGTTCATGTGGCCCAACTCTTTATGTATCCATACATAAACTTGGTCCAACATTGATCATAAGCCCAACACATATAAATATAACTAATTACCATAATTAGTCCTCATAGATTTAATTAGTCTCTTTTGATCACTAAATTAATTCCAAATTAATTCTTGATCAATACTAATTAAAACATATGATTTCTCATTAATATATTATAACTTATAATATATTAACAAATCATATATATAACCTTCTCTCAAAAGTCTATCCTAACAAATTGTCCTGATGATATGCAACCCAAATGGACGATGCTACTCTCGGGTCAAGTACATACCAATAATAGTTATGGGCTTAGACATCTAATCCAACAGGTAGTTGAGCTCAACCTTGCATATAATAAGGCTAAAGGAAATAGTAGCACTGTTAGCACATTGCCACATGATTTGAAGCCATAAGATTTTTTGAAGTCACATAGAATAAAGGAAATGATAGCATCCAAGTTGTAAAAAGGTTGGGAGTGGTGGTATGTTATTTTAATAGGGTTTATTTAAAAAAAAACAAAAAAAAGAAAAAAAACAGTCAATCAAAAATCAACTCTCTTCTTTCTCTTTCCTCTCTTCTCTCGTTGTATCCTTGACGAGCTCTCCCTTGCAGGCCCCTTAGGATATGGTGGGGGTGGCGTAACACATGAATAGCGAGGGAGGTGGCGAGACTTAGCACGTCCCAGTCCCTCCCTGAAGCCTAAATTGAAAATTTAGGATCGATTGTTTGTTTGAATTTTGTGTATGCTCTTCGTACCAAAAGATTGTACCACAATGTTTACATGTGCAACTTGGCTCCCAAAAATCAAGAGCTTCGTTCACAACTGTTAGAGGAAAATAAAATTAATCCATAGTTATAATGTATTTACTAAAACCTAGAAACAACAATTATTAAGTGTTTTTTTAGTAGAATTTAAACGCTGGTAAAAGTTATACACCTTAATTGATTTTTTTAGAATGACATACATTGGTATTCTACAACATAATAAAGTAAGTGACATGATGATCCTAATATGACTTATTTTAAAAATATAAAACTTGGTACAGACACACATGACTATGATCAATCATAAAAATAAACCAAATACGAAAACTTATTAATTGACAATCATTATTTTTTATTGAAAATGATGAAGAAAATTTGATGCAACTCCTCATAAAAACAAATTCCAAAGTCCAAACACATGTTTATAAAGAATAAAAATTACAAATATGTACAATCTTATTGTTTCATACATTAGTGTTGTTATATGTTTAAAATGAATAAAAATGTTATTAGGTTAGCATTATATGTTAGGGTGGATGCATGTTTTATTGGGAGGGTAAAATAGTCACCATTAAAGTTTTAAAATGGAATATATATATATATATATATATATATATATATATATATATATATATATATATATATATATATATATATATATATATATATATATATAGGGGAGCGTTCAATCGAGAACATTTCTTATCGCGAGAACAAATTTGAAAAACACATTTTTTTTAATTAAAATTATAAAATAATATTCATATAAATCAAAAAATAGTTACAAACAATTAAAAAACCTACTAACTAACACCACTCACCACCCAACCAACACCACACACCACCACCACCCATCACTAACGACCACCACCAACTACCACCCACTACCCACCACCAACCACCACCCACCACCACCATCACCACTCAACCACCACCACCTGCCACCACCACACACCTCCACCGCCGGCCACCACCACCCACAACCCCTACCTATCACCCATCACCACCGCCCATCATTACCCATCACCACCAACCACCATCCACCACTACGACCCACCACCACGACGCATCACAAACCACCACCACCAACCACCACTCACCACCCATAACTACCCAACCACCACCACCACCAACAACAACCACCACCCGTCACCACTATCACCACTCAACCACCACCACCACCCATAACCACCGCCCGCCACCACCACCAACAACCACTACCTACCACCCATCACCACCACCCGCCACCACCACCCACCACCACCACTACCACTACCCACAATCACCAACCACTACCTACCACTACCCACCACCCACCCACCACAACCACCACCACCCACCTCCACCACCACCAACCACCACCCGCCACCACCACCCATCACTACCCACCACCACCAACCACCACCCACCACCCATCACCCACCACCACCATCCATCACTACCCACCACCCACTACCAACCACCACCCATCACCCACCACCCATCACTACCCACCACCACCACCCGCCACCACCACCCATCACTAACCACCACCACCAACCACCACCCACCACCCACCACCAACCACCACCCACCACCAACCATCATCCGCCACCACCATCACCACCCACCACCATCACCACCCAACCACCACCACCACCCACCTCTACTGCCTACCACCACCACCCACAACCCCTACCTACCACCCATTACCACCACCCGCCACCACCACCCATCACTACCCACCACCACCCACCACCACCACCAACAACCACTTCCTACCACCCATCACCACCACCACCCACCAACACCACCACCCACCACGACCCACCACCACCAACCACTACCCACCACCCACCACCCACCCACCACAACCACCATCACCCACCTCCCGCCACCACCACCAACAACCACTACCTACCACCCATCACCACTACCCGCCACCACCACCCACCACCACCACCACCACCACCACCCACCACTACCCACCACCACCAACCACCACCCCACCACTCACCATCACCCACCCACCCACCACAACCACCACCACCTACCTCCACCACCACCCATTACTACCCACCACCCACCACCAACCCCCACCTACCACCCACCACCACCCATCACTAACAACCACCACTAACCACCACCCACCACTCATTACTACCCACCACCACCAACCACCACTCGTCATCACCATCACCACCCACTACCATCACCACCACCCGTCACTACCCACCACCACCCACCACCCCCACCACAACCACCACCCACCCACCACCACTACCACCAACCACCACCTGCCACCACCACCTACCACCACCAACCACCACCCACCACCAATCACTATCCACCACCCACTACCACCCGCCATCACGACCACCCACCCACCATAACCACCACCACCACCACCACCACCAACCATAACCCGCCACCACCATCACCACCCACCATCATCACCACCCAACCAGCACCAGTCGCCACCACCACCCACCAAAACCATCACCCGTCACTATCACCACCACTTGCAACCACCCACCCACCCATCACCACACACCATCACCACCAGTCACCACCACCCCGCCTCCACCACCCGCCGCCACCACCCCCACCCCAACCTACAAAGATTTGTTATTGTGTTTTTTATTCATTAGGTTTTCTCTTGTATATAATCACATGTGATTATATGTATCGAGTCACATGTGGTTATATGTATCGAATCATATATGATTTATATGTTATTAAATACATATAATCACATGTGATTAAATACACATGAAAAACTAGTGAATTGAGAATGCAAAAATGAATATTGTCCACGTAAATCATATGTGATTAGATACATATAACTACATGTGATTATATGTATTTAATAAAATATTATTTACGTGTGCCGTATTTATTTTCGTGTTTTCGATTTAATAATTGGCATCGTGTATTAAATCACATGTGATTATATGTATTTAATCACATATGATTTATATGGACAATATTTGTTTTCATGTGTTGATTCGATAGTTGTTCTTGTGTATTTAATCACATATGATTCGTATGGAAAATATTCTTGCGTCGATTCAATAATTGTCCTAATATATTTAATCACATGTGATTATATGTATTTAATAACATATGATTTATGTGGACACGATTCATTATTTGTTTCTCAATTCAATAGTTGTACTCATGTACTTAAGCACATGTGATTATATGTATCAAATCACATATGATTTATATTGATAATATTCATGAGTCAATATTTTTTCTAATGTATTTAATCATATGTGATTGTATGTATTAATCACATATGATAAATGTGGAAAAAGAAAAACTATTTAATCAAAAACGCGAAAATGAATCTTGTGTACAGAAATCATATGTGACTAAATGTACAAGAACAACTATTGAACAAGAATGTGAAAATGAATATTATCCATAATTAAATACATATAATCTCATGTAATTAACCACACAAGAACAACAACTGAATCGAGAATGCGAAAATAAATATTTTCCATATAAATTATATGTGATTAGATACATATAATCACATGTGATTAGATACATATAATCACATGTGATTATATGTATTTATTCACATATGATTTACATGGACAATATTTTTTATCACGTATTGATTCAATAGTTGTTCTTGTGTATTTAATCACATATGATTATATTTATTTAATCACATATGATTCGTATGGAAAATATTTATTCTTGCGTCGATTCAATAATTATTCTAATATATTTAATCATATGTGGTTATATGTATTTAATCACATATGATTTATATGGACAAGATTCATTATTTCTTTCTCAATTCAATAGTTGTACTCATGTACTTAATCACATGTGATTATATGTATCAAATCGCATATGATTTATATTGATAATATTCATGATTCAATACTTTTTCTTATGTATTTAATCATATGTGATTTTATGTATTAATCGCATATGATTAATGTGGAAAAAGAAAAACTATTTAATCAAAAACGCGAAAATGAATTTTGTGTATAGAAATCATATATGACTAAATGTACAAGAACAACTATTGAACAAGAATGTGAAAATGAATATTGTCCATATAAATCATATCTAATTAGATACATATAATCTCATGTAATTAAATACACAAGAACAACAAATGAATCGAGAACGCGAAAATGAATATTTTCCACATAAATTCTATGTGATTAGATACATATAATTACATGTGAGTAGATACATATAATCACATGTGATAATTGTGGACAATATTTATCTTTGTGTTCTCGATTCAATAGTTGATCTCGTGTATATAATCATATGTGATTATATGTATCTAATCAAATGTGATTTATGACATCATTATTTTTTGTCCATACAAATCATATGTGATTAGATACATATAATTACATGTGATTATATGTATTTAATCACATATGATTACAGTTGACAAAGAACAATTACTGAATCGAGAATGTGACAATGAATCGTATCCACATAAATCATATATGATTGGATACATATAATCACATGTGATTATATGTATTTAATCAGATATGATTTATGTAGACAATATTTGATTATATGTATTTAATCACATATGATTACAGTTGACAAAGAACAATTGTTGAATCGTGAATGTGACAATGAATCGTATCCACATAAATCATATATGATTGGATACATATAATCACATGTGATTATATGTATTTAATCAGATATGATTATGTAGACAATATTTGTTTTTGCGGTTTTGATGAATAATTGCTTTTGTGTATTTAATCATATGTGATTATATGTATATAACCACATATGATTTGAGGTGGACAAGATTTATTTTTTCCTTCTCGATTTAATAGCTGTGCTCATGTACTTAATCACATATGATTATACATATAATCACATGTGATAAAATACATGAAAACAACTATTGAATCGACAAAGCGAAAATGAATTGTGTCCACATAAATCATATGTGATTAGATTCATATAATCACATGTGATTAGATGTATTTAATCACATATGATTAATTTGGATAAAGATTTATTTTCGTGTTCTTGGTTCAATATTTGTTATCGTGTATATAATCATATGTGATTGTATGTATCCAATCGCATATGATTTATATAGACAGAATTCGTTTTTTCCAAATAAATCATATGTGATTAGAAAAATATAATCACATCTGATTAAATGTATTTAATCACATATGATTAAAGTGGAAAAAACAATTATTGAATCGAGAACGCGAAAATGAATCTTAGCCACATAACTCATATGTGATTATGTACACGTAATAAGAGACTTAGTGTAACTCACCTCATTGAACTTGAAAATCACCTAGCATGAGCAAGATAGATCCTTTCCTTTTCAAGAATCTACACAACAATTATAACATTATTTAGCTTGTGCTTTGTTGTATTACTCTTATCAAACTTATGTACATATTTCCTTATTTTCTCTTTGATTGTAGTCCTCTGTTTGGGATATGTTTTCTTACCTTTCAACCCATTATTAAATTTTGATAAAATTATATTGGTAAAGTTCCCCCTTTTATATTTTCAGAAATATAAAATTTTCATTCTAATGATTTTTGGCTTATTTTATATTAAATTTACAAGTTGGTAACTTTTAGCTGTCACTTTCTGGACCACTCGAAACTCTTGGAATAAACTGTATCATTCTACAAAGAATTACATCAGTCCCTTTATATGTTAGAAACTATACATCCATATCTAACTATAGACTTTGGAATTTTGGCATTTGGAGTTCTGATGAATCTATTATGATTTTTTGAAGACAGTGCATGAAATCTGTGACAACATGGACCAGCCTGAGAAGATTGCTAATTTTACCCCTCATGGATTTGGAATTTCGAAATGTGATTCAAAGTTTGAAGAAACTAGACTCAATAATATTTCCAGACAACTAAGTTTCATGATTTTTAGGTGTTCCTACTGACTTGCACGAATTTTAGAAGTTGGAGGACAGATTTGGGAAAATTGATCATAATAGCTTTTAAATCACTTTTGGTGTTCTATTAAGTACTTAATGGTTAAGCCTTAAGTTTATCACTTTTAACATGATTGTTGGTTACTTATTAGGCAATTGAGATGTGAAATTCAATTTAGCATAAGGGCCTTAATGCTTGGCTTGATAAGGGTTCAAAGTTAAAGATTTTCACATAAAATGCTACTTTTGCACTTATTAGATTCTTTCAGAAAATATGACAAACACCTTGTGTGCATGAAATCCTACAGTGGTAATCAACTCTCTAATAGACTCCAATCCATCCCCTTGAGCAGGAAAAAAATTACATCATGTTTTTTTATCTTATTAGTAACTACATTAGCATGTGGACGTGGGAATAAAAAATTATAAAGTTGATAAATTCAAAACAATAGATAATTAGGTTCTAGAAATGAAACAAATTAGATTTAAGGGTTTAAATTGGTGGACTCAACCTACTAAAATAATATCGTAATTCAATGTTAACCATGCTATAAATCAATGAATCAAATTCATACCTGTTTAAAGGTAATTCCGATCAAAATTGCTTCCAATTTTCTGTCTTCCCAGTCTATTATTTATTAGTATAATCCCTTCTTGGGAAGCAAGCCATCAGCTTCTTGTTGGTAGACCGGGTCCAACGTTATCCAAAATAGAATCCAAATTGCCATCTTCCTCAACAAGCTTAATAACATCTTCCTGCTTTCAATAACTCTATAACCCTTATGTGCCTCAAATTGAAATCCATGCCACTATAGCAAAGGGGAAAATAATTAGGGGAAAATCCAAAGTAATAACGATTAACCCTCAAATCAGCAATTGAGTCTGTAAGTAGGCGTTCAAAACGACTTATTAAGATTCGACATCCATCGATTTAAAGCTTCCAGGTTCGGTGCTTGAGACGGTTGGAGGAACCCTGATCACACCTGAAGAGTTTTTTGAACCCTAATCGCACCATATAGGTCGGGCTTTGCGGTGTTGGGCGACATTCTCGGAGTAGGGCCTGACGGCGGTGGACAACGTTCCTACCTGGCGGCGCTCCCGTAATACGACCATCGATCTTCTTGCTAGATTCCTTTAAAGCCAAACTTGTATTGTCTATATGCTTAAATGTACTGAATAAGTAACCTTTCGATTTACAGGAAGCCAATAGATGCTACGGCTGTCATTTTTGATCGATTGATCGTTTTACAGGAACTTGATGGAGGAGAACTTAATAAGTTGTGGTCGATCGATTGTCATTGTCGCTGGTGGTTGTAAACGGCTGCTGGTGGAGTCCATGATCTTCATAACAAGCAGACTTGTGGTCCAATTTCTTTCGATGATTTAGGTGAATGATCATATTCTTTCTGCCAGACATCTCATTACATACAGGAACTTGATGGAGGAGATACTCCCTTCTGTTGGCGCCTTCTCTCCAGTAATAGTGCTCCAACCCTTACTTCAGATTTGTGGCCTTCATCAAATCCAGTGAAACGAGACCAAGAAATGGTGCCTTATACTTCAGATCCTGCAGAAACCAACTCTGGTGAATAGAGAAATGGTATTGGGAAAGTTTTCAGTTGGAAAAAGAGGAGAGAGGTATGCAGAGAGAGAAAGATAAGAGGGATATGTACCGAGAGAGTTTAAAAATTGTTCTCAATATAAGAAATGTTCTCATTTGAACATAACTCTCCCTCTTTCTCTCTCTCTCTCTCTCTCTCTCTCTATATATATATATATATATATATATATATATATATATATATATATATATAGCTAAAAATAATTGAATTTTTATTGTCTTAGATGACCAACACGTGGCTTGAAATTCGGAAACATATTAAATAAATAAAAAGAGAAAAAATATATTCACATTTAATTTTATTTATTCTGAAAATGCATAATCAATATTTGTTTATAACTAGATATAAAACTCATGTATTACATGGGTTGATTAAAAAAATAATATATTAAAATATAAATAATAAGTATTTTTTTAAATAAAATTTTGAAATAAAGAACGAAGAAACATATTAATTGCAATTTAATATAATATTTATTACATTTGATACTTTACATATATAACTATAAGTATTATATGGCTTTTTAATTTTAAAAATTAGAAAAAACCATAAATTGACATGTAGATATTATTTATTTAAAAATTATTACAAAATGACAAGTGTCAAAACTCATTAGAGAATGACATGTGGCAAAAAAGTTCTTTATTTATTAGGGAGGAAACAAAAAAAAGAAAAAAAAAGGTTCACATTCCTATTAAAACATCATATATAAATTATTCTGACGTTAAAGTTTTATGGTCATACCTATAATTTTGATGATGCTCCAAATTTTGTATTACAGTGAAAATTTTTTAATTGTTGAACTTACAAAATATAAAAGATTTTCTTTTTCAACAAACATATTCGAAATGGGAATCTTATATTAGGAAAATCCAATAAACATATAAAAATATTTTAATTTTAAGAATACCGTTTAAAAAAGAAGATAGCTGATAATAAAAAAACTAGGAATGGCAAAGGGGCGGGTTCGGGGCGGCGCAATGTATCCCATCCCCGAACCCGATATCTAAATTTATCCCCGACCCCGACCCGATACTCGACGGGTTTCTTATCCGGGCGCCCCATCGGGGATGAAAGTTTCCCCGAACCCGACCCTAAACCCGAAACCCTGACCCAAAACCCGAAATCTATGCCAAAAATTTGAAATTGTTTGGAAAAAACTCCAATATAGTGAAAAATTAATAACTTACACAAGCTCACAACACCAAATTAGACCATAACATCATACAATCAAATATGAAAGAACAAATTACATGAATGGTCCTTAAGGTTTTGTTTTTTTCCCTAAAGTAGTCCCTACGAAACTTTTTTCCCTCAGATGGTACCTACGGAGCAAACATTGCACACAAAAGGCCCCTATGACTAACTTTGTTAACAGATCCTGTTAAGTTTTTTTAAATGACAAAAATACCCTTTGTTTTATGATGGTCCTCTCTTTCTCTCTCTCTCTCTCTCTCTCTCTCTCTCTCTCTTAAGGACCATTCGTGTAATTTGTTCTCAATAAAAAAATACACACCCCACCTCTCTCTTTCTCTCATCAAGAAATCAACTGATTAATTCTCAATTCTAATCTCAAAAGAAAGAAAATCATGAGCAGGGTTGCGATTTCTTCTCCAGGGGATCTTGATTTTGGTGGTCTAGTGAGCCATCAGTTGGATGTCCCTGACGCAATTGGGAAGGTAATCTTCCCTTCTTATCGTTCTCATCATGGAAATGGAGAATCGGAAGACAACATTACAGTGGATATACTGGAGACACCCAAGGAACTGATTATGTACATGGACGTACCTGGTTTATCCAAATCCGACATCCAGGTAAATGATTAGTTGATGTAATTTGAAGAAAATTAGGGATTTAGAGAGATCGACCGAAGTTGTATGATTGTTTGTTGTATGTGACAACAGAGGATGAAAAATTACTGGAGGTGAGAAGCAATGGGAAGAGGAAGCATGAGGAAATGAGGAGGAAGGTTGCAAGTACCTGAGATTGGAAAGGAGACATCCTCAGAAGCTGATCACAGTTGCAATCACAGTTGCAGGTGACGTTTGGAAAAGAAAATTCAAGAAATCACAGTTGCAGGTGGCGTTCGGAGGTTAGGAACACGATTGGAAACAGGCAGCCAACAATGGAGGCTTGGTGGTGGTTACACAGTCGTGAGGAGGGAGATCCAATCTACAACGACCCTATGGGGGCTTAATATGTGTCGTCGCCGGTTGAGAACCAAGGGAACAAGTCTCCGTCTTCATCTGATCAGGGAGCAAAATAGAGAAATAGGGAGGTTCGACGCTGCTTAACCCCATGGAAAGGAACGAGCAGTAACAGTAGCGAAGGAAGGGAGGTTTGTGGGTTTCTTTAACAACCGGATGAGAGATTAGAAGCGGCGGTGGCAGCTCCTGGTTCGCCGGCAGCTTCTTTGACAAAAGGAGCCCTCGACAGGACTGCTAAGTGACGGAAAGAACAACAACGATCAGCTCCGATTAGGGGGTGTTTGTGGCTATTGGGTATCGACAGGAAGGAAGAAAAAGAAAGGCTATTGCCCTATTCTAGTGGCCGGAAAACGTACCTCCGGTAGGTGGTTCTTCCACCGCGTGAGAGAGATATAGATAGAATGGTTAGAGAGAGAGAGGGTCTCATTTTTTTTTAATTTCAAATTAACAAAATATTAAAAACAAAATAAATAAAAAAACAAAGGGTATTTTCGTCTTTTCACATACACTTAACAGAGTATGTTAACAAAGTTAGTCATAGGGGCCTTTTGTGTGCAAGGTTTGCTCCGTAGGTACCATCTGAGGGAAAAAAATTTCGTAGGGACTACTTTAGGGAAAAACACAAAACCTTAAGGACCATTCATGTAATTTGTTCAATATGAAAAACTAAATTCATCACAATATTACATAACATTTAAAACAAACTCAAAATCAAACAAAACCATCCAAACTTGTTTTGCAGCCATTAAAGTGTAAGGTTTCCTCATGGGTGTCCCTCTTTCTTTACAAATGAAAAAACACTCCATTATGCTCTCCTTGAACTGACCACGCATTCCTACCAAACTCAAAAAAAGGAAGAATAAAGTAAGCACATCAACGATACATATCACACATATTATGACATGATTAATGACTATATTACCACCAATTTTAAGATGTAAATTGTTACTCTTTCTTCACATTTATCATGTTCTTCCTCAATTAAGAGCACACCATAACCCAGTCCCAAAGAAGCCACAGCCAAGACTAGAAACCCTTATGGTCTATCCACGGCAATATACCCATACCTTGCAGCTTCTGCAGCCGCATCAGAACACACAATCGCCCTACCAAACTGTACACCACACTTGCTGACATCATCATAGTACAAAACAAAAACGTAGTATAAAACAAAAAACAACATAGTATGTAGCTCCGTACCATGTATGCAGAAACCGGGAGTGTGCATACAGCTGGCAAAAATCCTTTATGTAAGTGCCTCAATAGACTCGAACTTCATGTCCCTAAAGTTACAACACAATAAGATGATCTTTAACAAATTACCATAATACCCTTTAAAGATTCGAGAGTGGTAAGTCTCTTACTTACCACACCATAGAAGAACTTTATTTGGGAGTTTTTTGATTTTATCATAACAAGGTCTTGCACCTACTTCCACTTAAAACACAATGGAATTTTCGATGTCGGCTGGAAGTTCCAGTGGAAGAGAAGGGAAATAAGGATAGTGGTATTGTGGTAACGTGATTTTAGGGTTACAGTCTCTCAGGGGCTGAAATGTATATATATATATATATATATATATATATATATATATATATATATATATTCGGGGTAGGGCGGGTCGGGGCAGACATACCCCACTCCCTGCCCCGAACCCGAAAAAAAATACCCGATAACGACCTGAAACCCGACCCGATACCCGATAAGCTTGACCCGACCCACCCCGAAATCTTTGGGGATCGGGTTTTCCCGTCGGGTTCGGGTTTTTAAAAAACCTTATTGCTCTTTTTGACGTTTTCCCTATCATAAAATAATATCATATGTGATAATTTCTTGATTTAATCGAATTGAGTCTAACAAAAACAAATTTTCAAGTTGTTTTTGGACTTGTTGGATTAATCGGTTAATAGGAAACTTTCCTTATTATAAGATTTGTTTATATCTAGTTTAAATAAGATATTTTAGGAAACTTGATATAGACGTTGTTTTAGTCTTTTTGTTTGTTTAGGATTCAATTATGTCTAGTACAAATAGGGTACAAGTTCAGATGTTTAAAAAAAAGTTTTGTATTCTCGTTTAATCAGAAAAAGCTTAGTACTCAAGCAATTTTCTATTGTTTTGTTCTTTCTTCTTTTAGCTGCATACTTGTTTCTTTTTTGTTTATAAGTGAAGCAAGTTCCAAAAGTTTTGTATTCTCGTTTAATCAGAAAAAGCTTAGTACTCAAGCAATTTTCTATTGTTTTGTTCTTTCTTCTTTTAGCTGCATACTTGTTTCTTTTTTGTTTATAAGTGAAGCAAGTTCCAAACCTAAGTAATCTTACACTTGGTATCAGAGCGGTTTCGTTGAAGGGGGTGTGATTCGAGGTTGATTACAAGCAACCCCGGTTTCTCTTAATCGGGTTTATGAGAGACTAACCGGAGGCGTGAAATAAACGGACGGAAAGACGTCAAAGCGGGTGGCTTTGATTCGGTTTGTTTTGCAGGTGACGGAAGACGGTAAAGGTGGTCGTGACCTTGTCTTGTTGTCCGGTGGAAGAGTGCTCTCGAAACAAGCTTGATTAAAGAAGTCGGGGTTAAGGAGAAAATGATGAAGTTGGTTAAAGAAGGAGGTTCAATGACGTATCAAGTTCTGGTTTTGACTCCAACGAATTATCCGGTGTGGACGGTCAAAGTCAAGTCGATTATGGATGCACACGGCATATGGGAGACAGTCGAACCAAAGGCGTTAGGTGAAGCATCGGATCAAAAGAAGTCAAAACAAGCTCTTGCCTTTTTTTTTCAAGCGATACCCGAAGACATGGTGTTGCAAATGGCGAGTTACACCAAACCAAAAAAAGTGTGGGATGGGCTGAAAACACGGTATTTGGGAGTGGATCGGCTGAGAACGGCTCGGCTTGCAACGTTAAAGAGAGAGCTTGAAAGTTTGCGCATATAGGAGGGTGAAACGGTCGATATTTTGTGACAAAATTATCCGGTTTAGCTTCAAAAGCAAGGAGTCTTTGATATGAGCTTGAAGAAGGTGATTTGGTAAAAAAGGTTACTAGATTCGATGCCTAAGTCGTTTCTTCAAATCATGGCTGCAATATAACAATGTTTCGAGTTGGACTCGATGTTATTCGATGAAGCGGTTGGTAGATTGAAGGCATACGAGGAGCGTATAAGAGGAACCGAGAAAGTGGAGGACACTCAAGGTGGGTTATTGTTGGCTAGTGAGGAAAAATCACATGTTTGTAAGCATTGTGGCAATGGACGTTCAAATCGGGATGACTTTGGACGTGACCGAGGAAGAGGTCGGGGGTCCGGGAGAAGTCGAGATGGTAATGAACGTGTCCGAAATAAAAATCACGTTAGATGTTACAAATATTGTGAGTTTGGTCACTATAAAAACGAGTGTCCTAAATGGGAAAAGGAAGAAGCGGGTCTAATCAAAGAGGAACCGACATTGTTTTAAACGAGTAGCTCGTATGACCAAACCGATTAAAGGGGTGATTGTTGGATTTAATCGGTTAATAGGAAACTTACCTTATTATAAGATTTGTTTATATCTAGTTCAAATAAGGTATTTTAGGAAACTTGATATAGATGTTGTTTTAGTTTTTGTGTTTGTTTAGGATTCAATTATGTCTAGTATAAATAGGGTAAACGTTCAAAATAGGGTACACGTTCAGATGTTTAAAAAAAGTTTTGTATTCTCGTTTAATTAGAAAACTAATTGTGAGACCTATGTAATACATGAGTTTATTTAAAAAAGAAAGTTAGATATAAAAGTCTAAATATTTGAAAACTTTAAATTTATAAGAAAATAAAAAAAATAATGAATTATTAAAATTGAAATGTTTTTTTATATTTTAAATTTAAACAAATAATTTAAATAAATAAACAAAATCAATTAATGAGCTTTAATTTAGGAATTTTAAAAAAAAGTTAGAAGGTAAGTTCATTAATGAAATTGATATCCATTTATTGCTACATCTATTATAATTATTACATTAAAAGATTATATGGAATTTAATAAAATAAGAAAACTCATAAAATGACATGTGGAAAAAAAATTAATTCAAAATAACCAAAAAATGATATTTGGCAAATGGAATGAGAATGTGATAATCTTCATTTATTATTAGAATAGATTAATACTCAAGCAATTTTCTATTGTTATGTTCTTTCTTCTTTTAGTTGCATATTTGTTTCTTTTTTAATTGCTGAACTTACAAAATATAAAAGATTTTCTTTTTCAACAACCACATTCGAAATGGGAATCTTATATTAGGAAAATCCAATAAATATATAAAAATATTATAACTTTAAGAACACCGTTCAAGGAAGAAAATAGTTGATAATAGAAAAACCTTATTGCTCTTTTTGACGTTTTCCCTATCATAAAATAATATCATATATGATAATTTCTTCATTTAATCGAATTGAGTCTAACAAAATCAAATTTTCAAGTTGTTTTTGGACTCTTAGGTGTTACACCCAGGTCATGTATTTTGTTGAGTGTTGCATGATTGTGTGTTATTTGCTGATGTAGAGTGTTTCTAACTCGTTTTGAATAATTGAATTCATTATTAAACGACTACACATTCTTATATGTCTCAAGCTAATCAACATCTGTTATATTATCTTGAAATCCTCCTATATGCCCACATACAACAACCTTTAATTGTCTGGGTTGTGTCTTGAACTTGATGGTCATTGTTTTTTTGCGACATGATTCTATTGAAATTATGTCTTCTATGCTCATTAATTTATTTTGTTTATTTATTTAAATTTAAAAGATAAAAAAATCAATTTTAATAGTTTATTATTTTTTTTATTTTTTTATAAATTCAAAGTTTTAAATATTTAGACCTTTATATTTAGTTTTTTTAATTAACTCATATAATACATGGGTCATACATCTAATATTTTTAATAACAAATTTAATGCATTACTGAACAACATGTGCTCATTCAAACATTCCGATATTTATTTTTATTATATTATTATTATTTTATTTGAGAATGACTTATATGAAAAGGTATATGATTATAAAATAAGTGTTCATACGTTTTTTATTCTTTTATCTTTAATAATTATTCTAATTTGTAAACTCTAAGAATGTTGTTAGTCTTTTTATTTATTATTTTTAAGTATAGTTGATGAATATACCAATGCAACCACTCACCGCAACAATTTCTGTTCATAATATATATATATATATATATATATATATATATATATATATATATATATATATATATATATAGTAAGTTCAATTGAGAAAATAAAAAATGTTGAAAATGGGAGAATCATTCCCAGCCACTCATTTATTTTAATCGCAAAATCATAGTTTCCATGTGTTTCCAAAAAAACATGTTTCCTTAAACTATATAAAAAAAACATAGTTTTTTCGTTTTTTTAATTTTTAAGAAGCTATTTTTATCGAAAAATGATTTTAAATATACCAAAATTCATGATTTTTTATTCTCTACAAATAGACATCGATATTGATATACTTTTAAAATAAAATATTTTTTTTTATATTTGCAGCTATCGTTATTCATAAGTGAATAAAAATACATCAGATTTTTGCTACAGTACATTCGTTATTCACTTATGAATAAAAATATATAATTAATTTTTTTTACAGTTTAAGTATCATTTATATTACTTATTCATATATGAATAACAAATTAACTGTAACAAAAATCTGATAAATGTTTTATTCATATATGAATATAAAATATGGCGACAACTAATACACGTTTTATTCATATATAAATATAATATATGACGAAAGATGATGTAAAAAATATATTTTAACTAAGAAAACTTTATTACGTGTCATATTCATATATAAACGATAGTTAAACTATAAAAAAAAGTTAAGCATACGTTTTATTCATAAGTGAATAACGAATGTACTGTAATAAAAATTATGAATAAGGAGAGCTGAAACTCTAAAAAAAATTATTTTATCTTAAAACTATATCAATATGGATGTCTATTTATAGAAAATAAAAAAATTATGAATTTTGATATATTTAAAATAATTTTTCGATAAAAATGGCTTTCTAAAAATAAGAAAAACAAAAAAAAAATATGTTTTTTTGTAGATTAAGGTAATTATTAGCATAGTTTAAGGAAACATGTTTGGTTGGAAAACACATGTTTATCCATTATCCATTTCCAACGGTACGCCTAAGTGTTTTGCGTCAAAATAAATGTGTGACTGAGAATGATTCCCCCATTCTCAACATTTTTTTTTCTCAATTGAACCATCCTCTCTCTCTCTCTCTCTATATATATATATATATATATATATATATATATATATATATCATACATACTTATCATATCATATCATATCATACTATATTATAAAGAAAGCATTTTTCCTTTCACCACATTCATTTGAAACCCCCATGCATTTTTGCTTTCACCACATTCATTTGAAACTCCCATGACTTTTCAATTTCTTTCTAATAATAATTATAAGTTGGTTAATAAGGTTAAATAAATATCAATCCTAAAGTGTAATCATATATAAACTAAATTTCAATATTAAAATAATATATTTACTTCTACTTATAAAGTTATGTTTTTTAACTTGTAACATATTATACTTAATTTATTAATTTTAATATATTGTTGGATGTAAACCATTATCATTTTAAAGATAGAATTTTGGAACAATTTGTATAAAATACTTAAATTTTTAATTTGAATATAACATTACAGGGTGAACTTAAATATAAATTTTAGTTTAACGTAAACAACCCAAAGAATATGTTGTAAATAGTTAAAAGTGATTAATGGTAGTGTCTTTCTAATAACGATTATAAGTTGGTTAATAAGGTTAAACAAATATCAAACCTAAAGTGTAATCATAAATATACTATATTTCAATTTTAAATATCTTTACTTCTATTTATAAAGTTATGTCATTAACTTTTAACATATTATACTTGATTTATTAGATTTAATATGTTGTTGTATATAAACCATTATCAGTTTAAAGCTACAACTTTTGATCATTTTGGACAAAATACTTAAATTGTTAATTTAAATATAACATTACAGTCAACTTAAATATAAATTTCAATTCCACTTAAAAAACCAAAGAATATTTTGTAAATAGTTGAAAGTGATAAATTGTAGTGATAAATGCAAAAACTAAATTGTAATCTCAATTTAACTAAAATATTTCCTAAAGATATTTTTATAGTCGTTAAAAGTTTTCAAATAAGTAGCTTAAAATAACTTACAATAACAATGGTTAAAAATAACTCTATAAAAATGATTATATTGTCACTTTTAAAATCAAAAAACAATGTTTGATGTTTTAAATAATTATAATGATAGAAATTAAAACATTAAGCAAATAAATTTTTAAAAAATTAATTAACAATAACAACAATTATAAATAACATTAAACCATATATTATATTTAATTTTATTCATGTGTAACTCGCGGGTAGAAGTCATTCAAACAATTGAGATTATGCAGTTATAATAGATGCATATATTATAATATAATTCAAAATAATCAATATATTATATTAATTTAGTATACGAATTATTATATCAAATTTAACAACAACGTTATTGCTATATTAAAAAAAACATACATTTCTAAATACTTTAACTATATAGGTGTTTCTTCGCAACGCGCGGGCATTCGCCTAGTATAAATATAAAGCTAGCATTTTTTTTGAATCTCATGCATTTGAAACCCTTTTTTTTAACTTCCTCAAACCACATTCATTTGAAACCCCCTTTTAAACTAATGCAACTCAAAAGTTTTTTTAATTATGATTTAACATTCAAAAGTTTTATAGCTTATATTATGTTTAATTAGCATTTAGTGAAAAGTTTACTATAAAAAGATCAATCTTTTGGGAAGACATGCATACAAATCATTTACAAATTTCAGAAAGAAAACACACTTAAAGGTTTTTGTGTTAGGTTGAGGTCTTATGACCACTTTTGGAGATATGTTATTATATTAGAGCTTTTAATTTGTAAGTTTGTTATACTAATTCGTTTTTAAATTTTCTTCGATTTTGGATTATTGTAATACAGTCGTTGTATATTGTGGTTTAATCGTTAATATATTAATCATATGTTATATAGGGTGATGTCGAAAATATTTAATTAAATATTTTAAATATGTTTTTTTTGTTTTGTAATTGTACCATTTCAAAAAGATAATTAATTAAAACTCATGCATATTTTATACTTTCCATCTCTCCCTCCCTCTCTCTCTCTCTCTCTCTATATATATATATATATAATAATAATAATAATAATAATAATAATAATAGAGGTCAAAACACTCCAACCAAAATTCATTTAAAATCTAATATTTCAAATGCTTTTTAATAATGATTGTAAAAATTTCAACATGTGTTACTTAATTGATTGATTAATAAAAATATTAATGTTTTGAAACTCCTAACTCTTAAACTTATATAATTTAATTTGTTAGTTAACTAAAATATTTTTCCTACATAAAGATAACATTTTTATGTTTGGTTACTCATATTTGTTTATGTAATTAGAAAACAATGTGTACATAGAATGACTACTTCAATTTCACATAGGAATCGATACCACTAGAGATGTATGTTGTTTTTAACCGGTGGTAGGAGATCCACATACCTTTTTTAATTATTTATATTAATGCTTAGTAATATATATTTTATATTCCTATTCACCTTAATTGTTTAGGTACAAATTAAGGAAGAGGATTCTCGGCGCACCAACATAAATTCAAACGTACGCCTTGCAAAATATGTAATTAAATTAAATATCATATTTACTAATCGACTTATTTTAAAACTCTTGATGACATTTATGTATAATGATATATTTTGTATGACTTCATTCTTAATTTCAATGTTTAATATTTGAAAGTTCATATATGAAACCTTGGATGTTTTGGTGTAATATAAATTGTGTAATACAAAGTTTATTAGCTCAATATTGTTTATTAATAGGTCATTCAAAACAACTTATTTCTTATTTTATCCAAAAAATATTATCGGACATAAGAAAAGTAGATTACATTAATGTTATACAAAAACTTATAATATATATTGGATATTATAAAAGTAAAAGTAAAGTTTATAAGGTATGGACTATATTAGATAGTATCAAAATATAAGTTGATGGATTTTTATGTTATTTGATAATTCGGTTAATGCTCAAAGCATAACTAAAAACGTAAATTTCAACATATTTCTATTTTTTCCCATAATTATTTTAACCACTTAAATGCATTATTGCGCAAGCGTGAGGTTACGCCTAGTATATATATAAAGAGAGAGGTCCGTCCCAATACATGGGTGAGATGGGCTATGACCCAGGGCAAAAAAAAAATTAGGGGCATCATCTTAGTCCATAACTAATAATATGTATATATAATTTGGCTCAAAAAATTTAGATACTTTTTTTAAGAGTAAAGAGGACAAAACTGCAAAATTGGTCCTTGTGGTATTCAAAAAACTTTGGATAGGGTCCAAAATGCTTTTAACTTGCATGGATAGTCTAAAATCAAGAATTTCCTTTGGTTTTGGTCCATAGAAAACTTGAAAATACCGTTTTGCCCTTTTTATTTCTTTTTTGTATTTTTTTATATTTCCTTTAATAATTTATTATTTAAAATTAAAAATAAAAGAATTATGCCCACCCCACCCCTTCACCCCCTATCTCTCGCTCTCTCTCTCTCTCTCTCTCTCTCTCTCTCTCTCTCTCTCTCTCCTTCTTCAACACATGCATCTTCTCAAAATAAAAATAAAATAAAATCCCACTGGTAACCTACTCCCCCTTTATCAGACTCTCTCTCCTATCTTCTTCTTCCTCACCCTCACTTCTAAATCAAGCTTATCTCAAATCGATGACATCAGGAAGAAACAAATTGATTTCTGGGTTTTTCAGACTGAAACAAATCGATAGGTGGAGGAATCAGCAGAAGATCTAATGAGAAAACGTCGAGATTTGGATCAAGAACGATTGTATCTCTCTATATCTTTCTCTCTCTTTCTCTTTCTCTCTCTCTCTCTCTCTCTCTTCATCTTCTCAAATGGTAGAACTGTAGGAGTTTGAACTGATGGTCTGAGGAAGTCCGACTTATCAGATCTGATGAGCTTGACGGATGTGTCTTAATCTACCTTTGTTATGATAACGAGAATGGAAGATGCCTCTTGATTCATCTCCAGATCCTATGCGAATTTTGATTTTCTGGAAAGGATCGATCCCCAACCAATATCCTACCAGTTCCTGATGGATGTGGACGTCGATTCCCCATTGAAGATACCAATTTGGAGATACATAACGCCCACGACCCACACAGTTGTATCTGACATTGTTGGTGGTTGGATATGAAATGTCATTGAGGAGATCCTTTGGTGCATTCTGACTCCCGCTGGTGGTGGCAGTGGGTCATATGTGGTGTTATTAGAAACTGGGAGAGATTTCTTATTGTGGAAGCTCTGCAACATAAAGGTCACGGTGTTAATGAATAAGAATGAATCAGAGGGAAGTTTGAAGCAACGATGAACCAAGTAAATTGAAGTAGAGAAAGGTTGTGTGGGAGAGTGTAAACATTTTATGGAAGGGTATTTGATTTTGTTTTGGTTTGGGTTGGTTTATTTCAGTAGATTTTTTTATCTTTGATTATGGAGGATTTTTTATTTTTGATGTCATTTCATTTGATTTGGTGGTGGCCGGTGGTGGCCCTCCGGAGGTGACGGAGGGAGAGTGTAACCACCATTGTTGAAATTTCAAAATGCAGAAAATAAATGGCTTAAAAAAGCGATTTGGTGGAGAGAGAGAGAGAGAGAGAGAGAGAGCGAGAGAGAGAGAGAGAGTGGGGTGGACCCGTCCTTCTATTTTTCTTTTCTTTTTCTTTCTTTTAATTATAAAACAATTAAAACAAATAAAGAAAATGTGAAAAATAAATAATAAGGGCAAAATAGTCCTTTCAATTTTCAAGGACCAAAACCAAAGAAAAATCTTTATTTTAGACCTTCCATGCAAGTGAAAACTTTTTGGACCCCATCCAAATTTTTTTGCAAACCACAAGGACCAATTTGGTAGTTTTGTCGAGCAAAGAGTGGGAGCTAGGCGGGAAAACACAAAATAATTGGGTGGGCGCAGGTTGTAATCCACATGTGTGATTGGGTGAATGTCAATCGATACCTTGAAATCTGGAAGTCGTAGAAAATCAAGCCATCACATTCAAATCCATGAATCCAGTTTTTAAATATAATTTATTTTTTCTTTTCTTGTATTCTCTTATTCTCGAATTTCTAAACACCATTGTGATTTTGTAAGGATTTGGCGATTCCAGTTTCCCTTTTTTGATTTTGTAATTAATTGATTCCCGATTGAGGTATACCATTTTCTGATTTGTTGATTCTTTTCTCTTATTCTCCTTATCTGATCATCATTCTGATTTACTAATTCACATTTCCCGTTTTGTATGATTAGTACACTTGGAGCTCGAGGTTGGACTGCTGGAGACTATGAGGTCGAAGCCTTCGGTTCAAATTTCTGTATTTGAAAGAGTTGCAAAATGGAGTTTGTGGTCTTCTTATATGGTAATTCCTAATCCATGTCTTGATTCCGTTTTGAGGTATATAATATAATAATATATTCAACTTCTGGATTTTTGCTTTATGTGTTGTGATTCAGGAGGCTGTAGGTATACTAAATAATAATCATTTGAAACTCTTATTATTCTGGTTTCTGTTTAGAAGATAAAAGTAGTACATAACTTTCCATTGTTGTTGTTTTATAGTATTTTTTCAAAAAGGAATAAAGGATTCACATTTTTGATTTCATTACTCATTTTCCATATCATCTTGAAAGCAAAAAAAAAAAAAAAAAAAAAAAAAAAAAAAAAAAAAACTTTGTTACTTTCGTTTTTGTCTTTCATTTTCCGTTTTCAAATCACTTTTGTTTTTGTTGCCCTTTGTCTTTTAATTCCGGATAACGAATTTGATGCTTGGTTTGTTTCCCTTTGGCTTTAATTTTTGACAGACGAATTTGCTAAGAAAATAAAGAAGTTTCCAAGTTGCCCTTTGCCAATTATGGTGATTTTTTTTAATTGTTGATTCATTTAGTTTGTTAAAGGACTCTCAAGACTATGGTTCTTAAATTTATGCAGTATATTAAGGTCTTTTTGTTTAACGGTTGAATTCTTTTAGTTTCGTGAATTAGGACAAATTTGTATAATTTGTTTATCCAGTTTCATATTCGTGTGGATTTTGTTGTTTTTCACTTTTCTTCACAAGTTCCTTTGTGATAGGATAATTGTTGTTTTAGCTTGAAGAGCAAATGTAAATGCAAGTGGTTATTTTTACTTTCAGTTTGTTGCTCTTAATTTTTTTGATGTTTTCTTTTTGTTTCATCCACTAATCATTATATCACTTACGTTATTTTTAATTTTAACCTTGATCTAGTTATACACATCGAAGATCGTGGAATGAATAGTAGTAATAAAGCTATATAGAACACTTAATATTCAATTTCTACTTTAATATGACTTTTAGGTTGTATGGATATGAGTTTTTAAATAAAAATTGTAATGATATGAGTTTGTTAACAAAAATATCATTGTTAAGCCTAATTCCCCAGGATAACAAAAACCAATGAACCGGCCTTTTATATATATATATATATATATATATATATATATATATATATATATATATATATATATATATATATATATATATATATGGAAAAGTAAATATACCCTTTAGGGTATATAAGCTTAGATACCCAAACTCACTATACTACGTTGTTTTGTATCATACAATACATTCTAATTGTCCAATGTTCTTATAATTTAACTTCTAACTTGATTTACTTCCAAAATTTTTATAAATTACACATTTATATTCCTCTTACATAATTTCCATTTTCAACTACAATATATATAGCCTAGTAGGTGTTCGGAAAAAAATGTGATGTAAGAGAAATATAATAGTGAAATTTGGAATACTTTGAAAGTAAATCAAGTTAAAGTTGAAGTTTAAGAACATTATAATGAATATATCAACCAAAATGACTTATTATGGTGTGTTTGAGTACCTAAGCTTATATACTCTTAAGGGTATATTCACTTTTCCCATATATATATATATATATATATATATATATATATATATATATATATATATATATATATATTTAAATGAGAACAATTCTTATTTCGAGAACAATGTGTACAAATCTGGACCACTAGTTTTTTTAATTAAAATCTTACAAAATGTTAATATAAATCAAAATATAATTAACAACAGTCTTCGTCTACCTAACCCCCCACACCATTAAGATCATCGGACCTCCGCCAACCAACATCCACCGAAATCACTGAAACACCGGACCACCGTCGAAATCTCATAACCACCGGACCGTCTATACTCGTTCCCAAGTCAAAAACCACCTCTTTGGTTACCTCCATCTCTTCTTGCTTCTCTGATTTGCTTGTCACCACCAGTTTTCCCGATATGGTTTCACCGGTCACCGTTGCCACCATCGATTATGTCATCTCCGAATTTGGATCAGGTTTTAACATATTTCTCATAGGCGATGAAAGGAATTCACTTCAAGGTTGGCAACAATTTTTTATTACAAGGATTAGACCATCGATTTGCTGAATGAAAATTAGTGTAGTCAATCTATGTCACTGTACATGTCGTCAAAGTGCTAAAAATATTTATCGAAGGTGGAAACATTGAGCAAAACGAGTGGAGATTCAGTTTTGCACAATAGTGAAGTGGTGGAGTCGAAGATGACGAAACAGGTGGTTGTTAGGTATCTGGATACTTGGAGGACTGACACTCCATTTATATTTGATACTCTTCCATTGACATATATATATATATATATATATATATATATATATATATATATATATATATATATATATATATATATAAGGCCTTCTTTAACATCGACGATTGTACAATAAGGTTTCAATTTCGTATTTCCGTTTTCTTATAATTTGGAGCCCTAATTTGATTTTATACATCGTTATACTGAATCAATTTTAATTTTCAATAGTGAGCAAGGTAAATGAGATTCAAAATTAGGAATGAATTGAATTCTCCCATCCCAACGCCTGTTTTGTTTTTCCCGCCAGAAGCTATTGGAAGAAGAATGCAGTCAACGAGAGATGGGTATTTGAGAATGATTATAGGTTCGATCATTTCTATTGATGTTTATGTGAGTTTTCTCTTATGTGGTCTGCCGGTTCTTCAATCTTAAGCACTTCACAGTTTTAACTCTTATAACATATTCTTATTTTATCGACAAGTTATGAGAACTCATGGTATTCTATCATAGTGTTCCTCTTTCTCTCTCTATAAACGAAAAAGTTAAATATGGAAGCCTTTAACCATCAGTTTACAATGATAACTTGTAATTCCTTTGTCTCTGTTTTGTTGCTTGTTGGCATCTCACGTTCAGTACTCTCCAATTTATAATTACGATTATTAATAAATCTTTTGTGCAATTTGTTGTTTTATTTTATTGGAGAACACAATAAAATTTATGATTTTGATTGAAGAATCACGTATATTTAATCAAATAGAGAGTTGAGATCGGTGTAGACTTTGATGCAAACAAGGTGTTTGTGAAATGGTCTGAAAGAAACTCATATTAAATTTATTTGTAAAAGAGCAAATGCACTGGTTATTCTGTAAGACAACTAAGGTGTTTGTTATTATTCCCCAACCATAATCATGTTGAGTATATGATGTCCTCTGTATGTTTTATGATATACAAGATGCAATTGGTATTTCCTTGACAGTTGGTGCAAGTTTAGGGGGGAAATCAAATTTTATGTGTTCTTATATGATGCAGACTATTATTTCAAAACTTACACCTTTCATGTAAAAATGTCAAATGTATCAACTTTATAATCTTTTATTCCCAGGTCCACATGCTAATGTAGTTACTAATAAGATAAAAAAACATGGTGCAATTTTTGTCCTACTCCTTAATTTCCACTTTAATGTGTATTTTAAAATGATTATCTTCCCTTGATCACAATGGTATTTCTTTTGTTATTATTACTTCCATGATTTATTGGAGTTTAATGAACTATTCACCGGACATCGGACGCAAGAACTGTCAATACAAAATATGAAAGTCCAACAATATTAAGTTTACTATATCTTTGCCTTCACTTACATGTTATTCCCAAAAATTATGTTAAAAACTTGAGGGTCGTGAAAATCACTCAATATTGTAGGCAATCATCAATGTTAGCTCATGTGCGTATAATCAAATGTGATTAAATACATATAATCACGTGTGATTAAATACACGAGATAACTATTAAATCGAGAACACAAAAAAGAATATTGTCCAAATAAATCATATGTGATTAAATACTTATAATCACATGGATTAAATACATGATAAAAATTATTAAATCAAGAACACCAAAATGAATCTTGTCCTCATTTAATCACGTGTGATTATACGTATTTAATCACATGTGATTATATATGTATTTAATTACATAAAATTTATGTGCACATTATGTGTTTTCACGTTCTCGATTCAATAGTTGCTTTTCGTCCACATTAATCATACATGATTAAATACTTATAATCACACATGATTAACTATATATAATCATATATGATTTATGTGATTATATGTATTTAAATACACGAGAATAACTATTAAATTAAATATCATTTATTTGGAGAAGATTCATTATCGCGTTCTCAATTCAATAATTCTTCTGTGTCATCTTTCATTATATGTGATTAAATACATCTAATCATATGTGATTATATGTATCTAATAACATATGATTTTTATGGACAAAACATAATCTTGTCTATATAAATAATATGTGATTAGATACAAAAGATTAACCATTGAATCAAAAACGCGATAACAAATCTTTGTTCATATTAATCATCAGCAGTTAAAAAAATATAATCATATATGATTAAGTATATGAGAAAAATTACTAAATGGAAAACTTGAAAATGAATCCTAATTATATTAATCATGTGTGATTAGATACATATAATCACATGTGATTGTATGTATTTAATCACATGTGATTTATGTGATTAAATACATATAATTACACATGATTTATGCCATTGTATGCATTTAATCACATATGGTGTTGGTGGTTATAGGTAGTAGGAGGTGGTCGTGTGGTGGAGATGAGTGGTGGTGTATGGTGGATTATGGGGGTGGGGGAGGTGGGGGAGGATGGTGGGTAGTAGTGATAGGTGGTGGTGGTGGGTGGTGAGTGATCATTGGTTTGTAGTGGTTGTGAGTGGTGGTGGGTAGTGGTGATAGGTGGTGGGTGGTGGTTGTGATGAAGGGTGGTGTGTGGGGTGAGAGTGGGAGTGGTGGTTATGATAGGTTGGTGGTGTTGATAAGTGGATGATGACGGGTGGTGGTAGCATATGGTGATATGTGGTGGTGGGTAGTGATGGTGGTAGGTGGGTGGGTGATGGTTAGTGGTGGCGGGTGATGGTGATGGTGGTGACAGGTGGAAGTGATGGGTGGTGGTGGTGGGTGGGTGGTGGTGGTAGTAATGGTGGTGGGGATGACAGTGGCGGGTAGTGGTGATGGGTGGTGGTGGTGGGTGGTAGAGGTGGTTGGTTGTTGGTAGGTGGTGGTGGTGGTTTTGGTGGGTGATGGGTGGTAGTTGTGATGGTGAGTGGTGGTGATGGGTGGTTGAGGCAGGTGGTGGTAATGGGTGGTTGAGACGGGTGGTGGTGATATGGTGGTGGGTGAGTGGTGGTTGGTGGTACTGATAGGTGTTAGTAATGGTGGTGGGTGGTGGCGGTTGGTGGTAGAGGTGGGTGGTGGTTGGTAGTGGGGGTGGTGGTTACGAGTGGTAGTGATCGCAGTGGGTGGTGGGCGGTAGCGGTGGTGGTGGTGGTTTTGGTGGGTGATAGGTGGGGTGGAGGTGGCATGTGGTGGTGATAGGTGGTGGAGGCAGGTGGTGGTGATGGGTGGTGGTAGTGATTGGTGGGTGGTGGGGGGATGTGGCGGATAGTTGGTGGTGGTGGTGACGGTGTGTGATAGTGGTGGGGGCTGTGGTGGTAGTGGGTGGTGGCAATAGGTTGTTGGTTGTGGTGATAGATGGTTGGTAGCAGTGGTGGGTGGTGGTGTTGTAACATACACGTTCAGTTATCGTGTTATGTAATTTTAGAAGTGAATAATATAATGAAACATTATATGAATTTGAACGTTGAGTTCTAACAGATAGTTTTTACTAGAAATGAAGTAAAACTATGTTTAGAATCATTCGGAAAGTATTGGAAGTCTTATGGGATTCCAATCAATAGTCAAATATCGAAATTAACGAAAATATAAAGTTGGAAATAAGTAAAAATAATGTTATTGAAAGTTGTAAAGAATCTTGTTAGAAACATTTAGGCGAAAACCTCATCGAAATTCGAGTTATAACGAATAAGTTATGACTATTTGAAGTTTCGCGACAGAACCGGCACGACGCCGTATGACGTAAAAAATGAGTTTTCGATAAACTACTTTTTAACCTTTATAATCTAAACGAAAATCGTAGTATTCGTTAAACCAGGAATTCTCATAAAAAGAACGTTCAAATCTGACTTCGTATGAGGAAGTTATGATTTTTTCTAAGTTTCGGAATAACAGTAGATAGCTAAAAAATCAAAATAAAGATCGAGTATTTTTAGCCGACATAACCTAAACGAGAATCGAATGTCTCGTCAATAGTAGTACAACGATAAAAAGACAGATGAAAAAGGACGTCAGATGAATAAGTTATGAATTTTTAACAGATTTTCCTGTCCCGGCCCGTTAAAAATATAATATTAAAAATGACGTCAAAATTAGTCGACGGAGTCTAAACGAAAGTTGTAGAGTATAATCTCACCTACGTGTGGATATAAAGAACGTCAAAAACAGAGCTCGTATGCAAAAGATATGAATTTTTTAAGTTCTGGGCACAAACTTCGAAGCTTATCCGAACGGAACGCACTGCGTTCGGAGGAACGCCCCGAGTTCGCATGAAGTGAACACATATCTCGCATCTTGACACGTCCGAAGCCACGCAGCCACCGGAACGCGTTGCGTTCGGTCTGGCCCGCTTACTGTAAATAGAAAGCGAAGGCTTTCGGATTTTGTTTAGAATTCTCACATCTGTCACCTTCTACTCTCTCTCAAACTCTCCTAACACCCCCCCCCCCCAAGTCCCGGTATCATCTCGACGCCCAAAGCAAGTCCCGAAGCTCCGAAGTTCCCGAGAAAATCATATTTTCAAATCGAAACTCTGCCCGCGTAAGGCCCGGTTTTCTACTAAAATCCCCAGTTTTGTCACAGAAAGTCATATTTAGAGCCGAAGTGCTGCTTAAATTAATGCTTTAACCCCCGGTTATTTCACGGTGAGTTCAATATATAGGAACAATTGTATGTTATGTGTTATATGTGCTATGTGCTTTTCCGTGTTATCATCATGTGTTATTATTTCCGCTATTATGATAGCAAAGTTGTACCTTTGACCATGTGATCAGTGAAAGGACTTAGATTCACGGTGGCACTGGTATGTAGCCTCTGTCGATGTAGATCATGTCTCGTAAGATAATGATTTCTATTCTATGGCATTGGCAGAAGGTTAGATAGGGCTAAAAGCCTGAAATATACCAAAATGTTTAATCAGAAATCGTATGTCTTCTGTGCCATTTGTGCCAAAGTGTTATTGATTTATATCAAGTATTGAAATTGTTATGTCTCATTGATTGTTATGGAAAGCCTGTCGCATGATTCACATATGCCCTTGTTGTTCCTTGTTCCCTTTGTTTTTGCCATATTGAAGTATATATATGGCATAACGTTATATTGTATCTATTATTGAACTCACTAAGCATCACCGCTTACCCCTCTCAGTGTTTAACAATTGCAGGTAATGAGAATCCAGTATAGTCATATACTGTTGGAAGATTTAGAATAGTTTATACTATTATTTTTGTACTTTGGTTTACGTTTGTATAAAAGCTTAAATATCGTGGGTAGTTATGTAATATACTAAAACTTAGTCGGTTTGTATCCATTCTTTTGTAATCACACTATCAATGTAAAAACATATTTATAAATATGCATGTAGCATGTTTTGGAGTAACAATTTTGTGAAGTATGAAAGTTTGGGTCTTTCAGAAATACAAAAGTTTAGAAAGGGGTTCTTTCAATCATGGTATCAGAGCAGTAGTTTAAGTGAACTAAATATCACAGATTGGTATTTAGATTTAAACCGTCAGAAGTTCAATATATGAACGGATTTATCAGGAGTATATGGATACAAACCATAGGAAAGATTTAAGTGGGGTATTGGGTAGTGATAAACCCTAGTATTCTAAAATATTAAGTTACTTCAAAATTTTCAGAGAATTAGTTTAAGTGAACTAGGAATTTTGAGAATTTCTAGACTTAAGCATGGATTGCTAAGGGATGATGATACAACGTGTATCTAGTATATTTTAGGTTAAATACCTAAATGGATACAAGCACTAGAATATTAGAGGATATATGCCTTATATTCTAATATGTGCTAAATTGATAAATGACTATAGCATGCCTTAGGTTGCTTGCTTATATTGCAATTACTTGAGAAAATTTAAGGATTGTTGCCGACCTTGGTCTGGAAGAAGAAATTTCAAGTATTCCAGATTCTAAAATTTCCGTGTTATAACTGATAAGAAACTTTTCGAAGTGATAAAAAGACTTATGATAGTTGACATCGATAATTTTATAAATAAACGATTGAGGGATATCGTAAAATAATATTTATGAAGTGTTATCGTAAATAGTGTATTAATACCTATAGAGTGATATTGTACATTTAAAGTATGTTTGATGAAATAATAACATCTTTGGAAGAATGATGTGCGTTTGAAACACATTTGGGCGAGATAAATGTGTTGGTGCAATCTATGAAGTTGTTCCACCGCTGTCCAGATTGAAGGAGTGATTGGTTATAGAGTCAGAAGAACCGAAGATGGTGATCAATAATTCGACAGTATCGCAATTGATGTTGTGCAAGATTTAGAAGAATTAAATGAAGATCAAAGGAAAGGCTAATGAAGTTTTCAGACTCAATAGGCCAAGACTTTGCCTAAACATTTTGATGTAGTATGTAGTTCAAGTAGTAACCCTATACAGGATGTTCGGACTTAGTATTTAATAATACTGAGTGACGATTGACTTCTATCACATCCTTATGGAAGTTCCATTGTGTGTTAAGCCGACTTTAACATACATGATTAGGATGGTGAATTAAGTCATTTAGTGGTAAAAGGCTAAGTAACTTACTTGTCTAAGTAAGGTAGAATGTTTAGTTGAAGAAGAAATACAACCATAGTATTGCATGAGAAGAGATGTTGTTAGAAATGACGGGGAACCAAGTTGAAGCTAGTAGAACATGCTGAGATGCAACTATAATGCAGACTTCCTTGGATAGACTCCTATGAAGTAGACTTAAAAGATACAACCATAAGAAGAAGACTTACTCAGATACAGGAATGACGATGTCATGAATGTTTAATGAAATGAATAAATATGCATACTAACTTGCATGAGTTAGAAGATGATGTAGGTAGTTGGAAATCGTTTATCTCCACACTGCTAGAATAAATTCTGGTATAGTGTGTCTTAAAGAGTAGACACTACCCGAGAAAGAATTTATATGAAGAATTGGAAGTAAAATTTCTATAGACCTATGAAAAAGTATTAGGATATGCTAGATCGAGCATATGCATGAAAAGAATCTTAGATGGCGAGTATAGGAAATCTAAGATATGTTTGATAGAAACGTGAAATCCCTAGTTGAGTCTAGGAGAAATTGTTCTATGTACTTGTTTGAACACACTCAGGTGTGAAAAGTTGTTATGTGAAAACTTTTGAATGGTAACTTGGGAACTGCGAGACAATACTTGGGACGAGTATGACTAGGTGTGAATAGTAGTAGATGCCTATACTACTGGAAGCACATGACTCACACTTGGATCAGGGAAAGTCACAAGGTTACCAAGAAGCTAAAAATTGATTATGTTATTGTTCGAGTATGTCATTACCTTCGTTTCGGTGATGACTAAGAAGATGATTTTCGTTCAGACCTTAATGGTCGTAAAGAATCGAGTCCAACCAATATAGATCTGTGAAGTGAATTGATTGGTTCAGAGAACCATATCTCGTGTAGTGACGAAATTTCAGTCAAAGAATTGAAGAAGGAGATGGTCAGACGGAGAGAACAATCCAAACGGTAGAAGATATGCTTTGTGCATATGTCTTGGAGTTGGTGCACGTCAAGTGGAAACACCATCGAGGCCCAACTTATAATTGGGAAAATAAGAATGAGATAAGAGCAAAATATCCCCAGTTATTTATATCGATGTGATTTCGGGGACGAAATCCTCAAAAGGAGGAGGTATTTGTAACATACACGTTCAGTTATCGTGTTATGTAATTTTAGAAGTGAATAATATAATGAAATATTATATGAATTTGAACGTTGAGTTCTAACAGATAGTTTTTACTATAAATGAAGTAAAACTATGTTTAAAATCATTCGGAAAGTATTGGAAGTCTTATGGGATTCCAATCAATAGTCAAATATTGAAATTAACGAAAATATAAAGTTGGAAATAAGTAAAAATAATGTTATTGAAAGTTTTAAAGAATATCGTTAGAAACATTTAGGCGAAAACCTCATCGAAATTCGAGTTATAACGAATAAGTTATGACTATTTGAAGTTTCGCGACAGAACCGGCACGACGCCGTATGACATAAAAAGTGAGTTTTCGATAAACTACTTTTTAGCCGTTATAATCTAAACGAAAATCGTAGTATTTGTTAAACCAGGAATTCTCATAAAAAGAACGTTCAAATCTGACTTCGTATGAAGTTATGATTTTTCTAAGTTTCGGAATAGCAGTAGACAGCTAAAAACTCGAAATAAAGATCGAGTGATTTTTAGCCGACATAACCTAACGAGAATCGACTGTCTCATCAATAGTAGTACAACAGTAAAAAGACAGACGAAAACGGACGTCAGATGAAGAAGTTATGAATTTTTAACTGATTTTCCTGTCCCGACCCGTTAAAAATATAATATTAAAAATTAATTCAAAATTAGTCGACGGAGTCTAAACAAAAGTTGTAGAGTATAATCTCACCTACGCGTGGATATAAAAAACGTCAAAAACGGAGCTCGTATGCAAAAGATATGAATTTTTGAAGTTCTGAGCACAAACTTCGAAGCTTATCAAAAGGGAACGCGCTGCGTTCGGAGGAACGCCCCGCGTTCGCGTGAAGTGGACACGAATCTCGCATCTTGACACGTCCGAAGCCACGCACCCACTGGAATGCACTGTGTTCGTATGAACGCGCTGCGTTCCTCCGAGGAACACGCTGCGTTCGGTCTGGCCAGCTTACTATAAATAGAAAGCGAAGGCTTCCGGATTTTGTTTAGAATTCTCACATCTTTCACCTTCTACTCTCTCTCAAACTCTCCTAACACCCCCCCCCCCCCCCGAAGTCCCGGTATCATCCCGACACCCGAAGCAAGTCCCGACGCTTCGAAGTTCCCGAGAAAATCATATTTTCAAGTCGAAACTTTGCCCCGCGTAAGGCCCAGTTTTCAACTAAAATCCCCAGTTTTGTCACAGAAAGTCATATTTAGAGCCAAAGTGCTGCCCAAATTAATGCTTTAACCCGCGGTTATTTCACGGTGAGTTCAATATATAGGAACAATTGTATGTTATGTGTTATATGTGCTATGTGCTTTTCCGTGTTATCATCTCGTGTTATTATTTCCGGTATTATGATAGCAAAGTTGTACCTTTGACCATGTGATTAGTGAAAGGACTTAGATTCACGGTGGTACTGGTATGTAGCCTCTGGCCATGTAGAGCATGTCTCGTAAGAGAATGACTTCTATTTTATGGCATTGGCAGAAGGTTAGATAGGGCTAAAAGCCTGAAATATACCAAAATGTTTAATCAGAAATCGTATGTCTTCTGTGCCATTTGTGCCAAATTGTTATTGATGTATATCAAGTATTGAAATTGTTATGTCTCATTGATTGTGATGGAAAGCCTGTTGCATGATTCACATATGCCTGTGTTGTTCCTTGTTCCCTTTGTTTCTGTCATATTGAAGTATATATATGGCATAACGTTATATTGTATATATTACTGAACTCACTAAGTGTCACCGATTACCCCTATCAGTGTTTAACAATTGCAGGTAATGAGAATCCAGTATAGTCATATACTGTTGGAAGATTTAGAATAGTTTATACTATTATTTTTGTACTTTGGTTTACGTTTGTATAAAAGCTTAAATATCCTGGGTAGTTATGTAATATACTAAAACTTAGTCGGTTTGTATCCAATCTTTTGTAATCACACTATCATTGTAAAAAAACATATTTATAAATATGCATGTAGCATGTTTTGGAGTAACAATTTTGTGAAGTATGAAAGTTTGGGTCTTTCAGAAATACGAAAGTTTAGAAAGGGGTTCTTTCAGGTGTTTGGTGGTTGGTGGATTGTAAGTGGTGATGATGGATGGTTGGTGGGTGGTAAGTAGTGGTTGTGGGTGGTGAGTGGTGTAGGTTAGTGTGTTTTTTTTAATTGTTTTTAACTATTTTTTTTATTTATATAAATATTATTTTATAATTTTTTATTTAATTACAAAAGTGTCACCTTGTAAATTAAAGAATGATTTCTGTTTTCAAATGTTATCGCAATAATAAATGTTTTTTATTGAACGTCACTATATATATATATATATATATATATATATATATATATATATATATATTCAAAGTCTTAATTACAATTTATAAAGCTAATGTATAATGAAATTAAGCATCATTGAAGTTGTCTTAAAACGAGCCTGGTGTACAAATGTCCAATACTTGATCAATTAGGTTCAAAAAGCAGTCTTTCAAATTCGTTTTGATGTTTTTGAAATCTTGATTACCTCGCTTGGTCTACCATATTCAAATCCCTCTCACCATTCAATATCCCAAGAAACCCTAAATTTTCCCGTCTAAATCGCTCCTTCTGTGCTGTTCAAAAAAAAATCGCTCATTTCTGTTCTTCAGGTCATCAGTCAGCTTGTGCTTCAAAGCTTGTTCAACTAATGGAGTTTCTTGTTTGCTTTTGTAGAAGTAATAAGAGTTCCCTACAAAGATGAAACCTTCCATGCACCTGTTGGTCTTCCCTCTCTATCTGTACAAACCCAGATTAGAAGAAAACATTATTCTTCCTAATGGATCCTAGCGCAATCTCAAGTAAGTATTGGAGTTCATTTTTTCTTTCTTTGAGATCCAACAACTTCGTTTTTTTCTTACAGGTAGCATTTTTCTATGAGTTCAGACAACCTCCACTCCTTCCCCTTAACCGACTCTGCGGAGATTACTGCTACGTCGTCATCCCATTGTGTGCACCTGCGATGGTGGTGTAAGATCTTGTATCCCCACTTTCTCTCTCTGTCTCTCTCCCATATCACCAAATCATAAAAGGCATGGTAAGATCTACTATATTCATCGTCGTTTGTGATGGCATGGAAGAATGTTACTGTAACGCCCGTAGATCCGGGCTAGTCAATTTAGAGACGATAAGCATCAAAAATGACTTTTTGATGGAAGATTATTTAGAAGGATTAATCTTAACCAAGTTGTAGTATATGTCTCAAGGTTTCCGGATATATAAAGAATGCCGAAATCCGAGTTATAACGAAGAAGTTATGACCTGTCGGAGTTTCGCGACAAACCGGCATGGTGCCGAATGTCGTAAAAAGTGAGTTTTTGATAAACTACTTTTTAGCCTTAGTGATCTAAACGAAACTTGTAGTGTTCGTTAAACCGAGAGTAGGTATAAAAAGAACGCCCAAATCTGACTTCGTATGAGGAAGTTATGATTTTTTCGAAGTTTCGGCTTAGCAGTAGACAGCTAAAAACTCGAATTTTAGATCGAGTGATTTTTAGCCGACACGACCTAAACCAGAATCGAAGTTCTCGTCATTAGCAGTACAACGGCAAAAAGTCTGACGAAAACGGACGTCGGATGAAGAAGTTATGAATTTTTAACGAATTTCCTGTCCCGGTCTGTTAAAAATAATAATATTAAAATAAAGTCAAAATTTTCCGACGAAGTCTAAACGAAAGTTGTAGAGCATAATTTTCTCTACGCATGCATATAAAGAACGTCAAAAATGGAGCCCGTATGAGAAAGTTATGGATTTTACAAGATTTGGCACAATTTTCGAGAAATTTCGCATGAATAGTGCTGCCACGTCACCTTCGCTCTGAGTTGGCCACGTGTCCGAAGCTGCTGCGTGGCGCGTCCGAGAAGCAACGCGTGTCGCACAGGTGTCCGAATCGATGATGTGTCCGATGTGCTGGAAGCTTGCATGCGCGCCCCGTGTCGCTTCTCATCCATCCGAGCCTCGCATGAGCCACGAGCCCCCCCACCTCGGACCTGGACTTCGGTCCAATCAGAGCCCTCCAGCGAGGCCCTCGTATGCGTAACCCACGTGCGAGCAGGTGCTGCCTCCTTCGGATCTGCTGCCGCGTGGCTTCTCTCCTGGCCGTCCGATCAGCAGCTCGCATGCTATAAATAGGAGGGTGCGAACCCTCCCGGCTAGAATTTAGAAATTGGCAATTTTGGCCCCTTTTTCAATATTTTGGCTATTTTCACGTCCCCCGAAGCCCCGGTATCGATTATAACCCCCAGAATACGCCCTGAAGTGCCCGAAGACCCGGAAAATTTATCTTTTCGGTTTCGAAGCCCGACCCTTCGCAGAGCCCGATTTCTCAATAAAACTCCCGGTTTTATTAGAAACGATCGTTTTAGAAAGCAAATTGCTGCCCGATTTTCATTAAATCAGGTGAGTATGTAGTCACTTTCATCTTACACATAGATATGAAGTATTTTATATAAAATACGTGATATGTGTATATATTATTTTATATAAAATACGTGATATGTGTATATATGTTGTTTGTTTATTTGAGATGGATGTTGAATGAATGTTTTATACATGTTTAAAATGATTTAAAATGTATATATATTTTATCTTCAAATATGTTGGGTAAAACATGGGTAGATAAAGTATGAGGGATAGAAGTACAGTATAGATATATGTTGGTAGCTATGAATTTAGTACAATATAGATGTACGTTGGTAGTTATGAATTTAGTACAGTATAGATGTACGTTGGTAGCTACGGATTTAGTATGTTGGAAGCTATGGACTTAGTGCCTGTTGTATAAACCTTGGCGACGATGTGACTTCGTGCCTATTAGATAAACCATGGCGACGATGTGACTTCGTGCCTATTAGATAAACCCTGGCGACTATGAGACGTAGTGCCTATTAGATAAACCCTGGCGACTATGAGATGTAGTGCCTATTAAATAAACCCTGGCGACTATGAGACGTAGTGCCTATTGTATAAACCCTGGCGACTATGAGACGTAGTGCCTATTAGATAAACCCTGACGACTATGAGACGTAGTGCCTATTAGATAAACTCTGGCGACTATGAGACGTAGTGCCTATTGTATAAACCTTGGCGACTATGAGACGTAGTGCCTATTGTATAAACCCTGGCGACTATGTGACGTAGTGCCTGTTGTATGAACCTTGGTAGCAATGGACTTTGGATAAATTCCTTAGGTCAATCCTGAGGAATGATTGGATGAAGGATAGTCGATTCTTGATCGACGTTTGTTAGTGCTTGTAGTATAAACCTTGGGTAGCGATGGACTTCGTGCCTATTCCTTAGGATGAATCCTTAGGAATAAGTGAGATTTGATTCTTAGGGTAAATCCTTAAGAAATAAATAAGATAATGGGGATTGGGTAATAGGGTTGTTTTTGGTTGATGAAATTAATAAATTATTTGTTGATTGATAAACTTAAAGAGTTTATTATTTATTGTGGGTTGAAAACCCTATATGCTCACCAGGCTCCCAAGCCTGAACCACTCAGTTTGTTTGTATTACAGGTATCGATACGAAGTTACTTTACACTGAGAGATTAAAAGAGATGTAGATCACTAGTGTAAGTGAGTGTAAGTTTTGCTTATGCTTATGTTTCTGTATTGACGATGACATCCCAATGGTTTAAGTGAATAAAATACATTTATTCAGAAATGATTTGATAATATAATTATCATGTTTTTATGGGAGCAAATTCCGCAACACCATTTTAAAAGGATTACTCTGATTTTATTTTAAAAAGCATAAACGAAATCGGTATTTTCTGGCCGAGAAATTAGGGGATGTCACAGTTACGATGGGAGATCTTAGGTTTGTATGAAATTTTGTTATATCATCCATATTTTCATTTGTATTTCCTATTTCAAATTTCTTTGTATTCTGATTTTGTTCTGATCAACGATTTAGGTCATTCGACAGATTTTGGATCTGGATGAAGGTTAGGAAGAGAAATATAGATCTTGATGGAGATTACAGAAATAGATTTAAACACATCCAGATGCACAACATGATCTAGCGGAGAGGTAATGGACTCGAAATATAAAGAGGGAAAGAAGGGAAGCAGATATGTGTTCTCTCTTCTTTTTTCTCGGGTCATCTCTATGTTGACATAAACACATACATAGATGTGAGCTTTTAATCTTTTTGACCAGGTACACTACGTTTTTTATTTGTGATTTTAGTCCTCTTTCGAAGGTTAAACTTGACTTTTCCCATAATTCATGGCTTGTATAAATTTTTGTTTGGTTTTGAAGGTGAATAGGACATTCGAATTGTAAAAGAGCATGTTTAATTTTTGGTCTTAACAGTGGCTGTCATGGGCTTAGCTCTGGAGGATTCAACAAATATGATCATTGTTGCATCCTAAGCTATCAATTGCGCGCTATAGCGTTTTGCGGAGGTCGAGAACCACTATTTTCAGTTTAGCGTTTTCATTTGGCGGTACCGCTATTAGCGGCGCTATTCACCGCTATTTACCGCTATTTCAATTACCGCTATAGCGGCGCTACAGGCGCTATTCCATTTCGTTCACATTTTGGGTCATTTGGTTACTTTGTCAATGAAAAACTATTTTTAATGATCTCACTACACTTTCATTTTAAAAAGCCCCAACAACTACCATAATTAAAAGCATTCAAAGCAACTACATCTACCGACAAGTCTCTTTCTCATCTCTTTCTGTACCCACGACGACTTGATCTGCTATGGTCGGACTCCACTAATGCTTTTTCTAAATCAACCCAGACATTTGAGGCTACAACTTGGGACTTAACTCCTTAAACCAACCACGGCCTACTAATACGAGATTGAACCCGTGCAATGCAATTAAACTCTATTTGACACTTTGACACTACCTAGTTTCCATATTACTATAATAGAATAGTGTGTTATGTTTTTATATGACTTTTTTGGTTTGATGATGTTAATTCTATATAGACTTATAGTATTGATACTCAAATATATAAATTCTTTATAAAAATGATATAAAATTATAAATTATATGTAATATTAAAAAACCGCTATATCACCGCTATACCACCGCGATAACCGCGATTTCAAATAGCGGCATGTGATCGCTATTGAAATTTTGACCGCGATAACTGCATAGGTTGCATCAAAGGGTATTTTTAAATTAAATGGGTTTTATAATGATTTTGTAATATTTAACGTTGCTATAGGACGGTGGTACTATTCATTTGCGTTGTTTTGCCCATTTTTGTGGTTTACTTTCATCTGAATAGTCTTTGGATTGTATCGGATGCTTTTTCTATGCAATGTATACTACTTTTAAAGCTATCTCATAATGATTAATTGGCACAATAATGTAGACATAAGTGGAGAGTTTCATGTGGGTTTTTACCCAAAATGAGAGTTGAAGAAGCATATGATTGGTTTATCATATGAGTTTTTAGTAAACAAGACTTTGATTTAGTATTTAGCTATTTGTCATAAGCATTATGAAATTGCTGGAATCAAATATAATATTTGTATGACAAATTGATATTCGACTAAAAATAAGATTGAGATACTGTAATAATTAAAAGACTTATCGTGATTACGAAACGAACTGCCACAAAACAATCATCAAAAAGGTTGAACTGAACTATCTGAAACGAAAAGGAAACTAATCGCCACATGAAAGCTATCTGCCGAAAAAAAACTATTTTGCATTGCACTATCGCACGGGTATCCTATATATACAATTAGCGTACCCGCGCGGTGCAACGGTCTACTATTGTAAGGGACAATGAATAATTCTGGATGCACATTGAATGCACAGTGGAGAATAATTTTGGACGACGATTAGTACTTTCTCTTTAATAATTAATTTTAGTTCGGTGGGCAACTAATATTTTTTCTCCACAAAAATTAAATTCTTTATATTTTAATTATGATTTTTTTTTTAATTTTCAAAGATTTTCAATGTAAATTTTGTAATAGGGTATATTTTAACACGTATTGTCGTAAGACGTGCTTTATAAATATATACGAGAATGTAACTTGAATGAAAAAATTGTAATTCGTTTATTTTTCAATTCTTTAAGGAATGTAATGTATTTTCAAATATCTTTTAGAGCGTGATAAAGCATGTACATATTAACTAACAACATACAACATAAAACAAAATATTTCATGGTAATTGTTGGTTGTTGTATGTTTTGCAGTAAAACATTACGTATAATAAATGTAAATGCTATATATATATATATACATATATCAAGGTTGTAAAAATCGTTCGACGGTAGCTCGACGGTCGACTGGTGTTAAGGATTAATCGGTCTTGGCGGAGATTAATCGGGGACCATAGATTATTAATAAAATATTAAAATTAATTAAATATTAATATATCTTAAGAAAAAAAAGTACTTCAAAATTAGAAAATAAGAAAAATTGTAATTTGGAAATACGAAAATATGAACATTTTGGTATAATATTCAAAATTGTGGAGTAAAAAAAAATTGGTTTTTTGAAAAAAAATTTAAATTTTTTTTTAAATTTTTTAAATTTTTTTGACATTTTTTGACTTTTTTTTGACTTTTTTCGACTTTTTTTACTTTTGTTGACCGATTAATCCCGTCAAACCCGATTAATCCTAAATTTCCGATTAATGGTCTAATCCTTGACGGTTGGAGAACGTCAAACGATTAATCCACGATTAATCCCGATTTCTGCAACCATGATATATATATATATATATATATATATATATATATATATATATATATATATATATATATATATATATATATATAGGTTCAGGTTCATTTGAGACCATGTTAATTTTGTGAGACCGTGAGACCAAATCTAAAAATAATTTTAAAATGCAAAATAAAAGGAAAATCCAAAAATTCTTTTTTTAATTATTATTTTCAGAACTTTATTTAACTAAAATAAAAATAAAATAAAAAAATAAAAAAAATTACCGTTATTTTTGAAAAATACGTGAAATATTTTAATAGAATATTACACTGTACATTTCTAATATGATTTTTAGAATGTTTAGAATATTCTACTAGATTTGCCAGATATGTAGAATATTCTAAATATTCTACTAAAATATGTAAAAAATGTATTTTTTTTGTATTTATTTTTTATTTTTTTTGGTATTTTTTTTTATTTTTATTTTTGGAAAATATATATTCCGAAAATAATATTGGAAATTTTTTTTTCTAAAATTTTCAATTATTTTGCATTTTAAAAATGTTTTTGTTTTATCTACTAAATGAGTGGCTAGGATTGCGTCTCACGGTCTCACAAAATTAAGCTGTCTCACATGAACCTATATATATATATATATATATATATATATATATATATATATATATATATATATATATATATATATATATATATATATATATATATATATATGCATTTCCGAGTACAAATCACAACTCTCTTTGTATTGAGAAGAAATAAAAAAATAAAACAACTTTCCGCAATTCAATGACAGTGTGTATATAATGGCAAACCAGTATTTTAACATAAATGATTGAAACAATCTCTAGACAATCTTAATTTCAGAAAAAACCTATAAGAATGTAGGATATGAATCATATGAAGGAGTAAAACCATTGTACGTATGCTGAAATGGGTTGATCGCAGAAGGGTTATACACTTGAATCTGCAAATCATTGGCACATTGGTCATTTGAATCATTGGATGATACGCCATAGCTATCGGGCTGAAAGTAGAAGTAAGTGTTCGAAACCATGAGAGGTGCAAGAATTACGGAAGCTTCTAACAACACTTCCCAGCTCATGATATTGTTATTTTCGTTCGTCTCAAACTCGATCAACGCCTTTTCCTCATGCTTTTCCTGTCCTTTCGAGATACCATCGTCTTCAAACTGCACCCAGTTATTGAATCTCACAATTTGCTTATCATCTTCCATGGAGCTTGATGAAGAGTCTATGGTGGACGCCATTGGAGATCCAGTGGTGGAAGAGGAGTCTGTTAACTGCCACATACCGCTGAGAAAGTTCTCCAGAGCTTGAATTTGCATTTCTGGGATTCGATCAACCAAAGGGTATTCGTAGATTCCACACAGCCCAACGGATTTACACCAATTATAGAATTCAGAAAGATGATCAGCTTGAACCGCGGCTTTCTTGTATACACCAAAAGCCATCATGCAACTCCGGTAGGGCAACTGAATCAGATGGTCGAGGACTGCAACTATTTCACTCCTGAAAGTGGTGTAACAGAAGAAACTGTCTCGCACGATATATTTTAGGGCACAATGTATAAGAAAGCTTCTTGCAGCCGCTCCTTTTGGCCTGCATTCGATCACACGATCAACTAGGCTCTGGAGTTGTGGTAATACATCAAGTTTTTCGCCCACTCGTTTCATCTTATCAGGAAAACTTTGGAGTATCACTTCTTCTTCTTTTTCTTCTTCTTCTTCTCCTTCATTATTTTGTTCCTCTTCGGTTTGTTCTTGTGCATCCACACTGCCATCTTCACAATCAATTGTGAGACAATCTAATGCTTCGTCAAGCAGATTAGCATACGATGAAATGAAACGTGTGTAATCTTCTGAGTTAGATGATGAGGAATCACGAAATGGACATGGATTTAGAGACAAGAAACCATTGGAACGAGTCCATAGAAGTTCAGTTCTGAATGGGCTGTTGTAAGGCAATGCTCGGAGCAAACGGTGGAGGAGGATTAAGCATTTCAAAGCAACTCTCCAGCATTTCGTCTTGCTAAACCGCCGGGAAAAGCTAGATGCAAAAGTCCGGTAAGCGGGAGGCGAAACTGAGAAAATTTTTAAGAGCTGGAGGACATAGCGATCACGGAGAGGTATGTCCTCCGGCGAAGTTGCCTTTACCAGTATCCAATCTACGTCACAAAACCCTCCAACTGTCGCGATTTTCGCATACCTCACAATTGTGTTTTCTTTAATCGAGGTGTATGCTCGCTGAAATCGCCTATGCATTGTGTAGTGCAAGTTGAAAGACAAATGGGGTTTGTGGTATCTCCGTATCTGTGTTTATGGGTTTGGTGAACCTAAAAAACATCAAATAGGGTTGGTAGTTTTATAATTAGACCGTTGGTTACAATGAAGATTTAACAGTTTGAACGATGTCTTCGATGGAAGTTGGACATTGTGCCTCTTGAAATTGTCAAATAATTGACCAGCTCGATAATGTTTCCAAATGTTTTTTGTACGATACAATGTAATGTAGCTAGCCACATGGTTGGCGTATGCAGGCAGGCCATGCTGACTTTGTGAGTAAGAAACTCCATGAGTTTAATAATGGTGCAGGCTGATTAATTAAATTAAAAAAGTTGGAGACAGTGATGGCGCAAATGATTTGAGTAGCATCGAATATGTTTGGTGATGTCGTATTCTTATTCCGTTGTAGCGAAAAGGTTAAGGTACGAATTAAGCTTCGGATTGATCAGTTACTATCATAAAATACTTATGTATTCTTTTAAGGTTTAAGGCTAAACGGTATCACAAACTTTTTACCGATAGCTAAGTAGATTGATAGTGACATTTTCATAATTTTTGCAATTTTTAACAAGGATAATGGTGTGGTGTTTGGCGTTACCACCGGCAAAAATGAGACATAAATAGTAGGTTTGAATGATATATTGGCGGTGGAAACTTAAAGGCGGCATATTACCGCCGGTGAAACAAACATAGTGGGGTGGTGTTCACCGGCGGTAATGCTTGCCAAATCAACATGCCGGCGGGAATTCCTTTACGACACCCTACAACCTAATGAATATTTACTTCTTTCCTCGTTAATAGTCATACTACTAGACGGCTCATGGTAGTTCCAACAAACATATGGTCAGGTTACATTACCAAAAGGCTAATAGCTCATTGGTATCCAATGTTGTCATTTTTCTTTAAGGTGATGATTCAAGTTTCTATGAGACATAGATGAAATTAAGGAGTAGTTTATAAAAATAGATTATATTCGTCGTTAAAAAAATTAATCAGATATAGCACATAAAAACCAGTTTAACGGGCTTTTTCAAAGTAAACGGGGCTTTAATCGGGCTTTTTATTATTTGATCCTAGGGAGTAGGGCTTAGAGAATGTCAATATATTATTTTATATGACTGGTCCTAAATAAGGCTTTACCGGGTTTTTTCTAACTAAATTGTTTTTTTTTCTTTTTGTTCTAATTGATCTTCATTATTATAAAAAGAATGTTAAACTATACCATCTGAATGACTCACAGACCATGTCTCATGACTCTTCACATTGAAAGTCAATTGCGCAACACTCACAATTTTTTGGGTGTGCCAAAAATTATTTCAAACCCATCTTGGAGTGAGTTACGCAATACTATCTTAAATCATTAAAGAAGACTCAACTTAACGTTATGGTTCACAAGATACTAAGTACATCTTGTTTCCAGCGTTTTAATAAATAATATGGAATTTACTATGAAGATATGTGTGCTTCCTTTTCTACTAGATTTCCTAACATCTAATATATGGGAAATATCAGAGTTTATTCTACAATTACGAAATTCTACTCAAATTAAAACGCTTTACTTCTCAGGTTTAATCACATGTTTACAATAAAAATCTATACATAAAAATGAACAACAAGGAAATACAATAAATAGCATCCTACTATCTACTTCTTGTCCTTGCGATCTTGTCTTCTCTTCTGGTACCACGGTTGTTGCTACCTAGACCTGCAAAACATAAACATCTATACAACATCAAACACAATATGTCTAGTGAGTTGTTCCTTCTACTTTTCTTATCTTCCTCCTTTCTTCTATCACTTCTATCTTTATTCACCAATCTTCCTTTCTACTCTTTCTCATCGTATCTAACTCTTTCTCCATCATCTACTTTGATTCTCATACTCTTCTCTTAGCCTTTTCTCGGGATCTTCTCGTACTCTACGCATACTCTATCTCTGTCTCTTCTCTACTTTTTCTCTTCTCTATCTCTTACTATGTCTTCTGTTCTTTCTCTTCTCAAATCTATCTCATCTCTAATCTTTATGTACTCTACTCTATCTCTCTCTTTTCCACTCTATCTCTCATATACTCTTTCTTAAATCTAATGCATCATCATTCTTTTTCCTATCCAGAGCCAACAGTCACATCTCATACTCTACTCATCTTTATCGTCTAAGGGAACACAACATCCCACTACATTACCTGGTATTCTCATCTGGTCTTACTCCTTTCTCTTATGATCCCTCACGGATCTTTAATCTTCCTTCTTCTCTTGAATCCCTTGTGGATTCCTCACTCTTAATCCCTTATGGATTACATCTAAGTTCTTACAAAGAACTATCTTATCTTGTTCCTCTCAAGGAACCTTTCACTATCTTTTCTAATCATATACAATCTGGATTCCTGCAGGAACCATCTATATGCATCCTCAAAAGCGATCAGCATCTATTTCCCCCTAGGTACATACTCTCATTCCTGAAAGAACTTCTATCTCTTGTCCCCGAAGGAACTATACTCTTGTCCCCATAGGAACCATACTTGTGTCCCTGTATGAACATCTATCTCTTGTCCCCGAAGGAGCCATACTTAGTCCTTGAAGGAACCATATTCTTGTCCCTGTATAAACCTATATCTCTTGACCCCAAAGGAACCATACTCTTTACCCCGAAGGAACCATAATCTTGTCCCCGAAGAAACCTCTATCTCTCATCTCAGAAGGAGCCTCTATCTTTTGTCCCCGAAGGAACCATCTTTCTCTATATCTTTACATTTGTTATGTGACTCATCACATAACAGTTGTCCTATGGACATTCTATCTCTTTATCTCATCAAGAGATCATTTAATCTTTTTCTTCTAGTACCTAATTCATTAAGTACATCATCTTTATCTATGTCTAATAACATATAGATATTCTATATAATACCAGTAATGTCTAAACATACATTCTTACTCTTATGATTATACTGCATATAATCATATTCTGTTACTTTCTATTATCTCTTGGGTATTAACAAATACCTTTTTCATCTCTAGCCATGCATAGGATTATATTTCATATAATCATATTCTTTCTTTATCTACTCTTATAGGTATTACTCATAATACTCATATCCCTTCCTTTTGCATATACACATACTTTGGTTACACATACATGCTCAGGTACATGTTCTTACATGTATAACCACAAGCACTTAATCTTACACAAGTTCATAATCTTTACAGCCCTATTTTTCCTTCCTCTTTGTCATGCTTAGATACAAGACTCTTTACATACAAACATACATATATATATACATACATAAAATGTATAACATAATTTAAAGAGAAGGTGTATGATATAACTCACCTTATTAGTTAGTGAAGACTAATTGTCCTACTTTGACTTCTTTTCTTCAATTGATGCATCTTAATTCATTTTCTTTGCTCATAGGCCTATTCTTACATACATACAAGTATCTTAATACTTGTCTTAGTCTATTAAGAGCTTAACGAATCTTTAAGTCAAAATAACCACCTAATGGATCAAAATTCCATCTTTTCATTCTTTATCTCTTAATATTAACCAATTAATGAATTAAACATACCATAATACCTAATTCATTATAACTAACATCTAATGCATTAATTACAGATAATCACCGGTTAGGGGTTCAAACCCTAACTTCACATACATATATTTCACCATGGAAATCACTTTCTAAGCTTGATTAAAGCATCTAAACACTATCATTAACATCAAAACCAAGCTATAGGCTGATTAATTTAACTAATATACTCTAATAAAAAATTTCACCAAAATGGAGAAATCATACCTGGATGTGGAGAGGATGAAAATCCTAACAACCCATCATCTCTAGCTTCTCTTAGCAGCATTTAGGCAGAAAAATAGCCCCCCTTGAGCTCCCAATCAATATCTCCGTCTAAATGGATCGAATGAGCTCTTAATAGGTTATAACATGCGTTCTGAGTGTGTAATCACGTCGTAGTGGGGTATTTACTGCGTCGCGGTGACCAATTAACTCGTGGTCAATGACAGTATACTTTACTTCACCACGTCATGGCGATCATCTTTCTGCATCGTGACACTAGCAGATCAGCAAAGTTGATTGTTGATTCTATTCCAGCTTTGGGGACAACCTTTGTCCTAACTTCTAACCTTCACAACTTCTTCATTTCTAACCCTTTTGCTTTGATTTTTATATCCGTGCGTAGGTGGAAACATACTCTATAACTCTGTTAAGTCATATCTCACTGACTAAATTCGGTTCTTAATCTATTAAGTCACAAAGTTGGCCAAAAAACATAAAATTTTCCATTTTACCATTTTGGCCAAAATGCATCTTCTCATGCATTCTTTCTCTTGAACTTACTCATCTAAACTCTTCTAAGTGATTTAAAAGTATCTTGGTCATTTTCATGAAGTCACAACTTCATTTTCTTATCGTTTTCTCATAAAGGATCATTTTTCCTTTTTGGTTAATATTTGACTAAGAGTCAAATCTTTCTAAATTACAAGTTCTTACAACTTTTGCCCCTATTATCTAATTTCGAAGCATCCTAATGATCGTTGTGGCTCATTGTTGGTCATTATGTTAAATAGACATCAAAATGTTTTCCTCAATAGTGATCTTCCTGAGGAAGTTTATATCATATGTCTCCTAAGTAGTGTCGATCACCTTTAAGGTTGTGTTCTTCATTTTAAAAAAGAAATTTATGTTGTTAAACATGCACTATATAATTGTTTCAAAAATTTTAATACCAATATTATCTTTATAGGGTTCTTATCTATCTCATATGGTTCAATACTCTTTACTTGTATAATGGATATTTGCATTTTTTTTTCTTCTGTTATTGGATGTTAATGATATGATCATATTATCAGAAGTAAATAAGAGTATCACAAGTCTAAAATGGTCTCTTAACTCATATTTCAATGAAGGTCATTGGAAAACTTCCTTATTTCCTTATACTAGAAATTTATCAGATGCCTCCAGAATCTATCTATGCTAAACAAAACACATCTCTAGTATATTGTCCTAATCATGCCTTATGGATACTAAAGTGTCTTTCACCCTTCTTGACAAAAATATGCATTTTGTGCTTGTAAAAGTACTCATCCTAATGAACTTATAGTTTATAGACATGATAGGCTCTTATATGTACCTCATGTTTATATGTCTTAATCTTGGCTATGCAATTTACATAATTATTTAGTTTACGTTAACTACTATAATACCCATAACTTTTTTCTAGAAGAACTAACATTTAACCATTAATTTTAGCAAATATATTACATTTTAAGTTGAATTAAATATTTGTAATTAGATAAAATGTTTATTTGAAGGAGTAGAATAGAAGTTTAAACAATTAAAGAAAACATTTCACGATAAGAAATTATAGTTTAAGACTTGGATTTTCAGATATGTAACTTGACCTAACCCTTTATCTAAGATTTGGACTTAACTTATAAAAATATTAGATTTTGAGGTCAACTAGAAACTAAGGGACCTAGTTTGTCAGTAAAGATCCCAACTTAGGTGAAAATTGCAAAAAATAGAGAAATCAGGGACCACTATTGTCAAATATTTATAGTTTATATCTCTTAAGCCCCAAGCTTTATTCCCTCTCTCATTAGAATGATGACACTTGAAAATGTGAGGGGGTGGGCATGAAACGTTATGGTGATATAAAATTTATAGAGCATTTATTGATCTAAATCAAGTTCTAGCAATAAATCCTTGTAGTAAAGATCTTAAGATAACTTTCTTCTCCATTTTGATGTTTAGTTGTAGAACTATAACTTCAATATATGGTGAACCCTGATTTGCTTCATTGATTTCAAATTGATGTTCAAACTTGATGATTCTATGTGTTTAGGATTAGATATTAGTGTTAAATTGTTATATATTGGAGTAATCCATCACCATACCAAATTTGGGTTTATGAATTGAATCACTCCTTGATTTTATTGAATCCAAATTTATCTTGGAATTAGATTCATATTATTTTTTAGAATTAGATCCTAACATTATATGTTCAAATCATTGAAGTGAATCCATTAATTTAGTTAAGTGTAATGTTATGGTGCTTGAATGAAGCTTTAAAGACCCAATAATTAGATCACCCATGAATCTATCTACATTCTTGGTTTACTGTGACTTATTGTCCTATTATGATTTGTATTTGGATTTGAGTGTTTCAAGATTAAGTCATAAGAGAGAATCAAGTTAGTGGTCACTGGTAGTGTTTTAAAGTTATAGTTCTAATTGAAGATGATGATGTTGTATCCATATATTGATTAAACTGATTAATGATGTTTATTATAATTTTATCACTTTTTAAACAAATTTTAAGGTAAATATAAATCACCATAACTAATTAAAATTCAATTTGGAAGTGTTAAAATCAATTTGATGAACTATTTTTCATTTTTAAGAGTTTTGACTCTTTTAGCTTGTGAGAAGTGCACATGTCATGTATATTATATATGGGTTTTGTTAAAATCTTGCGAGTATCATAAATGTTTCATATTTTGACTTTGGGGAATTAGATGTGTTGGAGATATGCCAATCGACACATAAATGTTAGTGACACAATATTGATTACATGGGCCTATGCGGGTTACACACTTGGCTTAACCACAAAAGAAAGAATAATTATTTAAATGGATCAATTTGTTATTTATTAATTTGTTAATGAAATAACTATAAAACAATTAAAGGACTACTTATGCAAAAATAGTCACAACTTGTATTATGGCAATGTTATTATAATTTGACTAAATCTTGGAGGCTAAGAAACGCTCCTTAAGGTTTCCACTCCTTATATAAAAGAGGAAATATCAAATGAACCTTCAAGCAAAAACCCTAATGGAAAATCTTCTCCATCCTCTCTCCTAGTTTGACGACGCAAGAATAACCCACGAGGGTATGGTGGTTTTTCTTGTATACCAAGGAAGAGAGAAAAACTTTCTACTTTGAATTCAAAGTGTGCGATTCCATTAGAAAGATTCTACTTGTATCATTGATCTTCTTAACATCATAAAGATAATTCTTTTAAGAACTTTGTATATAGTTAGTTTCTATTAATTGTTCAACAAGGATCCATGTTTCAATCATGATACTTTTGTGTTTATGCTTCCAGTTACTTATGTTGTGATAAATAAAATATGCATCATGATCCAACATGGTGGTCATTTGGTTGCTTCCCTTGCGTCCTTATGAATACATTTTTTTTTGAAAAAGCCGAAAATTTTATTAAGCACCCCAAGTAACGAGAAGCTAAAATGGGGGCCAGAGAACAAAAGAAACAGTACAAAACAAAATATAATTTAAAAAGAGAGATATGGGGAAATAACCCATTCTTCCCACATAACACAATTGCCCATACCCCTACATTTCACCCATAAAAATACTAAGGACTTAATGTTCTCCACAACTAGAGAAGGCGCAGTAAACATCCCTTTAAAAATTCGTTCGTTCCTAGCTCTCCAAAGGCACCATATGAGACCATAGCATATCGCCTTGAACCTCTCTTTTCTCTTTCCGTCCCTCCCCCAATTCTCCACAAATTAGATCAAATCACCTACCGTTTCAATGTGGGGGCTAGTAATGTTACACCATTCGAAAATTGATTTTCTCACCATAGTTGCATAAGGACACTTAATCAGAAGGTGGTCACAACTTTCAGCTTCGCCAATACACGAGCTACAGTAAGTTGAACTTGTCTCCAAACCCCTACGACTGAGTTCTAATGTCGTAGGAATCCTCCCCATGTTGGCTCTCCAAATAAAAGTAGACACCTTAATCGGGATAGTTTTTTCCCAACTAATTTGCGGCTCATTTGCAATTCTGATTGTTTTGTTTTCAATGCTGCTTCTCATTAGACTCACTGTATATTCCCCATCAGGTGCAAGAATACACCGAAACTGATCCTCTCCAATGCTAATAGTTGTGTTAGCAATATCCTCCATTAAATGATTATACTCCCTTTCCAATCCAACCATACTAGGACGGGCGTACCACCTACCTGTAAAACCGTTATCTCCAATGCGCTCAGCTACTGTACACGACTTTTTCATCTCCGGGTCGTATAGGCTCGGGTATTTTTCTTTGAGGGTGATGTTCTCCACCCAACAGTCTCTCCAAAATTGCGTCTGCACAACGCACTCTCGTTCCAACTTTTTGTACCATGTTTCGATACCTATTACCTATCACCGTTGAAATCTCAGTAGATGTTTATCATATACTTGTGATTCTCCGACAAACCCTACCGTTTCTGTGGCATTCTTTCTTCGATACGCTCTCCCCTCAAGCCGAACACAGCCGCCGTGCTGAGAAAAGCTTATCCGACGCCACCGATACTCCTAACTACGGCCTTGCCGTTCTCCGCCTCGTTGCTGAACCTTCCGTTGACGAGCAGATCCCTGTTAACTTTATGAACCATCTTAAAACGCGGTGGGTGCCCGCATCTGCTATCCTTATGAATACATATTAATTGTTTTAAGTTATGTTAATTAAGCTTAGAAATTTATAGAGAGTATTTAGGCAGGGCCGGTCCATAAGATTTCCATGCCTTGGGCGAAAAAGCTTAATAGTGCCCCAAAATTGCAACACCCATTATTATTTTAAAATTCTTAATCTATAAAACTAGAACTTGCAATCACGTAAATTGTTGTATTGATGTGTTATTTTAAAGCAAAAACATTAGTTATATCTTATAAGATAATGCTCGTTAAAGAGGGATAAAAACATTTCAAGTTGTTAATTGAAAATGCTTGACATTGTGAATCAAATTGACCTGGAATGCGAAAAACAAATAAAAAAAAATTAGTATACCAATGAAACTGGTAAAACTGTATCACAAAACATGAAATGCACAATTGGAGTCTGTCAAAAGAATGAAATTAAACTCAAATCATGATTCAATTTACAAACAATATGACTTTTAGTTACTTGACCAATTTAATCAATATTACATATAAAAACTCTTATTCCTCAGTGCTATTAGATCAATAACAAAATAGAGAAAAGTCTCTTTAAATACTTGAACAATGGTCAAGGAATATGGCCTAAATTTCCAACTTACATATCATAATAAAATATGAGTACAAGACCTGCGTTTAGAAATTTGCTTTTTCCAGAATATATTATATCCTTTTTTTATAAACAGATAATTAAAACTTTTATTTGATTGATATTTTTTTTATCAAAGTATTATGTTGGTGAATGACATCTAGTACAACAGATAATTAAAATCTTTTGTAATATTTTTTATAACTTCAAACCAAAGTGATACAACCATTGGACAAACCATGTCCATAAACTATTTTGCTTCCAAATGTTTAGTTTATACATGCTGCATTATAGGAAATAACTAAATATGATCAATGGATGTGATCATGGTTAACGGATTGTAGAAAAAATTAGTTTTTTCTTTACCAAATTGAATTAACTGTTGCCTTCAAATCTCCTAACAAAACTTAAAACTTTCACAAGTTCATTCAAAAATAGAAAAAGTATTTATAATTTCAGAAAGTGAGAAAACGTATATCAAAAATCATAATATTTACCTAGGTAAAGAATCAAGATATTCGAGAATTTGCTTAACCTATGCCGACTTGCTGCTTACTACTGGCAAAACAATGATCAACAAATATTGTGTCTACAGTTGAGCAATACTACCAAAACTTATCTATAATACTGAATTCATAAGTGAAATCAAAAATCAAAAAGAAGAAGAATTCAGAACTTGAATAAAAAAAATAAGAGAACTCGGATTTTAAATCAAAACCCGATAATAAAGGAGGCTCCTCGATCTAGGTGGGTTGGAAGTCTGTGACGTTGCATTTACCAATAGATTCAATAATATCACATGCTTATACATACATTGAAGCGACGTTGCATTTACCTATACATCGCCCCACATAGATCACTATGGATTTATTTTCCCTACTGCATATAAAATTTTCCCAAATAAAATATGAACCTACAAAAGACCTAGAAAATCTGATGCCCCTCAGCCCACTGCTGCCCTGGGCCATGGCCCAGCTCGCTAGCGAATAACACTTGTCTACAACTCATGACTTTCGATCCCCTACCAATATCAAAGTGATGGGCGTGGGGCTTGAAAGAACTAAGAATTCAAGCTCGATAATCTACAAAAGAAACAATGTATCTTATGCTAAAATGTAGAAAAGTGTGCAATCTAATATGCAACAAATTTCATAAAATTCGAGTCAATTTAAGCTCAAAACATGAATGTTACCTACAGAATTGGGCTGGTTTTGTGTACATCTTGGTTGGGTAGGTCCTACACTATTTGGCGCTATTGGGTCATTAGGTGTAGGCTTGGAATGGGCCATGTATCCATAGCTTGTTGAGTCAAGACTAGTCTATTTTGGATTGGACTACGAGTCTACGACTAAGAATGGATCTGGCCAGCTTGTTTTTTGATTATTTAATGATAAATTGGATAAAAGTTTCTAGTTTTGGTGAAAATAACTTGTGTAATTATAATATTTTCGATTTGGCCACTATTTTTTTAGTTTATAAAAGGCCCAAACACTTGTAACAACGCAAGATTTGGTATGTCCAACGAATCAAATTAAATAAACTAAGAGTATACTTTAGACGTTATTATGGTTTAAAATCTCTGATTTGTATGATAATAATAAATAATAAATAATAAAGACCCCTACAAGGTCAATCGATCATTCTTTTAGCATGGCAAAAACCATGACAAAACTAAAGTGGCTTAGCTACAGCTTATAAATCTGAGTTATTTAGCGAGGTTTAAATTATTTTGATCAAGAGGAATAATACACTTTTAAATCAGTTATGAGTGATACTATTTATCACCATCTTTTAAATCTTACTCCTTATTTTCCCAAAGTTGTCGAATAAAACCCATTTTGAACCTTTGTTACAAAACACTACTGAAAACAACATTTTTTACGTATAGTTTATTTTTATTTTTTTTGGGATCACGACAAAACGTAGTTAAATTCATACATTTTGACCAAAAGTCAAGGGGTAATATCGTCTCACTACTCAAACGTTCAGAAAGGGGTAAGGAAGTAATTATCGACATGCACACTGGGACCTTATGGCATCCAATAGAGACTAGTGTACGACTTCTAACGTGTAGGAAAAACTATCCCAAGTCAACGGTCTTCGTCAACTCTCCCAACGATCACGGCCGCCTTTAAATATATACCACACCACTAACCATCAAGACTAACCTCCAAAGTCCAAATCACCACCGCATTTCCCGCCTTTCCCGCCGGCGCCACCACCATGTCTACCCCTGATCCCCTCCTCCTCCTCCTCCTCCTCCCCCTCTTCCTTTTCTTGGCTTCTCAAGCTTCCTACGCCCAACTACGAAACCAAACCTCCGATTTACCATGGGTGGCGTCGGAAAACAGAACTCTCGTTTCCAATAACTCAGTCTTCGCCGCCGGATTCCTCCCAACGAACTCCACCGACCGATTCATCTTCTCCGTTTACTACGTGGGCATCTCCATACGACAAGTAATCTGGTCGGTCAACGATGATTCCCCGGTAAACGGATCATCCTCCCTCAACATCACCGCCTCCGGTGAACTCCGTCTCGGTGAAATAAAATTCCCCGGAGCTCCGACATCATCCAGCAACTCCACCCCCTTGCTCCAGCTCACCGACGGCGGAGAGTTGCGATTTGGGAACTGGAGAAGTTTTCATCACCCGACAGACACGATCGTTCCGGGACAAGATATCAACGGAACAACTTTGACTGTGAGAGGCGGAGCTTTCAGATTTGACGGGAAAAAATTGTTATTCAACGGAAGTTACGATGCAGAATCGTCGTATTATTCAAACGACAACGCGTTTCTAAGCTTCGATGATACCGGGAAGGTTCAGCAAGAAAACGGCGCTTCGTTAATCACCTCAGACTACGGCGACAAGGTGCTGAGAAGATTAAAGCTCGACGACAATGGAAATCTCAGGATTTACAGCTTCAATCCGAACGCCAGTCAATGGATTGTTGTATGGCAAGCTATTCCGGAGTTATGTAGAATCAAGGGAACCTGCGGACCAAATTCTATATGTATGTATGGTGACAATTACGATACTACAGTCTGCGATTGCCCACCGGGATATCGGCGAAACTCCGGCACCGGTGATGAACAATGTTCGAGAAAAATTTCAAATTGGAGAGAATCCAAGTTTTTGCAGCTTGATTATGTGAATTTCAGTGGGGCATCGGGACAAGGGAACCAATGGTCTATGGTGGCTCTTAACTTTACATCGTGTAAAGCCGGTTGCTTGAAGGACCCGGATTGTGTCGGGTTCGGGTACAAATTCGATGGGCAAGGTTATTGTGTTTTTGTGAAGCAGTTATTCTACGGGATATGGTCTCCGGCGAATGAAGCTGCTTTCTTTCTTCGTGTTGATTCGTTGGAATCCGATCAGACAAATTTCACAGGCTTAACAAGCATCTTAGAGACAACATGCCCTGTTCGAGTTAGCCTTCCATTGCCACCGGAAGAATCAAAGTCCACCACTCGAAACATAGCAATCATATCGACTCTATTCGCGGCGGAGTTAATCAGCGGCGTCGCATTCTTCTGGGCTTTCCTCAAGAAATACGTGAAATATCGAGACATGGCTCGAACATTCGGGCTCGAATTCCTCCCCGCCGGTGGCCCAAAACGGTTCAGTTACGCCGAGCTGAAAACCGCTACAAATGATTTCTCCGCCACAAACGTCGTCGGAAAAGGAGGGTTTGGTGATGTTTACAAAGGCGTGTTGACTGATCACCGGATTGTTGCTGTGAAATGCCTGAAAAACGTCACCGGAGGAGATAACGAGTTCTGGGCTGAGGTCACCATTATCGCGAGAATGCATCATCTGAATTTAGTCCGATTGTGGGGATTTTGCGCTGAGAAAGGTCAGAGAATTCTGGTTTACGAGTATGTCCCAAACGGATCTCTAGACAAGTTCCTGTTCCACTCCGGTAAAGTGGACTACACAAACGGCGAACAAGATCTGGAAGATAGCAAGCTATTAGATCGAAAACCCATACTCGATTGGGGGATTAGATACCGAATCGCCCTCGGAGTAGCTCGTGCGATTGCGTATTTGCACGAAGAATGCCTGGAATGGGTTCTCCACTGCGACATCAAACCGGAGAACATTCTCCTCGGAGCTGATTTCTGCCCAAAAATCTCAGATTTCGGATTATCAAAACTGAGGAAGAAGGAAGACATGGTTAGCTACTCAAGGATGCGGGGAACTCGAGGGTACATGGCGCCGGAATGGGTGAAGAGTGACCACATTACACCGAAGGCCGATGTTTACAGTTTCGGAATGGTTTTGTTGGAGATGGTGACAGGGGTTCGTAATTTCGACATTCAAGGTTCGAAAATGGATAGTGAAGATTGGTATTTTCCTCGATGGGCGTTTGATAAGGTGTATAAAGAGATGAATATTGAGGATATTTTGGATAATCAGATTAAGAGGTCATATGATAGTCGGATTCATGAGGAGATGATTACACGGATGGTGAAGACGGCGATGTGGTGTTTGCAGGATCGGCCGGAGATGAGGCCGTCGATGGGGAAGGTGGCGAAGATGTTGGAAGGAACGGTGGAGATGATTGAACCCCAAAAGCCGACGATATTTTTCTTGGGAGATGAGTAGCTAGGTGGTTCATGGTTATGTATGAAGATTTTGTGACGCAATCAGATTTTAAGAAGAATTAAAAGAAATTGTTTTCGTATATTTACATGTTGTAAATGCAAATAACTGGAAGGGGAATAATTTTATGTACAAGACAAAATAGATTAGATTCTCGAATTGTATGATTACACGACTCTTAAAATGTCATCAAAATATTTTTTTGGTTGCAAATTAAATATATACATAACTAATATAACTAATATAGTTCAATACATATCGATCGAAGGCAAACGGACAACAAGCTACGCCGCTAGCCCTTTCTGGATGACAAAACCAATTCTTTTGAAAGCAACATTTGTGGATCTAGGAGATATGACATTAGAATGCATGACCCGTTGGACTCTGTTGAGGAGCTTCACCGCCTCTGGTGCGAGAAAACCAAATGTATCGAATGCAAAAGGTACAAACACATGTTGATTTTCTATACATGCATTCTCGTGCTTTAGAACTTTACACGCAGCGGCTTTCAAAGCGGCATGCCCTGCTGTGAAACCCCCGCTCCCCAAACCAACGAGAGGAGAGACCCTAGTAAGATCCACACACGCATGCTTCCCTCCTATCCATTCAAAGACCAAAATGTCAGTCGGTCTAAGTGTGGACCTTCCATCATGCGGATCCGTCAAAAAGTTCACTGGCGCTTCTTTCTTCGCACAAATACCAGCACGCCGACAAGCATCAAAGATAACATCCCGAACCACATATAATTTTCAAATATTTAAATGAAATAATATAAAGAATATAAACTATTTTCATATAAATTTTTGTTGCAATTGGAAAAGTTTGTATCAAACAATGTTAATATTAATAATTTCACATAAAATAAATATAATCATGGATAATCTTTATAAACGGTCTTTATGATTAATAATTCCAGCGTCGTCTAGCTTGTTTCGGAAGACCCATCTTGTACCAACAACAAGATGATCCTGAGGAGGAGGGACGAGAATTCATACTTCATTTCTGTCGAATTCTTCTAACTCTTCTTGAATGGTTGTAATCCAGTCAGCATGTTCTAATGCTTCTTTGATGGATTTTGGTTCAACCATTGAGATAAATGCCGAGAAATGACATTCATTTTGGATGTTAGTAGCAGAGCGAGTTTATACACCGGCGTTAGGATTTCCTATTACTTGGTTGGGAGGATGATTCTTTGTCCAAATATGTAATCTCAAAAGCTCTTGTCTAGCTGATGATCCGATATCAACAATGGGGTTATGTTGCCCCCCTGAATAATTTGAATTTGAGGATGATACTCCCCCTAAACTTTTGAACCGGAGATATCTACTTCATCTTCGTTCGGAAAGTCATAGAAGTTGGCATCACATTCATTGTTGTTCGGAATATGATCAAATTCAGCAAATTGATCCACTACATCTTGGAATCCTTCAACATTTGATTCAAGAGAGGGAATACCATTCTCCCCCTCAACCTGAGAAGGTTGAATTGGTTCGGAATCAAATGGAGGAAAAGTAGGAGTTAGACTAGAAACATTTTGGGAAATTGGGGCTGCAGTTGAGGACGGTCTTGATCGAGATTCCGAATCAAGAACTGTTTCCGGTGGTCCAAACAGAGTTTCAAAGTCAACTTCATGAATAATTTGGGAATTTGGACATCCTGACGATGAAGCATCGGACTCCATGATGTGAGTAGTGACATGGGTTAGGCTAGAATTCCGAACATAGTTGTCATCGAAGGTGACATCAAAACTTTCTTCAAGAACATGAGTCCGTCGATTCAGAACTCGGTATGCTTTTGATTTTGCTGAGTATCCTAGGAAGATTGATTCATCTGCTTTGGGTTGGAACTTCGTGAGTTGATCACGGTTGTTTTTGATAAAACATCGACAACTGAAGACATGTAGGAATGAGATACTCGGCTTACAACCAGTCATTTCTTCATACAGTGTCATGTTGAGGCGTCGATTGATGATGCTTCGATTTTGAGTAAAGCATGCAGTTGACACGGCTTCAGCCCAAATATAAAGTGGAAGATTTGCAAAGTTGGGCATCGATCGAGCAACTTCAACGAGAGTTATGTTTCTTCTTTCAAACATATCGTTTTGTTGAGTAGTGTAGGGAGTTGAGAAATTGTGGTCAATGCCTTTGTCGGAGAGCAATTTCTCAATGGTGACATTTGTGAATTCCGAGCCATTATCACTTTAGATCCGTCTTACAGGTAGTTTGACGATAATTTCAATTCCTTTGATGAAGTTGATAAGTTTCAAGGTTGTCTCAGATTTCAGCCTGAGGAAGAAGACCCAAGTGAACCTTGTAAAATCATCCATAATCACAATAATATACTTTTTATGATGCAAATTTTCTATAGTGGAAGGTCCACAAAGATCAATATGAAGGAGTTCTAATGGTTCCGAAATTGATTTTTCAATAATAACAGGATTACCTTTCTTGGATTGCTTCCTACATTCACACGCAGCACACAAATGATCATTTTGAAACTTGAGGAGCGGTAGACCTCTGACCATTTCACCGGAAACAAGATCATTCATATATCATAAGTTTAAGTGAGCAAGCCTCTGATGCCATAACCAACTGACGTCAGGAACAGATTTTGAGAGTAGACAAAGTTGAGGTTTGTCGATGATCATGTCGATGCCAAGAGGATACATGTTCTTGTTGCGATTTGATTTGATGAGATATTCCTTCCGGTCTTCTGTCATGACATAACTGTGCTTTTTGCAGAATTCAATTCGTCGGTTGGAGTCAGTGAGTTGAGCCACACTTATCAAATTGTGCTTCAGGTCAGCCACATATGCCACATTTGAGACAGAGAAATTGCAATCGGTGAGGATGCCATAACCTCGGATCTGAGAGTTGGAGTTGTTGTCATACGTCACATAGCCAACATTTGGTGAGAGTTTAAGATCACGGAGAAAACTTTTCTGCCCGGTCATGCTCATGGAACAAGCGCTATCAATATACCATATTGTATCTTGTTCCGGAGCACAGAGTACCTGCAAAAATTAGTGAATTTTGGAGTTTTTAGGCTCCGAGTTAGATTTTGGGAATTGGGCACGAGCTTTAGACTTATGTTGTGACATTTGAGCAACGGATGTCTCAGAAGGTTTATTCCGTGATTCTTTTGGAAAGAAGCGGAAAGCCATGGTCTTTTCGCTGATCCAGAAATCATATTCAACAATAGGCTGTTTGGAAACAACTTCTCTCGGACCGGTAGTTTTTGGAGTTGTAGGAATCACAATGTTACTTGGAGTTGCAGTTCCTTTTTTGGTATTTTTAGCTTTCCACTCAAATTTTTGGTTTGAATCTTTTTAAAAATTTTGAGTAACAGTGTTTTTGGCAACTCGTTCTTTGTTTACTACTTTTGATGGCACGTTTGGTTTTGAAAGTTGTTGTGGTTTGAAAATCGTACCATCAGATTTAGCAATGAACACAGTAGAAACTATCCGAGAAGAGTTAGTACTGGTGGGATGAGTATCAACAGTCTTTTTCGGAATGGGACTGACAACCTTGTTTTGAGCTACTGAACTAGGAGGATTAGAAGGTCTCTTAAGAATCTTAACAGGCGCAAAGGTGTTGTGGTTCCTAGTGGATGGGCTCACAGTCTGAGATACTTTCTTCTTATAATTCCCAATGAATTTGGAATCATGTCTTGACCTAATTTCCTTTTTGAGGAAATTTTTGGCTTCTCTCTTAGGGTCGACGATATCTTTCCTATTTAACGATGGTTTCTTCCTGGAGTCAGATGATGACTTGGAAGATTGGCCTGCAGATGGGTTGTTAAACGTAGGCTTGATTGATACTAAGGTTGTTTATGAAATCACTTGAGAATTAGAAACACAAGAGTAATCTACTAAGATTTCTTCTTCTACGTCACTATCAAAAGATGCCCAAACAAAATCTAATTTATCCGAGTCAGGTTCAGTTGTCTCCATAATTATTTCCTCAACAACACAATTGTTAGGAGGACTATGGTTCAGAAGTTGAACAACAATATGGGTGATGCTAGGGAAGGATTTCAAGGTTTGATTCAGGTCCAAGGGTTTTAGATGCGGAAGAGGCATGGAATCAGGACACTTGACAAATAAGGGTTGAAACTCAGGAATCAGAGATGAAAATTGGTGCGAGGTCTCAGGAAGGGGTGACAATGGTGAGACAGGAGTATCTGAATGTTTTTGGTTCGGAATGTCTCCCATAAAAGTTAGATTCTGTAACTCCTTCAAGGGACGAGCAATTGGTTTCGAAAACTCGCTTTTGAGACCAGGTGCTTTGGACCAAGGATGATGAAAATTATGAGTCAACCGTTCAGTGGCTTCAAGAATATCTATGGCATGATGTAAAGCATTAATTTTAGCATTCATACATTTGTTATCAGAAATTAAAACATTCCTTTCAGAATAAATGATTTCACATATGTCTTTAAGAATGATACAATAATCTTGTGACATTACAAGTTCACATTCTAATGACTCAATCTTAAGCTTCATATCCTTGAAACGTAATTTAAGACAACTCAGTTCACTTTCCATCTTCTCACTCGCTTCTATAGCAGACTCATGCTTTATAGATGATGTTCATATCTGATTGGATTTGGGTTAGATATGGTTCACAAAGAGATAAATCAAAATTATTATCAGTAATCATAGATTTTACCTGTTGAACGATGCTTCGACCTGGTGGATCGTTGGTTGCCATGTAGCATAAATTTGGTTCAACATCTTCATTATCTCCTTCTGATCCCGATGACCAGTAGCCTTCATCACATTCGATTGTCTGTCTAGCCATTAGACACATATTTCTACCTAAACTCACATCATCTTCATCTCCAGATGACCAATATCCTTCCATATTTTTTGACACGGTGGTGACAAATGCTTTTTCACTTGCAACCATTTCTTAGGCTCGACGGGCATAGTAAGTAGAGTCTTTGATCTTTGGTTTTGGTGTGGCATCAGCCATACAATCCTTGGAAAAGTGATTTCCATGACCACACTTGTGACAAAAGACCTTCGGTTTTTCTGATTTCGGATTATCACGGGATTCCGAGGAGTGACTTGGTGTTGAGATGTTTGGCTTGTAGGCAGGTGGGTTCTCTAAGGGTTTAGGAAATGGTTGGGGATTACTTTGATGAGGATCTTAGAAACGGTTGTGATATGTTTTATGAGTGGAGTTCCATGGTCGCTTAGATTTCATGGACACCAGAGCAAACTCCTATTGAAAGCGAAGTTCGGAGTCCATTGCTTCAGGGTCGAGATCTCCATCAAACTGATAGTTTGAATTAACAAGAATAGGTAAGTTTGGTGGAGAGGGTTAAATAGATGGAATAGGAGGGTTAACAGCTTTGAAAGGGTCCGAAACATAGGGGTTCGAGACTTGAGGATCAAAAGAACTAACAAGAGTTGGAGGACCACCTGAGAGTTCTCTCAATGTTTGAGCAACATTTGATTCATGTTCTTGAAGCTCATCAAACAGCTGGTAAAGCTTCAGCTTCTTCGGAGATCCATTACATTGAAGACATGATTTCATGTTTCCCCATCCTTTACCAAGACTATTGATGAACTTGAGATTTTATTCTAGCGAAGTTCGGACAATCCCATGAGCTGTCATGTTGTTCACGACGATACGATATCTGTTGGAAGCCGAGGCAACTTATTCACCGAGAATTGTGGTGAAATTATCGAACTCGTTGACAACCAAAGTCAAACGCTTATCCTTCATGTTTTCTGATCCCTCAAACATGTATTGGAGAGTGTCCCAAATCTCTTTAGCAGATTTGCACAACTTAATGTGCTCAAAGAGTAACACCAAACACCATCTCGGAAAATACAACTTGATCTGGATGTAGTTTCCTGATGTTATCAGCAATAAGAGGTGCTAGACGCTATTCTTCTTGGCCCATGAGAGTTGCAGCAACATCTCTCACAATTTGTCTGACTGGAACATGTGGAGCTTCTTTCACGGATCTCCTCTCACAGTTTGTGTAACTGGAACATGTGGACCTTCTTTCATGTAACGACCCAAATTTTACAAAGAAAATTTTCATTTTTAATTAGTCAACCATATTTCATAAAACATGAAAATCCCAATAATTGTTTTCAAATCACCAACATTACAACTATATTATTTTCAAAACATCAGTGTCCCCCAAACCATATTGGAAAAGAGAGATAGAGTGCACGCCGCATCATCACGCCTTGCCTTTGCCCTTGGGCTCCGATGTACCTGAAACAAATCCACAGACGGTAAGCTGAAAGCTTAGTGAGTCCCCCAGAGCATTGTTGGATTAATTTCTAAGTCCATAACTATAATTGGTAAGACATGACCCGACCCGACATGGTCCATTTGGGTTGCATGGCATCATGCATTTGGATAGACTATAATGAGAGAAATAACACTTAAGGTTGGTTAATATATTATAAGTTCTAATATATTAATAAGGTTATTTAATTAGTATTGATCAAGAATTAATTTGGAATTAATTAAGTGATCAAAAGGAGACTAATTAAATATATGGGTTAATTGTGTAAATCATTCATTCTTATATATGTGGGCTTGTGATCCAAGATTCCTTATGTTGGACTAAGTCCATGGGGTGACCCATGGATACTCCATGGAGGTTAAAATCCATGGAGCATAAGGAATGGGTAAAGTTATGAGTTACATGGTGTAACCCTAATAGCCACCATATAAAAGAATCTCATTGCTCAAGAAATCGTGCACTAATATGTGAATATGAGGGCTAGACGATTTCAAGGAGTGTTCCATTTCTCTCAAGTCATTCCATGTGCATTTGGTGTTGTGTGAACCATTTGAGGTGTCACACTTGGGGCACTAGGCACTCAAGCTTCATGGAGACAAGCTACATCAAACAAAGGTATGTATTCTATCCATTTGATTACCCAAGTATCAAGTATTGTATGCTAGATAGGGTAATACCTTGGAAAGTTCATAATTGCATGTATAATAGAGAAAACATAGATCCAAGGTATTTAGGGTTGCATGTACACTTAGGAGTGTTAGAATGCTCAAAACCCATAAGTGGTATCAGAGCTAAGGCTTGTTTTCTTGTTATACTTGCAAAATTAGCTGAAAAATCGAATTGTATTAGTTTAAAAGTTATGCTAATTACTTGAAAAAAAATTTGATGTGAATTATCTTTGTTCATATGAGTTTATTAGATTAATAGAAAAGTTAATTGATTATGTGTTTTCAATCCATTTTAATCTAAGAGTTGATTCTAAAATGTGTTTTTGTAACTTGTCCTCAAGTTATATGAAAAGTCACATTTAAGTTTCATAAAACTCATAAAAAGTTGGCAATGGTTACAAAAATGAAGAGTCTTGTCCTCATTAAATGGTTTTATGACTCCATAACTTGTCCTCAAGTTATGGAGGTTCAAGAGTCACTTCATTAAATGATAAAATGTGTAACCTTAATTAGTTCCATAAGTTACAAAAATAAAGAAAAGTTACATTCTTTTATTAGTTTAAAGTCTTCCATAACTTGTCCTCAAGTTATGGAACTTGAAGAGTTTTTTTTAATTAAAACTACTTTAAACACATAAGTTATGGAATTAATTAGTTTTGAATATTTTCAAAACTTGCCCTCAAGTTTTGGAATTTGTAAAGTTTTCCCCATGAATACTTTAATTCCAAGTTAGCCCTTAGAATTTTAAAAGTTAAAATTCAACCCTTATACTTTATAGTATTATAAGTTAATAATAAATATATGTATAAGAGCAAGTCAGTCTTACCGTTAGTAGGTCTCATTCACGAAGCTGGTCTATAAGGGGGGTATAAGGTTACTGCCTATAAAATGGCAGTTTAATGGGTGTCCACTCTCACCCACCGCTTCCTTGACTGGTGGAGGGTCGTTAGCCGAACGGGTACGACAAGGACTATAATTCTCCCTTCATTAAAAGTATTAATGATAAATACTAAGTAACTAAACTTTTTATAAATTCCCAATCTTAGTTACTTAGGAAAATGTGAATAAGGTGCTAATCCATGAAATTACACTTTGCACTTTGTTTAAACCGTTAGTGGAGCGTGTGTGGTTAACCGGCACACTAACCTGGATTTAACAAAGTAGGCAAAGGGTAACTTAATATTTATCATAGTATCGGTGGAGCTCGTGTGGTTAACCGGCACATCGATTGAGGGGTAAATATTAAGGGTACCAAGTATATTTGCATGGTTACTTCACACCTTGTTTTGTGATCCTCGGCATCCCAGTCACAAAACCTGAAGGACACACTCGAGATTGAAACATGCCATTGAAAAGTTCAATGAATCTCAAAAGATCTAGGAGTTTCAAATCCAATTAAAAACCTAATTACATTATTTCGTTTTTCATGGTGGAAATTGGTAAATCGTCATTTACCTACCTTCAAGTATATTATAACTCGGATTACGGCATCCCTCTTCCAGTTATAAATAGGTTGTTGGATCCTAGCCTTAATATTTCATATTGGGTGTTATATTAAGGACTTTGAATCAACTATCTTGAATATCTCCCAAAAGATGTCTAGCTCAGACATCTATGATCTTCCCAAATCTCTTGGAACTTTACTTCCTCCACCTCCTCCAATTATTCTCCCTAACCCACAAGTTCAAGGTCACTCAAACCCTATTGGCAAGGCAAGGTCTATGTGTGATCACATCTTGGAGATGAAGTCACATATTGACAAGCCGGGAGAGTTGGGTGTCAAAGTCTTGAGAAAGGTGGATGTTCAATCACTTTCTAAGTCACATAGTGAGTTCCTTTGGGACTACTATGAAACAGACTATGACATGAACCTTAATGATCATATCTATTTGCTTGGTGCTACTGAATCAGCAATGATTTGGAGGACCAGTAAAGCAAATTTGATTAAAAGATCAACTTCCCAAACTTCTATGGACTTTGAAAATGGTAACATTGGATACCCAGAAAAAGCATTCTCTTCCCAATGGAAAGGGATTGGCCATAGTCAACCCGGTTGACCAAATGGTAAAGAGAAAGGCTAAGTCTGAGATAGTCCCATTACCAAAGAGTCCATATGTTTATCTTGCCAAAGGAAGGGGCATTGATTGCGAAGCTGCCTATTTACCTGAAAGATCATAAGGTTGATCAAGTCAAGAAGTTTGACTCTTCTTCAGGTAAAAGTCCATTATCTACCTCTGTTAAGTTTCTATTATGAGATTCTCATTACATGATGTGACTGGGTCACATGTTGATGCTTTAAGAATCAAAGAAAAGTGAAGAAACTTAAAGGAAGTACATGCTGATTCTGATCACGAAGATGGATTTCGATCGCATGGTTTGGTGATCAGAATTTTTGAAGCTGTTACTTAGGAGTTATGATATATTGCTTAGGAATAGATAACAACAAGTTTTTTCATATGCATTTGCATTGTAAGGATAAGTTTTTCCGGAAGTTTTAAAATAAAAAACAGTTTTGATTTATTTATTTTAAGTATCCTTACAATGGCATTTGTGAAAAATTGTTGTTTACATGTTTCCATTGATAGCAATATTGGAAAATGGATTTGATTCTTTCATTTGTGGTAGTGTCATAATTTACCAAATAAGGAAAGATTCTCATTCCCAAGGCTTCAGTTGGATAGAAACTTGGAATCATGCAAGTTGAATAGTATGATGAATGAGAACTTTCAAGCATTGGAAAATTAAGACTTGTTCACATGGATGTGTGAGTCAAGTTAATGACTAAAGGGATCGAGTACACATTCTTGTGCACTGGTCAAGTCCACCACAAAGCTCGTTAAGACTATTCGTCATGATTTACTAAATTTTAGTAAATATGGTTATACTTACAAGTTTAAGTATAATTCTGAAACATTGGAAAAGTCTCAATGTATGGCAGAACGAATGGGAAGAATCAAATTAGGCAGACAGATAAAAGTTTCTCAAATCTGAAAAGATGGGAGAGTACTTTAGTATCATGTTTTGTGATAATCTTAATGATTAAAGAACCACATCACAATTGGTCTTCTAAGGACATCTTAGTGCATTCTTATGACTAAGAAGAGGAGTCATGAATTGTTGAAATGGTTAAATCAAGAAGATGAGTCATACTTCGTTTCAAAACAAGTCTTAGAGTCATACTCCAAGACTATAAGTTGAGTGACATATCTTAAAGAAAGGTTTATAACACTTGTCAAATGTAAGAGTAAAAGTGTCCTACTCTTGTACATTTGAAGTTGGTAAGTTGTGATGTTTTGGATTAAACAAAGACCAACTAAGGCCAATTGTGTGAAGTGTTTGTCTTGATAAAGAATCCGCACTATCTTTTGAATATTTGACAAGAGAGTCTTATATGTCAAGAGGACAGTGGGAGTCTTAAAGGTCTTGAAAGTCTCAAGAACTAATCAAGAGTAAAACCTGAGGTTCTTCACTAGCACACGACTTGAGGTTTATAACCTATCGTGTTGACATACTTCTATTTCTGTGCCCATTCCAGTTAAAGTTGGTTTTGCATATGAGTTCTTAGAGTTCTCAATTGGTTGCATAACAACTTGGAAGCAATGGCATGCCCTTGTGCTGCCAGGTGGCAAGAAATTAAGATTTAGTTCAGTCCGTATGAGTTTGGATTTGTCACTAACCTTGTCTTGTGATTATGGTTTTGACAGATTCACATGGATAAGAACACATACACGATAAAATCTAAGGGTCATAAGGTTTCTCTCCGATTCATGAAAATGATGGTGAGGAAACACTTCCACCAAGTAGATTTGAAGCAGATGGCAAAAGGTCTGAACAATTGAGACTATGATTACGACATCCCTTTTCATAGTTCTGAAATTGTTGAGACACACATGCATGCTATCTAAGGAAAGGTGTATGATTTTGATAAAGTTTTATCAAAGCATCTCGTATAAAAAATCTGAACTTTGGTAAGAAAGTCAATAAAGTATTGATTTCTAGAAGTCCAGCTGATTTCTGAGTACATGTCAAAGCTAGTGGGAGCATAAGTGTTATGCTAATAATCATCATGTTAGTGGGAGCATGATAATTATTGTTAGTGTTGCAAGTTAGCAATGTTAATTATAGAAAACAAAAGTTTCAATTCGTGAGGTTGCAGGGATTGAAAAAGTTGTTTTGCTATAATTAAGGGAGAGGATATACTTCATTTCAGTTCTAAAGGCTTAGATTGAGACCTTAATCATCTTTAGTCAAGAATATATATATGAATTTCATGTTGGATTGGTTCAACTTAAGGAAATTCTATATATTGCGTTCTCAAAATTCGATTATGATTACGTCATCCCTCTTCATAGTCAAATTTTGAAAACATGGCAAATAAAAATATTGTAGCAAAAGACTGGTCTAGAATCATGTCTTTATGTGAGACATCATGAATCGTGTACCATTTGCTTTGGGTACAGGATCGATTGCATGTGCTATAATATTTGTCATTTCTAAATTTTTCCAAATGCCCAGAGGCATTAAGAAGGGAAAAGGTCTAGAATTGGATATGACTAAAATGATTAAGCAATTGTCGAGGACAATCTGAGGTTTACCAAAGATTGGTTGCTCAGGGACAGTTGGAAGTATAGTGCTAATTTTGGAAGGACCATATTGACATATTCTGAAAAGAGGCATCTCTTATTCAGAAGTGATAGTCAAAATAAGAATATGGAGTTGTCTCCATAGGTGGAAGTTATCTGTGTAAGATTAGAAAACTTAATGCAAGAAGCATGTCCAAAGCAATGTACTTTGAATATGAGACTTAGTTTTCATGGAGTTGATCTCCAGTGGAATACCTTATAATGACTGTTGACAAGTCTTTGTGACTTTGTACATATTCATTACAGGAGGGTCAGTGCATATAAGTTTAAAATCTAAACAAATTTCGATAAATGATAGGAATTTGAAATTCTCACATTTTTCGATAAGGATTTGGGAGTGTGAAATTAGAATCATTGAAATTATGTTCAATTGGTTTATTTCACAAAGTAAGGATCATAGACAAACATAGAGTGCATACTTGGTGTATGGCAAAGCTATTGTTTAAGAAAAACATAGTGTACATGCTTGGAGCATGGGACAACTAGTGTTTTTAATTCAAGTATAAAGTTGATAAAACCGAAACAATGAATAATGAGTAATCAGTATGGTGATAAATAAAAGTGTTTATTTATATTCATAGGGTTTAATACCATATTTGATTCATTTATTCTTGTGTTTCACTTTGCATGTTTTGACTTCCAGAATAACTAAGTCGCTCTTCCTGAATGATTAAGTTATTCAAACCATCCACAGTCGGTCATATGTTGGAAGTAGATATGAATCAAGACTGTCATGGGTTGGTTTGTAGAGGTCCAAGTTTGTGGACAAAGTGGTGCTACAACACTCATGAGTGCTCATAAGTTCTGAGTATTGGATTCAACCCGCGCTCATTTGAATCACTTCATGGATTTTATCACGAGTGATCATGAGACGATAATATCTTATATTCTTCAAACCTAGAGATATGAGTTGTTACTATGAGTTGGTTATACATTGATTGCACGAAAACGCATTGGTAACTCGATGTTATAAAACGTGCCTTTGTGTATGATTCAACAAGTAGTAGAACAAGCCATATGAGTCGAAGTTTATCCATTCCTTTTACCTTCGGGATAAAAGCGATATATGTGGGCCCATCGATGATTTAAAGATGATACATGTGAGTGCTTGGCCAAGCCAGGACTGATTTGATTTGTTCAATCAGTCAGTCATCATGAATCGGAAATCGGGAAACAACAAATGGACAGAGAGAATGATTGATAATCCATGTCTCAGTCCATATGATATCTAGAATGGAGGAATATATGATCCCTTATCTAATGGACAAGTCATTAACAAAGGTCAGAGTTCATCGACAAGGTCAGAGTTCGACAAAAGCTTTTGAGAGCTACGATTGCTGATCGGTTCCTGAAGTCATACGCAATAATAGTTTTAGACTTATCCAAGTGGGAGACTGTTGGATTAATGTCTAAGTCCATAACTATAATTGGTAAGACTTGACCCGACCCGGCATGGTCCATTTGGGTTGCATGGCATCATGCATTTGGATAGACTATAATGAGAGAAATAACACTTAAGGTTGGTTAATATATTATAAGTTCTAATATATTAATAAGGTTATTTAATTAGTATTGATCAAGAATTAATTTGGAATTAATTAAGTGATCAAAAGGAGACTAATTAAATATATGGGTTGATTGTGTAAATCATTCATTCTTATATATGTGGGCTTGTGATCCAAGATTCCTTATGTTGGACTAAGTCCATGGGGTGACCCATGGATACTCCATGGAGGTTAAAATCCATGGAGCATAAGGAATGGGTAAAGTTATGAGTTACATGGTGTAACCCTAATAGCCACCATATAAAAGAATCTCATGGCTCAAGAAATCGTGCACTAATGTGTGAATATGAGGGCTAGACGATTTCAAGGAGTGTTCCATTTCTCTCAAGTCATTCCATGTGCATTTGGTGTTGTGTGAACCATTTGAGGTGTCACACTTGGGGCACTAGGCACTCAAGCTTCATGGAGACAAGCTACATCAAACAAAGGTATGTATTCTATCCATTTGATTACCCAAGTATCAAGTATTGTATGCTAGATAGGGTAATACCTTGGAAAGTTCATAATTGCATGTATAATAGAGAAAACATAGATCCAAGGTATTTAGGGTTGCATGTACACTTAGGAGTGTTAGAATGCTCAAAACCCATCAAGCATACCCCACACAAACCACATATCACATTAGCTATAAAAGCTATCTCTACCACATATCACACGTCAGTTAGCTATGAAGCTATCTCTACCGTTAGGCACAAGGGCTATCTCTACCGTTAGCCACAAGGCTATCTCTACCATCAGCCATAAAGGTTGTCTCTACCATTAGCCATAAAGGGCTATCTCTACCGCATACCATGCATACATACATATCATACCTTTACATATACCATGCTATCTCTACCATCAGCCATAAAGGTTGTCTCTACCATTAGCCATAAAGGGCTATCTCTACCGCATACCATGCATACATACATATCACACCTTTACATAGCAAGTAAACCAACTAACGTAAAATGGGCCGGCCTTGGTGCCTTAGACCCATTGGTATGGTGAGAAAACTCACCTCACAAAGTTGAATCGACAACTGATTTCAAGTATGTCCTATGCTGCTACTCCCAAACTGCCTATAACCAACAAGTAAATAACCTTAACTCAGCCCCTAAGGCTCCTCTGAGTCAAACCTGTTCAAAGTCTAGGTCTGTAGTCAAGGTCAACAGTCCATATTGACCTTGACTCGTCGAGTGCAATCAACCACTAATCAGGTTCCCTGCTTAACTCATCGACTCGCCGAGTCATTCGAGAGACTCGTCGAGTTCCTTGATGTTTACGGTCGTAAACTCCCAACCGAACACTCTTGACCGTGAACCCTTGGCCGTAAACCTTTGGCCATGAACGCTTGGCCATAAACCTTTGGCCGTGAACGAGGAAACCCTCCCGACTCTCTGAGTCTCTTGCATGACTCGCCGAGTCCCTATTAGTCCATTATGTTTACGACCTTTTCCAGTGGGACTCAAGGTCCCAAACTTCAGATCTATCCTCTACTAGTGTAGATAACACATAAAGTTGCAAACTTTACGTGCATGCAAGGCCTCACATGGCCACAACACCAAGACTAACCTTCAAATAAGATTTTCATGCATGGAGAGGGAATAAGCTTAATAAAAGGTGCAACTTTATGATATTTGGGACCTAAGGAGGTCCAGATCTGGAATCATATCCTTATGATAGGTCCAGATCTAAGTTTGCTTCCATCTCCTCAAGGTTGGCCAAAACTTCCAAAAAGAAATCAAGGCTTAAGGTAGCAGATTAATATCTCAAACAGATGCCCAACACGAAATAGATGCTTGATCTAACACTTCTCCCTTGATACTTCCGCTTCAAACTTGGAATCCTCCTCAAACTCTGAAAGATAAGCTCCCAATTGTTCTTACTTCACACACTAGAGGGTTTGCGGCCGTGAACGTTCTTCTATGGTGTTAAGGGAGGCTACTAGGGTTTATAATGATGTTTATATAGGGGGGCAAACCCCGAAACTAGGGTTTTCTCTAAACAGCTCTGACTCGTCGAGTCGGGCCTTCCGACTCGCCGAGTCAGTTCTGACCCGTGTCCAAGATATCCCGACCCTACTCGACGAGTTGATCTCTCAACTCGCCGAGTCCATGCATAAAACCTTCCCAAACCAAACCAGGTGTTACATTTCACGGATCTCCATATTGTTTCACCCTTTTCCTTACCAAGTAAGAATCTTTACATTCTGACTTTCCAGTGATCATACTCTTCAACAACTAGCAGTGGGGCACGAGAAGGGAAACCCACGCTATTTTCTATTTGCATTGAATACATTTGTTGAGAATTAGGAGCAGCCATCACTACTAGAAAAACAGCCTTTTACGACGCGCAATGCGTGTTGTAAAACGCTCAGACGATGCGCAAATGCGTGTCAAGGAAGGCCCTGTCATAACAAGAGACGGCACGCTTTTGCGCGTCGTCTATAGACGGCGCACATTTACGACGCACATTTATGACACGCAATGCGTATCATTAAAGTCGCTGTCAAGAAAGGCCATGTCATAAATGAAGATGACACACATTTTTGCGTATCGTAATTTTAATTTAAAAAAAAATATTTATAGATTTACTAATTTTCAAATTAAATTTGCATTTCATGTCTCATAATAGAAAAATAAAATACCATATACAAAAAATACAATCAATTGCACAAAAGTTAATGTCATACAAATAATCATTCCAATAGTAGACAAAATGTAATACATCAAATATGAAAGAGATGAAAGTCATCAACAAATAATAGTTGAACTACAAGAACTTGTTGCCCACCTTCACAACATCCGAGCTACTTTGCTTGACACTATGCACATCAACAAGACCTATAAATTTGAATAATGCAACCATTAGATTCACATAAACCAACAAATCCCAATATGTAAAAATAAGCCAAAAAAACAAAAATAACTTTAAGAATGGGGTAATGAGGTAAAATATGAGGTTGATAGTACCTGGCAACCAAATTTTAACATACTAGTTCATGTACAATCACCCTTTAAAGAACCAAAAAAATATGAGATAATTATGATAAGTATCATTTTAAATAAAAAAAATTACAAATTAATATCACTGGTAACAGTGTCAGGTTGCAAAACATTAAAAAAGTGATTCTATAATCTATATATACATGACTTTATGGGAAGTACCATTAAAGAGATATTCATCGGAAATTTTAAGGGGTGAATGACATCTTCGCCCCTGCTGCTGCCACCAACACCAGCTGGATATTGAAGACTTCTTTGTTATTTCCTTGAAGGTTTCCATCAACATTGAAGGAAAACATCATACTAGCCATACAAATGCATAATCCTTCATGAAGCATCTATACACCAAGCCAACCAGATAAGAATTAAAGACACTGTGATGCATTATGAAATCAAATAAAAAATAAGTTAAAATGATGAACAATGAGAGTTCAGGTTAAGAACTTAGTCAAACAGTAAAATGATTGATGAAAAGTACCTTGAATTTCATGTGCTCCTCGTTGAGACTCTCCAATGTCATCCCACCTTATCCTAGTAAAAATTAACCAAAATAGAATTAATTGGTAGACTTTTAATAGCATAAAAATTAGGTCATGGGGTTTAAAATACCATATTGTATAACTATTTTCATATAAGGTAATAATAGACTATAACTATTGAAAATATATACAACTAGTGTTGTTATTTTACACAAACATAGACACATAACATAAAAAATGTTAAAAAAAAGCAGTAAATAAAGTAAGTTAGAGAGGAAACGTGTTCTCGAGGTATTTTAAAAGAGTGGAGGGAATGGAAGGGAAGTGGAAGCAAAATCAGGAACAAGTTCATCCGCCCACTCTTGGGCGAATTAGGAGGGGAAGAGACTAACTTGACAGATTTGCCCTTGCCTACATACCCAACTTCATCTTCATCACTGTTCAGCTATGTCTCTATCTTGTGAAGATATTGTCTCCATTCTGCTTCCTCTTTCTCTGATATGATCAAGCCATAAGCTTCTTTTATGTGGTTATGCCTAATTTCACCAAATCTTGAAAAAACTTGGTTGATAAGGTGATCTTCCTGAAGTTGGCTAGCATACCAGAGAAGACATAGATCTGATAGCAAATTAGCACGCACCCATCTTAGTAAAAAACTTAAATGGAGGAATTTATATACAAATACAAGATAGAAATATGCTATTGATACTGAGTGAGCAAGAAATCAGTGTCATTAAGAGGAATCAGACTGATAACTATAAATGGTTCAAACTTATAGCTAGTAGAAGTAATTCACAACAGTAAGAGGATACTCATAATTACATTCTATAAGCACTTATTACTAAAGTTTCTACACAATCGAATCACAAAATCATATAGGAATAATTTCATTAAAGAAAGATTAGAACTTGTTCAGAGCTATCGTTCTTCAAGGATTTGCTGATGATTAGATCTTCATGTTTTATGTTATCTCCATACTTCTGAATAAACTGCCTTCTATCCATCTCCAACCAAGTAATTCCTGTCGTTTAACATCTTCATCATTGTTTTCCTTATTCATCACTCTACCCAGAAGCTTCCCTTTCTTCCATTTTGACCCTGGGCTAGGTAAATTATCAGGCCTCCATGGACTTCTTGGAACAGAAGGTGAAGTGGCTGCTGAATTTGATTGAGAGAAGGGTAAAGAATTGGAAAGTGTAACCATCGGAGGAAGCGGTAATCAATGACTTTTCTGTTTTGCATCTTCTGACCGATCTTCCCCTCCCCCTGCCCTTGGATGAAGTGGTGTCACTGCCCCACTATGGATTCTAGAGCTAGTACCTGGACTTGTCATTTTAGGACTAGGAAGTGGAGAACACTCTGGGCTACCTCTACTTGGTTGCCAAAACAACCCTGCCATGTCACCTCCCATGGATGTTAATTTTCACTCTGTTATGACTAGGAAGTGGAGAAGTTTCATTTTGTCTCATTTGACCAGTGAATATGGTCCACCTATACAATGAAATTGTAGTGAATCATAGATTGAATAAATATCAATAAATCACAATGCTTTGAAAATCAAAATTAAAGAGTTGACCTCACAATGCTTAGAAATCAGAATGCAAAAGCAAAGGGTTGAAGCAGAGTTAAGAAAGGTAGGGTTGAACAAACTATCACACTGTGACAACCCGGAACTTTTATCTTGTACCAATGATCCTTACGTCCATATTAAATTCGATTTTTATCACCATTTTACGCTATTTAAGGGTCCGTTTAAGTGTTCTAAGCTTGAGTACAGTTGGGAGTGAGATTAGGAATGAGTCGACACATCATTTAGAAACAAAACCGGGCCATACACCCTTCTAAGAGGTGTGTACGGCCGCACACATGGGTGTGCGGCCGCACACCCACTCTCCAGCCGCACACACCCTTATATATATAAGAGGACCCCTTCACTCATTCCTTTCCTTTGGCTGCACTCTACTTTCTCTCACTACTTTCTCTCTCTAAAAACTTCATTCAAGAACACTCAAAAGGGCTCAAAAACGTGAACCACTCCATCATTCAGCTTGTTATAGTGGTAAGACACCTGAATCTAAGCATAAAACTCATAGTGTTCTTCATCCTTTGAAGGTGTACGGCCGCACACCTTCATAAGGTGGCCGCACACACACTAAACTCTCCAAAGTGAAGAGTTTTGGCCCCCATCTACTAATAGGACTTGGTATTAGCACAAGAACACCTCGAAAACACCTTAAAATCGACATTTCGGACACCAACAAGGAGTGTACGGCCGCACACTCCTGTGTACGGCCGCCCACACCCTCTGTACGGCCGCACACTCCTGTGTGCAACCGCACACACAGTCTGGCCGCACACCTGGCCGCACACACATAAAAGTCGAGTTTGGTGGCCTTACACTCAAATCTAAAGCACTACACTCATTGGGGACTTCAATAGGTGTTTGTAACACCTAATTCTAAGTGTTTTCATGTCCCTAAGATGTGTCCATGTGTCTAATAATGGCTATATACTCTAAGTGTAATCACATATGTGTTATCACATGTTAATAGGATCCACTTGCGTACGAAACATCGGTTGACTCTCAACACTCGTAACCAATTGTGCTTTCGGATCCTACGATAAACTGTGAGTTCATACCCGTACGCTTTTATAAGTTTTTATAACGTTTTCAGGGGGGGAATACAAGCCAACATAAAGGTTTTCGTAACTTAAAAACTGATGCAATTTCAAGGGTTTATGCTAAAACATTTAGATACTTTATCCCTTCTGTAAAATGCGGAGCATAAGGGACGTTTTCTAAACATAATTGCATAGTTTTTCGAATAGTACATGAACACTGCTTATCAATCAAACTATAATAGGTATAGTTTGGAGAAATTCATTTCCGGTTTTCAGAATCAAACTCCATACAAGTCAAATATATAAACTATGACTGATTTAGTTTATCCATACGAATAACGAGAGTATCTTACTTGATAATTATTTTGTATAATTATTATACTCCACATTGTTTATCAACGATTTCGAATTCGAGAACAACTGAACTACACGTCAACTAGTAATACAGGATTGTGAGATTAATCTTTGTTTTGCCCTTCTGGGTACCAATAAATCCTTTCTGGAAGTATAACCAGAGTCTCCTGGAGGGAGAACGTGAAATTTGTGAATAGATCTATTCGGGACTGACAATCCCACACCTGCACTGTTAGCTACAGTGGGGCGGGCACGCCCGGGGTGACAAATTTTGTAATCGTACGAAGTCTGAAGAAGCGTCAAGAAGGTCTCGGGTCATATCAGCATGGTTATCCGACTCACAATATGTAAAACTAACCTGTGTTTACGGGACTATTTCTTCAATGGTTTTATTCTATAAAACCACCTATCTACTTACTGGAGGGCATTCCAGCGATCTAACTCATGGTTTTATTTGAATAATAAAACTACTTACTGGTGGTAACCAGGGTTTTCAAACGAAATACACTTTTCATTCAGAATTCAAATAACGTGTTAGAAAATATCGGATTTTCTTGGAAAGCATGCATATCTATTTCTAAAGTCGATAACGAATGTTATCGATACCAAACGATATTTACTTATAGTACAAGGACACAAATTGTACAAATTCAGTGACTAGTTTCCAATACAAAAACATGCTTATGAACTCACCAGCTTTATGCTGATATTTTAAAACTGCTTGTATTCTCAGGACATCAATAGACAGGTACTCTTGCCAACTTTTGGAGAAGACAGAGCATTTTGGAGTCACGTCTTTTTTTTTTTACTTTTGCTATATACTGTTATGTATAAACCATGATTTTGAACAATGTAAATATTCATATCATAATGCAATGGTTGTGTTTACTTCGCTTACTATGATACAACTGTTGTGATACTACGCATGACGTCCTCCGCCCCGGAACGTTTCCGCCTTCGGTTTCGGGGTGTGACACACACACTACCTGACTTGTAACTAATTAAATACAACAAATCGAACCCTAAGGTGCATTAGAATTGAATTAAACTCGTTCAAAAAATCGAACTGGGAAAATTATGGTTCAAAAATCAAACCTGTGATGGAAATCAAAAATCTTATATGTGATGGAATCGTCGTCTGGAGTGCAGTTGACGGTTGTGTCTATGTCGGAGATGAAAGTATGGCAGGATATGGGTGTCGTCGCGTCGTCTGGTCTGGTTCGCATATGGGGGAGTGGAAGAAAGGGAGGCGTTTTAGAGCCTTTTTCTTGTGTTTGTTTTCCGGATACACTGAGTCCAGACTCGGTACGAGTCATACAGGAAGGGTGAAGAACTGGAAGAGGGAGTGGTTGAGCTTGAGGTCTTTCTTGAAAACTTTGACATCTTGCCACAAGTTTGGATTCTTTGGAAGGTGACACGGATCTAGACTGAATCCTAGATAGAGACCCAATCTCTGGAACTGTGTCACTGTAACCTCTCCGGGAACCACCTGATTTTTGGTCAGAAGAGATTCTAAACTTGCGAATTGTGTCAATGATACTATCCTTGCTTGTCTTCTTCTTTGCTTCTTAAATCGTAATAACAATCTTTGTGAAATCGCAGGTTGGGTTTTTGGTTAGAGAGAGAGGAAGACGAAGACCCTAGGCTTCTTTCTTGCTAATTGGAAGAGGAGCCGGTTTTAATTTTTCACATGGAATAGGCGGGGTTTTAATTTTTGGGGATTTCATTTCCCGCTTAAAAGGCGTGTTTCATTAAAAAAATATAAAGCGACACACTTACACGACACACATTTTATGATAGGCGTCCTCCGTATTTCTTTTTTTTCTTTTCTGACACAAATTTTAGGGCACGCACAAATGCGTGTCCTCTATCCTTCAAATTTTATAAGAGATGACATTATTTTTAGGGCACACGTTTTTGCGTATCGTAAATCACTGCGTGTCATTGTTTGCACGTCATTAAAGGGCTGTTTTCTAGTAGTGCATTGAAGTTAAGATATTAGAGCGGAAGTGGTATATAGAAGAACTTTTATCCTGAACACAGAAATGACTGAAATACCAAGGTAATTTCAAATCAACTATAATATGTTCTTATGGATTCAAAGGACAACCACTCAAGCTATGATACCAATTGTGATAACATATAATCAATGCGCAGGGACAAGGCGTGAAGACTCAAACATTGAGTTAATCTTTAATATCAACGTCTACTCTTAATGTATGGTTCCAGTCGAATCTGGTAATACAAGTTAAGACTTGAAGGAGATATTCAACAAAGTATTCAAGTAATAAATGAAGAAAACTTAGAGTATAATCAATAAAAATATATTTAAGGAACAAGAAGAATGTTGTGAAAGAACTTGACTTAAAGGAAAAGTGAAAATGATGTGAAGAGAATAATTGCTATTCTTAGTGTAAAACTTTGAATTGTTCACTTGTCTATTAATGGTGAAGACGTTCACTCCTTATATAGTGGAGGCGGAACATAGTACAAAATGAGAAACATTCCTATGACTGGATAATAGTCACTGTTTGACAAACTAACATCCAAAAGACACATAAAAGAAAGTCCTATGAACTGTTACATCAATAAAAAGACAAAATGCATTAAATACTTAAACATACTTCTATCTCGGAATAGCTTGATCTCAGATGGATCTTCGTCTTGGAACTTCAACTCATCTCGGACTCAACTGACATCAGAACTTGATTGCTTGTGATTGCTAGTGGTTCACTTTTTCATGATTCAACAAAGGATTTAACAAGAAATGTGAAAATGATCGACAAAAATTATCACAAAAATGACAATGAAATGCCCGATGAAGATGAAGAAGTAATTTCAGAGGCAGTGAGGGAGCAATATAGAATCAAAAGTGACGGGTTCGACTTTGCACACATGATGCTTGGAATATCTTAAAAGATATCTCATATTTCTATTTTGTGTTTTTCTAACTATGGTATGTAATAAATAATAATTATCTTTCATAATTCCAAATCTAAACATAAACAATTTCATTGAAAATAAATTATTCGGTTACATAGGGATTAAAATGACGATCGTTGGGTATGGTATTTCCCATTCAGAAGGAGGTGGTAGAGGATGCACAGTTCTCGTTTGGTATGCAAGTCGATACACATCAGACCTTCAATAAACCTGAACCATGTGGTAAAACTCTGTATAGGTTAAACAACGTGCTGCCGCAATAGCATGACTGCACCCTATACCACAACTACTCCCACATGTACACCTTCGATGTTTCCGATCTACAACACAAGTATTCATACAATTTGCTACTTGATAAATGTCGGGCGACATCTGGAGATGACATATTTATTTTCTGCCACCATACATACTTATGCATCCTTCTTTAAAGCTATAACACCTGTTTTCTGTATGTATTTGCTAAGTTTTCTTTTAATTTTTAAATTGAAGATTTAGGGTTTTAGGGGTTACGTGACGCGTGAATATATGCACATGCGTGTAGGTGCCATGTAGATGTGACACATACTTTATTTAAGTACATATCGCATAGCCTCCTCAGATACAAACCCTAAGTCTAGTGTTTTGGGCCATAGTTAAAGGATCTAACTTCTAGAGTTTGCTCTCACCTTCAGCCTTCACCCCTATGAGAGAATCAGAGAAACTATAGCCTCCATTGTTTCCTCCTTGAATTTTGTAGTGTTCGTTGTGTGTTTTCTTAAAAAAGAAGAAGGTGTTGGTGCTTTGAAGCTAGATCCACACAAGTTTCATCCTTCTCATCTTGCCTTGGACCATTATGAGTCATCAAGTTCCAAACTTTATGACTTGTTATTGCTAGATCTAGGTACTTATCATCATTTGGTCCATTATGGTTGTATATCTTGGAGTTTGGGAGACTCCTTGTCCAAAAGATTGTGTATTTATGATCTATGGGCATTTTGTGGTGATTGTAATGCATAAATGAGTCCCCTTTGTCCAATGCAAGTTAGTTGTTGGAATTTTGAGCTTATTTTGGACCAGGGGTTAAAGATTTACAAGTTAGGAGTTTGTTTGATGGATAAAGTTGGAAACATTATCCATTAAGTGATTGTTTTGTAAGGTTCTTGAGTGGGTCAGCCACTGTCTTGTTGGATTAAGCACTTAATAATAAGGGTTTTCAAGAACACAATACGAGGAACATACAATCCTTATATATGTAGCGCGTAGGGCTGAGAAACCCAACTATTTTTTCGGGTAATACACGCGGTGCGTACAAGCCTTGTACGTGGTACGTGAGACCGTTGAATTTGACCATTGACTTGGATCGTTGGCCTTGACCATTGAATTTTGGTCAAACTTTGAGGAATGAGCTCTAGGCTGAGGAGTGACTTTCGTTTGATTTTAGACAGTTCGTGATTAGTTGATTTTCCGAGTACTCACGAGAGAGTGTGTATTTCAGCTCTTCAGATTCAAGTGAGTTTTCTTACCATATTACTTTTGTCTTTATTGGATCCACTATATGTAAGATGTATGCGTGATCCTATGATATGATTGTATCCTAGACTAGTAGGGTTTCTCTTGTTGCTTCTATGTTTACATGTTATGTTTGGGATGATGACGATAACGATGTCATGCATGAGTGTATAGGCCCGTTTGGATGATGATAATACCCGTTTTGTGTTGTGAGTCTACAAGTCTATTTGGATGATGACAATATCAGTTTTGTACCATGAGTCTACATGTCGTTTGGATGATGACGATACTGGTATCGTTTCATGTGCCTACAGGTCCAAGGGATGCCGATAGAAGCCTACAGACCCATTATTATATACATAGTTGTTATATTTATGTATGTGATACTTTAGGAAACTCACTAAGCTTTGTACTTACGTTGTTAAGTTAAATGTTTTTCTGGTTGTTCTTCTGATCGTGGAAAGGTCCCAATGTGACTGTATAATATTCGCGATGACGTATGATTTTAGACTTATATTAGCTTTTATGGTTTATTCTGATACATTGATTTGACATGGTTTTGTGATTGACAAACTATTAATATTTCATTTATTTTTTATGAAAATGGTTGTTTTTACTTATGTTTTTTAAAAGAAAATTTTGGTTGAAATTTTGGTCGTTACTAGTTGGTATTAGAACCCTGGTTTATGTTATTCCAAACTCAAATTAGGATCTAAAAATTTTTACAAACCTTTTTGAAACAAAATTTAATAAAAAGGAACAAATATTGCGATACGTACAGTGCGTAGGAGCTCAGAACGGAAAGTGATTCCCAAAATATTCATACTAGTTATATATGTTGATATGTGATCAGTTGGAATGCATGCTAGTATATAGGATAAGGATCTTTCGTAATTGCATGTTAGGATTGTTAGTTATGATGCCTTGTAGCTTAGAATTTGCTTGCTATGTGATATCTTGAAGTTCATGTCAATGTTAAGTAGTTGCTAAGTGAATGCCTTAGGTTGTACAAAACTAGGATTGCATAGCCTGAGATTGCATGATTTAGCCTTACTTCTTGTCTCTTGTTTGGTTGTGGGTTTAGGGTAAAATCATTTATTCAACTGTCTATTTGATATTTGATTACGTACGACTTGCATTCACAAGGCGATTACTGATGTTGGCAGAGACATCATGTGGTATGAGAGCGAAAGTGGACGAAATCATAGAAAGAGAATTTATGAAGTTTAGTTATATGTGCTCGTTGAACATTTAGATGTTTGTTAGAAAGCCTATGTTGCAGTTAGTCACCACTGAAAGGGACACTGCTTAAGAAAATAGCAGGGAGAGTGCACGCGGTGAATGTATGAACCTACATTTTTTTGGGCAAAATAAAACAATTAGTTGTAAAAAATTTAATAAATTTAACTAAACAATTATATTTTAGAACAATATTATCTTACCACACATCAAATATCGACAAAACAGAGTTGAAAACGATCAACAATATATGTTAGGATGTTGGTGTAACTATAGATGTTGGTTCTTCCAAGGTTATACAAAAAATAGACAAGTTAACAAAACTTTTTTTCGTGATCGCTATTTGTGTAACTCGTTTTGAAGCAGTTTAAAACACAAATATACATGTTATGTAGAGAAGAAATTTTTTTTTGGTGTCCAGAACATTTGTCCAGAAAGCATTATGTACTAAAACATATTCCGGAATGTCGGTTCAACATATACGGTTTGACTACAATAGTCCGGAATTGACTACGTCAGTCCGAAATATACGATTAGTCATTCTGGAAAAACAGTCTACCCACTATCGTTTACTCTATAATACCGACCAATTCTCCGGAACGGCTATATTCCCCATAAAACAAACCTCATTATTAACAATACTATATCCTTAATCTTGTTTCTTCCACTCATTAGAAATGACATTTGTCATAATTAACCTAGTTCTTCACTTTTAACGCATTTAATGCAAAGTACTCAAATGAACAACGTACTTCAATTCTCATCACGTCTTAATTTCCATATAATGAAGCTTTTATTTAAACTTTTCTCTTTGTTTACTTATTAACACCCGGGTTACACTAATAAATAACATTTTAACTTTTGATGACATTTTTCACACTTTACATGTTAAAATGTCTAACCTAAAATCAAGCATGTTACAGCTTGCACTGTTGCACATATAATCCAACACCTCGTAAATCATAAAAGATCCAAATATATGCTCGTATTAAGTTGAACCTCCCACCTATTTTTTTACCATTTCCCACTTGTCCATAAATAATTTCATTAACATTAATATATTTCACTTTCTCCTCTAAATAGTTTCTTCCATGCCCCTTTCCTTGAAAAAAAAAAACTTTTCTTTTAAGAAATCGTCATAATATTTAAGGTTTGTTTGTACATAGTAAATCAAATTTAAGAGTTGGATTTCCGTTTTTCAGGAGTTTTCTAAGATTATGTAGCTCTTGAAATGGATCGTTTATGTCATTTCCCTAAAGATGCGGGGACCAAAGTGTAAAAAATGATTTGGTGGGGTCCAAAGAAAGAAATATCCATGGAATCCCGGAATTGAGGTAAGTTTTCCTTCCTTTTTAGGTTTTTTCGTTTGCATCATTTAAAGTTTGTGGTAAAGATTATGTGACATGATGACATCACAACAATATAATCTCCATAGATTCTATATATATTTTCTACTATTATATTAAAGTAATAAATAAATAAATAAATGTGATTAACTTAACAAATCCTCCATCCTTCAACCTACTGGTTCAAAAGCTCACTTTTACTCTTCGCATCACGATCCCCACACACGAACTCCACAGGTGCACCTTCATCATCCTCTATTCCGCAGCATCTCGTATGCCTCCACACGTGGCACTCATCACACGCGACCATCCTTTCTCCATCATCATCACGTGCCCCACACAAACAATCCACCCTTGATTCAACCGCATCCCCATCATAACCCTCATACCTCAGCGTCGTACCCAAGTCCAGCCCACTCCCCCTAACCCAAACCTGCGCCCCCGCCTCCACCGCGCACGATAGCACCACCTCGTCCTTTATCCCTTTTAACCCTCCAATTTGACTCACCACAAATTTATCCATTACGCAGTAAGTATCCCTCAGTGCGTACTGCGCCAACTCCCGGAGCTCCCCAACCGTCATCCACGGCGACACAACCACCATCTCCCCCGGCGGCAGTTGACGAGTCAATTCGGTTTCCAACTCGTCGAAACTCGGTAAAACTCGACAGGTTAACGTCATTGACTCATTACTTTTAACCTCAAATTCCCATTTCTTCACGAAATATTTACTGTTTAATACAACTCGACTCGCTTCACTCACTGAGTTCCACCACGGGTAACCCAGTAGAACGTTTCGATACAAAAACAAGATATCTCCGTAAACATCTCCATCTTCTTCATGAAATTCCTCATTGTTTTGGTCTCGGATCTCGAATTCCATCAATCGGGTTAATGGGTTTTTCATTCGGGTTATAATTTGATTCCCGATTGATAATTTATCGATCGATTTCAATACGAAATCGATCAAACCCGTGTCACCAACGTATTTACTCGCCATGTTTCTTAAATCTTTACGTGACATTGCTCCATTTCTTCTTGTGTTCATAATCTTGTGTTCTTTTAAAATGTTTGCGATAACTTTAGCGGTTTTTTCAAGTCTCTGTTTAGGCCATCTTGGCTCTAATTTCCATAACGATGACACAGATTTGATGTTCTTGGGATCTTCAGCCATTTCATGGATTTCAAACTCGACTAATTTGGTCAATGAATTGACTACCCGACGAATAATGTAATTATCATAACATAAAACGTTGATTGATTTTAGAACGAAATCGATCAAACCTGTGTCGCCAATAAATTGTCGAGCACTCTCTCTCAATTCGTGTCTTGACATTGCGACATTCTTCTGTTTTAGTAACTTCACGATTACTTCAATGGAGTATTCGACTCTCCTTTGAGGCCACCTGCAATCTGAATTCGTAATTGAAATCAAGAATTCTTCGAGACATTTTGGGTTTTGAATATCTTCTTCGAATGTAGCACGTTCATGTTTTGGTATTTTTCTTGATGGCGCTAGAATCTGTCTTTCAATATCTCCCGAGAGCTTGAATTCAAGCAGAAATTGAAGAAGATCACTCAATGAAAGCAATCGGGTTTCACTTAATTCCCGGTATTTAGAGATAATTTGTTGGGTTTTCTTTCCATGGTAAGTGTTTTTCAAGTCATTGATGATGTTATCGAGATGTAATTCTGCTAGAAATCCTACAGCTCCCGTGTATTTGTCTTCTGTAACACCAAAGCTTCCATGGCCGAATTTATATCCCCAATTCCCAAACCATGAGCTTCTGAATGCGACTCCATGAATTAACCTTAACTCCATTGATCTCTCCAACTTAACATCAGCTACTGATACTTTCCTGCATGATGCAAATTCATACCAAATGCAGAATCAGATTATGCATTTTGACCTCGTTTTTATCTTGATAGTTGATTTGATTCCTTTTCAGTTATATGAATTGGAGAATTACGTTCAATTTTAAGCAAAAATTACAAACAGTGAAATGTTGTTTATAATAACAAGTGTAGAGTGCAAATTATGATTGTTTAACAATGGAACATGAAATTGAGATGAAAACATACCTGGTTTTTAGAGAATTGCAAATGCTGTCCCAGAGATTCATGACATCGGTTTCAGTGAGTGAATTTGAAGAGTCTAATTCTAATTTATTGATAGAAATTAGATGACCAAAACCATTGCAGTGAATTAAGCCGTGTAAGATATGTGATTCATCGAGCTCCAAACTGTTCTTCTGATCATGATCTTTCAATGGTTGTTTATCACCATACGATGGAATCATAAACCGGTATCTTCTCTTACAAACAAAATGATGACCCCATCCTTCAAATCCAATTCACAAAATCACAATTCATTACAAGTTAAAATCACACACACACACACACACATACAGAGAAACACACGTAGCGAGAGTGAACTAACCAACTGATTTGCAGTGACAACAAAACGGGCGAAGAGATTGATCATTTATGTGTTCTTCAATAGTGTAAAGAGGGAAAATAGCACCGTTTGATTCGCAGAGAAGAAGAGTAGACCAGACATTGTTGGAAACGGCGCCAGTTAGTTGGCGTTGTTCAATCTGCTCACCATATTCATCAAGAAACGATCGAATATTATCACGAAATGGACCCGAAAAATCAGTTACTGATTTCCCAAAACTCTTGAACTCGAAGATTCGTTGCTTCCTCTTTCTACTGGTATTGTTCTTAATGCAAGCTTCCAACGTCGCCATTGGAGAGAAACGAAGAGAAATGTAGAACCGAAAATGGAGGAATAGGGTGTGTGGGTGGGGGGTTGTAAATGTAAAATGACGATTTTGGGTCTCTAAGGCGGGAGATTATGGAAGAGATGGTAGGGATGAAATGGTAAATTCGGAATGTAACGAAATATACTCATGCGGGCTTGTGTGAGTAAAATAGAACCGACTTTGTTGTGATAGGCCAGGGAGTACGTGTGTGTTATTGTGGGCCCCAAATATTGACCACGTCTAACTTACTTTTAGCCTCCCTTTAGTTTGGGGTTTTTACCGTTTTCAACCCATTGTTTTCATAGTTTAGCAATTTAGTATTGATGTGGACTTTATCGATACGGTTAACAATCTACAAAGCGTTGTCTCTCGATGCCACGACAACGGATCTTATAGCAAGTTAATATGTAGAATATAAATCATAATATTTCCAAAATATAGAGTTGCATACAACTAAACTTAAAAACTCACACTTATGGATTTGAATATTTTTGAAAAAAAACTATAAAAATGGTCCATATGGTTTGCATTGTTTTTTAACCGAAGAGTAAAATAGTTTTAACTTGCTAAAATGGTCCTTTTTCTGAGGTTTCATCGTGGAAATTGTCTGTATTTCTAGTAGTCACTAAATGATCTTCGTTTTTTCACCCATGTACCCCTCATATAAGGGCATTTAAGTCTTTTCAAATATAGCGACCATCAGGGACGGACGCATGATTTTACAGTAGGGGTTGCACGGTAGTATAAAAAATAAAAATTTCGAAAATTTTCGAAAAATTTTCCACTGCGGCCGGAAAAGTTAGGGGTTGCCGGTGCCACCGTGGACCACCCCTAGGTCCGCCCCTGGCGACCATTTTGCAGTAGATGGTTTGTGTATTATATCTTCATCCCTAACGACTCTGTCACATTTTCTTGAACATCATGATGGTGCTATGCTTCTGTAAAAATCTTGTTCTTGTACATCACTAAATATGAAGATGACTCTACTCTTCCCCAATTTAGCATATGCTTTCTCATAAACAATCTTTTTGATGCTTGGAATGGTGCTTCACTTTTGCATTCTTCTAAAATCTATTTATATAATCTAATAAAATAAAACCAAGGTGTTGATTATTAAAATAACAGGATCGTCAAATATTACAAAATGTTAAAATTATATTTATAAACGTACTTAAATTAGAAAAAAGGTGATTTCGATATTACACCAACACTTGCATAGACATGATCATAATTCTTAAAAATAAGTCTAATTTGGGCTTAAGCGTATTCTTTTAAAAACATAATACATTTAGTTTGCTACTATTCCAGTATTTATTAAATGTAACATAAGAATTTGTATTCGTAATATTTAACTACGTGTTACAAATGAAATAAAATAAAAATTGAAGGATAGATTATTGAATAATTTAATAATGAACTACAACATCAATTAATAAAACTCTTGAGTAATTTAATTGAAAAAAATGTAGAAACTTGATAGTTGATATACATTAATATTGTATGATTCATCTGTACAATAAAAAACATACATATATTGTATAAAGTTTAATTTAAACCCAGATTAAATTTTTTAAGGGCCTCGGCCTATGGGAATGTCTTGGAGAAAAAATATAATTCCTTAGGTTCCCCACGAAAGATCTTGTAACAACTAACAATGCACTTAGATGTGTACAAAAATATTTGTTTGAGACCCGAAATTGGTTCATACTCGATTCAATATGAAAATAAAACCAGTTTGATAGAAACCAGAGCGGTTTAAATCCAATCCCCTGGTGTATACGGGTTTCGGGATGTATCTTTTGAAATCAGTTTGACAAAAACGGGTTTGTGAATCTTGTTTTGGAAGAAGTTGTTTTTTTTTTCCTATAAAAGAACGGCATTTAGCCGTTTTTTCTAGAAAAATTGGGCATTTAGCCGTTTGTTTTTGCATAAATTTCCATTTTACCCTCATTTGTTAGCATATAAAGATATTGGATGAGTTAGTTTATTGACGCCAATCCAAAACATTCACAACTCTCTTAAAACTTATAAACACTCTCAAGTAATGACTTCTGAAAATGAAAATTCACAATATTCCTTTGGAGCTTGGACATCTAAATTAACGATTGTTGCTGTCAAACCTACTAAAAGAAACCTGAAAATTTGGCAACGCAACAACCTGGCAACATCACAATTTATATGAAATGTCGAGCAATACAAATAAAGCTCGGTACAAGAAATGTGGTACATTTTTTAGGAATGTGGGAATACAACTTTGATGAACCATTCAAATTTGTATTGCAAAGCGGTGAAATTTGTTCCAATGTATGATCAAGCAACAATGGAGAATGATGTTACCTTATGGAATTTCGAACAAAGTTTGGTTCGAGAATGGATGACTAAGTTCGTGATTCAAGAAAGTTTGTTTGACAAAGCTCATTCAAGAAAATCCTCGACCATGTTATTGTCATGTAAGTCGCTCGATCCGTAGACTTGATTACATAAATATGCGGAGAATTTCTAAAATTAAAATGATTTTAGGATTTGATAAATTAGAAACCTGTATAAATTTAACTCACAATGTTTGACAACTCCACATGGTTCACCAGATTCGTATCTTTGTGTTACCGTTTATTGGGTAAAATCTCAATAGTTTGCTAATGATGAAGCATATGATTAAGTTTAAATTCTTTGGGTATCTGCATACCAGAGATATTTTATATAAAATTTCAGATTATGTAATAAAAACTATAAAAAAAATGTATATATCGTTTAATAATGTCTCACATAATATAATCGTAGTTGAACAACTAAAATTAAAATATAAATAGATTTACGATAGCGCTTTTCTCCGTAAGTGATATGTTGAACACATCATCAAATTGGTTGTGCAAGACGCGCTTAAATATATTTACGATATAAAAGAAACTTGTAAGAAAATACTACATGATATTTATTAATTAAAAACATAAGCTCATAGATTTGATTATTGAATATTTTTACAAGAGAATTCTTCGCTACAAATATCACTGTCCCTCAAATGTTCCATATTTATTAATTAAAAACATAAGCTCATAGATTTGATTATTGAATATTTTTACAACAGAATTCTTCGCCACAAATATCACTATCCCTCAAATGTTCCTATCAACTACAAAACTGAAAGAAACTTATAGTAACAACTATCAAACATTAGGATCAAAATACAGAAAACACTGATTGTACGTGAGAGGCTATATCAACGGGAGAATATGGACAAAATTGAAAAACTAAATAATGAATGGATATTTCCACGACATAATTTTTATTAATCCACTGAAAAATTGATGAATAGACAATTATACCCCTCAACCCTACTTTATCTTCTTTGGTTGCAGATTTGTGTATTTAATAAGGATCTTATTCGTTTCTTACATAGTATGCAAATCAACATGTTATTTTTAAGCTAAAATCAAGTGGCATAGTATTCTATTTGCATTGCTTTTATAGATTTTGAATTACTTTAATCTTTAATTTCTGAGTACTAGCATCTGATTTGATTTTCCATAGGAATTCTAATTACTGAGGACTCAAAATGTGAACGGGGGGCGTTGTAGAACCACCCGCACGAAGACCCCAGATGATTAAATGCCTAATTGTTCAGCCGAAGAACACACATGATGAACACACATACACACACCTGCAAATCAATATTGAAGACACTTAAACATAATGGTGCGCACACACACCCCTACAATCATATGCATTTGGATCTTTGAGGAGTGAAGAAAAGAAGCAGTAAAAGCATTAGTGTTGGTCACTAATGGAAACATGAAACCAAAAGCACCAGTGGTGGTCTCCGCCAAAACGTAACAAGAATTCAAATCAGCTTCCAATGATTCTGGTCACACATGAGAATAATATGATTATGAAAGCCAAGAGTCTTATTTTTTATGCGCCTTTGAATCCTTACACACAACAAGCAATCAGCCCTTTAGCGACGACACCAGCCTTTAGCGACGACAATAGTTCATGTCGCCGCTAAAGCCTCCTGTCGTCTCTATATACGTCGTCACTAAAGGTCTGCCACCGGCGATCCTCTTTTGTCACACGCCATTTGATCGTGACCGTACGATGCTAAACGGATCCATCGGCTAGGGTTTCATCTAGTGGGAAGTAATAGCGGCGTCACCAATTGCGACGACACGTCGCCGCTATTGATGGCGATCCGCGTCAATGTCATCCTATTGATTTTGGATCGGACGGTTAATAGTCACCACAGAATGGCACGTGTTTTTCCCTCAAACGTGTCGCCGCTATTGCCTATTTGTCGCCGCTAAAGGCGTTGACGCTAATGGTGGCACCCTTTTGATTCCCACTTCGTCCCAGACGACCCATTTTCTGCATTTGTTCTTTCTCGCAAAACTCCGACGACCTACGTTTTTAGGTACGTTTTTCCAGCGTAATACACCAACCCATACCACCACTAACTGTAGATTGCTTCTAGGGCTTCGTTTTCCGTTGATTTCCACCGATTTCTGGCGATTACCACCGATTTCCGGCGATTACCAACGATTTCCGGCGAATTCCGAGTTTTTCCGGCGACCCTAAACCTCCTGTAACGTACGTTTTCTTTTCCCTTTTCTCTTTCTCTTTCTCTTGTTTTCTTACCATATTTAGCTCTAATTTCATGTTTTTTGGTGCTTTTAAGTAGTCTCCGGTGGTGATCACCACAGCACCGCCAGTGTCACCATTTTCCGGCAACTCGTTCATTTTTCCGCGATTTAGCAGGTTTTTTTTTTTTTTTTTTTGTTCTTAATGTATATGAAGTATATGTGAATTGTATATATTTTGGTATGTAAAATGTATATTTTGGTATGTGAAATGTGTGTATTTTGGTATATATGTGAAATGTACATGTATGAATATGTATGTAAAAATGTATATGCAAATGTGTATATGTGAATTTGTATGAAAAAAATGTATGTGTATGTGTATGTATGAAAAAGTGTATGTGAAAATATGTATAAGTGTATTTCTAGGTGAAATGTATATATATGGGCATATATGAAAAAATGTATGTGAAAAAATATATGTATATGAAATGTAGTCATTTTTATGTGAAAATGTAGGTGTTTGTATTGAAATGTATATATGTATTTCTATATGAAATGCATTTGTATGTATGAAAAAATATATGTGAAAAAATATGTAAAAGTGTATTTGTATGTGTGTATATTGTATGTTATGATAAAATATGTGTATATTGGATGTATATGTAATGATAGGATGTTATAATTAAAAAAAAAGTGTTGTACATTTACAATGTCTTTTTAAAATATTATAATATAATAAAAAAACAAAATAACTAAGATAATATAAATAAAAATAAATACGAAAAGGTATAATGTCATAATAGAAAAATAAAAACAAAAATAAGTTCATATTAAAAATCAAAATATGGAAAAAAAAGATGAAATAAATAACAAATATATAATATCGTTTAAAGTACAATGTTATAATAAAAAATTAAAATAAAAATTAAAACGCTAAATCTACTAAGATATAATTTACTCAAAATAGAAAAATAAAAACAAAAATAAGTTGATATTAAAAATCAAAATATGAAGAAAAAAAAGATGATATAAATAACAAATATATACTATTGTTTAAAGTATAATGCTATAATAAAAAATAAAAATAAAAAATTAATACGATAAATCTACTAAGTTATAATTTAATAATTGAATTATTTAAATTACAATGCTACAATAAAAAAATACATTTTTTTAGTTTAATTCTCTTCTTTTTAAATCATCAAAAACCTAGAAATACCCGTCCGAAATTGATTTAGAAATTAATTTCGGGTTGTTCCCGTTTTGGGACTGCTTTTTGAATACCTTACCTCGTTTAGGATGTATATGTGTATTATATGATTGATTCTTTAAAAAATATTCGGTTGTTATTTTCTCTTTGCTCCTCGGTATATAATTTTATATATACTTAGGAGCTAAGGGGAAATGATGTCGAATTTTTCTTAAACGGTCAATCATGTAATACACATTTGCATATGAGGTAATTAAGGTATTCAAAAAGTGGGTTTAGAAGCCTACCCTTGTGAATACTCTTCCGTTGGCCGGTTTTCTATTCCATCTGATTGAGCGGTTACTCTATCCTTATAAATATTCAATCCTAATTCTAGTTCTTGTAGAGTAAACATTAAAACCTAACTTATGTTTCAGTTGCAATATGTCTATTGATAAAACATGGCTACCGTAACTCTACCTTGTTCCAACAAGGACTCAAATCTTTTCTCGAGAGGTCCAAACCACACGTCGATAACAAAGGTCAAATCAGATGCCCATGTAACAAATGTAATGTCAATAAATTTATACTACTAGCCATAATGAAATTCCATATACTTCAACATGGTTTTAGTCCACATTATATTATATGGAAGTATCACGACGAAAATACAACTCACCCGGTTGTCGAAGACATAACGCGTAGTAACGAGATGGTCGATGTTATTGCTGATGTTATCGGGGGTGTGATTGAAAATGATACCAACCGCGACGAAGGGAACCCATATACCGACGGTAGCGGTGCCGATGATGGATTTCAAAAGCTGTTAGAGGAAGTCCAATTAAAATTATATCCTGGATGTTCGTTTTCGTCCCTTGACTTTTTAGCAAAGCTGATGCATATCAAGGTGATCAACAAATGGGCCGATTGTTCATTCGATCAGCTTCTTGAGTTGTTGCAAACTGCATTTCCTCAAGGAAACAGGGTCCCCCCGTCACATTACGAAGAAAAAAAGACACTAAAAAAGATCAGCTTAGGTTATGAGTCGATACACGTATGTAAAAACTACTGCTTTCTTTTTTTGGAAAGAACACAAGTTGTTGCAAAAGTGTCCAGTTTGTAATGAGAGTCGGTGGGTTGATGAAAATACAAAGGGTAAGAAGGTGGCTCATAAGGTTTTACGATACTTTCCCATGACCCCCAGACTACAACGTTTGTACTGTTCTAGACACACAACTAAAGATATGATTTGGCACAGTATCGGACGATCCAAAGATGGTATGATGCTTCATCCCGTTGATGGTACTTCATGGAAAAAATTCGATATGAAGTATCCTGACTTCTCGAAGGAACCCCGAAACGTACGCTTCACGCCTTCACTACTAGAAAAACAGCCTTTTACGACGCGCAATGCGTGTCGTAAAACGCTCAGACGGCGCGCAAATGCGTGTCAAGGAAAGCCCTGTCATAACGAGAGACGACACGCTTTTGCGCGTCGTCTATTTACGACGCGCATTTATGACGCGCAATTACGACACGCATTCACGACACGCGTTTACGACATGCATTGTGTGCCAAGGAAGGTCCTGTCATAAAGGAAGATGACACGCATTTGCGTGTCGTAACCTTACGACGTGCGTTTAGGACACACATTGCGTATCATTAAAGCCCCTGTCATAAAAGAAGATGACACGCATTTGCGTGTCATAAACTTCAACAACCATTTACGATATACATTTACAACACGTCTTTATGATACTCATTTATGCATAATACAAAAATATGGAAACAAATATATACCAAAACAATCAATTTCATCCAATAACATCATGTCAAAAAATTGTAATGCATTGGTATTAAGGGGATCTGATCGTACATTGCTATTAAGAGGTTTTCCCTAACTATATAACCTAATACTACATTGATATTAAGAAACACCTTCTTGTTTCTACTTCTTATTGTTATGCTTCTTCTGTTTCCACATGATACCTGTTTTCATCAACATATTAGTATTCAAAAAGGCTTCAAGCATCATCAATCTATGTTATAAAATATTAAAATTTAATACACATGTAGTAAAATACCTTTTGCCAAGAATCCAAGCTTCAATACAGCTAGATATGCATGTTCAAGGCTTTTTCTTTGTTCAATATCTTGTAAAAATTCTTCATCTTGGTCAATTGCTTTCTCATACCTACCACATTACCAAAACTGTAAGCCTAAATTTAATATTTTTGATAAAAAGAAAAGAGAGAGAGAGACCTTACATGGTAAGTAAAAATGGAGTTTAACAAGTTTATAATTAATTACCTTATAAGCAGATTAAAGACTCATAGCCACATTTATAAAGTTTTGTTCATGAGTCTCCAATTCATCACTTGAGTATGTCGAATAAAACATAGTATTTTTTCAGTAAGTGAATGTGTATATATACACTTGAATATGAAAATAATCAGAAATTACATACTTGACCTTCTTTTCCTTTTCCTCCATAAAAGAATACTGGAAATCCTAAGCAGCTTCTAGAAACTCAACAAATGCATTACAAGTATCTGCTTCTACTCTATACGAAATAAAATACAATAAATAAGAAAGACAATTCATTACAAGAAAAAACAACATGAACAAGAAATCTTAATTTGCCTTTTTTACAAAGCAGTAAAGATACTATTTTATATATAGTACTAAAAAATAAACTATAAACCTGACTTCTATAATTGGTTTTTAGCAATTGAAACAATAAGCTACATGACCAGAGTAACTTCAAGGAAGCAAAGAAGCAAAGGGTACCTGCGATAGATTTGGTGGATAAGCTACTCCGAGGGTTCACGCACGTATAGAGAAGGCTGAGCAGAAGAGGCAAGGAAGCAAAGGGTACCTGCGATGGATTTGGTGGATATCCTTGTCTGATTTTTGGAAGGATTTTGTGAGATCTGGAGAAGAAGGGTCGACTTCGTTCATCGCTGCCACCCTTTTCCTTCCTTCAAGCCACCGTCTCGAACCTTATTTGATGTTTTGAGAGAGAGAGCAATGGGGAAATTGAGCTCGAATTAGAGACGTGTGAAAAAACCCTAGAATCGTGATTTTGTGCTTAGGAATACATGGGGCGCGTTATGTTAAAGGAAATATAAAGCGACATGTCTACACGACACAAATTTTATAATAGGCGCCCTCCGTGTTTTTTTTTCTTTTCTGACACTAATTTAAGGGCACGCACAAATGCGTGTCCTCTATCCTTCAAATTTTTGAAAACTGGCATTATTTTTAGGACACACAAAAAATGCGTATCGTAAATTTGAGCGTGTCATTGTTCGCGTTTCATTAAAGGGCTGTTTTCTAGTAGTGCTTAGGGCTTGCTGCTGATGGTTTTAATTTGTTTGGTAACATATGTAATCCTCATAGCACGTGGCCCGTCATACTCACCACTTACAATCTTCCACCATGGCTATGTATGAAAGAGTCATCTTTCATGTTGACCTTGTTGATTCCCGACCCCAAAGCACCCGTGAAGGACTTGGATGTGTTCCTTAGTGTAACGCTCGTGTTTCTAGGCTAGACATTAATATTGATGTAATAGTCTAGGCCAACCTTTGTAATTCGTTTTGAAGTAATAAAAATGAATTATTTGAGTATTATGTGTTTTATACTTAATTATGATGATATAGTAAATAGGGGTAATTAAAAGTTTAAAAATAAAAGATCATTTAGGATATTAATCTAAATGAAAGCGGTAGAGACCATAACTACGAGCCGATATAAAGAACAAAAATAAATATATATATTTGATATATTTTTGGAGATATAACTCCCGAAAATAATTGTCTACGTATATTTTACGACCTTAGTAATCAATTATAAAATTTGATATGTTGTATATATATATATAAATATATATATATATATATATATATATATATATATATATATATATGTCGGATTCGTATATTATATCAATTTGGTATGTGATAGTACATAATTATTAAAACTATATGTATTGTATATATAGAAGTTAATTGATTATGGTTTTGTTTTAAGAAAAGAGACGTAAATATGTATATATAATGTTATATTAACTTAACTAAAGTTATTGGTTATGTATGTTATGAGTTATGATGTACACGTCCAAAGTTAATCATATTATGGCAAATAGAACATAAATACGTGTACATATTAATAAAATAATAATAATAATAAGAGGATAATAATGAGGGATGGATTGCTTAATGTCCAAGATAAAATGAATAGTCATCTTCATACGTGTTATTGAAATTAAGATACGCGTACATTCAATGTATACGTGTTAATGATATGTGAATGACTAAGCCTCCGTAATTGTAGTATAAATAGAGTGGCTTCTCTATTTTTGAAAGATACAATTAATAAAATCTAGAAAAGGGACAATTTTATATAAAGAATCGTATTGGAAATTACTAGGAAGTGAGACATACAGTCGTTATATCAGGTGAGTACATAGTTATTTTCATCTTACACATAAATATGAAGTATTTTATATAAATTACGTGCTATGTGTGCATATTATCTGTATACTTGCTATCTATGCTGGATGAAGAATTTTATACATGTTTTAAATTATTTAAACTGTATATGTATTTTTATCTACAAATATGTTGGGTATAACATGAGTAGATAGTTGATGTGTGATGAAATAAAATTATGAGATGCCTCGATGTTATTGTGATCTAGTCATCTAGCGGAGTATGGATGACGACCACAAACTTTTCTAGATAGTCCTGTGGAACGCTGGCAGGCTCGCAACCTGTAGGTGTTAATGAGCTTGGGTGTTCATTTGCTGTACTCCATCCCCCACATGGTTGCCTTATTTGACATAAATTGCTGGGAAACCCCCAAAGCAGTGTTGTCGCCCCGATGAAAATCCTTAGACTAGGTCCCTTGTGATAGTTGTTTTAGGGACGTAAAGTGAGGATAACGAGAATGGGTAATCGGGTTATTGTTGTTTGATGAAATTAATAAATTTATTTATTGTGGGTTGAAAACCTTATATGCTCACCAGGCTCCCAAGCCTGACCCACTCAGTTTTCTTTGTATTACAAGTAGTGGCGCGAGAGCATAAGTTGAACGACTTATCAATATATTTTGATTATAGGCCTGTAGTGAATATAACTGTTGTAAGGCTTATAATGTGTCGTTTATAATTTTGGTCTGTATCGGAACATGACATCCCGAGTTTTGTTATATAATGAAAATACATTTCTTTAAGAAATGCTTTGGTAAATCTTATTTTATCATATTTCGTTTTGGGAACAAATTCCGCAACTCTTTTAATCAAAGGATTACTCTGAAATTATTTTAAAAGCATAAATTAAACCGGTCTTTTTTGGCCATGAATTTGGGGATGTCACAGTTGGTATCAGAGCATTAGTTTAAGCGAACTAGGAATTTGTAAGATTTCTAGACCTAAACTTAGAATGCTAAGTGATGATTGTGAGATGAGTGTCTACCATATTTTAGACACGAGCACTAGTATATTTTAGGAAATATGCCTAAAATACTTTTATGTGCTAAATGTTATATGTTTGCGATATATGATGTTATTTGTTCGGATCTATGGTCTGTTGCCGACCGGATCTAGAAACTTTATGTGTTTAGAATTCTAAGCGTACGACTACGATATTAGAACTAGCATGTAAACGTTTTGGAGTGATAAGGAGAATTAAAAATATCGATCGTGGATAAAGATCTAAATTCGCCTTATTTGGTATATAGATTATAATGGCAAGAACTCGCAGTGGAGTTGGAAACGCAAACGGAAACAAGAATCAACAGCCGCAACCCCCGTTACTTGAGCAAGTACCTGTTGCAGGAGCTGCACCTGGGCCAATGACGATGGCTGGGGTACAAGCAATGATGCAGATGATGTTGGATCGCCAAATGGAGGAGACAAGGCAATTACTACAACAAAATAGGGAAGAAACTACGATACATGTTGAACAGCCCGAATTGAATGAATGGCAATCAGAAGGAGGGAACTATAGTGGGACTGTTGGTCAAGCCAACCCATCGATAGTTAGACGAAACCATCATAATGAAGGAAACGATGGACGTGGATGCAAATACAAAGATTTCATGGCATCCAAACCACCGTGTCTATCTGGAAGCCCGACACCGGTGGAAGTCATGAATTGGATCTCCGAAATGGAGACAATGTTTGAAAGTTGTGAGTGCAGCAACAAACAGAAGACCGCACTTGCAATTCCTCTGTTAAAATCTGGTGTATTGAGTTGGTGGAAGTTACTAGCTGATTCGATGCCCAAGGGGGAAGTTAGCAAGATGTCTTGGGAAGACTTTGTGGTACAACTGAAATTGCAATACTGCTCTGAGCAGGATCTTCTGGAAATCAACAATGAGTTCCAGAATTTGAAGAATGGAAAGATGAGCGTTACTGAATACGCTACTAGTTTTACGGAAAAGATGAAGCTTGTTCCTTACCTAGTTCCAACTGAACTCTCCAAGGTCAACAAGTTTGCCCTCGGATTACCAACGGACTTTGGTCCGATGGTCAAGCAAGCAACCACTTTGAAAGCCGCCATCCGGGCTGCTAAGAATGTTGAGACTCAGATCAGAGAGAAGGGTCTGGAGAGGGCAGAAGTTGGCGAAAAGAGAAAGTTTGAAGGAACTTCAGGTTCCAACAAGAAAAGAAAATTTTCAAAGTCTAAGAAGTTTGGAGGAAGAGGAGGAGGCGAAGCGAAATGGTGTGAAAAGTGCAAGAAAAAACACTCTGGGAAATGTAGTGAGGAAGTGACTTGCTACAAATATGGAAAGACTGGGCATTATGCCAATGAGTGTCCGTCCAACAAGAGGGTATGCTTTGGATGTAACGAAGAAGGGCACGTTTTGAAAGACTGTCCGAAGAAGAAGGATGCAACAAAGCCCAATCTTCCACCAAAGCCGAAGGCGAGAGCCTTTCAGATGACACTTGAAGCTGCGAAAGACGAAGCTGATGTCGCTTCAGGTACCTTTCTCGTAAACGAATTGACTGACCAAATTTTGTTTGATTCTGGAGCCAATTACTCCTTTATTTCGCATGAATTTGGTAGAAAACTAGTTTTGCCTGTTGATAGACTAGTTAATGCTTTAATAGTCGAGGTTGCTAGTGGCAAGTTTATACTTGTTAGTCATCGTATGAAAAACATTTTCATTGACTTGAATGGGAATAAGTTCCACGAGGAATTATTGCCTATTGAGTTAAATGGTTTCGACATCTTTTTAGGAATGGATTGGCTTAGCGCCAATGATGCCGAAGTATTGTGCAGGTAGAAGATAGTAAAAGTAAACCCGCCAGGGAAAGAGTCGTTTATGGTGTATGGAGACAAACGCCGAGTAAACTCTGGAATCATTTCCCTAATGAAAACCAGAAAGTGTTTGGCCAAGGGATGTACATCATATCTAGCATTTGTGATTGATGCTAAGAAGGAAAAGAAGGAGGTGCAGAATATTCCAGTGGTGTGTGACTATCCGGAAGTCTTTCCTGAAGATCTTCCTGGATTACCGCCTGATAGGCAAGTGGAATTCAGAATAGACTTGTTACCAGGAACGATGCCAATAACAAAAGCACCATACCGATTAGCACCAACAGAGATGAAGGAGCTTATGACACAACTTCAGGAATTATTGGACAAAGGTTTTATTAGACCTAGTTCGTCACCCTGGGGAGCTCCGGTGTTATTCGTAAAGAAGAAGGACGGGAGTATGAGAATGTGCATAGATTATAGAGAACTGAATAAGGCAACGATAAAGAATAAATATCCACTGCCAAGGATTGATGACCTGTTCGATCAGCTGCAAGGCTCAAGCTATTTTTCAAAGATCGACCGAAGGTCAGGATATCATCAGCTAAAGGTGAGAGAGCAGGATATCGAGAAGACTGCATTCAGAACACGATATGGACACTACGAGTTTTTGGTTATGTCATTAGGCCTAGCCAATGCTCCAGCATCTTTCATGGATTTAATGAACAGGGTTTGTAAACCATTCCTAGATAAATCCGTGATAGTGTTCATAGATGATATTTTGATTTATTCAAAAAGCAAGCAGGAGCATGAAAAGCATCTGCGGGAAGTGCTAGAAGTTCTGAAAAAGGAGAAGCTGTATGCAAAGTTCTCCAAATGTGAATTTTGGATTCAAGAAGTCCAATTTTTGGGTCATGTGGTTAACCAAGAAGGGATAATGGTTGACCCAGCAAAGATTGAAGCTGTGATGAAGTGGGAACAACCGAAAAGTCCTACGGAGATCCGAAGCTTTCTAGGATTAGCTGGATATTATCGAAGATTTATCCAAGGCTTTTCTTCGATAGCTGCTCCATTGACAGCTTTAACCCACAAGGGAGCTACTTATGCTTGGAGTGATAAGTACAAAGAAGCATTCGAGTTGCTAAAGAAGAAATTATGTAAAGCACCGATTCTTTCTCTACCCGACGGAGTTGAAGACTTCGCTGTCTATAGCGATGCGTCTATGGTTGGGTTGGGTTGTGTTTTGACCCAAAGAGAAAAGGTGATAGCGTATGCATCTCGACAGTTGAAAGAGCATGAAAAGAACTACCCCACCCATGATCTGGAGTTGGCAGCGATAGTATTTGCTCTAAAGATACGGAGGCATTACCTTTATGGCACAAAGTGCAAACTTTTCACTGATCATAAGAGTCTCCAATATCTCTTTAATCAGAAAGAATTGAATATGAGGCAAAGACGTTGGCTAGAGTTACTCAAGGACTACGACTGTGAGATACTTTACCACCCTGGTAAAGCAAATGTTGTCGCTAATGCTCTCAGTCGGAAAGTAGACCTTGAAAAGAAAAAGGCCAAGAGCGTTGAGAATTGAAGTTGTCTCGACAATTGTGGAAAGTATAAAGAAAGATCAAGAGGAAGCTTCAGAGAAAATGACCGAAAGGAAGAACGTTTGGGTAAGACGTTAGTGTTCAGTACAAACAACCAAGGGTTGAAGGTATTCCAAGATAGGATTTGGGTACCTAAGACGGGAGGAATAAGAGATCTTCTGATGGAAGAAGCTCACAAGACCATGTACTCGATTCATCCCGGAAGCACGAAAATGTATAGGGATCTGAAACCCTACTACTGGTGGCCGACGATGAAGCTCGATGTTGCTAAGTATGTGGCCGAGTGTGTGATATGTGCGAGAGTGAAGGCACACCATCAGAAACCATATGGGAGTTTAGAACCTTTACATGTACCCATGGCTAAATGGGAAGACATCACTATGGATTTTGTCACTAAACTGCCCAGAACAAAGAACGGTCACGACATGATTTGGGTGGTCGTGGATCGCTTCACTAAGAGTGCGCACTTCATAGCTGCCAATGAGAAATGGTCTATGGATAAGCTTGCGAATTCTTACATGAAGGAAATTGTGAGGCTTCACGGTGTTCCCTTAACGATTGTATCGGATCGTGACAGTCGTTTCACCTCAAGGTTTTGGAGAAGTCTACAAGAGGAATTGGGTACCAAGTTGTGTTTGAGTACTGCTTACCATCCGCAGACAGATGGTCAGAGCGAACGAACGATACAAACACTTGAAGATATGCTAAGAGCATGTACCCTGGAATTCCAAGGTAACTGGGATGAACATTTACCTCTGGTAGAATTTTCCTATAATAATAGTTTCCACTCAAGCATCAAGATGGCACCTTACCAAGCTTTGTATGGAGAAAAGTGTCGAACGCCGTCATGTTGGCTGGAAGCTGAGGAAAAGCAGTTTATGGGACCTGAGATAATCCATCAGACAGCTGAAAAGTTGAAAGTGATTAGGGAGAGAATGTTAGCAGCTCAGGATCGTCAAAATAGCTATGCTGACAAGAAAAGACGACCGATAACTTTTGAAGTTGGAGATTCGGTTTTGCTTAAAGTCTCGCCGTGGAAGGGACTTATAAGATTTTGAAAAAAGGGAAAGTTAATTCCAAGGTTTATTGGACCGTTTAAAGTTCTTCAGAGGATTAGGAACCAAGCTTACAAGCTCGAATTACCCGAAGAACTGAATGGTATTCATAACACTTTTCATGTGTGTTATCTGAGGAAGTTCACGGGAGAAGTTTCCGACATGATTCCACTTTCGGAATTAAGAATTGATGAAAACAAGAGATTAATCGAAGAACCAGAGGCAATCGTTGACCGTAAGACTAAAAAGTTGCGACGCAAGATGATCGATTTAGTGCTTGTGCGTTGGAAACATACGAATGGGCCAAATCTCACCTGGGAAACGGAGAGTGACATGATGAGTCGCTACCCGCATTTGTTTGTTGATGTGTGATTCCGGGGACGGAATCATCCTAAGGGGGAGAGAATTGTAACGCCGTGTTTCTAGGCTAGGCATTAATATTGATGTAATAGTCTAGGCCAACATTTGTAATTCGTTTTGAAGTAATAAAAATGAATTATTTGAGTATTATGTGTTTTATACTTAATTATGATGATATAGTAAATAGGGGTAATTAAAAGTTTAAAAATAAAAGATCATTTAGGATATTAATCTAAATGAAAGCGGTAGAGACCATAACTACGAGCCAATATAAAGAACAAAAATAAATATATATTTGATATATTTTTGGAGATATAACTCCCGAAAATAATTGTCTACGTATATTTTTCGACCTTAGTAATCAATTATAAAATTTGATATGTTGTAAAATAATATATATATATATATATATATATATATATATATATATATATATATATATATATATATATATATATATATGTCGGATTCATATATTATATCAATTTGGTATGTGATAGTACATAATTATTAAAACTATATGTATTGTATATATAGAAACTATATGTATTGTATATATAGAAGTTAATTGATTATGGTTTTGTTTTAAGAAAAGAGACATAAATATGTATATATAATGTTATATTAAATTAACTAAAGTTATTGGTTATATATGTTATGAGTTATGATGTACACGTCCAAAGTTAATCATATTGTGGCAAATAGAACATAAATACGTGTACATATTAATAAAATAATAATAATAAGAGGATAATAATGAGGGATGGATTGCTTAATGTCCAAGATAAAATGAATAGCCATCTTCATTCGTGTTATTGAAATTGAGATACGCGTACATTCAATGTATACGTGTTAATGATATGTGAATGACCAAAGCCTCCGTAATTGTAGTATAAATAGAGTGGCTTCTCTATTTTTGAAAGATACAATTAATAAAATCTAGAAAAGGGACAATTTTATATCAAAGAATCGTATTGGGAATTACTAGGAAGTGAGATATACAGTCGTTATATCAGGTGAGTACATAGTTACTTTCATCTTACACATAAATATGAAGTATTTTATATAAATTATGTGTTATGTGTGCATATTATCTGTATACTTGCTATCTATGCTGGATGAAGAATTTTATACATGTTTTAAATTATTTAAACTGTATATGTATTTTTATCTACAAATATGTTGGGTATAACATGGGTAGATAGTTGATGTGTGATGAAATAAAATTATGAGATGCCTCGATGTTATTGTGATCCAGTCATCTAGCGGAGTATGGATGACGACCACAGACTTTTCTAGATAGTCCTGTGGAATGCTGGAAGGCTCGCAACCTGTAGGTGTTAATGAGCTTGGGTGTTCATTTGCTGTACTCCATCTCCCACATGGTTGCCTTATTTGACATAAATTGCTGGGAAACCCCCAAAGCAGTGTTGTCGCCCCGATGAAAATCCTTAGACTAGGTCTCTTGTGATAGTTGTTTTAGGGACGTAAAGTGAGGATAACGGGAATGGGTAATCGGGTTATTGTTGTTTGACGAAATTAATAAATTTATTTATTGTGAGTTGAAAACCCTATATGCTCATCAGGCTCCCAAGCCTGACCCACTCAGCTTTCTTTGTATTACAGGTAGTGGCGCGAGAGCATAAGTTGAACGACTTATCAAGATATTTTGATTATAGGCCTGTAGTGAATATAACTGTTGTAAGGCTTATAATGTGCCGTTTATGCTTTTGGTCTGTATCGGAACATGATATCCCGAGTTTTGTTATATAATGAAAATACATTTCTTTAAGAAATGCTTTGGTAAATCTTATTTTATCATATTTCGTTTTGGGAACAAATTCCGCAACTCTTTTAATCAAAGGATTACTCTGAAATTATTTTAAAAGCATAAATTAAACCCGTCTTTTCTGGCCGTGAATTTGGGGATGTCACACTTAGGCCGTTGGTGGATGAATTGAAGCAGTTTTGGAGTACGTACTAAATACGCAACGACATATACATTCTTCAATATGAAAGCGATGTTGTTATGGACAATAAACGACTTTCCACCTCGTAGTAGTTTATCCGGTTGGAGCGGACAAGGGTACAAAGCTTGTCCGACTTGTAACGAAGACACTCTGTCATACCGCGTATCAAATAAAGTCGTATATGTTGGTCATTGCCGGTTCTTAGATGCTGGCCAACCATGGAGAAAAAGTTTGGACTATAATGGCGAACATGAGACAAGAGGCCCTCCTAGACAGTTTAGTGAGGAAGAAATACAAGCGCAACATGCTCGTCTATTGTTTCGTCCACCGGGTAAAGTAGCTGCTCAACGAGCTGGTATTAAGAGAGATCGTGAGGATTTTGAGTTGAATTGGTCTAAAAAGAGCATATTATTTGAACTTGAGTATTGGTCTTCTGTGGAGCTGAAGCACAACATCGATCTTATGCATATTGAAAAAAATGTGGGTGAGAGTCTTTTGGGTACTTCTCTGATGAATGATAAGTCTATAGACACATCAAATGCTCGGGCGGACTTGACAAAACTGAACATTCGGAAAAGTCAATGGTTGAAAAAGAGTGGCAACAAGTTCCATAACCCCATCCACCTTACTCGTTCACGAAACCTGACCGCATTCTTTTTTGTAAGTTTATAAGAGATGTGAAACTGCCGGATGGGTTTGGATCTAACATCGGTAAGAAAGTGAATGAAACCAATACTAACATTATTGGGTTGAAATCTCATGATTATCACATTCTTATGCAACGTTTGATACCCATTGGAGTTACAGGTCTTTTGGGAAAATGTGTTTATACACCAATAATAGAGCTTTGTATGTTTTTTAAGCAACTTTGTTCAAGAACACTATCGGTGAAGGATATTAAAGAAACGAAACCAGCCATTATTAAAATATTATGCAAATTTGAAGTGATCTATCCTCCTACGGTTGAAGATGATATTGAAGTTGACCCACCAACGAGTATCATCAATAATGTGTCTGATTGCGAGACTGATTATGATGAGGAAGATTCTGATTATGACAGTGATGTGTCAGCAGACACTGAAGTGTCTGAGAGCGAGAATGATTAAAAAAATCTTTACATTTGAGTAGTAAAATAAGGTTTGTATTTGTTGTAATCATATCATATTATATGTATATATATTCATATTGCGTTATAATTTTTCAGGATGTCATTTTTTTGGATTGCATTGCTCCATCTCATGGCTGCTGTGATGGGCCATGGAGGTGACGGTGGTGACGAGCCACCACATCCGTTCGGTGGAGGTTTTGGTGATCACCAGAACGATGGTAATTAAGATTTATTCTAATTCATTGTATTTCATATTGTATATATATAAAAAATTATTTTGGCTAATATTTTTTTTATGCAGCGGTGCCTCCGAAACGAAGAGGCATGGTAGTAAATATAAAAATGCACAAACTATTTAAAGCTAACGGTGAACGACCTCAGAAGATAATATTCGACATGAATACTCACATGCCGATTGGGGAGGTATACAAATGTTTCATTCGGGAGGTTGGGAGCAGCTATATGTGGCGGGACATCGGTTTCGATAAGGACACATGGAATGACGATTCTGAAGCCGAAAGGGTTGGCATGTTCCAATATCTTTCGGTAAACTATTTATAAAGTTATATATTTAATATTGTTTAATTTGATTTATTTTTAATTTCTATAATTTTTTGTAGGCATTGTTTGATTTTGGAGCGATTACAAATGATCTCATGGCTCCAACTTATTGGGCGTCACTGAACAATCAGATATCTAGGCGGTATAGAGGCCGTAAAAATATTGCAAAAAATCGTTTGACTGAATTTGCAGGGGATGTGGAGGCAGCTAGGGCTCAAGCCCCTATAGGTATGGATCTGTAGCGTTGGAATGCTGCTATTGACCACTTCTTAACAGAAAAGCATCAAAAACGATCCGCTGGAAACAAAGAATATCGGAAGAAGCAAGTAGTTAAGAATCGTGGAGGGACGTGCAGCTACGGTAGTGCTTGTTTTAAGAAAGTAAGTTACGATAATGCTTATTCAGTTATAACATATTTTTTAATGTTTATTCAAATATAACATATTTTGTAATGTTAAACAGAATTTGAATAGACTTGAACCATTTCATCGTGCGCATGTGAATAAAAAATGTGAATTTGTTGATCCTTTGGTTGAAGACCAATATGTAAGTTATTATTACTTAAAAATGAAGTAAATTGTTGGGTTTTTTTGTGTGTGTTAGTTTTAACGTATATTAACAATCTTTGTAAAATACAGAATGCCTTAGTTGCTGAGGTTGCTCTACAGACTCATCACATAGCCGACTCTGGTGGTGATTCAAACACCATTGATTGGATCGCAATATTTGAGAAGGTGTTGGGTACACGAAGGGGGCATGTGAGAGGCATTGGGCCTAAACCTTCTTCAGCTGCGGGTACAAGTGCTCCTTCCCAATGGCAGTTACAGTCACAAGCACCGCAACCAATACATGTACTTGTTAAATTCTTAAAGAATTTGGTAGCTTTGTTATACTGTTAAGAACTTGATGTATTTGTATTAATTTTTGGTAGCTCGTTAGTTTGTTAAATTGTTAACGACTTAATTCATTTGGTGCTTTGATGGTTTGATAGTTTGTTGAATTGTTAATGACTTAATGTGCTTGTGACTTAATTGTAGGATGTTGATGTGAATAATTTTCTTCAAAACCCGGCATTTGTGACGGCCATTGGAGACATTATTCGCTCGTTTAAAAACCAAGTCAACAACGAGGAAAACAACGATGGGGAAGACAAAGACACATAGTATTTCTTGTTTTTATGTTATGGATGATATTATTTTGGATTTATTAGATAGTTTATGAATGATATATTAGATGTTTATTTGGGAATTATTAGATAGTTTATGTAATATGGTATGTTTGACGTTTTATGTAATGTGGTATGTATTTATTTATGTCTTTTTTTTATCAACTATATATATATATATATATATATATATATATATATATATATATATAACTAATATCATAAAAATATGTTTTTTCTCCAAAAAAAAAAGCATTAGCAGCGACACCTTTAGGGACGACGGGGACCAAATGCGACGACCATAACTTCGGGAAGCTTTGCCGGAAAAACTTCGGCCGGTGGCCGGAATATTAATAGAGACGACGTTAATATCGACGACAAACGAGTATTAGAGACGACACTATTTGCGACAACAAACGAGTATTAGCTACGAGGTAATAGCGACGACATGTCGTCGCTAATACCTTTAGCGACGACAAGGGGCATCAATTGAGATGATTTTTGTCGCCGCTAAAGGTTCCGTTTTTTGTTGTGACATGGTTGATATTGAGTTTTTACACCAAATTCAAGTGATTACTTCTGCTCGTGTCGATCTTTATTTCGATTCAAAGTTCACTGATATGGTATTTTCGCATCCAAACATGAGTACTTCATTTTCACCTAGTTCACTTAATTATTGTTTGAATTGACGAAGACGGAATGGTTCTGGGGAAGTTATTGAATGGATATGCAACAGGAAATCAGAGCTGTTTTGGAAACAAATTCTCTCTCTCTCTCTCTCTCTCTTCAATATTATAATAAAAACAAAAATGGGATAAGGGGTATAAATGTCCATGCATTATATTTTCACCCATGAACTATATATATATATATATATATATATATATATATATATATAGACAGAGAGAGAGAGAGAGAGAGATGAATGATCATTTGAGAACTCAAAGTTTTCCGAGAACCCGAGAACCAAACGAAGGCCATTAGATTAAACTAATTGAAGGTTAGGATGCTTTGTGACATTTTTTGTAAATAACTAGGAAAGAAAAGAGGCGGGGGCATCTTATTCAAATGATCCAGGGGCATTTTAGAGATAACTTAATATACCCTTATCTGACTGAATCATGTTGAGCCCTTTCCCCCTCTCTCTTTGTCCCGCCTCTCTCATCCCTTCATCTCACCTCTCTCCTTCAACCATCCACACTCCTTAATGTCCAGCTCGTTGAAGTTGAATCAAAGTAACAAGAGACCGACAATGTGATTTGGATTGACAGATCAATTACATTCCCCTCACACCGTCTCAGTCGCCTCCAACATCCCTTAGACTAATGATCTGTAATCTCACATGAAATATCTTGTGAACGATCTATGTGTTCATCTTCAACTGCAACAATGATCGTCGAATACCTAAATCATTCGTTGGTGGATCGTCTCTCTCCTTCCTTCCTCCCGCGTTCGTCTCGCTTCTTGATCGCGTTCACTTACGCTCTTCCTCAACATCTTCTTACTGCCTCTAGATCTGAGAGCATCTCATTTATTCTCTGGAATCTTTGTATCCTTAATATGTTACCGCCTCTGCCTTTCCAAACCTAGTACATCGACAATGAGTCTCTCGCCCTAAGATCAAATATCTAGATGCATCTCATCGATTCAGTTTTTTTGTGTTTATCCAAACTCCAATTGATTCATCTCAGGTACATTTCGATCCATCGATTGCTTCTATCCATTTAATTTTCTTTTTTGATAATCAGATTTGTATCTAGTAGGCTATGTTGGTAGCATAAACCTATAATGATATTCGATTAGTAGTTTTTTAGAAGTCGATTGATTATGCTTAATTCATGTTGTTGAAAAGCAGACAACCAGATAATATTCCCTTACTATAGGTAGTTTCTGTTAGCCTAATAAGATTTTGGGCTTTATCCTGTATTAGGTTTTATGATTGGGCCTTTTCGCTAGGAAACCCTAATTAGCTAGTCTATATATTATGTCTTTCCCTTTCATTGTATTTTGTACTTCTCTTTGATAATAATACGAAACCCTAGCCGTTATATGTCTTTCACTTGTTAGTTTACATTATATCAGAGCTCGATTGATTATCTGTACTTTTCGTTTTGGGGGTGAGTTACTGTTCACCGATTACTATCCATCGATACTGTTCATCGGCGATATTGTTCATAACTGCCACTGTTTACCGACTACTGTTCATCGGGTACTGTTCGTCGATTACTATTCATGGGTACTGTTCATCGGCACTGTTCGCGTGCAATGTTCATCGACATTCTTTTTTGTGAAAATTTGGGTATGGTTTTCTTGATCATTTATGTATTCAATTTGATTTGATTTGTTTATTTTTTCGGTTTTGAGGGTTTCGTTTCGTCTGGCTTTGTTGATTTCGAGATCTTGATTGTTTTTACTGCTACTCGTATTTACTGTTTGACTGATATTGAAATATGGCCCCAAGAGATGATTCTCTTCAGTCCATTAGTATTCAACTTGATGGCAAAAACTATGCCTACTGGAGTTATGTTATGAAAAATTTCTTGCGAGGCAAGACTATGTGGGGGATTGTTACAGGTGACAAGAAGAAACCAACAGACGAGAAGGTTGATAATTATGCAACCTTACTGGATTCATGGGAGACTGATAACTCCAAGATCATTACTTGGATTAATAATTCTGTCATCCAGTCTATTGGTACTCAGTTGGTGAAGTATGACATGGCAAAAGAGGTTTGGGATCAATTGGCTAGGCTGTATACTTAGTCTAACTTTGCAAAGTAGTATCAGTTAGAGTTTGATATTCGAGCTCTCCAATAGAACAATCTCAGTGTTCAGGAATTTTATGCAGCTATGTCAGATTTGTGGGATCAGTTAGCTCTTACAGAAGCCGATGTGTTGAAGGCTTTTAAGCCTTATATTGATAGAAGGGAAGAGCAACGTTTGGTTCAGTTCTTGATAGCATTACGTTCAGATTTTGAAGGTCTGTATGGATCAATCTTGCATCGTACACCTCTTCCCATTGTTGATTCGGTTATTCACGAGTTGATTGCTGAAGAAACTCATATCAAGTCCCATGCTGACAAAGCTCCCAAGACAGCCACTCCTTCTGACTTTTTCTGTTCCACAACGACCTCAGTCTTCAAACCAAAATCGTCCCATAGTTGCATTTGATGAGTGTGCTTTCTGTAAGAAGAAGAAACATTGGAAGGCAAATTGTCCTTTGTTGACAAGTAAGGGAAATTAGCAGCAACAACAAGCAAGATCACCAGCACAGTCTCAGTCTTCACAACAGAACAAGTCTTCCGGACAGTCATGTCCTTCCTTTCCATCTTTTAGGCCACCACAGTATGCTGCTGCTACACCTTCAGTTGAGAATGAAACAGATTTCACACCACCATCAGCCTTGGATCCACAGATTGTTGAGCAGTTCATATAGTTCTTAGCTACCAATCCAACTGCCATGTCAGCTTCCATGTCTCATTCAGGTTTGTCTTCATCCAACACGTCAGGTATTCCTTTATCCTTGTGAATATTGGATTTTGGTGCATTTCATCACATGTCACCATATTTGTCATCTTTTGCTTCATTATCTTCTCGTACACCTGTCTCTGTTATGTCTGCTAGTGCTACACCCATGTCAGTAGAGGGTGTTGGTTCTATTGTCACTCCATATATATCTTTAACAGATGTGAATTACATTCCTACACTTGCTTTGAATCTTGCATCGGTCATTCAGTTGTGTAAATCTGGTTGTTGGGTCTTCTTTTTTGATTCATTCTGTTGTGTACATGACATTCAGTCTCGGAGGGTGATTGGGATAGGCCATAGACTTGGGGAGCTCTATGTTTTGGAGCAGCTACATGTTGCTGATGTTGCTGCATCTAGTGTCGATTTCTTGTCTTTTCGTTTAAACCCTTCATAGTCTGTTTTTTATCTTTGGCATTCTCGTTTGGGACATGTGTCAGCGTCTCGTTTACAGTTTTTGGTTTCTACTGGTGTGTTAGGCTCTTTGAAATTTGATGATATTTCTGATTGTTGTGGTTGTAAACTGGGAAAATTTTCTGCTTTACCGTTTAATAAAAGTGTCACTCGTTCTGTTGCTCCTTTTGATATCGTGCATTCTGATGTGTGGGGTCCCTCTCCGATCACCTCTAAATCGGGAGCTAATTATTATGTTTCATTCATTGATGATTACACTCGTTATACGTGGGTTTATTTTATGAAGCGCAAGTCTGACTTTTTCACCATATATAGTGAATTCAGAGCTCTTGTAAAGACTCAACACTTCGATGTCATAAAATGTTTTCGGTGTGATTTGGGAGGAGAATTTACCTCCAATGATATTAAACAATTATTGGCATCTGATGGAACTATACATCAATCATCTTGTATAGACACTCCTCAGCAGAATGGTGTTGCAGAAAGAAAACATCGACATCTCCTAGAAACTGCTAGATCCTTACTACTTTCTGCTCAAGTTCCCAATATGTTTTGGGGAGAAGCTGTTCATACCGCCACTTATGTTATTAATCGAATTCCTACTACGTACACTTCCGGGAAGTCTCCTTATGAAATGTTGTTTGGACAACTTCCAGATTATTCATCATTACGAGTGTTTGGGTGTACATGTTTTGTCTTGAAGCCTCATGTAGAGAGAGATAAGTTGTCTTCAAAATTAGCTCTTTGTGTTTTTCTCGGATATGGTATTGGTCAGAAAGGTTATCGGTGCTATGATCCTTCAAATCAGAAACTGTATGTCTCTCGCAATGTCACTTTTTGGAACATATTCCATTCTATAGCATTCCTGTTCAGTCACATGATGCAACCCGAGAGGAGCTTGGTACCATTGATCCGTTTAGCATTGACATTGATGATCCACCACATGTCACTGATCCACCACTTGTAGCTGATCCACCTCTGCCTGCGAATCATCAAGATCCCCCTCCATCGAGTCATTAGCGTAATAAGTAGTCCACAAAGCTTCCTGACTTTGTCTATTCCTCTTACTCATCGGTGTTTGCCTCCTTTATTGCTAATATACATCATCTCTCTGAGCCAACATCCTACAAAGTGGCCGTTTCTGATCCCCTTTGGCAGACCGCTATGGCCGAGGAAGTTGCAGCTCTTTATCAGACTCATATATGGGATCTGGTTCCGCTTTCGCCCGAAAAACACACGATTGGTTGTCGTTGGGTATATAAAATCAAAACAGAGTCTGATGGATCCGTTGAGCGTTATAAAGCCAGACTTGTTGCGAAAGGGTATGCGCAAAAGTATGGTATGGATTATGAGGAGACGTTTGCTCCTGTTGCAAAAATGACGACTGTTCGCACCTTGATTGCAGTTTCTTCCATTCGCCAATGGAAGATTTATCATATGGATGTCAAGAATGCTTTCTTGAATGGTGATCTTCATGAGGAAGTATACATGTCTCCTCCCCCCTGGTATTGCTCACCAACCATGTGAAGTTTGTCGACTTCGGAAGGCACTATATGGCCTCAAACAAGCCCCTCGTGCTTGGTTTGAGAAATTTTCTACGGTGATTACTTCGCTTGGTTTTCAACCAAGTAACCATGACTCGGCTCTATTTATTCGATGTACGAATGCAGGTCGGATTATTCTTTCCTTATATGTCGATGACATGATTATTGCTGGTGATGATCATGATGGTATAGAGTCTTTAAAGCGTGATTTGGCTCACCATTTTGCTATGAAAGACTTGGGTTTGCTACATTATTTCTTGGGGATTGAATTTTCTCAATATCCAAAGGGTTATCTTTTATCTCAAATGAAGTATATTTCAGATTTGTTTGAACGTGCACGACTCACGGATAATCGAATAGTTGATACGCCTATAGAAAGTAATGCAAAGTACTCTCCAACTGATGGTGTCCCATTATCAGATCCAAGCCTTTATCGTACCATTGTTGGGAGTTTTGTTTACCTGACTGTCACTAGACCAGATATTGCTCATGCAGTTCATGTGGTTAGCCAGTTTGTCACTGCTCCTACTACTGTTCATTGGGAAGTTGTTCTTCGTATTTTGAGATATTTACGTGGTACTTAGTTCCACACTCTTATGTTTCCATCTACATCATCTCTTGAGCTGCGTGCCTATAGTGATGCAAATTGGGATAGTGATATTTATGATCGTAAGTCCACTACTGGGTATTGTGTTTTTCTTGGAGATTCATTGATATCATGGAAAAGCAAGAAACAAGATGTTGTTTCTTGATCTTCTACAGAATCTGAGTATCGAGCCATGGCTATCACCACTTGTGAGATTTTTTGGTTGAGATGGCTTCTTGCAGATATGGGCGCTCACATCTCTCAGCCTACCCCTTTGTATTGTGATAACGAGAGTGCGATAATGATTGCCAGGAATTCAGTGTTTCATGAGCGCACAAAGCACATTGAGATTAACTGTCATTTCACACGTCATAATCTCCAGAAGGGCACTATCTCCATTCCTTATGTTCCTTCCTCTTTGTAGATTGTTGATATGCTTACGAAGCCGTTGACTGCTCCTCGATTCCATTTTCTGTCTGACAAACTCTCAATGCTTATTGCTGTTGCATTGTGAGTTTGAGGGGGGGGATGTTAGCCTAATAAGATTTTGGGCTTTATCTTGTATTGGGTTTTATAATTGGGCCTTTTCGCTAGGAAACCCTAATTAGCTAGTCTATATATTATTTCTTTCCCTTTCATTGTATTTTGTACTTCTATTTGATAATAATACGAAACCATAGCCGTTATATGTCTTTCACTTGTTAGTTTAAAGTTTCATCCTCCTGTCAAGCTCAAACCAACACAGATTCAAGAATAAATCCTTATGTTGATTGTTTTTGCCTAACCGTTAAGTTGAACCTGTTTAGTCAATATGTTTTTAAAAAGCGTTAAATCCTTATTTTGATTGTAGCTATAAAAATAGACGCATGTGTTATAGAAAAATATAGATATTTGATTGCACTTAAGATGTTCGATGAAATGCCTCAATGAGAAATATCACATGATAACTTCACTTTGACTTCATGAATGATGAACCAATTCCAATTTAGGATTCTGAACAATTTTTTTTGGTTATATTTTGAGAAATGTAGGAGGAGAGAGCCATATCTTTGCGCCACAATATGATTTTAAACCGCATCTAGTAAAAACATGCATGTATTCATTTGATGGCTATGCAAAGTATAAAGAAACTCAACTACTATGTTGTCTAACAAAATCTGATCTTGCTTTGGTTTTTTTGATGTAATAGATTCAAGCAATTATTAAAATGTTGATCATGGATATTTAGCAAGTTCTTATCATTCTGGAATAATATCTAGATTTATGATCATCTCTTCATACCATGAAAGAATGACATCATCTGGAACAATAGTAAGAACTTTTGCAATCTTTTTTTTTTTTTTTTTTTTTTTCAATTTGGAATTGGAATAAAAAAATACATAAAGTTTAGGGTAGTTGTAATTGGTCTTGGTGTTGGGCTACTTCCTATGTTTCTCCATGGATGCATTCCATTTTTAAAAGTTGAGGTATTTTTTTTAGTTTTTATGCCAAATTTATTATTAAAAAAAGGTTAGAAAAACATTTTGCAATAAAAAGTTGCTTATAATCTTCACTCACTTGCTTACTTGTGCTACTTGTTCATGCAGTTGAGTTGGATTCACATATGAATCCATTCTTAGATTTTGCACCCTTGGATCATTTTGCTGACATCATCATTCGTTCAAACCCTTTTACTTTTGTCCACCAATTTTATAAAACGTATCTTAGGTTTAAATTTTGGAAACCTAATAAAGACAATTAAAACTCACCAAAAATAAAATGTTTAAAATTAGGAAACCTAATAAAGACAATTAAAACTCACCAAAAATAAGATGAATAAGACAGAAGTGCCCTAATTTAGTCATGTTCTTTCTCATTTGCACGCCTCCATTCTTATCTTCTCATCGACACATACACATGGAAGTGTCGTAATCCTCCATCCCCAGCTGTTGAAGCTTCCTTCCTCCCTGCCAATTGCATACCACTGTGTTTATATTTCAAATTTGATGAAAAAAAATCCTAATTCTACTCTTGCTTTCAGCATTCTTCCTTCTCTGTTGGGATTTTCATATCAATAAGTCATCATCATTATCGGTAAGCTTTTTGACCATCCCATGATCATCTTTGTGTTTCCTCTATCTGGAAAATTCATCTTTACCAACAAATGCATCCTATGATCTCAGATGGAATCAAAGATTCAATTGTATGTTCATCTTCTTTCTCCAACCCACTCCAAGTTAGGTTCGTCATCCTCTCTGTCAATGGAGGATTCATTTTTATTATATGCAATTATTGTGGTTTGTTTGAAGAATTAGCCCCCCGCAATCATTTCTTTTTTAAAATTATGAATTCAATTATATCTTTGTGTGATGTTCTTATAGAGAAATTACATTATGGATGTTGTATTTTACCAAAATTTCTATTTCAAGATTCGCCAACCACCCGCTCGACCAAATGCTTAATATTGTCGGTAGAGATTATATTCAAGTAAACATTTTACTCGATTCTTATGAAGTTGTTAGTATATTGCTTCGTTTTTTTGGCTTCCTTTATTGTTTATTGGAATTATTTTAGGTATTTTTTGGCTTCCTTTGTTGTTTATTGGAATTAGTTTAGGTATTTTTTGAACTCCTATTTTGAAAGTGTTTATTGCCTATAACCAAAATCATACAAGATGAAGATACTAAGTTGATTATTTTTAGAGATATATAGATAATGATAATCATATGTTTTTCTAATCATTTTTATTACAACTTCATACCTGTCCATCCACATCCTGATTAAATCTTAGTTACCAAGATAAATTGATTAATCAACATGCCTTAGTTTTTAGATTGTAGATTTATACAAAATAGGTCTTATGCAAATATACCATGCCATATATTATTGCAGATAGCAAACATTTAGAAAACAAATAGTGTCATATTGGTAGTCACATCACTTTCTATGATATCACAACTCACAAGAATTTTATCATTTTTGCGTCAATTTGATCTTATGTTATTACAATTTGCAAAGTCTTGGCTAAGCATGCATCGGTTGTTTACTAGCATTGTTTGAATGCAGAGATGTGCATGGAAGCATATATTCTCTGTTTGATGAAACTGAAGATGATGATATTAAAGCCTCATCTTCTTACCCCTCCCATGAAATTGATGAACAGAGGAATGATAGAGCAATGGATGGACTACAAGATAGGATTCTCATGCTAAAAAAGGTAAGCATGAAACATAATCTTAATAAAGGAAAGAACTTTTACAAATTTTTATAAATCGAAGATTTATTTCAAGCAAAATTAATGTGGCTCAATGCTACATTTTTAAAATTTTTCTCTCCTCATAAGTTTTATACATTATAATATATATATATATATATATATATATATATATATATATATATATATATATAATTTTATGATTACACTTTATAAAGTGCCAGACCCATTTTGTTTTGAATTTTATGACTTTTAAACATGATTTATCATTTTTTGTGTTAATGGCTTATGTAGTGAAGTTTTCATTAGATAGGAGGACCAATAAAAATAGTAAATCGCTTGATCAAGTGTAGTAAGTTTTATTTGGTACTCAAAGGAAATCAAATAAAAAATTGCAAGTTGTTGTCAAGGGTTGAAATCGTAATATTCATTGGATAGGAAGATTTTGTCACAGAAGGATGCTGTTAATCCAAACAGCTGTCAAAAGGTTAAAAAAAAGAAAGAAATTGTAATTGGTTTTTTGGTTCAAGAATAAATAATTGTTGTTATGTTGCTATCAGTAGAAATGTAAAGTTTTCTGTTTAATTATGATTAAAAGACAAGTTTACTCTTCAAATGCACATTTATGTTTAGCCTAGATAAAAAGATGAATAGATTTGGAAGCTGTATAGATAAGACATGACTTTTATCCTTTGTAATATATATATATATATATATATATATATATATATATATATATATATATATATATATATATTCTGTTGTACGATCACATAATTGCATATCAATGAAAACACTCCACAACCTTATGCTAATATTATATTTGTTGTCAAATTTTACTATTTGTTACTTAGTAAATGATATGTATTTTGAAGTCAGTTTCCTTTTATGACCTTACATGATAATTTTTTCATATAATATATTTTTGAAGTATTTTTTTATTTATCAATTTACTTTTTGGATGTTGTTTATAGGCTCTACTTGCAGGAAAGACAACCTTATTGTTCACTGAGATCATCACAATATCCTTCATGTCATGCATTACATGAGGTTAGTTTTGATTACAACTGTTGATACAATTTTTTTATATATAGTTTTCTAATTTGGAAATTCATTATCATTCTAGCTTTGTTTTTTAATTTATTTATTTTCAAATATGTTAAGTTGTTATTAGTGTCATAAATAATAATAATAAATTTCCAAAAAATATATATAATCACCCACTAACACACACTCTTGCACTAGAAAGCATATTCATGCTTATGATGCACCATATGTTAAATTTTTACTATTTTAATGGTTAGTGTTTATAGTTTGTTATGATTAATTTCTACAACTCATTTGTTATTTATTATATTGGTAAATTTATTTACTGTGTAATAATAAAGTATTCAAATATTAAAATACTGGGTTGGCAAATTGGGAAGGGATAGGTTCTGAAATCTAATGAACCGATGTAACACATTGGTTCCTAATTGTATATAATAAAAATAACATTCTAATTTTACAAAAACTTAAAATAGCCTTATACTTTTAGCAATCATGTTTTGTGCACACTTTTATTTAAAGATATCTCCATTTGTTCTAACTTATATTAAACACTTTTTCTCATAAAGTTTCATAGACCTGAATATAGTTCAAAAAATCATTATAAACAATTCACAAATCGAGACATACTTACAAATATCATCATGAAATTGTTGGATTAGGTGTCTAAGCTCATAATTATAATTGGTATATACTTGAATTGATAGTAACACAGTCCTTTTGGGTTGCCCTCAAAACTAGCAACTAGACAGGATGACTTTTGGATAGAGAGATTGAATTTATTATTTTATTAATAAATTGAAATAAATGATTTGTTAATATATTATGAGAATAATATATTAATTATAAATAGTAATATTTAACTAATATTTGATCAGAAATTATTTGGAATTAATTTCGAGATTAAAAGAATTAATTAAAAGTGCAGGGGCTAAAGTACAATTGTTCAATAGTTGAGCAAGAGGTTCCAAAACCTTCCTAGGAAGGCTTGGACGGTTTTAGATGGATAATCTAGGGTTTCTAGATTATGCCAGGTAGATAATTAAGGAGGTGGATAATTACCAAATTTGAAATATTAATATTATATTAAGATTAGGGTTATCCAGGACATCCTTGTTGCACTATAAATAGACTTGTATCCCTAAAGAATTTCGGCCATCTGAAACCCTAGAAGAATAGCCGAAATTCCTAGCTCTTCCTCTCTTCTCTCCTATCTCATCCTCTTGCTTGTTTGGGTGTGATCTACTAGAGGAATGACACTTGTGACGCTTGCTCTTAAGGTTTCAAAATTAGTATATTCCTCCTAGGGTTTTCCATTTGATGTTCAAAAGTTTTATGTTCAATTAGAGAAAACATATATCAAGAATTAGGGATGCATGCATACATAGGTTTTTGTTTGTTATGCTCAAAATCCATCAGTGATATCAAAGCCTTAGCTTGTTTTCTATTGAATTGATTAAAATTGTTTGAATTTGATCATTTAGGGTTTATGGAAATTAAACCCTTTTGGACTTAGGGATTTTCGATTCTAGGGTTTCTTGAGCCCTAGGTTTCAAAAATTAGGAAAGGGTTTTAACCCTTTCCATTGCCTTACAAATTTCGAAATTTGGGTATCCTTAATCCTCACGGATTTCGAAAATGGCAAGGATTGAAATCCTCGCCTTCCTCCCCAAGAAAAGCTATTTTCGAAAATTAGGGTTTCTTGATAGGGTTTTCTTATTTTTGGTAATTATCTCTTTATTTGATTAATTGGATAATTATGAAATTTGCATTATCCCTCCCGTGTTTTTCAAAATTAGGGGGAGAGGATTATGTTAAATTATTTTGATTAATTTAATTGGATAATCCGAAAATTTTATTTAATAAACTAATTAAAGGTTTAATTAATAGATAATTACTAAATCATTTGTTTTTAATTTCTTAAATTTAAATTAAATTGTTTTAATTTCGAAATTTAAAGATTTAAAAAACCCTAGTATTTTGAAAACTTTAAAATACACCTTATACTATATGTAAAATTAAATGTTTAATATTTACTATATGTATAAGACTAATTCAGTCGAACCGCTAGTACGACTCATTCACGAAGCCGATCTATAAGAGGGGGGGGGGGGTTATAAGGAAACTGTCTATAAAATGGTAGTTGAATGGGTGTCCACTCTCACCCACCGCTTCTTTGATTGGTGGAGGGTCATTCGCCGAACGGGTTTGATAGGACAAATAATTTACATTAATAAGTATAGTGAGTTATAAAGTAACTAAATTCCTTTTATAAAAATTCTTAATCTTAGTTACTTTAGGAAAAATGTGAATTTGATGCTAACCCATGAAATTGCACATTGCACTTTATAAGTCGTTAGTGAAGCGTGTGTGGTTAACCGACACACTAATGGGGACTAACAAAGAGTGGCGTGTCTCGTAAATTATCATTGATTAATGGAGCGCATGTGGTTAACCGGCACATTAAAAGGAGATGATAAATGACATCGAGAGTACCAAGCTAATTTGCATGGTTATTCGCATCATGTTTCTGATCCTCGGTATCTCAGTCACAAATGGAAGAGCATAATCGAGATTAAACATGTCATTAAATAGTTCAATAAATCTCAAAAGAACTAGGAATTTCATTAAAAGAAACCTAATTCGTTCAAAATTTCGTTTTTCGTGGTGAAATTGGTAAATCGTCATTTACCTACCTTTAAATAATTTACAATTAGATTATGGCATCCTTTTTCTAAGTTGTGAATTACTTAGTTGGATCATAGCCTTGATATTTCATTTGGGTGTTATATTCAGGATTATTCTTATCTAACCAAAACTATCCTTCTTTTGTAGATGTATACTCCTAACTATGCTTTTGGTTCCTCCAACAACAAAAACAACTCCTCCAACAACAACTTCTCACTATTGAACATCTGCTCGAGGGTTACTTTTGATGGCACCAATTATAATGATTGGATGCGAAACATCAAAATTGCTCTTCGCTTCGAGGACAAAGAGTATGTGCTCGAAAAAGAACTTCTCGAGATCGATGAAACTAAAGCTACTCCTGAAGAACTAACTAAGTATAGGACACACTATAATGATGCAACAAAAGTTGTTTGCATCATGGTAGCGACTATGACTCTTGAGCTACAAAGGTTCTACGAGGATTACTAGTCGTATGAGATGAACAAGGACTTGATGCAAAAGTACCATCAAAGAGCTCGTCAAGAGAAATACGAGGTAGTAAAGTCCCTCATCACTAGCAAGATGAAAGATGGAGAGTCCGTCAGCAGCCACGCGCAAAGAATGCAATGGTACGTAGAACGCTTGCCAAAGCTAAATGTGAACTTTGATGCGGAATTTGCTATTGATATAGTCTTTCACTCATTGCCCAATTGATATGATCAGTTTATCATGACTTATCATCTAGACAACCAAAAGACCACATTGGCTCAACTTCAGAACCTACTGCGAACTGTCGAAGGAGGATTGAAGGGAAAAAGTGTTGCCTCCACTCCTGCTGCTGCTCCAGTTTTGGCCATTGGGCAAGGAAAGTGGAAAAGAGGAAAGGTCCTCTAAAACAGAATTGGAAGGGAAAGTCCTAAGTCGGGTCATCAAGCAATGGACCCAAAGGAAAAGCCAGTTCTGATGCTCCCCCTGCCTCTAATCCTAAAGAGGCTACTTGCTTTTACTGCTACGAGAAAGGGCACTGGAAACGAAGCTGCCTAAAATACTTGCAAGATATTAAGGATGGCAATGTGAAGCCAACCTCGACAATTATTTACACTATCTTATCTAATAACTCATCATATTCTCATTATTGGGTCTTTGATACAGGATGTGGTTTTCACATTTGTTTTGATATGCAGTGGTTAAGAAGAAGTGAGGATGTGGAGCATGGGAGGATGAACTTGATCATAGGCAATAGGAGATCGTCACCTGTTACCAAGATTGGAGTTTATAACTTAGTGCTTAGTAGTGGGTTAGGTTTAGATTTGATGTTGCTACTCGTCAGAGATGACACGAAACATCATTTCATTTCATGCTTTATTTAAACAAGGTTTTAGATATTCTTTCAATGATGAGAATGGATCTATTTCTGCTTTTAAAAATGGTGTTTTATTTTGAAGCTTTACCTTGTGATGGTGTGAATGAAACTATGATGGTTGTAGACAATTTAGGTAATAGCGTTCTTCAAATTGATTCGTATAATGGTATAGACAAAGCATGCTTGTGGGATTGTCATCTTGTACATGTCAACAAGAAACGCATCGCCCAACTCCAAAAGGATGGAGTGTTCACTACGAGAAAGCAGGCCTTTAATGACAAGCAATTTATGATACACATTGATTTATGATACGCAAAAATGTGTGACCTAAAAATAATGTCATCTCTTTAGAAATTTTAAGGATTTAGGACGCGCAATTTTTGCGTGCCCTAAAATTAGTGTTAGAGAAAAAAGACGGAGGGCGCTTATTATAAAAGGTGTGTCATCTCAACATGTCGTTTTATAATTTTTAATGAAACACGCTCTTTAATAACAAGCGGGAAAAAGAAAAGTCTAAAAATTAGAAAAGCGCGCTTTCACTTCCCTCTTTACCCTAAGCATTTTTTGACGCATCTTTATTTCTCCCCACAAACATAATCGACGATACTTTTTTCCCCTCCCCAAATCGACCGCCAACTACTCCCCTCGCACTCTGACCAACGCTATGTGCTCTTTCCTGGTCGTCGACCCTCTGCCATCGCCGAACCTCCGCCAACGTCGCACCTTCTGCGACGCCTTCCTCTGCCATTGACCTTACCCCTTCCAAAGCCGATTGTATTCATGCAGTTAAATTCGTTCCTATTCCTCATTGACCTTCATATCTTCATTACTACCCTAATTTTGGATTATGATGACTCTTTGAATCCATATGCATGATTCTACAGGAAAAATCGATGTAGGTTCTCAAGTATGGTTGGAAAACCCATCGATGGTTGAATCATCATAGATACACGGTAGCATTGTGCTCACAGATTCGAAAAGTTATGAACAATGGCGGGTCCTGTGGGTCGTAGATGAACGAACGCGTCGCAATCAATTCGTGGATCTAGAATCACCATTGCAATTGTTTTCGGAGTTCTACTCGGATGCATCTTTGTATTTTTATGCCCTCATGGTCTTTTCTCTGATTTATCTAATCCCACTTCTCATTTTCGGAGTTATCATCTTTCCAAATCGAATCCAAAGGTTCAATTTCCTGAACTCATAGTCACTTATGTTCTATTGTTACACGAAATTACTCCATCTTCAGTATTTATTTTTCTTGCTTCAATAGGTTGCTTAGGAATACAATTTGTTAACCTGAAGATTTGGTTGACTTTGTATGTGCAAAACTAGTCTTTGACTTTTTATCGGATCAAGCGTTTCTCTTGATTTCTGTGAATGGTTTGAATCTATTTAATCTGCTAAATTTTATAAATGGAGAACATCAATAAATTGATTGGCTGGTTTCTAGGAGGGTTTTTTAATTCCTCTTCTCAAATCTGTAGATAATTTTGATGACTCGTTATTCTTCGGCTACCAGTGAAGCTTATGAGTCTGTAACATCCCGAAATTCAGGTACATCTCTTATACCCTTCTTCTTTTCCAAGTTGTCAGGTTTGGCCCCTTAAAGAAAACATTAAGGCAAATGAGTACACTGGGCGTACTGGAGAGTACGCTGCACGTACTCATGCGCTTAATTAGACGCGGACTCGCCTAGGTACGCTGGGCATACCCAGGGTTACGCTGGGCGTAGCGGGCCCAGATGCAAACCCTAATTTGTGGCTTGTACACTATAAAAGGAATGCTAAGGCCTTATCCTCAGCCACTATTTCAGAGAGTGAAACCCTAATAGAGAGCTACCCTTCGTTCCTAGCTTGTGTGTGTGTGTGTTCTAAGCTTCAAAGTGCCATTTCAAGGTGGTGAAAGAGAAGAGGAGGCCATTTTAGGAGCTAGAAGTTGGTGGACAAGAGTAGATCTGAGTTCTACAGAGGTTGGAGCTTCTTTCTGAGGTAAAAAGCTCAAAGCTTTCCTTGTCATTTGTGATTTGTGCTTCTTGGACCAATTGTTAGGGTTTTTGGTCCCAAGGTGGAGACTTTATGAGCAAATGGTATCCATTGGCCTAGATCTGCCATAATTCAGGGTAATATGAGTTGTATGTTCATAAAAATCCAATCTTGGACGTGAATATTGAGCCATGCATGAGATCTAGACTTTATGAGGAAGAAGGAAAGGTGTTAGAGTGATTAGGGACCTTTACAGCCATGCAAAGGCTTAAAGGTCTCGACTTTATGGATTAAGTGATCTTAGAGAAGTCAGATCTAGAGTTTGAGCTTATGTCTTAACCGTTTAAGACCAAAATCCAAGAAAGGCTGAAACTGAGACTTACGCTGGGCGTAAATCTCAGTACGCGCAGCGTAAGGGTCCGAGACCCCGATTCTGGATCGCCGGAGTACGCCCCACGTACAAGAGCTGGTAAGCGCCGCATACTGCCCCTGTTGACTTTCGTTGACTTTTAGGGTTTTGGTCAACATTTGGACTTTTGGGTCAAGGAGGGGTAAAATGGTCTTTTACCCTTCTGTGGGATTGTAGAAAGGGATTTAATCTAGCCTTTGAGAGCCATTATTTATTTGAGGATATTGTGTATGTGATTAGGCGGGGGGCTAGATCAGTATATTCGTGTGCGAGATTATCCGAGTTACCCGAGGTGAGTCTTCTCACTATACATTACCTAGAGTGGTATTTATGCGTAGACCAGAGGGTCTTGTGTGCTATGTGTATGAATGCGATTATGTGCATTGTGATATATGTATGTTATGTGTTGTATAGACCGGACCGGAGGGTCCAACGATATAGACCGGACCGAAGGGTCCAACGATATAGATCGGACCGAAGGGTCTAACGATACAGACCGGACCGAAGGGTCCAACGAGCTATGACCGGACCAGAGGGTCCAACGAGCTACGGGACTGGAGGGTTCTGCTGAGACACATCGACCGGAGGGTCGTACTGTAGCCTTGAGTGGCGTATGTGTTGTATGTGGTATTTTGGGGAACTCACTAAGCATTTATGCTTACCGAGTTGTGTGTTATGTGTTTCAGGTACCAGTGAGGATCGCAGGAAGGCGCCGACATGATCAGTACACACTCATAGAGATTATGTTGAGATTTTGGGAAATGTTTTGTGATGATGACATTGGATACATTATGTTTTGATATTGTTTTATGGTTAAAAGTATGATTTAAAAATGAAAAATTGTTTTGGAAATTTACGTTGTTACAAGTTGGTATCAGAGCCTTGGTTTGAGGGATTCGGATGCACCTTCGGGTGTATTTGAACTCAAACTGAGGATTTGAGAAAGTTTTTCATGAAATAAACAATTTTTCTAAGGAAGTAAAAGAATTTGAGGAAAAACAGAAGGAAGGAGTGTGTACGATCAGCCAGCGCCCGAACGGTGATTTCCCAAAATACCCTTACATTATGTGTTACGAGATATGTTATGATATGTTATGCATGCTAGAGTAGGCTAGGTATTCATATTAGGACTAGAGTGACCTGATTTGTGATGTCGTAGCCTAGGAAGATTTCTGCTGCTATGAGATGCTTGAGAGTGAGTAGGTAGCAGTGAGGAGCTGATGAGAGGTCTACCGAAGGGTAGCCTATGCTAGCGAGATGTAGAGTACTTGTGACCTGGGATCCAAGGAGGAGGACTTGGGGTGAATACCGATGCATTGTGGAAGGTAGTATAGGGCCCGTACTACTGGAAACACCGGATCGGTGAACAGTCCAAGTAAGAATCCTTAGGGTACTAAAGAACAAGTAGGGTTGAGTATCGAGTGCGAGTATACTCGAGCGAATCTCTGATTTCTTTTGTGTTGCATTTCAGAGACATCATGGTTGGGACGCGCCACCACCCAGGAGGCAGTGGTACCAGTGGTACCAGTAATGAGGAGATCCGTAGGTTGATTCACGAGGAGGTGGCTGCGGCCATTCGAGCTGAGATACCAGAGATGTTCGGGTCTATCAAGACCACGCTGATCGAGACTTTTGATGAGTCGTACACTGCTCTTACTGATGTTGCTGTTGTTGCGGCCACCGCAGCCGTCGCTGCTGCCAGGCCGCAGGGGGTGACTCGTTGCTGTACCGAGAGTTCAGCACCACGAAGCCACCAGAGGTTGATGGGACGCAGGACCCGATTGCTGCAATGAGGTGGATTTCTGATACCGAGGGATGCTTCTACACCTGCTCGTGTCCGGAGCACCTGAGGGTTCGGTTTGCGCTGAACCAGCTTCGCTTGGGAGCGAAGGACTGGTGGAAGTTTGTGACGGCAGACTTCACTACGGCAGAGCTTACTGCGGTGACCTGGGAGAGGTTCACCACGATGTTTCGAGATGAGTATGTTCCCCCTGTGGAGAGGGAACGTCTAGCCCAGGAGTTCTTGTCCCTCAAGCAGGGAACTGAGTCTGTGACAGTGATTACGAGGATGTTTCATGAGAGGGCGTTGTTTTGCCCTGAGCACGTGTCGACTGAGCAGGCACGTATGAGCCGGTACTTGAGCATACTGAGGAGGGACATCCGTGAGTTCGTGGCGAACTCGTCATACCGGACATTTGCTGAGCTCCAGGCAAATACCCGGAAGAGAGAGATTGAGCTGGAGACTCAGGTCAGGGAGGAGGCTGAGTCTCAGAGGAGGGACAGTCGACCAGCACAGGCGCAGCCGGCAGCCAAGCGGGCAAGGCTCGCTGACTCGAGATCTGGGGGTCCGAAGGGCCGCACTTGTGGGAAGCGCGACAAGAGCCACGAGGGAGTGTGCAGAGCTGGGGTGTGTTACAAGTGCGGAAAGGAGGGGCATTATGCGAGGGATTGCCCCAAGGGGTTCACGGTTTGCTTTCATTGCAACCAGACCGGCCATCGGAAGGCCGAGTGCCCACAGCTACTGCAAGGGTCAGCGCAGGGATCTGCACCTACTACTCGAGCTACTGAGATCCGGCCAGCGAAGGCCGAGACACCAAAGGCTCGTGGGAGAGCCTTCCAGTTGACAGCGGAGGAGGTCCGCGCAGCGCCCGATGTCGTGGCTGGTATGTATTCTTTCATTTATTTATGCTGAGTTTGAGATATTGTGCTTATATTATGATATGCGTAGGTACTTTTCTTGTGAGTTTTGTACCTGCTTTGGTGTTATTTGACTCGGGTGCGAGTCGGTCTTTTGTGTCGTTAACGTTAAGTCAGCACATCAGTATCCAGCGGGAGGCGTTGAGTTGACCTCTACGAGTTTCCATAGCTGACGAGCGAGCGGTGTATGCTACGGATGTGATTCGGGGATGTGTACTCGAGATCTTCGGTGTTGAGTTTCCGATTGATCTGGTCCCGATTGCGATGGGGGATGTGTGTGTCATAGTGGGCATGGATTGGTTGAGCCGTTTTGGGGCTGTTATAGACTGCGAGCGACAGTTGGTGACGATACGAGACCCTAGTGGGGGATTTCTTACGGTGTACGATGAGGGTACCCGTTCAGGGTCAGCATTCTGTTCGGCTGCTAGAGCGAGGCAGAGTCTACAGCAGGGCTGTAGTGGGTTTGTGGCCTACGTGATGGACACACGAGTAGCAGCGGAGAGGCCTAGTTCTGTTGATGATGTGCCGATAGTGCGTGAGTTCCCGGACGTTTTCCCCGAGGAGTTGCCGGGTGTGCCTCCCGAGAGGCAGGTGGAGTTTCGCATTGATTTGGTTCCGGGAGCGGCGCCTATCGCCAAGACGCCCTATCGCCTTGCGCCACCAGAGATGCAGGGGTTATCCTCGCAGCTTTAGGAGCTGTTGGGGAAAGGATTTATCAGACCGAGTAGCTCACCTTGGGGAGCACCGATCCTTTTTGTCAAGAAAAAGGATGGTTCACACCGGATGTGCATTGATTACCGGGAGTTGAACAAGCCAACGGTCAAGAACCGTTACCCCTTACCGAGGATCGATGATTTGTTCGATCAGTTGCAGGGAGCGTCTTGGTTCTCCAAGATTGATCTGAGGTCGGGATATCATCAGATGAGAGTGTGTGATGAGGATATCCAGAAGACGGCGTTCAGGACTCGTTATGGGCATTACGAGTTCGTGGTGATGCCTTTCGGGCTCACCAATGCACCGGCGGCGTTCATGGATCTCATGAACAGGGTGTGCAGACCGATGTTGGATCGTTCGGTGATCGTGTTCATTGATGATATATTAGTGTATTCGAGATCCAGAGAGCAGCATGAGGAGCATTTGAGGGAGATCCTCGGAGTTCTGAGATCGGAGAGGCTTTACGCCAAATTCTCCAAGTGTGATTTCTGGTTACGAGAGGTCCAGTTCCTGGGACATCTCGTTAACCAGAATGGGATATTGGTCGATCTGGCCAAGATTGAGGCGGTGATGAGTTGGGAGGTGCCGAGATCCCCCACCGAGATCAGGAGTTTTCTGGGGTTGGCCGGCTATTATAGGAGATTTATTAAAGATTTCTCCAAGATTGCTGTTCCTCTCACCAGGTTGACCCGGAAGGGCGTGTCTTTCAGTTGGGGCCCGGAGCAGCAGGCCTCATTCGAGACACTTCGCCAGAGATTATGCGAAGCCCCAGCGTTAGCCCTTCCGGAGGGGATGGAGGATTTGTGGTGTATTGTGACGCGTCGATATCGGGATTGGGTGCGGTGCTGATGCAGAGAGGGCACGTGATAGCATACACATCGAGGCAGCTGAAGCCTCATGAGACGAGGTATCCTACTCACGATCTGGAGTTGGGGTTGTGGTGTTCGCCCTCAAGATCTGGCGTCACTATTTGTATGGGGTTCGGTGTACCATATACACGGACCACAAGAGCTTGAAGTATCTGATGGATCAGCCCAACCTGAACATGCACCAGAGGAGGTGGTTGGATGTGGTAAAGGATTATGAGTGTGAGATCCTGTACCACCCGGGCAAGGCTAACGTTGTAGCCGATGCCTTGAGTCGTAGGGCGGAGAGTGCCCCGATACGAGATGTTTGTATGAGATTAACGGTGATGACTTCGGTGTTGGACACCATTCGGGAGGCACAGGTAGAGGCCATGAGACCGGAGAACCGCAAAAGAGAACGGGTGATCGGGCAGGTATCTGAGTTCATTGCCGATAGCCGAGGGCTTATGACCTTTCAGGGTCGGATTTGGGTGCCATTTGAGGGCGGGGCACGTACCATTTTGATGGAGGAGGCGCACAGATCGAGGTTTTCGATCCATCCCGGGGCCACTAAGATGTATTTGGACCTGAAGAGAGACTATTGGTGGCCCTGTATGAAGAGGGATGTCGCGTGGTTTGTGGAGAGGTGCTTGACCTGTCGCAGGGTTAAGGCCGAGCACCAGCGACCGCAGGGCAAGTTGCAGCCACTTGAGATTCCCCAGTGGAAGTGGGAACAAATTTCCATGGATTTTATCACCAAATTGCCGAGGACTGCGAGAGGTGTCGATACAATTTGGGTGATCGTTGACCGCCTGACGAAGAGCGCTCATTTTCTTGCTATCAGTGAGAGCTCTTCTGCGGAGAGGCTGGCAGAGTTGTATGTGAGAGAGGTGGTATCGCGGCATGGAGTACCGATCTCAATCGTGTAGGACCGAGATGTGCGTTTCACTTCCAGGTTCTGGAAGAAATTCCATGAGGAGTTGGGTACGAGGCTACATTTCAGTACTGCATACCACCCACAGACGGACGGACAGAGTGAGCGGACGATCCAGACACTTGAGGACATGCTCCCAGCATGTGTGTTGGACTTCGGTGGAAGTTGGGACACGTACTTGCCGTTGGCTGAGTTTTCCTATAACAACAGCCACCATTCGAGTATTGGTATGCCTCCCTTCGAGTTGTTGTACGGGAGGAGATGTCAGACTCCCATTTGCTGGGGAGAGGTAGGGCAACGCGTGATAGGCAGCACTGAGATAGTGCTTCAGACGACCGAGCAGATTCAGCAGGTCAGGCAGAGGTTGTTGACAGCCCAGAGTCGCCAGAAGAGTTATGCAGATATGCGACAATCCGAGCTTGAGTTTCAGGTGGGAGACTTCGTACTCCTGAAGGTATCTCCATGGAAAGGAGTGATCCGATTCAGGAAGAGGGGCAAGTTGGGGCCCCGGTACATTGGTCCGTTCAGGGTGACCGCGAGGGTGGGCAAGGTAGCCTATCGTCTGGAGCTACCTGCGGAGTTGAGCTAGATTCATGATACCTTCCACGTGTCTCAGTTGAGGAAGTGTATTGCCGACGAGACGGCAGTGGTACCGCTAGAGGACATTCAGGTGGATGCGAGCCTGAATTATGTTGAGAGGCCAATCGCGATTGTGGATCGAAAGATCAAGGTTCTGAGGAACAAGGAGGTGTCCCTGGTTCAGGTCCAGTGGCAACATCAGAGAGGGTCCGAGCTGACTTGGGAGCCGGAGTCGTAGATGCGGGAGCAGCATCCAAAGTTGTTTACGACGTGAGACTTCGAGGGCGAAGTTTGGTTCTAGTGGGGGAGAACTGTAACATCCCGAAATTCAGGTACATCTCTTATACCCTTCTTCTTTTCCAAGTTGTCAAGTTTGGCCCCTTAAAGAAAACATTAAGGCAAATGAGTACGCTGGGCGTACTGGAGAGTACGTTGCGCGTACTCATGCGCTTCATTGGACGCGGACTCGCCTAGGTACGTTGGGCGTACCCAGGGTTACGCTGGGCGTAGCGGGCCCAGATGCAAACCCTAATTTGTGGCTTGTGCACTATAAAAGGAATGCTAAGGCCTTATCCTCAGCCACCATTTCAAAGAGTGAAACCCTAATAGAGAGCTACCCTTCGTTCCTAGCTTGTGTGTGTGTGTTCTAAGCTTCAAAGTGCCATTTCAAGGTGGTGAAAGAGAAGAGGAGGCCATTTTAGGAGCTAGAAGTTGGTGGACAAGAGTAGATCTGAGTTCTACAGAGGTTGGAGCTTCTTTCTGAGGTAAAAAGCTCAAAGCTTTCCTTGTCATTTGTGATTTGTGCTTCTTGGACCAATTGTTAGGGTTTTTGGTCCCAAGGTGGAGACTTTATGAACAAATGGTCTCCATTGGCCTAGATCTGCCATATTTCAGGGTAATATGAGTTGTATGTTCATAAAAATCCAATCTTGGACGTGAATATTGAGCCATGCATGAGATCTAGACTTTATGAGGAAGAAGGAAAGGTGTTAGAGTGATTAGGGACCTTTACAGCCATGCAAAGGCTTAAAGGTCTCGACTTTATGGATTAAGTGATATTAGAGAAGTCAGATCTAGAGTTTGAGCTTATGTCTTAACCGTTTAAGACCAAAATCCAAGAAAGGCTGAAACTGAGACTTACGCTGGGAGTAAATCTCAGTACCCGCAGCGTAAGGGTCCGAGATCCCGATTCTGGATCGCCGGAGTACGCCCCGCGTACAAGAGCTGGTACGCGCCGCGTACTGCTCCTGTTGACTTTCGTTGACTTTTAGGGTTTTGGTCAACATTTGAACTTTTGGGTCAAGGAGGGGTAAAATGGTCTTTTACCCTTCTGTGGGATTGTAGAAAGGGATTTAATCTAGCCTTTGAGAGCCATTATTTATTTGAGGATATTGTGTATGTGATTAGGCGGGGGGCTAGATCAGTATATTCGTATGCGAGATTATCCGAGTTACCCGAGGTGAGTCTTCTCACTATACATTACCTAGAGTGGTATCTATGCGTAGACCGGAGGGTCTTGTGTGCTATGTGTATGTATGAGATTATGTGCATTGTGATATATGTATGTTATGTGTTGTATAGACCGGACCGGAGGGTCCAACGATATAGACCGGACCGAAGGGTCCAACGATATAGACCGGACCGAAGGGTCCAACGATACAGACCGGACCGAAGGGTCCAACGAGCTATGACCGGACCAGAGGGTCCAACGAGCTACGGGACTGGAGGGTTCCGCTGAGACACATCGACCGGAGGGTCGTACTGTAGCCTTGAGTGGCGTATGTGTTGTATGTTGTGTTTTGGGGAACTCACTAAGCATTTATGTTTACCATGTTGTGTGTTATGTGTTTCAGGTACTAGTGAGGATCGCGGGAAGGCGCCGGCATGATCAGTACACACTCATAGAGATTATGTTGGGATTCTGGGAAATGTTTTGTGATGATGACATTGGATACATTATGTTTTGATATTGTTTTATGGTTAAAAGTATGATTTAAAAATGAAAAATTATTTTGGAAATTTACGTTGTTACAGAGTCTTTTTCCACATATTTGTCACAACAATTTCTCCTACGGATGACCTGCACCTTCCAAAAATTTTAAAGGATCTTACTCTTCCAAGAATCTCATAGCTCATGGAGACGCAATTTTACTGTAAGACACTAAGGGGCTATTTGGCAGGATCTGAATTTATAAGAGCTGAATTTTTAAGAGGTCTGAATTTCTAAGAGGTTCTGAATTTTTAAGATCTGAATTTTCAAATGTTGTTTGGTTGGAACCTCTGAATTGCAGTGCTAAATTATAAAAATAACCATTTTACCCTTCTATGTTATTTTTGCTAAATTTAACGTTTTTTATAAAATAACCGAATCAACTTCTTGAATAATTATAAAAAATTTACAAACACCATATAAAATCCAGAACATAAATCCAAATCAAACATAACACTATCATTTCTTGATTATACCAAACGCTCATGCTTTCATTGATTTGTGAAATCTTTTAGAACCATCTCCATCCATAACAAATCTAATGCTAATGAACTCCTTAAGCTTGTGGGTATGAAATATCCTCCACTAATAGACACCACCTGTTCAATATATAACATTGTACTTTCATTTAGTGAATCAATAACATGCTAATATTCATATTTCATCAAGCAAAACAAAAAAGCATATGATTTCATTAGCAAAATATTAACATATTTTAGGAAAAAAAAAAGCAAAGCATATGATTTCATCAACAACATTATCAAATTTCAAAGATCAACATATGTCAACAACATTTCAGCACATAACAACAAGATCCGCAACAGATTTCAGCAAATGAAGAAAATCAACAACTTATATTAACAACTAGGAACACATTATCAATAAAAAAGAACAAATCAGCAACTAGTAACACATTCTCAGCAATATATTTCACCAAATAAACACAAAATCAGAAAATCACCCCATATATTTCAGAAATCAACACATTATCATAAATCAAAACTGAACCAAAACTAACCTCAAAGTAATGATTCTCTGATATTCGAATTACAGGGGAAACACACTAGATTTTTAAGCATTAAACTCGAATTACATAACAAGAGAAAAAGAAAATGTTACCTGCAGAAGATACCGGGGGTGAAGGCGGCACAGGTGAAGCAACCGGAGGCGGATGCGAAGTCGGCGGTGACGTTGCCGACCGAATAGATGCAGACAGAATCAGAGGAGGAGGAGAAAGTGGTGGAAGAGAACCGGCGTCGATGAGTGAGCTGAAGGGCTTGGCTGCCGGAGACGATGTCGGAGACGACGTTGATGTCGGAGGCGGTGTTGTAGATCGGAGGAAGTGGACGATTATTGGAGATCGGTGAGGGAGAAGAAGCGGGTGAGAAGGAGGAGAAGGGGGCGAGAAAGAGAGAACGTGTTTTGGGGTTAAGAGCATAGCGCGTCTTTTATTTTTTCAGATGGAGTTTCAAATCTGATTCGGTAAGTGTTAAAATTCAGATTTAGACCAAAACTTAAGAGTTAAACAAACGGTCTGAATCTTAAAGATTCAGAGCTACCCCTTATTAAGAGATATTAAGATGCAAACAAACAGGCCCTAAGACTAAACACACATTTTTTTTCCTAAAAAGATTCAGATGGTTATGTGTTTGTTTGCTACTATCTTTTGTATGGTCGAAATGATCATCAACGGTGACTTCAAGGTACAACTCATTACAACTTGTTTTTTTCTCTCTCAAACAAAACACACACTGCCGGCTTAGTCTATAGTCAATTATTCTTGCTTCTTTGGTCCCAACACCAAGATGCCACTTTCTTATGACAGGGTATACACCACTCACAGTGGAACGCCAGGTATATAAGAATAAGATTTTCAAATATTTGTTATAATTATTCTTATTGTTATTATCCAGGTGAACTTTAAATTCTTGTTATCGGTAGGCTAATATGATTCGAAAAACCACGGTATTGGATGTGATGAGAAGACTTCTTCAGGCAAGAAAATGTTAGAAGTTGTTTTAGTGAAGCTTTGATTGTCATACTCATGGGTGCAAAAAATTTTATGTTTTGCAGACAAAGAATATCATGGTTTCATCACATGCTAGGACAAAAGAAGCCAGTCAGGCAAAATATATCTCCATACTGAACATCATTCAGGGAGAAGTTGACCCTACTCTGGTCAGTCAAGTCAACATACATTTTGCAATCTGAAAACTTCCATGGATGATATTGTAAGATGCTTTTATTATTAGGTTCATGATAGTTTGCAACGAATAGGCGAAAGAAAGCTTGTTAATTTCATTTAATGGGGTCCTGCTAGCATTTAGGTATGTAATGTTTCCTACTAAGGTATTACAATTTACAACCAAATATTCTTTTTAAATTCTGATATTGATTTCGTTTTTTGCCTTATGGGACATGTTGCTCTTTCAAGAAAGTCTCCATATGTTCAAACTGCCCACAGGGTAAGATTTGTATAAATTGTTGTGGGATTTATTTATTTATGAAAAGTAAAGTGACGGGTTTATGGATATAAGAATTTTATTTATTTATTTTAGGTGAGGCCTGATGTTAGCAAGGTACACGGGAATTCGGCATCTGTTCTCTAAATGTTTGAGTCCGTATTCTCTTAAGAAAGCGACATGCCTTTCTTGACAAATACAGGGGCTTCCATTTATTTGATGTAAGTTATTCTACTCTTATACTTATTTTTTATTCAAGAAATACCTACATACTTCCATTTAATTGTTTGTTATAGCATCTTACTTTTTAAAAATACAATGTTGTAATAGGAACTATAATAAACAAATAAATGAAAGTATGTTGGTATTTCTTGTATTTTAACCTAACCACTAACCTAACCTTTTTTGTATACTTATTGCAATCACATGGGTATTATTCATCATTCATCCAGGACAATGATCTTTCTATGTGATGAGGAATTTTGGTAAGTTCGATAATTTTATTGTAAAGTCTTATATTTACTTAAACATCATTATGTTTTACTGTTGAACTATTCAAACTTCATTCTGTATTATTTATAGAAAACCAGAAAGTAGTTTTAATTAACTTATAAAGCTGTCCTATATTTACTTAAACTTCATCATAAGTTTACTGTTGAACTATTTACAAAGTAATTTTTTATAATTAAAAGAAGAGAATTCAAATATCCTTCTATTTTCCATTTTCATACTAATCTTCCTATCCTATTTATTAAATGAAAACAAGTGTTAAAATAAAAAAAATGATTAAAAAAAGGAATTAATGGGGTCCACATGTTATGTTTCATATAAATAAGGTTACAAATTTTTATATGCTAATTAATCTGGTTAAATTAAATTAAATCTATTAATTGATAACAAAATGTATTCGAATATATATTTTGTATAGATTGTGTGGCGGGTTGTTGGATTAACCGCTTAAGTGTAACTATGCAAGTTGAACGAGGAAATAATAATGGACGACGTGGCTATGTGGTAATTTAGTAATTAAATCTTATGTAAAATCTTTTTAATACAACTTCATGATTTTAAATAAATTACATTTATATTCCAAAAGTATAATTTTTACACTTATTGGACAGACTACAACCTTTCACATTAGTATGTTTAAGGTAACATGTTTCAATATCTTTTTTTTGTGTGGGTGTATTCGTAATGACCCATTCTTTGATTCCTTGTTTTTTTTCAGAAAAATCTAGCTTCTTGGATGTCAAATTTCTGGAAGATAATTGTGCAATATCATGGAAGAACTGGTCATGTGATTTAGATTATATGAGAAGTAGGAAGTGTGAAAAGTCAGACTTCTCTTTTGAAGGTGGTCATATGCAAAAAAGGAGGTCTATTTTCAACTGATACTTTTTATCTATCAAAGTTTTCCCTTTTTGTACTATCGACAATGTGAAAAAAGCGACAATTTCTAAATTTATCCATGTTTGTTATCATCTATGTGTTTATAGCTATAGCTAATCATTCATGGCTTTGGTTGGTGTCTTGCAACATGTTCTTATAATGGGCAAACCAGAATATAGATCTAGTGTTCATGTCATTACTTGCCATCCACGTCCGGTGGACAGCAGCCCAGTACACCATGTGGCAAACCAATGATATGGAGGATTTTTTTTTGACATGATACCTGAAACAAGAAGGTGGCCCTTAATAGAAATCTAGTATTAGGTTATATAATTAGGGAAAACCTCTTACTAACAATGTACAATCAGATCCCCTTAATATCAATGTATTACAATTATTTGACATGATGTTATTGGATGAAATTGATTGTTTTGGTATATATTTGTTTCTATATTTTTGTATTATGCGTAAATAAGTATCGTAAAGGCACGTCGTATATGCATATCGTAAATGGTTGTTGAAGTTTATGACACGCAGATACGTGCCATCTTCATTTATGACAGGGGCTTTAATGATACGTAATGCGTGTCCTAACCGCGCGTCGTAAGGTTACGACACGCAAATGCGTGTCGTCTTACTTTAGACAAGGCCTTCCTTGACATGCAATGCGTGTCGTAAACGCACATCTTAAATGCGTGTCGTAAGTTTACGACACGCAAAAGCTTGTCGTCTTCCTTTATGACAGGGCCTTCCTTGACACGCATTTGCGTGTCATCTGTACCCTTTTATGAAACACAATGCGTGTCATTAAAGGGTTTTTTCTAGTAGTGGTTGGAATCATTTGACTTAAGGTCAGATGATACGTGCGAGTCTTGTTACTTGGAAAGATGTCAAAATAACCTTTCACTGATTCTTGTGAAAGAGGTGAGGGATTGTTGGATCTCATACACACAGATGTGTGTGGGTCCTTCAGATCCACCACAAGAGATGTAAATTGATTCTATGTGACTTTTACAATGATTATAGAAAATATGACTATATCTACTTAATCAAGCATAAGTCAGAAACCTTTGAAAAGTTCAAAGAGTTCAAACAAGAAGTCGAGAATCAACTGGGCAGGAAGATAAATATGCTTAGATCCGATAAAGGCGGTGAGTTTCTTAGTATCGAGTTCCACGTCTACCTCAAGGAATGTGGAATAGTTTCACAATTGACACCTTCTAGGACACCAAAACTTAATGGTGTGGCTGAGAGGCGTAATCGAACATTGTTAGACATAGTTCGTTCCATGATGAGTCGAGCTTCACTTCCAATCTATTTCTGGGGGTATGCCTTAGAGACTGCCACCCATATTCTTAATCTTGTCCCAACAAAGAAGGTTGCCAAAACACCTCACGAGATATGGACAAAGAAGGTTCCCTCGTTGACATAGATCAAGGTTTGCGGTTGTGAAGCTTTCGTTTGATGAGAGACTCATGAAAAGCTTAAACCTCGAAGTGAGAGATGTATTTTCATCGGTTACCCACAAAGGTCCTTTGGATATTTTTTCTACAGACCTAATGACAACGTGGTCTGTGTAGCATGAATGGGAGACTTTCGAGAGAGAGATAAATCATATGCAAAGAAGACAGTGGGAGTACAAATGATCTTGAAGTACAAATGATCTTGAAGAAATTCAAGAGTCAAACGATGAAGGAACCTCTATAATGCTAGTGCTCAACCCGAGGAAGAAATTCCAATTGAACCAATTGACGAGTCGTTACCTCTTAGGCGTTCTAGTAGGGTTAGCGTTCCGCCTTTGTTGTATGGTTTTCATATAATGACTGAAGGTGATTCGTTTATCAACGATAGTATGCTGGTAAATTTGGATGAGACTTCTAACTACAAGGAAGCCATGGCGGGCCCTGAGTCTGCCAAGTGGAAAGAGGCAACGGACAACGAGATCAAGTCCATGTATGCCAACTAATTTTGGAATTTTGTTGACAATATACCAGGTCGTAAGACAGTTGGGTGCAAATGGATCTTCAAGAAGAAGACCAACATGGATGGAAAGGTACACACTTTCAAATCTCGACTGTTTGCGAAGGGATTTACTCAAACCCCAGGGATTGACTATGATGAGACCTTCTCACCAGTAGTTAAGATTAAATCTATTAAGGTAATGCTAGCCATAACTGTATTTCATGATTATAAAATTTGGCAAATGGATGTCAAAACCGCCTTCCTTAATGAGAAGTTGGCTAAGGATGTTTACATGAGTCGGTCAGAGGGTTTTGTAGATGAAAAGTATCCCAATAGAGTGTGTAAGATATTGAAACAAGCTTCTCGTAGATGGAATCTTTACTTTGACCAGAAAGTAAAAGAGTTTGGTTTCTCTGGAAGTGAAGATGAATCTTGTGTATATGTCAAAGCTAGTAGGAGTATAGTAAACTTCTTGGTATTTTATGTCGATGACATACTTCTTATAGGAAATGACATTCCAACTTTGCAAGAAGTTAAGTCTTGGCTTGGAAAATGTTCCGCTGTAAAGGACCTGGGAGCGGCTACTTATATTCTTGGGATAAGGATTTTGAGAGACAAGAGTGAAAGAGTAATTGGACTTAGTTAAAGTACATATTTGGATAAGTTGCTAAAGCGTTTTAGCATGGAGAATTCCAAGAAATGAGAGTTGCCTATACAGAGTAATACCAAACTGAGTAAGACTCAGTGTCCGAGTACTGATGCAGAGATAGCAGAAATGAGTCGAGTTTCTTATGCTTCTGCCATTGGATCGATCATGTATGCTATGATATGTATTCGCCCTGACATGGCTTTTGCTTTAAGCATGGTTAGTCGATATCAGGGAAACTCGGGTAAAGCTCATTGGATAGCAGTAAAGAACATTCTCAAGTACCTGCGAAGAACTAAGGATTGGGTCCTTGTGCTTGGTGGCAGTGATAACTTGAGAGTTACTGGGTATAGTGACGCCAGCTTTCAGATAGACAGAGACAATTTCCGTTCTCAATCTGGTTGGGTGTTTACCCTTAATGGAGGAGCGGTAACTTGGAAAAGTCCCAAACAGGAAACGGTGGCTGATTCTACCTGTGAATCAGAGTACATTGCAGCAAGCGAAGCATCGAAGGAGGCTATATGGTTGAAGAACTTCATCGAAGACCTTGGGGTTGTGCCAGCCATAAAGGAGCCAATGGAAATTTACTGTGAAAATAAAGGAGCGGTTTCCTTGACAAAGGAACCAATAGATCATGGCAGATCAAGACATATTGAAAGAAAATAGCATTTTTATCAGACATAGGGTAGAAGAATGACACCTCGTCGTAAAGTGGGTATCATCAGAAGAGAATCCTGCAGATCCCCTCACAAAGGTTCTGAGTAGGGTCAAAGTGTCAAACACGTTCAACATGCTAGGAGCATTGGTCTGAAGGATGATATTAGTTTTAGTGGTTAGATAGGTATTTAGAAACTTGTAACAAAGTAAATGTAATTGACTTTTGATGATTAAATAATGAAGATTTATTTATGACTATTGTTTACTATCTTTTGTCAATTGTTTATTATTGTGTTTCATTTTGCATGTTTTACTTCCTGAATAATTAGATTATTCAGACATCTAAAGTCAATCATACTTTTGGAAGTAAGTAGTGAATTAAGACTGTCATGAATCAGATTGTAGATTGTATAAAGGTTTAGACATATCAATGGCTTGTTGCAGTATTCATGAGTACTTTTGAAATGGAGAATTTAAGTATTGGATAAACCCACGCTCAGAGAATTACTTCATGGAATTTATCACGAGTAATTCCGAGACGATAATATCTTATAATATTTAAATGGAGATATATGAGTTGTTGTTTACAAGTTGGTTGTGCATTGTTGGTATGTAAACGCATCAATAACTTGATGTTATAAAACATATTGTTGTATATGATTTGATGAGTAAATAGTGAAAGCATATAAGTCATAGTTTATCTGTTCTTTTTGCCCTAATGGGAAAAACAATATATTAGGCCTCTCGATGATTTGGTGTTGACTTATAGTGTCGGGCCCGACCATGACTAAATTGATGTGTTCGATTAGTAGTTCTTTGTCATTACAAATCGGAAATCGGGAAAAAAAGTTTTGGACAATGAGATTGATTCAGTTCCATGTCGTTTGTCCACATGATATCTTGCAGAACGGAGGATTATATGATCACTTATCTGAGGACACGTTACTGACTAGGTCAGAGTTCGACCGCGACTTTGAGAGCTACAATTTGCTAATCCGTTTTTGAAGTTATATTGGCAACTATAGTTATTAGACTTATCCAAGTGGGAGACTGTTGGATTAGGTGTCTATGACTATAACTATAATTGGTATATACTTGAATTGATAGTAGCACAATCCTTTTGGGTTGCCTTCAAAACTAGCAACTAGACATGATGACTTTTGGAGAGAGAGGTTAAATTTTTTATTTGATTAATAAATGGAAATAAATGATCTGTTAATATATTATAAGAATTACATATTAATTAGAAATAATAATATTTAATTAATATTTAATCAGAAATTAAATAAAATTAATTTTGGATTAAAAGAATTAATTAAAAGTGCAGGGGCTAAAGTGTAATTGTTCAATAGCTAAGCAAGAGGTTACATAACCTTCCTAGGAAGGCTTGGTCGGTTTTATATGGATTATCTAGGGTTTCTAGATTATCCCATGTGGATAATTAAGGAGATGGAATTAATATTATATTCATATTAGAGTTATCCAGGGCATCCTTGTTGCACTATAAATAGACTTGTATCCCTAAGGAATTTCGGCCATCTGAAACCCTATAAGAATAGCCGAAATTCCTAGATCTCCATATACTCTCTCCTCTCTCATCCTCTTGCTTGTTTGGGTGTGATCTACTAGAGGCGTGACACTTGTAACGCTTGCTCTCAAGGTTTCAAGAAGACTAGGATTTTATTGTTATTTCTATATAACAATTAAGGTATGTATTCTAACCCTAGTTATATGATTTTCGAAATTATTATATGCCTCCTAGTATTTTCCATTTGATGTTCAAAAGTTATATGTTAAATTAGAGAAACATAGATCAAGAATTAGGGTTGTATACACACATAGTTTTTTTTTTGTTATGCTTAAAACCCATCAGAAATGACTGTAGAATTTTATATTTTTTCGAAACCCAACACGATTTGTGTGACATGTTTCTCATTTTTATTTTACTTAGTTTAGTGAAACTATAGTTTGGTATTGTAATAGATTTTCTGTTTCAATTCCATTTAAGTACCTCTCAATCTTAAATTCTAATTTTGTTTTTTTCTTAAGTCATTATCATTGGGATTTTACAGATTACAAGATGGCTATAAATAATCTTGGACCAAAATTGTCTACTAAACCCAAACATGAAGATCTTGATAAACCTGAAAAAGAATTAAGTTCATGATCAGACTTTAGGAGAGGGAATGTGATTATGTTTCTGTAATAGTAGGTTTCTGATTTGGATTGCCTCAATGTTTCTTACTGAAATATTTTTTTGCATTTTTTTCTGAGTTAATTGCAAGATATAAACTAAGTATGTTGCTATTTTTTAAGTTAAATGCAAGAAATGGTCAAATTGTGTTACTTAAAAGGTTATCCCCATATATTAGTTGTTTTGTGAAAGTTTGGCATAGATTCTACTACATACACATGTTGATACAAATGTCAAGGGTATCCAAATGAAAGTAATCAACAATTACTATTTATCTTGATTCATGAATCTGGTTATGTGTATTGTATGTTTATAGATTCCATATAAAATTAATCCCATGATACTTCCAAGTAGAATGCCATAACAAATTTTTGACTTTAGCGTTTTTTGGAACTTATTGGTTTTTAGAAGCAACCACACGTGTTTAACTTTTATTATTTTGTTGAAATTAATTTTTTTTCATATATTGTGATGTTTATGTGGAACTTATTGGAAATATGGTATAGTACTTATCTGATTTTTAAAAATTTAAAATTTAAAAAAAATTAAAAATAATTACAGTATTCATCTGTAGATAACATGGCATATATGTTGACACATCATCATGCCAACTACACCTGATTAACTTGGAAACTAGCTTTACGAGGGGAGGAGTAGAACATATGAGTATAGTACTTATAACAACCTACTACTTGAAGTGATCTACAAAAGTATAGCAATTTACTTATTTATCTATAATTGCAAAGTACTATCATTTTGCTAACATAAAATGCCAATATATTTATATTTTTTTAACCCCAAAGCAAAGTACTTATATCATTTGTTATAATCTATATAATCTACTTCATATAACAGGTAAAATTTTAGTTATGTATACTCTTTTAATTTGTTCACATTCAATCAATAGATTCTAAACACACATTGAAACAAATGCAAACCATAATTTTGTACATATATTATAGACATAACGGAAAATCATATTTTTATATATGTTGTGTTGTTTGAAATATGATATTTTTCAAAAGAGAACTATTTATTGTTGCCGCTTATATAACTATATGTGTCCGTTGCTTAATGAAAATAATATTTTTTTAATGTGTTACATGTAATTTTCGATATGACATGTTTTCTCAAATAACTATTTGCCAAAAAAATATATTTTTTCTTAAAAACTAATTTCTAAAAGGAAACATGTTAAATATGACACTATGTTTTAACATTACACAATTGCAAAAATTATCTTAGTCTCCACGTTTATAAAAATCTAACTAAAGTCAAGAAGCTTCCCTAAGTAATTTGGTTTTACGATGTTTGGTTATTGAATTAGATTTTTGGAAAGAATTTACTGATTCGAAAGAAAAGGACTAGTCAAACAAAAAACAAATATGGACCAATCATTTGATGGAAATTTCTCTAATTATATAAAAATTAATCAATTAATCAATTTCTAAAAATAATCTCTAAAAAGTTATATGAGTTAGGTCAATGTTATGAACTATCATTGTTGGATTTTATATCAATTATAGCCTTATACTTCCATTTTTTTTTCATACAATGAAATTATGTTGTTTTTCCTTTCGTTTAATTCCAAAAAAAAAACTTAAATGAAAATGAAAAATGACAGATAATTCAACTAAAAAGACAACTTATGTGACGAGAAAGATCGTTCAACTAATAAAACAAAAAATTTTGTCTTCAAAGAGGTCCTTTAACGATTATAGATATTCATGCATTTTCTTTTATTTTTTAGACGTTTCAATATAACCAATAACGCGAACTCTCTTTATGTTACTTTATATATATATTTTATTGTGTCGGCTTTTTATAACTTTATATGTACTTTTTTATACGTTCTCCCACGTTTTACGTGGGTCATAATCTAGTTTAATAAATAAGAAAACCCATAAAATGACATGTGTAAAAAAAATTAATTCAAAATAATCACAAAATGATATTTATCAAATTAAATAAGAGTGTGAAATATGTCAAAAAATCATTTATTAGACGATGCGGTATGGGCACCAAAACGCCGTTATGGCTGACGTGGAGTGGTCTCAAAGACGTCATAACGAGATGAACACCGCCCCTCCCCTCAGTGCATCTCATTGCCGTCTTGACCGGATGAAACGAGCTAATTTCCACCATTTCGACCAATTGAACAGTTTGAAAACGGTCAAATTAATAAAAAATAATAACTTAAAAAAATAATTATTTTTTACCTATAAATATATACTATCTATTTACAATTTTTTCCTCTGTTTCTCTCTACAATTTCAATTATCTTCAAAAAAAAATTATGGATCATTTCGACTTGTCTGATGATGACGGTGACGATATATTCTTCAATATGATGTATCATTATTACACCAACAAGATGCTACAACCAGACCCAACCCCGCTACTAACAAGACGCATTGTTAAGTAGAAATCACGAGGAAGGACACAGACGTCTATATCGCGATTACTTTGCGGATAATTGTGTATACGGGTCGAAGGACATCAAAAGAAGGTTTCGTTTGAGTAGGAATGTGTTCCTACGGATCGTCAATGCCTTGGAAAGTCGGTATCATTTCTTTAATCTTAAATACAAATGTACTACATGTTTCTTTAATTATAATACAAATGTAGTATGTTTTTAAACCATAGTTAATATATGTTTAGGTATACATTTTTTCAACTGAGACATGATGCTAGAGGTAGGCGAGGATTTACAACGTTGCATAAAATTGTTGCGGCCATTCGTTTGATGGTTATGGGGGAGTCACCCGACACCATGGACAACTATATGGGGGAGTCACCCGACACTATGGACGACTATATGGGAATGTCTGAAATAACTGCACAGGAAAGTTTGTATAAAATGTCAAAAGGTGTTGTTGAAACATTCGGAGACGTATATTTGCGGAAACCTTTATTGCATGATACACAAGAGCTTTATGCAACGCATGAAGAAAGACATGGGTTTCCCGGAATGATTGGAAGCATTAAGTGCACACTGGAAATGGAAAAAATGTCCAGTAGCATGGAAAGGGCAGTATGCAAGTGGTCATCATGGATCACCTTCATTGGTTTTAGAGGCTGTTGCTTCCTAAGATTTATGGATTTTGCATGCATTTTTCGGGGTTGCGGGTTCCAACAACGACGTCAATGTTCTTGATCAGTCGTCAATATTCGACGATCTTTTGAATGGAAAGGCCCCGGATGCTCCTTTCACAGTGAATGGAAACGAATACAAATTTCTGTATTACCTTACAGATGGAATATATCCTCCGTATTCCACATTCTTGAAGGCATTTCAACACCCAGTTGAAGAAAGAGATAAATTATTCAAGAGAAAACAAGAAGGAGCACGTAAGGATGTAAAACGTGCTTTTGGAGTGCTAAAGGCGAAGTGGCACATAGTTGAACGTGCGGCACAACCATTGGACTTAGAAACTCTACGATATATCATGTATGCATGTAGCATAATGCATAACATGGTAGTAGAAGATAAAGGACGAAATATTGCACACTATATCCCAACGGAGCCCAGACACGTTCAATTTCAACCAGAAACAACAAAATATTTGCATAGATTCATTGACATTCAGGATGCAAATAAACATAGACAACTTTGAAAGGACTTGACGAATTATATCTTCGACGGTAACGATAACAATAACGAATAGCGTTGTTTAGGAAAAATAAAATATGTTTTTTTTTTGTATTGTAATGTTTATTATTATTATTATTATTTTGGATGTTATGTGTAATTTAAAAGCTATGGTATTTTATTTTTTAAACATTATATTTTATTTAGATATTACCTTTTATTTAAAATATATTTGTTTTAATAAAAAAAGAAATTCGAAAAAAAAAACAAAAGAAAAACTATAAAATAGAAAAAAAAAAAGAACTGATGTTATAACATGCTTTGGCGACCATTTACCATTGATGATAAATACTCATAGTAGGTAATTTAGAACACTTCTTGTATTTAATTAAGGCGGGAGGATTTCAATAATTTACCCTTTAAATAATTTATTTTGAAATGCGATAAAAATACCTGAGGCTGGGGTTACCGGAAGCTATTCCTCTCCTAAACTCTTTCAAACCCTAACTTGTGGCCGTTTCGATCTTGTCCTCCCTGCAAACCCTACCACATATCTTTCAACACCGCCGGTGACGGCGGCTCAGATAACTTTATAACACCTCCGTAAACCCCACTGTGAATTCCAGAAATGGCGCCAGGCAAAGCTACTTCTGACGCCGCTGATGGACCAGTCCTCGCTCATATCAACAAGCGTATCCGCAACCTAAGAAAAAAGCTCAAACGAATCACGCAGCTCGAAGACTCCATCGTTCAAGGAAAATCCATTATCAAGAACAAGGATCAGGAAAAACTCCTCAAATCAAAGCCAATAATCATCGCCGTGGTTGACGAACTAGAAAAGTCCCGACAGCCCTTATCCGTGGCTGTCGATGAAGAAACCACTCTCGCGCTCCAACGTCGTCACAATGATAACGTTGAAAACTGTAATAAATCACAAACCCTAGATGGAGATGAAGAGCAACATGCGGCTTTACCTGTTGATGATCTGCTGAGTTTGATTTACTTTGGAAGTATTTTTGATGCGAAACAAGTTGATGTGGATTCGAGGCTGGAGGAAAGATTCTGGTGTTTGGCACATGATAGTATTCAACGTTTTGAACTTTGTTGGGGTGTTGCACTGGAAGAACGGCATTTGGATGCGATCGCAAGGCTGAGCTCTCTAATGATTTCCAGACCCGTGGATTCTAGTCTTACTTCGCATCAAGATGCGTTGCAGAGATGCATTGAGCACGCCAATAATTGGATTTGCAAGTCTGAGAAGAAGATTGATCCGAATAGCTGAGTTTACTTGTATGATACCATAGTCGATATTCAACTTAATTCAATTTATTGGTATGCTTACATGAACTGAGGATAAAATGTTTGTTTTACAGATGCTGATGTGAGAGAGATGGTGACAAAGATTATGGGTTTAGGTTACTTCAAAAATACTCCATTTGCTGGACCTGAGAAATATCAACTACTGCCGGATCATTTGATTTATTCAGGACATCTAGAAAAGGTATAATTGTTATTTTCCTATTTATTTTGAGTACCAAAACAAATGTCACACTGGTTCTCAAGGGGAAGAATAAATGTTTACAATCCTCATATGCATAAAGACGAACCAATTATGTCCTATTCTCAACTAGATCTTGAATGTTAACAGATGTGATTATGACTTGAATATTGCAGGTTATTTAATTCTTAATGCTATTTAGAATTTAGATGAACCTTAGTATGCCAGTGTTCTCAATAGGTGTTTTTTTAGTATAATTTTACTACTGCATGCATATGTTTGATCGCCTAAATTTGCATATTTCTTCTTGGTATCATGGGTTGAAAGTAACGTACATTGCCTATATTGGTAAAAAGGATAAGGCATGTTGTTATATGACACAATTTGACCAAATAATTTAAGCCAGATTGAGACTAGTTAAAAGCATGTTCAAATCCAAATGTATTCATTCTTCCTCGAACATGCTGTAATGTCTTGATATAATTTTTATAATATCTTGTGATTCTGAAAGCGTATTTTTTGAATAAAGTTGAGATTTATTAATAACATGAATTGTTTTGTTTGGCAGAAAGAAAATACAAGCGGTTATCATAGTTCTGATTTCGAGGCTGATGGTTATTCTTCGTGGGACTGTCTATCAGGGCTTGGCAGTGACTGATGCACACTCTCGAGGGAGAGGGACCCACACCCCCTTTACTTAATTTAACCCACGTTTGTTTTTATTTGTTTCAAAGTTTATTGGAGTACGTAAGTTTACATTTAATTTAGTGAATCTGAGTACCTTAGCATCATTGGTTTCATCGGCCTTAATACGACACTTCGATTAATTTCAGTGCGTGTATAATTAGCCTGAGCTGAATTGGATCCACACATCATTCACAACCATAAAAAAAAAAGTGGATCAGAAATTAAGGTAGAATTACAAGAACTGATCGACGATTTTGTAAATGATTGAATCAAAAGAAAGGATTACAAAAGGTTGTTGGCTTCCGGAATTACTATCATCAGCCACCTGTAAGATTGGCTATTTTTAACATCTATAGTGTTAAGTTGGATTAATGCACGTCACGTACAAATCTCTTTCCCTTGATTTCTCTAATGTGATATCTTGAGAAGTCCATTTATCCGGTGCCAAAATAAGTGGTTTTGAGTCTTTTGACTTTTTTTTTAAAAGAGAGAAACTTATTATTTACACTAAATGCATCATACTACATTTTAATTATATAGAAAATTGCCGCTAATAAGGTCAAGATCCGAACCAATTCAAAATCAAACACTACTTAAATAATCGTCTTCATTATCTTGTATGTTTAAGCTTTCAGAACTTTTTAAACTAGGGATGAGCAAAGGAACCGGCCAGAAGAACTGGACCCGGCCCGGAAACCGAAGTCAGCTGAAATTAAGAACCGAACCGGACCGATGGTTCTACCGGTTCTTGCCGTGTCTTCAATGTTGGAACCGGTCCTCGAGAAATAGCAATATACGTTCCGGTTTTTGCCGGTTCTACCAGTTCCCGGTTCCAAAAATCCACAAGAATATCATCCAGGTCCCGGCCCGATCGGTTCTATCTGGTTCCGGTTCCCCAGTTCAAATGCTCATCCCTATTTTAAACCCTAAAAAAGTTCCTTCTATAAAATTATCTCTAACACAACAATGGTGAAATATAACCCCCCCCCCCCCTCCGAAAACATTAAGGTTGTTTATTTAAAATATTTAAGATGGGCTCATAATTTCTATTTCTATAGAATCTATTATAAAAAAAATAGATGGGGACCACCTTTAACATACATAGAGTAGGCAAAAATTGATCCAACCTATCCACCCAACCCAATATTAACAGGTTGGGTTGAGATTTTCAACTCATTTAAGTTAAATGAGTGAACCCGTCTAACCCATTTAATTAATGGATTGGGTTGAGTAAAAATTATCAATCCGTTTTCAACCAACCAACTCATTTAACTTTAATATATATTTAGTTTAATAATTATTTAAATGTTATAATGTATCTAAGTATGAGTTTATAAATTATAATGTTGTGTCATTATTCGTGTTTTAAAAAAAAAATTCAATCGTATTTTCTAATTTTTTTCTTGGTGCCGATAATACTAGCCACTCTCCAAATCACGTCAAAATTAAATATTTTTAATGTTATTTGAACATTTATTTGTGTTTGTGAATTAGAATTGTGTTTTTGTCATACTTTGAAATTTTATTTAAGTTTGGAACTAATTTAAATGGTGTAATATTTAGTTAATTTTTTTTAAATGAGTTAACTCAGGTTTAACCTATTTATTTAATAGATTGGGTTGAGAAATATACAAACAGGTCAAACCAATGACAACCCATTTATATAAAATGTTGGGTTAGGTTGGAAATATCAATCCATTTAAATAAACATGTTGGATTGGGTTGAAATCTTCAACTCAATTACTAAATGAATTGAATCCGAACCTAACCCAGATTGACTCATTGACAGCTCTACATAGCATAGCCATAATTTATATTTTTATATAATCTATTATAAAAAAAATAGATGGGTAGCATAACTATAATTTCTATTTCTATATAATAATAATAATAATAATAATAATAATAATAATTAATAAATAAAATAGGTGGGGTCAAGTGACCTAACATACATAGCATAGCCTCTTCAATGTTGTCGATTATTATAAAGGTGATGAATAATCTTCACCATTTAAATTTACCAAAACTTTAGAAGTTCTTCTCAAATGTTGCATTGTCGAGGAAGAAGAAAACTATGTCCTTCAAATATTTAAATGACCAAACCTAATTTTTAACCATGGAATTTTTAAGATGCCATTTGACATTCTCAAATTCCCAAAAATACAAATTTTAATCATCACCTACAAAGACAAGTTACAAAATTTTGGAAAATTAGTTTACCATGAAACACCGGTAACAATAATGGATTTTAAGAAAAGTTACCATTGATGTGGTATTTTTGGATACTTTTCATCGGTAGTCGTCTTTCTATAAATACCGGATGAATGGAGCCTCTTAGACTGTGGGGTGTGGTGGTTGTTTTGCCGTCGGTATTCCAACGTGGCATGTATTGCAAACGGCAAACACTGCCTCTAATTGTTTTTTTTTTCCTGTGAGTGGCAGTATGCCAACGGCATACTATTTCTGTTCAAAAGATCGACCGTTGCTCCCCCATTTTCTAGTCCTTGCTGTTTTGACCATTGGAAATTAATATGTTTTTTTAACATTTACCAATATATATATATATATATATATATATATATATATATATATATATATATATATATATATATATATATATATATATATATATATATATATATATATATATAGGGAAATCGCCATTAAACTCTATTATTTACCCTAATTTATGAATAAGTCCTAAACTAAAATTTATTTATAAAAAAACATGAATTAACGGGAAACGTGACGATTTTGCCGTTTTTTTCCATGTTTACCGATTTCATTGTTGACATAGTCACATTAAAGTCCCATTATTTAGCCTAATTTACGAATAAGTCTCAAACTAAATTTGTTTACGAAAAAAATTGAATTATCGGTAAACGTTATGATTTGACTATTTTCTCCATATAACAAACATTTTATAGGTTTCATTGTTAACCGGGACGCTTAGTCATTAAATGAGCTAATGAGATGAATATGTTGTGGTGTGACACCCGTTCCTGGTTTACTTCCTTTAAGATTGTATTATGTTAAACCCTCAAAAATATGGAATTTGGTGGTGACCACGACATGTCGAGGCAACACCACTTACACATCCTAATGGATGATCCATGTATATGACTCGATCCAAATCTCCATAGAGGAATGCCTTGCTCACATCCATTTTCCATAGATCCCACTTCTTGCTTGATGTCAAAGCCAATATAACTCGCATAGTGGTTAGCTTATCTACTTGACTAAAGTTATCTTCATAATCCAGCCCATATTCCTATGAGAAACCCCATGCTACTAGTCTTGCTTTGAGTTTTTCTACCGATCAATCAATCCTTCGTTTGACTTTATACATCCACTTACATGAAATAGTATTCATGTTACTAGGTTCTAGGGTTAGTTCCCAAGTTTGTTTTTCATGAGTGTATCGTATTCTTGAAACGGATTTGAGATCCATCTTTCCATGACACATGCTTGCTCATATGTTGCAGGCTCAACAATATCATCTTCAACAATTGTTTCATTTGCATACATTGGATTAAGCCTTTTTAAACGCGTGAACCTTCGCAATCTTTCTGATGTTTGTTCATCTGCACTTATGGGATGAAAGATTCCGTTTTTCCATGGTTGTTGCTTGTTGTTGATGGCTCGTATTCTACAATCACTGTCAGAATATCAACTCATGTTAAATTAACATTAGATGAATCAAGTTCTCCCTTGAGTAAATCGGTATCTGAAAGATTTTCATTGTTGGCTGACCACCATGATGATCGTTCATCAAAAAACAACATTTTGAGACATATAACTTCTTCTGGTTCCTGGTTTACAGTAGCGCCATCCCTTTCTTTCCTTGTCATACACTATGAAGATGCAACATATCACTTTCTTTTCCATTTTGTTACGTAGGTGGTTAGGAATAACCACATAACACACACATCCAAACATACAGAAGTAACTTACATTAGGCTTAATGTTCCACAATCTTTCATTAGGTGACACATATTGTAATCCTTGCTAAGAAATCTGGTTGATGACATACGCGACAATTTTCATGGCTTCGACCCAAAATCGTCTGGTATGTTTTTATCATCCGTCATTCTTCAACATACTTCAACCCGGTGTCTATTTTTCCTTTCAAAAACCCTATTTTGTTGGGTGGTATTCGAAGAAGTTAATTATCGCTTGAGTTTATGCTCCTTCAAGTAATCACTAAAATCGGATGCAAGGTATTCGCTACTATTATCTGATCGTAAAAACGTAATGCTATGCTTCAAGTCTCTTTCTGCCTTACTCTTGAAATCTTTGAACTTCTAGAACACCTCCAACTTTTCTTTCATAAAGTACCCAACGATATTTGGAATAATCATCGATTAATGTTAACATGTACTTCAGACCTTTGTTGGATGGCTGTTTTACTGGTGCAAAGACATCTGAATGTATGTGTCCCACGCCGATGTTTTTCTTGAAAACTAGACTTCTTAAAAAGTTGCTGATGAGCTTTTCCATATTGACACCAGCCATATATAATTTCTTTGTTCACTTCTAACTGTGGTAGTCCAACAACCAACTTCTTCTTCATCATCATGTCTAGTTTGTCGTAACTCATGTGATTCGTTCGCATATGCCAAGGTCTGATGTTTGATTTTTCTTTGTATTTTCTACATAGGCTGTTCTAGCTAACATAACATAAATACATTAGGATCTATGCCCTTTTAACACATGTGGAGTTTCAAACTTGTCGTACACCTTAACATCATTGGGTCCAAAAACAACATACTGCCCTACGGAGGCGAATTGTGCAACATATAAAATATTCTTTTTCATTCTCAGTACGTGATACACTCCAGATAACTTTAGTTCCTTCTTTTTGTCTTCAAGTGAGAAAACCACGTCGCCAATATAAGCTATAGGAAGGTTGGAGTTATCAGCAATGACAACCACTCTACTTCCTTTGTATTTGATCGGGTCTTGTAATATTTTCTTTTCACCTGTCATGTGATTAAAACATCTTGAGTCAATGATCCACTCATTCATCTTATTTCTATGGACTTTAGTAGTTATTGTATACGCCGTGACTTCATCTACTTAGGTTGTTAGGGCTTCTGCATCCAAGACATCTTCTTCTTGGATAGTTGCTGCATTTCCTTCTTAACTTGATCTTACACAATAGTTTCTGAATATATGTCTTTCCGCCACAATTATAGCACTTGAATGAAGAACAATTATTGTGATAGCGACCCTTATGATTATCTCTTTTATCAGGATCATGATTATTTGTTTCAAAGTCAGACCCTTTGTTCTTATCTTCATTGGATTTTACTTGTGTCACCCTTATACTTGTTTCTACCTCTATCAACATAAAGGGCTTCTTATGTGGTTTTCTCAACACCTCCCGCTAACTGTTTGGCTAGGTTTTCTTGAGCAGTCAACAAATTTTCAAACTCCAATAAGGCTTGTTGAGTTGGCCACCTTTGGATCGTTTCCAAAAAAAACTCCTGAATTCGATCTGTAAGCCATGGATGATGATTCGTTTCATCCGATATTCGCCGATTGGAGCCAAAGGATCAATTTCTCCAATTTCTATGCACGTAGTTTTCACCTTATGAAAATATTGAGAAATAGATAAGTCCTTTTGTGACACATATATAATATCATTCTCAAACATTTGGAGTTTTGTGTCGTTCTTCTTAGAAAACAAAGTAAGCAAAGTTTCCTAGGCTTCGTTAGGTATTGCAGCGTCCTTTATGTACTCTAGTACTTCTTCTTCTCTATTTGTCTTCAACAGAAATAAAGCTTTGTCTGCCTTGATCTTCCGCTTACGTAGAACGTTGTTGTTGTCTTCAGCCTCGGGTTGTATCATCTTTGATCCTTTCACAACTTCCCATAGATCTTGACATTGCATGTAGAACGATATGGAAATAGCCCAGGTGTTGTAATTGTGATGGTTAAGTTTCTTGACACCACTGACCACCTACAGTTTTGCCATGAACCCAGATGCTATGATACCAACGATAAGTTTATTAGGTGACAACAATATGCACAATGCAGAAAAAAAACTTAACAAATAAGAAGGGAACATGTAACCTAAAAGGATATATGTCTTCACATTAAGGCAACATACTTTGAATAACAATAACTTACTATGCTTCCTAGTAATTTTGAAAATCACAAACTAAAGATACATACCTAAAACTTGTTATAGCAAACAAGTTACTTCAATCCTTCCTTTGAAGAGCTTGGAAACCTATCATTAAAATGATGATGCCTCTAATGGCTCATACCCAAACCCTATAACTAGAAGACACTTGAGGAGAGAGGAGGGGAAGTATAATTTTCATTCATAAGCTTTTAAGAAAGAGTATTCATGAAAATTGATGCCCATTGGGTCCTATTTTTAGTATAGGTAACTTAGGGACAAAACAAGATTTGAATAATTAAGATTTAATCCCAATTCAAATCCTTTCATTATCAGCATCCAGGAGGCTTCTGGAAACCCTAGACGGGCTCCAAAACGTCCACCTTAGGATGGTTCTAGAATTGTCGCTTTTATTCAACTACTGAACAATTACAATTCACCCCTTTCACCTTTAATTAATTCCAAATAATCCCAAATTAATTCCAGATTAATTCTGATTAATAATTAATTAATTCTAATTGATTTTTTATTAATTTATTAATCACATATATTAACAAATCAATAGCGTTAACAATTGATCTCATATTAATTTATTAATCACATAATAAATTAACAAATCAACTATCTATTTCCAATTAATATATTAATCATATAATATATTAACAAATCATTTACTCATAATTTCCAATTAATTTATTAATCATATAATAATCTAATAAATCATTCCCTCTCTATAAATGTCATTTTAATCAGGTTCTTGTTATGAGGGCAACCCAAAAAGGACTTTGCTTCTAATTACAAGAATATACAAATTTAGTTGCATGCTTAGACACCTTAATCTAACAGTCTCCCACGATAAGTCTATAACTATAATTGCAAGTATAGACCTTGAACTAAACAGCAAAGAGTGCTTTCCAAAGCCACTACCGAACTCTGATTCAAATCAAACGTTGGCCCTAAGATATTGATCAGTTATTCCTTCATTCTACAAGATATCGTATGAACTGAGTCATGGATTAAATGATCAACCTCATGTTCATTTATTTGTTTCTCGATTTCCTGATTTGTGATCAATTTAGACTATAAAGTTGGACACGTCAATTTAGTCCGGACCAAGCGTCGGGTTTTCATAGATCAACTCAAATCATCGAAGGGCCCACATATATCGATTTTCCTATTAAGGAAAAGGAACAAATTACTTTGACTATATAGTTATACAATTTTCATGTCAAATCACACATGGAATAACCCTTTATAAAATCCAGTTACGAGATGCGTTTGAGCAAACCAATGCACAACTGATCTGTAAACTAGGAACTATATGTCTTTGTTTTAAGAATAGAAAATATTATCGTCTTAGAATTACTTGTGATTAAAATCCACGAAGTAATCTCTAAGTGTGGGTTTATCTACTTAAATCCTTATTTCCAAGTACTCATGAACATTGTAGTAATCTGTATACAATGTCCAATCCTTATGGACAATCTACAACTCGATTCATGACAGTCTTAAATCACTACTTACTTCCAAAAGTATGAGCGACTGTGGAATTTTGAATTATATTTAAATTACTCGGTGAAGTAAAACATGCAAAGTGAAACACAATAATAAATTAATTGACTATGGTACTATACCTATTGATTATAAAAAATCACTATTATTAAATCACCAGAACAATTACGAATTTATTCATTGTATATAATGTTTCGAGTATCAATTAACCACTTGAATTAGATAACATCAGTCATGACATGTTCTGATGATGCATACTATGCCACTCGATGGTCCTTTCAATACGTGATAAAAATATCGCCTGAAAGCTTTCCTAATTCCTTTCCATTCATCACAATTCAAAATATGAAAATGGATGTCGTAATCATATTGCGAATTTGAGAATGCAATTAACACAACCAATATCCATATTGATCTTTATCAAATACTTAAAATCTACTAGCAAAAGTGTTTCCTCATAACCATTTTCATGAATTAGGGTGAAACCTTTTCCACTTAGATTCAAAGGTGCATACGTTACTATCCATGTGTATCTTTCATTTCTAACCTTCAGTTATAAGACAAGGTTTAGGATAAACAAAATTCAAATTTAGTATTCCTTCTTGGATTGAACTTTGCTATTTTTAATTTCTTGCCATGTGGCAGCTCAACGCCCACCAGTGCTTCCATATTGTTAGCAGCTCACCCATATTGATCAGTGTACTTTCACTGACCAACGTGCTTTGCTTTTGTAGTTAAATGAAGAACATAGAACTCATAAGCGTTGTCAGCTCAACTGGAAGTGCATAGAGATATGAATATGTCAATTAAAACACAAAATTTTATCAACTTCAGGTCGCGTGCTAGTGATAACTAAAAGGATCATTGTTGTTTGACTCTTGCAAGATCAAAATCAACATGACTTCTACTGACTTCTTAACATGTGAGTTTTCTCACAAGGAACATTCATTGACGAGCTAAAACAAGAATTCAAAAGGTCATGTGGATTCCCGACAAGAAAACACTTCATAGAATATGACTCAGTTTATCTTTTGTTATTCAATCAATGAAATCATCAAAACTCCAATTCTAAATGTGCTAGAGTAAGGAAAACATTATTACTCCACATTATACGAGGTGTTGCCATCATTCTTAATTGAAAAATAGTTTCAAGATACGATTCATAGTTACTAGAGTATGACTCTAAAGCTTGATTGGAACAAAGTATGACTCGTTTTATCATTGAAATATTTCCAACAATGTTCGATTCCTCTTCTTAGTCATACAATTACACTATTATGTTCTTGGAGGATTAATTGTGATACAATTCCACAATTACTAAGATGATCATAAAACATGATACTAAAGCACTCTCCTTTCTTTTTCAGATTGTAGAATCTTTTATCATTCTGCTTAATTGATTCTTCTATTCGTTTTGCTACTCTTTGAATCTTTTCAAACTATCAGAATTCTATTTAGTCTTATAAACACAATCATATTCACTGAAACATCAATAAATCATGACGAACAAAGTTATCGTCCCTTGTGGTGGATCTGAAGAGTCCATATCAACATATACTATATCCATTAGCCCTTCACCTGCCTCACATAAGCATGTGAAAAAATGTAAGTCATAGTTTTCCAATGAACAAGTTTCTCATATATTATACAATTCAACTTGTACAACACCATGTATCTGTCTAGTTGGTGATGAGATTTCTTTTCACCGACTCAATTATGAAAATACCATAAGTGATACCATAGGAATCAAATCCACAATTAATATTGCTATTATTAGAAACATAACGAACACTTTCATTAAATGTCATTGCAAGGAAATAAGATAAGGCAACTATGTAAACCAAAATTCCGCTTTTATTGAAATAAATGAAAATTTGGAACTTGTCCTTACAATGCATGAAATGAAAAACTATATTTCTAAACATCTCAGAAGAGTAATAGCAATCTATTAAATTATCCTAACTCCCTATTAGTAGCTCAAACTTCTTACCATCGAACCATACAACAAGAGTCCATCTCTCACGATCAGATTTAGCTCACTTGGACTAAGCTTCCTTCTTTCTTTTAGATCCTGCGATACCATCAAAATGTGATCATCAAATCATGTATTAAGAGTCTATGAATAGGAATTATTGAGTTAAATAATGGATGTACCTGAAGTAGAGTCATACAAATTGACCTTACCATCTTCAAGATCTTTTAGGTAGTTTGGGCAGCTTTGCTTCTGATGTCCCTTCAATTAGCAGTAGAAACAAATGGACTCATTGGGTGATCTAAGAATGAGCCTTTCTCCTTACCATACGATCAAACAGTTTGAACTTGGCTGATCGCTTTCGATTGGGAATAGAAATCTTTTATTGATCGACAATGTCACCATTGTCAATGTCCATGGAAACCTTGGGATTAGACCCTATAATCATTTTGGCTTTAGTTGTGTTCTTAAGCGTTTCTGCTTCAGCAACCATCAACATATATGTCATATCAATTAGGGTTACATCGAGATTCCTCATATGAAATTTCTTAAAGAACTGATCCGATTTTGGATCTAAGGGGTTACATATATAGTATAGGATTCCAAGAGTCACTTGTAAACCCTAATCCACTCACATAGGATTTTGATCCTATATCATTTTCATGGACTCCATATAAACTTAGTCCATTACTAGTCAATCATTGATCATTAGCCCAGACTATATGTATCATTGATTTACGTAATCAGCCCCTGTTAATTTAATTAGTCTCTTTTGATCACTAAATTAATTCGAAATTAATTCTTCATCAATACTAATTAAATAATATGATTTCTCAATTAATATATTATTCTTATAATATATTAATACATCACAAATAACCACTTTCTCAAATATCCTTCATATCAAATTGCTCCGGTGAATGCAACCCAAAATGGACCATGCTACTATCGGGTCAAGTACATACCAATTATAGTTATGAGCTTAGACACCTAATCCAACAGTCTCCCACTTGGATAAGTCTAATAACTACAACTGCAGGTACGACTTCAAAAACCGACTAGCAATCGTAGCTCTCAAAAGCCGTTGTCGAACTCTGACGCGTCCATTAGATAAGGGATCAAATAATCCCCCATTATACAAGATATCGTATGAACTGAGACATGGATTATAATCATTCTCTCTTTTCATGTGTTGTTTCCCGATTTCCGATTTATGACGACTGACTAATTGAACAAATCAAATTAGTCTAGGCTTGGACAAGCACTTAGGGTATCATCACTAAATCATCGAGGGGCCCACAAATATCGCTTTTATCCCTCATTGGGTAAAAGGAACGAATAAACTTCGACTCATATGCTTGCTCTATTTACTCATCAAATCACACACAACAATATGGTTAATAATACCAAGTTACTGGTGCGTTTACACATCAACTACAACTCACATGTCTTAGTTTCAAGAATATAAGATATTATCGTCTCACAATCTTATTACAGGAGTACTCATGAACACTGCAGCACACTTGTGCTATGTCTAAACACTTAGACAATCTACAGTCGGATCCATGACAGTCTTACCTCATTAATTACTTCCAAAGTATGATTGACTGTGGATGTTTGAATAACCTAGTTATTCAGGAAGTAAAACATGCAAAGTGAAACACAAGAATAATCGAATCCAATATGGTTTCAAAGCTTTTGAATATAAACAAAACACTTATTTAATCACCATATTGATTACATATTATTCATTGTATAATGTTTCGATTAATCAACTTAATACTTGAATTAAAACAATAGTCATCCCATGCTCCAAGCATGCACACTATGTTTATCTATGATCCTTACTTTGTGAAATAAATCAATTGTAAACATTTCCAATGATACTCATTTCACAATTCCAAATCCTTATCAAAATTCTTGCCACTGCTAGAATGTGTTAGATTCTAAACTGTCATGCAATGATCCTTTTGTAATGTCAATGCACCAAAGTCACAGAGACTTGGATAATGATATTACAAAGTACTCTACTGGAGATTGTTACAAGACAATTCCACAGATACGAAGTCTCTCATTCGAAGTACATTCCTTTGAACATCCTTCTTGCATCAAAGTTTCTAACTTACACAGATTCTTAATATCCAACTCCCATTATGGATAAATTTCCATATTTGCCATATGACAATGAATCTTATCTATTCATAATAATGTCAATATGGTCCATCCATTACTATACTTCCAAATGTCTATAAGCAACCAATCTTTGGCGAATCTTAGATCACTACAAGAAAAAGACCCTTTTACGACCCGCAAACCACAACACTCATTGATTTATGTTACGCAAAAGAGAGTGACATTAAAAAAGTGTCATCTCTTCAAAAAATTTAAGGATTTAGGTCACGCATTATTGCGTGCCCTTAAATTAGTGTCTCATGTAAAAAAAAAAAAAACACGGAGGGCACTTTATCTAAAATGTGCGTCCTCTGTGAATGTCGTTTTATATTTTTTTTAAGAAACGCGCGTCTCCTTAGGAAAATGAAATCCCCAAATTTTTTAAACCCCCGCCTTCTTCTCCCTCGTCTCCACCCCTCAGGCCCTCACCCAAATCCATCGCCTCCAATCCTCGTTGCCTCTTCTAGCCTCAGATTGCGGCGATGCACCTTCCTTCTCGAAGAACGCTTCATTTACCACCATCGTCCAATTATGTGAGCCCAAGGAATTGATGGAGACGAATAAGATTATGGATCAATCGCTTCACATCATGTTTAAGGTTAAGGGTTTGAGATTTCTTCCAAATCGATCCTCACACTAAATGGTTCGACGACTGTAACTCCTTTCGATTGTAGCGCCGATCAACAACTACGACTCAGCAATCGTCAATCGAAGCTACCAGTTGAACAACCCCTAATCGACACCTCCACCTTCTCGTCTCTCCTTCTCCACCAGGTGTTCTCTCATCTCTATCCTCCAACATATGAAGATTTACGAAGATGTGCAGGGGTAACCGAAGGAAACCCTAAATCCTTCTCGCAGTCAACCACTACAACCCTAAATCTCTCTTCTTTACTGATGGATTGTCCAGATGATTGGCAATAACTTATTCCCTTTCTTTATAACAATAACTTTTTAGAATTGGTAAATGATTTTTTCATGCTTCCACTTGTTTATGGCAATAGATTTAGGTTTCGATGCCCTGAATAACAGTGGAAAAACTCTTTCTTGGAACAGGTGGTTTATATCAATGGACGACCATTTGTTTTGCGCGAGGTCGAGAGACCCTTCTCCAATCTTGAATACACGGTGTGTGCTTATTTTTTCTGCTCAAATCCCAACTTCCACTTCAGATTTACAGTATTTTGCTATATTTTTTTGTTGATAAACATGCTGATTTATCCCATTCTATATCTAAACTTTGATGTTATGAATAGGGTATCAATAGGGCTAGGGTGGAGCAAATGGAAGACCGGTTGAAGGAAGACATATTGCTAGAAGCTGCAAGGTATTCTTTTTAACATGTTTCTGTGTTTGATACCCATTTTTCTTATCATCTCAATACCCATCTCGATTACAGATATGGAAATAAGATCCTAGTAACTGATGAACTACCAGATGGTCAAATCAAATGGTGGATTAATGGGAGCCAGTCACACCAACTCTGTCAAAACATCACTACAGGTTCACCATACTATGAAATTAAATGTTCATTTTGAATATCTATTTCATAATTCCTTTCACTATTGTAGGTCTATTTAGAACTCCAAACAAGAAAATTCCTTGTTGACTACGAACGCAATCCAGTAACAGATGAAAATCACCCAAGGAACATGATTTTGATACGTTGGTGAGTGCTATTTTCATTTTACAAAATGAAAATATTTAACCTAGATTATACTTTATATATGATTTGTGTTTTATGATCTTTATAGGTTGATAGAATTTCAAGAGCTGATCTCAAGACAGAAATAATCTTTAATTGCCAAATGGGGCGTGGGCGTACTACCACAGGGATGGTCATGGCCACATTGATCTATTTCAACCGAATAAGAGCGAATAAGAGCTTCTGGTACTTTTTTTTTCTCTGTGAAGTTTATGTTTTATGATTGCATGCTTTTACAATATCTTATTATTAGGTATCCCAAGAACAAATTCAATTGGAACAATTTCTGTTTGTGGCTCAAATGCTACTGACAACATGCTAAACACAGAAGATGCTCTTCTTAGAGGGGAATATACTATCATAAGAAGCTTAATCCGTGTCTTAGAGGTATGCAAATGAACCTTTTTCCTTATAAATTTCCCATTACAACAACATTCTTGAGTAACTTCTTTTTGATTAACATGGTTTTAGGGCGGTGTTGAAGGCAAACGACAGGTGGACAAAGTGATTGACAAGTGTGCCTCCATGCAGAATTAAATCTGCTTTAGGGCGGGTTCCCAGTCTATGGTGTTGCAAATCCAACTGTGGAAAGAATTAAATCTGTTATGCAAAGAATAGGTAGCTCTAAAGGTGGCGTGGGTAGACCCGTCTTTTGGCACAACATGAGAGAAGAACCTGTTATTTACATTAATGGAAAGCCCTTTCTGCTTCGTGAGGTTGAAAGACCCTACAAAAACATGCTCGAGTATACGGTATATAATAATAATCCTCTCTCATTTTTAATGTTTATTATTTAAATATACTCAAGTGTCATGTGGTTTAATGTAGGGAATTGACTGTGAAAGAGTGGAGAGAATGGAAGCTCGATTGAAAGAAGATATTCTCAAAGAATCTGAATGTTATGGATGTAAGGTATCTACCTGATACCTTGCTGCAACCTTGTTGCCTAAAAACAGAAAACAAAACAGAACAGGAAGGAAAGAAGGAAAAAAAAACTGCACAGCTGGCAACAGGTGATAACAGGGGAAGAAAAAAAATGGGATTTTTGATTTTGCTTGGTGGAAAAGAAAACTTTTATTGCTGAAAAACTTCTTTCTAAATACCTATAACGTAGCATATTTATACTAAAAGAAAAAGAGTTTGACTCATAGTCTAAAACCGGGAAACAAAAATAATAAAAGCATTTTTCCTAAAATGCCCCTGTGGGCTTTTTCCTGAATTACGCCAACAATGGAGGTGATATTATGGCAATTCACGAACTACAATCATATTTTAATACAAAAACTTAATTAAATTGGAACTTTCCCAAAATACCCCTGAGGCTATTTTTGTTCCCGGTGCTCAGTTTGCACAGCGGACGGTATAATGATGGATGGTCAAGCTAAAATTTGGTTTTGATCGAATTTAATCTTGGTATAAAACTGACAGGTTTGATAATGGTAGATGGTCAAGATATAAGAACTTTACAAGTCCATTTGGAATATTACTTTATAGGTAATATTCTCTCTTTATTTCAGAAATCAATGTAAGGAGATGTTTTGTCATAATAGTGCAAAATCACTCTCTGAGTGGGTGTCTACTTCTTACTTCTTCGTATTATTAACTTTTTCATCTTATAATATGTTTGGATGCTGCTACATTTTAATACTGTCTGGAGGATATTATATTTGTTATTTGTGATAATAGCAGTTGGTTTTGTTTGTGATGGGATTGGTGTAAATTTTTGTCTGTTTTGTTGTTTTTCTGGATGATAGGTACCTGAAGCATTGTTGAAAGGTGGATCAGTAGTCTACATGTTATTGCATGTCTTTGTCTTGATGATGATGAAGAGGTAAGGTAAGTAACTCAAAATACTTACCAATCATTTAATTTGATAATATTAGAGATAATGGTAGTATAGCATCAACAGAAAAAGCAGGACATTGATTACCTGCAATTTTCCTCTTGAAACAATGGTGTATGAAAATCTTGATTAATAGATTCTGGTTTACAAGGACCTTTAAGCTTTTTAACTTTGGAATTTGGATTGGTCTGTGATGCGTTGCTAGAAGAAAGAAAAACTAAAGGTAGGTGTTTGTTGGTTAATACTTAATACTTAATACCTGATGAAACTGGAATGGGTAAAAATTAAATAGATGAGTATGATATGGCAGTTGACAAGGTCATGGTCATTGACGGCATAAATAAAAGCATAATAAAATAGGTGTATGTAACATGAGGAGAGAGTGACACGATACAATAATGTGTTAAATAATGCAAACGAGATGAATGTTTTTTTTCTTATACCAAATAACATTGATATTTTATACCATAAGCTGCGGTGCACATTCATCTCTGTGCAAAAAGACATGTATGCCCTCAGTAGCCTGATTCAGTTTGCTGATGCTTTTTTCCTACTTATATCAATTCATCATGGATGTGACCAAGTTCGTAGTTGCTTTTATCAATATGTGCTTATCGTATTGTATTCCCTCTTCCTTGTTTCCACTTTATACCTCATGCTTTTAACTGTAGTTAGGTTATAGCCTTAATCTATACTGTGACATTAAGTTGGTTTAAACTACTAAAACTTATTGGTTATTTTTTCTAATTTACTATTATTTGTAAATTCATTATTATCATTAAAAAAATCAATTTTTTTTTCTGTAGATCATTCATTAACAGAGTTTTCAAGTTTATACCAGAGTGGTCAAGGTCTGTAAGACTAAATACCAAAATCCTTTCCAATGTTTTCTTATATTTTTGTTGTTACTTGTTTTTTTAATTATATTTTTGATCTATTTCAGGTCACAAATTGGAAATTATTGGTGGGACCACTAGTAAAAAGCCAACATTGATCTTTTTGTTTTTTCAATTGTTATAGTTGATGAATATTGTTTGTTGGGTGTGTAAGGGTAAAATGATCATTATTTTTAAAGAGGTTAAGTGGAGAAGCAAATGTTGATCTTCTAATGTTGTTCTTTTACAATGTTGTTCTTTTACAGGTGGTTGGAATTGGACCTAAAGCTGGTTACTGATATAGGAATAGTGGGTGCTCCAAATGCAAGAAAAAGCATGTTTTTAAGTGTTATTAGCGTTGACATGTAGTGTTGTTTGACATGTAATGTTAGGTAAATTGTTTGACATGTGATATTTTTTTGAAATGAATTATCGTTCTTATGTATGGTATTTTATTTTGTATTATGATAATTTCAATCTGTTGTTTAATTTTAAAAATAGTAATTCTATCAAATATATATATATATATATATATATATATATATATATATATATATATATAACATTTAAAATTATGACACGCAAATTCGTGTCATCTTCATTTATGACAGGGGATTTAATGATACCCAACGGGTGTCTTAAACGCGCGTCGTAAGGTTACGACACACAAATGCGTGTCGTCTTCTTTTATGACAGAGCCTTCCTTGATACACATTGCGTGTCGTAACAACGTGTCGTAAATGCGTGTCATAAATGCGCGTCATAAATGCGCTTTGTAAATAGACGACGCGCAAAAGCGTGTCGTCTCTCGTTATGACAGGGCCTTCCTTGACACGCATTTGCGCGTCGTCTGAGCGTTTTACGACACGCATTGCGCGTCGTAAAAGGCTGTTTTTCTAGTAGTGGATTGTTCTAAGCAATTGTTTAACAACTTTAGTCATATCTGGTTCTGTTCCCATTTCCATCTTAATGTCCTAGGCATTTGGAAAATATAGAACACATAAATATTATAGCATATGCAATCGATCCTATACCCGAAACATATGGGACACGATTGATAATGTCTTACATAAAGACATGATTTTTTACCACTCTCTCGCTATAATATTTCCATATATAGAATTTCCTTATGTTGAATCATTTCAACATAATATTCATATATGTCATTGACTAAATTTGATTAAAATCTCAATCTAAGCTTTTAGATTTGAAATGAAGTATGAGTTCGTCTCCCTTAATTATAGCAAAACAACTTTTCAAACTCTGCAACTTTGCGAATTGAAACTTTTGTTTTCTATAATTAACATTTCTAACTCGCAACACTTAGCGTAATAATTGTTCTCCCACTAGCATAATAATTACATTCTTATTAGCATAACACTTATGCTCCCACTAGCTTTGACATGTACCCAGAAATAAGCTGGACTTCTAGAAATCAATACTTGTTGACTTTTTACCAAAGTTCAGATTTCTGATACAAGATGCTTCGATAAGACTTTATCTAGTCTTCTCAAACTCATACACCTTTCCTTAGATATCTCACATGTGTGTCTAAACAATTTTAGAACTTACAGCAATAAGTCTCAAATGTTAGACCTTTTTCCATTTCTCACAATTCGAACTATGAAGAGGGATGTCATAATCATAATCGAATTTGAGAATGCAATTAACACAACTGCTATCTATTTAAAATCTACTTAGTGAAAGCGTTTCCTCACAATCATTTTCATGAATTGGAGAGAAACCTTAGTCACTTAGATTTTATGGTGTATGTGTTCCTATCCATGTGAATTTATCATAACCATGGACTGAACTTGTTTAATCTTTATTTCTTGCCATTTGGTAGCATGAGGGTCCTACAATTACTTCCAGGTTGTTGAGCAGCTCACCCCTACAGATCAATGTACTTTCCATTGATCAAGGTGCTTTACCTTATGCATTCAAATGAGAGCTCATAGAAATCACATGCATAGTCAAACTAACTGGAATAGGCACAGAAACAAGAATATGTCAAAACGATATGTTACAAACCTCAAGTCGTGTGCTAGTGATTAACAATAGATTTACTATTGATTAGTTCTTGAACCTTTTCAAGATCTTTAAGACTCCCACTGACCTCTTGACATATAAGATTCTTTGTCAAGAACATTCATTGACACCCAAATATTGAAGAGTTAGTGTGAGACCTTATCAAGACAACACTTCATGTAATTGGTGTTAGTTGGTCTTTGTTTTATCCAAAACATCACAACTACCAATTTCAAATGTGCAAGAATAAGAAACATTTCTATTCCACATTTCATAAGGCATTATAAACCTACTTAAGATATGTCACTCAATGTACAATCTTGGAACGAAGTATGATTCATCTATTTGATTTAACCATTTCAACAATTCCCGATTCCTCTTCTTAGCCATACAAGTGCACTAAGGTGTCCTTAGAGGATCAATTGTGACATGGTTCCATAAACAATAGGATGATCATAAAACATCATACTAAAGTACTCTCATTTCCTTTCAGATTGGAGAAACCTTTATCTTTCTGCCAAATTTGATTCTTCTTAGGTCCTGTTTGTTTACCTCGTATTGCCACTTAATAGGAGGAAAGTCTGAATCTGTATGATTAAGAGTGTTTGTTTACATATTATTTTAGCATCTTAATCTGAAAAATATCACTTATTCGGTTAGACATCTCATCACATCTGAAAGAGAAAAAAAAAGATGTCTTCCCTTTTTGCCCTAGCCCAGTTCCTTCCCCGGTTCTCTTTTTGCATCCAACGAACACCAGTCTCCACCCCTCCCTCTCTTCTTCCTGCATCTCCGACGTCTCAGAAGCAGGGGAGAAAATCAACTCCTGCACACCATCGTCTCCGCCTTCTGTTCTTGGTAATCTTTTTCAGAAATTGGTGTTCTTTTTTTGATTTTCTTCTTGAAATAGCCGCCATCTAGCCCCCATCTACTCTAATCGGAATTGCGGGTCAAAAATAGGACAAGAACATGGATACTCTTCTTCTCCTTCTTGCCCCTGTACTGTATTTTTAATCAAAGAGACGGATCAACAAGGATTTATGTGATGGAGATGATCGATGGAATTAATGATGAAAATTTTTGTATATGGTGGGTTTAGTAGAGGCAATCAACCAAAATCCACACTTTCTTTGCTTCAATTTGATGACAGGTTGATGAATAAGGTTGGGGAATAGAACTTGTGTTATAACATCGACGTCTTTTAATAGGTATTTGTGGTAGTTTACAGGTTCCATTAATTGCATATTGATATCAACAATCTTGGATCAAATGGATACTGACAATCAAATTGGTAAACCCATGGTCAAGGGGTCAACATTGGATTCCAATATCATACTTTGGAGCTGAGTTTGATCTTTTTCTTCTTTTTGTTACTTATATTATTGTCAAATCATGAATTTTTTAAACTTTTGGAAGTTACTTGATAGAATTAAATAACGAGATGAAACTGATAGGCATGGTTTGATTTGGATTTGTGTTTACATTTGAATTTAACAAAAAATTATACATAAGGGTAAAATGGTCATTTTTACAATTCAGCACAACAATTCAGATGTTCAACCAAACAACATGTTAAAATTCAGTTCTTAAAAATTCAGACCCTCTTAGAAATTCAGACCTCTTAAAAATTCAAATCTTAAAAATTCAGATCCTGCCAAACACCCCCTTATTCGTTCTGTTATACTTTGAATCTTTTCAAAGTATCAGAATTATACTTAATCTTGTAAGCATAATCATATTTACTGAGCTTTCAGTAAATCATGACAAATAGACTTTATCGTCCTTTGTGGTGGATCTGACCAGTTCACATAAATGTGTACTATATCCTTTTATCTTTCACTTGACTTACATACTTATGTAAACAAGGAATTAGTCGCAATTTTCCTGAGTACCAAGATTTTCATACATCACATGATTCAAATCATATGATTCCAAGTTTTTGTCCAATTGAAAATTGGGCGATGAGAATCTTTCCTTACTTAGAAAATTACGACACTACCACAATTGATATAGCTAAGAATCAAACCATTATGAACATTGCTATTAATAGAAACATATAAACAACAATTTTCACAAATGCCATTGCAAGGAAACTTATAATAAGATAACATCAAAATTTCTTTATTTACTAAAAGGTGTGGAAAACTCGTCCTTACAATGCAATTACAAATGAAAACTATGTTGCTATCTATTCCTAAGTAATCTATCATAACTCTTAAGTAGCAGCTCAAAAATCTGATCGTCGCACCATGCGATCGAAATCCATCTCTTTGCGATCAGACTCAACTTACTTTTCCTTTAAGCTTTCTTTCTTATCTTTGATCATACAAAACATCAAAACATAATCTTATCACATCATGTATTTAAGAATCTTATAAATAGGAACTTAATAGAGTTAGATAATAGATTTACCTGAAGTAGAGTCATACATTTTGACTTTACCATCCTTGCGATCCTTTAGGTAGATATGACAGCTTCGCAACCAATGCCTTCTCTTGGCAATAGAAACAAACACACTCTCTTGGAATGGTACACGGGACAATCTCATACTTAGTGCTTGTGCGTTGGAAACATATGAATGAGCCAAACCTCACCTTGGAGACAGAAAGTGACATGATGAGTCGCTATCCACATCTGTTTACTGATGCATGATTCTGGGACGGAATCATCCTAAGGGTGAGAGAATTGTAACGCACGTGTTTCTGGGCTACGCATTAGTATAATGATTTAATAGTCAAGGTCAACCATTGTAACTCATTTTAAAGTAATAAAGAAGAATTATTTGAATATTATGTGAATTATGTGATTTTATGTGCTTATATACTTGTTTATAAAGATATAATAAAAATAAGCATCACAAATAAAATATAGATAAACCCGATATATATAAAGAAAGATGTAGTGGTCGTGACAAGGATTTCGGAGATATAAAGAACGCCGAAATCCGAGTTATAACGAAGAAGTTATGGTCTGTCGAAGTTTCGCGACAAAACCCGCACGACACTGCGTGACGTAAAAAGTGAGTTTACGATAAAGTACTTTTTAGCCTTAGCAATCTAAACGAAAGTCGTAGCGTATGTTAAATCGAGAGCGTGCATAAAAAGAACGCCCAAATTTGACTTCGTATAAGGAAGTTATGATTTTTCCAAGTTTCGGCTTAGCAGTATGCAGCCCGAAGTTCGAATAATTAGATTGACCGATTTTTAGCCGGCATAACCTAAATGAGAATCAAAGTTCTCGTTAATAGTAGTTCAACGGTAAAAAGACGGACGAAAACGGACGTCGAATGAAGAAGTTATGAATTTTTAACGGATTTTTCCTTTCTCGGCATGTTAAAAATATAATTTTAAAAATAAATTTAAAACTAGCCGACAAAATCTAAACGAAAGTTGTAGAGTACAGTCCCACCTACGCGTGGATATAAAGAACGTCGAAAACGGAGCTCGTATGCAAACGTTACGATTTTTAGAAGTCGAAGGTGTAAAATGCGAGGCTGGTGCGAGGACTACTCCCCGCGTACAGTCAGACGCCTCGCGTACCAAAGTACGCCCCGCGTACGAAGCCCATACGCCCGACGGTCTCGCGTTGCTCAGTCCGGAAGAAGCCATGATGCACCATGCGAAGTTTGACACGTCGACGTAACAATGCGCTGCGTACCCTCGTACGCGCAACGTTCCGAGGAATGCCCAACGTACCACCGAAGGTACGCGCAACGTAGTCAGCAGCCTCCGGCTATAAATAAGATGCGAGGTAGCCCTTCTTTTTCACACCATTTCACACTTCTTTCTCTCTCTACTCTCTCTCTCTCTCTCTCTAGCCTCCCTAAACCCCAAAAGCCTAGGAAACTTCCCTAGCACTAGAAAAAAGCCCCGGAGTGCCCGAAGGCTCCGAGAAAAAAAGTTTTTCGGTTTGAAACTCTACCCGCGCATAATCCGGTTTTCAAGAAAACCTCCAAGTTTCGTCAAATGAAATCAAATTTTTAAGAAGCGAAGCGCTGTTCAAGTTGGAATCACCACCTTATCAGGTGAGTGCATAGTTACTTTCATCCTACACATAGATATGAATTATTTTATATAAATTACGTGCTATGTGGGCATATTATCTGTTTATCTTGAGATCTATGTTGGGCGAAAGTTTTAAATTTTGTTTTTCAGATCTAAACTATATATGAATTTTATATCTTGATATCTATGCTGGGTGAAAGATTTAAACTTAGTTTTTTTGTCAGATCTAAACCTTTTTCTTCAGATCTAAACTATATATGTATTCTTTTTCAGATCTAAACCTTTTCTCCAGATCTGAACTGTATATGTATTTTATATTTACAAATATGTTGGGTAAAACATAGGTATATGAAATAATTGGTGTGTGATGAAATAAAATGATGAGAGACCTCGACGTTGATGATGATCCAATCATCTAGCGGAGTATAGATGATGACCACGGACTTTTCTAGACAGTCTTGTGGAATGCTAGTAGGCTCGCAGCCTGTAGGTGTTTGTGAACGATGTGTTCACCGGTGTACTCCATCCCCCTCATGGTTGCCTTAAGGACATTTATTGCTGATGAACCCCCTTAGTAGTAGTGTCCAGCTCGATGATAATCCTTTGGCTAGGTCCCGGGAATGGGTAATTTGGTTGTTTGGTTTGATGAAATTAATAAATTTATTTATTGTTCTAGGGCCGTAAAGTGAGAATAACGGGAATGGGTAATTTGGTTGTTTGGTTTGATGAAATAAATAAATTTATTTATTGTGGGTTGAAAAACCTATGCGCTCATCAGGCTCCCAAGCTTGACCCACTCAGTTTCTTGTATTACAGGTAGTGGCACAAGAGCATAGTTGGATTACTGGATGAGAGATTATGGATTATAGGCCAATAGATATAAATAAATATAGTAAAGTCTATGTTGTATTGTTTATGCTTTTGATCTGTATTAACAATGACATTTCGAGGTTTTAATATAATGAAATACATTTCTTCGGAAATGCTTTGATAAATCTTTATCATATTTTCTTCTGGGAACAAATTCCGCAACACTTTTCATTAAAAGGTTACTATGATTTTCAAAACAAAACATAAACAAATCGGTCTTTTCTGGCCGTGAAAATGGGGATGTCACACATGTCAATCGAAAGGGAAGAAGGTAACGACCTAACTGAGTTCATGAGTCCACAATAGAGCAACATGGAAGGAGTAACCTATGAAGGAGTAAGTCAGACAAATGGAACTGAGGATGCCACAGAAGGTGAAATCCAAAAGATGATGAAGATGACAATGTCCCAGATGTCAAAGAAAAACCAATGTTTAATGAAGACATACCTTGGAAGAAGCAGTTTCCAATTCTAGGTATGAGGTTCACCAACCCTAAACAATTGAAATTCATGCTTTGTAATTATGTTGTAGCCAATGGGTATCAATTGTACTATGAAAAAAATGACAGTAAAAGGTTATTAGTTAAGTATTGTGATGGTGAATGCACATTTGGGCTCGGGGCGTCATGAATGAGTGAGGAGCACTCATTCCAAATCAAGTCCCTTATCAATGAGCATAATTGTGCCAAGAACTTTAAGTTAGGGTCAGTTGTTAATTATAGATGTATTGGTAGTCATTTAACCAGGGAAGTTCTTGAGAATCAAAAATTCAATATTAGGAGGCTAAAAGAGGAAGTAAAGACTAAATTTGGCATAGAGGTTAGTATGGGACAACGTAGGAGCGCTAAGAAACATGCAGTGTCTTTTGTTGAAGGTACCATAGTGGAATATTATGCAAAGTTGTGGTCCTATGGTGATGAGATAAGAAGGTTTAATCCAAGGTCAACAGTCAAGTTATTTGTGAACACTATGCCAGATGGGAAAACTTACATTAGCAGGATGTATATATGTTTTTATGCACTAAAACAGGGTTGGAGAAGTGGATGTAGAGGGATTATAAACTTGGATGGGTGTTTTTTTAAAAGGAATGTGTACTGGTTAGTGTTGAAAATAAAGACAATGGGAAATGGTTTCTGTAAAAATCTGCATCTTGAAGGTGAGTATGGCAAGACATTAATATCAAATCAACATAAGGTATGTTTGTGTTCATTATGCCATGTTTTATGTGTTTCATATATGATCTAGTTCTAAATGCCCTTATGATCCAAATGCAGGGGATAATTGAAGCTGTGAATGATCTATTCCGAGAGGTAGAACATAGGCAATGTGCCAGGCATGTTTTGTCCAACTTCAAGAAGAAATATCATGGTGCTCAATATGAGACATTGTTTCGGACATTGTTTTGGAAGGCTTGTAAGGTATCAACTGAACCACTTTTCAATTCTGCAATGAAAGAGATTCAAATGATTAGCCCTACTGCATATGTGCATCTTATGGGAAGGAATCCAAAGTCATGGTCCAGAGCATTTTTTTCAAATAGGAAAGGGGTGTGATGTTGTTGAAAATGGGTTGTCTGAAAGATTTAACAATGTTTATATTGGATGCTAGGAAGAAGCCAAATATTACTATGCTAGAGGATATTAGATTATATATGATGCAGAGAATGTGTATTTTGAGATAGAAAGGTAGTGGATGGGGACATTTTGATGTATGTCCAAACATAAGGCTTTCCATAAATGAATTGAAGATCCAACAAAGGTTTATTCTTCTTTTTCATTCTTTTTCAACCATAATAGCTCATTGTAACTGTGTTTATTTGTAGGTACTGGCAAGTGCTTTCTAGTGGACTGAATACATTTGAAACAAGAAACATAGGAGTCATATGTTGTTGATTTGGAAAAGAAAACATGCACTTGTAGGATATGGCAACTGAATGGGTATGGTTGTGTCCATTCAGTGGAAACCATTTCTTATGTAAACAAAAATGTAAAGGCATTTGTTGATCCTTAATATCGGGCTTGCACATACATGAACACCTACAAATACTCAACAGGAAGTATGAATGGGAGTGCAATGTGGCCCCCAACGGACTACATAGCACCATTACCACCACTAAAAAGGAAGATGTCAGGGAGACCTACTGTTAAGAGGAGGAGGTGTAGTACAGAGGTTAGTGGATCTCATAGAGTATCAAAGTTGGGCAAAAGGATTGTATGTGGTGTTTGTAAACAGGCAGGGCGCAACAAGTCAAGTTGTACTGCAGTGGCAAGGCCCCCAAAATCTCAGGTTAAAAAGAAAAAGGCTGAAAATGGAGGTGGAAGTGGTTTGAATAAGGGAAAGGGTAACAAAGTGGTGCATATTGATCTATTAAGGTATCACTTTTCTTATATACCGGGCCATCGACGACGTGGCAATCCTTGGGGACCAAGGGTTGTATAGTAGACCACACTCAGCTGCCACGTAAGCAGTGAGTTGGCATCCACGTAACCATTTATTGATGATTTGGCGAGGACACCATTTATCAAGGGTGTAAGGACTTTTTAAAATGGTCAACTTTGAGTTTATTCCGTTAATGTGCAAAAAAAAAGTTTGATGAGCTTTTAAAACAAACACAAAACGTTTTGATGGGCTAATATGACATTTTCCCAATTACAAAAGCTTTCATTTATAAGAAAAGCTTCTTATCTTATTATATTGTAATTTAAGGGATCGTAGAAAAAAAATAGCATAAGGAATTGAACCCAGGTTAGACTATTCACTAAATATCAAATGTCATAATTAACTCATCTACAACAACTTGTATTTAAAAATATAAATTTCAATTATATATATATATATATATATATATATATATATATATATATATATATATATATATATATATGTATGTGTGTGTGCGTGTGGTTAAAATTTAGGGCACCAAACCATTACGAGACCTTCGTTCGTTGTCCACCCCCCCCCTTAGGTTGGACCTAAACACAAAAAGCACAACCTCTTGATTCGTTGAACACTCCACAAACAAGTGTTCTTCATCATCATATTTCACGCTACAGATCTGGCATGTGATTGATGTGCATCTTCATCGGTTGAAGTCGTCATGCGCCAAAAAATCTTGTCAACCACCACCAAGCATATGATTATTGATGCGCGTCGTTATTAGTTGAAGTCGTCATGCAACCAAATAATCTTGTCAATCACCGCTAACCTAAGGGACAATACCGTGTAACATTCGGAATTCTCAAGGCCCTAACTCTGTCGATCATGGTCTTGATTTAAAAGTCTCATTAATAATAGTTAAAACATAAAAAATTTGAAAAAAATGATCACTCCAAACAAAAAACTTAGCGTATATAATTGCATACACTTTCAAAATACTTGTTCTTTCTTTGTTCAAACACGATAGGAGATACTAAAAGCTAAACAATAATATTTCTCTCCCACTACATTTATAACAATTGCCAATGTTTTTCTTTATGTTTTCATTGTGTTTTCGTTATGTGTTGTTAGCGCACCAACATCGCCACTACAGTCTCCTATCACCCACCCGACATTTGAAAACGTCAACTTAATCTATGGAAATTTGACACATATGATACTTTAATTAATTATAAAAACAAAAGTAAACCCGTAAAAAATATAGAATTGGTAGAAAAGTTACCTAACTCTTTTTAAGTAATGTAGGAGTGCCTAAAATAAACCCCAATTGAGGTAGCGTTTGGACACTTAAGTACGTGTACCAAATAGGATGCACTCTTTATGTAGTTTAAACACTCATAACGTTCAATGTACGCTTGGCGTTATCCATCCATCTGAACTCCTTGATACTTGATATTCAATGGTGTAATATCCCTCTTGGTTAACGTCATTCATTAATTACAACAAGGCCCCCTTAAAGCTTTGTGTTGAACCAATCACCACTAACGGAATTCACACCACAATTCAATATCGTCTCCGCACGAGCATGGTGGAATGCAAGAACCTTATACTGCAAGTAACATCCCCCGAGCAGGACTTTGAAAAAAATGTTATTTTTATGGCGTACTTTTGAGATGGTGATTAGTAGTTGCTTTATACGGATAATGCACTCCATGATCGAATGGTAGCCACCATATTGGTAGCATCCAATGACAAATGTGTTTGGTTGGTGAATTTTATTGATAGTGGTTTGATAAAACTTACTTGTTGATGATTATAGACGAGGGTATTAAGAAGATGTTTAAGGTTTTCGGCGATAGTGGAATCTATGAAACTCTAGTAATCACAGTTCATGTTCACAATATTTGTGAAAAAATCGGAAGGGGTGAAACAAGTAACCAAAGAAACGAATAAGTGGAGACGGAAGAGATTACTTTTTACGGAAGGCATTTAGGGGCGGTGACGGATCCAACTAGAAAGTTAACTGTGGTCTAATATGATTAATATAATAAAAAAGTTTTAAAAAATTAAATATTACAAAATAGAATAACATTAAAAACATAGAGTATAAAAAATATGTTAGGCAACGAATAAAATATGTTTTCATTTAAGGTTAAAAATAAAATTACGTGTTGTTTTCGACTACGACTATAGTTACATTCTATTTTAAAAACTAGAAATATATAGATAAAATTACAGTTTATAATATGAACTTAATGACATTATAACTAATTTATAATACATGAAAATATATTATTAAATGTATTATAAAACAAATAATTATCAAATATTATAACAAATATAATATGATGGCCTTTTGATGAATAATTATTTTAGAAAATTACATTTATATAGTAACATATAATATTAAAGTCACATAACTATTACTATAACTATAAAGGGGATAATATAAATTAAAAAGACAACTTTAATTTTGTTATTTCAAGTTTTTATGATTTCAAATGATAAAAGCAATTTTTGTTATAAATTATTAATGATTTGTTATAAATATGATTTATTTATCAATAATAGGCTTAGGCTTATGTGTAATCAAATGAGATATTTTGGAATCAAAATATTCATTGAAGAGTGGCTATGATTGTCTTGAAAGTTGAAATTCAAGTTATCATTCATAACTTGAATTTCAACTTTCAAGTCTACCATAACGACTCTTCAACGAGTCTTTTGATTCCAAACTAACTCATTTGATTACATAAAAGTCTAAGCCTAATGAATATTATGATTCCAAAATAACTTATTTAATTACACATAAGTCTAAGCCTACTGATAGATAAATCATATTTATAACAAATCATTAATAACATATTCAATGTTTAGAAAATAACAATGGATTTTATAATTTAAAATAATACGAATTTGAATTAACAAAGTTGAAATGGTCATTCTAGTTTATATTATCCCGTACATAGTAATAATTATGATTATTTTTATTTTACGAATAGTTTTATTATTATATGTTACTGTATAAAAGTAATTGCCTAAAATAATTACTCATCAAAAGACCATCTAACTATTTTAGTTATAATATTTAATTATTCTTTGTTTATAATATATTTATATGTATTATAAGTTAATTATAATGTCATTTAGTTAATATATTAACTGCAATTTCATTTATATACTTTTAGCTTTTAAAATAAAAATAAAATAAAATATAATTGTAATCGAAAACAAAAATGCAATTTTATTATTAACTTTAAAAGACTGTTGACAAACCTATTTTTTATACTCTATGCTTTTAATGTTATTCTATCTTGTAATATTTATTTTTTTTAAACTTTTTTTGATTATATTCAGCATATTAGACCATAGTTAACTTCCCATCCGGATCTGTTACCGCCCTTAAATGTCTTCAATAAAAAAATTTATATATTATGTCTCTACTTATTCGTTTTTCTTGGTTAGTTGTTTTGCTCGTTTCGATTTTTTCACAAATATTTTGAACATGAACTGTGAATACTAAAGTTTCACATAGAGATGTGCTTCGGGCCGGAACTGACTGGAATCAGACCGGACCCGAATAACCCGAATTGGATGAAAAGGCGGAACCAAAATCCGGACCAAAAGGACCAAAATAACATTTACACTATACTTTTGAACCGAAATAACCAAAATAAACTGAAATGACCCGAATAACCCAAATAAGAAATACTATATCTAGTTCAAGAATAAATATATATATTAACCATTGATATATCATATTCCAAAAATCCATCAATTTTCGGGTCGGTCCTTTAGGCCCAATTAAACCATTATTTGGGTAACCCGGACAAAAAAACCCAAAAACTGAATAAGCATAAAATACATATCCGAGAACCAACCGTATAACTTATTTGGTCATAATTCAGTTAGGGTTTCGTTTTCGGTCCAAACGTTCATCCCTAGTTTCACAGATTCCACTATCGTTGAAAACCATAAACATCTTCTTAATACCCTTCTAGATAATCATCAACGACTAAGTTTTATCAAACCATTGTCAATAAAATTTACCAACCAAACACATATGTCACTATACTCTACCAATGTGGTGACTACATGTCGATCACGGAGTGCACTATCTGTGTAAAGCAACTACTAATCGTCATCTCAAAAGTATGCCATAAAAATAGCACTTTTACCGTAGTCCTGATCGGGGGATGTTATTTGCGGTATGAGGTTCTCGCATTCCACCATGCTCTTGCGGAGACGATCCTGAATTGTAGTGTACGTTCCACTAGTGGTGATTGGTTCAACAAAAAGCTTCGAGGAGCCTTGTCGTAGTTAATGAATGGCTCTAACCAAGAAGGATATTACATCATTGAATATCAAGGAGTTCAAGTTAATGGATAGTGCCAAGCGGACCTTGAACGTTATGAGTGTTTAAACTACTTAAAGAGAGCGTCTAATTTTGGTACACGTACTTGTCCAAGTGCTACTTCAGTAGGGATTTATTTTAGGCATTGCTACATTACTTAAAAAGAGTCGGGTAACTTTCTACCAATTCTATATTTTTTCAGGGTTTTAGTTTTGTTTTTATAATTAATTAACGTATCATATGTGTCAACTTTCCATAGATTAAGTTGATTTTTTTTATATGTCGGTATCGGTGATAAGAGACGGTAGTGGTGATGTTGTTTGTGCATCAATAACACAAAACAAAAAGATAACCAAAACACACAAGAAAACATTGGAAATTGCATAAGTGTGGTGAGAGGGGCAATATTATCGTGTAGCTTCTTATATCTCCTATCATGTTTCTACAAAGAAAGAACAAGTATTTGTGCAAGTGTATGCAATTATATATAGTAAGTTTTTTGTTTGGAGTATTCAAATTTTTTAAATTTATTATGTTTTAACTATTATTAATGAGACTTCTAAATCAGGACCATGATCGCCAGAGTTAGGCCTTGAGAATTCTGGCTGTTACACGGTGTTGTCTCTTAGGTTGGCGGTGGTTGACAAGATTATCTTGGTGTATGACGACTTCAATAGACGACGTGCATCATTTACATGCTTGTTGGTGGTTGACAAGATTTCTTGGTACAACATGACTTCAACAGATAACGACACACATAAATCACATGCCAACTCATAGCGCTGGCAAAAATCGACCCAACCCACCAACTCAACCCGAACCCAACCCAAAATTAACGGGTTGAGTTGAGATTTTCAACCCATTAAGTTAAATGGGTCAACCCGTCTAACCTATTTAATTAAATAGGTTAGGTTAGGTAAAAATTGTCAACCCATTTTCAACCCATCAGCCCATTTAACTTTAATATATGTTTAATTTAATATTTATTTGAATATTATCATGTATTAATCGAAGTATTAATTTATAAATTAAAATGTTGTTTTATTATTTGTGTTTTTAAAAAATGTAATCTTAATTCTCATCTTTTTTCTTATCCCCAAAAACACTAGTCACTCTCCAAAACCCTTTTGAAATTAAATATTTTTTTTATGTTATTTGATCAATTTATTCAAATTTGTAAATTATGATTGTGCTTTTGTTATACTTTGAAAATTTATTTATGTTTGAAATTGATTTATATAGTATAATCTTTAGTTAATGCATTTAATTTTTTGGTTTTAAATAAGTAACCTAAGTTTAACTTAATTTTTTGGTTTTAAATAAGTAACCTAAGTTTAACTTATTTATTTAATAGGTTTGATCAATAACTACATAAATGGGTCAACTCGGTCGCAACCCATTTATCTGTAATGATGGGTTGGGTTGGAAATATTGATAGCTTATTTTATTTCCTTATTTTTATTAGTTTATCTTAGATTTTTAACTCTTTTTATTAGTATTGCATTGTATATTCTTTATTTTCTTTATCATGGATCGTATCGGGGGCTTGTTATGTTGCATGAGGAATTTTGCAGGGTTTTGGAGCTTTTTGTGATTGTGGATTTGAGTGAAGACGACTTAGTGGGCTCCCGAAGCATTATTGGGCTTGGCAGAATCAAAGAAGAAGAATTGGGCTTTGAAAGTTATTGGCTTGGATTATTTGGGCTTGTGAAGATGGATCATAAATTTCTAATTTTGGGCTTGGAGCATCCATTTAGTGGCTAAACATGTTGGGGTGGGTTGATATTTTCAACCCAATTAATAAATGGATTGAACTCGAACCCAACCCAGGTCGACCCATTGCCACCTCTACTCTGTAGCGTGAAAGACGAGGATGAAGAACACTTGTTTGTGAAGTGTTCAACTGCCCACGAGGTTTCTGCTTATTGTGGTTAGGTCCGACCCAAAATCGTGGATCGGGGGAGTTGACAACGACGCAGGGCCTCGTAATGGTTTGGGCCCTCAAATTTTAACTAGATATTATATAAATAATTGAAATTTATATTTTTAAATACAAGTTGTTATAGATGACTTGGTTACTATGCAATTATCGAGTTCAAATTTTCAAAAGCGGTTATAAGTCGCTATTTGAAATCGTGGTTATAGTGGTGGTATAGCGGTTTTTTAATATTACGTATAATTTATTATTTTATATTATATATTTATATAGAATTTATATGTTAAGAGTATTAATATTATATATTACACAAATATATATGATATATGGACAAATTAAGAATTTAAACTCATAACTTTCTAAATTCACTAATTTATGTTCCTAAAGGCTAACTCACATATTCATAGCGAGTGATTGATTGTTTCTATGCTTCATAAATTCAAAAATTGTATTGATTGCTTCATAAATTCACAAACCGACGAGTTCATAAGTGTGATGCATTGAAAGATAAACATTGAACATTAAATGATTACAGGAAACATGACATTTCACATTTAACATATTCACAGTAAGTGATTGAAACATTTGACAGTCACGAATTTGTAAGCGTGAACTGTGAAGCATTGTATGTCGCAGTGTGTGTGTAGAAAGGAAAGGAATAAAGGAAACCACACATACCTGGTACTATGGAGTAGCCAAATGGCCGAAACCTGAACGAAAGTGCAAAATCGGATGTAGCGCCTCTATAGTGGTGATGCGTATCGCGGTAAATAGCACTCAATAGTGCCGCTAATAGCGTCATCTCTATTTGTAAATGCTATTTTGAAAGAGCGGTTTTGTACCTCAGATAAACGATATAGCGCCGTTATAGCACCTCTATAACGCGCTATTGATAGCATAGGTTGGTTATGACATTTGATATTTGGTGAATAGTCGTACGTGAGTTCAATTCCCTCCGCTATTTTATTTTTCCGTTATCCCTAAAACACAATATAATAAGATATGAAGCTTTTGTTATTAATGAAAGCTTTTTGTAATTAAGTGGTAATGTTAATATAAGAGCCCGAGTTTAAAGCTAGTAAAACATTGTTTTTTTTTTACTTTAATTTGAAGCAAATATTATATAAAAGGTTTGAACCTTTCAAACAAAAAGCAGAAAGAAAAAACTTCAATTTGAAAGAAAAATACTTAGATGGTTCAAACCTTGTAAGGTATTTTCTTATTTTTTTTTTTAAGAAAAAACATGTAAAGTTTTTAAGTCTCCAAATTTATTTATTTTAAACTAAATAATAAATAAGTTTGTTTTAAACTTTTAATATGACTCACGAAACAATATATAAAATTCCTATTCATAAAAAATCAAAATAGATACCCTCCAGGTGTGAAGCTTCTTATTTTATAAACATTAGTTTACGTTTTTATAAAAGAGGTTTCTTTTTTCAACTTTGACACAAATAGGAAGACTGTATTTTAAACGTTATTTACGTTATTTGTTGCTTTTGTCTTGATTTGGGTATTTATTAGCAAAAATGGTCCAATTTTTTACAACGATTTTTTTTTTTTTAAAACTAATATTAAGGGGTCTTTTTTATTTGTTTTCCCTCTAGGTCGATCAAACATGGTTGGATCGGCCCACTTTGTGGTCCGAATTAATCTACCTTTATTTGAGAACAAAATAAAAATCGCCTTCGAGAATAGTAGAGGGAAAGTGCATTTTTTGAGTCCATCTATCATATCACTTTTCTATTATATTCATATCCCTAATGATTACATCTTCTTATTTTCTTAAACAACTATAATTATTACTTAATAATTTTACTTTTTTCCTATAATTAAATAATTATTACATGTCAAATTATTTTTTCTTTTTATTTTTAAAATCTAATTATTATTATTATTATTATTATTATTATTATTATTATTTATTTTAGTTTATATAATTTAGAAAATCTATTTACATTTTGCTTGTTTGCATTTTTGAGTGACATTTTTATTTTAATAATTATGTTAATGTTTTATTTAAATATATTAGCTTGTCGTAATATGTTATTTAACTTTAAGTATTATTATATTTATCTTTATGATTTTGGATATTTATTATAATTTATTTACATTTTGTTCGAATATATATTAAACAACATATTCTAACAAAACGACAAAAAAAATATTAAACAGTATATTTAAGTAAAACGACAAACATTTTTTTAAAAGAAATCCACTGTTAAAAAGGATTTTTTAAATTATACAAAGAAAGATAAATAAATAAAGTTTTCTTTTATATTTTGTTTGAATCCGTTATTTAATGATGTTTTCATTTACATTTTGTTAGTTATACATATGCACAAATAAAAATAAGTTTTAAAAAATCAAGATTTTTATCCGATTAAAATGGCTTTTTCAAAAGTCTTAATCCGATTTTTTTAAAGATTTCAATAACAATAAATTCGAGTTAAAAAAAATTAGATTATAAAATAAAACTAAGAAAAGGATCTTAGAATATATATATATATATATATATATATATATATATATATATATATATATATATATATATACACAAACAAACAAACAAACAAAACGTAAAAAAACATTAAAAATATATATTCAAACAAAACACTAAAAAATAATAATAAATGTTATTCGAACAAAATGTCAAATAAATAAACGAATAAAATATCAAAAAAAAATATTAGAAATACTTTATAATATTTTATATAACATAACTTTAATAAAATGTTTTATTAAATAAAAGAAGATTGGTATTATAAAAAATCTACACATCATTATTTTATAACTAATTATTAACTATTGGTAAAAAGATAAATTATTTTGTAATAATGAGTAAATTATAGAGTAAATTACACGACTGGTCCCTATGGTTTAGGATAATTTGTGCGTTTGGTCCCTAACTTATTTTTTTAACTCGGAAGGTCTCTATTGTTTGTTTTTGTTACGCCCTTGGTCCATGTCTTACCTAAAAAAAGACTATTTTGCCCTTGATTTTTTAATTTATTTAAATAAAAACACCCCCAACCTCACCTCCTCACCTTACCTTACATATACCACCATCTTTTCATATTCAAATAATAGTCTTTTTAAGTAAGACAGAGACCAAGCGTGTAACAAAAACAAACAGTACGGACCAAGCGCGTAACAAAAGCAAACACTAGGGACTTTCCGAGTTAAAAAAATTAGTTAGGGACCAAGCGTGCAAATTACCCCAAACCATAGGGACCATTCGTGTAATTTACTCTAAATTATAAGTAAAAAATATAAAACTATTATATAATCATCGATTAAGGAAAAAAAATATAATGCAATTATTAAAGGGTATAGAAATGGGTATAAATAATGGGAACCTACAAATATACGTATACAAGGTATGTGTGGGCTGGGCTATACAAGGCCATGGGCCTGATACAAGACTAATAAAATAAGTCTATACTAAATACATAGTCTAACACCAATGACTCAAACAAAAAACAAATTCAGTAGATCCAATAGTGGTAAACATATAAGGTCTAAATCATTAGAATGTAATTGAATACTTACTTGAAATCTTGGGTTATGCTCTCAAATGTTAGTTTAAGTTTATGACTTCACGTGTTCCCCAAAACCTGCAAAAGTTACAGATATAATTCAGGTTCACAAGGAGGTTAGGATTAAAATGAGGTTTTTTCTTTGGGGTTTGTTGTGTTAATGTTGCAGGAGGTAGTTTAAGAAATAAATTATGTGATATAATATGTTCTTTTGATGTTTAAGTTTCACCCACTTGTAATAACTTATCGAAAATAGCAACACACTTTGCATTCTCTAGTAATAATATTACATGTAAAAATAGAGTACATTACCCAAATTGGTTATGGGATTGGTAAAAATATAATCATAATGCATGGTAAAATTTTAGAGATACAATGTTGTAATAAAAAAAATAAAGGAAGATGTTAAATGAAACAACTACACAAAAATACGTTGCTATTTTTGCATTAAGCACTAAACTTAAAAGCAAAAAGAATTTTGTGTACCTTCTGGATGTGGTCCAAGGCTCAATCTGCTCAAACTTGGTAAGATAGCAGATTGCATGGTTGCACCGTAACCAATTCATGGCATGTGAATTGAAGCTATTTCACAAAAAAATATAATATTAGTGATCATAATAATAAAAATAATAATACAAATGTGATTAAATCAATAAAAGTATGTTGCTATGTTTGAATTCAACCCTAAAATTATTTAGAGTTGAATGACAGATATATCTACATATAAATAAAAATGATACAAGCAAGTTGATTACCAGATTGATTGAATAATACCTCACAATTCTGTTGTGTATCCAAAAAAAAGAAGCAAAACAGAGAAGTTCAAATTAATTTTATTGACAATGTATAGATGTATAGATATTGTTGTATTTTGTTTCTAAAACAATTTCTAAATTTCTTGTTTGTAGTTAGAGATTGATTGCTTCAGGATACAGGAAATAGTCTAAATCATCCAAACATTGGTTCATTTCAACCTGTGGAATTTTGGAAACTCAAGGTAAACCCAAACTTGCAAAAGAAAATAAATATCCGAGATGTTGGTAAATGCTAATTCCACATATGACAAAAAGTGTTATAAACAAAGGACAAGCCTACATATACATACAAACACCACAATTTTCAATAATCAAACTTTAAAAATGTTGAAAAAATAAGAGAAAACAAAGACAAGAATAGGAAGGATCTTGAAGTGAAAACAAATACAGAATACATACAAGATTTACAAAAGGTAATTATTTTGGAATATTAAGGAAGTCTGGGATGATATAAAGTGGAATTAGCATTTAGCAATTCTAGAAAAGATGAGTGATCTTAACACTACAGCAACTGTAGATCAGCAAAATATGATATATCATCATGATCGAGTTATGAGTTACTACCCTATTAGCCAAGTAAAATACAAAGCCATTGCATTAAACAGAAAACGAGGACAATGAAAGAAAAAGATCCAAAGAAACTAGGCTAAGGTAATCGTCACAAATACAATAAATCAGAATCATATTGAACTGAATCTGATCACTCCCAAGTTTCAAAGGCATACACCACCATAGTCTCATTAACACTCAAAATTGACGAGCATGAATACGATTAAAATGTAAGGATTGTCAAAATCGGAGTCAACTTCATTTATCGAATATGTATAAGAACATTACGCAAAAAAAAGATAGTGTTTAGTATGGATGAAATTCAAAGACTGTAAATAGTAATTAATGATTTAATGCTTTATCCAACCACCGGAAAGAAGCTATTAAGAGATTAAGAGATTACATGAATATGTTATCACGCATTAACATCCAAAATGCTCTCAATTTCAAGATGCTCGTCAGAAAATAATTAATTACCTGATTGAATTTTGGAAGAAGGAACTACAGCTGTTAGGTGTAATTTAAGTGATCTGTAGAAGTCGAAGAGTCGTCGTTTGAGTCATAAAGTTAATAAACATACATTGCTCAATCGATCTTTTGTTCGCCGATCCAAAAAGCAATAGCGGATTCGTGATGATTTAGCAATGTAAGATAAACAGAAAAAAAATATCAATGTATGATCTAGCAATGCACATATAATGATTAAGGATTAATATCTATGATGATTTAGCAATGTATGATCTTTTATCTTCGTGATGACTAAAAGAGTTAATAATTATTAATGAATTTCATATAATGACTAACGATTGAGCAATGTACAAAAGATCATACATTGCTAATTTATCTTCAAGTCTTGAAGATAAATTAACGATTAATATTGTACATATAATGATTAACGATTAATGTCCTCATGAGAAGATCGGCTACATGCAACATGTTGTTTCCATCTAAGTCTTGAAGATAAATTATTAACTCTTTTAGTCCTCCGATTTTGTGCAACATATTGTAGATTTTGATGTTAGGATGTGATATAACAACCTGAAAAACACTAGGTTTTCTGTTACTTAAACACTCGGTTTTCTGTTACTTAGCTACTTGAGTTAGATGACAGAAAGCAAAATATTTTTAAACACTTTATTTTATGTCATCCATCTATTTGAGCTAGATGAAAGAAAACAAAGTATTTTTCACGTTATTGTGTCGCACAGTAACAACGAAATTTTACAGTATATCTTACAAAATCGAGGGTCTTAGAGAACTAATAATTTATATTCAAGACTTTGATGGAAACAACATGTAGCATTTAGCCGGTCTCCTCTAGAAGACATTAATCGATAATCACTGTAAGAACAATATTATTCAAGGACCGGTTATATAGATGCGAGAGAAACAATGTTGGTTCAAAGGTAATATTATATATCTTCTTTATTTTATTTTTAGACCTTTTTTTATGTGATTGTCAATACACATGCTTTATTTTACTTTTGTTGTGTCTTACTAATGACGTGTTCAATGGCGGAGCTAGTACAAGAGCAAGCCGGTGCTTTGCCCACTCTAACCTTTTTAGGTTGTGTTTGACGCGCCACAGCTAGCTGATAAGCTAGCTTATTTTTCGAGCTTTTGTATGTTGTCGTGTTTGGTAAGCCAAAAAGTAGCTTATAAGCTAGCTTTTTGAAAAGCTACTTAGACTAGCTTTTTAGGAGCTTTTTAAAAAAATTTCAAATACACTCCTTAATTAATTATAGAAACACATACTCTTATATGTCTTTTTATGTAATTTTAAATATTTTAGCTAGCTTTTCAGCTAGTTTTATCAAACGTTATTTTTTATCAGCTAGCTTTTCAGCTATCAACTAGCTTTTTATTTAACAGCTAGCTTTTCAACTAATAGCTAGCTTTTCAGCTAGTACGAAAAACATAACCTTGAAATTTAATATTTGCAATTCCTACTACTGTTTGACAATTATTATTTCAACTCCTTAGACTTATAAACATATTTTATATTATACCCTTTAACTTTATTTTCTATTGTATATCGTTATAGAAACTTTGCATTATTTTCACATCTTACCCTTTATACACTGATTTACACTTTTGTATAGTTATTAATGTATTAATTAAATGGTTTGAAATTTAATATTTGCAATTCCTACTATAACATCATTTACACTTTCATATAGGAGTATTTATTAATTAAACTTAGTTAATATTAGAAGTGTGGATGTTTAGAATTTAGAATATTTGTATAACTTCACTCATATGTATGGATATAACTTTTATCACTATAATTTAAAAAGTAATCATCGTTACGGTAATTTAAAATTTGTAAACTCTTGCTACCTTTACTGTATAGTGGTGTGACTATTTTTTGGTGAAAGTTAATTTGTAGGTGTAAGTAATAATGTGATCCTCCAATGAGATGAATTATTATAAAAAAAGTATATAAAATAATTGTTCCTAGTTATAGTAAACATATAAAAATAGGTCTTTGTATATTTAGAATATTATTTTATACATAAAATAGTAGCAACTCCATATATATATATATATATATATATATATATATATATATATATATAGAGAGAGAGAGAGAGAGAGAGATAGGTTCATGTGTTTTAAGTAAGTATTGTGTTATTATATTCATAAATGTGGGCCAATCAAAATTTAAAATATAAATAAATAATTAATTAAATAAATAAGGGTAAATAGGTAATTTGATAATTAGTTTCCACAAATAATATCTTATAATTATGGTAACCATTGACTTCAGCTACTAGGCTTTTTAAAACCACCGTAACCCTAATCAAACCATCTCCAGCCGTCACCTCCATCCTTATGCCTCCCACCACTGGCCGCCACCCTATCCTCTTGCTCCTCCGACCACCGTATCCACCGCCCTTCTGTCCCAACCAGATGGCGAGATTGGAGAAAGCCAACAACACATCCCCTTTTACCGACTTTCAATAGACGTTTTGGAGAAGCTCTCTCTCTCTCTCGTTATCTTTATTGTTCGCTGGAAAAACCAAAGAAAAACCGGAGGCTGCTGCCTCCAATCAAGCCTCACCGGCCCTCCTATCTTGACGAAAAAGCAAGCCTAAGAAGCCCCTGCATCATGTCGATCTCGGCTACGATTTATCCCCTTTTCACGATCCAGGTATGATTTTCGATTAGGGTTCTTATTATATCAATTTGGGGTTGCTGGAAATCTTTTTCACACACACAAATCGGGAATTCTTTGAACATCAACTTGAAACCAGTTTTCTTATTCTCTCTTGCGATACCACTTCTCGATCAACATCGCTTGTATGAGAATCCATGGACTCTTCCTCGTTCTCACTCTCAACTTCTCTCCCTCTCTCGATTCCAGTCGCACGCAAAACACACACACAATCCACCCACACCCTCTCTCTAATTATTCACGGTTTTTAGGGGAGAAAAAGGAAGGTGTTTGACTCCTAAAAAGGCAGAAATAATCGAGAATGGCAGGAATCATCTAACTTTCAGAAGTATCTCGTCTGGTAGGCTCAAAAGGGTAAGAAGGCAAGTCTCCCTATGCTGCGTCGATTTCAGTGGAGAATAAGTTATTAAAGCTGATGAATTGCTGCGATTTAATACAATTTGATTTAAAATTGATTTTTAAATGCCTTCAGCTGTTAGGAACTTAGGATATTTTGATCTTTATCTTGCATTTTACTAGAGTTCATGGGCATTATAGAGAAACGTTTGAGTTGATAGTTTGCGTTGGTTGAAATGTTCTGTTTATCGCAACTGAATTGATGAAGACTTATGCAGGGATTGGGGCCATATTCCACAAGCATCAAGAAAGCTGAAAAAGATGTAAAGGAAATGGCCAAAAGGATCAACGATTTATGTGGTAAGCTAATTCTATCGGAATAGAATCACGAATTCAAATTCTATCGGAATGGAAACATGAATTCTAATTCTGTTGGAATGGAATATGGATTTTTTCTCATTGATTATACATGTTTTACAATTTTTGGTTATTGGTTTTGGTGCAGTTAACAAGTCCGCTTATTTTTCCAAAGGAATATAGTTTTTTATTTATCATTTGCTAATGCGTTATTGGATTCTAAACTACAATTGGATTTGTTTTCACAGAAATTGATGCTTGAAGAAGTTGATGCTTGAAGAACGGACAACAAAATTAAAAGTGTTTCTCAGCAATATTATTCTGTTAGAATGAATTAGTGTATTTGTTAGATTTTGATGTTTTTTTTCCCAATTTGAAAGTTTTTTAGTTTTATTTTTTAACAATAAATGTAATTCTTAACAATTGTTACATGTATTCTATAAGAATTAATGTAATTTTTGTTTTAATTTTTCAATTGCTGGTTCGAGAATTTGTTATTATACAAGAAATTTTTAAAGTCATGATCAAGAAAATTTGTTATTCTAGAATATTATTATTTTTGAACATACTCAAACATATTCTGTCAGAATGTCCGAATTAAAAACCTTATAATTAGTAAAAATCGGATTTTTAAAATTAATACAATCTATGATCCCTTAAAATATGAAAATTTCCTTTATTAAATATGTATTAATTGACTAAAATACCCTTCTAGTTAAATTTGATGGTATTTTTCAATTATTTTTAATTCAATAATATGTATTGACCACTTTCTTAAAATAAGTAAAATGATTGACCCACACTTATGCATACAATAACACAATAATTAATTTTAATAGAATAACCTAAGCCTATATATATATATATATATATATATATATATATATATATATATATATATATATATATATATATATATAGGGTAAATTACACCATTCGTCCCTCGTGTACATGCCAGAAAGCGTGTTTAGTCCCTATTTTCAAAAATTAACTCGGACCATCCCTCGTTTGTTTTAACCTTACACGCTTCATCCCTGAAAGACGATTTTGTTGCGAACTTAGTCCATGCCTAATTTAAAATGACCATAATACCCTTCTATTTTTATTTTTTAATTAATTTAATGTTTTATTATGAATTTCAATTAAAAAAATAAAATAAACCCCCTCCCCTTCATTTTCCCCAACCCATCCATCCCTTCATTGTTACTGATCGGAAAGAAGCACCCAAACACAACATACAAACTGCAGACCACCACCACCGTCTCCACCCTCTGATGAACATTCCTCACCCCTTTCTGATGGGTGGTTGTGGTCGTCGTTCTAAAGCCTTTTCATCGGAATCTATTGCTCGTCTTCTCTGGCGGAAACGACGGGATCTAACGGAGGCTCCTGCGATGATCTTCGACCTCTTTCTTAATCTAAATCTGACAGAGGCTCCTTTTGACGCCCACCCTCACCGTCACCGGCTCACATGTGCGCCGCTATCAACGTCGGTTAGGGTTTCGACAGATCTTCGTTTAAAACATCTATCTCCACAGTCAGAATCGAAGCTCCACAGTCGAGTCTACATTTGTTCAACTGAAAACCTTCGTCTTCGTCACCACCTGTTCGCCGAAGATGGAGCGTTCATCGCCACCTGTTGGGTTTTACACCGGTTTGCGCTAGGTATTTGAGAGTTACAGGTCGGATTTGTAGATGCGTGATCGCCAGTGGAGTTACAGAAAATAGGAGAAGGTTTCTGAGCGGAACTACGAAGGTGATGCTTTGTCGGAAGTCGGCGATCACCTTCTTCACCAGTGCCCCACCATCAGAAGTCGTTGATGAAGTTTCAGATGGAGGGTTTCAGATCGAGGTGTTACCGGAGAAATAAGGAGGTGAGAAGAGGGGAGAACGGAAGTGTCGTAAGGAGGGGTGGGGATTTTTGGTTTATTTTCTTTTTTATTATTTAAAACTAATAAGGAAATAAAAGAAAATCTAAAAAGAAATAATTCAGGGTAAAACAGTCATTTCATGTCAATAGGGACTAAGCGTGCAAGAAAAATCAAACCTAGGGACGGTCCGAGTTAATTTTTGAAAATAGGGACTAAACACGCTTTCTGACATGTACACGAGGGACTATTGGTGTAATTTACCCATATATATATATATATATATATATATATATATATATATATATATATATATATATATGCTAACAATTATTGATAAAATAGAGTATATGTTATAGACAAAGCTATTAAATAATTATGATGTAAGCCCCTTTATTATGAAATTCTGGCTCCACCCCTAGACGTGTTCATATATACCTAAGTAGGCAATTCCTTTTTCACTAAGATCGTTGAATTAGCTTAACCACAAATTATGGCAGTGTTGCATATTCTTGTTGCTATGCAAATAGGACGTCGGAAGGAAATTTTCCTTCTATGTCAGGAGCCCTCTTAGTATACAAGCAAGTCTAGCCTCTATAATTTCCCAATTATTTCTAGACCTTTCTAAGAAACTCCATGGCATACCTTTCCACATTTTTAGTGATATAATTTAGATAATACAACAAGAAAGAACAAGTTCTAAAGCTAACAGAACACCTATTAACGATGTCTACATTTATTGAGTACGGAAAAGTGGTAAGAAAGGATCGAGATTCTTACTGCTATGAAACATGAGGGTCTTAAATGCACAGGGTTTCCGAGCAAGTTTTGAATGTTCATCAAGTATTTTTTGCACAATATCTACAATGTATACCGACATTTGGTTAGTAAATTGGAACTCTTTGACAAAGAAAACACAATATGTAAAGAATATAGTATATTACAAGAGAAATTTTCTTACTAAATAGCCCCGCCTTTATATATTCTTACCAAATAGCTCAGCCTTGATATATTCGAAGAGAACACTAGTTCAAATGTCGTTTGTCCAAAGAGGGCAAACATCTTTTTAGACTTTTCAAAAAGATAGTCCACCATGTGACCCTATGGTGGACGTTTGAAGGATAGAACTGCCATGTCCACCAAGGCGTTGTGATGTGACGTTTATTGTTTTTATTTATGTTGCACCTTACTAGTTCATTCTCTTGATCTAAAATCTCTTTTAGGCTAGAGGGAATGGTAGCACTCGTAACACCTTGTCATATCATTTTTTTTTGCTGTCACGTTATTTTTTTGCCTTCCACCTCACTAACATTTTTTCCTTAGCACTTCATAGGGAGTGGTAACAGTAACACCCCTACCAAATCTTAAAAAAAAGTTTTTTTTTTAAATAAAAAATAGGGTCAAAATGTGATTAAATGAGAATCAAAGTGCAGCAACCAATCCCTAACCTTTACACCTTTCTCTTTCTTCACGCTACTTCCTTAGCGAGTTGGTCTTGGCGTCTTGCTTAGCAACTCTTAAGGAATGGTGTACCATATCTTAGCAAAGGTTTTGGCGAGAGGGGTGGCGAGGCCACTCCCTCAAGCCTTACGGCCTCCCAGACCTCATGTAGTGATAGTCCTCATTTAGTGTTGCTTTTTCAAGGGGAAGACAATTTGGTGGCAGTGGAAGAATCCAAGATTTAAATCCATGTGTTTCCAATATAAATGCAATGACAAAAGAAACAAGTCAAAAAAAATTGGTAATCGAGTCACGTTTTCAATAATACTATCCAACACAAGTATAATATGAACTTTAACACCAAAATATAATAAAAGAAATAGTTTTACATGTTTCAATTGTTTATGACAAAGTTCCCATATATATAGTTAAATATGACAAGTTCTCATATTTGTTAAATTAATCCATATATGCGTTATTGTAATTTAATCTAACACATTTTTCAATATACAATATATATTGTTCAATATATAACATTAGATAATTATTTAAAAATTGATCACTCCACATTTGATGTTGCAAGAAGTAAATTAGTACTAAACAAAGGAGGATATACTTAATTAATAACCAAATAAATAATTGAGATGGAAGAAAAATTCACTTTACAAAATTGATGTCCAGCAAACCTATTTCTACTTTCTGGATTAGATTACTAGACATTACTTATCACTTCTCTCTTTAATTATTGGTTGACTAGCGAACCCATTTACCAAAGGGCTTCTAGCTCAGTGGTACTGGGTGTTGTCCTCCTTCTTAGAGGTTGAGGGTTCAAGTCTCATTGGAGACATAGGTGGTATTAGGAGGTGATATTAGGAGTAGTGTATATTTGTTGTTCTAAAAAAAATAAAAAAATACTAGCGAACCCATTTCTACTTTCTAGATTAGATTACTAAAGTTTACTTATCACTTTTCTTTTTGAGAGTGTCCATATTTATTTACCATGGGTGTAATCTATAATAAAAAATAAAAATAAAGGATAATCAATTCTTCTTGCTTCTGTTTAAATCTGTAACATGAAGCTATTATAAACTAACACAAAAGATAGTTTACAGACAGTATCATTAGAAATAGTAACCTAAAGCAGATCTTATTGTGTCATTAACACACAAGATACGTTTATACTTTATAGTAGTATCATTAGAAATACTAACCTAATTAAAGCCGATCTTATCGTTTCAATGGAAAAAGCATGTAAAACTTTAAATCTCTTTCGAAGATATTAATGGACTACTTCGTTGAAACGTTGAGAGTATCGATTACAACGTTGTAAAATGATAAACAGAAAATATCAGACATAACAACACAAATTGTACCTGATTAGCAACAGCTTGAATAAGAACAAGTCTGAACAACACTTATGCGTGATTTAATGGTTACAAAGTAAAGAACCTACTGACAAGATGGAAACAAAAAGAGAAAAGGGTTTTCTCATTCAGGGCTTCAGTGATAGAGGAGATCGGGAGACTACGCAATTATTCTCTCTCTCTCTCTCTCTCTCTCTCTCTCTCTCGTTAAATAGCTACATAAATTACAGTTTCAACCTTCGGTTTACAGAAACTTGTCAAAATCTACCCTACTACAAACTTTAATCTTTAATATTCCTCAACTTTTGCTTTAGCAAATAGATTAAATTAAAAACAAACGGTTTATAAAGAAAAACAAATATTAACTTTTCAAAGTTAGGTTTGGATTAATTTGACAGTTTCAACAAAAGCTTGTAATTGGAAACCATGAGTTATTTTTGTTACAAGTTTTGGCATCATCACATACGCCTACAACTCCCCAAAAAAACACACCCAAAGTGCAATTCTGTGTAAATTACGAAAAAACAAAAATATAGTTGCTTTAAAAGCTCATTCAAAATCATCTGTTTATTATTTGTAAACTCTAACTTTTGTCTACAAGCTAGCTTCCTCATTATATTTATTTAGATTTGGATGCATGATTTTTTTTTTAAATTAAAAAACTCCAGCCTTTTGTCTAAAAGCTAGCTTTTCTACTATTCAAAATCCAAATGTATACTTAGCTTTATTTTTGTTTTTTTTTTCTGCGATGGAATGAGAAGACGTATAAATCTAATCTATTTTTAAATTACTTCCTCCGCTTCAAAAAACACCTATACTATTGATGGGGTAGAAGCCATTTAATTGTGGGTCCTCATATACACACTCTACCTAACATCCAAAAACACAAAACTAATTAGGTCCCCACTTCCTTTTTTTTTATTGAAAAGTGATTGGTTCAATATTACAACTCGAACTCCATTAGTGGAGCCTACATCAAAGTGCTTTCAGATCAAATTTCACAATCAGGTCGATATATACTTATAGTTAAAACTCCATCATTAGTAATAAATTAAATCCACACGTCTGTTATTTATATTATTAAGTGCCATATTTAGTAATAAATTAAAATCGTCACGTCTCTTAATGTATTCAATTTTGCTAACCTTTACTTTTGCATTAATGTTTTTGGCATATTAAGCATGTGGACAGATTTATTATACATATGTATAACAAATAATATTATTTGTATATCGTAATCATTCAGAAATTTTGAGCATTTAATTTAATTAAATATTTCAAATATAATATTTTTTTTAACACACACTTCGTGTCTATTCTTAAACCTTTTTTTGTCTTTAAATGAGACTGAACCTCAATCTAGTGTTGAGAGACACGTCCACCAACACATGGCACTGGGCTACAGCCTACAAGCCCTTTGATTTTCTACAATAGTTGTATATACTTGGAGGATCAAGGATTTGGATAGGGAGATCGGAGGCACAAAAAATATTCATATACAATTTTTTCGGGTTTGGTAAAAATGTTTAAAATGCCGCTAAACAAAAAAAGTGTTTAACTTCATTTGTAGAATTCGCCAGTTCTTTTCAACATATCAAATCAAATAAGGATTAAAATATTCAATACAAGCAATAACAATTAATCCGATAACTAAGTACCACCAATCGTATTCTTGAATTTTTCAATATATGAAATTTCATCATTCATTGTAATCGTACCACAGCAAAAGGTTTGGGCCAGTTAAGATTGAGTACATTGACCATACAACCATTCCATGCAGACATAACTTTTATCATATATATTGGCCATACCCTTTTTCTCGAAATATCATTTCAATTCGTCGTTCATATCTTCTTCAATATTATGTGTACAATGGCATCAAAACAATTTGTGTGTATGAGAGATTTATGTTGATTGATGGACTATAAACATTCGTAGCCAGGTCTATTTACAAAACATTGTTCTAAACTACATTTACTTGTTCCTTAAAATTGGAATTATATAAGTGCAAAGCTTTCTCCTCTAAAGATTAATGAGGTTTTGTAGTCTTTTAATTTAATGTAGGGGACAATGAAATATGTTAAGATATAAAGACGATCAACCTAAAAGGAAATCGCCAGCTAATGCTACCAAACAACTTTGGAAATCTAATTGTAAAGTCGCATCCTTAACCTTATTATCAATATTGCTCGACTTAATCATAAAGCTTTTTAGTTGTTGATTTGGAGTTAAGACGACACAAAAAAGATGAAGTAGAAAAAAGCTCCACTATCTTTAATGCTATATATTTGGTAAAACACATTAACAGTGGTGACTTTCTTTAATTTGTTAAAAAAATGGGAAGTTGTGAAAGTTACGACACATTACACATGGGTTGTCGAAGTGTTAAAGGAAAAGTTGAATATTATGGAACCATTATCAAGGGTAGAGAAGGGTTGGTGCAACATTCGTAATTTAATTGGTTTAATTAGTACATTACATTTAATCGGATAATATGTATAAATTTGGACTTTCAACTACAACCAAGGCTCTTACAAGGATTTTTCTTTTAGTAATTTATTGGGATTCCGTACATTAAATGGTGTTATGATATTCAAAAAAATAAATAAATAAATAAAATAAAGTTCGATAGAATTTTGCTCCATGTGAGTTTGGTAATCTGTGTCTAATCACGACCAACATATAGAAAACTAAGTGACATGCACATGTGAACACGGGCACACATATATTAATTTTGAAAATACATCAACGATAGAATTAAAATAAAGAAATTACGAAACACAACAAACACAAATATCTATCTATGAAATATTTTTTTTTTTTTTTTTTGCATAAAACAACATATTTCACTTATTTATATTTATAAAAAACTTACATACATGTTAAAACATTACATTATTTAAAAAAAAGTAAACAAATCAAGATGTTTTTTTTTCTTCTTCAAAACATCCTAAAACCTCTTATATAGACTCAATAATAGCATTGTCACTTGTAACGTCCCAAATTACAAAGGAGATTTTTCATTTTAAATAAGTTAATTGTTAGTGATTTTAGCGTCACCAGGACATTTTGTGTAATTGGAACTACATGTAAGCTAAGGGGTTTATCGTTTGTACTCTATATTATATGTTTGGTGAATGCAGAGTGCATACATATATAAGATCGAATTATAAGTCGCCCCAAAAAGTTTTTCGGAAATTTTAATTAGTTACATTATGGAAAAACCGAATTCTAATGGGTTGTTATGGTAAAATTGATAAATCTTATCAATTTTGGTAACTATTGATTATGCCATTAAATTCGTGATTCTCTTAACTAATTTAGAAGATGGATAATTATGGTAAAATTGACAAATCTCATCAATTTTGGTAACCATTAATTTCGGATTTGTTTCCTCATTAATTTGCATTCGCTTGATTTGTTTGCACATTAATTTGGATTCTATTGATTTGTTTCCTCATTAATTTGGATACCTTTGATTTGTTTCCAAAGACACCGATGACGGCCAACCCTAATATTGAAACCCTACATTTCATTTACTATATAAACGGCTCTTCTCTTTGAAGGGGGATAACTCTTTTAGCTCTCGTTTCTTCATACAAAATCAGAATCTTCTAGCAATTTGGCTTACGTTTTTTGTGCCTAGATTCGTAAGTGTCCCCTTGGGATTATCCTAGGCTGAGTTTCTTGTAACATAGGCATAGGGTAGAAATATCAATTCGGAAAGTGTTTACACGATCCAAGGGATATCCAGATCTCTACCATAACCCTACCCAATTTCTAACAATCAAGCTAATATCTTTTGTTTCTAGAGATGAGTGAATCAATCCGTGAGATGACCATGAAGTTCGCAAAACTGGAGAAGTTTGAAGGCATTGATTTTAGGCGCTGAAAGAAGAAGATGCACTTCATGTTAACCACTCTGAAGGCAACATACGTGCTTACCACTCCAAGACCATCTAAACCAGAGGAAAAGTGTTGATGAGACACTTGAACATACCAGGAAGAGGCAAAAGTGGGACAACGACGATTACATTTGTAAAGGTCACGTCTTAAACGGTATGTCTGATGCTTTATTTGATATCCATGGTGATGCTTTAACTGCTAAGGACTTGTGGGACACCCTTGAATTGAAATACATCACAGAGGACGCTTCTAGCAAGAAGTTTTCGGTTAGTGACTTTAATAACGTTAAGATGGTCGATTCAAGGTCTGTCACTGAACAATATAATGAACTCCTTTGTATTTATGGTCAATTTAAACCGCACAATATGAATATAGATGAACCTATTGCCGTGTCAAGTGTAATTGACAAACTTCCACCATCTTGGAAGGATTTCAAACATACCCTAAAACATCAAAAGGAGGAACTATCATTGGTTCAACTTGCTAGTCATATTCGTATTGAAGAATTTCATCATACGAAGGAAGTTGACAAATATGATAATACCAAAGGGAAAGTTGAATCAGGACAACCCTCTGTTCATATGGTTGAAAATAAATCCAGGAACCTGAACCATAAAGGACATGACAAACGTAAACAGGAACATGTCCCAAATAACTCCAACAAAAAGACAAAGGAACTCGTTTGTTGGAGGTGCAACAGGGTGGGGCATTGCAAGCATAATTGTCGTGTGAACTTAGGCAACAATAATAACAATAATGGTGTTGGAAACAGTGGAGCCAATGGAAGTGTGAATGGGTCTTCGGGTCAAGTTAAAGGAGGTCAGTTTTTGACTAACTTTGATAACTCAAAGCAGAATTATGTTTATTATGTTTCACTAATTCCTGAATAATTCTATGTACAGGATGATGATGTTGCTTAGTGGATCGACTCTGGGGCAACGAACCATGTATGCAAGGATAAACGGTTGTTTGGAACATTAACACCGCTTGAAGATGGGTCGGTGCTGAGAATGGGATACGATTCTTTTATTCCAATTTGTGGTATCGGTGTTTTGAGTCTTTAACGTACTTCTTGAAAGACTATTAGGCTTTTTGATATTTTGTTTGTTCCTAAGATTCGAAAGAATCTTGTTAGTTCTAGTTGTTTGAATTTTGATGGTTTTAAACAAGTTATTGAGTCGAATAAGTTCATTTGATCCCAAGGTGGAATGTTTATTGGGTTTGGATATTTATATAAAATAGAATGTTTCGTTTGAATATTGTTGACAAATTATTACTTGTTCAAAATTCTGCATTTGTATCTTCTACTTCCAATGTTGACAAATCTATGCTTTGGCATGTAAGATTAGGTCATGTCAACTTTAGAAGGATGCATGAGATGTCAAAAGATGGATTAATTATAGCCTTTGACATGAATTCTGATAAATGTAAAACATGTATGCTTACAAAAGTGTCAAAACAACCCTTTCCTAGTGTCACAAGACATTCGGCTATTTTGGAACTTGTACACAGTGACATATGTGATTTTCACTCTACTCCTTCCTTGGGAAATAAAAAGTATGTAGTCACCTTTGTTGATGACTACACTCGATATTGCTATGTGTATTTGTTACATTCTAAGGATGAAGCCTTAGATAAATTCAAAATATACAAAACCGAGGTGGAATTGCAATTGGGCAATGCGGTGGGTATCATTCATGAGACTACGACACCTTACTCGCCCCAACAGAATGGAATTGCTGAACACAAAAATCGAGTTTTAAAGGAAATGGTAAACTCGATGTTGTCATACTCGGGATTGAGTAATGGATTCTGGGGAGAGGCCATGTTAACGGTCTGTTATTTATTAAACAGGGTTACAAATAAAAAGAAAAAATTTGTCCCATATGAACTTTGGTTCAAGAAAAAACCGAATTTAAGCTATTTTCGGGTTTGGGGATGTCGGTCAGTTGTAAAACTAACCGAGGCTAAAAGGACAACTTTGGGAGAACGTAGAATAAATTGTATATTCATTGGATATGCTGAACATTCCAAGGCATATAAGTTCTACGTAATTAAACCTAATGATTTTGTATCGGTTAACACCGTTATTGAGTCACGAGATGCAATTTTTAATGAGATGCGCTTTGTATCTATTCAAAGACCTAAGGATTTGACATTTTGTACTAATGAAGTGAAAAACCCATAAAGTTCAGATGGTGTGACAGAACCAGAAACACAAGAGCTACGAAAAACCAAAAGTGACCGAATTCCGAAAAATTTCGGTTCCGACTTCCAAATGTACTTGGTGGAAGGCATAAGGGATGAAGAGGGTCTTCAATACTCTTATTGTTACGGTATCGAGGATGATACAAATACATTTCAAGAGGCCATGCATGTGAGAACAAGTACTCAATGCGCAAGGACAAGGTTTGAAAACTCAAACCTTGAGTTAATCTTTAAGATCAATGTCTGCTCTTAATGAATAGTTCTAGTTAAATCTTGTAATACCAGTTAAGACTTGAATTGGATATTCAACAAAGTGTTCAAGTAATAAATGAAGAAAACTTAGAGTATAATATATGCAAAGATGTTTAAAGAACAAGAAGAATGTTATGAAAAGAACTTGACTTGAAGTGAAAGTGAGGTAAAGAGAATAATTGCTATCTTTGGAGTAAAAATGTGTGTTCTTCACATATCATTCAATCACTCCTTTTATAGACCAAGGAGGAACATAGTACAAACCAAGATACATTCATAGGATTGGATAATAATCAGTCTTTGACAAACTGATGTCTAAAAGATACACGAAAGTAAGTCCTATGAAATGTTACATCAATAATAAGACAAAATACACCAAATGCTCGAACAACCTGTTGATCTCGGAATTGCCCTTCATCTCGGAAGGATCTACATCTCGGAACTTCTTCTCATCTCGGACCTTCAACTGACTTCGAAACTTGATAGCTCAGGATTGCTAGAGGTTCACTTTCATGGTTCAACAATCTCCCCCTAAGTAAACTTAGCAATCATGTCGACTTAGTTGGCTTCTTCATTGATAAACACATAAGCTTTGTATATAGCCAGTTTCGGACTTCCATATACCATTGGAGCTGGCTAATGAATTTATTCTTTACATGCTCTAGAGCATCGGACTTGGCTGCACTGGTGATGAACTTTTGAAGAATCTAAGAGGGTATGAGGTGCTTGTCTAGGACTCTGAAGAAATCCTTTGTTTTAGTTTTCTTTTGCAAGTAAACATAACCAAGCACCGGTTCATCAATTGGTCCTTCGGCTAGAAGTTCTGCTTCAGGCAGCTTATAGTCAAGCTTGGCCAAGAACTTTTTAGTTCCGAAAAGATGTGCAAGCTTGTAGTCGCATCTGCAAAACTCAACAACATAGTCCTTGAGATAATTCATTGCAGCACTATTGGTTGCGATGCTTATTTGATCGGTTTGGAGAGTTCGGAAGTGAGCGGTGTATGGTTAGCTCCAAAATATAGAACTCACAAAAGACATCATTTACATTAATGGTCCCTTAAAAATAGGTAAGTTAAATAAAAAAAAAATAGTAGTACACTTAAAATGTTAAAAAAATATATAAAATTCCTAAAAATGAAAGATGTAAAAGAAATTATCTAATTTGAAAAAGAAAATAAAGAACACAAAAAAAAAGTTATAATTTTTTTTTTGGAAAAAGTGTGAACAATATTTAGATGAAGACGTAATAAATAATATTTTTCATAAAGATGTAACGTATCTACAAAAACAATACAAATAAAATTGTAAAAAGATAAAAAAAAAAACGACGTTGTAAAAGAATTGGAGAAAAGACTTGTAAATTAATAAAGCGGGGAAAGTTATATATATATATATATATATATATATATATATATATATATATATATATATATATATAAATGTTCAATAGAGAACCATAATTATTGGCTCTTTAAGGAACCAAATTTTTTTTTCAAGTTCTAGAGCTTATTTTTTATCGAAAAAAAAATCTAAAAATATTTAAATTCATAACGTAACATTGTGAATGTGAAAAATATTTTTCAGATTCACCGTGTGAATTTAGATTCACATTGTGAATTTGACGATTTTTTTTTCGAGTTTGATATCATTGGAAAAATGATAAAAAGTTATGAGTTTATGTATTTTTAGTTTTTTTTCCATAAAAAATAAGTTTTAAAAGTTGAAAAAAAGATTGGTTTCTTGGTTAATTATGGTTCTCTATTGAACTTCACCACATATATATATATATATATATATATATATATATATATATATATATATATATACCAAAATTGTGAAGGAAAGAAAAATATGGGTTATATTTGTAAAAAAGGAAAAAAGAAGCTTTATGGGGAAGTAATAAGAGGAAGAACTTTTACAAACCAAAAATATAATTTTAGGTTGACACTTAAATATCCTCCTACCTTTTGTTTTTACAAATCATTCTATCCAATTAAATAGTGACATGTGTAACATTTAATGCTCATTTAATGATATTTTAATATACTAATATGACACATATCATCATTTAATTGGGTAGAAATATTTGTAGAAATAAAAGTAGGAGGATATTTAATTTCTCTTTTCGGTTTGGATGAGCGTCGGATATCCCTTTCAACCTCTAATAACTGATACACCATGCGACATTGACTATTTAGACCAAAAAAACTCACATTATGCATTTATAAAGCCATCAAAAAAAGTTCAAGGATCATTTAAACCAAACTCACAAAATCGACTTCATCGACACTTCCATCCTCGATGGAAAAACCAACTCACCAACGACTATTGCTTCCTTCCTTTTCTAATTTCTTTGATGGGCGGTGGGTTTTGCATCGGGTCAAACAAGCCAGCCATATCCGGATTTGCAGAGCCTCTGTCACCATTATCCTTTTCGACGGATCAAACACAAGCATACATCGCTGCAAATCCAAATCATTTATATTTATTTTTTTCACTTAAGAAATTTTAATCTAATAGTTTTCATTTTGGTTCTTCTAAAGTTAAATTATTGGTATTTTTTAAGTTGTGATCTTGGTCCTTACTATATTTTAAAATTACGTTTTTAGTCTCTAATATAACATTTTTTAAGTTTTTGTTTTTATTAATATTACTTTTTAGCGTAAATTACACAAATGCTCGCTGTGGTATGGAGTAATTTACGTGGTCAGCCCTTAACTTTCTTTTAACTTGGACGGTCCTTATAATTTGATTTTGTTGCATTTTTGGTCTATAATTAAGTTAAAATGTATATTTTACCCTTAATGCTTTTTTAATTTCTTTTATAATTCTGTTTTAATTATTAAGTAAACTAAATCATTAAATAAAATATATCTCATCGCTCCCCACCCCCACCCTTTTTATGGTCCCTGATCCCGAAGACCACTATCAATCAACATCTACACACCACCGATCAACTTTGACAACCACCACCTTTCAAATCCAACTATCACCGTTGGTCACCTACACCTAAAACCAAAGTCATCCAAAATCGTACCTTAAATCAAACCTTACAACCAATTTGAAACCAATATCACAGTGAACCAAAATATCCTAGAAACCAAAACCAAATCAAATGAAATAAAAACCAAATGGAAACTAAATGAGATGAGGGTTTGCTTTGGAGAGACAGAGAAATAGAGAGAGGATGAGGGGGAGAATAATGGGGAAGGTATTATGGTGGCCATGACAATTCCTTCTTACCCACCATTGCCGGAGACTATCTCATACCCACAACGAATACGACCATCCCTTCACTTATTATCATTTAATACCAAATAGAATTGTTGCCGCAAAAAAAAACATTATACTATCTATTCACAAAAAAAAAAAAAAAAAAAAAAGGTAACAGCACCAGACGACCTAAGCAATAACAAGACTTATTGAATTGAAATCAAATGGTTTCTTTGTTCATATTTGACATATATCTCTCTTTCAACTTTCTTCTATATTTTTGAACATACATATTTTCTTTACTACAATAGAGTCGTCACCAAAAAGTTCAATACCATGAACCCAAATGGAAGAAACCGTGTTGGGGAAAGGTTGGATCGACATTTTGGAGGACACGGTTATCTGGAATCAACAACGATCATATGAATTTTGGCAACGGATACATGCATACTACAAAAAGAGAATTTCCAAATAGTACTTACTTGTATCGTCTACGTTTATATCTTATGTATTGAACTTATAAATCAATCAAACCATGTGTTCAACATAATATATTGGTAAAATATTTATATGAATCATATATCTAAATCTAAGGAAAATGTTAGCTTCCTTTCTAGAGGCAGAATCCGTGAATCCAATGCAAACTATTGATTTGGCAAATATTGTGTGGGATTTAAAAGGTTTGGTTGCAACTTTATTGAAAGTTCTTAGTCAATATATATATATATATATATATATATATATATATATATATATATATATATATATATATATATATATATATATATATATATATATATATATATACAAGCTTATAAAAGTCAACAAGAAGCCCACAAAGCAAAAAGGTTTGTGGTCTAATATATTACGTATGCATACATATAACTTGAAAATGTTTTTCTTATAGTGCCTTATACCTATAATCTAAAAAGTAAGAAATTAATACAAGTTTTTCACATGACATGTTGTAACATGATAACTATTTAGGAGTTGAAGGATTCCGAATTCCTAAGAAGAGGAAAAGATATTACCAAAAGAAATCATTCCTAAAAATAGACCATCACAGGAGAAGACAATATTAGCTGGATGCATGGCTTGTATTATTGGTCGAGATCCATTCACCCCGTACAATTATGTGGACCAATTTTACGTAAAGATGACTACTCAACCATTCTTGCTTTATTTCCTTTTTTTTTTATTTGCCATTTTCAAATTTACAATTTCCAATTTCTTTTTTTCTTTCTCTCTAGTAAGTAGTAAGTAGTAGTAGTACTTCACTGCTACTAGTTCATGGGTGATTTCAGTGGGGTTGGGGCCACTATCAAAGTAGTAACAAATTTGTACCACCAAACGTACTCTTGAATTTTTTAATATATGAAATTTCATCATTCATTGTAATCGTACTACAGCAAAAGGTTTGGGCCAATTAAGATTGAGTACATTGACCGTACAACCATTCCATGCAGACATAAGTTTTATCATATTTTCCATATATACCCTTTTTCTCGAAATATCATTTCAATTCGTCGTTCATATCTTCTTAAATATTATGTGTACAATGGCATCAAAACAATTTGTGTGTATCATCAGTGTATGAGAGATTTATGTTGATTGATGGAGTATAAACATTCGTAGCCAGGTCTATTTACAAAACATTGTTCTAAACTACATTTACTTGTTCCTTAGAATTGGAATTATATAAAAGTGCAAAGCTTTCTCCTATAAAGATTAATGAGGTTTTGTAGTCTTTTAATTTAATATAGGGGACAATGAAATATGTTAAGATATAAAGACCATCACCCTAAAAGGAAATCGCCAGCTAATGCTACCAAACAACTTCGGAAATCTAGTTGTAAAGTTGCACCCTTAGCCTTTATTATCAATATTACTCTACTTAATCATAAAGCTTTTTAGTTGTTGATTTGGAGTTAAGACGACACAAAAAGGATGAAGTAGAAAAAAGCTCCACAATCTTTAATGCTACATATTTGGTAAAACACAATAACAGTGGTGACTTTCTTTAATTTGCTAAAAAATGGGAAGTTGTGAAAGTTACAACACATTACACATGGGTTGTCGAAGTGTTAAAGGAAAAGTTGAATATTATGGAACCATTATCAAGGGTAGAGAAGGGTTGGTGCAACATTCGTAATTTAATTGGTTTAATTAGTACATTACATTTAATCGGATAATATGTATAAATTTGGACTTTCAACTACAACCAAGGCTCTTACAAGGATTTTTCTTTTAGGAATTTATTGGGATTCCGTACATTAGAATGGTGTTATGATATTCAAAAAAAAAATAAATAAATAAATAAAGTTCGTTAGAAATGTTAGTTTGGTAAATTGTGTCTAATCACGACCAACATATAGAAAACTAACTGACATGCACATGTGAACAAGGGCACACATATGTTAATTTTGAAAATAATTCAACTATATAATTAAAATCAAGAAATTACGAAACACAACAAACACAAAATATTTATCTATGAAATATATTTTTTTGGCATAAAACAACATATTTTACTTACTTATATTTATAAAAAACTTACATACATATTAAAACATTACATTATTTTAAAAAAAAAAGTAAACAAATCAAGATGTTTTTTTTTCTTTTTCAAAACATCCTTAAACCTCTTTTATATATATATATATATATATATATATATATATATATATATATATATATATATATATATATAGACTCAATAAGAGCATTGTCACTTGTAACTTCCCAAATTACAAAGGAGATTTTTCATTTTAAATAAGTTAATTGTTGGTGATTTTGCTGTCACCAGGACATTTTGTGTAATTGGAACTACATGTGAGCTAATGGGTTTATCGTTTGTACTCTATAGTATATGTTTGATGAATGCGGAGTGCATGCATATATAACATCGAATTATAAGTCGGTACGATAGAAACGTAGCGTTTGGGGACAGCGCCCAAAAAGTTCTTCGGAAATTTTAATTAGTTACATTATGGAAAAAACCGAATTCTAATGGGTTGTTATGGTAAAATTGATAAATCTTATCAATTTTGGTAACCATTGATTATGCCATTAAATTCGTGATTCTCCAAACTAATTTAGAAGATGGATAATTCTGATAAAATTGACGAATCTCATCAATTTTGGTAACCGTTGATTTCCTCATTCATTTCGGATTTGTTTCCTCATTAATTTGGATTCCCTTGATTTGTTTGCACATTAATTTGGATTCCATTGATTTGTTTCCTCATTAATTTGGATACCCTTGATTTGTTTCCAAAGAAACCGATGACGGCCAACCCTAATATCGAAACCTTACATTTCGTTTACTATATAAACGACTCTTCTCTTTGAAGGAGGATAACTCTTTTAGCTCTCATTTCTTCATACAAAATCAGAATGTTCTAGCAATTTGGCTTACGTTTTTTGTGCCTAGATTCGTAAGTGTCCCCTTAGGATTATCCTATGCTGAGTTTCTTGTAACATAGGCATAGGGTAGAAATATCAATTCGGAAAGTGTTTACACGATCCAAGGATATCCAGATCTCCACCATAACCCTACCCAATTTCTAACAATCAAGCTAATATCTTCTGTTTCTAGAGATGGGTGAATCAATCCGTGAGATGACCATAAACTTCGCAAAACTGGAGAAGTTTGAAGGCATTGATTTTAAGCGCTGAAAGAAGAAGATGCACTTCATGTTGACCACTCTGAAGGCAGCATACATGCTTACCACTCCAAGACCATCTGAATCGGAGGAAAGTGTTGATGAGACACTTGAATAGACCAGGAAGAGGCAAAAGTGGGACAACGACGATTACATATGTAAAGGTCACGTCTTAAACGGTATGCTTGATGCTTTATTTGATAGCCATGGTGATGCTTTAACTGCTAAGGACTTGTGGGACGCCCTTGAATTGAAATACATCACAGAGGACGCTTCTAGCAAGAAGTTTCCGGTTAGTGACTTTAATAACGTTAAGATGGTCGATTCAAGGTCTGTCACTGAACAATATAATGAACTCCTTTGTATTTATGGTAAATTTAAACCGCACAATATGAATATAGATGAACCTATTGCCGTGTCAAGTGTAATTGACAAAGTTCCACCATCTTGGAAGGATTTCAAACATACCCTAAAACATCAAAAGGAGGAACTATCATTGGTTCAACTTGCTAGTCATATTCGTATTGAAGAATCTCATCATACGAAGGAAGTTGACAAATCTGATAATACCAAAGGGAAAGTGGAATCAGGACAACCCTCTGTTCATATGGTTGAAAATAAATCTCGGAACCCGAACAATAAAGGACATGGAAAACGTAAACAGGAACATGTCCCAAATAACTCCAACAAAAAGACAAAGGAACTCGTTTGTTGGAGGTGCAACCGGGTGGGGCATTGCAAGCGTAATTGACGTGTGAACTTGGGCAACATTAATAACAATAATGGTGTTGGAAACAGTAGAGCCAACGGAAGTGTGAATGGGTCTTCGGGTCAAGTTAAAGGGGTCAATTTTTGACTAACTTTGATAATTCTAAGCAGAATTATGTTTATTATGTTTCACTAATTCCTGAATAATTCTATGTACAGGATGATGATGTTGTTTATTGGATCGACTCTGGGGCAACGAAGCATGTATGCAAGGATAAACGATTGTTTGAAACATAAACACCGCTTAAAGATGAATCGGTGTTGAGAATGGGATACGATTCTGAAAAAGATATAAAACATATTTTTGTATTTTTCAAGACAAAATGAAATTTTGAGATAAAAACAAAATAAAACTAAACTTAGCACACAAATAAAGCAATTAAGAATAAAAATTAAAATTAAAATATGCTCAAAACAATGTTTTTGGATTTTTTTTTATTTTTCTGAAAAATATATAAAATATATTTTTGTATTTTTGAATTTTATGAAAAGAAATAAAAACATAAATAAACATGTTTTTTTAGTTTTTTTAATTTTATGAATTTTTTTATTTTTGTTTGTTTTTTTTAATTCTCCCCCTAAATTTGTGCATAAAGGAAAAATATGAACAAATTTAACAAAAACAAAAATAAGATACAAAATGTACAAAACAAAAACTTTTGGCATCAAAGTTGTCAGGCAATTTAATATCATTTATCAGCACACACCTGTATGAGTAGCTCTGGTCAATCACCAATATTGTAGTCCACTTAAACACAAAGCATATTTGCAAGTTCGACAGATTATAAGTGACAAGACATTGTAACTATATTCCTAAATAGACCATTTAGCTGACGAGGACCATGACATTGTTTTCCACTTAAATTCAGCAACGAGATCTACAGTTAGCCTTTAGTTAATTCAATTTTAAGTTTACTAGAACGTGTTCCCCACTTCACCACATACCCTAGCAATCAAGGAATTCCAAAGAACTCTTTACTTTAGGTGAGTGATCAATTATTTGAGAGAAAAGATAGATATAGAGATGCATATGTTGTATCCCGGGTCGGATCTCTTCCAATCACCCATAGGGGACAACATATGACTAAAATGAATAGAGGGATAGAGAAAAAGAAAGGTGCATATGTTGTGTCCCAAGTCGGATCTTCCGATCATGCAAAGGGGACATCATATAACTGACATAGATAGATAGAGATAAGTTTAGAAATAGAGTGCATATGTTGCGTCCCAGGTCGGATCTTCCGATCACACAAAGGGGGAAACATATGACCGACAGAGAGGATAAGAAAGAAAAACAATTTCACACAGACCTACTTTATCAGAACCCCGCAGTCATCCTATCAGCACTAGAATTAAGGACATAAGTCTGTACGCCTAAGAAATGTTGAGCCACAGTTCTAGATGATAATTAATTTTAATGTATCTTGTAGCTCCCCAGTTTATCTCACTGCTCAATCTATCCGAGCGTCGTATGGTCAGACCAAATTTAACTATCTAAGTCCAGATAAGTTAACATTGTTAAGTCCTTTCATTGTCAACAGTGTCTAGTCCTTTCATTTTGAATCTTTCGTGCCTATCAGCACATTGAACATAGAGTTTATTCAATTTAGCTTTAGTGCATTACACGCATTTCAGATTGCCCTTGAACACTAGACTTCATATCATTTCCCAAAAGTGCTTACAAAAGAAAACATCTTTTGAAATTTTTGATTTTCTAATTTTTTTTTGTTTATTTTTAATTAATGTTTTGATATCTCCCATTAAATTTGTGCATGGGGAAGAAATAAAATAAATGCGCAAATTTAAACAAAAAAAAAATTATCCTTGAAACGAATCATTTGAATAAAACTCAGGAGTATCGAAAGAATTCAAACCTTAATTCATCAATTGAAGACGCATCCAGATGACTTGATAACGGCAACCAGATGCAGCAACGAATTCAACCTTAATTGTGTTTCAATTCTGGAACGAAGTTAACAAACTCAAAATTCAACACGCCGTTAAGTACGATCCCCATTTGTGATCCTCTTATTTCTTCTTTTCCCGCAAAGGACACATAGCCTCAGTTTAAGTTTTGAATGTTGTACAGTGGAGAGATGTCCCTTATCATGTGCTTGGAACAGCCACTATCAACAAACCGAAGTCTGATGATATTCCTCCATAGCTGCTCTGACACGGAGGGCGAGATTAGTTGGTCTTTGGAACCCTATCCATTTTGAAAGTGGGTTGACCTTTATCATCTACGCAAGGTACTCTCTCCCATGACATATCCTGTTTATCAGACACAGAAGTAGAATAAATGTTAGAATCATTAGATGATTTGGGAGTATGAACCTTTAGTACCCATCTATAGTCGGGTTTAACCCATTTCTTGTTTGATCGGATGGATGCCTTATCACTTGCAATAGAACTTGAAACCGATCGTCGAGATGACTTCGAACTAACTGCTCTTCGTTTAATTGAACCATCTCTTGAATTTGGATTCTTGTCTTACATTCCCTTATTGTCCTTGGGAGTTTGATTCGTGTGATTTTTGGCATTCCAGTCACCATTTTTTCAATGTGACCTCGAAGGGTTTCTTTTGAAAGATCTCCCTCTAGACACGTTTCTGCCAACCTTGTGCATAGTAGTGAACATATGCACGATTTGGATAATTTCTGACAATGTGTCCAAGTGTTCCACAATGGAAACAAGTCTGTTTCTTCACGTAGAAGTTGTTTCTGCATGTCCCTGGTAGCGTGCCCATGCCTTGTCTCTAATTATTCCCACAAACACACTTACAGAAAGCAATATGTTTCGCTTGTTTTGGTGGCCTGTATTTACCAACAACAGGTTTATTAGAAGTAACTGAATTAGAAGTAACAGATTCAGAGTTCAAAGAGACATTGGTTTGACAATTAGCAGAATTAACAGAACTAGAATTATTTCTGTTCTCCTTGTTCTCATTTTCCACTACTTTACTGCACACGAAGTAGAAGCATTAGTATCATTCACCTCAATATTCTCATTTGGGCCAGATTGTTCAGTCTTAACTAAAGCTGGTACACGGGGCAAGACGTACTGAGCAAGTATCTCAACCTCATTGGTTTCAAGGGGTGGGGTATAGTTATCATTGAAGGGAGGTGGAACACTGTGATACCTTAGACCCTTATTCCGATTATTTTTAAATTTTAATTGTTTCTCAATCATAGTCTCAACTTTCTTACTTGACACATCAAATTTTTTAAAATTAAAGTCTGCATTTTCAAACTTATTTTTCAATGTGTTAAGCTCGGCAGTCAAGCTGTCCCTTAACATAGTTATAGTTCTCACATTTGTTACTATAGTCTTCCTGAAATTGTCTAAAGTCTCTTATCTTGGCCTCTAGTTTTTCTTTTAAAGGTTTTTGGGCCTTTCTGAGAGTATAGCCTTCATATTTAAGGTCCTCAATTTCCCTAATTAATAATTCATTTTGATCACGATAAAGTTTAATTTTAGCTTCACAAGACTAAGAAAATGAAGCTTCATTAACCTCCTTTGTATAGTTGTAAGAACTCATAGTTTACCAAAAATTTCCTTTGACTTGAAACCGCAAAAGTCAAACTTGAATGTCAAACTTGAAAGGTCAAACGTGAAAACTTGAAAGTTAAAGGTCAAATTTCAAAGTCAAAAGTCGAAAGTCAAAACTTTAGGCTGAAAACGAGGCTTCAAAATCGAAAATGTGATTTTTAGACCGAAATTGCGAGGCTTCTCATCCACACCGAGAAGTCTCGCACCGAATACCGTTGCAGACTGAAATCCGAGACCAAAAAGCGAGGCCAAAGTCTTCGAACCGAGAACGTGCGAATCCGAGAACCTCGTACCGAAAACCTGCAAGACCGTAAACTCCGAGGGTTCGGACCCAATCCGAGGACTTCACAACCAAGAACCGAAGTTGCTGACTGAAAACGCTGCTGACTCCGAGATCTTCTAGGGTTGACCGAGGACCGAGGACAGCCATCGGGATCTCGCAAATTTTGACCAAAAACTCCCAAAACTTGCCAAAAACACGAGATTTTCAAATCTTTAATGCCAAACTCGATCAAAACTCCAAAAATATGAAGAACACGAAGAACAATGGCCAAAAATTCATAAAATATAAATCAAAAACACCAAGAAACTCCAAGAAAAACCGTTTGCAATGACACGATTGATACTGATCCAAGCTCTGATACCAATTGTAAAACCCAAAACGCTATTGACGTATAGTGATACCAATTCTAAAACCCAAAATGCTTTGATGTATCAATCGGATTCACTTGATGATGCAGAATCCCAATTAAATGAATGATGCAAGATCAAATATGGAACAAGAACACAAATAGTTAATCTTCAGTGCAAACTATATTAATTAACAGTCGGGTACAGAAGATTCTTGATTACACTTGATTTTCTCTGTTTCTCTCCAAGATCACATCCTATGCATATGGCAGCCTCAAAACGTCTCTTACACCTATCTAGGCTAAAATAACACTATTTATACCTAGACCTAATAACAAAGCCCAATCCCAAAACCCAAACTAAAAAATATTAAGCCTAACAGAAATCACATGCGATTTCGGTCCAACCAACACCAAAACATGGTGTTTTCGGTCCTAGACCAAGAACTCTAAAAGCTTATGAAAAGCAAAGTATTAACCATAATTTATGACCTAACCACCATCTACAACATGCATGTTGTTTTTGAGTGAAATCCTACCACCTTCATCATCCAAAACCGTATGTGTGTATGCGTTCTTGATTTTTCATTAGAAAGGGGTAGGAGAAGAAGATATGCATGAAAATCATTGTGAAATGAAGGTAAAATGAAGGGAGATGGAAGGATTTTCGGGTGTACCTTTAAGAGAACTTCTAGATAATGAAGATTTCATGATTATAGGTGTTATTTGACTGGAAAATTTGTGGTTCATTCAGAGAGGAAGAGAAGAAATTTGTGGTGGAGTGTGTGAGAGAGAAATGAGATAGATGAGAGAAGATGGAGTGTGTGGGTGAAGAGTGATTAATGTTTGTAGGGAAGAGGCTCCCTTGGGAGTAGGGGCCGAATTTTGAAGAGGAGAGAGGCTCCCTCTCTCTTCAAATTTTATAACTTTCAATTCTTTTATGAAAAAATCTCAATTTTTATATAAAATTTGCACCAAAATCAAGTTTTTATTCATAAAACCTTGATTTTTGATTTATAAATTCAGGGTAAATTTTAATGAGTTAAATTTTATATTCCTTGAATGTATTTTCATAACTTTAATTATTATAAGATAATATTATAAGGTTCATGATTATTTTTATAGAATTTTTAAGGTTAAAGTTTATAAATATGAGTTTTTATGGCTTTTAGGTTTTGGAGTTTAATAAATCTTTGGATATCAAAATAAATTGAATCTTTGAGACTTTAAATTATTTTTGTGTTTCCTAACTCTTATTCAAGTTAGAAATAATGTATATAATTTATTTTTATCAATTTATTGGTATTCTATGTAGTGGTTTCGAAATTCAAGTAAAATTGAGGAATCAAGTATACTAATCCTAGTTTTCAACTTTGAATTAAGTTCCTACGAGAGTCAGACCTAATTTATACCACTAGGTCAAGTGCATGATATGTGTATATGATTCATGAAAAGGTGTTCGAGTCAAAGAGGGACCTAAATATGGATAGTCACTACAGTTAAGTAGTTATAGAATTCACATATCAATGTGAAATTTAAGTACACTATCCATCGTTTCTAATTGTTTCCAAGTTTCTAGTAGGTTATAACTTAGCTTCTAGTTACTAAGTCTAGTATGTGTCGTGCCTATACGTGCAACTAAGTTTAGTCAAATCTAGAAACGACTCGAATTTTGACGGTTGTCACATTATACTTCGTGCTTACGGTTTTTAGTTTATGTTTCAGGTACTTTTAGTGCAAAAGGGAAGAGCTCGGGGTGATTGTAGTGCACACACGTTATTGTTCTACATTTCGTGATAACTCTGATATTTGTGATGTTTTGATACATTTCTTTCATTTGGGATTTGTGATGATGTTTTCAAAAATTGTTTTTATTAAATTAAAAATGAAATTTCTGGGCCTTATTCTTGGGACGTTATAAATTACGCTCAAACCATGAAAATAGGGTTTTGGCACTGATCGCATACGCCCATCGTACTCCAAGTACGCCCAATGTACTTCAGGTATGCCTAATACGCCCAACGTACTCTAGGTACGCCCAGCATACTCCAGGTATGCCTAGTACGTCCAGCATACTCTAGTTATGCCCAACATACTCCAGGCATGCCTAGTACACCCATCGTACTCCAGGTACGTCCATCGTACAAGACTAAGCCCCAAAACTAACCTAACTTCAAATGCTCATAACTTCTTCATTTCAACCCTGATTTCAATGATCCTTATATGCACAGAAAGGTAATGAGAAGCTCTACAACCTTATCAACTCTCATTTTCCTTAAAACTTTTTCGTACTTAAATCCAAAATTCATAAAAGGCTTGAACTATCACTTTATGGTTATACCCTTGGGCTCCAAAGCACCAACCGAACTCTCATATCACCTAATCTACATTAAACACATCTAAAAGGTCCTAAATCTCTCTTTCCTCCAAGGCCCAAAACCTTATGATAACTGATATTCAAGTCACGACCCTAAATTATGAAACAATTCGAAATAGGGTGTTACACTTTATGAATCCCTGGATCATTTGGAGAAGTTCATGGTTTGGAATTCGAAGTTTGGTGTTTCGTTTGTCTCATGCATAAGATTTTGGTCATCAAATCCCATTTTGAGCAAAGTTGAGTCCAAGACTTGCATTGGACAAGCAAGTCTATAAAGCATCAATCTTTAGGATGGTTTTGGTGTTATAAGCTCTTTTAGAGAAAATAAGCTTATGACTTAAGGGCTTAAGTGCTTCTTGATTAAGTCATTTCCATTTTATCCGTTTTGGATCTAAGACTTGAGATCTAGACCTCTTGGTGGCTCTCTGTAACATCCCAAATTTTCAAGCCAAAAATTTCATTTTTGATTAAGCAACTTATAAAATAGTTTACCCAAAAACATAGTCAATATCATATTAAACTATAGAACATAGAAACGTGTCTCCAAAATCATATCATAAAATGGTAATAAGATCAGAGTACAATCCCAAGAATCACGTAGTGCGAAAATCTAGTGTGCATGTGATATGCAGCTACCGCGCCGGCTCCTTCCCCTTCGCTGAAGAGGCACCTGAAACAAAACTGAAAACTGTAAGCACGAAGCTTAATGAGTTCCCCCATCATACCACATACCATACCATCACATAGCATACATACTGTCGGGAAATTCTGGGGTGCCCGACCTACCTGGTCTGACCATTTTGGGGTGCTAACCTACCCTTGTCAAGCCATTCTGGGGTGCTAACCTACCCGTGTCAAGCGATTCTGGGGTGCTGACCAACCCGTGTCAAGCCATTCTAGGGTGTTGACCTACCCTTCGGTCCTAACAACCGAAGTTGGGGACTAGTCCCCTCCTACTACCACTATCACATATAACATATCATGCTAGCATACAACATATCAGATAGTAGCAAACCTAGATAATTATCACAAAGACAATCATCTATCAACAACTCCTGTTGGTGGTCCGGCATTGTGGCCTTCAACCTACGCCTATTGGAAGGTAACTCACCTCGAAAAGCTGACTGTACGAATCTCGGGTGAGGAATCTCTAACGACTCCCTGGCTAGCAATCCCACAATAACACTTTGTCAAAATCTTATAATTCTTCTTAGGGTAAAATGACAATTTTACCCCCGATCAAAGTCAACGCCGGGTTAAAGTCTAGGTCAACTCTCAATCGGCCCAACTCGTCGAGTTACTTCCCAACTCGGCGAGTTCCTGCACTAAATCAGACTCGCGATCAACCGAGTCAACTCATCGGGTCTCAATCCGATTCAACCCACTCTTGGGTTTTGGTATAATACAACATCCTATGGTGCACATACAACCCTAAATACCTTGGATCTATGTTTTCACTAATTATACATGCAAATGGCTTCCAAGGCATTAAACCTATAACTAGCATGCATTTGACGTAAACCATATAAGATACTAGTTAGGGTAACATACCTTTTATGTGGCTTGAAGTCTTGATGTATTTGGCCTTAAGAGCTTAGCCCCAATAGTGTGGAGGCCTCAAATGAAGTCACAACACATCATGGACAAAGGTAGAACTTGAGAGAGAATTCCATGCACCCAAAAACACCCATGAACTCCAAGAAGACTCAAGTGGCGTTTTTTAGGCTAAGAGCATGTATTTATATGTGTGGATTCCAAGGGTCATGGGTATAACCCAAATCCATACCCATGGGTTTTATGATCCATGGTTCATGTGGCCCAACTCTTTATGTATCTATACATAAACTTGGTCCAACATGGATCATAAGCCCAACACATATAAATATAACTAATTATCATAATTAGTCCCCATAGATTTAATTAGTCTCTTTTGATCACTAAATTAATTCCAAATTAATTCTTGATCAATACTAATTAAAACATATGATTTCATATTAATATATTATAACTTATAATATATTAATAAACCATAAATAACCTTCTCTCAAAAGTCCATCCTAACAAATTGTCCTGATGATATGCAACCCAAATGGACCATGCTACTCTCGGGTCGAGTACATACCAATAATATTTATGGGCTTAGACATCTAATCCAACAGTCTCCCACTTGGATAAGTCTAAAACTGTTATTGCAAGTACGACTTCATAACCCGACTAGCAATCGTAGCTCTTAAAGCCGCTGTCGAACTCTGAACAAATCAATGACGCGTCCATTAGTAAGGGATCATATATTCCTCCATTCTAGATATCATATAGACTGAGACATGGATTATAATCATTCTCTCTGTCCATTTGTTGTTTCCCGATTTCAGATTTATGACGCCCGACTAATTGAACAAATCAAATCAGTCTAGGCTTGGCCAAGCACTTAGGGTGTCATCACTAAATCATCGAGGGGCCCACGGATATCGCTTTTATCCCTTTAAGGGTTAAAGGAATGGATAAACTTTGACTCATATGCTTGTTCTACTACTTGTTGAATCATACACAAAGGCACGTTTTATAACATTGAGTTACTAATGCGTTTTCGTGCAATCAATGTATAACCAACTCATAGTAACAACTCATATCTTTAGGTTTGAAGAATATAAGATATCATCGTCTCATGATCACTCGTGATAAAATCCATGAAGTGATTCAAATGAGCATGGGTTGAATCCAATACTCAGAACTTATGAGCACTCATGAGTGTTGTAGCATCTCTTTGCTATGTCTAACATCTTAGACATCTACAATCCAACTCATGACAGTCTTGCTTTAATACCTACTTCCAACGTATTAATGACGGTGGATGGTTTGAATAACTTAGTCATTCGGGAAGAATGACCTAGTTATTCTGGAAGTCAAAACATGCAAAGTGAAACATAAGAATAATACTAATCCTATATGGCCCCAACACTTTGAGAGTAAATAAAACACCTTTTATCTAAACACCATATTGATTACTCATTATTCATTGTTTCAAATAATCAACTTTATACTTGAATAAAAACACTAGTTGTCCTATGTTCCAAGAATGGACACTATGTTTTTTTTCCTAAACAATAGTTATTGATGGGTTTTATGCTATACATCAATCCTATGGTGCACATGCAAAACCCTAAACTTTGGATCTAGGTTTATCTAATTGTACATGCAATGAATCATCCAAAGCTATAAACCCCAGATCTATCAAACTATAAATGAAATTAGGGTTTAGATCTTACCTTTGATTGTTATGTAGCAATAACAATCTATTCCTCCTTATAATTGGCTTCAGAAAGCTTAGTGCCTCAAGTGTTGCACCTCTAATGGAGTCACAAACACCATAAGCAATAAGGATGAAGAAGGTGGAGAGTGGAGGCGCCCTAATTTCAGTTATAGTTTGATAGATCTAGGGTTTATAGCTTTGGATGATTCATTGCATGTACAATTAGATAAACCTAGATCCAAAGTTTAGAGTTTTGCATGTGCACCATAGGATTGATGTATAGCATAAAACCCATCAGAAAAACACCATAAGCAATAAGGATGAAGAAGGTGGAGAGTGGAGGCACCCGAAAACGTCCAGAAACCCTAAGGAATCAATTGGCCACGTTTTTGGGGCTTAGGGGTTCCTTATATATGTGAGCAATTAGGTTTATCTAACGAGGAAACCCTAATTTGACTGCTTAGGCCCTAAGTAGCCCATAGACTCCTTTCCTTAGAGCCATGGACGAATTCTTCTGGGCTTCCCCATACAATTCGTCCACTCCACTCTATGGAGTCCATTAGCCCAATTGCAATTATCTTATAATTACAATTCCAGTCCCCTAAGTTTAATGAATCTCTTTTAGCCACAAAATTAATTCTTAATTAATTCTTGACTAATATTAATTAAACAATATGATTTCTCCTTTAATATATTATTCTCATAATATATTAATAAATCATAATTAATCCTCTCTCTCTCTCCATAATTCGTCCTACAAGTTGCTATGGTGAAGGCAACCCAAAAGGACCATGCTCATAATCTGGTCAAGTACATACCAAAATAGTTATGGACTTAGACACACTAATCCAACAGTTATGCCATACACCAAGTATGCACACTATGTTTGTTTATGATCCTTACTTTGTGAAATAGATCGATTGAACATAATTCCAATGATTCTTATTTCACACTCGCAAATCCTTACCGCAAACGCAAGAATTCCAAATTCCTGCCATTTACCAAAATTTGTTAGATTTTAAACTTATATGCACTGATCCTCTGTAATGATTATGCACAAAGTCACAAAGACTTGTCAACAAACATTACAGAGTATTCCAATGGATATCAACTCCATGGAACCGAAGTCTCATATTCAAAGTACATTGCTTTGAACATCCTTCTTGCATTAAGTTTTCTAATCTTACACAGATTGATTAAACTTCCACCTATGGAGACATTTCCATATTCCCATTTTGACTATCACTTCTGAACACGAGTTGCCTCCTTTCAGAATATGTCAATATGGTCCTTCCAAAATTAATGCTATACTTCCAACTGTCCCTGAGCAACCAAATCTTTAGTAAACCTTAGATTGTCCTCGACAATTGCTTAAGCATTTTAGTCATATCCAGTTCTAGACCTTTTTCCATTCTTAATGCCCCAGTCATTTGGAAAATTTAGAAAGGATAAATATTATAACACATGCAATCGATCCTATACCCGAAGCATATGGGACACGATTCATGATGTCTTACATAAAGACTTAATTCTTGACCAGTCTTTTGCTACAATATTTTTATTTGCCATGTTTTCATCATTCGACTATGAAGAGGGATGTCGTAATCATAATCGAATTTTGAGAACGCAATATATAGAATTTTCTTATGTTGAACCATTCCAACATAAAATTTATATATATATCCTTGACTAAAGATGATTAAAATCTCAATCTAAGCTTTTAGAATTGAAATGAAGTATATCCTCTCCCTTAATTATAGCAAAACAACTTTTTCAACCCCTGCAACTTCATGATTTGAAACTTTTGTTATCTATAATTAACATTGCTATCTTGCAATACTTATCATAATTATCATGCTCCCACTAGCATTGACTTGTACCCAGAAATCAACTGGACGTCTAGAAATCAATACTTTATTGACTTTCTTACCAAAGTTCAGATTTCTGATACGAGAATGCTTTGATAAGACTTTATCAAAATCATACACCTTTCCTTAGATAGCTCACATGTGTGTCTAAACAATTATGAAGAGGGATTCCGTAATCATAATGTTTAGACCTTTTTCCATTCTCACAAGTCCATGTTAGTGTGTCGGTTAACTACACACGCTCCACTAACGACTTTGAGAATGCAAATTACACAATTGCTATCTACTTAAAATCTACTTAGTGAAAGAATTTCCTCACCATCATTTTCATGAATCGGAGAGAAACCTTATGACACTTAGATTTTTATGGTGTATGTGTTCCTATCCATGTGAATTCGTCATAACCATAATCACAAGACAAGGTTAGTGACAAATCCAAACTCATATGGACTGAACTTGTTCAATCTTAATTTCTTGCCACTTGGTAGCACAAGGGCCTACCATTGCTTCCAGGTTGTTATGCAAACAATTGAGAACTCTTAGAACCCACATACATGGACAAATTTAACTGGAATGGTCACAGAAATAAGAATGTGTCAACATGATAGGTTACAAACCTTAAGTCGTGGGCTAGTGATTAACAATACTCTTGATTAGTTCTTGAAACTATCTCAAGATCTTTCAAGACTCCCACTGACCTCTTGACATATAAGATTCTCTTTGTCAAGAACCATTCCTTGACAAAACAAATATTCAAGAGTTAGTGCGGATTCTTATCAAGTTAAACACTTCTCACAATTGGACTTAGTTGGTCTTTGTTTTTATCCAAAACATCACAACTTACCAATCTCAAATGTACAAGAATAGGAAACATCTTACTCTACATTTGACAAGTGTTATAAACTTTCTAAAGATTATGTCACTCAAGTTACAATCTTGGAGTATGACTCTAAGACTTGTTTTTGGAACGAAGTTTGATTTATCTTTTGATTTAACCATTTCAACAATTCATGATTCCTCTCTTTAGCCAAACAAATGCACTAAGATGTCCTTAGATGATCAATTGTAATATGGTTTTATAATCACTAAGATAATCATATAACAAGATACTCAAGTACTCTCCCATCTTTTCAGATTGGAGAAACTTTTATCTTTCTGCGTAATTTGATTCTTCTTATTCATTCTGCCAATCATTGAAGCTTTTCCAATGTTTCAGAATTACACTTAAACTTGTAAGTATAACCATATTTACTAAACTTTAGTAAATCATAATGAATAATCTTATTGACCTTTGTGGCGAACCTGATCAACGCACAACCAAGTGTACCCAATCCTTTAGTCCTTTACTCGACTCACACATACTTGTGAACAAGGACTTAGTCTTAATTTCCCAAAGATGAAAATTCTCATTCATCACACAATACAACTTGCATGATTCCAAGTTTCTATCCAACTAAAACTTGGGTGATGAGAATCTTTCCTTATTTGGTAAATTATGACACTACCACAAATGAAAGAATCAAATCTATTTTCCAATATTGCTCATCAATGGAAACATATAAACAACAATTTTTCACAAATGCCATTGTAAGGATACTTAAAATAAATAAATAAAATTTTCTTTTATTTTTAATTTAAAACTTGCAGAAAAAAACTTATCCTTACAATGCAAATACATATGAAAACTATGTTGATATCTATTCCTAAGCAATCTATCATAACTCTTAAGCAGTTGCTCAAAATTCTGATCACCGAACCATCTTCGCGATCAGAATCAGCATACTCTTTCTTTAAGCTTCCTTTGATTCTCTAAAACATCAAAATGTAATTAGATTACATTATATATTAAGAATATCCAGAAATACTTAATAAAGTTAGATAATGGACTTTACCTGAAGTAGAGTCAAAACTTTTGACTTTACCAGATCTTTCAGGTAAATCTGGCAGCTTCGCAACCAATGCCCCTTTCTTTTGGCAAAAGAAACATATGGACTCTTTGTAAATGTACATGAGACTATCTCAGACTTATCCTTTCTCTTTACCATTAGGTCAAATGACTTGACCATGGCCGATCCCTTTCCATTGGGAAGAGAAAGCTTTTCTGGACTTCTAATGTTATCATTGTCGATGTCCATGGAAGTTTAGGAAGTAGATCTTCAATCAAATTTGCTTTACCAGTGCCCCGAATCATTGTTTATTTAGCATCATCAAGCAAATAGATAAGATCACTGAGGGTCATGTCGTGATCTGTCATCAGGGAGTGACTTCGACACCCGACTCTCCCGGCTTGACAATAAGGATTGAGTGACATTGAACTTTTCAAGTATTTGAACTTGTGGGATAGAGAGAATTATTGGAGGAGGTAGAGGAAGTGAAGCATGATTTCCAGTCCCATTAAGGCACAACAAAAGGGATTAATCTTTCACCTTGATTGCCATTTGGGATATCATCTTCATTAGGAAAGCTTGTTCCTAAGGATTTGGGAAGACCATAGTTGTCTTAACTAGACATCTATAATGGGAGAAATTCAAGTTTAGTTGATTTAAAGTCCTTAATATAACACCCAATATGAAATATTAAGGCTAGGATCCAACAACCTATTTATAACCGGAAGAGGGATGACGTAATCCAAGCTATAAAATAGTTGAAGGTAGGTAAATGACGATTTACCAATTTCCACCATGAAAACAAAATATAATTAAGTTTTAATTGGATTTGAAACTCCTAGATCTTTTGAGATACATTGAACTTTCAATGGCATGTTTGAATCTCGATTGTGCCCTCTCAAGTTTGTGACTGCGATGCCGAGGATCACAAACAAGGTGTGAATAACCATGCAAATTGACTTGGTACCCTCAACTTTATCACCTAATTGATGTGCCGGTTAACCACACGCGCTCCACCAATCTATGATAAACTTAAGTTACCCTTCGCCACTTATTGTCAGTCCCATGTTAGTGTGCCGGTTAACCACACACGCTCCACTAACGACTTAACAAAGGTGCAAAGTGTAATTTCATGGGTTAGCACCATTTCACATTTTCCTAAGTAACTAAGATTGGGAATATATAAGTGTTTAGTTACTTAGTATTTATCATTATACTTTTAATGAAGGGAGAATTATAGTCTTTATCCTACCCGTTCGGCTAACGACCCTCCACCAGTCAAGGAAGCAATGTGTGAGAATGGACACCCATTAAACTGCCATTTTATAGGCAGTAACCTTATACCCCCCCCCCCTTATAGACCGGCTTCGTGAATGAGGCCTACTAATGGTAATACCGACTTTTTACTTATACATATAATATATTAAACTATTAATATTATAATAGTATAAGAGTGTATTTTAAACTTTTAAAATACTAAGTGATTTAATATGTTAATTAAAACTATACTCTTAATTTAATTAAACTTAAACCATGTCATTATGGAATTATTAATTCTCTTTTTATTAAACACTTTAATTATCTATTAATAAAGTCCATAAGAGTTAACTGAACTATTCAATAAAAACATCAAGATGCTAAATCAAAATTAAAACAATTTAATTAATATTAAGTTATGAACCATGAGTTACACTTTTGAAAACTTTTCAAATAACTTTAGTTTTAGAATTCAATGTCTCATAAAAAAAACTTTTCAAATTCCAAAACTTGAGGGCAAGTTTTGTAACTCTTGCAAACTTTTGGATTCCATAACTTATGGAATTAATGGTGTTTTATGAATGAGACTTTTCACATCCATAACTTATGGAAGTTTCAAAACTCTTAAGATCATAACTTTTAAAAAAGACTTTTAAGTTCCAAAATTTTATGAAAAAATTTGTAACTCCTTAAAAAAATTTAGATCAAACTTTTAAAACAAATAAAATAATCATATCATTCTATCTTTTAATAAATTGACCTAATTCAACTCTTGTAGTAAAATGACTCAAATTTTACAAATAACTAGTTTTTCATAAACTCAAGTAATTATCTTAAAATTTGACAAACTTCATGTTTTTTTCTTTTGTTTTCAACTTTGAAAAAAAAACATTTGCATCAAATATAATAGAAAACAACCCATGACTCTGATACCACTGTTGGGTTTTGGTATAATACAACATCCTATGGTGCACATACAACCCTAAATACCTTGGATCTATGTTTTCACTAATTATACATGCAAATGGCTTCCAAGGCATTAAACCTATAACTAGCATGCATTTGACGTAAACCATATAAGATACTAGTTAGGGTAACATACATTTAATGTGGCTTGAAGTCTTGATGTATTTGGCCTTAAGAGCTTAGCCCCAATAGTGTGGAAGCCTCAAATGAAGTCACAACACATCATGGACAAAGGTAGAACTTGAGAGAGAATTCCATGCACCCAAAAACACCCATGAACTCCAAGAATGACTCAAGTGGCGTTTTTGAGGCTAAGAGCATGTATTTATATGTGTGGATTCCAAGGGTCATGGGTATAACCCAAATCCATACCCATGGGTTTTATGATCCATGGTTCATGTGGCCCAACTCTTTATGTATCCATACATAAACTTGGTCCAACATGGATCATAAGCCCAACACATATAAATATAACTAATTATCATAATTAGTCCCCATAGATTTAATTAGTCTCTTTTGATCACTAAATTAATTCCAAATTAATTCTTGATCAATACTAATTAAAACATATGATTTCATATTAATATATTATAACTTATAATATATTAATAAACCATAAATAACCTTCTCTCAAAAGTCCATCCTAACAAATTGTCCTGATGATATACAACCCAAATGGACCATGCTACTCTCGGGTAGAGTACATACCAATAATAGTTATGGGCTTAGACATCTAATCTAACAGCCACTGAGTCATCTCCCCAACTCACTGGTTCCACTCGCAATCATAAAAGGAGTTAGGGTTTACGGCCCGACTCGCTGAGTTCAAGAACAACTCGCCGAGTCCTCCTTGTGGCATGTCTATTCAGTCGATTCTAATCCATTCCAGTGCTTCTAACTCATAGATCTGGACTCCTAAGTCTTACATTACACGTAAAGTTTCTAACTTTACATGCATGCATGGTGTTTTGAAGCTAAAACACCCAATCCAAGCCAAAAAGAAGGTCTAAGTCCTAAAATGGAGTCATGGTTGGATAAAGGTGGCAACTTTGAGCTTTCAAAGCTCAAGAGTGCCTAGATCCAAAGTCCTTTCATCCCCAAAGGTCCAAAACTCAGTTTGACCTTGGAAATGACCCAAAAATGGCAACATACAAGCTAAGGAGGAGATCTATGTGAATAATAGCCAAGGTATAAGCTTTATACCTTTATGAAGACAGAAATGGGTCCTTAGCTCTGGATCTACTTGCTTCCTTTTGATCTCTCAAGTCTTCTCCTTCTTCTCAAGCTTCAAGGACACACAAAAAGGCTCAAAATGCTTAAGAACACACGATAATCGATTAGGATTTTGTGAGAGGAGTCTGAGGGAGATGGAGGCTGGAATGGAGGCCATATAAGTTATTTAAATAGGGTGCAAAACCCTAAAATTTAGGGTTTCCTCCTGGCGGGTCTACTCGTCGAGTCAGGCTCTTAACTCGCAGAGTAGGCGACTTAAATCTCGCGTCCCAAAATCCTTTCGACTCGTCGAGTAGGATATCCTACTCGCCGAGTCCCTCTATAGTCATGAATAACTTTTATTTAAAATACATACCAGGGATCGGGTGCTACAAATCTCGCCCACTTATTTCAGACTTCGTCCTCAAAGTGTGTTGCTACCTCCGAGAAAAGCTCCGGGTAGTGTCCCTCATCTCGTCCTCCGGCTCCCACGTCCATTCAGATCCCTTGCGGTGTTGCCACTGCACCTTTACAAACTCTACCCTCTTGTTCCTCAGATCCTTTGTCTTCCGGTCGGGGATCGCTACTGGCCACTCAACGTAGTTCAGGCTGTCATCAACCTGAATATCCTCCAGGGGTAATACTGTTGAATCGTCCACTAAGCACTTCCGCAACTGAGAAACATGAAAAGTGTTGTGGATATGGCTGAGCTCTGCTAGAAGGTCTAACCGGTAAGCAACCCGAGCCACCTAGGCCAAAAATTTGAGTGGACCGATGTACCTGGGGCCCAACTTGCCCCACTTCCTGAATCGGATGACACCCTTCCAAGGTGACACCTTCAGGAGAACCATATCCCCGACCCGGAACTCAAGGTCCGAACGGCGCTTGTCGGTATAACTTTTCTGCCGACTCTAAGTAGTATGAAGCATGCTCCGAACCTGTTGAATCCTCTCAGTCATCTTGAGCACCACTGCAGTGCTCCCCAAAACCCTCTGCCCAACTTCACCCCAGCATATCGGGGTCATGCACTTCCTCCCATACAACATCTCGAAGGGAGGACGATCGATACTAGCGTGGTAGCTATTATTATAAGAGAATTCTGCAAGGGAAGGTAGGTATCCCAACTACCACCGAAGTCCAATACGTACGCCCGCAGCATATCCTCCAATGTCTGGATGGTCTGCTCGCTCTGACCATCCGTCTGCGGGTGAGAGGCAGTGCTAAAGTGCAGACGAGTACCCAGCTCGCCGTGGAACTTCTTCCAGAACCTGGAAGTAAATCGCACGTCCCTGTCAGAAATCATGGAGGCTGGCACTCTGTTTCGGGCCATAACCTCCCGAATATAGATGTCGGCCAGCTTCTCGACCGAAATTCTCTCCTGGATCGGTATGAAATGGGCACTCTTGGTCAACCGATCCACGATGACCCATATCGAATCCACTCCTCGTGCGGTCCTGGGAAGCTTGGTGATGAAATCTATGGTAATATCTTCCCATTTCCATATGGGGATGTCCAACGACTGCATCTTATCGTGAGGTGTTTAGTGCTCTGCCTTGACCATCCTGCAGGTCAGGCACCTCTCGACGTACCAAGCGACATCCCGATTCATGCAGGGCCACCAGTAGTCAAGACAAAGATCTATGTACATCTTCGTCGCCCCCGGATGGATGGAGAACCTAGACTTGTGGGCCTTATCCATCAATATCTTCCGTACCCTGCAGTACCGTACTAGACCCTCCTATACAGGGTCAACAATCTGCGGCTATCATAGTCAAAAGAGGTCACCTGTCCTATGATCCGCTCGCACTTCCGGCGCTCCTCCTTCAGACCCTCCACCTGCGCCGCGCGGATCTGCTCCAACAGCAGAGTCACTACCGTCATTCTCAGACAAATATCCCTGATCGAGGTTGCCTTGCGGCTAAGCGCGTCGGCCACAACGTTGGCCTTCCCCGGGTGGTAAAGGATCTCACAATCGTAATCCTTCACCACATCTAGCCACCGGCGCTGCATGTTCAGATTCGGCTAATCCATGAGGTACCTCAAACTCTTGTGGTCCGTGTAAATGGTACATCGGACCCCATAGAGGTAGTGTCGCCATATCTTTAGGGCGAAGACAACCGCCCCCAACTCTAGGTCATGCGTCAAGTAGTTCACGTCGTGAGGCTTCAGGTGCCTCAAAGCGTAGGCGATGACGTGACCTCTCTGCATCAATACCGTGCCAGAACCTAAAATGGGCGCGTCGTAGTATACCACAAAATCCTCCACGCCCTCTGGAAGGGCGAGGATCGGCGCCTCGCATAGCCTCTGTCCCAAGGTCTCGAATGCTGCCTGCTGCTCAGGCCCCCAGTGAAAGACCACGACTTTCTTCGTCAACCGGGTCAAGGGTACGGCTATCTTGGAGAAATCTTGGTTGAATCTCCGATAGTAGCCGGCTAGTCCCATGAAACTCCGAATCTCAGATGGAGACTTCGGAACCTCCCATCTCATCACGGCCTCCACTTTGGCCAGGTCGACCAGAATACCGTTCTGGTTGACAAGCTGCCCAAGAAACTGCACCTTATGTTGCTCCTGCGTCTTGGATTCAACCAATATATCATCAATGAAAACTATCACAGGCTGATCCAGCATCGGTCTACATACGCGGTTCATGAGATCCATGAACGCGGCAGGAGAATTGGTGAGCTCGAAGGGCATCACCACGAACTTGTAGTGGCCATAGTGAGTTTCGAACCCAGTCTTCTGTACATCCTCATCTCTGACTCTCATCTGATGGTAGCCCGACCGTAAGTCAATCTTGGAGAACCAAGATGTTCCTTGAAGCTGGTCGAACAAGTCATCTATCCTCGGGAGTGGGTAACGGTTCTTCACCGTTACCTTGTTCAGCTCCCGGTAATCTATGCATATGCGATGCGACCCGTCCTTCTTTTTAACAAACAGGATCGGGGCTCCCCAAGGCGAACTACTCGGCCTGGTGAATCCCTTGTCTAGCAGCTCCTGCAGCTGTGTAGACAACTTCTGCATCTCGGGAGGAGCCAGCCGATATGGTGCCTTGGCTATCGGAGCCACACCAGGGACTAAGTCGATCCTGAACTCCACATGTCGCTCCGGAGGTATCCCTGGCTGCTCATCCGGGAATACATCCGCGTAGTCTTGCACCACCGGTACATTGCTCACCGACGCCTTACCTGCCTCCCAGGTATCCATAACATATGCAACATACGCAGTGCAACCCTGCTGGAGGTAGCACCTAGCCCTCGCTGTTGAACATAAAGTTGGTCCGTGCTGTGGTTTCTCGCCCTGAATCACCAGTTGTCCCCCACTTGGGGTCCTGACCCGAACCGACTGCTGTGCGCAGTCGATCATAGCCCCATTGGGGCTCAACCAATCCATACCTATGATAACCTTGTTCCCACGCAACGGAATGGGAACCAGATCCACCAGGTAGCGCTCCTCATACAACCTCAGAACACGGTCTCTAAAAACCTCTGATGCTCGCACAGAGCGGTTGTCTACAATCTCGACCTCTAGAGGGCAATCCAACATGGCTGGAGACTCAGGGAACCTCTTGCTAAGTGCAAGAGAAACAAATAATCGAGTGGCACCTGAATCGAACAACACCTGAACTGGGATACCATTCACATGGAACGATCCTGAACAAAGCATACAACATGGCAAATCAATATCATACACAACATTTAATAAAAGCTAGGGAGAAGAAATCATACCCGTCACCACATCGGGTGCGACGCCTGCCTCCTCGATAGTTAACTGGAAGGCTCGACTCCTCACCACTGGAGCCTTTGACTTGCCCTGCCGGCCATCCGTAAGCCGCAGGGTCATTAGAGCTGGCACCGCTACAAGCGCTGCTGCTGTCAATTGTGGGAAATTGGCCTTTTTATGGCCCCACTGGTTGCAATGGAAACACAACAACTCTGATGTCTGAACCGTGGGCGCAGGGGCGGTACAATCCTTGCTGAAATGCCTCACCTTGCTGCACTTATAGCAGCCGGACAATCCCACTCTCCAAGCTCCCTCATGCGGTCTGCTGCATTTCCTGCAGCGACTCTGGCCCGACTGGCCCTTCGTCCTAGTGTCTGATCCCTTGGGCTTCTTCCTCGAATCCCCAGTCACCTGTCCCTCCTCCGCCTTCCTCTTTCAGATGTGCTCCAAATCAATCTCCCTCTCCCTCGTCCTGGCAATCATAGAATCCAGGGTCGGACAAACTGAGTAGCTAAAATGCTCCCAGATGTCAGCCCTCAGCATATCATGATAGCGAGTTTTCCACATCTCCTCGTCCCCCGCATACTGGGGTACCAACAATGCCCTTTCTCGAAACTTGGCGGTAATCTCCGCCACTGTATCAGTCGTCTGCCTCATGTCAAGGAACTCCCTGGTCAGCTGCTGAAGCTCCACAGCTGGCGCGAACTCAACCCTGAACCGGGCTACAAAATTTGGCCAAGTCATTGCCTCAATAGCCAAGGCTCCCAAAGAGTCACCAACTGACTCCCACCAATCTCTAGCCCTTTCCCTCAAACAACCTGTAGCATATCGCACCTTCGACCCCTCAGGGAAGAAGCTCATCAACTGTTTAGACTCAATGTCTGCAATCCACTTCCTGGCTACAATGGGGTCCTTAGCCCCATGGAAATCCGGCGCACCACTCCCCCTGAAGTCCTTGAAGGACAATGTGTGTGATCATGCCTGGCTGAACGCCATGTCACTCCTGAATGCCCTGAGGCGATCCTCCATCAGCTCTATGATTCCTTCCTTGATCGACCCAAATATAATCGGGGTCGCCTCTGTTGGGTTTTGAGCATTCTAACACTTCCTAAGTGTACATGCAACCCTAATAAACCTTGGATCTATGTTTGTCTAAGGTACATGCAAAATATTAATTTCCAAGGTTTATAACCTATCTAGCATGGCATGGGGTACTTTTAAACATAAAAGGACTAGATGAATTACATACCTTTTGTTGATTGTTGATTCCTTGGAGTTTGAGAGCCAAGCACCAATAATGTGAATGCCTCAAATGGAAATCACAAATCACCACAAACTTGGAAAATGTATGAGAGAGTATACTAACACTTAGAAATCGGCCACCACTATTACACACACACTAGGGTAGTATTTCATGCAACATGAGCTTGTTTATATAGTGTGCATGGTTAGGGTGAAACCCTAATAACCCATGTCTTTTCCTTTCCAAGGATCCATGGGTTAAAAGCTCCATGGATCATCCATGGACTTCCACATAAGCTTAGCCCATTAACAAATGAGTATTAGCCCACACCATATAAATATAATAGCCCATGATTTAATTAGTCTTCCTTTTAATCACTAAATTAATTCATAATTAATTCAAGATTAAAACTAATTAAATAACATGACTTTATATTAATATATTATAACTTATAATATATTAATAAATCGTAAGTATACAATTCTCATAAAATTATCCATAAACAGTTTGGGTGAAGTGCAACCCAAATGGACCATGCCAGGTCGGGTCAAGTATATACCAAATAAGTTATGGACTTAGACACCTTATCCAACAGTCTCCCACTTGGATAAGTCTAAGAACTGTATTTGCGTATGTTACTTCAGGAACCAACCAGCAATCGTAGCTCTCGAAAACTCTGTTGAACTATGAAGCGCCATTTTAGATAAGTGATCATATAATCCTCTGTTCTCATGATATCAGCCGGACAAATACATGGAACAACGTCGTACTTATTGTCCAGCAGTTTGTTTCCCGATTTCCGATTTGTTTGACAAAGAACTAAATTGAACACATCAATTAGGTTCTGACCGGGCCCGGTACATAGGTCAAAACAAAATCATCGAGGGGCCTAGATATCGCTTCTAATCCTCCAAGGACTAGAAGGAACAGATAAACTTCGACTCATATACTTGTTTCTACTACTTGTTGAATTATACACAAAGGCACGTTTTATAACATCAAGTTACTGATGCGTTTACGTGCAATCAATGCACAATCAACTCATAGGTAACAACTCATATCTCTAGGTTTGAAGACTTATATGATATTACCGTCTCACGATCACTCGAGATAAATTCCATGAAGTGATACAAGTGAGTGTGGGTTAATTCCAATACTCATAACTTATGAGTAGTCATGAATGTTGTAGCAACCATTGCTATGTCTAAACACGTTTAGCCATCTACAAACTCGATTCATGACAGTCTTAATTCATACCTACTTCCAACATATGAACGACTGTGGAGTGTTTAAATAACTTAGTCATTCGGAAAGAATAACCTAGCTATCCTGGAAGTCAAAACATGCAAAGTGAAACACAATAATAATCGAATCCAATATGGTCTCAGAACCCTTTTGAATATAAATAAAACCACCTTTTATTTATCACCATATTGATTACACATTATTCATTGTATAATGTTTCAAATAATCAACTTAATACTTGAACAAAAACAACAGTCGTCCCATGCTCCTAGCATGTACACTTTGTTTTTCTAAACAATAGTTATGCCATACTCCAAGTATGCACACTATGTTTGTCTATGATCTTTACTTCGTGAAATAGATCAATTGAACATGATTCCAATGATGCTCATTTCACAATCCCAAATCCTTATTGTAAATGTAAGAATTCCTAATTCCTACCATTTACCAAAAAAAACTGTTAGATTTTAAACTTATATGCACTGATCCTCTCGTAATGATTATGCACAAGGTCACCAAAACCTTGTCATCAGTCATTACAGAGGATTCCAAAGGAGATCAACTCTATGGAAATGAACTCTCATATTCAAAGTACATTGCTTTGAACATCCTTCTTGCATAAAAGTTTCTAACTTTCTCATAGATTCTTAATATCCAACTCCCAATATGGAAAATTTCCATATTCCTATTTTGATTATCATATCTGAACAAGAGCTACCTCTTTTCAGAATATATCCATATGGTCCTTCCAAAATTTAACACTATACTTCCAACTGTCCCTGAGCAACCAATCTTTGGTGAGCCTTAGATAGTCATCGACAATTGCTTAATCATTTTAGTCTTATCCAATTCTAGACTTTTCCCTTCTTAATGCTCTGAGCATTTGGAAAATTTAGAAAGGATGAATATTATAGCACATGTGACCGATCCTATACCCGAAGCATATGGGACACGATTCACGATGTCTCACATAAAGACCTGATACTGGATCAGTCTTTTGCTACAATATTTTTTTTATTTTCCATGTTTTCAAAAATCGACTATGAAGAGGGATGCTATAATCATAATCGAATTTGAGAATGCAATATATATAGAATTTCCTTATGTTGAACCATTCCAACATAAAATTCATATATATATCCTTGACTAAAGATGATTAAAACTCAATCTAAGCTTTTAGAATTGAAATGAAGTATAATTTCCTCTCCCTTAATTATAGCAAAACAACTTTTTCAACCCCTACAACTTTACGAATTGAAACTTTTGTTTTTCTATAATTAACATTGCTAACTTGCAACACTAAACATAATAATCATGCTCCCACTAACATGATGATTATCAGCATAACACTTATGCTCCCACTAGCTCTGACATATTTCCAGAAATCAGCTGGACTTCTGAAATTTAGATTCGTACACCCTTTCTTAGATAGCTCACATGTGTGTCTAAACAATTTCCAGAACTATGAAAAGGGATGCCGTAATCATAGTCTTAATTGTTTAGACCTTTGCCATTTCTCACAAGTCCATGTTAGTGTGCCGGTTAACCACACACGCTCCACTAACGACTTTGAGAATGCAAACATCACAATTACTATCTACTTAAAATCTTCTTAGTGAAAGCATTTCCTCACAATCATTTTCATGAATCGGAGAGAAACCTTATGACACTTAGATTTTATGGTGTATGAGTTCCTATCCATGTGAATTTGTCAAAACCATAATCACAAGACAAGGTTAGTAACAAATTCAGCCTTACATGGATTGAACTTGTTCAATCTTAATTTCTTGTCATCTGGTAGCACAAGGCCCACCAATGCTTCCAAGCTGTTATGCACACAGTTTAGAACTAACAGAACTCATATGCATAGTCAACTTAATAGGAACAAACACAGAAACAAGAATTATGTCAACTTAATAGGTTTCAAACCTTAAGTCGTGTGCTAGTGATAAAACTCAGGTTTTACTCTTGATTAAATCTTGAAATCCTTTCAGGATCTTTAAGACTCCCACTGTCCTCTTGACATATAAGTTTCCCTAGTCAAGAACCATTCCTTGACAAAACAAATATTCAAGGGATAGTGCAGATTCTTATTAAGATAAACACTTCACACAATTGGTCTTAGTTGGTCTTTGTCTTATCCAAGACATCACAACTTACCAATTTCAAATGTACAGGAGTAGAAAACATTTTACACTACATTTGATAAGTGTTTTAAACCTTACTTTATGTCACTCAATGTTACAATCTTGGAGTATGACTCTAAGAGTTGTTTTGGAACGAAGTATGATCCATCTTCTTGATTTTAACCATTCCAACAATTCATGACCCCTCATCTTAGTCATAACAATGCACTAAGATGTCCTTAGAGTATGAATTTGTGATATGGTTTCATAATCATTAAGTTGATCATAAAAACATGTATGATCCATCTTCTTGATTTTAACCATTCCAACAATTCATGACCCCTCATCTTAGTCATAACAATGCACTAAGATGTCCTTAGAGTATGAATTTGTGATATGGTTTCATAATCATTAAGATGATCATAAAAACATGATACTAAAGTACTCTCCCATCTTTTCAGATTTGAGAAACTTTTATCTTTCTGCCAAATTTGATTCATCTCATCCGTTCTGCCATACATTGAAACTTTTCCAATGTTACAGAATTATACTTAACCTTATAAGTATAACCATATTTACTAATCTCTAGTAAATCATGACGAATTGATCTTTGTGGTGGACCTTGACCAGCACACACCCAATGTACCTAATTCCTTAGTCCTTCAATTGACTCACATATGCATGTGATCAATGAATTAGTCTCAATTTTTACAAAGATGAAAATTCTCATTCATCATACAATACAACTTGTATGATTCCAAGTTTCTGTCTAACTGAAGCTTGGGTGATGAGAACCTTTCCTCATTTGGTAAATTCAGACACTACCACATATGAGAGAATCAAACTCATATTTCCAATATTGCTAGAAACATACAAACATCAATTTCCATAAATGCCATTGTAAGGGGATATAATGTAAAATAAACTAAACAAAACTTTTATTTCTTTATTAAAATGCGAAAAAATATTCCTTACAATGCATCTTCAAATGAAAACTATGATATTACATATTTCCTGGCAATCTATCATAACTTTTAAGTAGTAGCTCAAAAATCCGATCCTCGAACCATGCGATAGAAATCCATCTTCGTGATCAGATTCAACACACTCTTATTTTAACCTTCCTTTTGCCCAATCCTGCTAAACATCAAGATGCAACCTAGTCACATCATGTAATAAGAATCAACAATTAGGAACTTTAACAAAGTTAGATAGTGGACTTACCTGAAGTCGAGTCAAACATTTTGTCTCTACTTGCTTTCAAATATTTCAGGTATTCAGGGCAGCTTCGCTTCCAATGTCCCTTCTCATGACAATAAAAACATATAGACTCTTTGGGAATGGTACACGAGACAATCACAGACTTAGCCTTTCCCTTTACCTTTAGGTCAACCGGGTTGACCAAGGCCGATCCCCTTCCATTGAGACGAGAAAGCTTTTCTGGACTTCCAATGTTACCATTGTCCATGTCCATGGAAGTTTGAGAAATAGATTTTCCATCAATATTTGCTCGACCATTGCGCCAAATCATTGCTGATTCAGCAGCAACAAGCAAATAAGAAAGATCTATTAGGGTTATGTCGGGATCTGTCATATGGTAGTCTTTAATAAACTCACTATATGACTCAGGAAGTGACTGAAGAACCCAGTCAACAGCGAACTTCCTTGAAATAACAACACCCAACATTCTCAACCTGTCTATGTGTGACTTCATTCCTAAGACATGAGTGCACACAGGTCTTCCATCTTTATGTTTCATTTCTAGTAGAGCTTGAGTGATCTTGAACCTTTCAAGTCTTTGGGCTTGTGGGTCAGGGAGAATAAATGGAGGAGGTGGGGGGGAGTGAAGCATGATGTTGAGGGACATCATCTTCAAGAGGAAAGCTTGTTTCAAGCGATTTGGGAAGATCATAGTTGTCTGAACCAGACATCTACAATGGGAGAAAATCAAGTTAGTTGATTCAAGTCCTTAATATAACACCCAATATGAAATATTAAGGCTAGGACCCAACACAATATTTTATAACTTGGAAGAGGGATGCTGTAATCCAAGCTATAAAATATTTGAAGGTAGGTGAATGACGATTCACCAATTTCCACCATGAAAAACGAAATAATTTATTAGGTTTTAATTGGATTTGAAACTCCTAGATCTTTTGAGATTCATTGAACTTTTCAATGACATGTTTCAATCTCGATTGTGCCCTTCAGGTTTTGTGACTGGGATGCCGAGGATCACAAAACAAGGTGTGAATAACCATGCAAACTCACTTGGTACCCTTAATATTATGACCTAATCGATGTGCCGGTTAACCACACACGCTCCACCGATCTATGATAAACATTAAGTCACCCTTCGTGATCCTTACTAGTCCAAGTTAGTGTGCCGGTTAACCACACACGCTCCACCAACGACTTGGTAAGGTACAAAGTGTGAATTTCATGGGTTAGCACCATATTCACATTTTCCTAAAGTAACTAAGATTGGGAATTTATAAAAGGTTTAGTTACTTTATAATATTCATTATACTTTTAATGAGAATTTAAAGTCATTGTCCTACCCGTTCGGCTAACGACCCTCCACCGATCAAGGAAGCGGTGGGTGAGAATGGACACCCATTAAGTTGCCATTTTATAGGCAACAACCTTATACCCCCTTATAGACTGGCTTCGTGAATGAGGCCTACTAACGGTAAAACGACTTGATCTTATACATATATATAATAATTAACCATTAATGTTATAAATAGTATAAGGATTGAATTTTAACTTTTAAAACTCTAAGGGTTTGGAATTAAAGTTTATTAAAGTGTGTGAAACTTTACAAATTCCAAAACTTGAGGGCAAGTTTTGTAACTATCCAAAACGTTTCATTTCATAACTTATGAATTAAAGGTTCATAAAAATGAAGACTCTTCATTTTATGTAACTTATGTGTTTTAAGTGTGTGTTTAAAAGAAGTGACCTTTGGATATCCATAACTTGAGGACAAATTATGGACTCCATTAAAACACATAAATGATCAAGAATTAATCCTAAACAATTCAGCAAATAATTCCTATCATCTTCTAAATTCATAAGAACATGAACATGATCATCAAAGTTTCAAGAATTATATGAACACATACAAAGCATGAAATTTTGATATAAGCTATTGTAAATGGATTAGAACTACCATTACACCAACTAAAACAAGTTTTAAAAAACCAAAACAGTTTAGGGTAATGTTTCTAGTCCATTTCCAGCAGCAAAAGTCGAAAATCTGCATTCTGAGGCTCCTACTCGCCGAGTGCACGAACCTACTCGGCGAGTAGGATGAGTTTACACATGAACTCGGCGAGTCCCCCATGGACTCGGCGAGTTCATCAGTCAGACAACAAAAAATCGACTTTTTATCACTATTTTGCATCAAGTATCAAACAAACAAGCCTAGGCTCTGACACCACTGTTGGGTTTTGAGCATTCTAACACTTCCTAAGTGTACATGCAACCCTAATAAACCTTGGATCTATGTTTATCTAAGGTACATGCAAAATATTAATTTCCAAGGTTTATAACATATCTAGCATGGCATGGGGTACTTTTAAACATAAAAGGACTAGATGAATTACATACCTTTTGTTGATTGTTGATTCCTTGGAGTTTGAGAGCCAAGCACCAATAATGTGAATGCCTCAAATGGAAATCACAAATCACCACAAACTTGGAAAATGTATGAGAGAGTATACTAACACTTAGAAATCGGCCACCACTATTACACACACACTAGGGTAGTATTTCATGCAACATGAGTTTGTTTATATAGTGTGCTTGGTTAGGGTGAAACCCTAATAACCCATGTCTTTTCCTTTCCAAGGATCCATGGGTTAAAAGCTCCATGGATCATCCATGGACTTCCACATAAGCTTAGCCCATTAACAAATGAGTATTAGCCCACACCATATAAATATAATAGCCCATGATTTAATTAGTCTTCCTTTTAATCACTAAATTAATTCATAATTAATTCAAGATTAAAACTAATTAAATAACATGACTTTATATTAATATATTATAACTTATAATATATTAATAAATCGTAAGTATACAATTCTCATAAAATTATCCATAAACAGTTTGGGTGAAGTGCAACCCAAATGGACCATGCCGGGTCGGGTCAAGTATATACCAAATAAGTTATGGACTTAGACACCTTATCCAACAGCCTCAAGGATACCTCTCGTGATCTCCGACGATATAAACTCGCGTAGCCTCTCGTCCACTGGTTCGGAACCTGAACCCGAACCTGATCCTGATCCTAATCCTGACCCTGATCCTCTTGCTCCGTGACGCATAATCATCAGCATTCTGAAACAAAACACATAAATGTCAGGGTCATACAACATCTAAAGAGGTCTTACACACTCTACAAGTTTCCTGATTCGATCTTAGCCCTCCTTGACTCGAGTACGGATCTTATGCTTTCAGTAGTACGTGCCCATACTACCTTCCACATCTATCCGTACTTTCCTCAAGGATTGCTTCGACTTCACCAAGTCCCTTCTTCTACTGTTGTACTCTTTTCTAATCTCATCCTAGGCTTACCCTCGGGTAACTCTCCAACCCACTCTCCGCCATCAGCCGCGTAAGAAGTTCCTGCTACCTTCACCTAACTAATTTGCGAATACCATTACATATCACTAAGACCATATAAATCTTTTAATGAGGGTTCCTACCCTACAATGGTTAGACTCAAACGAGAGCTGAGAAATAGGGTTAGACCTAAACTTCTAAAATTATTTAGTCCTCACAATATGTAATGTAATGTATTCGTTTACGAGTTAACTAAAGATAGCTAGAACTCCTATTAACACAAAGCAAGCAACATTCGGGCATTAAGTATCCCCAAACCAACATATCCTACTCAGGCTAACATGCAACTCAATAAGCATATACGAAAGGCATAACAGGCATCTTCCTAGATCCTCAGCCCTATTCTAGCATGCAGTTCTCATATACACAAAGCAGGCATAAAGGCATCATTCCTAGATCCTTAGCCCTAATCTAGCATGCAGTTCTCATAACAAATCATAGCATAACATAACACGTATGGGTATCCTGGGGAAAACTTACTTGAGCTCGGCCGTTCGTGCACATCACACACCTTGTTCTTTTCTCAAAACTTCTTACTTTATCTTTAGAAAAACATTTTTCTGGTACAAAACCTTTCACACCCTCGGTTTGAGTCCATACACTTCTGAAGGTGTGTCTGAATCCCTCAAACCAAGGCTCTGATACCAACTTGTAACATCGCAAATTTTCAAGCCAAAAATTTCATTTTTGATTAAGTAACTTATAAAATAGTTTACCCAAAAACATAGTCAATATCATATTAAACCATAAAACATAGCAATGTGTCTCCAAAATCATATCATCAAATGGTAATAAGATTAGAGTACAATCCCAATAATCACGTAGTGCGGAAATCTAGTATGCGTGTGATGTGCAGCTACCGCGCCGGCTCCTTCCCCTTCGCTGAAGAGGTACCTGAAACAAAACTGAAAATTGTAAGCACGAAGATTACTGAGTTCCTCCATCATACCACATACCATACCATCATATAGCATACATACTGTCAGACAATTCTGGTGTGCCCGATCTACCCGGTCCGACCATTCTGGGGTGCCGACCTACCCATGTCAAGCCATTCTGGGGTGCTGACCTACCCGTGTCAAGCCATTCTGGGGTGCTGACCTACCCTTCGGTCCTAACAACCGAACATGGGGACTAGTCCCCTCCTACTACCACTATCACATATAACATATCATGCTAGCATACAACATATCAGATAGTAGCAAACCTAGATAATTATTGTAACATCCGGATTCCCAAGTATCTTATTTTATGTATTTATATTGAGTTTTGGAGAGGGACTCGGCGAGTAGGCGCACAGACTCGCCGAGTAGGATCGCGCATGGTTGGACTGATTTAGTGACGGGCTCGGCGAGTCCATACGTGGACTCGACGAGTCCACGCTGTTTAATGAAACCCTAATTCTCGGGGCCTGGGCCCTATTTAAGGACCTTTATAGCCACCATTTGCGGCTATCAGACCCCTGAGAAACCCTAGAGAGCATAGAGAAGGCTTGTAGTGCAAGAGGAGGGCTATTTCATCATTCTAAGTGTGATTTTGCAAGAAAGAAGGAAGGAGGACAAACAAGGAAGGTTGTGGAGCTCAGATCTATCATCCATATCATCAGAGGAGGCTACTAGAGGTACTAATATGTGCTCAAACTTGTGTATTTGGTGTTCTAGTTGAATCTAGGGTTTCCTTGTGCCTTCTTTGACTTGGATTCGAAGTATGTGAGGTCCCAAGGTGGAGTTCTTTATAGATCTGGACCTTAAGAGGTCCAAAGAGTCCTATCCATCTTGCTTTTTGCTATTCTATTAGAGATATGGCCCTAGGTTGACATTTTAGGGGTTATTTCACCCAAAGAAGCTTTATGGTCATTGCATGAGTGTAAAGGTCGGACCTTTACGTGATTATAGTGGTTGGGAAAGCCAGATCTATGGATTAGAGGAACAGATCTGACCTCAGAAGGTCGTTTGAGTGTGAGCATGGAATGAACTCGCCGAGTCCATGAACGAACTCGACGAGTTGAGTCGGGTTGCCCCGCGACTCGCGATCTGTGACGACCCGTGGAGTATAGGGTTGACTCAGTGAGTCAAGAGAGGACCAGGGGCGAAGAGGGCAGGCGTGTACTCGCCGAGTCACTCTAGTGCACTCGGCTAGTAGGGTCAACTGTGGCCGTTGACTTTCGTTAACTTTTAGGGTTTCGGTCAACAGTTGGACTTTTGAGTCAAGGAGGGGTAAAATGGTCTTTTACCCTTCTGAGGGATCGTAGAAGGGGGTTTAATCTAGCCTTTGAGAGCCATTACTTATTGAGGATATTTTGTATGTGATTAGGCGGGGGCTAGATCAGTAGATTCGTGTGCGAGATCATCCGAGATACCCGAGGTGAGTCTTCTCACTATACATTACCTAGAGTGGTATTTATGTGTAGACCAGAGGGTCTTGTATGCTATGTGTATGTATGAGATTATGTACATTGTGTTATATGCATGCTATGTGTTGTATAGACCGGACCGGAGGGTCCAACGATATAGACCGGACCGAAGGGTCCAACGATATAGACCGGACCGAAGGGTCCAACGAGCTATGACCGGACCAGAGGGTCCAACGAGCTATGGGACTGGAGGGTCCCGCTGAGACACATCGGACCGAAGGGTCGTATTGTAGCCTCGAGTGGCGTATGTGTTGCATGTGGTATTTTGGGGAACTCACTAAGCATTTATGCTTACAGTTGTTGTGTGAGGTGTTTCAGGTACTAGTGAGGATCGCGGGAAGGCGCCGACATGATCCGTACACACTCAGGAGATTATGTTTTGAGATTCTGGGATTTGTTATGTGACGATGATATTTGATATATTTTGTTGGGATATTGTTTTTGACGAATGAAAGTATGTTTTAGAAATGAAAAATTGTTTTGGAAAAATCACGTTGTTACAAGTTGGTATCAGAGCCTTGGTTTGAGGGATTCGGGTGCATCTTCGGTGATTTCCCAAAATACCCTTACCTTATGTGTTATGAGGAAAGTTTTACATAAATAAACAATTTTTCTAAAAGAGTAAAAGTTTTGAGAAAGGCAGAAGGAAGCAGTATGTACGATCAGCCAGCGCCCCAACGGTGATTTCCCAAAATACCCTTACCTTATGTGTTATGAGATATGATATGATATGCATGCTAGAGTAGGCTAGGTATTCATATTAGGACTAGAGTGGCCTGATTTGTGATGCCTTAGCCTAGGAGGGATTTTGCTGCTATGTGATGCTTGAGAGCGAGTAGGTAGCAGTGAGGAGCTGATGAGAGGCCTACCGAAGGGTAGCCTATGCCAGTGAGATATAGAGTACTTGTGATCTGGGATCCAAGGAGGAGGACTTAGAGTGAATGCTGATGCGGTGTGGACGGTAGTATAGGGCCCGTACTACTGAAGACACCGGAGCAGTGCGCACCCTAAGTAAGAATCCATTGGGTACTAAGGAACAAGTAGGGTTGAGTTATCGAGTGCGAGTATACTCGAGCGAGTCTCTGATATTATTGTGTTGTATTTCAGAGACATCATGGTTGGGACACGCCACAGACCTGACGCGAGCGGCGTGAGTGACGAGGAGCTTCGTCAGATGACCCACGATGAGGTGGCAGCGGCGATTCGGGCCGAGATCCCGGAGATGTTTGGGTCTATCAAGACCACACTGATTGAGACTTTCGATGAGCGGTACGCCGCGGTGACTGAGGTTGCTACTGCTGCAGCTACTGCAGCTGTGGCTGCTGCCAGACCTCAGGGAGGTGACTCGTTGTTGCTTCGGGAGTTCAGCAACACAAAGCCACCAGAGTTTGATGGGACGCAGGATCCGATCGCTGCGATGAGATGGATTGCTAATATCGAGGGATGCTTCTACACGTGTTCATGTCCGGAGCATCTGAGGGTACGGTTCGCGTTGAACCAGCTTCGATTGGGAGCGAAGGATTGGTGGAAGTTCGTGACGGCGAGCTTCACTCTTGCAGAGATTTCAGCAGTGACCTGGGAGAGGTTTACCACTATGTTCAGAGATGAGTATGTTCCCCCGGTGGAGAGGGAACGGTTGGTTCAGGAGTTCTTGACCCTCAAGCAGGGTACTGATTCGGTTACTGTGGTTACCCGGAAGTTTCATGAGAGGGCGATGTTCTGCCCTGAGCAGGTGTCTACTGAGCAGGCACGTATGAGCCGGTACTTGGGCGTTTTGAGGAGGGATATACGGGAGTTCGTGTCGAACTCGACTTATCGGACATTTGCTGAGCTCCAGGCAAATGCCCGGAAGAGGGAGATTGAGCTGGAGACTCAGGCCAGGGAGGAGGCCGAGTCTCAGAGGGTGGATCGGTGGCCGGCACAGTCTCAGCCGACAGCCAAGCGGGCAAAGCCCGCTGATTCGAGGACTGGGGGTCCGAAGGGCCCCACTTACGGGAAGTGCGGCAAGAGCCACGAGGGAGTGTGCAGGGCTGGGGTGTGTTACAAGTGCGGAAAGGAGGGGCATTGTGCGAGGGATTGCCCCAAGGGGTTCACGGTTTGCTTTCATTGCAACCAGACCGGCCATCGGAAGGCCGAGTGCCCACAGCTACTGCAGGGATCAGCGCAGGGATCTGCGCCTGCTGCTCGAGTTACTGAGACCCAGCCAGCGAAGGCCGAGGCACCGAAGGCTCGCGGGAGAGCCTTCCAGTTGACAGCGGAGGAGGTCCGCGCAGCGCCCGATGTCGTGGCTGGTACTTTTCTTGTGAGTTCTGTACCTGCCTTAGTGTTATTTGACTCGGGTGCGAGTCGGTCATTTGTGTCGATAACGTTTAGTCGTCACATCGGTGGCAGACGAGAGGCGATGAGTCGACCTCTGCGAGTTTCCATAGCTGATGAGCGAGCAGTGTATGCTACGGAGGTGATACGAGGATGTGTACTCGAGATCTTCGGTGTTGAGTTCCCGATAGCGATGGGGGACGTGTGTGTTATAGTGGGCATGGATTGGTTGAGCCGATTTGGGGCTGTGATAGACTGCGAGCGACAGTTGGTGACGATACGAGACCCTAGTGGGGGAGTAATTACGGTGTACGGCGAGGGTACTCGATGTGGGTCAGCGTTCTGTTCGGCGGCCAGAGCGAGACAGAGTCTATAGCAAGGCTGCAGCGGGTTTGTAGCCTATGTGATGGACACACGAGAGGCCGCTGGGAGGTCAAGTTCGGTGGATGACGTTGCGATAGTGCGCGAGTTCCCGGATGTTTTTCCCGAGGAGTTGCCGGGTGTGCCTCCCGAGAGGCAGGTAGAGTTCCATATTGATTTGGTTTCGGGGGCAGCGCCTATCGCCAAGGCGCCTTATCGCCTTGCGCCGCCAGAGATGCAGGAGTTATCCTCGCAGCTTCAGGAGCTGTTGGGGAAAGGGTTTATTCGATCGAGTAGCTCGCCATGGAGAGCGTCGATCCTTTTTGTCAAGAAAAAGGATGGTTCACACCGGATGTGTATTGATTACCGGGAGTTGAACAAGTTGACGGTCAAGAACCGTTATCCATTACCGAGGATCGACGATTTGTTCGATCAGTTGCAGGGAGCGTCTTGGTTTTCCAAGATTGATCTGAGGTCTGGATATCACCAGATGAGAGTGCGTGATGAGGATATCCAGAAGACAGCGTTCAGGACTCGTTATGGGCATTACGAGTTTGTGGTGATGCCTTTCGGGCTCACCAATGCACCAGCAACGTTCATGGATCTCATGAACAGGGTGTGTAGACCGATGTTGGATCGTTCGGTGATCGTGTTCATCGACGATATCTGTAACACCCAAAAATTCAAGCCAAATTTAAACTTTCAAAACATGTCGAATTTATCAAAACATTACAACTTTGTTTTCAAAATACATTTATATCAGAGTTTTCCCAGAAACATAACATAATAGGAGGAGCTGTACGATCATGCCTTCGCCTTGCCGCGATCCCCTGATGTACCTGAAACAATAAACTGAAACTGTAAGCCCAAAAGCTTAGTGAGTTACCCCCAAAATACCGATACACATACAGTCCACATAACCATGTCACACCATGACATATCATAACAAACTGAGCAGAACAGCACATAACGGGTCCACAGCTTTACAGATTGGAATACCCCTGGGCCCACAGTGTGAGTCTGGAATGCCTACCGGGCCCTCAGCTCACATCTGGATTGCCACCGAGCCCTCAGTACGAGTCTGGAATGCCTACCGGGCCCTCAGCTCGTATCTGTAATGCCACCGAGCCTTCAGTACGAGTCTGGAATGCCTACCGGGCCCTCAGCTCGTATCTGGAATGCTCCCAAGTCCTCAGTATGAGTCTGGAATGCCTATCGGGCCCTCAGCTCATATCTGGAATACTCTAGGGTTTGTTGGCTACCGCACGGAGCAGTACAACCTCAACCCATCCCACATAACATATCAACATGTAACAGATAATGCACATACAGACAATCAATCAGTATCACAGGTAGTCCTACAGACCTACCCTCTAGCGTATCAAACTAGCATGCATAACTAACTTATACTCAACATAATACAACTACTAGGATATCATATCCAATGGGCCGGCCTTGGTGCCTTAGACCCCTTAGTATAGTGAGGATAACTCACCTCGCAACTGTCGTCGGAAATAAGAAGGCTCAACTCCTGGGTCCAACACGAACTCCACCACCTATAGGTACCATACAAACCTTTTTCATAAATCTCCCAATTACCAGAAACCATCAGAAGTCAACTGGTCAACCCTTGGTCCAAGTCAAAGTCCACAGTCAAAGTCCACAGTCAAAGTCAACAGTCTATGTTGACTCGACTCGTCGAGTGCAGATCACCGACTCATCGAGTCCTTCCTGAACTCGAGAAGTCGTGAAATCCTTGATTGGTTCGTCGAGTTCCCTTTTTAACTCGTCGAGTTCATACGTGGCCAAGATTTGGAAGAAACCCTAGCCAACTCGCTGAGTCTTCTAACAACTCGCCGAGTTCAAGGCAATCTTCAACGAACTCGCCGAGTTGCTCAACCAACTCGCCGAGTTCACGGCTATGTTCATAGGACTCGCCGAGTCCAGCGTTCTACTCGCCGAGTTCATTCAGTCCTTTTTCCATACAGACCTGGTTTGAGCCATGCAGCGGCTCCAAACCACAGATCTAGGCTTCTAGGGCATGCTTATCACGTAAAGTTGCAAACTTTACATGCATGCATAGCTTTAAGGGCTCCAAATGTCAAAACTAAGCTCTTAATGGGGTTCTAAGCTCAAGAGGGACCTCAATCACGAACATAACTGAGACTTTACAACTCTAGAAGGTAATGAGGGTCCAGATCTGAAGTATAGCCCAACCATAAGGTTTCTCTACCAAGGATTTGGGGTTTTAGGGCTTAAAAGCAACAATTTAGGGACAAACAAGATCTAATAGATCAATAATCAAGATGGAAACTTTATTACCAGAATGGGTGACCACAAATGAATGTGTTCTGGATCTAAGTCCCCTTCCTTGAGCTCTTCAACCCCTTCCTTCTTCCACTTGCTCCAATGTGCACCAAAAGTCCCTTCACAAGGCAACAATCACTCAAACTCACCAATGGAGACTAGGGTTTCGATAAGGAATGCGCTGAGGGTGATGGAGGCTGAGATGGGGCTATAAGGACGTTTAAATAGGGTGCAAACCCTAAGGATTAGGGTTTCCTCCTGACTGGCCGAGTAGATCACTTAAAGCCCGCGTCCAATTCGACATCTACTCGGCGAGTTAGGGCTGCAACTCGCCGAGTAGCTCTTACAAAAAGAAACATTTAATCAAATTAAATACGTACCAGGAACGGGGCGTTACAATTCTCCCCCACTTGTCTCAGACTTCGTCCTTGAAGTCTGCTGCTGCTGCATCTGAAAACAACTCCGGGTAATGCCCCCGCATCTCCTCTTCGGACTCCCACGTCCACTCTGAACCCTTCCGGTGCTGCCACTGCACCTTCACTAACTGAACCACCTTGTTCCTCAAGGTCTTCGCCTTTCGATCTAAGATCGCAACTGGTCTCTCGATATAATTCAGGCTGCTATCAACCTGAATATCCTCCATGGGTACTACTGCTGACTCGTCCACCAAACACTTCCTCAACTGAGAAACATGGAAAGTGTTGTGGATCTGGCTAAGCTCTGCCGGGAGATCCAATCGATAGGCGACCCGACCCACCCGGGCCAAAACCCTAAAAGGACCAATGAACCTGGGGCCCAGCTTGCCCCTCTTTCGGAATCTGATGACACCCTTCCAGGGTGATACCTTCAGGAGGACCATGTCACCCACCTCAAACTCCAACTCGGATCGGCGTTTGTCGGCATAACTCTTCTGCCGACTCTGAACGGTCTGCAAACGCTGTCTAACCTGCTGGATCTTTTCGGTAGTCTGCAAGACTACCTCCGTACTACCCATCACCCTGTGCCCAACTTCGCCCCAACAAACCGGGGTGCGACATCTCTGCCCGTACAACATCTCGAATGGCGGGGCGCCAAGGATAGAATGATAGCTGTTGTTGTAGGCGAACTCCGCAAGCGGTAGGTTAGAATCCCAGCTCCCACCGAAATCAATGACACATGCCCGCAACATGTCCTCGAGGGTCTGAATAGTCCGCTCGCTCTGGCCGTCTGTCTGCGGGTGGAATGTTGTGCTGAAGTGCAATCGCGTGCCCAGCTCCTCGTGAAACTTTTGCCAGAAGCGGGAGGTAAACCTGACATCCCGATCAGAGACAATGGAGACAGGAACCCCATGGCGAGACACGATCTCCCGAACGTACAATTCGGCCAATTTCGCGGCCGATGAGCCCTCTCGTATAGCCAAGAAATGGGCGCTCTTGGTCAATCGATCCACGATGACCCATATAGCATCAAACCCCTTTGCCGTCTTCGGCAATTTGGTAATAAAATCCATCGTGATCTGTTCCCATTTCCACATGGGAATCTCTAGGGGCTGCAGCTTTCCATGCGGCCACTGATGCTCAGCCTTGACCATCCTACAGGTCAAGCACCTCTCAACGTACCAAGCGATTTCCCGCTTCATGCACGGCCACCAATAGCTCAAACTCAAATCCCGATACATCTTGGTAGCCCCCGGGTCAATAGAGAAATGAGACTTATGAGCCTCCTCCATAACCGTCTGCCTAACCCCACCCGTCATTGGAACCCAAACCCGACCGCATCGGGTTAATAGTCCCCGACTATCCTGCACAAACCGGGTGTTCTCGCCCTTGATCCTCTCCAGCTTCCAATTTTCCGGGCGGATGCCCTCAACCTGGGCATCTCTGATCAAACTCACCAGCGGAGAATCCACCGCTATCCTCATACATACCGCTGGGGTGGAAGACCCCGCTGACTTGCGGCTCAAAGCGTCCGCCACTACATTCGCTTTACCAGGATGGTAAAGGATCTCGCAATCGTAGTCCTTGACTACGTCCAGCCACCTTCGTTGCCTCATGTTCAGGTTCGGCTGATCCATGATATGTCTCAAGCTCTTGTGATCCGTGTAAATGGTACAACGGACCCCATAGAGGTAGTGTCTCCATATCTTGAGGGCGAACACCACCGTCCCCAGTTCCAAGTCATGCGTAGGGTATCTCGTCTCATGCGGCTTCAGCTGCCGCGATGCGTAGGCTATCACTCGTCCTCTCTGCATGAGGACCGCCCCTAAACCTGTGATGGATGCATCACAGAACACCACAAAATCCTCGACTCCCTCCGGGAGTGTAAATACTGGAGCCTCTCATAAATGCTGACGGATGGTCTCAAACGCCCTCTGCTGCTCGGGACCCCATCGGAAATCCACTCCCTTCCTTGTCAGACGAGTGAGGGGCACTGCAATCTTGGAGAAGTCCCGTATGAACCTCCGGTAGTACCCTGCCAACCCCAGAAAGCTCCTAATATCTGAGGGAGATTTCGGAACCTCCCACTGCATAACCGCCTCGATTTTGGCCGGATCGACCAAAATCCCCTCCTGGTTAACGAGATGTCCGAGGAACTGGACCTCCCGTAACCAAAACTCACACTTCGAGAACTTGGCGTACAGCCGTTCCCGTCTTAGAACTCCCAACAGCTCTCGCAGATGTTCCTCATGCTGCTCTCGGGTCTTGGAATACACCAAGATATCATCTATAAACACTATGACCGAGCGATCAAGCATCGGTCTACAGACCCGATTCATCAGGTCCATGAACACCGCTGGCGCGTTGGTGAGCCCAAACGGCATCACCACGAACTCGTAATGTCCATAATGAGTTCGGAACGCGGTCTTCTCCACGTCCTCCTCTCTGACCCTGACCTGATGATACCCAGACCTCAAGTCTATCTTGGAAAACCAAGATGCACCCTGTAACTGGTCGAAGAGATCGTCTATCATCGGGAGTGGATAACGGTTCTTCACCGTCAACTTATTCAACTCCCGGTAATCGATATACATCCGGTGCGAACCGTCCTTCTTCCGGACGAAAAGTATCGGTGCTCCCCATGGAGAACTGCTAGGTCGAATGAACTGCTTGCCCAGCAGTTCCTGCAGCTGCGATGACAGCTCCTGCATCTCTGGCGGTGCCAATCGGTACGGCGCCTTAGCAATAGGGGCCGCACCTGGCACCAGGTCGATCCTGAACTCGACCTGCCTCTCTGGAGGTATCCCTGGTAACTCCTCCGGGAATACGTCTGTGAACTCCCTGACCACCGGTACGTCGGAAACCGAAATCTGATCCCTGGCTCGCGTATCTACCACATACGCTAGATAACCTGCACACCCGTGCTGAATGTACTGTCGTGCCCTGGCAGCTGAACAAAACCATGATCCTACTCTTGTGCCCTCGCCATATACAATCAGTTCTCCCCCACTTGGGGTTCGAACTACTACTCGCTACCCCTCACAGTCGATCATGGCACCGAATCGACTGAGCCAATCCATGCCTACAATCACGCATACCTCCCCCATGGGAATCGGAATCAAATCTATCGGAAATGACACCCCGAAAATCTCCAAGTCACACCATCGATAAACTGAAGAAGCAGAAACCCCATGTTCGTTGGCGATAGACACTCGCAACGGACACTCTAACTCGCCCACTGGCGCACTGAACTCCCTACTAAATGTATGAGATACGAAGGACCGACTCGCCCCCGAGTCAAATAAGACCAAAGCAGGCAAGGAGTTCACTAAAAACGTACCTAACCACAGGTGCAACAGATAAGCATACAACAGATATAGGAAAACGAGATAAGGATAGAAACATAACAGCAACCACATCTGGTGCTGCTCTGGCCTCCTCCGCTGTAAGCTGGAAGGCACGACCCTGAGCCTTTGGAGGCTCTGCCCTGACTGGTCTCCCATCCGTGGTCCTCAAAGTAGCCGGCGCTGGAGCCTGCGCCGGTTTGGCGGCGAGTAACGGGCAGTTGGCCTTCAAATGGCCAACCTGATCACAATGGTAACATAACCTCATACTCTGAACTGGAGCGGCCTGGCGACAGTCTTTCGCGTAATGCCCCTCCTTGCCACACTTGTGGCATCCACTACCAGCTCGACACACACCAGAATGACCCTTGCCACACTTCCCACATGTGCGGCTCTGCTGACCCCCGGTCCTAGTATCAGCGGTCTTAGACCGCTTCGGCGCCGGCTGAGAATGTGCCGGGGCCTGCCGCTATTCTCTCAACTGCTGCTCAATCTCCAACTCACGCCGTCTGGCGGCCTCCTGCAACTCTAGAAGAGTATCACATCGCTGGGTAGACACAAACTGACGGATATCTGTCTTGAGCATGCTCAGATAACGGGTCATCTGGGCCTGCTCTGAAGCAAACTCCGGGCAAAACATCGCCCTCTCAGTGAACATTCGGGTGATCTCCGTCACCGACTCCCCATCCTGTTTCAAACTCAAAAACTCATGTGCCAATCGCTCCCGCTCAACCCGTGGAATGTAACGGGCGCGGAACATATCCCTGAACTACTCCCAAGTAACAGCAGCTCTCTGATCATCAGAGTACGACCCAGTCGCAAGTCTCCACCAGTCCTTGGCCCCAGACCTAAGCAGGTTCAGAGCACACCTGACCTTCTGGTCAGCAAGACACGAGCAGGTGAAGAAACACCCCTCCACATCTGAAATCCACCTCATAGCCTTGATGGGATCTTGCGTCCCATCAAAAGTAGGGGGCTTCGTGTTATCGAAGTCCCTGTACTGAAAACCTCTACCAACTCCTCCTCCCATCGCTGATACAGCTGATGCAGCTGCTGCGGCGGCTGTTTCTGCAAGGGCTGCATAACGCTCATCAAAATACTCCACCATGGCGGTCTTGATCGACCCGAACATCTCCGGTAACTGAGCCCGGAATGCAGCAGCAACCTCATCATGCAGGATCTCTCGAATCCTGGCATCCAACTCCTCTGTACCCATCTGCACCACTGGCTCAGGTGCTGTCGGCCCCTCCTGGCCTCTGTCCCATGATCCTAATCCCGAACCGGATCCAGCCACGAAGCGCCTCGTCATCACCATTCTGAAACATATCACCAGTTATCAGATAATTCATATAAATCACTGGGAGCCAACTCCCTACTAACCCTAGGGATTGCGACTTACTTGACACGCGTATAGGTCCTGTGCTTTCAGTAGCATGGGCCCCTACTACCTTCCACACCTACCCATATTTGCCCCAAGTATCACCACAACACCCTAACAATATGCACAACATGGCAAGCGCTCAATCCTCACTCCTAGAGGAATGCTAAATATCTTATAACTGACCTACCGGTCTCACTCAATCCCTCCTATCCATGAAACTTCCACCAACCCTGCAGCACTAATGTATGCTAGCCATGCATAACGTTGGACCCTATAGACTTTAGAATATCCAATCCTACCCCAAGCCCCCAATCAAACAAGAACAGAACATAAGGCCAAATCAAACATTCTCAGGCTATAAGATCTTAATTATGTACAGCTGGGATGCATACATTAGACAACTACAGTAATGATGTCAATCTCACATAAAGGAAACCCTAGGCTAGCAGGCATCATGTATTCAGGCAATTCTATCATGCAATTCCTGAAGATCCCTAGCCTAGCACTAACATGCTGTTCTATCATATCGTATAATCAAATAAATTGTATGGTATTTTGGGGTCTACTTACTGGCTCCGACTGATCGTACGCCCTGCATCCTCCTTTATTTATTTTGAAAACCTTTTTGAAAAATCATTTTGAAAATCCTTTCCTTGATTTGAGACTGGAGTCACACGAGTGTTCCTCCAATTCACTCAAACCAAGGCTCTGATACCAACTTGTAACACCCAAAAATTCAAGCCAAATTTAAACTTTCAAAACATGTCGAATTTATCAAAACATTACAACTTTGTTTTCAAAATACATTTATATCAGAGTTTTCCCAGAAACATAACATAATAGGAGGAGCTGTACGATCATGCCTTCGCCTTGCCGCGATCCCCTGATGTACCTGAAACAATAAACTGAAACTGTAAGCCCGAAAGCTTAGTGAGTTACCCCCAAAATACCGATACACATACAGTCCACATAACCATGTCACACCATGACATATCATAACAAACTGAGCAGAACAGCACATAACGGGTCCACAGCTTTACAGACTGGAATACCCCTGGGCCCACAGTGTGAGTCTGGAATGCCTACCGGGCCCTCAGCTCACATCTGGATTGCCATCGAGCCCTCAGTACGAGTCTGGAATGCCTACCGGGCCCTCAGCTCGTATCTGGAATGCCATCGAGCCCTCAGTACGAGTCTGGAATGCCTACCGGGCCCTCAGCTCGTATCTGGAATGCTCCCAAGTCCTCAGTATGAGTCTGGAATGCCTATCGGGCCCTCAGCTCATATCTGGAATACTCTAGGGTTTGTTGGCTACCGCACGGAGTAGTACAACCTCAACCCATCCCACATAACATATCAACATGTAACAGATAATGCACATACAGACAATCAATCAGTATCACAGGTAGTCCTACAGACCTACCCTCTAGCGTATCAAACTAGCATGCATAACTAACTCATACTCAACATAATACAACTACTAGGATATCATATCCAATGGGCCGACCTTGGTGCCTTAGACCCCTTAGTATAGTGAGGATAACTCACCTCGCAACTGTCGTCGGAAATAAGAAGGCTCAACTCCTGGGTCCAACACGAACTCCACCATCTATAGGTACCATACAAACCTTTTTCATAAATCTCCCAATTACCAGAAACCATCAGAAGTCAACTGGTCAACCCTTGGTCCAAGTCAAATTCCACAGTCAAAGTCAACAGTCTATGTTGACTCGACTCGTCGAGTGCAGATCACCGACTCGTCGAGTCCTTCCTGAACTCGAGAAGTCGTGAAATCCTTGATTGGCTCGTCGAGTTCCCTTTTTAACTCGTCGAGTTCATACGTGGCCAAGATTTGGAAGAAACCCTAGCCAACTCGCTGAGTCTTCTAACAACTCGCCGAGTTCAAGGCAATCTTCAACGAACTCGCCGAGTTGCTCAACCAACTCACCGAGTTCACGGCTATGTTCATAGGACTCGCCGAGTCCAGCGTTCTACTCGCCGAGTTCATTCAGTCCTTTTTCCATACAGACCTGGTTTGAGCCATGCAGCGGCTCCAAACCACAGATCTAGGCTTCTAGGGCATGCTTATCACGTAAAGTTGCAAACTTTACATGCATGCATAGCTTTAAGGGCTCCAAATGTCAAAACTAAGCTCTTAATGGGGTTCTAAGCTCAAGAGGGACCTCAATCACGAACATAACTGAGACTTTACAACTCTAGAAGGTAATGAGGGTCCAGATCTGAAGTATAGCCCAACCATAAGGTTTCTCTACCAAGGATTTGGGGTTTTAGGGCTTAAAAGCAACAATTTAGGGACAAACAAGATCTAATAGATCAATAATCAAGATGGAAACTTTATTACCAGAATGGGTGACCACAAATGAATGTGTTCTGGATCTAAGTCCCCTTCCTTGAGCTCTTCAACCCCTTCCTTCTTCCACTTGCTCCAATGTGCACCAAAAGTCCCTTCACAAGGCAACAATCACTCAAACTCACCAATGGAGACTAGGGTTTCGATAAGGAATGCGCTGAGGGTGATGGAGGCTGAGATGGGGCTATAAGGACGTTTAAATAGGGTGCAAACCCTAAGGATTAGGGTTTCCTCCTGACTGGCCGAGTAGATCACTTAAAGCCCGCGTCCAATTCGACATCTACTCGGCGAGTTAGGGCTGCAACTCGCCGAGTAGCTCTTACAAAAAGAAACATTTAATCAAATTAAATACGTACCAGGAACGGGGCGTTACAATTCTCCCCCACTTGTCTCAGACTTCGTCCTTGAAGTCTGCTGCTGCTGCATCTGAAAACAACTCCGGGTAATGCCCCCGCATCTCCTCTTCGGACTCCCACGTCCACTCTGAACCCTTCCGGTGCTGCCACTGCACCTTCACTAACTGAACCACCTTGTTCCTCAAGGTCTTCGCCTTTCGATCTAAGATCGCAACTGGTCTCTCGATATAATTCAGGCTGCTATCAACCTGAATATCCTCCATGGGTACTACTACTGACTCGTCCACCAAACACTTCCTCAACTGAGAAACATGGAAAGTGTTGTGGATCTGGCTAAGCTCTGCCGGGAGATCCAATCGATAGGCGACCCGACCCACCCGGGCCAAAACCCTAAAAGGACCAATGAACCTGGGGCCCAGCTTGCCCCTCTTTCGGAATCTGATGACACCCTTCCAGGGTGATACCTTCAGGAGGACCATGTCACCCACCTCAAACTCCAACTCGGATCGGCGTTTGTCGGCATAACTCTTCTGCCGACTCTGAACGGTCTGCAAACGCTGTCTAACCTGCTGGATCTTTTCGGTAGTCTGCAAGACTACCTCCGTACTACCCATCACCCTGTGCCCAACTTCGCCCCAACAAACCGGGGTGCGATATCTCTGCCCGTACAACATCTCGAATGGCGGGGCGCCAAGGATAGAATGATAGCTGTTGTTGTAGGCGAACTCCGCAAGCGGTAGGTTAGAATCCCAGCTCCCACCGAAATCAATGACACATGCCCGCAACATGTCCTCGAGGGTCTGAATAGTCCGCTCGCTCTGGCCGTCTGTCTGCGGGTGGAATGCTGTGCTGAAGTGCAATCGCGTGCCCAGCTCCTCGTGAAACTTTTGCCAGAAGCGGGAGGTAAACCTGACATCCCGATCAGAGACAATGGAGACAGGAACCCCATGGCGAGACACGATCTCCCGAACGTACAATTCGGCCAATTTCGCGGCCGATGAGCCCTCTCGTATAGCCAAGAAATGGGCGCTCTTGGTCAATCGATCCACGATGACCCATATAGCATCAAACCCCTTTGCCGTCTTCGGCAATTTGGTAATAAAACCCATCGTGATCTGTTCCCATTTCCACATGGGAATCTCTAGGGGCTGCAGCTTTCCATGCGGCCACTGATGCTCAGCCTTGACCATCCTACAGGTCAAGCACCTCTCAACGTACCAAGCGATTTCCCGCTTCATGCACGGCCACCAATAGCTCAAACTCAAATCCCGATACATCTTGGTAGCCCCCGGGTCAATAGAGAAATGAGACTTATGAGCCTCCTCCATAACCGTCTGCCTAACCCCACCCGTCATTGGAACCCAAACCCGACCGCATCGGGTTAATAGTCCCCGACTATCCTGCACAAACCGGGTGTTCTCGCCCTTGATCCTCTCCAGCTTCCAATTTTCCGGGCGGATGCCCTCAACCTGGGCATCTCTGATCAAACTCACCAGCGGAGAATCCACCGCTATCCTCATACATACCGCTGGGGTGGAAGACCCCGCTGACTTGCGGCTCAAAGCGTCCGCCACTACATTCGCTTTACCAGGATGGTAAAGGATCTCGCAATCGTAGTCCTTGACTACGTCCAGCCACCTTCGTTGCCTCATGTTCAGGTTCGGCTGATCCATGATATGTCTCAAGCTCTTGTGATCCGTGTAAATGGTACAACGGACCCCATAGAGGTAGTGTCTCCATATCTTGAGGGCGAACACCACCGCCCCCAGTTCCAAGTCATGCGTAGGGTATCTCGTCTCATGCGGCTTCAGCTGCCGCGATGCGTAGGCTATCACTCGTCCTCTCTGCATGAGGACCGCCCCTAAACCTGTGATGGATGCATCACAGAACACCACAAAATCCTCGACTCCCTCCGGGAGTGTCAATACTGGAGCCTCTCACAAATGCTGACGGATGGTCTCAAACGCCCTCTGCTGCTCGGGACCCCATCAGAAATCCACTCCCTTCCTTGTCAGACGAGTGAGGGGCACTGCAATCTTGGAGAAGTCCCGTATGAACCTCCGGTAGTACCCTGCCAACCCCAGAAAGCTCCTAATATCTGAGGGAGATTTCGGAACCTCCCACTGCATAACCGCCTCGATTTTGGCCGGATCGACCAAAATCCCCTCCTGGTTAACGAGATGTCCGAGGAACTGGACCTTCCGTAACCAAAACTCACACTTCGAGAACTTGGCGTACAGCCATTCCCGTCTTAGAACTCCCAACAGCTCTCGCAGATGTTCCTCATGCTACTCTCGGGTCTTGGAATACACCAAGATATCATCTATAAACACTATGACCGAGCGATCAAGCATCGGTCTACAGACCCGATTCATCAGGTCCATGAACACCGCTGGCGCGTTGGTGAGCCCAAACGGCATCACCACGAACTCGTAATGTCCATAATGAGTTCGGAACGCGGTCTTCTCCACGTCCTCCTCTCTGACCCTGACCTGATGATACCCAGACCTCAAGTCTATCTTGGAAAACCAAGATGCACCCTGTAACTGGTCGAAGAGATCGTCTATCATCGGGAGTGGATAACGGTTCTTCACCGTCAACTTATTCAACTCCCGGTAATCGATACACATCCGGTGCGAACCGTCCTTCTTCCGGACGAAAAGTATCGGTGCTCCCCATGGAGAACTGCTAGGTCGAATGAACTGCTTGCCCAGCAGTTCCTGCAGCTGCGATGACAGCTCCTGCATCTCTGGCGGTGCCAATCGGTACGACGCCTTAGCAATAGGGGCCGCACCTGGCACCAGGTCGATCCTGAACTCGACCTGCCTCTCTGGAGGTATCCCTGGTAACTCCTCCGGGAATACGTCTGTGAACTCCCTGACCACCGGTACGTCGGAAACCGAAATTTGATCCCTGGCTCGCGTATCTACCACATACGCTAGATAACCTGCACACCCGTGCTGAATGTACTGTCGTGCCCTGGCAGCTGAACAAAACCATGATCCCACTCTTGTGCCCTCGCCATATACAATCAGTTCTCCCCCACTTGGGGTTCGAACTACTACTCGCTGCCCCTCACAGTCGATCATGGCACCGAATCGACTGAGCCAATCCATGCCTACAATCACGCATACCTCCCCCATGGGAATCGGAATCAAATCTATCGGAAATGACACCCCGAAAATCTCCAAGTCACACCATCGATAAACTGAAGAAGCAGAAACCCCATGTTCGTTGGCGATAGACACTCACAACGGACACTATAGACTTTAGAATATCCAATCCTACCCCAAGCCCCCAATCAAACAAGAACAGAACATAAGGCCAAATCAAACATTCTGAGGCTATAAGATCTTAATTATGTACAGCTGGGATGCATACATTAGACAACTACAGTAATGATGTCAATCTCACATAAAGGAAACCCTAGGCTAGCAGGCATCATGTATTCAGGCAATTCTATCATGTAATTCCTGAAGATCCCTAGCCTAGCACTAACATGCTGTTCTATCATATCGTATAATCAAATAAATTGTATGGTATTTTGGGGTCTACTTACTGGCTCCGACTGATCGTACGCCCTGCATCCTCCTTTATTTATTTTGAAAACCTTTTTGAAAAATCATTTTGAAAATCCTTTCCTTGATTTGAGACTGGAGTCACACGAGTGTTCCTCCAATTCACTCAAACCAAGGCTCTGATACCAACTTGTAACACCCAAAAATTCAAGCCAAATTTAAACTTTCAAAACATGTCGAATTTATCAAAACATTACAACTTTGTTTTCAAAATACATTTATATCAGAGTTTTCCCAGAAACATAACATAATAGGAGGAGCTGTACGATCATGCCTTCGCCTTGCCGCGATCCCCTGATGTACCTGAAACAATAAACTGAAACTGTAAGCCCGAAAGCTTAGTGAGTTACCCCCAAAATACCGATACACATACAGTCCACATAACCATGTCACACCATGACATATCATAACAAACTGAGCAGAACAGCACATAACGGGTCCACAGCTTTACAGACTGGAATACCCCTGGGCCCACAGTGTGAGTCTGGAATGCCTACCGGGCCCTCAGTACGAGTCTGGAATGCCTACCGGGCCCTCAGCTCGTATCTGGAATGCCACCGAGCCCTCAGTACGAGTCTGGAATGCCTACCGGGCCCTCAGCTCGTATCTGGAATGCTCCCAAGTCCTCAGTATGAGTCTGGAATGCCTATCGGGCCCTCAGCTCATATCTGGAATACTCTAGGGTTTGTTGGCTACCGCACGGAGTAGTACAACCTCAACCCATCCCACATAACATATCAACATGTAACAGATAATGCACATACAGACAATCAATCAGTATCACAGGTAGTCCTACAGACCTACCCTCTAGCGTATCAAACTAGCATGCATAACTAACTCATACTCAACATAATACAACTACTAGGATATCATATCCAATGGGCCGGCCTTGGTGCCTTAGACCCCTTAGTATAGTGAGGATAACTCACCTCGCAACTGTCGTCAGAAATAAGAAGGCTCAACTCCTGGGTCCAACACGAACTCCACCACCTATAGGTACCATACAAACCTTTTTCATAAATCTCCCAATTACCAAAAACCATCAGAAGTCGACTGGTCAACCCTTGGTCCAAGTCAAAGTCCACAGTCAAAGTCAACAGTCTATGTTGACTCGACTCGTCGAGTGCAGATCACCGACTCATCGAGTCCTTCCTGAACTCGAGAAGTCGTGAAATCCTTGATTGGTTCGTCGAGTTCCCTTTTTAACTCGTCGAGTTCATACGTGGCCAAGATTTGGAAGAAACCCTAGCCAACTCGCTGAGTCTTCTAACAACTCGCCGAGTTCAAGGCAATCTTCAACGAACTCGCCGAGTTGCTCAACCAACTCACCGAGTTCACGGCTATGTTCATAGGACTCGCCGAGTCCAGCGTTCTACTCGCCGAGTTCATTTAGTCCTTTTTCCATACAGACCTGGTTTGAGCCATGCAGCGGCTCCAAACCACAGATCTAGGCTTCTAGGGCATGCTTATCACGTAAAGTTGCAAACTTTACATGCATGCATAGCTTTAAGGGCTCCAAATGTCAAAACTAAGCTCTTAATGGGGTTCTAAGCTCAAGAGGGACCTCAATCACGAACATAACTGAGACTTTACAACTCTAGAAGGTAATGAGGGTCCAGATCTGAAGTATAGCCCAACCATAAGGTTTCTCTACCAAGGATTTGGGGTTTTAGGGCTTAAAAGCAACAATTTAGGGACAAACAAGATCTAATAGATCAATAATCAAGATGGAAACTTTATTACCAGAATGGGTGACCACAAATGAATGTGTTCTGGATCTAAGTCCCCTTCCTTGAGCTCTTCAACCCCTTCCTTCTTCCACTTGCTCCAATGTGCACCAAAAGTCCCTTCACAAGGCAACAATCACTCAAACTCACCAATGGAGACTAGGGTTTCGATAAGGAATGCTCTGAGGGTGATGGAGGCTGAGATGGGGCTATAAGGACGTTTAAATAGGGTGAAAACCCTAAGGATTAGGGTTTCCTCCTGACTGGCCTACTCGCCGAGTCCAGGCGTGGACTCGCCGAGTAGATCACTTAAAGCCCGCGTCCAATTCGACATCTACTCGGCGAGTTAGGGCTACAACTCGCCGAGTAGCTCTTACAAAAAGAAACATTTAATCAAATTAAATACGTACCAGGAATGGGGCGTTACAATATCTTAGTGTATTCAAGATCTAGAGAGCAGCACGAGGAGCATCTGAGAGAGATTCTCGGGGTATTGAGGACGGAGAGGCTTTATGCCCTCCAAGTGTGAGTTCTGGTTGCGAGAGGTCCGGTTCTTGGGGCATCTCGTTAATCAAAAGGGGATATTGGTCGATCCGGCCAAGATTGAGTCGGTTATGAGTTGGGAGGTGCCGAGATCTCCCACCGAGATCAGGAGTTTTTTGGGATTGGCCGGCTACTATCGGAGATTTATCAGAGATTTCTCCAAGATTGTCGTGCCTCTCACCAGATTGACCCGGAAGGGTGTTGCTTTTTCATGGGGTCCGGAGCAGCAGACCTCGTTTGAGACACTTCGCCAAAGATTGTGCGAAGCCCCTGTGTTAGCCCTCCCGGAAGGGATGGAGGATTTTGTGGTGTATTGTGACGCATCGATATCGGGGTTGGGTGCGGTGCTTATGCAGAGAGGGCATGTGATAGCGTATGCATCGAGGCAGCTGAAGCCTCATGAGACGAGATATCCCACCCACGATCTGGAGTTGGGGGCAGTGGTGTTCGCCCTCAAGATCTGGCGTCACTATTTGTATGGGGTTCGGTGTACCATATACACGGACCATAAGAGTTTGAAGTATCTGATGGATCAGCCCAACCTGAATATGCGACAGAGGAGATGGTTGGATGTGGTAAAGGATTATGATTGTGAGATCCTGTACCACCCGGGCAAGGCTAATGTGGTAGTCGATGCGCTGAGCCGTAGGGCGGAGAGTGCCCCTATTCGAGGCACTTGTATGAGATTGACTGTGATGACTCCGGTGTTGGACACTATTCGGGAGGCCCAGGCAGAGGCCGTGATACCGGAGAACCGCAAGAGGGAGCGGGTGATCGGGCAGGTGTCCGAGTTTGTCACCGATAGTCAAGGGCTGGTGACCTTTCAGGGTCGGATTTGGGTGCCGTATGCAGGAGGGGCACGTACCATTTTGATGGAGGAGGCGCATAGATCGAGGTTCCCGATCCATCCCGGGGCCACGAAGATGTATTTGGACCTGAAGAAAGATTATTGGTGGCCCTGTATGAAGAGGGATGTCGCGTGGTTTGTCGAGAGGTGCTTGACCTGTCGTAAGGTTAAGGCCGAGCATCAGCGTCCGCATGGCAAGTTGCAGCCGCTCGAGGTTCCCTAGTGGAAGTGGGAACAGATTTCCATGGATTTCATCACCAAATTGCCGAGGACCGCGAAGGGTGTCGATGCAATTTGGGTGATCGTCGACCGGCTAACGAAGAGTGCGCATTTTCTTGCTATCAGTGAGAGCTCTTCTGCCGAGAGGTTGGAAGAGTTGTATGTGAGGGAGGTGGTATCGCGTCATGGGGTACCGATCTCGATCGTGTCAGATCGAGATGTACGTTTCACTTCTAGGTTCTGGAAGAAGTTCCACGAGGAGTTGGGTACAAGGTTGCATTTCAGTACCGCCTACCACCCCCAGACGGACGGACAGAGTGAGCGGACGATCCAGACGCTCGAGGACATGCTTCAGCATGTGTGTTGGACTTCGGGGGAAGTTGGGACACGTATCTACCATTGGCTGAGTTTTCCTACAACAACAGTCACCATTCTAGTATTGGGATGCCTCCCTTCGAGTTGTTGTATGGTAGGAGGTGCCGGACTCCCATCTGTTGGGGAGAGGTAGGGCAGCGTGTGATGGGCAGCACTGAGATAGTGCTGCAGACGACAGAGCAGATACAGCAGGTTAGACAGAGACTACTGACGGCTCAGAGTCGTCAGAAGAGTTACGCGGATCGGCAACGATCCGAGTTGGAGTTCCAGGTGGGGGACTTCGTACTCCTGAAAGTATCTCCTTGGAAAGGAGTGATCCGATTCAGGAAGAGGGGCAAGCTGGGGCACCGGTACATCGGTCCATTCAGGGTGACCGCGAGGTTGGGCAAGGTAGCTTATCGGTTAGAGCTACCTGCGAAGTTGAGCCAGATTCATGATACCTTCCACGTGTCCCAGTTGAGGAAGTGTATAGCCGACGAGTCGGCGGTAGTACCACTGGAGGATATTCAGGTGGATGCGAGCCTGAATTATGCGGAAAGGCCAATCGCGATCCGGGATCGGAAGATCAAGGTTCTGAGGAACAAGGAGGTGTTACTGGTGCAGGTCCAGTGGCAACATCGGAAAGGGTCCGAGATGACCTGGGAGCCGGAGTTGGAGATGCGGGAGCAGCATCCATAGTTGTTTGTCGAGCAGGACTTCGAGGGCGAAGTCTGATTCTAGTGGGGGAGAATTGTAACATCCGGATTCCCAGGTATCTTATTTTATGTATTTATATTGAGTTTTGGAGAGGGACTTGGCGAGTAGGCGCACAGACTCGCCGAGTAGGATCGCGCATGGTTGTACTGATTTAGTGACGGACTCGGCGAGTCCATACGTGGACTCGGCGAGTCCACGCTGTTTAATGAAACCCTAATTCTCGGGGCCTGGGCCCTATTTAAGGACCTTTATAGCCACCATTTGCGGCTATCAGACCCCTGAGAAACCCTAGAGAGCAGAGAGAAGGCTTGTAGTGCAAGAGGAGGGCTATTTCATCATTCTAAGTGTGATTTTGCAAGAAAGAAGGAAGGAGGACAAACAAGGAAGGTTGTGGAGCTCAGATCTATCATCTATTTCATCAGAGGAGGCTACTAGAGGTACTAATATGTGCTCAAACTCGTGTATTTGGTGTTCTAGTTGAATCTAGGGTTTCCTTGTGCCTTCTTTGACTTGGATTCGAAGTATGTGAGGTCCCAAGGTGGAGTTCTTTATAGATCTGGACCTTAAGAGGTCCAGAGAGTCCTATCCATCTTGCTTTTTGCTATTCTATTAGAGATATGGCCCTAGGTTGCCATTTTAGGGGTTATTTCACCCAAAGAAGCTTTATGGTCATTGCATGAGTGTAAAGGTCGGACCTTTACGTGATTATAGTGGTTGGGAAGGCCAGATCTATGGATTAGAGGAACAGATCTGACCTCAGAAGGTCGTTTGAGTGTGAGCATGGAATGAACTCGCCGAGTCCATGAACGGACTCGACGAGTTGAGTCGGGTTGCCCCGCGACTCGCGATATGTGACGACCCGTGGAGTATAGGGTTGACTCAGTGAGTCAAGAGAGGACCAGGGGCGAAGAGGGCAGGCGTGTACTCGTCGAGTCACTCTAGTGCACTCGGCTAGTAGGGTCAACTGTGGCCGTTGACTTTCGTTAACTTTTAGGGTTTCGGTCAACAGTTGGACTTTTGAGTAAATGAGGGGTAAAATGGTCTTTTACCCTTCTGAGGGATCGTAGAAGGGGGTTTAATCTAGCCTTTGAGAGCCATTACTTATTGAGGATATTTTGTATGTGATTAGGCGGGGGCTAGATCAGTAGATTCGTGTGCGAGATCATCCGAGATACCTGAGGTGAGTCTTCTCACTATACATTACCTAGAGTGGTATTTATGTGTAGACCAGAGGGTCTTGTATGCTATGTGTATGTATGAGATTATGTGCATTGTGTTATATGCATGCTATGTGTTGTATAGACCGGACCGGAGGGTCCAACGATATAGACCGGACCGAAGGGTCCAACGATATAGACCGGACCGAAGGGTCCAACGAGCTATGACCGGACCAGAGGGTCCAACGAGCTATGGGACTGGAGGGTCCCGCTGAGACACATCGAACCGGAGGGTCGTATTGTAGCCTCGAGTGGCGTATGTGTTGCATGTGGTATTTTGGGGAACTCACTAAGCATTTATGCTTACAGTTGTTGTGTGATGTGTTTCAGGTACTAGCGAGGATCGCGGGAAGGCGCCGGCATGATCCGTACACACTCAGGAGATTATGTTTTGAGATTCTGGGATTTGTTATGTGACGATGATATTTGATATATTTTGTTGGGATATTGTTTTTGACGAATGAAAGTATGTTTTAGAAATGAAAAATTGTTTTGGAAAAATCACGTTGTTACAATTATCACAAAGACATTCATCTATCAACAACTCTTGTTGGTGGGCCAGTATTGTGGCCTTAGACTGACCCCTACAGGAAGGTAACTCACCTCGAAAAGCTGACTATACGAATCTCGGGTGAGGAATCTTTAACGGCTACTTTAACGGCTCCGTGGCTAGCAATCCCACAATAACACTTGGTCAAAATCTTATAATTCTTCCTAGGGTAAACTGACCATTTTACCCCCGATCAAAGTTAACGCCGGGTTAAAGTCTAGGTCAACTCTTAGTCGGCCCAACTCGTCGAGTTGCTTCCCAACTCAGCGAGTTCCTACACTAAATCAGACGCATGATCAGCCGAGTCAACTCGTCGAGTCCCTCCTTGGACTTGTCAAGTTCTCCAGTTTCCAGGTCTCAATCCGATTCAACCCACTGAGTCATCTCCCCAACTCACTGGTTCCACTCGCAATCAGAAAAGGAGTTAGGGTTTACGGTCCGACTCGCCGAGTTCAAGAACAACTCACCGAGTCCTCCTTGTGGCATGTCTATTTAGTCGATTCTAATCCATTCCAGTGCTTCTAACTCATAGATCTGGACTCCTATGGCTTGCATTACACGTAAAGTTTCTAACTTTATGTGCATGCATGGTGTTTTGAAGCTAAAACACCCAATCCAAGCCAAAAAAGAAGGTCTAAGTCCTAAAATGGAGCCATGGTTGGATAAATGTGGCAACTTTGAGCTTTCAAAGCTCAAGAGTGCCTAGATCTGAAGTCCTTTCATCCCCAACGGTCCAGAACTCGGTTTAACCTCGGAAATGACCAAAACATGGCAACATACAAGCTAAGGAGGAGATCTAAGTGAATAACAGCCAAGTTATAAGCTTTATACATCTATGAAGACAGAAATGGGTCCTTAGCTCTGGATCTACTTGCTTCCTTTTGATCTCTCAAGTCTTCTCCTTCTTCTCAAGCTTCAAGGACACACAAAAAGGCTCAAAGTGCTTAAGAACACACGATAATCGATTAGGGTTTCGTGAGAGGAGTCTGAGGGTGATGGAGGCTGGAATGGAGGCCATATAAGTTGTTTAAATAGGGTGCAAAACCCTAAAATTTAGGGTTTCCTCGTGACGGGTCTACTCGTCGAGTCGGGCTCTTAACTCGCCGAGTAGGCGACTTAAGTCCCGCGTCCCAAAATCTTTTCAACTCGTCGAGTAGGGATTCCTACTCGTCGAGTCCCTCTATAGTCATGAATAACTTTTATTTAAAATACGTACCAGGGATCGGGTGCTACAATCTCAAGGGATAAAAATGGAAACTTTACCCATTTAGACATTAGAAATGATCAGATTTGGACTTTGAAACCTTTGGAATTGGAGGATTCGACTTAAATCATTAGGATGTTTTGGATTCAGTCCCCACGGAGTGGCCTAGGCTACCACAACGTGCTGACTAGGAGGTAACGCGTTTGTTTTGTCGTTTGAAGGCCACGGCATGGCCAAGGATGGCCACGACGTGGAAGGTCAACCATGATAGTTGACTTTGACTTTTGATTTTTTTAGGTAAGTTTGACCTAAAGGTGTCCGGTTAACCTGATTTTCGAAGTAGAATATCGTTCAACTATTTTCTCGTCTATTTTTGAGGTGAGTTCTCTTACCACATCAAGTGGGCCGAAGGCACCAAGTTCACTCTACTGTATGGTATGAGTACAATGTATGCTATTGTACGACTTTAACTAAAGTGATTGCATGATTTATGTATGGAGGTAATATGGGTTCGGTGTCCTTATAGGCTCAATGTTGATACGAACCCGGGGGTTGATACAGACCCGACACAGCTAATTGTTGTTATTTGGGGTTGATACGAACCCGGGGATTGATACAGACCTGACACACCCATGTCCTATTATATTATGTGTATGTTGTATGTGGTATTTTTGGGAAGCTCATTAAGCTTTGTGCTTACAATTATGTTTGTGGTTTCAGGTACTTCTGGTACAAAAGGGAAGGGCCCGGTCTGATCGCAGCGCATCCACCCATGTTCCACATTTTCTTTAGGATTTGGATTTGTAGTTTGATGATTCCCCTCATTTAACATACTTTGTTGAGTTTGTTATGAACACTTGATGGTTTTCAGTTAAATTCGAAATGAAAATTGTGTCCATGTTTTTGGGACGTTACAGGGGTATTACGTACTGTGTGTTGTGTATTCTTTTGATTTTGCGGGTTATCTGCTTTACTTTCTAACATGTAACCTAGAAAACTCATCAGGTTTAACGAGGAAGCCAAGGAGGAAGCCAAGGAAATCACTATTAATTCCAGATTGTCACCTGTTGTAGCTATCTTGAAAGCTTGGTTAAAGATGGCGGAGGATTGTGAAAACTGTTTCCAAGATAGTTAGGATGTGGAAGCATGGCGTGAATCTTTGGAGAAGTTTCCTGGAAATCTAAGTGAAGTGGACTCCGGTGAGAAAAATATGGGGAGTGATGGAAGGAAAGGTAAGAAGCTAGATGTTGAGAAGATTGTTGGAGAGTTGAAAGATGTTGGCGAGGATAGTGATGAAATGTTGAAGAAGATGATAGGGAGAAAGAGGGTGAAGCAGGAGAGGAGAAGAAAGATAATGTTTCTTGGATGTTTTTTATGTTTTGTTGGTTTTTTCACCATGAGGGTTGTGTTGAGAACAATTTCAATCTTTTTTGTGTTCTTTTTTTGTGTGTGTTTTTTTTTTTTTTTTTTTTTTTTTTTTTTTTTTTTTGTGATCGCTATGCCTGGTTTATCATTTGAACAATTTAATTGTTGCATAGTTTTTTGGTTTTATGCTATGTTATTTTTATGATTTAGACTTAACTGGGTAGAAAATTTTAAAAATGTTAGAAGATCTTACCATAGATCTGGCATATATATATCGGGGGTAAAAAAAAAATTTGTAATCTTAGAAGATCTTAGTATCTTACCTTATGCTTTTTCGTGTAGCTTTTCTACCTTCATTTGGGCTAATTATTGTTTGTTAACAAGTGGGGAAAAAGAAATTGATAGAAGTGAGAATAAAGTAAAATAAATTGGTGTTTCGGAGTTTCATTAAAAAAAAGGAAGCAGTGGCGGATCCAAAGTCAAAGTAAAAGGGTATCTCAAATTTTTTTAGGGTAACCCAAATTTTTGTTTTCCAATATCACCGCAACATAAAATAAATTTTTTTGAAAAAATTATACTTCTGAAAAAAAAAATGCGTCACGGGCTACCCTAACCCTATATTGGATCCGCCCCTGAAAGGAAGTGGAAGGAAATGACAAATCACTTTCCCTCCTAACCTTCCTTCCGATTTAATATTTAATATTATTTTTACATACACAAAAGACAGAAAATAAATTTTCTTTATTTCTCTTCTTTTCTTTCCTTATTTTTTTTTTTCTTTTATTTTTTTTTTTTTTGTTAAAACTCGGAAACTAGGTATTATAGTTTTCACTATGTATTACTATTCATGCTCTTGTTTTAGTTCAATTATTGCAAGGTTTGCTTAATTCGGTGTTTTTTGCTGAAAACAATGAGAATCCTGTCAATATTGGGACTAATTATTTAAAGGAGTTTTATGAGAATGAATGTACAGCTGTTAAATATTATGTTCATAAGCTCCTTTTGTTGTTTACTATATAGTATAATATAAGGGTCTATTTGTAATATTTTGTATTATATATTGCGAGGCAATACAACACAATACCCAAGGGAAATTTACTTAACCAACGTGATAAGTGTTCCACAAATCTACCGTCGGATCTCAGAAAGGTGCCTTGGGAATTTTTTTTTCCTGCCTTCTCTCTCTCTCTCTCTCCGACACCTGTCGACCATCATCCCCCCTTGTTCTCCTTCGTACGTGCTGTTACCAGATAACAACTCCACGGCTGCCTCCCGTCGGTAATCTTTACTATACCTAATTAATTTCGTACGCTTCTATAATCATGACTTCATCAAGTTCTTTGTCTCTTTATCAAGTCTTCATTCCCAACCGTACCCACTCCACGGCAACTTGTTTACTCACTCACTAATGTTTCCAATCAGTTAAGATTTGAACTCAAGGTCCAAATAAGCTTTGGCGTCAAAAGAATTTGAGCATGTGTAAGGGTACCCAAGTTTCTGGCCACAATCACTAATTAAGAACTTTACTTTTTCCTTGTATAGGGCAAACACTGCTCTCTGTCTAGCTGTTGTTTCCCGGCATGTTAGAATAGCCAAGATTCTCCTAACAAGGCACAACGCCTTATTGGACATGACAGGCAATCAACAAAAGACACCGCTATACAAGGCAGTTGTATCCGGCAACCAGCACATGGTGGATTTTCTATATGAAAAGTCTAAAAAGATGTCCGGCCCTCTTTGGACAGACGAGAGCCGAACCAGCATTCTCTTCGAATGTATAAAGGCTGAGCTATTTGGTAAGGGTATTTCTCTCTTATATTCCTTTCATCTTGAATACAATTCATGAGTTCCAATTTAATAATAAATGTCATAATGCTTTGTAGATATTGCGCTAGAAATACTCAATGAACGCCTGGAACTTGCTCAGATGGAAGACCGCATACTCGGAGTTTTAGCCCGGAAACCTCGTGCATTTAGGCAACAAATGTTTCACAGCGGTACGAATGTTAATTCTTTCTTTCCACTTTACCATACTCAATCAATTTAATTGGCAACTATAGTCAACTGGTTTCTTCTCTTTAGAGCTTGTGCTTTCTTGTTGTGTTAACTAAATCATATGATGAAAAATGTAGGAAATGAAGCCACGAAGTTGCTTAGAAAGGTTTGGGAAATAATTGTAAAATTTCCCAAGGCTAGACTTGCTGGCATTCTAAGAGGGCCTGCTGACATTGATGGAAATTATACTTAGAGGCTCCTATTTGTTGCAACAAAAATGGAAAACAATCCCACCCCTGATTTGATATTTTGTGTTTTTGTTGTTTTTTTTTTTGTTTTTTTCCTATTTTGTTTTTTAGTTGTTTTTAATTATTTTTTAATTTATATTATTATTATTATTATTATTATTATTATTATTATTATTATTGTTATAAATTTCGTATAAAATTTTAAAATTCGGACGACATTTTTATTTGTTAATTTTTTTTAATTTATATATTATTATTATTATTATTATTATTATAATTGTTATAAATTTCGCATAAAATTTTAAAATTCGGACGACATTATAAATTCAAACGGCTATATAAAATCAGTTTTTAAATATTTTTTTATATTTTAATATTTATATTATTACTGTTATTATTATAAACTTCAAACAACATTTTACAAATCGGACATTATAAATTCGAACGACTATATAAAATCGGAATTACAATTGTGTATTGCGTGGTGCATTGTACGGATTGAAAACATTTAGTCGAGCACTATACAATGTTTCCCATGCAGCCGAATGTTCTGATCTGTATGTACGGAGAAGCCTGGACAAAACATCAGGCATTGGATATGCTCCTTGTAAATCAACCATTACATAATGGTTAGGGTGAATGTGGGCGATAACGACATATGCAGGGTTTGGTATGTCTTGCGGGCCATATCGATGTGGGAACCACGTTGAAAAACCTTGTTTGCTTAGATAAATAACGATAACACCGTATCTGTTAGCAATGAGTATAGCAGTGTCTGGCATAATCAACCAATACTTCGATACCGCAAAACCCGATCCAGAGTAATTCAACGAGTAACTTATGCGGTTTAAAAAATGAACATCATCATAAATCATAACATACTCTTGATAGTGTGATAATAACTCGTTGTATAGATCGTACCTAATTTGAAGCCAATCATGTTCACTACGACCAAGAGCAACTGCTATAGACCGAAATCCACAATTTCCATCTCCTTCGACATTTGTAATGTTCCTGACGTATGGATGAAATTGATGTGGAATTTCATTCATAAGTGGGATTAAAGTATAAGATGGTTGATCTTGGTTAAAGTATGAATTGGACATTGAATGTTCGCGAAACGAGTACGTGCTATGCCTCTCTGGTTCCCGATTTAAGTCAAGGTCACTAGTATCCATATTATCTGTTCTATTCGTAGAAAAACTACGTCTACGAGTATTGGTAGGGGTGGGGTTTGGTATAGGTGGGGTGTTGTGGCCTACATTTTTGGACTTTTGTTTGCTCAATCGTGGACGTCCACGAGTATTTTTATGAACATCTGAATAAACAAGTAATTTTTTAGCATTTTATTATACAAATTAATATATTAAAGAAAATAGTACCTGGATCAACAACTGTAGTTATTGATGGTGAAAATATGTCCCACAATTTTCTGACATAACTATGTTTCCGTTCATTTGACTGTTCAACGTAGCTTTCTTTTAATAATTCCACACCCTCTTTGAAACGAAAATTAATATCATCATTAACTTTGAAATTGATTAAATCAAGCTTACGCCAAAATTTATCAATAGACGATAATGGTATTGGTTGGTCCGCATATGAGTAAATTGCAATTTCGTGGGCACAAGGTAACCCACAACTACGACGCAATTGGCAACCACAATCGTCCTCAATTATTTGATGTGCGTCAGGTCGGTCCAACTCTTGTCTAATTTTTTCCAATGCATGGTGTGAAACATTTCCACACAAACCTTTAAAATGGGGTATGTTGTATCGACGCATCAACTTAGTTCGGTTTGTTTATAAAATATCTTTTATCGCAGTGTGTTGCGATTCCACTATAGTAACAAGCAAAAATTTCATCTGACTTATAGTAACAAGCAAAAATTTCGAATGGACAATTTGTTTTTCTAGACCCTGTATTTTTGGTGGACGTCTCCGGACCTCTTGATACACCACCCCGATCGCACATAAATATAATTTTTGAAATATATCCATATCCATGTCCTTTTGTCTTTGTTCTTTTAATAACAACCACGTATCCAAGAGATCGTGCCGTTTCTTGCACCCACTCCGTTAAGTTTTCACGACTGCTAAACACCTAACAAATATAAAATATATATTTGGTCAGTTTAAAAGAATTCCACTACAAAAATAACATATAACAACTTACGATTAAACTAAAATTATCTATCAAAAATGCATACCATGTTTGTGTGAAAACTTGCCATAGGGACGGAAGGAACGATCGATAATTTTGTGAATTAAATGAATCGAACGAATCGTTCGTTTATATAATGTATAAAGTTAAAGTTATGTCAAATCAACTTTTTTATTATTAAAGATAAAGATAAAGATAAAGATATATCAAATCAATAATAATAATAATAATAATAATAATAAAAATAAATGAATAGTAATATTTCTCAATATGAGAATCTTTTTAAAATTAAGCTCTTCATCTTATGCTAGTTTTTGCAAATTTTCTTCATAATAATAATAATAATAATAATAATAATAAATTGATTTTTATATTTTATTAATTGATAAACAAGTTAATATTACAGATTTTTTCACGAGATTATGTTCGATTTTTTCTAACATTAACTTATTTTTACTAACTTAATCTAACTAAAATGGAAGTTTTACTACCATTAATGTATGTACAGATTTTTTTAATATACGATTAGAAAAAATTAAAAATTATCTTATTTTAACCATGTACTTTTCATTAACGTAAAAAAAATCGTATTAAACATCGAAGTAAAAGTTTGATTATTATTATTATTATTATTATTAATATTATTATTATTAATAAAAGAAAAAACAACAAAAAAACAAAAGGGAAAAAAACAAAAAAAAAAAAGAAAAAGAAAAAAAATGATGTCAAATCAAATGTAAAAGTTTGATTAGATTGATGTTAGGGGGGGGGGTAAAATCAGCTAAGGGGGGTACTTATAGCACAACCCTTTTTCATGTTGCGGTGTCACACCGTAATAGTGGAATCTACAACATGTTGCACAGAATTGGAAGCCGTGAAGAGTTCATAATTAATCTTCACGATGTTGATGGAAACAACATGCTGCATTTAGCTGGTCTTCCCAGGAAGACATCAATCAATAATTACTATAAGGAGAATATTATTCAATGACCAGTTCTACAGATACGAGAGGAACAATGTTGGTTCGAGGTATATCTTCATCTTTATTAATTTATTTTTAGACCTTTCTGTAGAGTTTGCAATGGGTCGATCCAGGTTTGGTTCGAGGTTCAACCCATTTATTAATTGAGTTGATGATTTCAACCAAACTCAACCTTTTGTTTAAATGGGTTAATATCTCAAACTCAACCCAACATTTCATATATAAATAGATAGATAACATATATAAGTAGAAAAGTAATAAATTAACTAAATATTATACCATTTAAATTAGTTCAAAACTTAAAGAATTTTTCATAGTACAAAAGAACAATCATAATTCATAAATACAAATAAATTGTTCAAATGACATTAAGAATGTTAATGTTGAAGTGATTGTCACTGCATATGTTTTTACTTTTGTTGTGTCTGATATAATGATGTGTTTGCAGATACTTGAAGAGATACTTCCTCTTTCACTCAGAGAAAGTAAAAACGAAGATGGATATACACCAAATTAGTTGTTCAATATGCATCATAATGCGTTAACTAGTGATGGTGTCCAGTGGATTAAAAATACATGTAGTGAAGTGGTGGTTGTTGCTATACTTGTAGCCTCCCTAAGTTTAGTATACGAGCAAGCCAAACCAATGTTATCTGCTATGTTATCTGCATACGTGTTACCAAATGGGTTTACCGTGTTGAAAAGCATGTCTTTTGTGATGGCTTGCTTTTCAATCGGTCTTGCTTCTTACCTGAGTGGCTTAAACCATGCTTCCCTCTCATCGTTACACTACAAACTCACATTAGCTAAGATATTTGTTTGTGTGTCTGTGATATGTGTGATATTAGCTTTTGTAGTTAACCTCTTTCTACTCTATGAGGGAACCCCATCATATATCCCACATTTTACTATGGCATCCTCTGTGGGGGTCATTTTGCTATTTTTTTACAGGGTTCATAAGTACTATTGCTCAGTGTCAACTTCAACCACAAAGTCCCGTTTAAGGGATATATAATAAAATTTGTTTATTTGGGTTTATGTAAATGTTCCTTTAATACAAATAGTGTAATTTCCTATTATTTCTTTTTAGCTCTTGAGTTTCTTACCAAGTTGTGTCTTATTCAAATATTCAATTTCAAAAACAAAAAAATGGCAACGGAAGCATTATAAATTATGAATAACATAAAACTATTTTATTCCCACGAATGATCATTCTGTATTGAACATAAAAGATTAAACACACCCATAGAAGGATTAAGAAACAACAACCTTGGAATAGTTTGAATCCTCTTGGAAGGTTGGAAGATGATAGAGATGGAAATAATACAAAATAGAGTTCCACTAGAGAAGTCCGCCAACATGTTGCAACACCTTGGATGCTAGTCCACTCTTTGCAATATAATGCTCTTAAGCCTCTAAGAAAAAAACTAACTTTGGTCTTTGTTACTATAAGAAAGTGAGCTATAGAAAATCCTAGATAGTTGTGTTTCTGAGATGATATAGTTTCCAAAGTAGTGGAGTTTCCGACGAAGTGATCATGTACGAGATTGAGAGAATCACAAATGTATCAAGACAAGTACTCTTTGTTTTATAGTGTTTTTCTTATTGTGCTGCTTTATCTATATGAGACAAGATCAACCGCAACGCATTGTCAAGTGGTTGATCTTTAGTCCACGTTCGTATTTTTCTCTTGATCCTTTTGCTCCTAGTTAGTATAAATAGGAGCATCTACCATATACTATAAACACCTTTGACACATCTCTTAATCAAGAATCACTAAGTCGGTCTCTCATATTATTCTCTTAACTGGTTTTATCCAGACTTGACTCGAATAGATTATCAGCCTCCATAGTTGTGATCCACTCTAGGTTTAAGAGATTAAACCTTTTCCTAGATATCTTCGGATATTCCTTGTTCTCACAATTGGTATCAGAGCCTAAGTGTTTGTCCTTCAAATCCACTAGATCATATTAGAATCTATTGAGAATACCTTGGTTTCTCAATCATTTCTGTTTTTGGATAAAACTTCTTCTATATGTCAGTTTTACTCAAATACAACAGAACAATGGCTGCTCCTAATCAAAATCAACCATTGTATTCAATGCAAATTACAAACAATGTGGGTTTCCCTTCTACAACCCTAGTGTTGGTTGTAGAAGAATATGATCACTAAAAAATGAGAATAGAAAGATTCTTGATTGCTAGAGAAAAAGGTGCTAAAATATGGAGATTTGTGACTGAAGGTCGTCATGTCCCTGTTACGAAGATGGTTAGAGATGATGCAACAACACATATGTTGGATTAGTGTCTAAGCCCGTAACTATATTTGGTATGTACTTGACCGGTTGTGCATGGTCCTTTTGGGTTGCCTTCACCAAAGCAACTTGATAGGATGATTTATGGAGAAAGAGGATTAATTATGATTTATTAATATATTATATGATTAATATATTAAAGGAGAAATCATATTGTTTAATTAATATTAGTCAAGAATTAATTGATAGTTAGTTTTGTGACTAAAAGACATTAATTAAACTTAGGGGACTGGAATTGTAATTATAAGATAATTACAAATAGGCTATGGATCACACTGGAACATAGGTTGGACGAATTCTATGGGAAGCCCATAAAGAAATTGTCCAAGGAGTGTTCTAAAGGGAGTCCATGGGCTGCTTAGGGCCTAAGCAGTCAAATTAGGGTTTCCTAGATGAAAATCCTGATAGCCTACCTATATAAGGAACCCCTTAGGCCCCAAAAACGTGGCTAACACTTCTAAGAGAATCCTAGACATTTTTGGTGCCTCCTCCTCCTTCTCATAAGTCATTCTATTGCTTATGGTGTTTGTAAACCATTAGAGGAGTGACACTTGTGACTCTAAGCTCCAAGGACAAGAAGATTCAAGTTATTGAAGAAGAGGTAAACATCTAGATCTGCTCTTATGTGATAATTTCGAAATGCATATGCTAGATTAGGGTTCTTGAGTCTTGGATGAATTGCATGTACAATAGAAAAAGCCTAGATCCAAGCATTAGGGTTTGTATGAGCACATAGGATGTTCTTGTGTATAAAACCCATCAGTGGTATCAGAGCGTTGATTTGTTTCTGTTGTATGTGATGCAATGCTTGTTTATCTGCTGAAAATCGAGTTTCTGGCCTCTGCCCAACCCGACTCGGCGAGTCAGTATCTAGACTCGGCGAGTAAGCCCAACTCGGCGAGTTCAGGTAGTGACTCGGCGAGTCCGGGAGTCAGGCAGAAGATATTTCGGGATTTATTGCTGTTTTGCTGAAGGATAATTGCTAAAATCGTTTTCTTATGATAAAATCTGAATTTTATTATTTCTATGTGATTATCCTTACCAAAACAAAAGATAATTTCAAATTGTTTAAATAATAATTTCCTTATATGAGAAAAGTTGATTATTTAAATTATTTGGTAAATTATCTTGTAAATAATCTTGATTAGGTCAAATTTAGATATTCATTAAATTAATTGTTTAATTTAAAATTATTTGCTATTTGATCCTTTGTGTTTTTGAAAAGTTTCAAAACTTGCCCTCAAGTTTTGGAATTTAAATTTTTGATTAAAATGTTTAATTTTGAAATATTTAAATTCTAAACCCTAATGATTTGAAATGTTTCAAAACTTGCCCTCAAGTTTTGGAATTTAAATTTTAATTAAAAGTTTAATTTTAAAATGTTAAATTCTAAAACCCTAATTTTTGAAAAACTTCAAATTACATCCTTATGGTTTTATTAAATTAATTAAGTGTATAATTAAAAGAGAATTAATAAATCCATAATGATATGGTTTACATTTAATTAAATTAAAAGTGTAATTTGTTAAATTAGACCACATAGTATTTTAAAAGTGTAAAATACACCCTTATACTATATATAACAATAAAAGTCTAATATTATATATGTATAACTTAAACTCCTAGTCTTACTGTTAGTAGGCCTCATTCATGAAGCCGATCTATAAGGGGGTATAAGGTTATGACCTATAAAATAGTCGTTTAATGGGTGTCCACTCTCACCCACTGCTTCCTTGATTGGTGGAGGGTCGTTCGCCGAACAGGTAGGATAGGGAAAACCCTTTCCATTAAAAGTATAATGAATTATAAAGTAACTAAATGTTTACAAAATTCCCAATCTTAGTTACTTTAGGCAAAAGTGAATTTGATGCAATTCCATGAAATTACACTTTGTATCCTTGCTAAGACGTTAGTGGAGAGTGTGCGGTTAACCGGCACACTAAATGGGCTCTAAGCAAAGGTGGCAAAGGGTGACTCGATGTTTGTCATATATTGATGGAGTGTGTGTGGTTAACCGGCACATCGATTAGGTGACTGTAACATTGGAGGCACCATGAATATTTGCATGGTTATTCACACCTTGTTTTGTGATCCTCGGCATCCCAATCACAAAACGAGGGGCATATCGAGATTTAAACATGCCATTGAAAAGTTCAATGAATCTCAAAGAATCTACGAGTTTTCAATACATTTAAAACTTAATCTCTTTTTCGTTTTTCATGGTGGAAAATTAGTGAATCTTCATTCACTTACCTTCAAATGTTATGCAATTTGGGTTACGACATCCCTCTCCCAAATTGTAGAGTATTGTGTTGGGTCCTAGCCTTAATATCTCAATTTGGGTGTTTTATTAGGGACTCAATCAATCAACTAACTTGAATTTTCTCCCGTTTTGTAGATGTCAAAGTATGACAACTATGGTCTTCCCAAATCCCAAGGAACAAGCTTTCCACATGAAGATGATATTCCACGATTTGATCGAGGAACAAGATATCATGCTTCACTTCCTCCACATCCTCCTATTATTCTCCCTAACCCACAAGTTCAAAGGCTTGAAAAGTTCAAGCTCACTCAAGCCCTTTTGGCAACTAAACATGAAGAAGGAAAGTCAGTGTGTGCACACGTCTTAGAGATGAAGTCACACATGGATAGGTTAAGAATGTTGAGAGTCGTTGTCTGTGAGAAGCTGGCTGTTGACTGGGTTCTTCAATCGCTTCCTAACTCATATACTGAGTTCGTAAGAGAGTACTATATGATAGAACACGACGTGACCCTCATCGATATCACCTATTTGCTTGTTGCTGCTGAATCAGCAATGATTTGGCGCACTGGAGAAGCAAAGTTGGTTGGTGGATCTGCCTTCCAAACCTCCATGGACATAGGCAATGGAAACGAAAGGCATGCCATGCTCGAAAAGTTTGATCATAAGAGAAAGGCAAAGTCTGAGGTAGTTCCGTGTGCTGTTCCAAAAGAGTCAGTTTGCTTTTATTGCCAAGAGAAGGGGCATTGTAGAAGAAGCTGCCCTGTCTACCTAAGAGATCTAAGAGATGGGAGAGTCAAGACGTTTGGCTCTACTTCAAGTAAAATCCATTAACTAACTCTATAAGTTCCTATTTTTGATTCTTGATACATTTTGTGATAAGATTACATTTTTGATGTTTTGTAGAATCGAAGAAAAGAAAGGAAGCTTAAAGGAAGAAGTGAGCTGAGTCTGATCGCGAAGAAATGGATTTTGATCGCATGGATTCGAAGATCGGATTTTAAGCTGCTCCTTTAGAGTTAGGAAAGATTGCTAAGAAATGTAATAGCATAAATTTTCAATTAAGTTGCGTTGTAAGGACAATTTTTTCCGCAATAAAATAAATTTTGATTTTGTCTTATTTATTTATCCTTGCAATGACATGTATGAAAAATTGATGTTTGTGTATTTCTATTATTAGCAATGTTGAAATGGATGTGATTCTTAGTTATGTTATTTATGGTAGTGTCATAATTTTCTAAGTAAGGAAAGATTTCCGTCGCCCAAGTTTCAATTGGACAGAAACTTGGAATCTTACAACTTGTATTGTGTGATGTATGGAAATCTTGGTACTTAAGTAATTAAGACTAATTCCTTGTTCACACAAGTATGTGAGTCAAGTGAAGGACTAAAGGAACTAGTACACAATGTTGTGCACTAGTCAAGTCCACCATAAATAATAATAACATTATTCGTCATGATTTACTAAAGGTCTAGTAAATATGGTTATACTTACAAGATTAAGTGTAATTCTGAATCATTGAAAAGTTTCAATGAATGGCAGAACGAATAAGTAGAATCAATGAAAGCAGAAAGATAAAAAGTTTCTCCAATCTAAGAAGAATGGAGAGTACTTTTGTATCGTGCTTTATGATCTTCTTTGTAATCGTAGGAATCATATTACAATTCATCCTCTAAGGACACCTTCGTGCACTAGTTTGGCTAAGAAGAGGAATCGGGAATTGTTGTAGTGGTTAAGTCAATAAGATGTATCGTACTTTGTTCCACAATCAAGTCTTAGAGTCATACTCCAAGATTGTGACTTGAGTGACATAATCTTAAGTTGGAACGTTCTCACACTTGCACATTTTGGTAAGTTGTGATGTCTTGAATAAGACAAAGACCAATTAGTACCAAATTGTGTGTAGGTTTTGTCTTGATATAGACACACACTAACTCTTGGATATTTTTTTGTCAAGAAATGTTTCTTGATAAGAGAATCTAATATGTTAAGAGGTCAGTGGGAGTCTAAAGATCTTGAAAAGTTTCAAGAACAAATCAAGAAGTAAACCTATTAAACACTAGCACACGACTTGAGGATTGTAACCTATCGTGTTGACGTATTCTTGTTTCCGTGCCAATCCAGTTGAATTGATTATGCATATGAGTTCTACGAGTTCTCAATTGACTGCATAAGGGCAAACACCTTGTTCAATGAAAGTAGATTGACTGGCATAGGTGAGCTGCTAAATAACTTGGAAGCAATGGTGGGACCCTTGATGGCATGAAATTAAGAATGAACAAGTTTTGTCCATAAGAGTTTCAATTCGTCACAAACATTATCTTATGATTATGCTTATAACAAATTCACATGGATAGGAACACATGTACCATAAAATCTAAGTGTCATAAGGTTTCTCTCCTTCATGAAAATGACTTTGAGGAAACGCTTTCACTAAGAGAGATTTTAAGGAGATAGCGACTATGTAAATTGCATTCTCAAATTCGATTATGATTACGACATCCCTCTTCATAGTTCAAATTGTAAGATTTGGTGATTAGTTTGAACATTTAGGACTTAGTAATATAAGTTCTGAATTAGTTTAGACACACATGTGAGCTGTCTAAGGAAAGGTGTGTGAGTTTCAGAAGCTTAGATAAAAGGCTTATCGAAGCACATCGTATTGGAAATATGAACCTTGGAAGTCCAACTGTTTTCTAAATACGTGCCAAAGCTAGTGGGAGTATAAATGTTATGTTGGAATGGATATAATCATCATGTTAGTGGGAGCATGATTATTATTTAAGTATTGCAAGTTGGCAATATTAATTATAGAAAAACAAAAGTTTCACTTTGCAAAGTTGCAGGGGTTGAAAAGTTATTTTTTGCTATAATTAAGGGAGAGAATGTTCTACTTCGTTTCCAATCTAAAAGCTTAGATCAAGAAATTTTAATTGAATTTAGTCAAGGATATATTTATTAATTGCATTCTCATAGTTCGAATTTTGAGAACACTGCAACTAGAAATATTATGACAATGTTATAGCAAGAAACTGGTAAAGTATCACGTTTTTCATTATGAATCGTATCCCACACGCTTCGGGTATAGGATCGATTGCATATGCTGTAATATTCGACTGTTCTAAAATTTTCCAAATGCCTAGGGAATTAAGAGGAAAAAAGGGACTAGAACCGGATTTGACTAAAATAATTAAATAACTGTCAAGGACAATCTAAGGTTCGCCAATGATTGGTCATTTGTGGACAGTTGGAAGTATAGTCATGGATGGACCATATTGACATTATTATGAATAGATAAGACTCTATTTAGAATGAGTTGTCATATGGCAAATATGGAAATGTTTCCTTATTGGGAGTTGGACGTTAAGAATCTATGTCTAGATTAGAAACTTCATGACTATGGAATTGTCTTGTAACAATCTCCAATAGTGCACTTTGTAATTTCATTGGCAAAGTCTTGGTGACTTTGGCGCTATAATATTACGAAAGGACTGTTGCATAAAATGTTAGAATCTAACATATTCTATAAGTGGCAAGAATTTGGTATTCTCACACTTGTGGTAAGGATTGAGAATTATGAAATGAGTGTGATTGAAAATGTTATTCAATTATACTATTTCACAAAGTAAGGACCATAGGTAAAAATAGTGTGCATGCTAAGAGCATGGAAAGGTGTCATCCGATTCAGGAAACGGGGCAAGTTGGGCCCCAGGTACATCGGCCCTTTCAGAGTTGCTGCCCGGGTGGGCAAGGTGGCGTATAGGCTGGATCTGCCAGCTGAGCTTAGCCAGATTCATAGTACTTTTCATGTCTCCCAGCTGCGAAAGTGCCTGGTAGACGATTCTGCGGTGGTACCTCTTGAGGATATTCAGGTGGATGACAGCCTAAATTACATCGAGCGACCAATAGTCATTCTAGATAAGAAGACGAAATCACTAAGGAACAAAGAAGTGGATTTGGTGAAGGTGCAGTGGCAGCACCACAAGGGCTCGGAATGGACTTGGGAGTCGGAGGAAGAAATGAGGGAGTTTTACCCCAATTTATTTCCGGCAGCAGCAATGGACTTTGAGTACGAAGTCTAATTCAAGTGGGGGAGATTTGTAACATCCGGCATTTCGCCAGGTAAAATGAGTAAATACCTTAAGTAAACATGGAATTGTGTGGTTGGGCCTTAGCTTTTGGGCCTTGCAAATGGGCTGAGGGAAACGCGTACGCGGGGCGTACATTGCCATGTACACCCAGCGTACACGTGAGAAGGAAACGCAGATGCCATGCACGTACGCCCAACGTACCGGGAGTACGCGCAACGTACGTATGCAGATCATTAAACCCTAAAATTTGGGGTTTTCTCCATATATAAAGAACATTACCCTAGTTTGTTCAACCTCCTTTCACCCTTATACAGCGTCCACAAAAACCCTAGTTCATATTGTGTGCTTTTGAGATTTGGAAACCATTTGAGAGTTCTTGTGTGTGGTACTAGTGAGAAGAGAAGAAAGGAACTTGAAGAAGAAGCCAAGATCATCTAGGAGCTTGTAGATCCAGAGGATAAGCACCCTTTCTGACTCATTGGAGGTATCAAGCTTCAAACTTGATCATTCTATGTTGTGATTTGACTTTTGGGAGTTTTATGTCACTTTTTGCACCTTGTTGAGTATGCTTGAACCTTGATGGGTTCAGAGCCTTAGAGTTGTCCTTTTTGGGTTCCTTTAGACACCTAAGGTCATAAAAATCAGACCATGATGGTTAAGCCACAACCATGCAAGTGCTTGATGCCCATTAAGCTAGTTTGAAGACCAAAATCATGTATTCAATTTTTTTACCTTTGTATTGTGATTTCTTCATTTGTGATTATAATTGTTTTGAGTTTTTTTATCTATCATATTGTATGTTATTAATTAAAGTATTTGTTGTTATTTATAATTATTCATGATTAACATAACCCGATCAAATAAAATTCTAAACAATTATGTAAAAGTTTATTTTTATGTACATTTCAATCATTAATGAATTTAACATAAAAGTATTTTTTTAATCTAAATAAAGCATAGTTAAAAAACAAAAACCTAGAAGTTATAAAAAAATTATTTTTCATTCATTAATGAATGAATTCGTATGAATCATCTGGTATAAAAAATGATTTTTTAAATTACAAAAATGATAATTTTTTTAAAAAATATTTTATTAATAAAAATATATATATATTTTGGAAACGGCCCCTAAATTTAAGGAAAGTGGTTTCTAATTTTATATAATTTAATTAAAACAAATACTAATATGCCCTTATATAATGATTGATCCATAATTGTTCTCGCGTTCTCAACCTTTTAGGCGTTCTCATTTGATCTTTTCCCTATATATATATATATATATATATATATATATATATATATATATATATATATATATATATATATATATATATATATATATATATATACACTAGTCGTTTCCCGAGCAAAGCGGCGGCGGCAATTAGTTTTTTTCGGCAATATGTTTGTTTTACAATAATGTTATGTTCCAAAAGAAAGTAAATGTTCAAGATAATAGAATCCAACTTTAACGTTATTTTTGACATGACACATCAAAGTTATCTAACATTAATAAGATGATAATCTTCTCCATAAATTTTGCTTGTGTGTTTGATGCTTACTAAGATGGTATCTTTTATATAATTTTCAAAATCTAAAGTTATCTAACATTAATAGCCAAATTTCAATGGCATGGTCACATAATAAATTTTTTAATTAAACCAAAAATTTAACCAAGTTATATTGATTTTACAAAAGTGATTTGAATACAAAGGGTTAGAAAGTTAATCGAGCAAAACAGAATGATTATTCTCTAAGAAAAAAAATTGATTCAAAGCATCTCCATAAAAACAATCAAAAACAACATTTACACAACTAAAAATAACCTTTTCCAATATCTCTATTTTTCATTCCCCAAGACACAAAAAAAACAAAAAAAAAAAAACGAAATATGTCCCAATTTATAGACCACATCTTAGGAAAGCCAAATATCATAGTCCCTCTTGTACTATCCATGAAAATCTCTTTATCTTCCCCCTTAATTTAACTTTACAATTGAAACATCTTACGAAGCAGTCTCTTTAACATTTTCCTGTAAACACACATCCATCAAATCAAAAACATCATCCAATTATAACAATATACTTTAAATACCCATGTTTTGAAAACCAGACCGGACCGGCTGGTTCAACCTGTTTAACCGGGAACCGTCCCGAGTCTGGTTCTTAAAGGCCAAAAAACCACTCGTGCTGTAAACCGGTAAAAACCGGTCCAGCTGAACCGGTAAAACTGAGAATTTTAAAAAAATATTTTTTTCTATTTTTTATATAATTCAAATTAATAATAATATATTTATGACATCATCCAGTTTTTACGGTTTTTGAGACCGGTTGGACCAGTTGAACCATTGAACCGGTAAAACGTCTAGTTCGATCATCGATCCGGTTTTCAAAACCATGTTAAATAACCATGACTCCCACTTGCATCATAAACTGTCTGTCAAGATTCAAAAAGCACAACTATCCTTTATTATATTATTATGCTCTTCGACGAAGGAAAAAGTGTAAAGATTTGATCAACCGGGCAATTCGATACCAAAACCGCCAATTCTTGAACCATATGTCATCGCCTCTGCCATGCCAGACACACATGCACACTCAAATAGACGAACACAATCACATACACACAAAACAACTATAACCACACATAAGTTGTATGTGTGAACAAATTTGGTCCCTGTGTCTGCTTTCAAAGTACAATGCCTTGGTTGGGGTAAAAAAAACATTGACATGATCAATTGTTAAAAATGCAGCAGCACCAAAAAAAAAATAAAAAATGTACAGTTAGTTGCAAGAAACTTAGAAGCAACTTTTAAAAACAAAAAATACATGAGCAGCGCCATTTGGATCATGTGCAAAAAGCTAAACACCAACTTTATTACTAATTATGAATAAACAATTACAAGTAACACAAATGGGATTCAACTGATGTTAACAACATACAAATCTCAATGTCATTTTTGTTTTAAAAAGAATAGACACAGTTTAAATACTTGTATCTATGTTTGACTAATAACGAAGATTTAAAAGCAACTATTGCCTTATTTTGGTAATTTTCTTTTTCCATTAATATATTTCCCAAGCCACATGAAACTCACAAACAGTAAAAATATATTGTTTCTTTTGAGAAGTTTAACAAAACAATGTAATTTACATTTGGCAAGTTAGTTGCACCGTCAATGTCGGAGATCGAAGTCTCCTAAAAACCCAGGGGGAAAAAAATAAGCCATATGATGGAATTAAAGTAGGGGTAAATGCAAATAAATTGTGTTAATAGAATTGGCTTTCCTACCACAGACATGTCCTTGTAATCAGAACATATCATGAAACATCTGAACCTGCCCCTCTAATCACATATCATGAAACCTCGCCCCCTTTAAGAATGAAAAAAGGTAGAACATGATGAACTTTCCATGATGCATAATCTGCATTTCCAGATCACTAATGTTAGAAAAGGCACACCATATATTATAAATAGATCACTAAACTTAGAAAAGGCACACTGTTACTTTAAAATATTTGTGTGATGTCATCTCTAAAACACATAAACGAAAATAAGAAGAAAATATACTTAGATGAACTGCAAAAAGAACACCATAAATAAACAAAGAGATTCTAAAATATCATGTTCAAGTTTGACCAGAAACAACTTCAACTACAGTTCAATATTTCAAAATATTTTGCTAACCTTCTCAGAAGAGCTGCCATTTTAATGCATTTACATGAGATGGTTGACTATTTTAGTTGAGTGAAGATGAGATGCTATAAACCTGTAAAAAAATTGATGGTTGTAAAACAAACGTATATCCATAGTTGACAACAAATAAAAGGAATTGCTAGATTGTTGCATCCATCCATATCTAAAAAATAATCCATAAAAAATCAAAACAGTAGAATACCTTATTTCATGATTATTAATTCAGATCCATCATCCATCTTCCAGCCTCTGAAATCCTTCAATACTGATCCATCGCCATTCTTCCAACCATGAAAAAACCTAGGATAAAAAATCAGAACAAAAAGAACCACATATCTTAAAAGGGAACACGAATCACCAGTCGAGAGGGGTAAATCAAAATTCAATATTTGGAAGAAAAAAAAAGAACCAGATAACACAAATATGTTGTGTGTGTGTGTATATCCAATATATTTTAAAAAATATCACCAAGTCACAAGAGAGATGGATAGAAGTTTCAAATCTTCAACATTGATATGGAATATATCTTCAAGAAAAACCAAATAATGATTTCGATTTCTCATGATCGATGGTCTCACAAAGTCATATTCTATTCCGGGGTTGGACTGGAAGATCGAAATGGAAGCCATCAAAGTCAAAAATCCTGCAACATTGGCTAATCATGTTATAAAAAAAATTATATTAGAGAGCATATTTTGAATAAATGGATCAAATAGAGTGGAGAATTGATGGAATATCAGAATAGGGTATTCAAATATTTCGACTAATGGTGGTGATGGCGACAACTACTTGTAGCATGGCAGAAATGGTGGCGTAATTGTTGTGGTCGTCGGCTGGTGGCTAAAGAAGAAAGAGGGTAGAGGTGAGAGTGATACCTTAGGTAGTGTTTTACCAGGAGATCAGAGATCTATACACCAATGAGACCTGCGAAGATGGATAACAAAAAAAAAAAAAAAAAAAAAAAAAAAAAAAAAAAACTTTTTAGATTTCTATGGCTATTGAATAACACCACGGTTCATCCTCTACGTCTTGTGGTCATCAACAGATGTCTACAAAATAAAAATAAAAGTGGAATGTGAAAAGAGGCAAATTTAAGTTCGAGATCAAGTTTACCTGGATAGAAATGATGAGTAGTCCCCATGTAATTTTGCAAGTCAGAAGCGTATAGGATTTTATGCCCTTCCCCCAAAAGTTTCAGAGAAGAGATGAGGCAAAGATGGCGGTTTTGGAGAGGTGTCAAGAGTGAAGGACACCAGAGATGATGCCAATTGAGCTCGTGGCGGCAGGTAGTAACACCGACAGCTTGTAGTGACGTCCTTGGTGGCGGTAATGGTAGGAGGTAGGGTTTTTAGAAAGATTATGTTGATAGTAATTGTGAGAGGGGATGGTGGATTTTAAAGATATCGTATAAGAAATGTTGACAACGCATGGAGCGCTGGTGCGTCGTTGATGGTTGTAAGGGTGAGGACGGGAGAGGGTGGAAGTGAGGCCGGAGAGGGAAAAAAGTGGGATTATAGAGGTAGGAGGCGAGGATGGAGATGCTATGTAAATGTATTTTGACTATTTTCTGTTCGATGATTCAATTAGGCGGATTTCAAGGAATTGCCGATTCAAATTATAACTGAATTTTGAAGAGTACGTGAAGATAAGGAGATATAAGAGGAAAGACGACGTTAGTTCAATAAAAAAGAGATTAGGCATTTGATGGTTGTACTCGTAGCTTAATGGTTTGGACGTCTTAAATCTATTTCTACAAATAGTAAGGTTTGTATAATATATATATATATATATATATATATATATATATATATGTGGAAAAGTTGCCTCCAAAATTAGCAAGTGGCAAATAGTTCAGGGGTTATTTCAGTAACTTATCATTTACTATTCATAGTTTGACTATGAATAGTAATATATATGTGAATGAAAGAATGGACGGTGAACTCTTTTGTTAGGCGCATTCAAAATTTGACTATGAATAGTATATGTGAAATTGAATAATTTGAAGGCGCATATATAATTAATAGGCGCCTACAATTTGGACGGCATTTTATTTTGCAATTGGTATTCTCTTTGGCTATAAATAGCCTGAGCCAGAGAAGTTTCAGAAAACAACCAAAAAATCATCCAAGTATATATAAAAAAGCATTACATATATATACTGATACACCACCGTGTATTTTAGCTCTCCCACTCTATTTTGTAATCTCTTTCATAATCCCTGTAAACACTGCAAATTATAGTGAATTGTTTCTCGGCTTCCTCCGCCCGTGGTTTTTTCCCGATTTGGGTTTCCACGTAAATTCCTGTGTCTCTATTCTATTTATTTTATTCGTATTACGTTGTGATTATTACGCTTTGATAATTTTTGATCCCATTCCGCATTGAGCTAATATTATTTAAGTCAATTTGGATCCGTCGTATTTTACAACAATTGGTATCAGAGCATCCGGGTTGTGATATTAGCTCGTTGGGATCATTTTATCAAGTAATTAATCATGTCTTCGGTAAAATACGATATTCCACTACTGGATCGTAACACCCGATTTCCGTTGTGGCAAGTAAAGATGAGAGACATTCTCATTCAGATGGATTTACACAAGGCGCTCTTGGGTTTCAATATGATGCCCGATACATGGACCGAAGAAGAAAAGGAGATGAAAGATCTGAAGGCTTTATCCCAGATTCGTTTGCACTTGTCAAACGATGTTTTGCAAGATGTTCTAAAAGAAACGTCAGCGACTTCTTTATGGCTAAAGTTGGAGCAACTGTTGATGACCAAGAGCTTACCAAACAAGTTGCATTTGAAGCAACGGTTGTTCAATCTCAAGATGATTGAAGGAGGCTCTTTAGCTGAACATATATCCACATTTAAAGAGTTAGTAAATAACTTAGAGAATATGGATGTTCAGTATGAAGATGAAAACTTGGCTCTATTCTTACTATCGTCGTTGCCAGAATCCTATAGCCATTTTCGTGATACTATTATCTATAGCCGTGACACTCTAGTTTTAGATGAAGTCTATACAGCTTTGGATTCAAAAGAGAAGATGAAGCATATTACTGGTGGTGGTTCAAGTGATGCTAAAGCCGAAGGTTTGAATGCCAGAGGAAGAACAACAGAGAGAAGTAGAACTTCTCAATATTTCAACAGAACCAGATCCAAGTCAAAAGGCAAACGAAAGTTTTGCAACTATTGTCACAAGAAGGGACATGTGCTTGAAGAATGCTTCAAGTTGAAGAACAAAGAAAAAGAGAAGACGGCAGCAAATGGTAAACAAGCTAGCACTTCGGGTGAAGCCGATCTAGCTGAGGTCGAAGGTATTGGAGAACTTTTGACAGTTTATTCAGATAAACTGGATTCCACTGGTGATTGGATACTCGACTCTGGTTGTACTTTTCATATGTGTCACAACAAAAGTTGGTTTTACACATTTGAAAAGGTTAACCAGGGCTATGTGTTGATGGGTAACAATACTACATGTCCAGTTCTTGGACATGGTTCAGTCAGGATCCGTATGTTTGACGGAGTTATTCGAACCATGGGGGATGTTAGATATGTTCCTGACCTCAGAAGAAACTTGTTATCTCTCAGTTCCTTTGACAAAAAGGGATACGAGTTTGCTGGTAAAGGTGGAGTTCTCAGGGTATTCAAAGACGGTTCCGACAAACTGAGAGCCGAACGAAAAACCTCAGATCTTTACTTTCTTGACGGGCAAACAATTTCGAGTGATGCTGGTGTTGTGTCAAAGTCTTTTTCTGATCCAGATCAGTCCCATCTTTGGCACCTTCGACTCGGCCATATGAGTTTTCAAGGCATGTCAGAATTGAGTCGAAGAGGTTTACTTGGTCAACAAAAGATTGTTGATTTGGATTTCTGTGAAGACTGTGTATATGGCAAGGCAAAACGAGTAAGGTTTGCAAGTGGTATCCATACAACGAAAGGACCACTTGATTACGTTCACTCGGGTTTGTGGGGACCGGCTCGAGTTGCTTCAAAAGGTGGAGCTATTTATATGCTCACTATTATTGATGATTTCTCCAGGAAGGTGTGGTCTTTCTTCTTAAAACATAAAGGAGACGTTTTCTCTACCTTCAGAAATTGGAAAGTTCAGGTTGAAAAGCAATCAGGTCTGGTGGTAAAGTATCTTCGTACGGATAATGGACTTGAGTTTTGCATTACTCGACATCGCACAATAGTCCATTCACCTCAACAAAATGGTGTAGCTGAAAGGATGAATCGCACCATTATGGAGAAGGTCCGGTGTATGCTTTCTAATTCCAAATTGCCAAAGTCTTTTTGGGCGGAGGCTGCTTCGACTGCTTGCTATGTTATCAACCGATCACCGTCACGAGCAATCGAGAAGAAAACTCCGTTTGAGTTATGGTCCGGTAAACCTGCCAATTATTCAGATTTAAAACCATTCGGATGTCCAGCGTATGCACGAGTTGACAATGGGAAGCTAGAACCAAGAGCAATCAAATGCGTTTTTCTTGGGTACAATCAAGGTGTAAAGGGTTACAAGTTATGGAGCTTTGATTTGAAGAAAATTATCATCTCAAGAGATGTTACTTTTGATGAGTCTGCTATAATTCAACCAGTTGCTGACTCTTCTAAAAGAACAGATGCATCAGATGTATCATCCGAAGCAAATAAAGAGAATGCTCAAATGGAGGTGGAGCTTCCTAATTCACCTACCACTAATCAGAGTACAAATCAGCATCAAGATTCTTCTTCGTCGGATGAGCATGTTGTTGGTGAAGATTCAACACCTTCACAACCACAAGCTACTACTCCAAGCATTGCAAGAGATAGACCGAGAAGACAGATTATTCCTCCGAAGAGGTATGCTGAATCTGATTTGGTTGCCTATGCTTTTATTGTTGCTGATAATATTGAGTCCGCAACGGAGCCTACGAATTATGACGAGGCTATCAAATCTGAAGACTCAAATGATTGGATGCTCGCTATGCAAAATGAGATGGAATCCTTGCAAAGAAACAGTACTTGGAATTTAGTTCCTATTCCGAAAGGGAAGAGACCAGTTAAATGCAAGTGGGTCTACAAGCTCAAGGAACCTGTCAACCCAAATGATAAACCAAGATACAAAGCTCGGTTAGTAGCTAAAGGCTACAGTCAGATTCCTGGTATTGATTACACTGACATTTATTCCCCAGTTGTCAAACATACTTCCATTCGTGTATTGTTGGGGTTAGTTGCTTCTAACGATTTTGAGTTAGAACAACTTGATGTGACTACAGCTTTCCTAAATGGTGAGCTAGAGGAAGAGATTTTTATGCAACAACCTGAAGGTTTTGTAGTTCCTGGAAAGGAGAACTACGTATGCAAGTTGAACAAATCTCTTTATGGCCTCAAGCAGTCTCCTAGACAATGGTACAAGAGGTTCGATTCTTTCATGACCAGTCACAAATTCAGCAGGTGCACCTATGATAGCTGCGTTTATTTCAAGAAAGGTGACAATGGTTCAAAGATCTACTTACTCTTGTACGTGGATGACATGTTGATTGCAGCAAAAGATATGAAGGAGATTCAGAAGTTAAAAGACCAGTTGAAAGCTGAATTTGAAATGAAGGACTTAGGAGCTACCAAAAAGATTTTAGGTATGGAAATTATTCATGACAGGAAGTCTAGGATCTTGCATCTTTCTCAGAAAAGTTATATTGAGAAAGTCCTAAGACGCTTCAGTATGCACGAAGCAAAGTCTGTCAACACACCTTTTGCAGCTCATTTCAAGCTATCATCCGCTTTGAGTCCTACTAATGAGACTGATATGGCTTACATGGCACGTGTTCCATACTCTAGTGTTGTTAGTTGGAAAGCCCAGTTACAGTCTACAGTTGCCCTGTCTTCTACCGAGGCAGAGTACATGGCGATTACAGAATCAGTTAAGGAAGATATCTGGTTGAAGGGGTTATTTGGAGAACTCGATGATAGAATAAAGGTGACCACAGTTTTCTGTGACAAGCAGAGTGCTATCTTCTTGAGTAAAGATCAAATGTTTCATGACCGAACAAAGCATATTGATATTCGTTATCATTTTGTGCGGGATATCATTGAAAAAGGTGATTGTGTTGTGGACAAGATTCATACAGATTATAATCCCGCTGATATGTTCACTAAAAGTCTTCCTATAGCCAAGTTCAAATTATGTTTGGACATGGTGGGTGTTTCTGATTGCAGTTGAGCCTGAAGGCTCGTAGGTGGAGGAAGTATTATTTATTTTTCGGAAACAATTTTTTCTCTATATAAAATTTGCAGGTTCTTATGGAAGTTTTAGAGTTTGATGAGCTATAGGTTTTGACTAATCGTAAAGCATGACTTGCTTAATTTTGATGTCAAGGTGGAGATTGTGGAAAAGTTGCCTCCAAAATTAGCAAGTGGCAAATAGTTCAGGGGTTATTTCAGTAACTTATCATTTACTATTCATAGTTTGACTATGAATAGTAATATATATGTGAATGAAAGAATGGACGGTGAACTCTTTTGTTAGGCGCATTCAAAATTTGACTATGAATAGTATATGTGAAATTGAATAATTTGAAGGCGCATATATAATTAATAGGCGCCTACAATTTGGACGGCATTTTATTTTGCAATTGGTATTCTCTTTGGCTATAAATAGCCTGAGCCAGAGAAGTTTCAGAAAACAACCAAAAAATCATCCAAGTATATATAAAAAAGCATTACATATATATACTGATACACCACCGTGTATTTTAGCTCTCCCACTCTATTTTGTAATCTCTTTCATAATCCCTGTAAACACTGCAAATTATAGTGAATTGTTTCTCGGCTTCCTCCGCCCGTGGTTTTTTCCCGATTTGGGTTTCCACGTAAATTCCTGTGTCTCTATTCTATTTATTTTATTCGTATTACGTTGTGATTATTACGCTTTGATAATTTTTGATCCCATTCCGCATTGAGCTAATATTATTTAAGTCAATTTGGATCCGTCGTATTTTACAACAATTGGTATCAGAGCATCCGGGTTGTGATATTAGCTCGTTGGGATCATTTTATCAAGTAATTAATCATGTCTTCGGTAAAATACGATATTCCACTACTGGATCGTAACACCCGATTTCCGTTGTGGCAAGTAAAGATGAGAGACATTCTCATTCAGATGGATTTACACAAGGCGCTCTTGGGTTTCAATATGATGCCCGATACATGGACCGAAGAAGAAAAGGAGATGAAAGATCTGAAGGCTTTATCCCAGATTCGTTTGCACTTGTCAAACGATGTTTTGCAAGATGTTCTAAAAGAAACGTCAGCGACTTCTTTATGGCTAAAGTTGGAGCAACTGTTGATGACCAAGAGCTTACCAAACAAGTTGCATTTGAAGCAACGGTTGTTCAATCTCAAGATGATTGAAGGAGGCTCTTTAGCTGAACATATATCCACATTTAAAGAGTTAGTAAATAACTTAGAGAATATGGATGTTCAGTATGAAGATGAAAACTTGGCTCTATTCTTACTATCGTCGTTGCCAGAATCCTATAGCCATTTTCGTGATACTATTATCTATAGCCGTGACACTCTAGTTTTAGATGAAGTCTATACAGCTTTGGATTCAAAAGAGAAGATGAAGCATATTACTGGTGGTGGTTCAAGTGATGCTAAAGCCGAAGGTTTGAATGCCAGAGGAAGAACAACAGAGAGAAGTAGAACTTCTCAATATTTCAACAGAACCAGATCCAAGTCAAAAGGCAAACGAAAGTTTTGCAACTATTGTCACAAGAAGGGACATGTGCTTGAAGAATGCTTCAAGTTGAAGAACAAAGAAAAAGAGAAGACGGCAGCAAATGGTAAACAAGCTAGCACTTCGGGTGAAGCCGATCTAGCTGAGGTCGAAGGTATTGGAGAACTTTTGACAGTTTATTCAGATAAACTGGATTCCACTGGTGATTGGATACTCGACTCTGGTTGTACTTTTCATATGTGTCACAACAAAAGTTGGTTTTACACATTTGAAAAGGTTAACCAGGGCTATGTGTTGATGGGTAACAATACTACATGTCCAGTTCTTGGACATGGTTCAGTCAGGATCCGTATGTTTGACGGAGTTATTCGAACCATGGGGGATGTTAGATATGTTCCTGACCTCAGAAGAAACTTGTTATCTCTCAGTTCCTTTGACAAAAAGGGATACGAGTTTGCTGGTAAAGGTGGAGTTCTCAGGGTATTCAAAGACGGTTCCGACAAACTGAGAGCCGAACGAAAAACCTCAGATCTTTACTTTCTTGACGGGCAAACAATTTCGAGTGATGCTGGTGTTGTGTCAAAGTCTTTTTCTGATCCAGATCAGTCCCATCTTTGGCACCTTCGACTCGGCCATATGAGTTTTCAAGGCATGTCAGAATTGAGTCGAAGAGGTTTACTTGGTCAACAAAAGATTGTTGATTTGGATTTCTGTGAAGACTGTGTATATGGCAAGGCAAAACGAGTAAGGTTTGCAAGTGGTATCCATACAACGAAAGGACCACTTGATTACGTTCACTCGGATTTGTGGGGACCGGCTCGAGTTGCTTCAAAAGGTGGAGCTATTTATATGCTCACTATTATTGATGATTTCTCCAGGAAGGTGTGGTCTTTCTTCTTAAAACATAAAGGAGACGTTTTCTCTACCTTCAGAAATTGGAAAGTTCAGGTTGAAAAGCAATCAGGTCTGGTGGTAAAGTATCTTCGTACGGATAATGGACTTGAGTTTTGCATTACTCGACATCGCACAATAGTCCATTCACCTCAACAAAATGGTGTAGCTGAAAGGATGAATCGCACCATTATGGAGAAGGTCCGGTGTATGCTTTCTAATTCCAAATTGCCAAAGTCTTTTTGGGCGGAGGCTGCTTCGACTGCTTGCTATGTTATCAACCGATCACCGTCACGAGCAATCGAGAAGAAAACTCCGTTTGAGTTATGGTCCGGTAAACCTGCCAATTATTCAGATTTAAAACCATTCGGATGTCCAGCGTATGCACGAGTTGACAATGGGAAGCTAGAACCAAGAGCAATCAAATGCGTTTTTCTTGGGTACAATCAAGGTGTAAAGGGTTACAAGTTATGGAGCTTTGATTTGAAGAAAATTATCATCTCAAGAGATGTTACTTTTGATGAGTCTGCTATAATTCAACCAGTTGCTGACTCTTCTAAAAGAACAGATGCATCAGATGTATCATCCGAAGCAAATAAAGAGAATGCTCAAATGGAGGTGGAGCTTCCTAATTCACCTACCACTAATCAGAGTACAAATCAGCATCAAGATTCTTCTTCGTCGGATGAGCATGTTGTTGGTGAAGATTCAACACCTTCACAACCACAAGCTACTACTCCAAGAATTGCAAGAGATAGACCGAGAAGACAGATTATTCCTCCGAAGAGGTATGCTGAATCTGATTTGGTTGCCTATGCTTTTATTGTTGCTGATAATATTGAGTCCGCAACGGAGCCTGCGAATTATGACGAGGCTATCAAATCTGAAGACTCAAATGATTGGATGCTCGCTATGCAAAATGAGATGGAATCCTTGCAAAGAAACAGTACTTGGAATTTAGTTCCTATTCCGAAAGGGAAGAGACCAGTTAAATGCAAGTGGGTCTACAAGCTCAAGGAACCTGTCAACCCAAATGATAAACCAAGATACAAAGCTCGGTTAGTAGCTAAAGGCTACAGTCAGATTCCTGGTATTGATTACACTGACATTTATTCCCCAGTTGTCAAACATACTTCCATTCGTGTATTGTTGGGGTTAGTTGCTTCTAACGATTTTGAGTTAGAACAACTTGATGTGACTACAGCTTTCCTAAATGGTGAGCTAGAGGAAGAGATTTTTATGCAACAACCTGAAGGTTTTGTAGTTCCTGGAAAGGAGAACTACGTATGCAAGTTGAACAAATCTCTTTATGGCCTCAAGCAGTCTCCTAGACAATGGTACAAGAGGTTCGATTCTTTCATGACCAGTCACAAATTCAGCAGGTGCACCTATGATAGCTGCGTTTATTTCAAGAAAGGTGACAATGGTTCAAAGATCTACTTACTCTTGTACGTGGATGACATGTTGATTGCAGCAAAAGATATGAAGGAGATTCAGAAGTTAAAAGACCAGTTGAAAGCTGAATTTGAAATGAAGGACTTAGGAGCTACCAAAAAGATTTTAGGTATGGAAATTATTCATGACAGGAAGTCTAGGATCTTGCATCTTTCTCAGAAAAGTTATATTGAGAAAGTCCTAAGACGCTTCAGTATGCACGAAGCAAAGTCTGTCAACACACCTTTTGCAGCTCATTTCAAGCTATCATCCGCTTTGAGTCCTACTAATGAGACTGATATGGCTTACATGGCACGTGTTCCATACTCTAGTGTTGTTAGTTGGAAAGCCCAGTTACAGTCTACAGTTGCCCTGTCTTCTACCGAGGCAGAGTACATGGCGATTACAGAATCAGTTAAGGAAGATATCTGGTTGAAGGGGTTATTTGGAGAACTCGATGATAGAATAAAGGTGACCACAGTTTTCTGTGACAACCAGAGTGCTATCTTCTTGAGTAAAGATCAAATGTTTCATGACCGAACAAAGCATATTGATATTCGTTATCATTTTGTGCGGGATATCATTGAAAAAGGTGATTGTGTTGTGGACAAGATTCATACAGATTATAATCCCGCTGATATGTTCACTAAAAGTCTTCCTATAGCCAAGTTCAAATTATGTTTGGACATGGTGGGTGTTTCTGATTGCAGTTGAGCCTGAAGGCTCGTAGGTGGAGGAAGTATTATTTATTTTTCGGAAACAATTTTTTCTCTATATAAAATTTGCAGGTTCTTATGGAAGTTTTAGAGTTTGATGAGCTATAGGTTTTGACTAATCGTAAAGCATGACTTGCTTAATTTTGATGTCAAGGTGGAGATTGTGGAAAAGTTGCCTCCAAAATTAGCAAGTGGCAAATAGTTCAGGGGTTATTTCAGTAACTTATCATTTACTATTCATAGTTTGACTATGAATAGTAATATATATGTGAATGAAAGAATGGACGGTGAACTCTTTTGTTAGGCGCATTCAAAATTTGACTATGAATAGTATATGTGAAATTGAATAATTTGAAGGCGCATATATAATTAATAGGCGCCTACAATTTGGACGGCATTTTATTTTGCAATTGGTATTCTCTTTGGCTATAAATAGCCTGAGCCAGAGAAGTTTCAGAAAACAACCAAAAAATCATCCAAGTATATATAAAAAAGCATTACATATATATACTGATACACCACCGTGTATTTTAGCTTTCCCACTCTATTTTGTAATCTCTTTCATAATCCCTGTAAACACTGCAAATTATAGTGAATTGTTTCTCGGCTTCCTCCGCCCGTGGTTTTTTCCCGATTTGGGTTTCCACGTAAATTCCTGTGTCTCTATTCTATTTATTTTATTCGTATTACGTTGTGATTATTACGCTTTGATAATTTTTGATCCCATTCCGCATTGAGCTAATATATATATATATATATATATATATATATATATATAATCATGACAAACGATGTTAAAGGAAGTGATTGTTGGTAATTTTTTTGTGCAGCTAACAAGACAGCCTCTGTTCTTCAGAGGAACGATTCCTCAGCCAAAAAAGCATACTTTATGGCAAGCAACCTCAGATAAAATTAATTTACTTTTTATAAATGTTCAAGCAACCTCAGCCAAGAAAGCATGCTGTATGTTTTTAGTATGTTTATGTATATTTTTTTGTAATTTTTTCCTTAAAATTCTGTTTTTATCCTGAAAATTCAATAAAAACCTCTCAGTCTTCAGTTCACATATGTTAATATTTTTCTGCAGGCTAGCCTTGTGACAACACACATTCCTAGAAGCTTGTATGTTGGCAGGTTAGTATTTATTTCTTGCATTTAAATCAATATATTTTTTCCAGAGAGTATATAAATATTTAACACATTGGTTATCTCTCACAGGCATTCAATTGTCAGAGAAATTGCTTTGATGGTTCTAGTAGCATATTTGTCCTACATGTTGGCTGAGGTAATGCTTATGCCAATATGCATTTTTGAAATCTGTTAAATAATTAATGTGGTAGATATGATTGTAATTTGTTGTTTGGTAAAACCCCAAAAATAGCTTATTCTAGCTTATAAGTTAGCTTTTGATAAGCTCTTTTGAAAAAGATTTTGAGAAGCCTATGGAGCCTTTTAAAAAATATTCCAAACATACCCCTTAATTATATGCAACGCTAATTTTTATTTAAATATCCAACTGTCCATTTATATCATCTTACATTTGCAATCTACCTTATCAATTCATCTACTTTAGCCATCAGGTGCAGTAAAAGCATGCAACACAAATTGAAAAAGGATCAGACGTGTTGAAGGATATAATATACAGAAGGGTAATTTGGTCAATTATGTACTAATTAGTAGTATTTTTGCTACAGGTGGGGTTAATCACACATTTTTAGAAATATTCATAAAAAATGACGACTCTACCCTCTACATTGTTGAAGTCACAATTGAAAATGGTAAGAAATTGCAACTATGTTGTTATTATGTGTAAACTTTTTTACACATCTCTATTCTCTATTATTGGTTAAAAAGAAAAACACAAATACAATTCTTATATTGTTGACCTTTAACATTTTTAACCAGTTTATTTCAGAACCTGAAACCTTCTTAGCTTAACATTTTATCCATAATCAAAACAATTCTGAACTAATATGTTATGTTTAAATCATTATTAGGCTGGGTGAAAAAACTGCAGAAAAAAGTGATATAACTTCTGCTTATTTGAAGAACATCCAATTTTTGGAAAATTCAGGAAAAGTGAGACAGAAGACCATGTTCGTTCCAATTGGTTAAAACACTGATGTAATTTGTAGGCATTTCATATTTTCTGTTGATCGAAGAAATACTGACAAATACATATTTATAGAAATATAAATACATATTTTTATGTTTAAAAAATATAGATACATTTTTTAGAAGCATAAATACATATATATATATATATATATATATATATATATATATATATATATATATATATATATTAATGTATAAATATATATTTTACGTTTTCAAAAGTATGAACACATTTTTAGAAGCATAAATAAAAATTATTAAACCTATAATTAATTTTTTTACAAGTATAAATACATATTTTTAGATATATAGAAATATAAATATGTATTGTACTTATATATATATATATATATATATATATATATATATATATATATATATATATATATATATATATATATATATATATATATGTTCAAATAAGAACATTTGAAAACATTTTTTAATTAGATTAATACAAAAGCCCCCACCCCACCCCACTCTCTCTGTACTCTTTCTCTCTAAACATATCTCTCTTGTCGGAACCACAGAAAGGTTGCCAGAACCTCCGAAATGTTGCTAGAACCACCAAAACATCGCTGGAACCATCGGACGACGCCTCTTCACTCTCTCTGGATCTGCTTGTCCGCCACCTTCTTCCACCTTTCACCGTTAGAAAAAACCTCCTGGCCTTTGTTCTTCTTGAATCGTCACCAATGTCGGTGACCTAGTTTCACAAGACGACAACGATTCTAGCGAATCGGACGATCAGGAGTATAACGAGGAGGAAGAAAACGATGTTGAGTCGGATGAAGAAGAATGTTCTGATAATCAAGGTTTGTTTTCTTGTTCATATTATTAGAAATGCGCAAGTATATGATTGGCTCTGATATGATCAACTCTTTAAAATTGAGAATAAATTGTACCAACTATTTGTTTCAATTGAATTACTTCTATCGGTAGATTGGTGTAATCAATCGCATTGGTAACTAATTGCAAAAGTTGTAATATTTTGGTTGATGGTTGAACTGTAGCACCAAGAATAATGCGACTAATATCTGTTCTTGACTGCTAAATTAGAATTCCCAATCCCTCCATTTCAGCAAAAGTGCTAACACTTCAATTTATGTGTTACACAAGTTCTTTACACTTTCAGAGTTGATATAGACTAGATATTGTTTTAGCCAAATTGCTTACTGCACTATTTTTTATGCTAGGTAGGCTAATATCTGTTTATTTTGACCTAATTTTACGTTTTCAATCTAAATGCATTTTTGCATGTTCCGGGTTTAATATATCCAGAGTGGAAAATGCAATGGGTCAAATGATTCTTACTTGCTCTTATTGTGAAGTTATATGGTCAACTATGGTACTCTAAATATGATAGCAAAAGGGGGAAATGAGCCTTGCACACATAGGTGTTCGACTAAATGTTTGAAAGAACAGCTTTGCCTAAATCAAACCCTCTGACATCACCTAGTGTACTTGATGACAAAGTGATACCTGATCTCTACGACCTTTTTATCTTAAAAGAATTCCACCAAAGCAGTTGGGCCTTAGTCATTTACAATATCTGTCTTATTTAGTCAAAGGTAATCCTATGATTTCTAACAGCTTTTAAATTAATTATGATATGGTGGAAATTAAGCTATTAATGGTTTACAGGTTTTGGATTCTTTGGGAGAGTCGATTCCCTGTGTAAAACTAACTTTACTGTAACTTCTTGCAACAATACTCATAGTTGTACACATGTTGAACTTCTTACAAATGGATTTCCATGTACAACCACTTCCAACAATACAAGTATTATACAGAATTTAGGTATGAATCTTGATATTTCAACACAAAATGTCAATTTAGCTTATTTTCAAGCACTTAAAGACTACATATTTGAACAGATAGGTGTATTGGGCTTAACCATCAAGTCCTTGATAGAACACCAAAAGTGATTTAAAAGCTATTATGATCAATTTTCCCAAATTTGTCCTCCAACTTCTAAAATTCGTGCAAGTCAATAAGAACACCTAAAAATCATGAGACTTAGTTTTTTGGAAATATTAGTGTGTCTAGTTTCTTCAAACTTTGAATCACATTTCGAAATTCCAAATCCTTAAGGGGTAAAATTGGCAATCTTCTCAGGTTGGTCCATGCTGTCACAGATTTCATGCATTGTCTTCAAAAAATCATAATAAATTCATCAAAACTCCAAATGCCAAAATTCCAAAGCCTATAGTTAGATATTGATGTATAGTTTCCCACATATAAAGGGTCTGATGTAATTCATAATAGATTGGTACATTTTATTCCAAGAGTTTTGAGTGGTCCAGAAAGTGACAACTTAAAGTTACGAAATCTCTCCAAGTATGTGAAATCTTTCCCAAATCTCTCTAAGTATGTGAAATCTCTCCAAGAATATGAAATCTCTCCCAAATCTCTCCAAATATGTGAAATATCTCCCAAATCTCTCCAAGTATGTGAAATCTCTCCCAAATCTCTCCAAGTATGTGAAATCTCTCCCAAATCTCTCTAAGTATGTGAAATCTCCCCAAGAATATGAAATCTCTTCCAAATCTCTCCAAGTATGTGAAATCTCTCCCAAATCTCTCCAAGTATGTGAAATCTCTCCCAAATCTCTCCAAGTATGTGAAATCTCTCCAAAATCTCTCTAAGTATGTGAAATCTTTCTCAAAGTCTCTCTTAACTTTTTATAATCACTCGGAGCATCCCGACCTTTAATTTAGTCGAAAACAACTCGAAAACGGAAGTTTATGCGAAAAACAACTTTAAAGAGCCGAACCCTCTTAAGGAGCCGAACCTCTCATTAGAACCGAAACTAGCTTAAGAACCGAACTCATGAGGACCAAAACTGCCATGGACCGAGACCTCCACAAGAACCGAACCCGAAGGTCCCATCGGACCGAACTACCTTTCGCTTCTAGCCTACTTCGCCTTCGGTTCCTTTTGATGGCTTCGCCTGCGAGGCTCGGACCGAACCCTCCTCTCGGTTCTCATGCATCAACCGAACCATCCTCTTGGTTCTAAGCACCTAAGGACCGAACCTTCGGCCCTAAGCTCGGAATTTCGCAGATTTCACCATTTTTCCCGGTTTTCGACCCCGACTTCGTTTTAAGCTCGTTTTTCGTGATTTTAACGCGATATTTTCACCCAAACTCGTGTTTTGACTTAAGAGACCCTATATTATCATATGTTAATCACATTTTGAGGAGGGGGATCCTAAATTAAGTACAAAATCTTTTGGGTAAGATATGGTGTTGGATTGTTGACTTTATCTAGGGTATGACACAAGTTAACACCCATACCCTCATAGGACAACCCTCCGTCACTATTCCTCCCTACCTAGTCAACTATTTGTCTTTTGACACCCCTCCTCCAGCTGCATAGCTTCATCAAAAGCTAGAAACTCTCATATCACCTTCTACTTTACTCCCTCTCTCTCACCAAAAAGCAAACACCTCTCTCTCTCTCACTTTCCCTCTCTAGAACTCGAGATTTCAAGGTTGTTCTTGAGCTTTTCACTTCAGTCTTGGTAAGTAAATTCATCCTACATTTGAATACTCTACACTCCTTCACTCAAATCATGAATCTCTTATACAAATATCATCATATTTGTGCTTAGGATCTTTGAATCTTCAAGTATCTGCCAAGTGTTCTTCACTTGGAAACCTTTCTTCTTCCACCTTCATCTCAGGGAATAACTCAAGGTGAGTTCATACCCCCACATTTTCATGTTTTTCTTCAAATTTTAGGGGGAGAATACAAGTTAAAACACCAAAAATTTAACTAAACTCAAACATCAGCTTTCAACAGGAAAGTTTGGTTCCATTCACGGACTGTTTTGACCATCTTAAACTTAATATCTTTCAAAACTGTTTAATATGCAAATAGTTTAGGTTCTAACCTTTAAAATGACTACTTGCACATCTCCATACGATTTTTCTACGATTTATGGTGATTTTACAAAACTGACTATCATTTCACACAAGTTAGAGACATTCTAAAAATCATAATAAAAATTATTAATAAACTAGACACATTTTCTAAACTCTCAGAGTTTACGGATTCGGTTTTTGACTTCGTATGATTTTTCTATGACTTTTCTAAAACAATGTAGAAAAGTTAAAAGCAAGTTGACAGCTTACAATATTCATAACACTTTGTAACATGTTGAGCAAAGTGTAACCTTTGATGATTTTGTATTTTGCATGTGTTTATCTGTTGTGATATGTTTATATAACAGAAAATACTCTATCAAGTATAAGGGTCCTTTGTAATTACAAATAATGCAAGATAAAATATAATAAGTATAGTTATGCATTGGTTAAACTATTACATACACATGAAGGGTCTCACCACAATACTATCGGATTTTTAACTACTACACGATAAACTATAATAGGTATGGTTTAGGAAATTCGCGTCACTAATTTGGTACACAAAGGGGGATTTCACTCCCACCACAGAAAAGGTTCTTACTCAAACACTACACGTAAACTCGTTAACCAGAATTGTGAGACAACTCTTCAAATGTACTCTTAGAGTACGGGTTAGAAATTCCTGTAAGTTATAACCAGAATCTCTTGTAGGGAGAACGTGATAATTGTGTATAGATCTATATTGAGATTGACACCCCACACCTTGTTGCTAGCTACAGCGGGACCTGCAGGTCTATGGATGACAAAAGTCATAACAAATTTTAACGTCTGAAAAACGTTGTAACAGGTCATCCGGTTGTAGTATGGTTATAGCGACTCACATAGGGAGTTAACATCACTTAAAGTTTACGGGAAATCCTATTTTAAAAAGGATAACAAAAAGAGGTTTTATCTATTTAAAACTGCATTCTTCGTTTAAATTACGAACACACACTCATGTATTCGGTCTTGGGATTTAAGACTACATAATATTTTATAAGGAAAATATTGGATTTTTCTTGTGTATACATTACATTTTACCAATAAAGGTTTTTCCAACATTTCACCCAAAAGCTTATGAACTCACCAACTTAATTGTTGACACTCTTTCAAAACTACTTGTATTCTCAGGAAACCAGTGAAACAGGTAATCAACTGCTTTTGAGGATGGGACGCAAGACGTCAAATTATACATTTTTGTCATCATAATGTAATTGCTTTTGAAACATGTAAACTCATACTATGGTGTAACTTTTTCAATTATATTTATGATGGTTGTATTTACTATGCGCACTATTATGCTCGTTGTTGTGATACTATACATGAAGTCCTCCACCCCTGAACGTTTCCGTCATCCTTGGTTTGGGGGTGTGGCATCGGGAAAAGCAAGGATGCTCGAGAAGTGTCTTTTTGCCCATGATCATCAAACGAGAAAGATGAGAAGAAAGGAACAAGAAATTTACCTTCAAGATAACTGATAACGCTTGAAAGAGAGCTAAAAGAAGTAATAGAATATTGATAACCATTAACCCCTATTTAGGCGGATCATAGAGAATAGAAAATAGATTTGACAACATAATCATATATTTTGAACATATACAATTCTATCCGTTAGAGTTAGAATTTCAAATCCTTTATTTCTAGTTAATAAAATTATACATTTTAAATACTTGAAATTAATTCAATCACTTATCATTTTGCAGGCCAAGATCCTCAATCCTATCTAGGATCCCGGATCTCAAAAATATCAAAGGATCCTTAAACCTATCCAGGATCCCGGATTTTAAAAGAGTCTTAGGATCCCGTACATACATTAGGATCCATAATATCGCCAATATTATTTCCTAACAAGTTTAACGACTATATTTCTTGTTTATTTCTCACATGTGCAGAAATGGTCAACATAGGACTCATTCACAACGAATAATCAGTTCAATCAGGCTTAAAACCCGGGCATACTAAGTCAAAGCACGTTGCAAATACCAGTTCAGCAGGATCCAAGAAATCTCGGATTTATAGTTAGTTAACCTAGACTATAAATACACTTGTAAAACTCACACAACAGACACAATTACTTTATCGTTTGTAATCGTATTATCAAGCTCATCTCTATAATTCAAATCAATAAGATCATACAAGGCAGGTGATCATTATCACCTCCCAAAGTTTTATGCCGGAGATCCTAATAAGGATCAAGGGCTTTCCTTGTAAACCACAGCCTCTCATGCAATTTGGTTGATATCCATCTAGTTGATTTTTGACCAAAACATAATAATAATAAAAAAATCATAATATTTAACATCCAACTAAAACACAATCTAACAAAGAAACAATGCAAATCACATCAACATCTCTACTAAGAGATCACATTTCTTTTACTTTTCTTGATTTTTACAAGTGTTTCTGTCCATCAAAGACCAAACAACCAAATTTGCCTCTCTTTCTATCCCATCAACCGACCAAATAGTTCATCAAACCCCTTTATTTCCATGTCATCATCATATGTTTGCACTTTCGTTTCAAGTCCATTTCTTTTTAGATGCATTTGATATTTATGATGTAGTTTCCGAATTATACTCTTAGGAATGCTGTTTTGGGAGGGTACTGCTTTTGAGAATAGCCATGCAAGCTCGAAGCATAGTCCTACATTTTCTTTTTTCAGGTTCTTGGTCAGCAAAATGATAAGTGGTTGTTTGATATAATTCTTAACTGTCATTAACTATGTAGTCTGTGAAATACTCCACCACTTCCTGAAAATAGATTGAAAAATAAAAGATTCTTACAAGATTAATTATGCAAAAATCCAAGCATTAGGATATGTTTGGTAGGATGGAATAGAATGGAGGGAGTTTAAGAATAAGCATCATAACGAGTAATAGTCATTACATTCAATGATTATCTTTGGTTGGTAATTAGAATAAATCTCTTGGGATTTTGGTTCACCCCTACAATTTTGGTCAAATATATGATTAACTCTTTATAAAAAAACACTTAATGACTAAAAAAGAAATTTAACAAAAAGCAAGAGTCACATGCCTTCAAGAATGTTGCGATCCATTCCATTCCATGAGCCAAACAAATAGTTTTTTTCTTATTTCAAAGGAAGGAACAATTCCATTTCGTGTGCGATTCATTCATACAAAACACTACCTTACTATCAATCATAGTATTAAGTTAAAGAAGAATATATACGTTGATCATAACATCATTATCAACCTGCAATACTTGTTTCCGGGGAGTAATCCATCGGTTCAGTTTGCTCCGATAGAATTAAATCAGGGTCACAACACACCCTGTATTGATCTCCATCCAAATAGTTCCCCGAGCATTCATTCGGATGCAGCCTATAAAAAATAGAAGGCATGCTTATATAAATTCAAAATACAACATATAAATAACTTGAATATATTTTACGTCCTCGATCTGTGGAAAAACAACGCCATCCACCATATGATCCAACATCGAAACATTAACAGCTTTCAAACGCATACATCACCCGAATACAAACATGGGCTTTTAGCAACAACAATGTTCCCGCTAACAATTTTATGCTTATTACCACTCTCACTTCCCGACTCAGAATATTTCACAAAAAATTGACCATAGTTAAGCACCCTTTTTATCTAGGTAGCCCATCATATTTCTCCCGTGGCCGTGAGGTGCATATATCCGGGTTTTTTCTTAGTGGCCATGAGGTGCATATATCCGAGTTTTCTTAAACATGTCTGATACCTTGTTTTAGGGATGAGCATGGTGCGGTTCGGTGCGATTTTTGGCCAAAACCGAACCGAAAACCGCATCTTCGGTTTTTTGAAGTTTAGAAACCGCACCTTTCGGTTTTTATGCGGTTTTTTTCGGTTTATTGCGGTTCGTTTTTCATTGCGGTTTTTTGTCAGTTTTTTTGTTGGTTTTTGTTTTGCCTTTTTACTAAAACTTAGGTAACTCGACGACTTACATCGACTCGGATGAGGATTGCTTATCATTTCTAGGAGAAGAACCGATACCACCACCTCTTGGTTTGAAATCAAAAGTACATAACCATTCATCCAACATGTTTGAAATGCTTAATATAATACGAATTAAATATAATATTTGTTTTACAGGTAAATGCGACAATATCAATTAATGTATTCATAAAAATGATACTATCATCACTAGTACTCTTCATATTTAAATGTTCAAAAATGTCATAAACATTATTTGTTATTGTAAATATCACTAAATGTATGCTTAAAAATATACAATCATCATCTGATAGATAAGATAGGTATTTATATTTATAAAAAATTTTAATTGTCATGAGTTCTTGGTTCTTACAAATATTAACACTTTATATATATATATATATATATATATATATATATATATATATATATATATATATATATATATATATATATATATATATGCAGTGCGGTTCGGTTTTTTGCAGGTTTTGCAAAACTAAAAACCGCACCATCGGTTTTCATTTCGGCTTCGGTTTTTCCGGTTTTTTCTTTTTGTGGTTCGGTTTTTGCTCACACCTACCTTGTTTACATGAAAACTTTCAAGAAACAGCTCAAGATCGGGTTTGTACCCACATATTATTTCGAACTCCCAATGACATTGCACTTAAAGCTTCTATTGCCTTTAGGAGATTCATCAAGCTCTCGCATAGTAAGTTCAATGTTTTTTTTTTTTTTTTTTTTTTTTTTTTTTTTCAAAATTACTATCTTTGACTCCCTAGAATAGAAACAAAGATCATGAGTTAGTGGTTGATATAAAGCGGACAACACCTACTTATATAAAGAAATATCCAACTCCATGTTTTGTGTTTCAAATCTACACATACTTTGTCTAAATGATAATTTTACTATAACTCATGGTCCACGACAACTACACCTTTATCAGAGGCAGACGCACGATTTCATAGTAGGGGTATCATGAGAAATTTTAGTAGTGTCACGACAGTAGAAAAAAATCGAAAATTTTCAAAAGTCTTTTCACTTCGTCCCAAAAACTTGCCGGTTGCCACTACGGGCACCATAGTAAAACCGCCACTGACCTTTATACCCGTGTATCAAATTTGAAATGTCGATGGAACATCTTCATATCCACATATTTTTGTTACCTTTTTGCAAATTCAAACGAATTTGAGCAAGAAAAAATAAATCACTTTGCATGTTTAAACCTTACGTCGGGAATATTTTGAATTTCGTCTTTTTCAACACTCAAACTCTTCTTTGATGTAGCGAAGATCGGCCCATTTTTACAGCATGTTTTGTCACATTTCTAACGTTGCTGAAATCACCCATCTGATTTTAGATTTTAGTAGCATTAACTTTACCAAAGGTTGAGAACATCCACCCCGGATTTTCCCAAAACTAACTAGAAAAACCAAGTATTAGAAATGTTTATTGCCTTACGAATTCTATCCAAAAGAGTTTTCGACATCCTTTCGTGGATTCTGGTTTTTCTGCCCTCTCTCCGATCAATTGTGTTTGTAACCATAAATGCTCTCTAGATTTTTTTTTAAACCCGTAGAAAAGGGTCATGATAATTCAAATGTGCCCATGGTATATGGCTTTGAATGCATAACTTGAGGGCCTAATAAATAAATTTTAGAGGGAGTAAGTGTATCTTTCTCACAAAGGCAATGTTGGCGTCCAGTGAGACAGGGATAATCATGGTTTAATTTGTCCATGTGCTTCTTCTATCTAATCTATTGGACTATAACATTGGTTGAGAGAATGAAGTTCATTAAGCACATACACAATGGAGATGATCTCCATATCTCTAGGATTACGTAATTTAAAGAAATCATCATCTATTAGTGGGCCCAGGATGAACCCATGGTGCACAAACATACTTCAAAAAATATGCGTACCGGTGCACCATAGGATATATGCCCCAGCCTTTAAATTATACAACCTCGTAGAAAAGAAGATTAGCTTCATTATATATGTGCTAAATGAACTACATTCTGTCAAACAACGTTTATAGTCTAATAAAGTGGATAAAGAAGCATATAGAAATATTAGACCAGTCTTCTCTCTCATTGGAGGCCAACCTTATCTTATGAGAAAGATACAAATCGCTCCCTCTAAAATTTATTTCTTAGGCCCTCATGTTATGCATTCAAAAGTGCTTACTATTGGCGTATTTGGAATATCACGACAATTTTCTACGAGGTTTTTTATTTTTGTGGATGAAGACTCTTTAAAAATATCCAGAGATAACGTTTACGGTCACACACACGATTGATCCAAGAGATGAAATAAAAATCAGAATCCGTGAAAAGATATAGATCTCTTTTAGATGGATTACAAATATGCAATAAACATTTTCAATTCCTGCCTTTTTCTTTTAGTCAGTTGTGGGAAATTAGGTGTGGATGTTTTCAGCCTATGCTGACATTAATGTTGCTGAAATACGAAATCGTATGGGTAATTTCAACAGCATTAGAAATGTAGCAAAGAATGTTGCATAAAAGGTTCGGCCATTCTTCATCAAAGACGAGTTTGTGCGTGTCAAAAAAGACAATATTCAAAATAATATTCCCGACAGTGAGGTTAAACAGAACGAATGAAATATATCTTTTCTAATGAAATTAGGAAAATGTTGTTTGAATTTGCAAAAAAAAAAGCAACAAAAATATATGGATATGAATATGTTCCATCGACATTCCAAATTTGATATGCGGGTATAAAGTTGTAGTTGTCGTGGACCATGACTTATCAGCAAGAATGATCACTAACACCAAGTATGTGTAAATTTGAATCACAAAACATGGATCGAATATTCTTGATATAAATAGGGATCGACCACTTTATATCAACCGCCAACTCATTATACTTCTTTTTATCTCTTGGGGTCAAAAATATTAATTTTGAGAAAAAACTGGGAGAATCATTGAACTTACAGCTTACTACATGAGAGCTTGACGAATCCACTAAAGGCAAAAGAGGTCTTAAGAATCGTGATCGTTTCAATTTTGCTAGCCGCTGAATCTGTAAAACTGGAGGAATCATACAGCCATTTCTTTTAGATTGATGATATAAGTGACCTTCAGAATGTGATGATTAAACCGCACCCAGTTAGTGAAATATGTTATATTATAAAGGTATTGATGATACTGAAGATGCATACATATTATTGATCTTTACAGTGGCTATTATAGCCAATTACATACATGGAATGGAGCTAATTGAGGAGCAATTACAGGAAAGTATTAATACTAATATGACAGCATATATACAGTGAGATGACAGCTAATGAATATACATATATAAGCTTTATTTTGTGATCTTGGAGATATTCGTAATACACCCCCGCAAGATGGAGGATCCATCGGAGACTCCAATCTTGGAACGAAGAGATAGAAAGACCGTGCGCCCCAAACGCTTGGTGAGAGCATCAACAAGTTGATCGGAGCAGTTGATATGTAGAACTCGTAACGAGCCGTCTTGCACCCGTTCATGCACAAAATGGTAGTCTAAGGCAACATGCTTCATCCGGGAGTGATATACTGGATTGGCGCATACATACGTGGCACCAGTGTTGTCACAAAGCAAGGTAGGTGGTGTAGTGGATTTTAGACCAAGATCATGTAACAGATGTTGAACCCATGTGACTTCAGCAGCAGCATTAGCTAATGCCTTGTACTCAGCCTCGGTTGACGAACTAGAAACCGATTTTTGACGTGCTGAATGCCAAGAGATGATGTTGGATCCAAGGTATATAATGTATGTTGTCGTAGATCGGCCACCATTGGTTACAGCTCCCCAATCAGAATCTGGGAAGGCTTTAAGATCTAGATTAGACCATTTGTTTAGAAATAGGCCATGATGAATGGTGCCTTTAAGGTAGCGAATGACTCTTTTTAACGCTTGCCAATGGGTCTGTGTGGGTGAAAGCATAAATTGAGAGAGACGACTGACCGCAAAGGACACATCAGGTCTAGTAAACGCGAGGTATTGTAAAGAGCCCACAAGTTTCCGGTAAGGTGTTGGATCAACGGTTGGGGAGCCATCTACGGGTGTGAGAACAATTGATGAATTTAAGGGGGTAGCGACATCTTTTGCACCATCCATGCGAAATTGAGGTAGGAGGTCTTGGATATGCCGATGTTGGGAGAGGAAGAGGCCATGGGAGTTGGAATGACCTCAATCCCTAGGAAATTGTGAAGAGGTCCAATGTCTTTGATGGAGAAACGAGAGGCAAGAGTTTTAGTGAAGTGAGTGAGAAAAGAGGGATTGTTTCCAGTTAGGACAATGTCGTGCACATAGACCATGAAATAACATGTTATTCCATTACGATTGTAGATGAAAAGGGAAGCATCGACCATTGATTTACGAAAACTAGAATTAAGTAGAAATTGTGTAAGTTCCATGTACCATGCTCTTGGAGCTTGTTTAAGCCCTTAGAGAGATTTTCGTAGCTTGCAGATGTGATTTGGAAATTGAGGGTGTACAAAGCCAGGCGGTTGAGTCATGAAAACTTGTTCATGGAGAGTGCCATGTAGTAAAGCATTATTGACGTCCAGTTGTCGTAGTTTCCATTTCTGGGAGAGAGCAATTGAGAGGATGGTACGAATGGTGACAGGTTTAGTAACCGGACTGAAGGTTTCAAAGTAGTCTTTTCCAAATTGTTGAAGAAAGCCCTTGGCAACGAGACGGGCTTTGTATTTTTGAATGGAACCATCTGGGTTTCGTTTGACACGGAAGACCCATTTACAACCGATTGGTTGTTGAGTGTTGGGAGGAACAAGCTCCCAAGTTCTGTTTTGCATGAGTGCATTGAATTCGTGATCCATGGCGGCACGCCGCTTAGGGTCTTTCATGGCTTGGTTGGGAGTGGTGGGTTCAATAGTTGGAGGAATAGGGTGAAGAGTGTTAGTGTCGACAAAGTTGGAGTTGAAGTATTTTTGTTGGGTTTGTGACCTCTTTTTGTAGGAAGAGGGGAAGGTGGTGGAACTGGGGATATATTTGGTGTGAGTGGAGGTGATTCAGATGTTGTTGTAGGAGAGGGAGTGGATGGGGGAAGGAGAGGATGGGTAGCGTGGCCGGCGAGAGTAGGTAAATATGGGAGGAGGTGGAGTAGGGAGGGGAGAATCAGGTGAGATGTGATTTGGGGAAGCAGTAGAGTGTTGGTCAGTAGGAGGTGTGGTGGTGGTTTGTCACAACTAGCAATTTAGGGTTGAGATTGTGAAGCTTAAACAACATAATTCCTTTATGTAACCTTGTTGCATCACATTAGTGAAATTCAAACTACAATGTTATATGAAATCATATGTGCATACATTTAAAAATCAAGTTGAAATAGCCTCTCGTAAGCCCAAGACTGATCCAATAGCTAAACAAAATCAACTTTAGGCCTTTGTCCAAGGGTTCTCGGCCCAAACACCCTATTGGACTGAAACTCCCTTCCTTGGGCCTTATTGGACCGAAAACCCTTTTATTGGGCCCAATTAAGCCCAAAAGCCCATACACACTCCAAACCGAAAACCCTTCTACCTTTGGGCTTTAATGGACCGAAAACCTCTAAATGGGCCAAGCAAAAAACCCGAAAGCCCATGAATTTAGCCCATGAAGGCCAAAAACCCTATAGGGTTTCGGTTAGGGCATGAGTAAAAAAAATAAGGAAAAGAAAAAGGTTGACACCTCATAGCTTTACACCCTCTTGACCAACAAGTAACCACACCATGCACACACTTGTCTTCCATGTCTCCATGCAACACATTGGATTAACCGTCATACAACAATGCACCAACCACCCCCCCCCTCTCTTATACTCGGACAAGAGTGGAGTTTTCTCCACTCTTGCCATTTCCTCTTCACACCAACATTGTTCTCTCTCAAAAAATTCATCAAAGTTCTTCAAGTTGGACAACAACAAGCCGAGTTCTAGTACATTTGGTAAGCAATACTCGACTTAAATCACTAGTTTGTCTCTTTTAGTTGTTAAATTCTTCACATTTACACATCCATTTTCGTGTGAATGATTCTTAGAACATCAACCTTTCAAAAATCTCTCCAAGATCAAGCTAAGCTCTAAAACTTCCTTCTTCTCCTTCCCACAACTCACGAAATCTTCAAGGTGAGCTTCATACCCCATATTTTCGTGTTTTTCATGCTTTTCGGGGGGGGGGGGATACAAGTAAAGTTTTGTTTAACCATTGGATATTTGCATGCACCTATGTGTTTATGTGTAACACCCATAAAATTCAAGCCAAATTTAAACTTTTTAATACATTTTAAAACCATTAAATTATTACAGTTTGTTTTCAAAATGGTTCAGACATCAGAGTATCCCCAGAATCAATCATGAAAATATGAGGAGGTGCACGATCACGCCTTCGCCTTCCCGCAATCATCAGAAGTGCCTGAAACAAAATCAACAACTGTAAGCCCGAAGCTTAGTGAGTTTCCCCAAAATACCAACGCCATACAAACATAACCATATCATATAACCAATACAGAACAGCATGCATAATGAGTCATCAGCCTGACTGGACCGCCTCACAAGCCTTCAGTCTATCTAGACTGCTCTCCGAGCCTTCGACACGTCTGGACCTCCACGCAGGGCCTACAGCCTATCCGGACCGCTCGCCGGGTATGTTGGCCTACAGCACAAAGCAGGACCGCCTCAACCCAACCCCCAATCAAACAAACATGTGCACATAAATATCATACGCTAGCTCATTTCATACAACAGTCAAATCGATCTAACAAATCACCAATCATAGCAACATCCCAATAACCGGGATACAGACCTAACCGGTCACTAACATAGCATCATCCTATAACCAGGACAGTCATGTGCACATAGACATCATATAACACTAGCATGTATATATATATAACAGTCAAACCGATCTAACAGATCACAAAGCATATCAACAATCCTATAACCAGGATATCGATCTAACATGTCACTAACATAGCATCGTCCTATATACCATGATACCGACCCAACCGGGTCACTAAAGCATAGCATATCACCATCCTAACTACCATGATGTAATTCAGTAAGCATAACATGCAATAATCCGAAAACAATCCATAAAGGGCCGGCCTTGGTGCCTTAGACCCTGTTGATATAGTGAGGAGAACTCACCTGGCACTGCTGAAGTCCTGCAGGTACACTCCAGCTGCTGATTGACAGATTTCTGAACTGTCAACATCAAACAATACCCAATTAATAATTGGGTTCCAAGCCCAAAGTCCAACTCATACTCCAAAAGCCCAAAAGTCAAGTAATGGGCCAAGGCCCAACATATGGCCCAATTTTCCAAATTGGGCCTAGACCTCTACATGGTCTTTCCTTAAGGTCCGTTCAATTATTCTAGTCCAAACTATTTGTATTCCCATGGCCCAATATCACATAATCATACAGGCCCAGTTATGGCCCATCTATGGCCCAATTTTCCAAATTAGGCCCAAGACTCTCACATGGGCCTTGTCTTAAACCTCATATGATTATTTAGTCCATTTGCTTATTCTTGGAAAGCCCATTAATAGTCCAATCGCCAAAGCCCGATAGAAAGGCCCAACACAAAGTCCAAGTGAAATTAGGGTTTCACATAAAATGACAATTAGGGTTAAGTGTTTCTCACTTAACCCATTAAGGACTTAGTCCATTAAGTCCCTCACTTTACTAAATAAGTCATATGGTGTGATTGGGCTTAATGCATGATTCCATTCCAATGGCCCAAATGTGGGTCCCGATAAGTCCAAGCCCATAATCCCAAAATTAGGGTTTTTTCACATGAAATGATGATTAGGGTTAAGTGCTCCTACTTAACCCATTAAGGGCTTAATCCATTAAGTCCATTACTGCTTTGGGTTAATTTACCAATGATTATTATTTAATATTTCAAGTTATTAAATAATTCCCGTGTGTGTCCCGATAAATTCCCAAAATTAGGGTTTCATGGCATTAGGGTTTTCCAAACCCTAATTAGGGTTTTCAACCCAATACTAGCCCATTAATCAAATGGTTGGGCTTTTAGGTCACTTTAGGCCTCATTGGGCCCATTAGGGTTTCAAGCATCCCAACGAATCAACACCACAAGGCAAAGCACACCGCCACTCGACACGGCGGCCGGTGGCGGCAGGAGGCGGCAGCCACCACCTCACGGTGGTGGTTATGGATTTTCTATTATTATTTCGGGCACCTTTTACAATTTACAACTTAATCCAAATAAAACACACTCATACTAATAATACACACACACTAATAATACACACACACAGCCACCCTTATGGTAGCCGGTGGTGGTTCATGGTGGCAGCCACCATCTCATAGTGGTGGTGGTGGCCCTCTTGTGAAATCCTATCATGTATCACCCACACACAAACACTATTCTGTTTGTAAACGAGCCCAACCACCCACCTGGTGGCATACAGCAGCGATGGTGACACAATAAGGCGGCATCAGCGGTAACAGCTTCTTCTTCGGCGGCTGCCACCATGGCCGGCTGCCATGGTGGTTCTTCCTGGCTTTTTACTCGACCCAAAAACCCACGCGCATGAACATTTGCATCGTAAACCACCAACTCAGCCGCCATCTTGATAGAACAGTCATCAATAGCAGCAACAATGGCGCTACGACTGGCGGCGGTTCGGCGCAGCGGAGGCAATCACCTGCTGGAATGGAGTCATCGACAGGGGCCGCTAGAATTGCACCGACGACATCACAAGCGGCTACGGGCGACATTGGTTGGCTTTGTTAGTCGGAATAACAATAGAAACGGGTGGTGGTGCGGCGCCGGAGTTGGAGAAGGAGGAAGAAGAGGGTAATGGCGGCTGGGGGGAACAAGGGTGGAGAGGGTGGTGACGGCTGCATCATATCCGATCTAGGGTTAGGGTCTGAGAGGGTAGCGGGTTTTATACCCCGACTCCCTTATAACATTTTCCCATAAGGACAGAACCAGCCCCTCCATCTTGTTACCAAATGGCCCTTCCTATGTTACCAATTTTTACCAAATTTGATCCAATTGTTACCAAATGGCCCTTCCTATGCAAATCCCTTTTCAAGTTAGGTCCAGAACTTACCATTTAGTCCCCGCTTCCATAAATCTTTACAAATTAAATCCCAAAATTATACTTTAGCCCCTGGAGATTCAAATCTTGTCATTTGGCTTCCCGAAAACGACTCCCAGATAATTATTATCAGATTTTGGATTATAATAACATATAATAATAATAAAAATCGCTTCTCGGGGTTCCGGGTTTATTATTAAATTATTATATTTAAATGGGATGTTACAACTCTCCCCCACTTAAATTTGATTTTGTCCTCGAAATCGTTTCTTCTCATTCCTTACACTCCAAACAACTTGAACCACAACCCCGAGTATAACCCTAGCCTTTCCAAGGCAACCGTAACCAACCCTCGCAGGGTTCCAAACCCTGAAAATAAACGAATCCCTTGCAATATGATCACATTTACTCAATTCGTAATCTGAAGTCTCGAGATGGTCTGGCTCCCTGACAAACTGCCCACACTGGATCATTGTCGAATGCACTGCACTTAACTCCCAACTGCCTACTCATCTTCTGATAATCTGAGGTTCCCACTATAAAACAGAATCACAAACCCCACACTGCTAACTGTGATCCTTTAACTCCCGAACCACATACATATAATAACCGGCTCATAAGCACAAATACTCATACCTGGCCCAATCAGCCTCGGGCTGGAATACCAGGCATGCCTACGACGTGTCTAGTCATCCCTAGGATGGAATACCCTCGTATCACGCACATGTTTGGTCCAATCAACCCTCGGGTTGGAATACCAAACACACCATATCCAATCAATCATAGGGTCCGGTCATCCTAACGATGGAATACCCTAGATTGGAATACCACTATATACATAACTCGGGTCTAACCCATAACTTGAAATCCAAGGACCTATCCTTGCATCCCATCTAAAATCCTCTGATTCGTCACAACCGAGTACCACTCATCTGAAATACCGGGTTCCGGCCCGGTCGCGGAGCTAAAGGACTCCCACATAGTTGCCTCACACGACTTTTGAACGAAATCCTTCCCTGGAACTAATTGCCACTAGTTATCATGTCACTGTGGCTCTAACAACCTCCTAATACAACCGATCGGGCCCATGCGTCGAATCCTGACGTCATCCAATCCAAGACTAAAAGCGATTGCTACCTAACCAATGGTAGGCTTATATCACCAACGACCTAAAGCAATCTCTTGCTTCCTTGATCTCATAACTGTAGTGGGGTTCCTACAGTCTTATCGCTGGCTTAACCAGATCTAATTCGTCTGGGTAATTCCGAAATTCAATCCGTGGGTTTCCACATCCTCACTGCTGCACCCGAACTGGTGGGTACTATTGTTCCTTCCGCGTCCTAACAACGCACTCATGCTATCTACCAACCTAGTGAATGCTACGACTACACTCGCAGACTTACAACACTCTAGCACTAACTGACCGCTAGTGAATGCTACGGCTACCCCCGCAGTCTTACAACACTTCCCATGCTAACTGACCACTAGTGAATGCTACGGCTACCCCCGCAGTCTTACAACACTTCCCATGCAAACTGACTACTAGCGAATGCTACGGCTACCCCCGTAGTCTTACAACACTTTCCATACTAACTGACCACTAGTGAATGCTACGACTACCCCCGTAGTCTTACAACACTTTCCAAACCGGGTCGAACACGCACTCGACCTAACACACCACTGAACTAAAATCATGGCTAGAATCCCAACCTGATTTCCCAAATTCTGCCATCAAGCACCAAAAGGACACGATTCCCATGCTGGGGAGTTTTACCGAACTCCCAACTCACCAACGATCGATCCAAATACAACCAACTCTTACCAATTAGTGCTCTATTACCAGCCAATCCCCAGTGATCACACACTTCTAATAACTAGTTGAACACTTTCTGAATCCCAGGGACACCAACAGTCCCCAATGCTCGAATGATCCCACTCCCAATTCTTAAAGTCCAAAGATAGATACTCCAACTAATGTCTCAACAACGAGCTACTTCCCTTGGTGCTTTCCTCCGCCAATCAATAACGCTTACTAAAACCACTGAATCCTGACAATACTGAATAACCATCATGTGGGACTCTGTCCGCAGACCCCCCATATAATACCCTTCTTCCCAAGGTGCTCCAACAAATCTCCCGCTCTCGGCTTTAGAATCATATCATTCAGGGTCTCGCACCCTGACTCACTCACCAGCTCGATTATGCACAGCTGAACTGCAATAACTGAAACAACCTCTGCCCTAAACCGGCCACAAACTACTCCCCAGACATAGTCTCCAATCCCAGAAGTGCAATAGATCGCACAATCAATCCTTACCGTCAGATGCAAGAGATACAAGATGAATCGGATCTTAGATCCTATAGGTCGGAACGGTAATGGAGTACACCTCACAAGATACTCATGCCACATCGACCTACCTGCGCTCACCAGCGCTGAAATACTGTCGCCAACCCCTGCGACTAACTGACCCGAGTTGGAACACAACCTGATCCTGGGGTCCCAAGTCTGCTCACTCCTTCGAGCTCAAAAACTGAAAGGGCACAATCATTGCCCTATAAAACGACATTCCAAACCACCAACTAACCATTCTACTTCCAGCTACGAAACCCCAGCTGAACATAAACATCACTCCTTTCCAGAGTCCTCGCGACTCACATTCCGGCCTCAAGCAAAACCCCCGAAGCCTCAAATCTAGAAACTCATGTGCTAGACTCTCCCGCTCTACCCGCAGAATGTAACGAGCACAGAATATCTCCCTGGTCCTAAGTAACTGCAGCCCTCTGCTCATCAGAATATGTCCCAGTAATGAGTCCCGGTACTGGAAAGCTCAACCAGCTCCTCCCCTTGCCGTTGTTACAGCTGTGGAAGCTGCCGCGGCAACCGTCTCGGCAATGGTTGCATAGCGCTCGGCGAAATACTCAACCATGACAGTCTTGATAGACCCAAACATCTCCGACAACTGTCCCTGGACAATCTCGATCACCTCCTCCCGGATGATCTCACCAACACGATCCTCTGACAATACGGGATCCTAACCTGGATCCGGTCTCGAGACGTTTCGTAACAACCATTCTGGTAACACACCAGAAAGGTCTCTGATAACCCATATAATGACAAAGAGCCAATTCCCAACCAAACCCTAGGGGTTGTGACTTCCTTGCTACGTGTATGGGTCCTGTGCTTTCACTAGTACGGGCCCATACTACCTTCCACACCTACCCATATTTGTCTCAAGTATCATCACAACGCCCTAACAATATACATAAACATAGCGAGCGCTCAATCCTCACTCCTAGAGGAATGCTAAATATCTCATAACTGGCCTCCCGGCCTCACACAACCCACCCATCCATGAAACTTCCACCAACCCTGCAGCACTAGTGTATGCTAGCCATACATAACGCTGGACCCCATAGACTTTTGAATATTCGATCATACCCTAAGCCCTAATCAATAAGAATAGAACATAAGGCCAAATCAAACATTCTCAGGCTATAAGATCTTAATTATATACAGCCGTGATGCATACACAAGTAACTACAGTAATGATGTCAATCTCATATAAGGAAACCCTAGGCTAGCAGGCATTATGTAATCAGGCAATTCTATCATGCAATTCCTGAATATCCCTAGCCTAGTACTAGCATGCTGTTCTAACATATCACATAATCAAATAACTGTATGGTATTTTGGGGTCTACTTACTGGCTCTGGCTGATCATACACCCTGCATCCTCCTTTACTTATTTTGAAAACCATTTAAAAATTCATTTTAAAATCCTTTCCTTGATTTGAGACTGGATTCCCACGAGTGTTCCTCCAATTCACTCAAACCAAGGCTCTGATACCAACTTGTAACACCCATAAAATTCAAGCCAAATTTAAACTTTTTAATACATTTTAAAACCATTAAGTTATTACAGTTTGTTTTCAAAATGGTTCAGACATCAGAGTATCCCCAGAATCAATCATGAAAATATGAGGAAGTGCACGATCACGCATTCGCCTTCCCACAATCATCAGAAGTGCCTGAAACAAAATCAACAACTGTAAGCCCGAAGCTTAGTGAGTTTCCCCAAAATACCAACGCCATACAAACATAACCATATCATATAACCAATACAGAACAGCATGCATAATGAGTCATCAGCCTGACTGGACCGCCTCACAGGCCTTCAGTCTATCTAGACTGCTCTCCGAGCCTTCGGCACGTCTGGACCGCCACGCAGGGATTACAGCCTATCCGGACCGCTCGCCGGGTATGTTGACCTACAGCACAAAGCAGGGCCGCCTCAACCCAACCCCCAATCAAACAAACATGTGCACATAAATATCATACGCTAGCTTATTTCATATAACAGTCAAACCGATCTAACAAATCACCAATCATAGCAACATCCCAATAACCGGGATACAGACCTAACCGGTCACTAACATAGCATCATCCTATAACCAGGACAATCATGTTCACATAGACATCATATAACACTAGCATGTATATATATAACAGTCAAACCGATCTAACAGATCACAAAGCATAGCAACAATCCTATAACCAGGATATCGACCTAACAGGTCACTAACATAGCATCGTCCTATATACCAGGATACCGACCCAACCGGGTCACTAAAGCATAGCATATCACCATCCTAACTACCAGGATGTAAATCAGTAAGCATAACATGCAATAATCCGAAAACAATCCATAAAGGGCCGGCCTTGGTGCCTTAGACCCTGTTGATATAGTGAGGAGAACTCACATGGCACTGCTGAAGTCCCGCAGGTACACTCCAGCTGCTAATTGACAGATTTCCGAACTGTCAACATCAAACAATACCCAATTAATAATTGGGTTCCAAGCCCAAAGTCCAACTCACACTCCAAAAGCCCAAAAGTCAAGTAATGGGCCAAGGCCCAACATATGGCCCAATTTTCCAAATTGGGCCTAGACCTCTACATGGTCTTTCCTTAAGGTTCGTTCAATTATTCTAGTCCAAACTAGTTGTATTCCCATGGCCCAATATCACATAATCATACAGGCCCAGTTATGGCCCATCTATGGCCCAATTTTCCAAATTGGGCCCAAGACTCTCACATGGGCCTTGTCTTAAACCTCATATGATTATTTAGTCCATTTGCTTATTCTTGAAAACCCCATTAATAGTCCAATCGCCAAAGCCCGATAGAAAGGCCCAACACAAAGTCCAAGTGAAATTAGGGTTTCACATAAAATGACAATTAGGGTTAAGTGTTTCTCACTTAACCCATTAAGGACTTAGTCCATTAAGTCCCTCACTTTACTAAATAAGTCATATGTTGTGATTGGGCTTAATGCACGATTCCATTCCAATGGCCCAAATGTGGGTCCCGATAAGTCCAAGCCCATAATCCCAAAATTAGGGTTTTTCACATGAAATGATGATTAGGGTTAAGTGTTCCTACTTAACCCATTAAGGTCTTAATCCATTAAGTCCATTACTGCTTTGGGTTAATTTACCAATGATTATTATTTAATATTTCAAGTTATTAAATAATTCCCGTGTGTGTCCCGATAAATTCCCAAAATTAGGGTTTCATGGCATTAGGGTTTTCCAAACCCTAATTAGGGTTTTCAACTCAATACTAGCCCATTAATCAAATGGTTGGGATTTTAGGTCACTTTGGGCCTCATTGGGCCCATTAGGGTTTCAAGCATCCCAACGAATCAACACCACAAGGCAAAGCACACCGCCACTCGACACGGCGGCCAGTGGCGGCAGGAGGCGGCAGCCACCACCTCACGGTGGTGGTTATGGATTTTCTATTATTATTCCGGGCACCTTTTACAATTTACAACTTAATCCAAATAAAATACACTCATACTAATAATACACACACACAGCCACCCTTATGGTGGCCGGTGGTGGTTCATGGTGGCAGCCACCACCTCACAGTGGTGGTGGTGGCCCTCTTGTGAAATCCTATCATGTATCACCCACACACAAACACTATTCTGTTTGTAAACGAGCCCAACCACCCACCTGGTGGCATACAGCAGCGATGGTGACACAATAAGGCGGCATCAGCGGTAACAGCTTCTTCTTCGGCGGCTGCCACCATGGCCGGCTGCCATGGTGGTTCTTCCTGGCTTTTTACTCGACCCAAAAACCCACGCGCATGAACATTTGCATCGTAAACCACCAACTCAGCCGCCATCTTGATAGAACAGTCATCAATGGCAGCAACAATGGCGCTACGACTGGCGGCGGTTCGGCGCAACGGAGGCAATCACCTGCTGGAATGGAGTCGTCGACAGGGGCCGCTAGAATAGCACCGACGACATCACAAGCGGCTACGGGCGGCATTGGTTGGCTTTGTTGGTCGGAATAACAAGAGCAACGGGTGGTGGTGCGGCGCCGGAGTTGGAGAAGGAGGAAGAAGAGGGTAATGGCGGCTGGGGGGAACAAGGGTGGAGAGGGTGGTGACGGCTGCATCATATCCGATCTAGGGTTAGGGTCTGAGAGGGTAGCGGGTTTTATACCCCGACTCCCTTATAACATTTTCCCATAACGACAGAACCAGCCCCTCCATCTTGTTTTTCCTTCAAATTTGATCCAATTGTTACCAAATGGCCCTTCCTATGCAAATCCCTTTTCAAGTTAGGTCCAGAACTTACCATTTAGTCCCCGCTTCCATAAATCTTTACAAATTAAATCCCAAAATTATACTTTAGCCCCTGGAGATTCAAATCTTGTCATTTGGCTTCCCGAAAACGACTCCCAGATAATTATTATCAGATTTTGGACTATAATAACATATAATAATAATAAAAATCGCTTCTCGGGGTTCCGGGTTTATTATTGATTTATTATATTTAAATGGGATGTTACATTATGTAACGATTTGTGCTTGAAATGTTGATTATCTCATGCTAAAACACCATAAACTTGTGTTTTACAAGCTTCATGTAAGCTAGATTAAGTTTAACCTTTGGATAATTGCATGCATCATGGTTATGTGTTGAAAAATGGAACAAAATATTAAGTAATAAGGTTTTAAGCATGAGTTAGCTAAATGAAAATCGTGTAATCAGTGTTGTTAACATATTAGTTGCATAAAAATTTTGTAGACATGGTTGTACACTCAATAATGGCGAAAACATGAGTATGTAAGCCCAAGCATGTTTAACTCATGGACATATGCATGTTCATCTCTTGAACTTACACAAATATTGGATAACTAAAACTTCATGTTGTTAAAATGTGGTGTGGTGAAAATCGTGGTTTACTAGAGACAAATCAAACTAAAATATTTTGTGTTACACCACTTTCAAACCGGTAATAGAATGTTAAACAAACTACAAAGTTAGATATTTTGCTAAAAATAAATTATTTAGTAAAATAGTCATGATCATGTTGTCACTATTTTGATGGTTGAAAACCCAAAATATTATGTTATATTTACAACATTTGTTACAACTAGAAATGTTCATTAATGACTAGTTATCTAAAATGTTATAAATAGCTTAACTGAAATCATGTACAAAACAGATTTATTATAGAAAAATTTGTGTGTCATAAACAGTATATCATAAATCTCATAAGGCATGGATTATAAACTTCATGTCAAGAAATCTTGAAAAACGCGTGTCATAAACTGAATGTTATGAAACCTGTAAATCGTGTGTTATAAATCACCTGTCACGAATTTACACTAGTAAGATTATTTCATTATTCAATAAAGGGAGTCAAAATTTGCGTAAATCCGTTAATGCTCTAGTGAGACACTATATTTACCGTACCTATCTAACATACACTCTAAGTTCTGTAATAATAACCAGAGTCTCCTGGAGGGATAGCGAGGTACTTGTGTATAGATCTGTACGGGGATTGACACCCCCACACCTGAGCTGTTCGCTACAGCTAGACGGGGCCAGTCTTGGGTGATAAATATCTTACCAAAACTGATGCCTGAAGAACGTCAGGACAGGCATAACAGTCACATCAAGCATGGTTATAATGACTCACATAGGGATTATCAACACTATTTCGATTTATGAGAAAACATACACTTCATTGCTTTTATAAAACATAAAATTGCACACCATTTTCTATACACTACTATCACTACTACGGTCTTAGGGTTTAAGACTACAGCTTTTCATACATCAGAAAATATAGGATTTTCTGGGGAATGTACATACATATTCAAGATACAAAGAAACATGCATACATACATTTTCAGTCTTTGGTATCAGACATACAACACACTATGATAGAAAATATCGGATTTTCTGGTAACATACAACATTTTCAAACAAAACAGATACAAACCGTTTTTCATACAAAAATGCTTATGAACTCACCAACATTCAATGTTGACAATTTTCAAAATGACTTGTATTCTCAGGAACTCAATAAGCAGGTACTTGAGCCATGGATGTTAGATATTTTGCGGCATTATGGAATTTACATTTCTTTCACTTTTGTGTAACACTTGAACAATTACAATTGTAAACTTATGAAGTTTGTATTCTCAATGTATGTTGTGTGGATTGCTATGTTTCATTCATATTCAATTGTTATGATACTATACAAGACGTCATCCGCCCCCGGACGTTTCCGCCGTCTTGGTTCGGGGGTATGACAGATTGGTATCAGAGCATTATTTATAGTGAACTAGTATATCTAATCATACAAGATATACAACTGTAAATACAATGGGACTAAAACACTCTGACTAAAAGAATACATACATGTGTGTATATTAGGAGTAGTGTCATAACAAGAAGACAAATAAAAGTCTTTAGAGGAGTTGTACATCGCGATTAAACCTAGACAGTTACGTAATCATATATGGGATAAATATAGCATGATCAACTATATTTATTCGAGATATGACCAACATGTGTTTGGGAGTGATCGAGGTGGACAACGAATCTAAAAAATTACCAACTTTATACCAAAAAGCGCTAGGGAACCAAACATAAACACTTAAAATACTATAGGAGTATTTTGGCATTGTGTGAAATTTTCATGTATCTTCTTTTGCACTTATATTCTCGTACAGACGACATGGCAGGCTTTCATTTGCCCGGAGACCCCTACTTCCCCAACCAGGGGAATGAGGGATAGATCGAGGAGGATCCGGAGGAGGATCCAGAGGAGCCCATGGAGGATCCCGAGGGAGCCTATGGAGGAGTTTGAGGAGGAGGATATCAACGAGGAGGTTGACGAGGAGGAGGAGGAGGATGACGAGTCGGACGTCGAGTCCGAAGTCATCAACCCTCCCTACATCGGCAGGGTGCCAACACATCGATGGGGCCACAATGGCCCTATACCCCCTTGGGCTGATGATCTTGAGAGGTGGAGCCAACACCAGCGGCATCGTCTACCTTTTAGTGCGGAGTGACAGTTTTACAACCTCGACCATGGGGGACCAGCTGATAGAGCTCTTCCGGTCTTGGTCTGATGGATTAGGGACATTGGCGATCAGGCACAGGTGACCGCCAACCAGGTGATGGAGATGAGAGCCGCAACAGAGCTTACGGACACCCGCACTCGAGACCTTGAGCGGTACTACTATCCGATGGAGCAGCTCATCGACGATCTTACCACTGCGCGAGCGGAGGTAAGAGAGTACCATGAGCGACATGCCGCTCTTGAGGAGAGGGTACGGATCGTCGAGCGCCGATTGGTCGAGCTTCAGGGCGCTTCCACCTCATCACGGACACCACCGGAGACTACTCGTCGTGAGTAGGGATTATCCTACCCACCGCTTGCTATAGATTAGGTTATGGGTATGCTTTGGAGCTACCCTTTTCTTTTACTTTATATATGTAGGACCGACCCTACGACTAAGTGATTACACTATTCGCATGGTCGTTATGCTGTCAGATTTTATCCTCGATGTACTGTAGACCTTTTCAAAGGTCAATTTTCTCACATTATGTACTAAAATCTTATCATTAATGAAACAAATATGTGTTTTGTTTGTGATGTTGTTATCTGCTATGTTTTCTATTTTCATTATTACTTGACATAATACGATTTCACTTATAAGTACAAGCGAATCACCGTAACCACTAGAAAATAAAAGAACTTGTGCATAAAGATATCCGAATCAAAACTATGATATACTTATCATCCTTCTATTCTATGGTAGAAAATGCCTCGAAGAAACAACCCACGAAAGAACAACACGACAGCACCGCCACCACCGCCGCCTCCACCACAAATGGATTCGGCAATGTTCCAGGCGGCAGTTACGACCGCAGTCACAGGTGCACTAGCCCAGAATAGCAACAATGGCGCCAACGGAGGTAGAAGTGGAAATGGGACGGGGAGTTCCAACCACGGGGAAAATCAAGGACCTCAAAGAACGTGCACTTATAAGGATTTCACCAACGGAAAGCCAAGGCCATTTAACGGGAGTGGAGGAGTGATAACCCTAACTCGGTGGTTCGAAAAGATAGAATCGGTCTTTGAAATTTGTGGTTGTCCGGAAGAAAACAAAGTTAAATTCGTTGCTTGTACTTTCTCAGATCGGGCCCTTTCATGGTGGAACGGACATGTCAAGGCTCTAACTTTACCGGTAGCAAACTCAATGTCGTGGGAGGATCTAAAAGCTATGATGCTCGAGGAGTATTGCCCCCGGGGCGAAATCCATAAACTTGGGCAAGAACTATGGAATCTTACAATGAAGGGAGTTGATGTTGAGGCATACACTGCTAGATTTAGTGATCTAGCGATTCTGTGTTCGGGTATGACTACGCCCGAAAGTAAGAAGATCGAGCAATACATCTGGGGGTTATCTCCCCAGATCCAAGGAAATGTTTTGGCTGCTAACCCCACCATATTTGTCAGCGCCAAGCTCCTTGCCCAAAGGCTTGTGGATCACGGTGTGCAAAAGGGAATCATGACACCTGCTACTGAACAGAAGAAAGGAAATGATAACAAAAGAAAGTTTGGGAACAACATAAGAGGGAATCAGACTCAGGAATCATCAAAAAAGCAACAAATCGTACCAGTTCACGCCGCTACCACTCCTGCTACACCAACACCAGCTGCACCAGCACCTGCAAAACCATATGCAGGTTCCCTTCCAAAATGCGACAAATGTAATTTTCACTATAACGGCGCCTGCCGAGATATGCAGTGCACCAACTGTAACCGGAAAGGGCACACCGCCCGGTATTGCAGAACACCACCACAACAGAACAACCAACCCAACAACGGTGGAGAAAGTCAAGCTTGTTATGGGTGTGGAGAGACTGGCCACTTCAAACGAAACTGTCCCAATGCCAACAATCGAAATGCGGGAGGAACAGACAGAGTCCTAGCGATAGGCAATGAGGAGGCTGTGAAGGATTTGGCGGTAGTTACTGGTATGTTCCTCCTCAACAACATCTATGCATGCATTTTATTTGATAGTGGGACAGAAATAAGTCTTGTGAGTCATAAATTTAAACACTTACTCAATCAAAATCCCCAAAGGTTGAACGAAACTTCCACGATGGAAATGGCTAATGGGAAAACAAAAACAACCAACGACGTATTCATAGGGTGCATGTTAACATTAAATAATCACTCATTTCAAATTAACTTAATGTCGGTTACTATTAGAAGCTTTGATGTGATCCTCGGTATGGATTGGTTAAGCCCCCACTGTGTCGATATTATGTGCTACGAGAAGGCCGTTCGCCTTCACCTACCCAACGATGAAACCCTGATTATCTACGGCGATAAACACGGTGCAAACCTCCGTCTCATCTCGTGCATCAAGGCACAAAAGTGCTTGCACAAAAAGAACCATGTCTTCCTAGCCCATGTGGTGTATAAAAAGAAGGAAGAGAAGAGCATCAAATACATCCCGAAGGTGTGCGATTTTCCAGACGTGTTTCCTGAAGACCTCCCGGGAATACCCCCTGAACAACAGGTCGAGTTTCGGATTGACCTGGTACCTGGAGCCACGCCAATTGCCAAATCACTGTACAGATTAGCCCCTACAGAAATGCAAGAGTTATCCAGCAATTGAGCGAGTTGCTAGACAAAGGGTTCGTAAGACCGAGTTTCTCACCCTGGGGAGCTCCAATTTTGTTTGTCAAAAAGAAGGACGGGTCTTTTCGAATGTGCATCGATTATCGGTAATTAAACAAGCTTACCGTCAAGAACCGATACCCTCTTCCCCCGATTGATGATCTATTTGACCAGCTGCAAGGAGCAAGTTACTTCTCGAATCGAGAGACTTTTTGGTAGTGATGAACTTTAGTTGATGTAAGGATGAGATGGTGGTGTGATAGACATCATCAATGTTCTCCCCCCCCCCCCCGGTAATAGACACTCCCCCGTGCGAAGATCCTTCACAATAAAATGAGAGGAAAAAAATTCAACAAAAACCATGTTAGTTTTACACAGTTTAGCAACAGAAATAAGGTTTCTTTTTAAGTTTGGAACACAAAAAATATCAGGTAAAGATAAAGGTGTAAGTGGTGTATTGATGTGTGTTGAGCCAATGTGTGAAATTGGTAGTGTTGTATCGTTTCCTAGTTGAATTTCATCAGGTCCCCCGTATTCTGAGATAGAGTGGAGATTGGAGCGGTCAAAAGTGACATGGTTGGAGGCTCCTGTGTCAAACAACCAGGTAGGTTGCGATGGGGTGGGTCCAGCGGTGGTCACGTTTGCAACAGGGAATGAGGTTGAGTTGGCAGTGATGGAGATGTTGTTTTCACGAAGGAACCTGGATAGCTTGCGACATTCTTTTGTTGGATGGCCCGGAATATTGCAATAATGGCAATAAGTGGAGTTGCGATTTGGGGGTTGGCGATTGTTGTTGGATTAAGAGTTAGCCCATGGAGGACGATTTGGGCCTCGTTGCTGGGTATTGGAGTTAAATTTTTGGTTACGTTGAGGGAGGCCGGTGTGGATTGGCAACTTGGTTGTCGAGAAGTATAGTTGGTGGTGATCAGGGAGGGTATCGGATTTTGTGAGGTTTCTCTAAGTCCTCTTTCAAAATCTATTAACTTCTCAAACAATTCAGAATAGGATAGAGCGGTTTCTCTTACTTTGATGGATGCGAAAATAGTGGCATATTCATCGCCTAATTGGGACATAATATGCACCATGAGATCTTCCTCAGAAATTGGGTTTTGGGCTAGGGCTAGGTCATCAACAATTGACCGCATATCTTGAAGAAAATCAGTGATTAATCGATTTCCTTTGGGGTTCTTCACCAATTTAGATTTTAAGGAAATAATACGTGACCTCGAGGCGCTAGCATAGCTTGAATGTAGTCTTACCCAGGCTTCTCGAACAGTGCTGGCAGAAGAAATGAGTGGTTGAATTGATTCAGAGCAACTTCCAAGGAGTGCACTGATCAGAATTTGGTCTTGTCGAAACCAAGGTATGTATTCTGGATTTGTCTTCTTTCCATCTTTGTCTTCAATTTGTTTCTTTGGTGGTTCTTGACTGTCATCTATGAATGCTTCGAGTTGTAGTCCGATGAGGGTAGATTCCACTTGTTTGCGCCAAACAGGAAAATTAACAAATGTGAGTTTGATAGGAAAGTGGGTGGCGGAAGTCAATTGAATTGTTGTAGCCATTGTTGATTTATGAGTGATTTAGGGTTTAGAAGAGGGAACAAGAGTTGCTCAGGGGAGCTTTAGTTGGCTCCGATACCATATAAAGGTATTGATGATACTGAAGATGCATACATATTATTGATCTTTACAGTGGCTTTTATAGCCAATAATACATACATGGAATGGAGCTAATTGAGGAGCTATTACAGGAAAGTATTAATACTAATATGACAGCATATATACAGTGAGATGACATCTAATGACTATACATATATAAGCTTTATTTTGTGATCTTGGAGACAGCTGATGACTATATGAGTTATAATTCACAAGTCGGTTATACATTGTTATTACAAAAACGCATCAGTAACTTGATGTCATAAAACATAGTGTCATGCATGATTTGGTGAGTAAAAGATACAAGCATATAAGTCGAAGTTTATTCGTTCCTTTTGCCCTAACGGGAAAAGCAATATCTTTAGGCCCATCGATGATTTGTTGTTGACACCTGAAGTGCTTAGCCAAGCCCGGACCAAATTGATGTGTTCAATTAGTAGTCTGAATTTAGTCATCAGAAATCAGGAAATCGAGAAACGGAATCTTAGACTATGAGATTCATTTTGATCCATGTCTTATGTAAACACGATATCATGTAGAAAAAATGAATATTTGATCATTTATCTTAGGGTCAATTTCTGATTAAATAAGAGTTTGACAGTGGCTTTGGAAAGCACTCTTTGCTTTTGGTTATAATTTCAATTGTAGTTATAGACTTATCCAAGTCGGTGACTGTTGGATTAGGTGTCTAAGCTCATAACTAAATCGGTATAAACTTGAGAATAGAAGCAAAGTCCTTTTTTGGTTGCCCTCATAACCAGAAATAGCTAGAAATGATGTTGAGAGAGAGAGAGAGGGAGAGAGAGAGAGAGAGAGAGAGAGAGAAATGATTTGTTAATATATTATGTAATTAATATATTAATTAGAAATAGATAATTGATTTGTTAATTTGTTATGTGATTAATAAATTAACATGAGATCAATGTTAAAAAAATGATTTGTTAATTTATATGGTTAATAAATTAATAAGAAAACAATTAGAATTAACTAATTATTAATTAGAATTAATCAGAATTTAATTTGGGATTAATTGGAATTAATTAAAGGTGGAAGAGGTGAATTGTAATTGTTCAATAGTTGAACAAAAGAAGACAATTCTAGAACCATCCAAGGGTAGACGGTTTTGGAGGCTCTTCAAGGATTTCTAGAAGCCTCCTGGATGCATGCAGATAAGGAAAGAATTTGAAATGGGACTAAATATATTATTTAATCAATTCAAATCTTGCTTTGCCTGCAAGTTACCTAAACTATAAGACCAACAAATTTCGTTCATACCTTTATCATAAGTCTTAGGAACGGAATTTTCTTCTCCTCCCTCCCTCTCCTCATCATTCTAGGGTTTCTATGGTTTTGGGTACAAACCATTAGAGATACTAAGGGTGTGTTTAGTTGCGGAAAAATGTGCCGTTTTCCGGAAATTTTTTCCAAGAAAAATGAGAATTTTGAAAATGTGTTTAGTTCGTCTATTTTTCTAAATTTTTCACCGAAAATGAAAATTTTCTGATTTCTAAAATTACAAAGAAGTTGGAAATTTTGGGAAAACCAATAATCATTGTTTTCCACATTTTTCTAATTCCAAAATTTTTCTAAAATATAACCACACTCACTCCCACCTCTACCAAACCCCACCTTAACACCCCCGACCCACCACAGCCCTACCTACCCACACCCACCCACTCCCAAGCCCACCCCCACAAAAACACACACACCCACCCACCCCCACAAACATACACCTACCCCCACCACCGCCCCACCCCCACCCCCACTCACACACCCACCCATACACACACAACCACAAACATACACCCACACCCAACCCACCCCCTACACACACACACACCCATAAACAGACACCCACACCAACCCCTACCCACACCCCCACACACATCCACACTCACCCCCACACCCACCCCTACAAACACACACATACACACCTACCCACCCAACACCACTACCACAATCACCGACCTACCATCACCATCACCACCACCACTACCCCATCACCAGCATCACCACCTCCGCCACAATTTCCGTCGCTTCCACCGCCGCCGCCACCACCACAACCAACGTCGCCATCATTGACACCACCACTGCCCCCACCCCAGCCTACCACTTTACCGTTTTCTAAAAATGAAAACCGATAGAAATATACGCATCTAAACGCGTTTTCTAATTTTCTAAAACTGAAAACGAAAAATGAATAAGTTTTAACTAAACGCGTTTTCTAAATTTTCCAATGAAAACTGAAAACGAAAAACGAAAACTGAAAAGGGAAAACGAAAAACGAAAAATGAAAATTGTTTTTCTGTAACTAAACGCAACCTAAACTTTTGGTGATTGCTTTCCAAAGTTTTCAAGAAGGAATTTTGTTTTGTTATTTACTATATTAATCAAAAGGTATGTAAACCCTAACTCTATGTTTATTTCGATTATTATAGAGTTCCTTTAGGGTTCTTGATATTCATAGGTTATTGCTATCAATAAAGAAAACATAGATCCAAATAGGTTGCATGTGAACTTAAGAGTTAAGTAATTTTCCGCCTCATGCATAGTTTTATAACCTCTAAAACCCATCACAAAAAATCCAACAAATATGTTTACTAAGGTGGCGACTACATATGATTTGAAGGTGTGTACGGCTTCAATTGGCCTTCCACGTACTTGAAGAGAAGATACAAAAATAGAGAGATAGATGGGGAGTTACAAAGTTCTAGATTGGATACAAAAAGTTTAGTTGATTAGCCTCCAAGTGAGAGACTTTTAAGTTGTGGATTTTGATTCTCCTTATGACCTTAATGTAGTAAGCTATTCATCAGTAATCAATAAAATCTCTCTCTCTCTCTCTCTCTCTATATATATATATATATATATATATATATATATATATATATATATATATATATATATATATATATATATATATATATATATATATATATATATATATATATATATATATATATAGGGAAATGATCAAATGAGAACACCTAAAAGGTTGAGAACGCGAGAACAAGTATATTCATTTGTGATTCCATGTATTCATTTATGGAGAAATGATAAATTTTTACGCACAATCAACATGAATATGCCTTTTCTCTTCAATTGAAATTAAAGGCGTAAAAATTTATCATTTCTCCACAAATGAATAAATGGAATCGCAAATGAATATACTTTGTTCTCGCGTTCTCAACCTTTTTGGTGTTCTCATTTGATCCTGCGAGAACAAGTATATTCATTTGTGATTCCATGTATTCATTTGTGGAGAAATGATAAATTTTTACGCACTATCAACATGAATATGCCTTTTCTCTTCAATTGAAATTAAAGGCGTAAAAATTTATCATTTCTCCACAAATGAATAAATGGAATCGCAAATGAATATACTTTGTTCTCGCGTTCTCAACCTTTTTGGTGTTCTCATTTGATCCTACTCCTATATATATATATATATATATATATATATATATATATATATATATATATATATATATATATATATATATATATATATATATATTACTCTCTGTGAAAACATTGTTGAAGTGCTTAAACCCTAACAAAATTAATGCACAATAAAGTCATGGGAAGACAAAAAAAAAAATGAAATTACAGGAAATTACTCGACTTATATTATACAAACATTCACCACATAAACTTAAATCAATAAATTTTATTATATATCCCTCAAACTGGACTTTGTGGTTGGAGTAGACACAAGGAAATGGAAATGGTAATTATGAACCTAATATAAAATAGGAAAATGACATGTGTAGAGGATGCCATCATAAGATATTGGATATTTAACGGCGTTGCCTCGTAGAGTAGAAAAGGGAACGATGGTTAGAGTTATTGATATAAGAAGCAAGACCAATTCAAAAGAAAGCTATCACAAAAGATATGCTTTTCGATACCATAAACCCATTGGACAAGACATATGCAGAAAACATAGGCTTGATTTGCTCGTATCCTAAAGATAAGGAGGCTATAAGAACTACAACCACCACAATTTCACTACATGTGTTTTTAATCCATTAAGCAACATCGGTAGTTAACTATGTATGGTTCAAGTTAAATATCTCTTTTGGTGTCAGGTTGTCCCCATTCATCTCATCTCCGAGTGAAAGAGGGTGTGTCTCATCAAGTACGTGTGAACACATTATTATATCAGCTACAACAAAAGAAAAATAACATGTAACATGTGTATTAACAATCACATGCAGAAAGGTATAAAAAGAAATAAAGAAGAAGACATACTTGGAATAAACATTTTTCAGCTCGTATCTATAGAACTAGTAGTTGGATAACGGCTAGATGCAAAAATTGTTTCTATCTAAGTCTTGACGATGATGTATTAAATCGTTTTTGTTCAAAATATTGTAGAGTTTGTTATTACGGTGTGATCAAATTGTGAAAAAACGTTTTTTTTTTATGTCATCTCAGCTCAAGTACTAGTATCAACGGTCATTCATTAAGCTTAACCACAAAGGTAGTGTTTCCCATTATTGATTCCATAAACAGGACCTTTGAAGGGTGTTTTTCCATTCATATCAATATGCGCTCTTAGTTTGCAAGCAAGTCTAGCCTTGGGCAATTCTACAATTATTTTCCAGATCTTTCTAAGAAACTTCATGGCTTGATTATCTACATTTTTCATGAAATGATTTAGAAAATACAACAAGAAAAAGGACAAGCTATAAAACAAACAGACCAATTAACAATCTGTTTCCAATTAAATTTATTGAGTATGGAAAAGTGGTAAGATATAACTCAAGATTCAACTTCTATGAAACCTTTGTTGCTGAAATGCACAAGGTTTCCCAGCAAAAACTGAAAGCATACGCTCTTCCATCCGAGTAAGTTTTGGATATTCATTAAGTACTTATAACGCAACATCTACAAAATATTTTGAACTTGGTTACCAAATTGGAACGATGAGGCAAATGCAAAGAAAAACGCAAAAGATGCAAGGAATCTAGTAGATTTTGATATAAGAGAGAAATACTCTTACATAAATAGCTCAACCTTTATAGTTGATGTATTCGAATAGAACGCTAGTTCGGGTCTTGTTTATCCAAAGAGGGTCAGACATCTTTTTAGAATTTTCAAAGCGATAATCTACCATGTGACGCTTGCGGGATACATCTGCCATTTAGAGAAACGTCTTTTAGTGACTGTCTCTTGTGTCCAGCAACGCAATGTACTTTGTAAGGAGAGTCTTATCCATGATAACATGTTCTGCAACGACTACTAGACAAAGATAAGTGTTAGATTAGTTGTTATGAAGCTTCATGTGCTCGTTTTTCATTAGTTATAGAAGATTATCCTCAAACATTGTTGACGTTTCTCCATACACTACAATGTGTAGTGGTGTTTCAAGTGGTGTTTCATTGTTCTTGTTTTGTCTTGAATCTTACTAGTTCTTTGTCTCGATCTAAAATGTCTTTTGTCGCTTCCCAATCTCCATTTATTGTTGCTATCTTCAAATTTGTCGACTTTCAAATTTTATTTTTCCCATTTAAACAGTAAAAAGAAAAGATGATTATCTGCGAAAATGCCTTCTCCTCAAAATAGCAACAACAAATGTCAACTCAAAAGTCGCAAAAACATGTTTAGATCAGGACAGTGAACTAGTAAGTTGCAACATAAACGAGAACAATGAAACATCACTACACGTTGTAGTGTATGGAAGAATTTCAACACTGGTTGTGAAGAATCTGCTAAAACTGATGGAAACCGAGGATGTGGAGCTTCGAAATAACAATTCCAATACTTCTCTGTGTTTAGGATTCGTTTCCGGACATGTTAGCATGGCGAAGACTCTCCTTACAAGGCACAACGCCTTGTTGGACATGAGAGGCAGTCACCAAAAGATGTCGCTCAACATGACAATTGTATCCCGCAAGCGTCACATGGTGGATTATCTCTATGAAAAGTCTGAAAAGATGTTTGACCCTCATTAGACAGACGAGACCCGAACCAGCATTCTCTTCGAATGTATTAACTATCAAGTAAGAAGTATTTGGTAAAAGTATTTCTATACCATAATCTGTTATATTCCTTTCATCTTGTGTTTTTTTCTTTTTCTTTTGTCATACAGTTCCAATTTACTATCCAAGTTCCAAATACTTTGTAGATGTTGTGGTAAAAATAATTAAATGTCTACAACTTTCTCGGATGGAAGACCGTATACTTGGAATGTTAGCCGGGAATCATCGTGCATTTAGGAAAGAAGTGTTTCATACCAGTAATATCTCGATTCTTTCTTACCGTATTTTCACACTCAATAAATTTAATTGGTAACAGATCGTTAGTATGTTAGCTTTAGAGATTGTCCTTTTTCTTGTGTTATCTAAATCATATCATCAAAAAACTAGGAAATCAAGTCATGGAATTGCTTAGAAAGTCCTGGGAAATAATTGTATAATTGCCTAATTCTAGACTTGCTTACATACTAAGAGGGCCTACAAACATGTATGGAAAACATTCGTCAAGGGTCATAGCTGTGGCAACAAGAATGGGCAACATTTCCTTTGTGGTTGAGCTTATTTAACAAATGTCGACACTTTTACTTGAGCTAGATGACCTAAAGCAAATTGTTTTCCATGTTTCTTGACTACTCCATAGTCACAAAATCTACGGTGTGTTAATAATCTTCAAGACTTAGATTGGAACAACATGTGGCATCTAGCCGATGTCCCGAGGAAGACATCGATCGATGATCATTATAAGGAAAATATTATTCAACGACCATAGCTAGAGATGCGGGAGGAACAGTATTAGTTCCATGTACATCTTCTTCTTTATGTAAGTATGAAACATTTTTGCATGTGATTGTTAAAACACATGTTTTTTTGTGACTGTTATAATGATGTGTTCCCAAATACTTGAGGAGACACTTCCTCTGTTACTCGAAGATAAGAAGAATATGGATGGCCTAGAGCCAAAAGAGATATTCAAGTTGAACCATAAGGAGTTAACTATAAAAGGTGCTCACCGTATTAAAAACAATATAGTGATTTGGTGATGGTTGTAGGACTTGTAGCCTCTCTATCATTAGGATACAAGCAAACCAAGCATATGTTCCCTACATACGCATTGCCCAATGGGTTCATGGTATTGAAAATCATGTCTTTTGTATTGTCTTACTTTTGAATAGGTCTTGCTTCTTATCTGAGTAGCTCTAACCATAGTTCCCTCTTTCTAATTTACGAGATCACGCATCAAACATCCCATATCTTATGATGGTGTCTTGTATGGGCTCATTTTCCTATTTTATATTGTGTTCGTAAGTACCATTTATCAGTGTCAACTTCAACCATAAGGTCCCGTTTGAGGGATATATAATAAAATTCAGTGATTTGAGTTTATGTGAATGTTCCTATAATATGAGTCGAGTGATTTCATGTTATTTCATTTTGTCTCTGTCTTCCCATGACTTTTGTGGGTTAATTTTGTCAGGGTTTCAAGATTTCAACAAACGATTTCAAAATTATCGGGCTATATCCACGAGCGAACACGAGAGATAGATTGTATTAATTAGTGTCGAAAGGATTACGACTAGGTGAATCGGTCTCCACCACTTAATAGTCTCCTACTTGGAGGCTGCTCAACCGAAGTGTTGCCATCCAATATAGAACTATGTAACTCCCCATCTCTATCTGGTATGCGCCTTCTCTATAAGTAAAGAACCTGGAAGGCCAAGTTGAAGCCATACATAACTTCAACTTCTATATAGCTTCATTTATAGCTTCCTTATCCTTAACATATATTATCACATTTATAGGTTGATAAAAGCAACAGGGGCAAGCATATGTTCTTTAGATATGCGTTCATCGAGTTTATCTTATCGAAGGCCATACCTTTGCTAATGGCTTTCTTATCGATAGATCTTGCTTATTATGCAATTGGCTATGACTATGTAGAACATGGTTACCACCCCTTATTACACTACAAGATCCTGTTAATTAGCTAAGCCATTTCAAGCACTTTGTGATGTTCATGGTATTATCTTTTATTCTACCATCTTTCTACTCTATGAAGACATGTTGTCAAGGATCTCGTACAAGGATGGCATCCTTTATGCAGTTAGTTTTGCTATTTTTATCGGGTTCATCACTATTATTGCTCAATATAAAATTATGATTCAAGTTTATGTAAATGTTCCTATATAATGATTTGAGTATTTCATATTATTTTCTTTCGACTCTTGAAAGAAAGTAGGATCTAAAAGAAATCAAAATTTGACTAGAAAGTGAGACATGGAGATCCAAATAAAAATCACTTTAAAAAAGACCATGTAATGACCATGCACCATGAGAGATGTGACAAAAGTTAAAAAAAAAAAAAAAAAAAAAAAAAAAAAAAAAAAAGTGAAGTATCTTGTCTTCTCTATACTTTATACTTTAAACCTAGAATTTGGAAAACAATGTGATGATAAGACTAGCCGGTTTGATCAAGTTTATCGATCGCCTAGTTAGTAATTATCTTTTTATTGTTTATTTAGGTTCATACTCCTATTTCATAAATTAGTAGTTATTTTTTATCGTTAATTAAGATTAGTATTTCCTTAGTAATTATCCCTTTATTTTGTTATGTTTTTGTTTATGGTAAGTAGGGTATGACAAAACATTATAAGTAGGATCGTGGGATTGTTTTTATGATTATGAATAACTAATTTGATTCATTTAATCCTTGGACATTTTCCATGTTTCTCGAACTACTTTCCTCGTCATGGCAAACAAAAAGTGTGCTTGTTTGGGAGGAGAGTAATGATATGATTCGCCGATTTGATCAAGTTTATCGGCTAATTAGTATCTATCTTTAGCTCTTTTATTAAGGGTCGTGTTTATTTAAATTAATAGTTATCTTTTATCGTTCCTTAGTAGTTTTCCCTTTATTTTGGTAAATAGGGTTTGACAGAAGATATAAGGAGTACGTTGGAAACAGTTTTTATCATCAACATTTAATATGTTTAAGTGGGTACCAAGTTAAGGAGGTATACAAGGGATTATGATGTTTACATGGGGTTTAGTAATTAACAAAATTACCATGTATAGAAGGTTTTCGTTATCAGTATTTAATATGGTTAAGTAAATGGTGAGAATATATAATGAAGTAGGAGGTTATACTGCTCTAGATTGGATGAGTTGGTGGTTGTTAATGAGAGATGATAATAATTTGTTTTGTTTTGATGAATCATGTTTAAAATAAAGAGAAGGTGAATGATATTTTTGTTTTTTTTAATAAACATAAGAAATGAATCTAAACTTTTTTCTCTTAGCAAAGAATGACAAATTCATTTGACCACGAAATTTAATGGTATTTAAAGAATTCTATTTTCTTTGTCAACCAAACATAATTTTTAGTGGATTTCATATTCAAATTTCATCCAAATTTCTTTGAAATCTACGAACCAAATAAGTTTGTGTCTGAGAGAGAGGGAGAGAGAGAACTTGCTTGGTAATTGGCCCATTGGTTATCCCAAATTTTTTTGTTGCTATAAATAGTATTGGAACCAAAACCTGCGATTTACAAAATTCCAATACTATGTACAAGTTTCAATTGAGGATGTACAACTATAACAACGTTCAAAAGTATTCATTAAAGATTGAAATAAAGGGCCCTTGGTCAGTTGGTCTAAATCTTTTGGTTTTATGGTCCGGATTTTAGCAGAAAATTTTCAGACATTTGATTAGCAGAAATTTCAGAATTGTTTAATAACGTATTTTTAATAACAAAACTATGAATATTTTCTGGTTACAAGTGAAAATTTAAAATTAATAGAACGTTTTCCAATATCCTCAATTCTAATAAAACACCTTAAGTTAGCTTCTCTTAAATTACTATATTAAACTAACGATGAATTAATACAAATAAGTTAATTTATTAAAAGTTTAATATCAAAAAACATCAGGAAAGTACCCAAAAAAATTTGATATAATATCAACTTTATAATAACAAATATAAAAAATTCTTATATGCTATATGTCTACTATTAATAAAAATTGTGAAAATATGCTTTTACTTTTGACCATATGTTTTTTACTTTAATTAACCCATTTAGCTACCTCACCGAAACTTATATTGATGATTCGTGTGGAGTTTTCTAGTGAGAATTATTTGAATTCGAGCTTTAGACCAAAAAAATGATCTAAAATAATTACATGAATAACCAAGAAAAAACAAAAAATTGCTATGTTGATTTTTTTTTTTTTTAAAAAGAATCCAAACTTAGATCTAATGGAAACATCCTACAAACTTAGATTCATATATACTATATTATAGAGAACAACAATACCTTAGAATTCTAACAAAGAACATGCCTCACATAAAGTTCTACCAAAAACGTTGAAAAACTATTTAAAAAAACTTTTAACTCACGGACGTGGGATCTAATACCAATTTGATATAAGTTCCATGAAGAAATCAGCTTTGTTAAAAATGATGTCATTAATTTTTCTTGCATTTCCTTAGTATATTTTTAGCAAATCTGAAAAAAGAAACTAATTGCAAAGACCTCTGAAAACAAACCAAAAATCAAATCTAATAGACTTAATTTGAGAAGTGCATAATTGTCAAATCAAATCAAAACCCAACAGAGAAATATAAAGAAAGCAGGGATAGATAAAGAGATCTGAAAAGAATATGGAAGGAGATATGACCTTAAGAAAACAAAGGTGGAAATGGTAAAAACCCTAAAAGCTACCACTATCATGTGTCGCGGGCACCACCATCAGCCACCCCCTCCGCCATCACCTCATCACCGAGACCACAGTTAATTTAATGTGTATCGTCGTTTCCAAAAAAAAAAAATTTGCTAATCGATCAGGAGGTGCACCGATTCCCGAACTAAGAAATTGGTATTAAAAACCAAACTAGAAATCATACAGGAATTGAGCTCTAGATTTGAAAACCAAATAACAAATTCATGTGTATCATCGACTCCAGAAAATAAAAATTCATATGGTTACCGAACCAGAAAGAGAAAATGGGATTTACCGGGTGATTGGAGAAGGAGACTGCAACCGGATTCCGGTAGGGAGAGAGAAAAAAGAGGCTAGAGGATTTCAAAAAATCAGTAGTTTCCCGACGAGACGCTGGATTCAGATCGAAGATTGTAGTAGGAGGAGGGCAAAGGTCCCAGATAGAGTGGGGTGTGTGGTGGGCGGTAGAGGGGCGAGAGTTTTGGTGGACTCCGAAGAGAGGTTTTGGTGAAGCAACTTCAGCGAGTGTGAAGAAACAAAGAAAGAGCCATAGATAGAGGGACGTCTGACGTCTGACGTCTGACGACACTCCTATAGGATGGACCCTTTTTTATATTTGTTTTTACGATTTATTTTGTTAACCTTAAATTAGTTGGTATTGTTGGTTTAGGGTTTATTTTACTTATCGGACCTTTTGGTCCTAGCAATTTTAAAATCCGAATTAAGCACAAAAAAAAATTTCCCATACGCTGCAAAAAAATTCTCACACGCTGAAAGAAGATATCATATTTAATGCAGGAATCGACTTACCTCACACATACACAATCTAATGTGAAATTCAACAACCCCCTCCATTTCTGATCCCCAAAAGGATTTCATGAAGTGAAAACCCTAGTTAACAGATCGACTTAGAAACTACAAAATCAATACAAACATAAAGGGAAATTTATAAATTGTTAGAAATTCAGGGTAATAAAGACACTTGAATATTCTGAGAATTGTGATTCCACTTTCAAGTCAAATAATTTGGGTGGTACCCCTAATCTTTGATTGGATAAGACTCAGAAAAGAAAAGAACAGAGAATGAAAATGTGTGAAATTCGTGAGTACCAGAAAACTGACCAAAAAATTGGTTAAAAACCTTCTTTGTCTGAAAACTGTCAAAACTGTCATAAAACAGTTTTCTCAACAGTCAAAACGGTCATAAATCCGGGTTTTCTATAAGAATTAATGCAAAGTCAAAAACGGGTCAAATATTCAAAATTTCGATTTTCTGATGCATTTTTAATACAGCAATACAACCCAAATATTCAAAACTTGGACCCCGCCAGGGGCTGCCACCCCTTGGACCCCACTCGCAGGAGCGTTGCCCCCGGACCCCGTTCGTTCAAGGGCTTCGCCCCTAAATGACAGTTTATTTTTAATTTTGAATAAACTTAAACAAGTGTGCACTCCGCATCTTCCTTACTTGATTAATATTTATCAAAATTGATTTTTGTTCAACAAGTCGACCCATTACACTTAAATACAATAAGTGAAACAAATCACCAACATAAATCGAGTGGTTACCTGACCAAGGTCTGTTGAAAACCAACAAATAAAGTAAAGCCAAAAATCAAAATCGATGATTGGTTTGGGGTTTGAGAGTGTCAAATCAATGAATCATGTTCTTGAGAGAAAGATAACTTGGAATGTTGTTATTGTTGCCGATATATGCAAGGACATAATTTCTGTCATAAAAATTAAAATTAAAAAAAAATTATAATTATAATTCTGATCTTTGAAAATGGATTAAAGCAAATTAATAATCAAAAGTACAAACAATCGTAAATCAAAGATTATATGATAAAATTCTAACTTTTTTAGCTTAAAGTATATGATATGGATCACAACTCAAACTTCACTAACACTAAACTGCAATAGACAGGGATAACCAAACACTCACCAAAAGTTAAGCCCTCAAAATTCAGTTTTGTAGTCTGATTCCAAAATTGAGCTGGAAAAAACCATTAAATATTCCCTTAAATATATTGAACTAACGAAATTATGTCTATCATAAAAAAAGTGTACCATTTGAGGAAGTCATTTCAACTAGAATGGGTGTAGTGTAGAACAGAAGTTGATCTGCCCCCTTGCTAAAACCCATCGGGGTGATGATGGTCCCTGGAAACTCATTGGACGCGAAAACAATGTCTTGGTCGGAATCATCGGTACTTTGAACCACCGCCCTGATAGTGCGCTGATAAGATTGCGCATACAACCTCCGATCTGATCTCTCTAGATCAAGACTCGTCTCTCATTTTCTTTCCGAATCTCTCCCGCTTAGGTTTTTATACACATACACACACAAATACACTCTCTCTCGCTGGATGTTTCATAGGAAAAGAAGGGTACAAATCTGCCTTAATTACTGCCGGAAAACAAAAGAGAACACACTCGCCGGTGATGCCACCGGAGAAGATGACCGGTGGTATCAACCTCCCGAAACTTTCACTCATCTCTTTCCATGCGGCGCACCCCCTTATTAAACCCTAATCAAACATGCGTTTAAATATGAGTGGAAAAGTTCTACTTTCGACTGTGGTTAATGCTGTTGGTCCAAATGAGGGAAGAAACAGCTTGCGCCCGCCTGTAGGCTGTAGCTGCTAAGGAAGAAGAAAAGTTGTTTTATGATTTATGAAAATGACGAAACTGGAACTGGTCCTAAAGTTTGGCAAGCTAACGTCATATAAATTCCTCTTTGCAATTATTATTTCCGAAAAAAGCAAATTAGACCCTCGACATTTATATTCAAAATTAAAGCATTTCGTTTATCTTTTTAAAAAATCAACTTTTTAATTAATTTTATCAATAAACCTTTATAAAGTAATCTTCATAAAGACAAAGAAAGGTTATCATTGGTAACAGTCTAGAGCTAGCTAGAAAAGAATGCTTCAATTTTAAGTTTGTGTTATGATTTACAATAAAGAACGGAAAAAGGTAGCAAAGGTGTATCCAACTCTTTTTTTTCACCAATAAAATCTTTGCATGTTGTCATGGCCTAATGCCAATCAGGTACTTATTTCAATGATATTGATGGCATCTGATAGTTTATGATGTGGAACTAATTTAATGGTTATTGAGTAAATGTAAAAAATTATGTATAAATCAGTGTACTTCTATATATTTGTGTTCTAAGAAAAATCATATTTACATGATGTGAAACTAAAATAGCCGGTGGATTACATAGCCACAACAATAAATATCAGCACTCAAAGTGGTAAATAAATCGATGGCAATAGCATCATGGTCATTTTTTTTCTATTAAGCCCTGAAACAAGTAAAAACTATGAATCATTCTTGAGAAATATACGATTAAACGAAATAATTCATTCTTCTAAGCAAAGTTAATACTAGGAATTTGCTTTCATTTCTCTTTGTTTTATGTGAACCTAGTCCATAAAGATCATTGTAAGTGTACATAAGGAAGGAACTTGACACCAAAGGCTATAATAAACAAATAAATAGAATTTTGTGCTATTTATTGCATTTAACTGTTTCGTTTAATATAACTTGTAACTTCATTAATATGTTTATTACAACGTTGTACTTTCGTTTCTCCCTATTACAACAATTTACTTTAAAATCTACCTTATTACACCAATGTCATCCAAATAATTATTAATGTTATAACTAAGTTTTTTCAAAATATAATATGCTAATAAAAAAAACAAAAGTAAGATTCCATAATTAGAGAGATTTTTCGAAGTACGTCTTAATGAGAAATAAAATTAGAAGTATACTCTCGTAATAGATGAAAATGAAAGTAGGATAGTACGTTGCTATTTCAAACATTTAGATATTCTAAAAACGATCTTAAAAATGAGTAACCTTCAGAAATGACATTTAACAATTTATATATATATATATATATATATATATATATATATATATATATATATATATATATATATATATATATATATATATATAAAGAGTTCAAGCATTCTTAGAGCGGAAATGGTATTCACCCACCATCTTGTAACAAAGAAGCCCTCTAGGAGTGGATGATTCTTGAAGTCAGGTGGAGACATAAATGCCATGTTAAGTGTAATAATTCCATCGATTTTCTATGAGTAGTGAAAGACAAATGAGTAGGCAACCATTGCTCCAATATGTATTGTTGTTGTTTTGCTTGTAGCTCCTTTTCATTTCATTTCCAACCAACAATAGATATAAGGGAAGGAGATGGAGATGACCGTCAGTTTGGCCAGTTGGAAATATATTTATTTATTTATGCGAAAAGTGAAAACATACTAGAAATAAACTCGTGACAGTTGGTTTGGGTGCTTGTATGTATATGTTATGAGAAAAAGGTTTTGGGATATACATTTACCTTAGTGGTCATCCTACAGCACGACAAACTTCCTTTGTGAGAAATCTTTGAAGTAGAATAGCACATCTAATGAAAAGAAACATATTAAATATCTCTTAATGATTGCATAAAATCAAAACATGAATTAAAATACATAAGAGTGACATCTACCTTTCAAGAGACAGTCTTCTCCACACATATAAAGATATATTGGTAGAGGTATATTAATGTTAGGGGACATAAAAAGTTACGATGTCCCTTTCCATTATTTTCTACATTTGCATACAAATAAGAGGCATTCAAATCGACCAAGTGATTTAATATATACATGAAAATTATGCGACTTATATCAATGATAAAACCCATAGGAAAAACAGAAGAAAAGTTTGAGATTTTACCTACATTTCCAAGTGTTTTATAATTCATTCAATTAAAATAATCATAAAAAGGAAATTGATTCTAAGTTCAAATCCACCTTTGGTGCTCTTCACGGAGTCAAGATCGGAAGATGGGAACTTTAGGACACTATGGATTGATAGAGTCGTACCGATTACAAATCCACCTTATCACCACCTCTTGCTTACTTTTTGTGGGTCAGATGTTCGCCTCCTTTTCCCTTTATCTCTATCATATGTCCTTCTTAATGAAAATTTCTCCCTAGAAGGTCATCTATATGAAGGCGATTAGCCAATCATCACATCTTAGTTGGAAGCAAACGTCTAAAATTTTAAACACCCAAACGCAATTCAACCTGTGAAACTAAAACAAAACCTTTATTAAATTGAAAAAAGAATGCGAAATTGAAGATGAATGGCTTCCCATATAAACTTAGTATGATTCTTGTGTTCAATATATCAGCGAAATGGCAATTTATTGCATTCAATGTATCAACAAAATTAGCAAAAAGCAAGATATTAGCAAAAAAAGGGAAAAAAAACATATATATGTAGTGTAGACGATCGAAGATGGAGATGGGGACAGTAGCGATGGCCGGAGATGGCGATATGGTGGAGTGTCAACTGTTCTCCGGCTGTACCTAGTGAAGATGGAGAGCATGATAGATCGATGCTTGAAAGATAAAAACTGAATGCGTTTTAGGGCTAGGCATGGGATGTTGATAAAAAGGACCTCAATTGTGTTGTTGCTTCTTTCTACACCTTCAAATGCTTCTTTGACACTCTGTGTATCGGTGTAAAATCAACTCGCATCGGAACAAAATCAATCGACCTATCCTACAAAATTTAAAGAAGACAGTAGTGATGGGTTTTAAGCATATCTACATTCCTATGTGATTATGCAACCCTAATCGCTTTGGATCTAAGTTTTTCTCTAGTTATACAGTAACACCCCGTTTATTAAATAAATAAATAGATAACATTAATATGAATAGTACCCCTAAATGCGGAATAATTTAGCAAGGTGTTGGTTTTGGAGAGCCAAATGTTATAATTTGGATTATTCGGGGGCTAAAGTGTAATTTCGGGATTTATTTTGTAAAGATTTTTAGAAGACAGGGGGTGTTTGGTAAGTATTGGACTTATTATGAAAATATTTTGAGAACTGAGGGTTGTTGAGTAAATTACGGATTGGATTTGAAAGGCATTTCCGAAGTCAGGGTAGAAAGGGTAAATTATGGACTTAGTTTGAAAGAAAAAGAGAAAGGAAGGACTGATCTTGTCATTATGGAAGGAAGTTCTATGGGGCTCGGGGTATATAACCCATCACCCCGGTAACCCTAACCCTAGAAGATGCAGCCGCCAACCTTATGTCTCCCTTCACCTCCGGCGCCGCCACTTTATACCCCCATCCTTCCTCCGCCACCGCTCTATCGCCACCATCAACTGCCATTTCAGTCGACGACGAAGCCGGGAGACACCAAGTTGGAGACCGTCATTGTTGCTCCAATGTTGTTGAGGACGTGGACCGACGACGGGCGTCGTGGTCGCTGTTGTGACGGATACGACCACCTCTTTGCCACCAACAACGTTCTCCCTTCACCGTTTCCATTCAGGTCGCAGCTAGTGGTCGCTGTCGCCAGCAAGCAACCTTTCTGTTGCTTCGGTCATCACCCATCACCGCCTTCTGCTGCAAGGAAGCTGAGTCGTGTATGTGTTCAGCTCGTGTTTATGAGTGTGTGCATGAGTTGGCTCGGTTGGGAATCAAGAGAAACCACCGCCACCACCGAGAGGTGGTGGCTGTCATCGCAAACCGCCGTTGCTGCCCTCCATCTCGTGCCATCGTCGTACGCCACCAGGTGGGTTGCTGGATTCATGTTGTGAATAGGAAGCGTGTGTGTGCTTTGTTTGGCCGGAATTCACGGAAAAGCCACCACCACCACCATGAGGTCGTGGCCACCACCTCCAACCACCGTTGGCCATCACAAGGGTGGCTGTGTGTGTATATCTTATTATGTGTGTGTTTATTTTGGGATATTGTGTGTATAATTGTAATTTGGCCAAAATAATTAAGGAAATCCGTCACCACCACTGTGACAACCCGAAAGATTTGGATTAAGCAAGGTCTAAACTGTAACCATATGCAAATGAATTCATATTTTAACCTTGTTGCAATAAACTCTTGAAAGCTAAAAGGGGGCATTATCTGTATAAGTATATACATATATGTATTGCAAACCATGTACGAAATTAACACATGACAAGTTATAACAAGCCAAAATAGATGGAAACAAATCATAGGCCACATATTGCTTTATAATTTTTGGCCTAGAATCCCACTAAGGCCGACATCTCAAACTAGAACACCCTAGGGCCGAAATCCCCCTTTAATGAGTAAAGCCTAGACCGAAAACACCCTTAGTGAATGATACAAAAACCGAAAACACATCCATGCGCACACTACAAGACCGAAATCTCTAGCTATGGCCCATTAAGGCCGAAAACCCCTCAATATAGGACCGAAATCACTTGCTTATAACATTATAGGACCGAAATTATCATAAAGGAATATGTACCAAGGGATCTTGGTCATGCCTAGACCGAAAACCGTTGTAACCTATTTTGAAGTAATAAAGATCAATTATTTGAGTATTATGTGAATTATGTGAATTTATGTGTTTTATACTTATTTATAAAGGTGTAATAAATAAAGAATAAAAATAAGCGTCAAAATTAAAGTGTTAGATAAACCCAATATCTATACATAAAGTGGTAGTGGTCGTGACAAGGATTCCGGACATATAAAGAACGCCGAAATCCGAGTTATAACAAAGAAGTTATGGTCTGTCGAAGTTTCGCGACAGAAACGGCACGACATTGCGCGACGTAAATAGTGAATTTACGATAGAGCGATTTTTAGCCTTAGTGATTTAAACAAAATTCGTAGTGTTCGTTAAACCGAGAACGTACATAAAAGGAACGCCCAAATCTGACTTCGTATGAGGAAGTTATGATTTTTCAAAGTTTCGGCTTAGCGGTATGCAGCCCGGAGTTCGAATATTAGATCGAGTGATTTTTAGCCGACAACCTAAACGATAATCGAATATCTCGTTAATGGTAGCGTAACGGTAAAAAGACAGACGAAAACGGACGTCAAATGGAGAAGTTATGAATTTTTAACGAACTATTCCTGTCCCGGCCTGTTAAAAATATAACTTTAAAAATAAAGTCAAAATTATCCGATAGTCTAAACGAAAGTTGTAGAATATGGTCCCGCCTACGCGTGGATATAAAGAACGTCGAAAACAGAGCTCGTATGTAAAAGTTATGAATTTTTTAAGTCTGAAAGGAAAATCACGATGCTGGGTGCGAGGCTACGCCCAGCATACGAGTCTTATACGCCCAGCGTAATCCAAAGACTGCCTTGCATCCGAGTACGCCCCGCGTCCGAAGCTCGTACGCCCAGCGGTCTCCCTTACGCGGTCCGAAATCGCCCACAACGCCCCACCGAAGCTCCGACGTGTGTCTTCGTACGAAAGTGCAGCGTAATCCGAAGACCGCCTTGAGCACCTGACTAAGCCGAGTGTACTTCCGAATTACGCCCAGTGTAATCTGAGGTCTCGTCCTATAAAAGAAGGCTGAGGGCTGACATATTTCTTCACCAATTCACATACTCTTTCTCTCTCTAACCCCTAACCCCCCCCCCTAAAGCCTAGGAAAACCCCCTAGCACCCGAAGGAAGCCCTGGAGCTCCTGAAGGCTCCAAGAAATTAGCTTTTTGGCTCGGAAACGTTGCTCCAGCGAAACCCGGTTTTTAATAAAAAACCGTTGTAAATGAGCTACGCCTACACCATTTTAAATATAGCTTTTATTTAATTATAGTAATGTTATTAGGACCATATAATAATTATTTGAGCTTTTATTATGGGTTATATAAGTGTCGTTATAATATTATTTTTAATCACTCGTGGTACGGGGAATCCGGTTTGAAGGGCCGCTTGGGTTGTTGGATTTCAGAAGTGCAATATGCCAAAATGGTCCTACCCTCCAGTGTTTCATGTTTGGCCCTTGTCTCTACATAGTATGTGAAGAGTATTGTTTAACACTTATATAATAGTAATAATAGCTAGACTATTAATTAGTCTCGATGAATATTAGACTAAACTCTAGTGGTAATGATACTAGGTTTTGTCCAAGGAAATTGTTTTAAGTTAACGAAGTGTTGTCCTAGTACAGAGTGAGGATAACGGGAACGGGTAATTGGGTTTGTTGGGTTTGATGAAAATGATAAACTTATTTATTGTGGGTTGAAAACCCTATGTGCTCACCAGGCTCCCAAGTCTGACCCACTTAGTTTCTTGTATTACAGGTAGTGGCGCATGATCCTAGTAGATGATGTTTGGATGAGAGATAAGGAATTATAGGCCTGTAAATATGAATAAATGTTGTAAGGCTTATATTGTACTGTTTATGCATTTGATCTATATCGAACATGACATCCCGAGGTTTTTAATGAAATACATTTCTTCGGAAATGCTTTGATAAATCTCTATCATATTTTATTTTGGGAACAAATTCTGCAACACTTCTTTTTAAAATGTTACTCTGATTTTCAAACAAAGCATAAACAAAATCGGTATTTTCTGGCCATGAAAATGGGGATGTCACAATTGGTATCAAAGCATTAGTTTAAGCAAACTAGGAATTTGTAGGATTTATAGACTTAAACTTAGAATGCTAAGCGATGATTGTGAGGTGAGTGTCTACTATATTTTAGACACAAGCACTAGTTTATTTTAGAAATTATGCCTACAATGCTTCTATGTGCTAAATGTTTTATGCCTGATATGCTGTTATTTGTTCTGATCTATGGTATGTTGCCGACCGGATATGGAAACCTTATGTGTTTAGGATTCTAAACGTACGACTACGATATTAGAACTAACATGTAAACATTTTGGAGTGATAAGGACAATTTAAACGTCTATCCTAAATAAAGATCTAAATTCACCTTATTCGGTGTATAGATCAAAATGGCAAGAACCCGAAGTGGAGTCGGGAACGCAAATGGAAACAGGAATCAACCGCCTCAACCACCAGTAATTGAGCAAATACCTGTCGTGGTATCCGCTACTGAGCCAATCACGATGGCCGAAGTGCAAGCGATGATCCAGATGATGTTGGATCGTCAAATGGAGGAAACAAGGCGTTTACTTCAACGCAATCAAGATGAACTTACGGTGCCGATTAAACACTCCGAGCTGAATGATGGGCAGTCAGAAGGAGGGAACTACAGTGGGACCGTTAGTCAAGTCTGTTGGATTAGTGTCTAAGCCCGTAACTATATTTGGTAAGTACTTGACCCGGTTATGCATGGTCCTTTTGGGTTGCCTTCACCATAGTAACTTGACAGGGTGATTTATGAAGAGAGAAGAGATATTATTGTATTAATATATTATGAGAATAATATATTAAAAGAATAATAATATTATTTAATTAATATTAGTCATAGATTAATTAGGAATTAATTTGGTGACTAAAAGAGGTTAATTAAATGAAGGGGACTGTAACTGTCAATTGTGTGATAGTTGGTTTTTGGGTTATGGATCCTTATGAGTTGTAGGGTGGCTGAAATTAAGGAGTATGGGCTCCTTGAATTCGTCCAAGCCTTACTCTAGAAGGATCCTTGGATTGCTTAGGGATTAAGTTATTCAATTAGGGTTAAGGATGTAACCCTAGAAGCTCACAGTATAAATAAACCCTATGGGTTGGAGAAATCGACCACCTTGCTTCCTTAGGAACCCTAGAGCCGATTTCTACTTCTCTCTCCTCTCTCCAAATCATCCTCTTGCTAGTTGGTGTTTGTAAGCCACTAGAGGAGTGACAATTGTGACTCTAAGCTCCAAGAACAAAAAGATTCAAGCAAGCAACTAAAGGTAATCATCTAGATCTGAATTATTGTATCAATTTGAATTGTTTACACTAGATCTAAGGTTTGCAAGTCTTGGATACATTGCATGTTCAATTAGAGAAACCTAGATCCAAGCATTAGGGTTTGCATGTGCACATAGGAAAATTCTTATGGCTCAAACCCATCAGTGGTATCAGAGCTTTGATTGATTTCTATTGAATTGATGCATTGTTTGATTGTTCTAGCTTTGAAAAAAATCATTTTTCTGCCTTCTGACTGACAGACTCGGCGAGTCCCATTGTGGACTCGACGAGTAGGATGAACTCGACGAGTCCATATGGGGACTAGGCGAGTCGGAGCGTCTGTCAGAGTGATTTTCGGGATTTCTTGCTGTTTTGCTTGAGGATACTTACCTAAATCGTTTTGGTTCATTAAAATCCGAATTTTATCATCCTTTTGTCAATATCCTCATCAAAACAAAAGATAATTACCAATTGTTTAAATAATAATTTCCTTATTTGATAATAGTTGATTATTTGAATTAATTGTTGAATTGTCTTGCAAGTAATATTGACTAGGTCAAATTTAGATAATCATTAAATTAATTGTTTAATTTATAGTATTTGCTATTTGATCCTTCATGCTTTGAAAAGTTCAAAACTTGTCCTCAAGTTTTGAAATTTAGGTTTTGTGATTAAAAGTTTTAATTTAAACCATTTAAATTTCAAACCTTAGAATTTTACAAGTTTTAAAATTCAACCTTATACTTATAATATTATAAGATTAATATATATATATATATATGTGTGTGTGTGTGTGTGTATAACTTAAATGCTAGTCTTACCGTTAGTATGCCTCATTCACGAAGCCGGTCTATAAGGGGGGTATAAGGTTATGGCCTATAAAATGACTGTTTAATGGGTGTCCATTCTCACCCACCGCTTCCTTTGTTGGTGGAGGGTCGTTAGCCGAACGGGTAGGATAGGGCAAACCTTTCCTCATTAAAGGTATAATGAATCTATATAAAGTTACTAAATGTTTTTACAAAATTCTCAATCTTAGTTACTTTAGGCAAAAGTGAATTTGATGCAATTCCATGAAATTACACTTCGTACCCTTGCTAAGACGTTAATGGAGCGTGTGTGGTTAACCGGCACAATAATTGGGTTCTAAGCATAGGTGGCAAAGGGTGACTCATTGTTTGTCATAGTTCGATGGAGCGTGTGTGGTTAACCGACACATCGAATAGGTGACTGTAACAATAAGGGCACCATGTACATTTGCATGGTTATTCACACCCACTTTGTGATCCTCGGCGTCCCAGTCACAAACTAGAGGGGCATATCGAGATTTAAACATTCCATTGAAAAGTTCAATGAATCTCAAAGTATCTAGGAGTTTTCAATACATTTAAAACCTAATTTCCTTTTCGTTTTTCATGGTGGAGAATTAGTGAATCGACATTCACTTGCCTTCAAATTATTTACTTGTTAGATTACGGCATCCCTTTTCTAATTTGTGAATAATGTTGTTGGTTCCTAGCCCTAATTTCTCATTTGAGTGATTAATTGGGGAAATTCATTTCTAATCAACTTTGTTCTTTTTCCTTTTCAGATGTCGAACACAAACAACAACGCTTCTGGGTCAAACTCCTCTAGTTCATTCTCACTCATGAACTTGTGTGGGAAAGTGATCTTTGATGGGACCAATTTCAGTAATTGGATCCGCAACATTCGCATGGTCACTCGCTACGAGGACAAAGAATATGTCCTCGATGAGAAGCTAAAGGAGATTGACATCGACACTGCTACCGCCGAAGAGATCGTGGCCTATGAGGCCCACGAGCGTGATGCCACGAAAGTCCATTGCATCATGCTAGCGACTATGACTGCTGAACTCCAGAAGTCCTATGAGCACAAGTACCCCTATGAGATGCATCAGGATCTGCTGGAACACTACCACCAGAGCGCTAGGCAAGAGAGGTACGAGATCATCACTTCGATGATCACTACCAAAATGGGTAATGGAGAGTCCCTTACCGCTCATCTGCAAAAGATGCAGAGATATGTCGATCGCCTGTTGAAGTTGAATGTGAACTTCGATGAAGAGCTGGCAATTGACATCATCCTTCACTCATTGCCTTCCTGCTATAGCCAGTTCCGCATGACCTACCACATGAATAAGGAAGAGGTCTCCTTGAGCAAGCTTCAGGGCTTGTTAAGGACTGCTGAGAGCAACCTCGAGGATAAATCTGTTGCATCACCTCCAACTCCAGCTGTTGCCCCTGTCTTGGCAATAGGGCAAGGGAAGGGTAAGAAGAGGAAGGCTCCCTCAAAGGGCCACCACAAGGGAAAGTCCCATGATGGCACCTCTTCTAATGGAACCAAAGTTGGTTCTGCTAAGCCCAACTCAAACCCTAAAGAGGCAGAGTGCCACTACTGCCACAAGATAGGGCATTGGAAGAGAAGCTGCCCAGAATATTTGCAGGCCATCAAGGATGGAAAGATCAAGCCATCTTTCGCAGGTATTTACACAATTAAATCTAATGATTTATCACATGCTACTTCTTGGGTTCTTGATACAGGATGTGGTTTTCACATATGTTCTGATTTGCAGGGACTAAAAAGAAATAGGGATGTGGAGCGTGGAAGGATGAATCTGATCATGGGAAACAGAAGTTCATCGCCTGTGACCAAGATTGGAGTTTATTCCTTAGTGCTTAGTAATGGTTTAGATTTAAATTTGAATAATTGTTGCTATTCGCCAGATATGGCTAGAAACATCATTTCATTTCATGGTTTATATAGACAAGGTTTTAGATATTCATTTGATAATGAAAAGGGTTCTATTTATGCTTATTTTAATAATGTTTTATATTTTGAAGCATTGCCTTGTAATGGAATATATGAAACTGTGATGGTTGTAGATAACTTAGGAAATGATGTGTTGTGTGTGGATTCTTCCAATAGTATGGATAAAGCATGCTTGTGGCATTGTCGTCTTGGACATGTCAACAAGAAACGCATAGCCCAACTCCAAAAGGATGGAGTGTTGGAGTCATTCGACCTTAGGGACGATGACGTATGCGAGTCTTGTTTACTTGGAAAGATAACCAAGTCACCCTTCACTGGCACTTGTGCGAGGGGTGAGGGTTTATTGGATCTCATACATACAGATATGTATGGACCCTTTAGATCCACCACAAGGGATGCGAATCGCTTCTATGTGACTTTCACAGACGATTATAGCAGATATGGGTATATCTACTTAATCAAGCACAAGTCAGAAACCTTTGAAAAGTTCAAAGAGTTTAAACAAGAAGTGGAGAATCAGTTGGGCAGGAAAATCAAGATGCTTCGATCTGATCGAGGTGGAGAGTACCTAAGTCTTGAATTCCACGACTACCTCAAGGAATGCGGAATAGTTTCGCAATTGATGCCACCTAGGACACCACAATTAAATGGTGTGGCTAAGAGGCGTAATCGAACCTTGCTAGACATGGTTCGTTCCATGATGAGTCGTGCTTCACTACCTATCTCATTCTGGGGGTATGCCTTAGAGACTGCCGCCCATATCCTTAGCTTAGTACCTACAAAGAAGGTTGCCAAAACACCTCACGAGATGTGGACAGGGAAGGCTCCCTCGTTGGCACATATCAAGGTTTGGGGTTGCGAGGCTTTCGTAAGACGAGAGACTCACGACAAGCTCGAACCTCGTAGTGAGCGATGTATTTTCATCGGCTACCCACAGAGATCCTTTGGATATCTCTTCTACAGACCGAGTGACAATATTGTCTTCATTGCGAGGAGAGGGGTTTTCCAAGAGCGAGAACTCATAAGCCAAGGAGACAGTGGGAGGCAAATCGATCTTGAAGAGCTTCAAGAGTCGAGCGATGAAGGAACCTCTAATACTGGCGCTCAACCCGAGGAGGAAACTCCGGTTGAACCGATTGACGAGTCCTTACCTCTTAGACGTTCCGAAAGGGTTAGTGTTCCACCCCAGTTTTATGGTTTTCATATTACTATGGAAGGGGATACATTCATTAGTGATAGTACACTAGTGAATCTGGACGAACCTAACAGCTATAAGGAAGCCATGGCAGGCCCGGAGTCTGCGAAATGGAAAGAGGCTATGGACAGCGAGATTCAGTCCATGTATGACAACCAAGTTTGGAATTTGGTTGACAATGTACCAGGTCGTAAGACGGTCGGGTGCAAGTGGATCTTCAAGAAGAAGACTGACGTGGATGGAAATGTGCACACTTACAAGGCGCGATTGGTTGCGAAGGGTTTCACTCAAACTCCTGGAGTTGACTACGACGAAACCTTCTCACCAGTTGCGAAGATAAAGTCTATCAGGGTGATGCTGGCCATTGCTGCATTTCATGACTATGAAATATGGCAGATGGATGTCAAAACCGCTTTGCTTAATGGGAAGTTGGCTGAGGATGTTTACATGGCTCAGCCAGAGGGTTTTGTCAATGCGAAGCACCCCAATATAGTGTGTAAGCTTGAGAAGTCTATTTATGGACTTAAGCAGGCGTCTCGTAGATGGAATCTTTGTTTTGATGAGAAGGTCAAAGAGTTTGGTTTTCTACGAAGCGAAGATGAATCATGTGTATATGTCAAGGCCAGTGGGAGTGTAGTGAGCTTTCTCTTATTGTATGTCGACGACATACTACTCATAGGAAACGACATCCCGACACTACAGGAGGTTAAGTCCTGGCTCGGGAAGTGCTTCGCTATGAAGGACCTCGGAGAGGCTTCCCATATTTTAGGAATAAGGATAGTGAGAAACAGAAGTAAGAGACTAATAGGACTTAGTCAGAATACTTACTTGGACAAGGTACTAAAACGTTTTAGTATGGAGAATTCAAAGAAAGGGGAGTTACCAATCCAAAGTAATGCCAAGTTGAGTAAGACTCAAAGTCCGAGTACTAAAGTCGAGATAGCAGAGATAAGCCGAGTACCTTACGCTTCCGCAGTTGGCTCAATCATGTATGCTATGACTTGTACTCTGATGGGTTTTGAGCATTCTAACACTCCTATGGTGTATATGCAACCCTAGAAACCTTGGATCTATGTTTGACTAAGATACATGCAAATAATTATTTTTCCAAGGTTCTTATCCTAACTAGCATGGCATGGGATACTTGAATCAAATAAAACTAGTAGAATTACTTACCTTGTAGTAGTAGTTGATTGCTTGGAGTTTGAGAGCCTAGCACCAATAATGTGGATGCCTCAAATGGAAGTCACAAATCACCACAAACTTGGAAACTTGAGAGAATAGTCACAAACTTCTTGAAATCGGCCCTCTTGGTTTACACACATCAACTAGTGCAATTTCAAGAACCAAAGCCTCCTTTATATAGTGTGGTGGATTAGGGTTACATCCATGTAAACCCTAATACCCATGTCTTTTCATTTCCATGAGATCCATGGGTTAAAGCTCCATGGAGTATCCATGGACTTTCCATGCAAGCCTAGCCCATTCCAAATAAGCATTAGCCCACACTATATAAATACAAGAGCCCATATTTAATTAGTCATATTTTTTATCTCTAAACTAATTATAGATCAATATTAATTAAATAATATGATTTTATATTAATATATTAGGACTAATATATTAATAAATCATAACTTATACTATTCTCAAACGATTATCCATAAAGTGTTCGGGTGAAGTGCAACCCAAATGGACCATGCCGGGTCGGGTCAAGTACATACCAAATATAGTTATGGACTTAGACACTATATCCAACAGTCTCCCACTTGGATAAGTCTAATAACTATAGTGGCAAGTATGACTTCAGGAACCGATCAGCAATCGTAGCTCTTTAAACTCTGTTGAACTATGAAGCGCCATTTTAGATAAGTGATCATATAATCCTCTGTTCTAGATATCAACCGGACAAATACATGGAACATGGTCTTGCTTATTGTCCAACATTTGTTTCCCGATTTCCGATTTGTTTGACATAGAACTTAACTGAACACATCAATTTAGTTCTGACCGGGCCCGGTACATAGGTCAAAACAAAATCATCGAGGGGCCCAGATATCGCTTCTAATCCTAGAAGGAACAGATAAACTTCGACTCATATGTTTGCTCTACTACTTGTTGAACTACACACAAAGGCACGGTTTATAACATCGAGTTACCAATGCGTTTTCATGTAATCAATGCATAACCAACTCATAGGCAACAAATCATATCTCTAGGTTTGAAGACTTATATGATATTACCGTCTCACGATCACTCGAGATAAATTCCATGAAGTGATACAAGTGAGCGCGGGTTGAATCCAATACTCAGAACTTATGAGCACTCATGAGTGCTGTAGCCCCGCTTTGTCTAACATCTTAGACCTCTACAAGCCAACCCATGACAGTCTTGATTTATATTTACTTCCAACATATGACCGACTGTGGAGAGTTTGAATAATATGATATAAACCATAACATAATTATTCTGGAAGTCAAAACATGCAAAAAGAAATAATAGTAAACGATTGACAAGAGATAGCAACACTTTACTCATAAATAACAGCTTTTATTTATCATCAAATGTCAATTACATTTTACAAATTTCAAGATTATCTAACTACTAAAACTAATATCATCCTTCAGCCCTATGCTCCGAGCATGCTGGAGATGCTTAGCCCGAGTCAGTCCCTTCGTGAGGGGATCTGCTGGGTTCTCATCCGATGATACCCTCTTTGCCACGAGGATTCCTTCTTCTATTCGATGTCTGATGAAGTGATATTTTCTGTCAATGTGTCTGGATCTCCCATGATCTCTTGGTTCCTTGGCTAAGGCAACCGCACTATTGCTGTCACAGAAAATCTCCATTGGCTCCTTTATAGCTGGTACAATTCCAAGGTCTTCGATGAAGTTCTTTAGCCATATAGCCTCCTTTGCTGCCTCGCTTGCTGCTATATACTCTGATTCACAAGTGGAATCAGCCACTGTCTCCTGCTTGGAACTTTTCCAAGTAATTTCCCCTCCGTTTAGAGTAAAGACCCAGCCCGACTGAGAGCGGAAATTATCCCTGTCAGTCTGAAAGCTAGCATCACTGTACCCTACAACTCTCAAGTCCTCACTGCCACCGAGGGTAAGGACCCAGTCCTTAGTCCTCCGTAAGTACTTGAGGATATTCTTTACTGCAGTCCAGTGTGCCTTGCCAGGGTTCCCCTGATACCTGCTAACCATGCTCAAAGCAAAGGCTACATCAGGTCGAGTACACGTCATAGCATACATGATCGATCCTACAGCTGAAGCATAAGGTATTCGACTCATTTCTGCTATCTCAGCCTCAGTACTAGGGCTTTGTGTCTTACTCAATCTGGCGTTACTCTGGATGGGTAACTCTCCTTTCTTGGATTTATGCATGTTGAACCTTTTCAACACTTTGTCCACATAGGTGCTTTGACTAAGTCCAATTAGTCTTTTACTCCTGTTTCTCAAAATCCTTATCCCTAGGATATAGGCAGCTTCTCCAAGGTCCTTCATAGCGAAACACTTCCCAAGCCAGGACTTTACTTCCTGCAGGGGTGGGATGTCATTTCCTATGAGTTAGTATGTCATCCACATACAGTACCAAAAAGCTGACTATACTCCCACTAGCCTTGATATAGACACAAGATTCATCTTCACTCCTTGAAAAGCCAAATTCTTTGATCTTCTCATGAAAGCAAAGATTCCATCTGCGAGGTGCCTGTTTTAATCCATAAATGGATTTCTCGAGCTTACACACTCTACTTGGGTACTCTGTACTGACAAAACCCTCTGGCTGAACCATGTAAACATCTTCAGCCAACTTTCCATTAAGGAAAGCGGTTTTGACATCCATTTGCCATATTTCATAATCATGAAATGCAGCAATGGCTAACAGAACCCTAATATACTTAATCTTGGCCACTGGTGAAAAGGTCTCATCATAATCAACTCCCGGAGTTTGAGAATAACCCTTTGCAACCAGTCGTGCCTTATAAGTGTGTACATTACCATCCATGTCGGTCTTCTTCTTGAAGATCCATTTGCACCCAACTATCTTACGATCAGGTACATTGTCAACCAAGTTCCAAACTTGATTGTCATACATGGACTGTATCTCGCTATCCATAGCCTCTTTCCATTTAGCAACCTCAGGGCCTGCCATGGCTTCCGTGTAGCTGTTAGGCTCATCCAGATTTACCAGTGTGTTATCACTGATAAGTGTCTCACCTTCTGCAGTAATATGAAAACCATAATAATGCTCAGGTGCATTCCTAACTCTGGTGGAACGCCTCAGAGGTATAGATTCTTCAGTCGGCTCAACAGGAGTTTCCTCCTCAGGTTGAGGGCTAGGGTTTGAGGTTCCTTCACCACTTGACTCTTGAATTTCCTCAAGGTCAATTTGCCTCCCACTGTCTCCTTGGCTCATGAATTCTCTCTCTCGAAAGAATCCTCTTCTTGCTACAAAGACCACATTATCACTGGGTCTGTAGAAGATGTAACCAAAGGATTTCTGTGGGTAGCCGATGAAAATACACCTTTCGCTTCGGGGTTCGAGCTTATCCTGAGTCTCGCGTCTGACGAAAGCCTCGCAACCCCAAATATTGATGTGGTCTAGATTGGGAACTTTTCCAGTCCACACCTCGTGAGGTGTTTTGGCAACCTTCTTTGTAGGGACTAGATTAAGGATATAGGCGGCAGTCTCTAAGGCATACCCCCAAAATGAGATTGGTAGCGAAGCTCGACTCATCATGGAACGAACCATGTCCAACAACGTCTGATTGCGCCTCTCAGCTACACCATTCAACTGTGGTGTCCTAGGAGGTGTCAATTGTGAGACAATCTCACATTCCTTAAGATAGTCAAGGAACTCAGTACTAAGATACTCACCACCACGATCGGATCGAAGCATCTTAATGTTCCTGCCCAACTGATTCTCCACTTCTTGCTTAAACTGTTTGAATTTATCAAAGGTTTCTGACTTATGCTTGATTAGGTAGACATATCCATATCTACTAAAATCATCAGTAAAAGTCACATAGAACCGATTAGCATCTCTTGTGGCAGTTCTGAAGGGTCCACACACATCCGTGTGTATGAGGTCCAGCAAACCTTCACCCCTAGCACAAGTTGTTGGATTAATGTCTAAGTCCATAACTATAATTGGTAAGACTTGACCCAACCCGGCATGGTCCATTTGGGTTGCATGGCATCATGCATTTGGATAGACTATAATGAGAGAAATAACACTTAAGGTTGGTTAATATATTATAAGTTCTAATATATTAATAAGGTTATTTAATTAGTATTGATCAAGAATTAATTTGGAATTAATTAAGTGATCGAAAGGAGACTAATTAAATATATGGGTTGATTGTGTAAATCATTCATTCTTATATATGTGGGCTTGTGATCCAAGATTCCTTATGTTGGACTAAGTCCATGGGGTGACCCATGGATACTCCATGGAGGTTAAAATCCATGGAGCATAAGGAATGGGTAAAGTTATGAGTTACATGGTGTAACCCTAATAGCCACCATATAAAAGAATCCCATGGCTCAAGAAATCGTGCACTAATGTGTGAGTGTGAGGGCTAGACGATTTCAAGGAGTGTTCAAGTTTCTCTCAAGTTATTCCAAGTGTATTTGGTGTTGTGTGAACCATTTGAGGTGTCACACTTGGGGCACTAGGCACTCAAGCTTCATGAAGACATTCTACATCAAAGAGGTATGTATTATATCTTGTTATATTTATTATTTTGTATGCTAGATTAGGATAATACCTTGGATGTTCATAATTGTATGTATAATAGAGAAAACATAGATCCAAGGTATTTAGGGTTGCATGTACACTTAGGAGTGTTAGAATGCTCATAACCCAACACAAGTGCCACTAAAAGGTGACTTTGTCATTTTACCAAGCAAACAAGATTCACAACTATCATCTGACTTTAGGTCAAATGACTCCAAGACTCCATCCTTTTGGAGTTGGCCTATGCGTTTCTTGCTTACATGTCCAAGACGACAATGCCATAAAGATGTTTTATCTAAGCTAGTGGAAGAGTTAATACACAATACATTATTTCCTAGATTATCTGCAACAGATACAGTTTCATACACGCCATCACAAGGTAATGCTTTAAAATAAAGAACATTATTAAAGAAAGCATCAATACTACCATTATTATTATCAAAATAAAAGGTAAAACCTTGTTTATACAATGCATGAAAGGAAATAACATTTCTTGCCATTTCTGGCGAATAATAACATTTATTCAAATCTAATGTAAACCCACTATTTAGCACTAAGGAATAAACTCCTATCTTGGTGACAGGTGAAGCTTTCCTGTTTCCCATGATCAAGTTTATCTTTCCCTGCTCCACATTCTCACTTCTATTTAGTCCCTGCAAATCACAACATATGTGAATACCACAACCTGTATCAAGGACCCAAGACTTAGAATGAGGTGAGTTATTAGACAATATAGTGTATATACCTGCATGGTTGGGTTTTACTTTCCCATCCTTCAAATCTTGCTAGTACTTTGGGCAGTTTCGCTTCCAGTGCGACTTTTCATGGCAATAGAAGCATTCAGCCTCATTAGGGTTAGCAGAAGGAGTGACAAAACCTTTCTTGGTTTTGCTTGAAGAGGAGCCTTCAAGGGTCTTACCCTTAGTACCCTTAGAAGGGTTCTTTCTCTTCTTCCCTTTGCCATGCCCGATTGCCAAGACATTGGCCGTAGTTAGAGTAGGAGTAGGAGTAGTAACAACCGACTTACCCTTTAGACCACTTTCGGCGGTCTTCAAGAGTCCTTGAAGTTTGCTGAGGGTGACTTCTTCCTTGTTCATGTGATATGTCATGCAGAATTGATCATAACACGATGGCAAGGAGTGCAAAATGATGTCTATTGCTAACTCCTCAGGTAAGTTCGCATTCAGCTTCAGTAAACGGTCCACATACCTTTGCATTTTCTGCATGTGGCCCGTGATGGGTTCACCATCCTTCATTCGGGTTGTTATCATGGAGGAGATTATTTCATATCGCTCTTGACGAGCACTTTGATGGTAGCGGTCCATCAAGTCCTGGTGCATCTCAAAAGGATAATAGTCCTCATAGGACTTTTGGAGCTCGGCTGTCATGGTGGCCATCATGATGCATGCCACTTTTGTAGCATCTCTTTCATGTACCTCATATTCAGCAAGCTCTTCAGGAGTAGCAGTTGGCTCGGGTACCTTCAGCTCCTTGTCGAGAACATATTCTTTGTTCTCATACCGAGTGACCATCCTGATGTTTCTGATCCAATCTGTAAAGTTGGACCCATCAAAGATGACTCTCCCACAAAGATTCATGAGAGAGAAGGAGCTAGCAGGGTTTGAGCCAGAAGCATTGTTATTGGAAGACATCTGAAAAGAAGAGGGAATAGATTAGATTAGATATAGAGATAGTCCTTAACAAAACACCCAAATGTAATATTAAGGCTAGGACCCAACACAATATTTTATAACTTAGAAGAGGGATGTCGTAATCTAAGCTATAAGATATTTGAAGGTAGGTGAATGGCAATTCACCAATTTCCACCATGAAAAACGAAATATTTAATTAGGTTTTAATTGGTTTAGAAACTCCTAGATTCTTTGAGATTCATTGAACTTTCTTCAATGGCATGTTTCAATCTCGAGTGTGCCCTTCAAGTTTTGTGACTGGGATGCCGAGGATCACAAAACAAGGTGTGAAGTAACCATGCAAATTACTTGGTACCCTTAATGTATTACCCCTCAGTCGATGTGCCGGTTAACCACACACGCTCCATCGATACTATGATAAACATTAAGTCACCCTTTACCTACCTTGTTAAGTTCAAGTTAGTGTGCCGGTTAACCACACACGCTCCACTAACGACTTAAACAAAGTGTAAAGTGTAATTTCATGGATTAGCACCTTATTCACATTTTCCTAAAATAACTAAGATTGGGAATTCAATAAAGTTTAGTTACCTTAGTATTATCATTATACTTTTAATGAGAATTTATAAGTCCTTGTCCTACCCGTTCGGCTAACGACCCTCCACCGATCAAGGAAGCGGTGGGTGAGAGTGGACACCCATTAAGTTGCCATTTTATAGGCAACAACCTTATACCCCCCTTATAGACCGGCTTCGTGAATGAGGCGTACTAGCGGTAAGACGACTTGATCTTATACATATATAAATATTATTAAACTTATAATATTATAAAGTATAAGGGTTTAATTTTAACTTTTAAAATTCTAGGGGTTGGAACTAAAGTTTTTAATATGACTTTACATGTTCCAAAACTTGAGGGCAAGTTTTGTAAACTTTCAAAACTTTTCATTTCTCATAACTTATGAGTTAATGGTTATTAAAAATGAAGACTCTTCATTTTTTGTAACCTATGTGTTCTTTTAATGGTTATTTATAAATGTGACTTTTGGTTATCCATAACTTAAGAACTAGTTATGGACTCCATTAAAACACATAAAGATCAAGAATTAATCTAATCAATTATTAGCACATAATTTCTATTATCTTCTAAACTCATATGTTTATGAGTGTTCATATCAAAAATTTCAAGAATCGTAAGTAAATATACAAAACTTGAAATTTTGATACGAGCTTTTGAACAAAACTTCGATTTTCAAGTTTTTTTTTTTTTTTTTTTTTTTTTGCATCAAGTATCAAATAAACAAACCAGGCGCTGATACCACTGATGGGTTTTGAGCATTCTAACACTCTTATGGTGTACATGCAACCCTAGAAACCTTGGATCTATGTTTGACTAAGATACATGCAAATAATTATTTTTCCAAGGTTCTTATCCTAACTAGCATGGCATGGGATACTTGAATCAAATAAAACTAGTAGAATTACTTACCTTGTAGTAGTAGTTGATTGCTTGGAGTTTGAGAGCCTAGCACCAATAATGTGGATGCCTCAAATGGAAGTCACAAATCACCACAAACTTGGAAACTTGAGAGAATAGTCACAAACTTCTTGAAATCGGCCCTCTTGGTTTACACACATCAACTAGTGCAATTTCAAGAACCAAAGCCTCCTTTATATAGTGTGGTGGATTAGGGTTACATCCATGTAAACCCTAATACCCATGTCTTTTCATTTCCATGAGATCCATGGGTTAAAGCTCCATGGAGTATCCATGGACTTTCCATGCAAGCCTAGCCCATTCCAAATAAGCATTAGCCCACACTATATAAATACAAGAGCCCATATTTAATTAGTCATACTTTTGATCTCTAAATTAATTATAGATCAATACTAATTAAATAATATGATTTTATATTAATATATTAGGACTAATATATTAATAAATCATAACTTATACTATTCTCAAACGATTATCCATAAAGTGTTCGGGTGAAGTGCAACCCAAATGGACCATGCCGGGTCGGGTCAAGTACATACCAAATATAGTTATGGACTTAGACACTATATCCAACATACTCGCCCTGATGTGGCCTTCGCTTTGAGCATGGTCAGCAGATATCAAGGGAACCCTGGCAGATCGCATTGGATTGCAGTCAAGAATATTCTTAAGTACCTTCGGAAGACCAAGGAATGGTTTCTAGTCCTCGGTGGGAGTGATGACTTAAAGGTGCAAGGGTACAGTGACGCCAGTTTTCAGACCGACAGGGGCAACTATCGTTCGCAGTTGGGCTGGGTCTTCACCCTCAATGGAGGAGCAGTGACTTGGAAGAGTTCCAAACAGGAAATCGTAGCTGATTCAACGTGCGAATCAGAGTACATTGGAGCGAGCGAAGCGTCAAAGGAGGCAATATGGTTGAAGAACTTCATTGGAGACCTTGGAGTTGTGCCATCCATAAAGGAGCCCATGGAGATTTTCTGTGATAATGAAGGAGCGGTTGCCTTGACCAAGGAACCAAGAGATCACGGTAGATCTCGACATATCGACAGAAAATATCACTTTATTCGACATCGGGTGGAAGAAGGACTCCTCGTAGTGAAGAGGGTATCGTCGGAGGATAACCCAGCAGATCCGATTATGAAGGGACTGAGTAGGGTTAAGCATTTGGAGCACGCTAGGAGCATCGGGCTGAAGGACGATATTAGTTTAGATTAGATAGTTTGGAAACGTGTAATAGATAAGTTGTAATTAACATTCGATGATTAAATAAAAGAATATTATTTATTAGTAATGTTAGTGTCTTATGTTAATCATTTACCTATTGTTTCATTTTTTGCATGTTTTGACTTCCTGAATAATTGAATTATTTGATAATGATCGAATTATTCGAACGGTCCACAGTCGTTCATATGTTGGAAGTAGGTATGAATGAAGACTGTCATGAATTGGTGTGTAGATTGTATAAAGTGAATTATACATATCAAAGGTTTGCTGCAACGTTCATGAGTGCTTATGAACTTGATTTGAGCATTGGAATAAACCCACACTTGCTGGAATCACTTCATGGAATTTATCACGAGTGATCGCAAGATGGTAATATCATATGGTCTTAAAACCTAGATATAAGGTTTATTGTTTGCTAATTGGTTGTGCATTGATAATGCGTAAACGCATCAGTAACTTGATGTTATAAAACGCATTGTTGTGTATGATTTGATTTGTAGCACCTGGTTCTTGGTACGTATTCTTTTATTAATTCTTTAAGTATTTTGCATTTTTGGCCTTGGACTCGGCGAGTCGAAGGACCAACTCGCCGAGTAGAAGCGGGACGGGGCGCGAGATTTAAGTGGTGGACTCGACGAGCTCGGGTCCCGGACTCGGCGAGTAGACGTTGTCTGGACAAAAACCCTAATCCAAGGGTTTGCACCCTATTTAAACGACCTTATGCAGCCTCCATCGCCCCTTTATGCTCCCAAACACCTCTCATTGAAACCCTAGCCGTTATTGAAGCAATCTAAGGCATTTGGAGTGATTTTGGTGCTTTTGTGACCCAAGGAAGGAAGGAAAAGCTTGAAGGATCAAGAGGAGGCTAGAAGGATCCGATTTTGAGCATCATTGGCAGTCTGCAGAAGGTATAAAGTCTATACCTTGTTTGTTCTTTTGATAGATCCCATTTTGTGGAGTTCTAGGGCTTTTCTAAGACATTTTGGTCACTAACCATGATTGCAAGCATGGTTTGGGGTTGATGTTTCGGATCTAGGTCCTTAGAGGGGTTACAAGGCAGAAAGGAGTGGCTTTTGCACTCAAAGAAGGCCCCATGCATTGTAAGAGCTTGTTTTAGGACCTTTTGAGCTCAAAGTCCCATGCAAGCACGTAAAGGTTGTAACTTTACGTGCTAGATCGATTGTAGAAGCATAGATCTATATTTTGATCAAGGGTTGTACATCAGAAATCGAAGATTTAGTGAGAGGATGTGACCAACTCGACGAGTCCATTCTTGAACTCGGCGAGTCCTAGGGTTCTGTCCCATATCAGTTGAGGGTCAAAAGGACCCAGTTGAGTGTGGAAAGGTTTTAGGGAGTCCCGGGGAGTGACCCAACGTTCTAGGCTAAACCATTGTTCTAGAAGTTCATGGGACTCGGCGAGTTCATGAGCGGACTCGACGAGTCCTTGGCAATCTTCTAAGGATGAAGATGAACTCGACGAGTTGTTCATACAACTCGGCGAGTCAAGGACAGGACCTGTGTATCAGTTGAAGATGAACTCGACGAGTTGTTCATACAACTCGGCGAGTCGGATGAAGATTCAGTCGATGTTCAATTAGAAGGAAAACTCGTCGAGTCGTCGCCTAACTCAACGAGTAGATACGGGTATAAGGACAAATGGAAGGATAGGGACTCGGCGAGTTGGCGAGCCAACTCGGCGAGTCAGGTCAACTGGAAGTTGACTTTGACTTTGACTTTGACTTGGTCAGGGGTAAAATGGTCATTTTACCCTAAGAACAGTTAGCAGTGTATGACTAAGTGTTTTGTGGGAATTATAGCCGGAGGATTTCCGGAGCAGCAGCGGCAGCAGTCAGAGGATTCCCGCACAGATCAGCAGCTACTACGAGGTGAGTTACCTTCCAGTAGCGGTGGGTCTACGACCACAATGCCGGCCCACCAGTAGGGATCGTATGATAGATGTTTGTCTTTGTGATATTCATCTGTTTTACTACTACCTGATATGTTATATGCTAGCGTGGTATGATATGTGATAGTAATAGAGTTCGGTTGTTAGGACCGAAGGGTAGGTTAGGCACCCCAGATATGCCTAACAGTATGTTATGATATGTTTAGCTGCTAGCATGATATGTTACATGAGATAGAGGTAGTAGGAGGGGGAATAGTCCCCGAGATTCGGTTGTTAGGACCGAAGGGTAGGTCGGACACCCCAGATATGTCTGACAGTAGATTATGCTATGATATATGCGATAGTAGTGGTAGGGGGTGAAATAGTCCCCGAGGTTCGGTTGTTAGGACCGAAGGGTAGTCAGCACCCCAGAATGGCTCGACATGGGTAGGTCAGCACCCCAGAATGGCTCGACATGGGTAGATCAGCACCCCAGAATGGCTTGACATGGGTAGGTCAGCACCCCAGAATGGCTTGACATGGGTAGGTCAGCACCCCAAAATGGCTTGACACGGGTAGGTCGGGCACCCCAGAAATGTCTGGCAGTATGTATGCTATATGATTGTATGGTATGTGGACGATGGGGGAACTCACTAAGCTTCGTGCTTACAGTTTACAGTTTTGTTTCAGGTACCTCTTCAGCGAAGGGGAAGGAGCTGGCGCGGTAGCGGCACATCATACACACACACATTGGTTTTTCCGCATTATGAGATGTTCTGGGATTGTACTCTGACATTATTATTATTTTTATGATTTGGTTTTCAGACACGAGATATATTTTTATGAAATGATATGATCGGATGATGTTTTATTACGAATGTTTTACAAATCAATTAATTAAAAAGGAAATTTTTGGACGTGAAAATTGGGTCGTTACAAGTTGGTATCAGAGCCCTGGTTTGAGGGATTCGGACACACCTTCAGGGGTGTCTGGACTCAAATCGAGGGATTAAAAGATTTTTATAAAGAAATGATTTTCTAAAGGCTAAGTAAAAGAGTTTTGAGAAAGAACAAGGTGTGTGATGTGCGCGACCGGCCGAGCTCAAGTAAGTTTTCCCCAGAGTACCCATACAAGTTTATGTTATGTTTTACCAGTTTCAGTAGAACAACATGCTAGAATAGGACTAAGGATCTAGGAATGATGCCTTATGTGCCTGCTTTATGTGTTTCAGCCTTATGAGAATTGCATGCTAGTATTGAGTAGACAGTAGTAGGATAGCCTGTTTAGGTTATGCCTGATAGTATGAGCTTAGCATTGTATGCTAGCACAGTTTCTTGTTATGAGAATAGATTTGCTTGAGTAGTTTCCTTTGTCTGAATGATGCTTGCTTTGTGCTTTTAGGAGTTCTAGTTGTCTTTCACTAACTAGTAAACGAATATGTTAAGTTACATATTGCAAGGACTAAATAATTTCAGAAGGTTGGGTCTAGCTCTATTTCGCAGCTCTCGTTTGAGTCCAACCGTTGTAGGGTAGGATCTCTCATTCGAAGAATTATTTAGTCTGAGTAATATGTAATAGTATTCGCGAGCTAGTTAGGGGAAGAAAGCAGGGACTTCTTATGCAGCTGATGGCGGATAGTGGGTTGGTGGTTACCTAGGGCAAGCCAAGGATGAGATTAGCATGAGATCAGCAGTAGTAGTAGTAGTGACTTGGTAGAGTCAAGGCGGTTCTCGAGGAAAGTACGGATAGATGTGGAAGGTAGTATGGGCCCGTACTACTGAAAGCAGAGGATCCGTACTCGAATCGAGAGAGGCTAAGGCAAGACCAAGGAGCTCGTGATGGATGTGATCCCTCTAGATGTATCAGTATCACTAATGGTTGCCTGTATGTATTGCAGAATGGTGGTACTACGTCTGAGGCCAGCAGTTGGCAGTTCAGGAGAGGGATAAGGTTCGGGATCAGGTTCTGAGCCAGTAGATGAGAGACTACGCGAGTTCATCGCGTCAGAGATCACCAGAGGCATCCTTGAGTCGACCCCCATCATTTTCGGGTCGATCAAGGAAGGGATAGTTGAGCTGATGGAGGACCGCCTCAGGGCGTTCAAGAGTGACATGGCATCTGGCCAGTCAGGATCCCACACGCTGTCCTTTAAGGACTTCAGGGGCAGTGGTGCGCCAGATTTCCACGGGGCAAAGGACCCCATTGCTGCCAGACGATGGATTGCAGACATTGAGTCTGCACAGTTGACTAGCTTCTGCCCTGAGGGGTCCAAGGTGAGGTATGCAGCAGGATGCTTGAGAGACAGGGCCAGAGATTGGTGGGAGTCGATTGGTGACTCTCTGGGAGCCTCGGCTGTTGAGGCTATGACGTGGCCGGACTTTGTGACCCGGTTCAGAGCGGAGTTCGCACCTGCCGTGGAGCTCCAACAGTTAGCCAGGGAGTTTTTGGATTTGAGGCAGACTACGGAGACAGTGGCGGAGATCACCGCCAAGTTCCGGGAGAGGGCGTTGTTGGTGCCCCAGTACGCGGGTGATGAGGACATGAGGAGGACCCGCTATCATGACATGCTACGAGCTGATATTCGGGAGCATGTCAGTTTTTCAGCTTGCCCTACCCTGGATTCTATGATTCCCAGGGCGAAGGAGAGGGAGATAGATCTGGAGCACATCCGGAAGAGGAAGACAGAGGAGGGACAGACGATAGGGGCTTCGGGGAAGAAGTCCAAGGGGTCAGATGGTAGGCCGAAAGGCCAGTCAGGACCGGGCCGCTGCAGGAAATGCGGCAGGCCACATGAGGGGGCGTGTAGGTTGGGATCGTCGGGCTGCTATAAGTGCGGCAAGACGGGACACTTCAGCAGGGATTGTACCGCTCCTGCACCTTTTAGTCAGACGTCTGAGTTGCTGTGTTTCCACTGCAACCAGAGGGGCCACAAGAAGGCCAACTGCCCCCAGTTGACAGCAGGAGCGCCAGTGAAGGCGCCAGCCCCAGCGACCCTGCGGATTACTGATGGCCGCCGGGGCAAGTCAGAGGCTCCAGTGGTGAGGAGCCGGGCCTTCCAGTTGACTACCGAGGAGGCACGCGCCGCACCCGATGTGGTGACGGGTATGATTCTTTCCCTCTGACTTATTTATATGATGTTTATAATATTGATATGTGCTTTATTTAGGATCGTTCCATGTGAACGGCATCCCAGTTCATGTATTGTTTGATTCGGGTGCTACCCGATCATTCGTCTCTCTTGCGCTTAGCAAGAAGTTTCCTGAGTATTCGGGCATGTTGGATTGCCCTCTAGAGGTCGAGATTGCGGACGACCGGTCAGTGCGAGCATCTGAGGTCTTCCGAGATTGTGTTTTGAGATTGTTCGAGGAGCGTTATCTGGTAGACCTGGTTCCTATTCCTTTGAGGGGGAACAAGGTGATTATAGGCATGGATTGGCTAAGCCCCAATGGGGCAGTGATTGACTGTGCGCAGCAGTTGGTGCGGATCAGGACCCCAAGTGGGGGAGAGCTGGTGATTCAGGGCGAGAGGTCACGGCGAGGACCAGCTTTATGTTCAGCAGCGAGAGCTAGGCGTTACCTCCAGCAGGGTTGCGCAGGTTATGTCGCCTATGTTATGGATACCCGGGAGGCGGGTAGGGCGACGGTGGGCGATGTGCCCGTGGTGTGAGAGTTCGCAGACGTATTCCCCGAGGAGCTGCCTGGGATACCTCCGGAGCGATAGGTAGAGTTCAGGATCGACCTAGTTCCTGGTACGGCTCCGATAGCCAAGGCACCGTATCGGTTGGCTCCTCCTGAGATGCAGGAGTTGTCTACACAGCTGGAGGAGCTGTTAGACAAAGGATTCATTAGACCGAGCAGTTCACCCTGGGGATCCCCGATTCTGTTTGTGAAGAAAAAGGACGGGTCGCATCGGATGTGTATAGAGTATAGGGAGCTAAATAAGGTAACGGTAAAGAACCGTTACCCACTTCCGAGGATTGACGACCTCTTTGACCAGCTACAGGGAGCATCTTGGTTCTCCAAGATTGATTTGCATTCAGGGTATCTTCAGATGAGGGTCAGAGAGGAGGATGTGCAGAAGACGGCGTTTCGGACGCGTTATGGCCACTATGAGTTCGTGGTGATGCCTTTCGGGATCACCAATGCTCCTGCCGCATTCATGGACCTCATGAACCGCGTGTGTAGACCGATGTTAGACCGGTCTGTGATAGTGTTTATCGACGACATCTTGGTTTACTCCAAGACGCGAGAGCAGCATGAGGAGCATCTGCGAGAGGTTCTGGAGACGTTGAGGAGGGAGAGCTTGTATGCCAAGTTCTCCAAGTGTGAATTCTGGTTGCGCGAGGTGCAGTTTCTTGGGCACCTTGTCAACCAGAACGGGATTTCAGTGGATCCGGCCAAAGTGGAGGCCGTGATGAGATGGGAGGTTCCGAGGTCTCCATCTGAGATACGGAGTTTCCTGGGATTAGCTGGCTACTATCGGAGGTTCATCCAGGATTTCTCCAAGATAGCCTTACCCCTGACCAGGCTAACGAGGAAGGTCGTGGTCTTTCGTTGGGGGCCTGAGCAGCAGGCTGGATTCGAGACACTGAGGCAGAGATTGTGCGAGGCGCCAATCTTAGCCCTGCCAGAGGGCATGGAGGATCTTGGCGTGTATTGTGATGCGTCCATCTCAGGCTTGGGCGTAGTATTGATGCAGAGAGGGCATGTTATTGCTTACGCTTCGAGGCAGTTGAAGCCTCATGAGGCGAACTACCCGACGCATGATTTGGAGCTGGGGGTTGTTGTGTTCGCCCTCAAGATTTGGCGTTATTACCTCTATGGGGCAGCCGAATCTAAACATGAGGCAGCGTTGTACGATTTTCACGGACCATAAGAGCTTGAGGTACCTCATGGATCAGCCGAATCTAAACATGAGGCAGCGTCGGTGGTTGGATGTGGTGAAGGATTACGATTGCGAGATCCTTTACCACCCGGGGAAGGCCAATGCCGTGGCCGATGCGCTTAGCCACAAGGCAGCGCCGATCAGGGATATCTGTCTGAGGATGACAGTGGTGACTCCGCTTTTGGAGCGGATCCGGGAGGCTCAGCAGGAGGCTATGAAGGAGGAACATCGGAAAAGCGAGCGGAGTGTGGGACAGGTTTCCTCCTTCGACTATGATAGCCGAGGGTTATTGACTCTTCACCATAGGGTGTGGGTCCCTTATCATGGAGGTGTGCGCCAGATCCTGATGGAGGAGGCATACAAATCCAGATTTTCTATCCATCCCGGAGCGACGAAGATGTATAGGGATCTTCGTCCCGATTATTGGTGGCCCTGCATGAAGTGGGACGTAGCATGGTATGTGGAGCGGTGCTTGACCTGCAGGAAGTTCAAGGCCAAGCACCAGAGACCGTACGTCAAGATGCAGTCGTTGGATATTCCGCTGTGGAAATGGGAGGACATTACGATGGATTTCATCACAAAGCTTCCCAGGACCGCGCAGGGGGTGGATTCGATTTGGGTCATCGTCGATCGATTGACCAAGAGCGCTCATTTTATTCCGATTCAGGAGAGCATCTCGGCCGAGAAGCTGGCTGACATCTATATTCGGGAGGTGGTGGCGCGGCACGGGGTGCCAGTTTCGGTGATTTCAGACAGGGATGTGCGGTTCACTTCCAGGTTTTGGAAGAAGTTTCATGACGAGCTGGGTACTCGTCTGCATTTTAGTACCGCCTTTCACCCGCAGACGGATGGTCAGAGCGAGCGGATCATCCAGACATTAGAGGATATGTTACGGGCATGTGTTTTAGACTTCGGAGGTAGTTGGGATACCTACCTTCCATTGGCAGAGTTCTCCTACAACAATAGCTACCACGCGAGCATCGACCGTCCTCCCTTCGAGATGTTGTATGGGAGGAGGTGCAGGACCACGATATGTTGGGGCGAGGTTAGCCAGAGAGTAATGGGGAGCACCGAAGTAGTGCTCAAGACGACAGAGAAGATTCAGCAAGTCCGGAGCAGGCTTCAGACTGCTCAGAGTCGGCAGAAAAGTTATGCCGATAAACGTCGATCAGACCTGGAGTTCCAGGTCGGGGATATGGTTCTCCTGAAAGTGTCGCCTTGGAAAGGCGTCATTCGATTCAGGAAGCGGGGCAAGTTAGGCCCAAGGTACATTGGACCGTTCAGGGTTGTAGCCCGGGTGGGCAAGGTGGCGTACAGGCTGGACCTGCCAGCCGAACTCAGAGACATCCACAGCACTTTCCACGTCTCTCAGCTGCGGAAGTGCCTGGTGGACGACTCAGCAGTGGTATCCTTGGAGGACATTCTGGTCGATGACAGCCTGAATTACATCGAGCCACCTGTGGCAATCCTCGACCGGAAGTCGAAGGATTTGAGGAACAAGAGGGTGGAACTTGTGAAGGTGCAATGGCAGCACCGGAAGGGGTCGGAGTGGACTTGGGAGCCGGTGGACGAGATGATGGAGCATTACCCCGAGCTGTTTCAGGAACGAGCAGCAGACTTCGAGGACGAAGTCTAAAATAAGTGGGGGAGATTTGTAGCACCTGGTTCTTGGTACATATTCTTTTATTAATTCTTTAAGTATTTTGCATTTTTGGCCTTGAACTCGGCGATTCGAAGCACCAACTCGCCGAGTAGAAGCGGGACGAGGCGTGAGATTTAAGTGGTGGACTCGACGAGTCGGGTCCCGAACTCGGCGAGTAGACGCTGTCTGGACAAAAACTATAATCCAAGGGTTTGCACCCTATTTAAACGACCTTATGCAGCCTCCATCGCCCCTTTATGCTCCCAAACACCTCTCATTGAAACCCTAGCCGTTATTGAAGCAATCTAAGGCATTTGGAGTGATTTTGGTGCTTTTGTGACCCAAGGAAGGAAGGAAAAGCTTGAAGGATCAAGAGGAGGCTAGAAGGATCCGATTTTGAGCATCATTGGCAGTCTGCAGAAGGTATAAAGTCTATACCTTGTTTGTTCTTTTGATAGATCCCATTTTGTGGAGTTCTAGGGCTTTTCTAAGCCATTTTGGTCACCAACCATGATTGCAAGCATGGTTTGGGGTTGATGTTTCGGATCTAGGTCCTTAGAGGGGTTACAAGGCAGAAAGGAGTGGCTTTTGCACTCAAAGAAGGCCCCATGCATTGTAAGAGCTTGTTTTAGGACCTTTTGAGCTCAAAGTCCCATGCAAGCACGTAAAGGTTGTAACTTTACGTGCTAGATCGATTGTAGAAGCATAGATCTATCTTTTGATCAAGGGTTGTACATCAGAAATCGAAGATTTAGTGAGAGGATGTGACCAACTCGACGAGTCCATTCTTGAACTCGACGAGTCCTAGGGTTCTGTCCCATATCAGTTGATGGTCAAAAGGACCCAGTTGAGTGTGGAAAGGTTTTAGGGAGTCCCGGGGAGTGACCCAACGTTCTGGGCTAAGCCATTGTTCTAGAAGTTCATGGGACAAATGGAAGGATAGGGACTTGGCGAGTTGGCGAGCCAACTCGGCGAGTCAGGTCAACTGGAAGTTGACTTTGACTTTGACTTTGACTTGGTCATGGGTAAAATGGTCATTTTACCCTAAGAACAGTTAGCAGTGTATGACTAAGTGTTTTGTGGGAATTATAGCCGGAGGATTTCCGGAGCAGCAGCGGCAGCAGTCAGAGGATTCCCGCACAGATCAGCAGCTACTACGAGGTGAGTTACCTTCCAGTAGCGGTGGGTCTACGACCACAATGCCGGCCCACCAGTAGGGATCGTATGATAGATGTTTGTCTTTGTGATATTCATCTGTTTTACTACTACCTGATATGTTATATGCTAGCGTGGTATGATATGTGATAGTAATAGAGTTCGGTTGTTAGGACCGAAGGGTAGGTTAGGCACCCCAGATATGCCTAACAGTATGTTATGATATGTTTAGCTGCTAGCATGATATGTTACATGAGATAGAGGTAGTAGGAGGGGGAATAGTCCCCGAGATTCGGTTGTTAGGACCGAAGGGTAGGTCGGACACCCCAGATATGTCTGACAGTAGATTATGCTATGATATATGCGATAGTAGTGGTAGGGGGTGAAATAGTCCCCGAGGTTCGGTTGTTAGGACCGAAGGGTAGTCAGCACCCCAGAATGGCTTGACATGGGTAGGTCAGCACCCCAGAATGGCTCGACATGGGTAGATCAGCACCCCAGAATGGCTTGACATGGGTAGGTCAGCACCCCAGAATGGCTTGACATAGGTAGGTCAGCACCCCAGAATGGCTTGACACGGGTAGGTCGGGCACCCCAGAAATGTCTGGCAGTATGTATGCTATATGATTGTATGGTATGTGGACGATGGGGGAACTCACTAAGCTTCATGCTTACAGTTTACAGTTTTGTTTCAGGTACCTCTTCAGCGAAGGGGAAGGAGCTGGCGCGGTAGCCGCACATCATACACACACGCATTGGTTTTTCCGCATTATGAGATGTTCTGGGATTGTACTCTGACATTATTATTATTTTTATGATTTGGTTTTCAGGCACGAGATATATTTTCATGAAATGATATGATCGGATGATGTTTTATTAAGAATGTTTTACAAATCAATTAATTAAAAAGGAAATTTTTGGACGTGAAAATTGGGTCGTTACATGATTAATGGATAATAAATGCATATAAGTCGAAGTTTATCTGTTCCTTTTATCCTGAGAGGGTAAAAGCGATATCAGGGCCCCTCGATGATTTGATTTGACTTATGTGCCGGGCCCGGTCAGGACTGAATTGATGTGTTCAATTAAGTTCTATGTCAAATGAATCTGAGATCGAGAAACCAATTGCTGGACAATGAGTATGACAATGTTCCATGTAATTGTCTGCACGATATCTAGAACAGAGGATTATACGATCCCTTATCTGAAGGACAGGTTACTGATAAGATCAGAGTTTGACAGCGTCTTTGAGAGCTACGATTGCTAATCGGATTGTGCTTGTATTTGTAGTTACTAGACTTATCCAAGTGGGAGACTGTTGGATTAGTGTCTAAGCCCGTAACTATATTTGGTAAGTACTTGAGCCGGTTATGCATGGTCCTTTTGGGTTGCCTTCACCATAGTAACTTGACATGGTGATTTATGAAGAGATAAGAGATATTATTGTATTAATATATTATGAGAATAATATATTAAAAGAATAATAATATTATTTAATTAATATTAGTCATAGATTAATTAGGAATTAATTTGGTGACTAAAAGAGGTTAATTAAATGAAGGGGACTGGAACTGTCAATTGTGTGATAGTTGGTTTTTGGGTTATGGATCCTTATGAGTTGTAGGGTGGCTGAAATTAAGGAGTATGGGCTCCTTGAATTCATCCAAGCCTTACTCTAGAAGGATCCTTGGATTGTTTAGGGATTAAGTTATTCAATTAGGGTTAAAGATGTAACCCTAGAAGCTCACAGTATAAATAAACCCCATGGGTTGGAGAAATCGACCACCTTGCTTCCTTGGGAACCCTAGAGCCGATTTCTACTTCTCTCTCCTCTCTCCAAATCATCCTCTTGCTAGTTGGTGTTTGTAAGCCATTAGAGGAGTGACAATTGTGACTCTAAGCTCCAAGAACAAGAAGATTCAAGCAAGCAACTAAATGTAATCATCTAGATCTGAATTATTGTATCAATTTGAATTGTTTACACTAGATCTAAGGTTTGCAAGTCTTGGATACATTGCATGTTCAATTAAAGAAACCTAGATCCAAGCATTAGGGTTTGCATGTTCACATAGGAAAATTCTTATGGCTCAAACCCATCAAAGTCAACCCACCAATAGTTCGACGAAACAACCAAGATGACGGAGATGAGAGGAATGGATGCAAGTACAAGAATTTTCTAACTTGAAAGCCATCAACTTTCACTGGAAAGGAAGATCCGATCGGAGTCATGGATTGGATCTCGGAGATGGAGTTGGCTTTCATGACGTGTGGTTGCAGAGGCAAGCAACAAACCACATTTGTTGTGCGTCAGTTCAGAGGAGGCATTGTTCGCTGGTGGAACACCCTGCGGAAGAATTTAAGCCCCAATGAGCCCCTGCAACTGACATGGGCAGAGTTTTTGGTGCAATTTAAGCGCAAGTACTGCTCACCCAAAACCTGCTCGAGCTAGAGAACCAATTCCTGACCTTGAAGAAAGGAAGCATGCCAATTGATGAATACACCAACAACTTCACAGAGAAGATGGAGTTTGCCTTGCGTCTTGTCCCGGATGAGCTGACAAAAATCGACAAGTATGCAAAGGGACTTCCATGGGAGTACGCGGTGCCGGTATGTCAGGTACCTACTCTGGAGGCAGCTATCTGGGCTGCCAAGTCTGTTGAGGAGATGATCAAGGGAAGAGCCGCCAGCAAGATTGAGGTTTGCAAAAAGTGGAAGTTTGAGGGGTCTGCAAGGCCCAATAAGAAGAGCAAGTCTGGTTCAAGGAAGTTTGGAGGAGGAGGAAACGAAGCCAAGTGGTGCGAGAAGTGCAAGAAGAAGCACTTAGGGAAATGTAGCGAGGAAGTGACCTGCTACAAGTGTGGGAAGACGGGGCATTACGAGTGCACCGCCAGCAAAAGGGTGTGCTACGAGTGTCGTGATGAAGGGCACATTGCTAAGGATTGCCCGAAGAAAAAAGAGGCGGCAAGGCCCAAAATTCCACTGAAGCCGAAGGCAAGATCCTTCCAGATGACGCTTGGAGCTGTGAAGGAGGCAGCAGATGTCGAATCATGTACCTTTCTTGTAAATGGATTGCTTGCCAATATACTATTTGATTCGGGAGCAAACTACTCCTTTGTGTCACATAAATTTGGTGGGAAATTTGCATTACTTGTAGAAAAACTTGGTAATGCCCTAATTATGGAAGTTGCTAGTGGCAAATTCGTACCTGTTAGTGATCGTATTAAGAACATTTGTCATCGACTTAAACAGAAACGAATTCCACGAAGAGCTGTTACCCATAGAGTTGAACGGTTTCGACATCGTTTTGGGAATGGATTGGCTTAGCGCCAACGATGCTGATATATTATGCCGAAAGAAGATAGTAAGAGTAAACCCACCCGGAAGAGAGTCATTTATGGTGTACGGGGACAAACGCAGAGTAAAGTCTGGAATCATCTCCCTGATGAAAGCCAGAAAATGTTTGTCCAAGGGATGCACATCATATTTGGCATTCGTGATTGATGCATAGAAGGAGAAAAAGGAGGTGCAGAGTATACCAGTGGTGTGTGATTATTCAGAAGTCTTTCCCGAAGATCTTCTTGGATTACCCCTAACAGACAAGTGGAGTTTTGGATAGACTTGTTGCCAGGAACGACACCAATAGCAAAAGCACCATACCGATTAGCACAACGGAGATGAAGGAGCTCATGACGCAACTTCAGGAGTTGTTGGACAACTGTTTCATTAGACCAGGTTCATCACCCTGGTGAGCTCCGGTGTTATTCGTGAAAAAGAAGGACGGAAGAATTAGAATGTGTATAGATTACAAAGAGCTGAACAAGGCAACGGTAAAGAACAAGTACCCATTGCCGAGGATTGATGACCTATTCGATCAGCTGCAAGGTTCGAGCTATTTCTCAAAGATCGATCTTAGGTCAGGATATCATCAGCTGAAGGTGAGAGAGCAGGATATCGAGAAGACTGCATTCAGAACTAGATATGGACACTATGAGTTCTTGGTTATGTCGTTTGGACTAAGCAATGCTCTAGAAGCATTCATGGATTTGATGAAATTGGTTTGTAAACCATTCCTCAATTAATCTGTGATAGTGTTCATAGATGACATTCTGATTTACTCAAAGAGCCAGGAGGAGCATGACAAGCATCTATGAGAAGTGTTAGAAGTACTGAAGAAGGAGAAGTTGTATGCAAAGTTCTCCAAATGTGATTTTTGGATCCGAGAAGTCCAATTCTTGGGTCATGTGGTTAACCAAGAAGGGATAATGGTTGACCCAGCAAAGATCGAAGCTGTGATTAAGTGGGAACGACCGAAAAGTCCCACAGAGATTCGAAGCTTTCTGGGATTAGATGGATATTATCGAAGGTTTATCCAAGGCTTTTCTTCGATATCTGTTCCATTAACGGCTTTAACCCACAAAGGAGCTAAATATCATGGAGTGAGAAGCACGAAGAAGCATTCGAGAAGCTAAAGAAGAAGTTATGTGAAGCACTGATTCTTTTTCTACCCGATGGAGTTGAAGACTTCGCAATATATAGTGATACGTCGGGAGTCGGGTTAGGATGTGTTCTAACTCAAAGAGAAAAGGTGATAGCATACGCATCTCAACAATTGAAGGAGCATGAAAAGAACTACCCCACTCATGATTTGGAGTTGGCAGCGGTACTTTTTGCCTTAAAGATATGGAGGCATTACCTCTATGGCACAAAGTGCAAACTTTTCACTGATCATAAGAGTCTCCAATATCTCTTTAATTAGAAGGAATTGAATATGAGGCAACGACATTGGCTGAAATTACTCAAGGACTACGACCGTGAGATACTTTACCACCCCGGTAAAGCAAATGTTGTAGTTGATGCTCTCAGTCGGAAAGTAAACCTTGAAAAGAAAAGGCCAAGAGCTTTGAGAATAGAAATTGTCTCGACGATTGTGGAAAGCATCAAGAAAGCTCAAGAAGACGTTTCGGAGAAGAATGACCGAAAAGAAGAATGTATGGGCAAAACATTAGTGTTCGGTACAAACAGTCAAGGACTGAAGGAATTCCAAGACCAGTGATTTGGGTACCTAAGACGGGAGGAATAAGAGATCTTCTGATGGAAGAAGCTCAGAAGACCATGTACTCGATTCATCCTGGTAGCACTAAAATGTATAGGGATCTAAAACTCTACTACTGGTGGTCGACGATGAAGCTCAATATTGCAAAGTATGTGGCCGAGTGTGTAACTTGTGCAAGAGTTAAGGCACAACATCAGAAACCGTATGGGAGTTTAGAACCTTTACATGTACCCATGGGTAAATGGGAAGACATCACCATGGATTTTGTGACTAAACTGCCCAGGACGAAGAACGGTCACGACATGATTTGGGTGGTCGTGGATCGTTTCACTAAGAGTGCACACTTCATAGCAGCCAATGAGAGGTGGTCTATGGATAAGCTTGCAAATGCTTACGTGAAGGAAGTTGTAAGACTTCACGGTGTTCCTCTAACGATTGTATCAGATCGTGATAGTGGTTTCACGTCAAGGTTTTGGAGAAGTCTACAAGAGAAATTGGGTACGAAGTTGTGTTTGAACTTTGAATACAGCTTACCATCCGCAGATTGATGGTCAGAGCGAAAGAACGATTCAAACACTGGAAGATATGCTGAGAGCATGTACACTGGAATTCCAAGGAAATTGGGATGAGCACTTACCTCTGGTAGAGTTTTCCTACAATAACAGTTTCCACTCGAGCATCAAGACGGCACCCTATCAAGCTTTGTACGGACAGAAGTGTCGTACGCCGTCTTGTTGGCTATATAATTGTATGCATCCAAACATTCATATCTAGTTAATTACTATTGATTATACCATTAAGAGAAACATTTCCTTTGTTTGAACCCCTTCAAACACAACATCTACCATAAATTCCAATAAACCTAAAATGTAAAAATGTAAATTGTAAAAATAATAAAAAATAATAAAAAATAAAAAATAAAAACAGAAAATCACTCCTTTGGGGGCCATATATGCCTGTCTAAATTAGAATCGGCATGGTAATAATACCAACAAAATGCGAGATCAATATCCTACCACTAAAACACCTTTAACCAAATCAAATTGAATTTGATGTAAGACATACGCATAAATATGCTCAATCATTTCTAAGGCTAAGTGGTATAGTCACACCCAACCTACTCAAAAAGTGACGCCACATCAGCGCCACATCACCTCCACTATAAACCCACTACCAACCCACTAACCCTTGGAAATGGTTACCACTCCACATCATTTTTTTTAATTTTTTATTTTTTTCAATATTAGAGTAAATTAAATAAAGTAATTCAAATAAAACACAAATTAAAAACACTAAATTAAAACACATTTCATTAATTTTAAAACACACAAGATCAAATCCTAAAATATTTAAAACAAAAAAAAAAATCCTAAATTACTTATTTATCCTAAATTACTTAAAAAAACACACAACATAACAACTAAAACATAAATATTAGAACCTACTTATACTTAGCACGGACACGTTGTTGGATTTTGAGAAATGTCGCGAGATTTTCGGGGTCGAGATCTGGTAGGGGCTTCGAGTTTATGATTTGAAGATCGGTAAGAGCGATTTTTTGGCGACGAGATTCCTCCGTGGATTCGTATTTTCTTTTTAGAAAACTTAAAGTTTTATCTATGGATTCCACAAGCCCGTCGTCGCTAGTTGCGGTTGCTTTCCCGCTTGAAGACGCCGCCCGTTTTGCTTTGTCCCTTCCCGATGGTCGACGGAGTTGGACTTCAGGTAGACCCTCTCCCTCGGCAACATCGACGTCATCATTGAGGTCTAACCCAAAACCCGTGTCTGATTCAGAAGTTCTTGCTTTTTTGTTGGAGCCGGTGGTCGAGTCCGAATGCGATGTCTCCGGATTAAGGACCCATTTTGGACCTTGACGGCAAACTTCCCATGCTTTTTGGTGACCAAATGGTTTACCGTTGTTGGTCACTTTGAATTGGTAGCACGCGGTTGATAAAATGTTGAAATCGTTCGAACCACTTTTATGCATATTTTTTAGATTTTCAAATATGCCATTAAACTTTGTGCAAATCGCGCGAAGATCACGCCATTTTCCGTTGACCGCGTCGTACGACCGATCCGTTTTCCTTCCAAGTAGCGCGTGAAAGTGATCCAAAACACGATTCCAAAAACTTTTTCCAGATTGCGCGTTGCCTCTTCTCGAATCAGTGGATATGAAAATCCAAGATTTTGCTAAAGCTTCTTCCTCTTCTTCGTTCCAAGCCGTTGCTTTCTTTTTCCCTTTTCCTTTTGGTTTCCTTCTTCGAGATGATTGTGGTGTTTCTTGGACAAGTACATCGTCGTTGTCGAGGTTCACGGTTTGGGATTGAGATAATGAGACTTAAGATGATTGAGTTTGGAATTGTGGAGAAGCTTGTTGTTGGAAACCTTGGAATTGGGGAGTGAATTGAGGTTGAGTGAATTGTTGTTGTGGTCGTTTTTGTTGGAAGAATTGTGGGTTGTAGGGAAGGTTAGTGAATAAAGGTTGTTGTTGGATTGGAGAATTCAACAATTGCATATAAGCTTGATAATCACTAGGAGTGTTTGGGGTGTTTGGTGTGTTTGGAGTGGGTGGAGTATTTTGGTTGGGATCCATTTTTTTGAAGAAAAGTGAAAGAAAGTAGGAGTAATTTTTGGATTTAGAAGTGTAAAATGAAGAGTGAAAGTGTAATATATATATATATATATATATATATATATATATATATATATAGAGAGAGAGAGAGAGAGAGAGAAAAGGTGGTGTTTTTTAAATTTAAAATTTAATTTTTTTTTGTAAACTCAAACGGTCAAAAAGCAAAAAATAGCCGTTTACACCCTCTCTCTCTTTTTAATTGGCTGTCTTCGTCCGTGATGCCCACTACGCCACAAGGCACCTACGCGCGCCTGGGGCGGTGTTCACGCGTAGGTGGCCTTGCCACGTAAGCCCCACGCGTAGCCTTCGTAACTCGATACCGTATAGCCTAATAGTGAATGACATATGGAGTACAATATATATGGAATCAGGATTGTCTTTTTTGCAATATCGTCAACTTGAGTCTAGAAAATTTCCCTTTGTAGTACAATTTTAAATTTTCAAAAGAAAATAATAATAAAATTAAAATAATAACATAAATGGTTAAATAAAAAGGAAAAATAATAAAATATTTTATTGATTAGTTTAAAAGAAAAAATCCATAATTTATTAAGTTGATATAGTTAAATAGGTAAAATATGAAAAAACTATGATTAAACTGATAAAATAGAAAAAATTTATTATTTAACCAATGCATAACATAATTAACCCCTTATGGACCAAAATTTAGTAGAAACTTTGTTGGAAAGGGTTATATTTATAAAATAAAATTAAGAATAGTTATTTAAGTTCATTGGTGTGTGAAAAATGTGTTTTGTGTATAAAAGGCTTTATTTTTCTATTTTATTAGTGGTAATTGATTTTAAATGTCCTAAGTAACATCTTTGAGCTGAAAGAGCATTTTGTCGTTCATCCTCTCCACCGTTGCCATGCCTTCCATTACTCCCAGAATAACAACAACCCCCATCTAATCAACCTAATTTCACATTTTAATCACCGCTTTTCTTATATTTATCACTCCTCATCAACACATAAAGATGTATGTATGTATGTATGTATTTGTGGACTTAGTGACTTACAATTCTAGAAGAAACCTGCAATTGCTCCAAGAATTAAGGATTTCGTCATTGAGATGTAACTGAGATCAAGAATATGTAGAAGTTCAACAGAATGATTCAAGTTCTTTGGTCTTTCTCCCTCTTCAATTATTACTATTTAAAAGGAATATAAATATCCATACACAATTTTTTTTTAGTGTCTTAATCAAAACTCTCAAGCGGAAATATCGTGACCTCTAAAATTATGGTCTCACATTGTGGCACTTTATTTTTGTTTTGGGCTATTTTTGGTGGTGTTTGGAATATATTATTTGCTTGAATCCTCAAAGGTTCATTTCATTTGAGAAATGTTTTTTGAACGAAGGCTAGTTTCAAGTTTATAGTTTACAGTTTACTTATGCATTTTGTATTCATATTTCCATAGGAGAAAACACTTGTGGACACAACTAATTTATGTTTATAATAGTAAATATGATTATTAGAATTATCCGCATGGGAGACACTGACAATATGTTTTACAACAAGTTGGTGTGCCAATCCGGCAATATATATCACAACTACCATCGTTAACACACCTTTTCGGAAGCTCTAACTGATCCACTAACGGAGCTTTGTCGGCCACAATAGATGGGATAAACAATCCTACAAAGAATAATTCATCAAAATATAAATAAGGAACATCCTAATAATTTTAGATTATAGATACAAAAACGAACCGGAGGTAGAAAACAATAATGTGACAAAAAACACCATCTTCCAAGTTTGCTCCATATTTTATAGGATATAATAGAGAAAAAACAACAAAGTAATACTTAATTTGTAGCAAAGGCATTTCACTTGCCCCGTATATAAAGATCAATATGATAACGAATTGTAGTAAAATCCAAAGAGACCAACTAAATAGTCATAAATGGTCATAAATGAATTCAAATGATAATAAATGCAAATTTATGGTGAAATAATATATATATATATATATATATATATATATATATATATATATATATATATATATATATATATATATAGAGCTACGTTATTTTGTTTTTTTACATTTATTGTGTGCTAAAATGCATTAATAGAAATTTAGTAAATTAAATAATTATTAATTAAATAAATATAGATATTAAATGATTTCCATAATTATATGTATATTAAATGATATTCATAATTATAATTCTCTTTTTATGGAAACTAATTAAATCCGTCATTAATGTCAGATATAGGTTTTTATATATGAGTTCGTATTTTGTTTCAGGACTCACTCACTTAAAATATAATAAAATTGCATGGAATATGAAGAACGAGAGTGTATTCTACTAGAATACACTCTCATTCTGCTGGAATACACTCTCATTCTTCTAGATATGAATTTATTCTGAAATAATATTATCATTGACATTAATGACGAATTTAATTGATTTCCATAAAATGAATTATAAGTATGGATAGCATTTAATATACATATAATTAATACTAAATTCTTATTGGTGCATTCTAGCACACAATAGATGTGAGAAACTTTTAAACCTATCTCTCTCTCTCTCTCTCTATATATATATATATATATATATATATATATATATATATATATATATATATATATATATATATATATATATACTAGGTTATAACCCGTGTACTCACGAGATAATATTAAATAACATAGACATTATAAAAAAACAGTTTAGAGGGTGTTTGGCTTCCCTTTTAAAACAACTTTTGGACTTTTACCTTTTCCAAAAAGTTAAAAAAGTTCAAAAGATGTTTGGGAAAATAGAAAAATTCTTTTAAATCAACTTTTTATCATTAACAAAAAAGAGTCTTTTAAAAATCATAAAATCTAATCTTTTTGTGACTTTTGGTTTTTATCTCTTAAAAGCCTTAAAAGTCAAACCAAATACATTTTAAAGACATCCTTTTAGAAAAAGTTCTTTTAAAAAAAAATCTTTTTTACAAAAGGACTTTTAAGTTAAAAAAATAATCTGAAACACACCCTTAACCATAAATACCCATAATTTAGTTAATAACATTGTACTTCAATTTTAGTTTGAAAATTTCTATTAATTTAAAAGAAGAAAACAATATTGCAATTTCATTTCTTATGCATTTTGACATTTTATTTTTGGTATTTAAAACAAAAAAAGTCAAAATCATATAAAAACCTTTTTTTTAAAAGATCTTAGTTCTTATGCATAATAAAAAAATATCTAGAACATGTAAAACATGACTTTATATACAATAATTATGTTTTACATTTTATATTTTATGTTAATAATTTTGATTATTAAAATATTATAAAAAAACTTATTAGAATAAGGTAATATCTCTTACGTCTCAACTTTGACTTTAATTGATTAAGTATTTAATCTTGATAAATATTACATCTCATTTTGACTTTATTATAAAACATGCCATTGACCACATTTTTATATAAAATATGATATTGAACACATTTTTAGCATCTATAATGCAATATATTTTACAAATGTATTCACTGTTACTGAAGGCAAAATCAAATGTATTCACATAGGCTTCCACTATTTTTATCATGTTTTCTATGTCAAACATTATTTTTTCAAAGACTGCAACAAAATTCAAAGTCAATCATTAAACTTAAAATCAAATATGAATAGCTCCAACACAAATCAAAAAGACACACCAAAACCTGATCAATGATTGTTTTTACAGAAAACATGAACAAAAACAATAAGGATAAAAGGTTTTTCTTGAATAGGTTTGGTAAATACTTTATCTTGCTCACCAAGAACTCCAGGATGTCTACGTCTATCTACAGACCAGTTTAACCGTATAACAAAACAAATTTGTGACATGAATTTAGTTAATTTGGCTCAAAGTCACAGCTTCATTTGTAAAAAACTAAAATTAAATATACGTAGCTTTTACAAGGAATAATGTTAGAACAAAATTATTCAACATATTTGAAGTTTTTAATTATTATGGATTTAAATAGTGATTCATTTTTTGTATTTGCAGATGGGCAGAAATTGTTGAGTTTCTACGTGGATAATCCGTAATTCAATAGAAAACTTCCGGAACAAACACTGTAAGAAGAAATTGATAAAGAAAAACAAAAATCCAACATCTCCGTCAATTAATTTTTATTCTCAACCGATTTTTACAAGTCCTGAAAATAATTGGTAGATCAAAGTAGTGGCAGTATTCTTATTAAGACAATGTACTTTGAAAATTTTATCGAAATTATAACATTCTACTTTCTTTTTGATCAACATTGTGGATGAAAAATAAACACATTTAAAGAAGTTTCATCCAATTTACAATGCGTTTTCACTGCTTTAAGTGAGTATATTTAGAAAGTAGGATGTTATAATACACTATATGAGAAGTTATTCCACTGCTACATGTCAACCAAACATCCAAACAGATAAAAAAAACGCTCAAAACTTATACATAAAGTGAAAAGGTGACAAAGAAGTTTATATTATTACTTGGAAAAGAGCGTTTGGGGATATAAAATCCGAAGATTATTTATGAATTCTTGAATCCTAGCTTCCGAAACATTCTCAGAATCCTCCATTAATCTAAAACAATTTCAGAATCCTCCATAAATCCACTTTAACCCTTGGTAATGCACAGGATGCACAACTGAGTATTAGTTGGTGCTATATTTGACATTCCTTGATGATCCTGCATATATTCATAGCAAAAAAACAAATCATACAAAAAAGAATATTAATTAATATATATTTTAATAAAATGAATAGAATAATGTAACAGACCTGAACCAACACATGAAAGTTGAGATACAGTAACATTAAAATAGATATGGTAAAATCTAACACCAAATTTTCTGATTTTGATACCTGTTTGAGCAATGTTGATTTTGGAATATATGTTTCAGTGTTAAATGCAACGAGTACAAAGATACTTTCGTCTAAATGCAACGAATATCAACATATTTTTAGTTAATAACAGAAATAGACTGTTATAAATAACAAAATCAGAGGAAAGTTTGTTACTACTTCAGCAAACCTTGTTGCTTGCTCATTCCACGACCCCAAAATAAGTCGTCTGGTACCAATGAATATTTATGAGGTCATTTCACAAAATAATTGGGAAGTTTCCAATACCAGCAGCCACCCTGCATTTGTAAATCAGACCGCGACTTAGTCACACATGTGTCCCCAAATTTCTAACCATCAGTACCACCCTCATTAGTTGAGGCTTGATACCAATTGCTGTGAATTCATTTAAAAAGCTAGGATTTTTACCGGACATACTTTAAGTTGTATTTGTTCGTTGAGACATTTTATCAAACAGTTAATGTACATAGTATATGAAAAAGTAAATTCGAAAGATAAAAAGAAATAAATATATAGAAAAAAATATATTAAGAAGGCTACCTGTTGGTTTATAAGGAACAAATCAAATATCTTCAAGAAACCATTGAGCACCAGCAGCAACGACATAGTTTGTGGCTTCATCCTGTTTCTCGTCATCTATTGTCAGTATCTCCCTCTCAAAGCAATCTCCTTTACTTCACTATTTTATTCTACAATCGAAAAAGCACAAATACTATTTTTTATATAAAAATTCTAACAGCAAAACCCCAAGAAACATCATTTTTGCACCGTTTCACAAAAGTTGGATCTATTAGCCTTTTTCCCTTTACAATTTATGAAAACAAAACCTCAAAGACATACATATCTGATTTCACAGTGGCTCATAAGCTTCATGGTTACTGTGTTTCACGTAAGTTTTGAATCGGTTTTAGATATATGTATCATTTTTCTGAAAGCGTTAAAAAATCAAAGGAAGAAAATACAGAGATGAAGTAGTCGATTAAACAAAATCAAGGAAGAAGACATAAGAGAAATAATGTACCGCTGATTTTCAATTTTCTGTCGAGATTGTGTATAAATGATCAATTAGGGATTAGGAGTTAGAGAGTAATCGCAGTAAAAAAAACCTAGATCACACATCGTCTATGAAGACAACATCAGATCTCAATCAAAATTTTGCTCATGATTTCTTGCTATTAGCTTGATTTGTGGAATATTTGTTGCTGATTTTATGAGATGTTTTGTAATCAAAAACAAAAAATCGGATATAACTTTACATAGAAAAGTTTGAGCGGGAAACCAAAATTGGAGTGAACAAAAAATTGACACGTGGCAGAAGGCTTGTGTAAAAGATAGATATGTGGCATTTAAAAGAGGTTTTTATTAGGCATGAAGATGAAGATATATATATCCGGTAAGAAGTTTTTTTTGGTAGGAAGTTAAGAAGTTTTTTTTATACATATTTTTTTGACAAACAAAACAAATAAATCATTAGATGAATAAAAAATAACATGATTCACAAAAAAAAATCTCAAAAAAAAAATCTCGATGATTCATTTATATTATTGTTATTCACTAAAATTGTCATAAAAGTTAATTTTTTCTTAATTTACTTAAAAATGAATCATGAAGATTTTTTTTTTGGGAATTTTTTTTTTGTGCATCATCTTACTTTTGAATCATCTAATGATTCATTTTGTTTGTTCGCTAAAAAAATATGTAGAAAAAAAAACTTCTTACATTCCTACCAAAATTTTCCTTCTTATTTGATCTTGACTCTCTCTCTCTCTCTATCTCTGTGTGTGTGTGTGTATATATATATATATATATATATATATATATATAGGGAACGATTCACTTGAGATTAAAAAAAGTAGAGATCTTGAGATTCAACCTCAATTTGCCACTCCAACGCTCCAGCGTAACTGCAGCAGCAGAGTATGCCTAATCATAAATGATTATATGGCAGAGAGGTATAACTATATATGATTATACATGTTTATATGTATATGCCTAATCATAAATGATTATACATATATGTTTGTTCATAGATTGAGTAATCATATATGATTATGACAGTTGGTGGCAGAAGAGGTGGTGGTGACAGAGGTGGCGGTGGTATAAGTGACGGAGCTGACAGTGGTAGAGTCAGCTGGTGTCAGAGGTGGTGGTAGTGGTGGTGGCGGTTATGGTGGTGGGGATGGTGGCGGAGGATAAAGGAACGGGCGAAACTATGTAATAATTTATGATTATAATAGACCTGCCGTGCCTATATGCCGGAGGGTTAGAGCGGCAGATGTGAAACACGTGACTGAGGTTGAATCTCAAGATCTCTATTTTATTTTTAATCTTAACGGAACCTACATCTTTCTCTCTCTCTCTCTCTCTCTCTCTCTCTATATATATATATATATATATATATATATATATATATATATATATATATATATATAGGCTTAGGTTATAGTATTCTAACTAATTATTGTGTGGATGTAGGAATCATTGTGAATCAATCATTTAATTATTTTAAGAAAGTTATTAATACATATTTTTAAATTGAATATAATTGAAAAATATCATCTAATTTCATTTTAAGGGTATTTTAGTCAATTAACATAAATTTAAAAAAGGAAAATTGCATATATTAGGGAATAATTAATTCTCTAAAATTTAAAAATATGATTTTTTTGGATAATAAGTATATTAATTCGGACATTCTAAAATAATGTGTTTATCATTATCTTGAAAAAAAAATTCTGACAGAAAACTATAAACATATATTATCAAGATTAATAATTTTTAATGAATACAAATTTTAAATGAAAAGAATTTTAATATCTTAAAATCAGTAATTACATTCATTCTTAACAAATACAACTATGAACATACATAAATGACATTCATTCTCAAAGAATACAAGTAATAATGGTTAATAATTATATTTATTCTTAAAGAATACAACTGAGAATGGTTAAAAATCAAATAAAAACATTGAAGTCTAAGTAAAGCACTAATACATTCTGATAGAATATTGTTGTTAATCCATTCGGACATAAAAACATGCAACAATATTCTAAACGAATATTGTTTCCTTACTTTTCATTCTTCGCCAGGCTTCAAATCAATCTCTACGGCATACACATATGTACCTGTTCATGACTCTATTCATGACAAATAAAAATAATAAGAAGCATTTTGTGAGAAACATTTATGATAAATAAGAAGAATAATGATGTATTCCATAAGAAACATCTATTATAACAGAATAAAAATATTGTCAAATCAATGGAAGTAGTTGTTATTTCTTGATTTGAGCCCTTATTTCTTTTATAGAGATGATATGTCTTGATATATAAGACCTCACAAAATCAAGATTCAAGAATATAGTATAAAAAGGGTAAATAAAATTGGTGAAAGACAAACACTTACATATAATGTTAGAACACCTGCATTGACAACGACCAGGAATGCAGCTGACACATAAGAAGATAGGATCAGAAAGACCCCAATACAGAGAGAAAGAAGGAGTATCGATCTCCATCTGGTGTATACAAAACAAAATTATATGTATATTTTATAAAAAGAAATTGATTATAGAGAAACAAATACAGAAGGCAAAAAAGAAAATGAAGGCAGCCATTCAACAATTACAAGCAAGCAGGTATCACTATGGACTTGATCATACTCAATATCAAAACTCTCCAAGAAAAAAAATAAGAAGCGTTCTTTGAGAAACATCTATGATAAAAAAAATAACAATATATTCCATGAGAAACGTCTATGACATTAATCCAAAGGAAAATCTATGATAATAGAGTAAAAAGTTGTCAAATACATTCTTAAAAGAATAAAACTATATATTCTTAATGAACACTCTGAATTCAATGCATTCTAAACGAATATATTCTCATTGGAATATTGTTGTTCCCTATGAATTCAATGCATTCTAAACGAATATATTCTCATTGGAATATTGTTGTTCCCTATATCTACAAGACTTTTGTCGAAAATAAAAATTTATATATTGAGGGATAGTAAATTTGTGTTTCGATCTTGATGTAATTACAAAGTTTAACAAGTTGTATAAATCTTAAAGCTGAAGGGTTTTGTTTTCCAAGCTCTTTGAAGCATGGAGCGTAACAAATGCAAACTCATTTTGAAAATATAACAAAAAAAGTATAGATTATGTAAAATACAAAAAATAATAGAAAGTGTACATGTAGTATTTGTGGGTTTTATTGTACCATAGTTTGCAATGCTTTGAACTGAAATGCATATTATAATTTAAATGATTAATAATTTAACAAAATTCAAGGCTACCTAAAAATTAAAATCATCTCCAAAACAACGAATCTGCATCCAAAAGTTATTGATTCACTCACCAAAGTGATGTATCAAATTTTTACCCAATTAATTATTTTAATAACTAAACAAACAAAATCAAATAAATGTGAATTGTTCTATAATTCAAAAAAATGGATATGAATTTAGGGTTCCATGATTCTTTGAACTTTATTCTCTTACTTTTCATCACGTAAGAATCAAACTCAAGTCCTAAATCTACACAAAAAATCACGGCACAACATAATTGATAAATTAGAAATCATTACCTATTTTATTTGATGATATCGGCACAACAAAATTGATAAATAAGTCTCATAACATTGTCATATGATTATAATAAAAAGAAATTACAAGGGTTCTTACTGAAAAGCATAAATATTAGAAAGAATAAAGCGGATATAAATACTAGCTAGACAAAACCCTAATTGGCTAAATATTAAAGGGCCCATAAACAAGTGGGCTAATAATATATAGGCTAACATCCCACCTCAAACTCACAATGCCGCAGCAATAAGCATTGAGAGTTTGTCACATAAGAACCGAAACCGAGAAGCCGATAGAGCTTCATAAAAATATCCGCAAGCTGCAAGGTTGATAAAACAAACGGAAGCGATATGGTCCCGAACTGTAGGTGATGATGGTTAAAATGTCAATCAATCTCAATATGTTTCGTATGCTCATGAAAAACAGAATTCTTTGCAATTTGTATCGCACTTTTGTTATCACAATGCAAAAGAGTAGATGAAGAAATATGAACTCCCATATCCGCAAGCAGCCACCGTAACCAGATAATCTCACATGTAGTTACAACCATAGTGTAACATCCCCCTCTGGCACGTATCACAATATTGTCCGCTTTGGGCAACTTGACACGAGGACTTCCTAGGGGGTCACCCACCCGGTACCACTTCCGCCCGAGCACGCTTAACTGCAGAGTTCTTATGGGATCTGTTTCCCTCACGATTTTAAAACGCGTTGTGACAGGAAAGGTATCCACACCCCTTATAAGAAATGCTTAGTTCTCTTTATAAGTGTGTTGTACCTGATCCCACATCGGCCGGGAAGGAGAACTAAGCATTCCTTATAAGAGGTGTTGATACCTTTCCTATCACAACGTATTTTAAAGTCGTGAGGGCAGCAGATCCCATAAGAACTCTGCAGTTAAGCATGCTCGGACGGGAGTAGTACCGGGATGGGTGACCCAATGAGAAGTCCTCGTGCCGAGTGGCCCAAAGCGGACAATATTGTGATATGTGCTAGAGGGGGATGTTACAAATGGTATTAGAGCTGGGGAACGGGTCGATGTGTTCCACGGGGACGTCAAACCCTATAATGGGGGGTGAAAGTGGGTTGTACCTAATCCCACATCGGCTGGGAAGGAGAACTAAGCATTCCTTATAAGGGGTGTGGATACCTTTACTGTCACAACACGTTTTATAGTCGTGAGGGCAGCAGATCCCATAAGAACTCTACAGTTAAGCGTGCTCGGGTGGGAGTAGTACCGAGATGGGTGACCCCTTGGGAAGTTTTTTTGCCGGGAGCCCAAAGCGGACAATATTGTGATACGTGCCAGAGGGGGATGTTACACATAACACGATATTCAGCCTCCGTGGAAGATCTAGATACAACGTCCTGTTTCTTGCTATTCCATGAAATGAGAGACTCTCCAAGAAATACGCAAAATCCAGTGGTAGACTTATGATCATGGCGATCACCATCCCAATCAGCATCACTATAGGCACGTAATGAAATGAGAGACTCTCCAAGAAATACGCAAAATCCAGTGGTAGACTTATCATCATGGCGATCACCATCCCAATCAGCATCACTATAGGCACGTAACTCAAGAGAAGACATCGAGGGAAAAAAGAGGGTCTAAAACTGAGTGCCACGAAGATATCTCAGAATACGGAGAATAGGCACGTAACTCAAGAGAAGACGTCGAGGGAAACAAGAGGGTCTGAAACTGAGTGCCACGAAGATATCTCAGAATACGGAGAACAACTCCCCAATGAACAGAGGTAGGGACAGTAACAAACTGACTGACAACATGAACAACATGTGCAATATCTGGACGAGTAACTGTGAGATAGACCAAACTTCCCACAACAATGCGATAAAGGTTTGGATCGGACAAAGGAACACCATCAGTGGGAGAGTATCGTGCATTGGTTTCAAGATGAGTATCAACAATCCGATTGTCAGAAGAATCTGTCATGCACTCGAGCATCTAACAAACAAATCAGAATCATGATTACTCTGGACAAATCCAAGAAAGGTAATCACTGTGGAGAATTTCTCAAACCAAGCACGAGGGGCTTGCTTGAGACCATACAAATATTTGCGAAGCCGACAAACCTCACCCGACCGGTGCTGAATTCCTGGGGGAGGAGTCATATAAACCTCTTCATGGAGGTCACCATTCAAAAAAGCATTCTTGACATCCATTTGAAAGATATTCCACCGTCGAACGGATGCAACTGCAATCATAATACGGACTGTCGTCATCTTTGCAACTGGGGCAAATGTCTCCTCGTAGTCAAAACCATAATGTTGGGAGTACCCTTTTGCTACAAGTCTGGCCTTGTACCGCTCAACAGACCCATTGGCTTTTGTTTTTATCTTGCACACCCAACGACAACCTATCGTATGTTTCCCAGGAGGAAGGGAAACCAAATCCCATGTATGAGTCTGATGAAGAGCAGTGAGTTCCTCAGCCATAACATTATGCCAAAGAGGATCTAAAACAACTTCTCTATATGATTCAGGTTCAGACAAATGATGGATACTCGCTATAAGTGAAGCAAATGTTCCTGAATATGTAGAGTAAGTAAAATATGGAAGCTTGGTGGACTTGACAGGACGAGTAGATCTCCTGAGGGGTGGTGGTGGAGGTGGATCCTTAATTTCAACAATCGGAGGACCAGGCTTACGAACAGGGGGGGTCGAGGAACTCTCTGAAGAAGTGGGTGTGTCATGAGCTGAAGGATCAGGTGGCATAGATGGATCTTGAGCCTCTATCTCTTCATTAAAAGGATCAATATGCAAAAGATCGGACCTCGTTACATTGTGGGTTTTAGCAGGAATCGAGTAGAAAGGAATATGTTCCAAAAACGTAGCATGCCGGGAAACATATAACTTCTGACTCACAGGATCATAGCAACTAGGGGTGAGCAGGTAGCAGTTATTAGCCAAAACCTCACCACTAACCGCAAATGCGGTTAATCTATTTTCAATACCGCTTGGTGCGATTATTTTTGCGGTGCGGTTAGGCGGTTATTTTTGCGGTGCGGTTTTTTTTTTTTTTGTGTTGCGGTTATTAACCGCATAGATTTGGTGTGGTTATTTTGTGTGGTTTTTAACCATAGTTTAGAGCTCAAACGGTTTTAAGAGTTCAAACATATTACTTGTATCTTAGTAACAACTAATATCTTAAAAAACGTCAAATCACAAACAACTAATATCTTAAAAAACGTCAAATCACAAACAACTAATATCTTAAAAACGTCAAATCAATAGTAATTAACAATAAATATATTAAAATTGTCTAATTTCATTATTTTTCAAAGTTAAACATAACAAAAACCAACACTTTTGTCTTCGAGTATTTTATCCATCTTTGATCCATGAAACTTGTCTTATTTTTAATATTTAATATATTAATAATTAATAAAAAAAATTATATATATGCGGTGCGGTGCGGTATTTTTTCGGTTTTTGAAAACTAATAACCGCACCACACCGCAAATTTGCGGATTTTGAAAAACAGAAAACCTCACCATCGGTTTTATTGCGGGTGTGGTTTATCGGTTGCAGTTTATGCGGATTTTGCGGTTAATTTTAGTTGCGGTGCGGTTTTTGCTCACCCCTAATAGCAACGATATCCTTTCTGTCCAATACCATACCCGAAAAATACACAAATAGTAGATTTTAGCCCCAACTTTTTCCTCTCAACACGAGGATGAAGAACAAAACAAGTACATCCAAAAACTCGTAAGGAAGAGTAGTCTGGTAGATGACCATATAACTTCTCAAAAGGATACATTCCTGAATTCAATGAATTAGGGATACGATTAATCACATACACAACAGTTAGGACTGCTTCTCCCCAAAAGGCACTAGGGACCTGCGCAGACAAGAGCAATGAGTGAGCAGTCTCAACAATATAACAGTGTTTTCATTCTGCCACACTGTTTTGCTGAGGTGTGTCAGTACATGAGGACTGGTGTATGGTACCATCAGAAGCAAGTAACGGAGTAAAATAATTAGAGGTATATTCACCCCCTAAGTCACTCCTGAAGCACTTAATCACAGTCGAATGTTGAGTTTTAACAAGAGCTCTAAAATTATTGTAAATATCAAAGAAACAAGATCTATGTTTCATAAGATAAACCCATGTATATCGAGTATAATCATCTATAAAAGATACATAATAGGTTGACCAACCCTTTGTGGATACTGGTGCAGGACCCCACACATCACAATGAATAATGGAAAAAGGAGCAGTAGAACAAAACATATTTTTATTGAAAGGTAAAACAGAGAATTTCGCCAGTTTACAACCACTACAATTAGAAATATCACAAGTGTCTAAATGACCCAAAACACCACTAGATGCTAAAAAACTCAAACGTGATATAGACACATGTGCTAAACGAGAATGCCAAAGATAAAGCTCAGACGAAAAAGGACTCAAACAAAAAGAAGATAAATCAATGCTGGAGGCAACAACAACAGATACTTTGAGAACCTCCAAGACATACAATTCCCCCACCCTACGGCCGATCCCAATCATCTTTTGGGTGTGTTGATCCTGTATAACACAGATGTAACAACGTAAATTTCCAAAACAATTTTTCATTTTTAAAACATACTTTTATTCATCAAACAATATCAAGCAAACTGTATCCACTGTCATAATAACAAACTAAACCCAGAATCTCAAAACATAATCTCTATGAGTGTGTACAGATCATGCCGGCGCCTTCCCACTATCCTCGCTAGTACCTGAAACACATAACACAACAACTGTAAGCATAAATGCTTAGTGAGTTCCCAAAATACCACATACAACACATATGCCTTTCCAGGCCATAACTCTGTAGGATCTTCCGATCCATGTGTCTCAGGGGACTTCCGTCCCGAATCCCGGTAGACCTTCCGGTCCTACCTGTATCGACCTTCCGGTTCGTAACCTCTTGACCTTCCGGTCCATGTCATCTTGACCTTCCGGTCCATATCATCTTGACCTTTCGGTCCATACCATACATAACATACATAGCACATACATATCACATAACCGCATATAGCACATACATCTCATAGCATACAAGACCTTCCGGTCACACATAGGTACCCTTCCAGGTACAGTATAGTGAGAAGACTCACCTCAATGAAGTCGGATAAACTCTCGTGCTCGACGTCCCGACCTAGCCTCCTCCTATTATTCAAGTAACATTCCCAATCAATATTCTCTCATAGCCTCATCTCTACAGATTGGGTAGAACGCCATTCTACCCCTCTCTGAACTCTCTTGAATCAGTCTTGACCAGAACCCTAAAGTCAACGAAAGTCAACGAAAGTCAACGGTCAAACTTCGACCCGACTCGTCGAGTGCACAAGGGCGACTCGGCGAGTCCATGCGGGTTCTCTGAATCCTTCTAGCCTCTCTTGGCTCGTCGAGTCATTGTCCCACTCGACGGGTTACACCTGTCACGAATCGCGGGGCAACCCCGAATCGACTCGTCGAGTCCCATTATGGACTCGGCGAGTTGCATCCATGGCAACACTGAAATGACCTTCTGAGGTCAGATCTACTTCTCTAACCTATAGATCTGGCCTTCCCAACCACTATAATCACGTAAAGGTCCGACCTTTACACTCATGCAATGCCCAATAAGCTCCTTTGGGTGAAATAACCTCTAGAATGGCAACCTAGGTTCATATCTCTAATGGAGTAGCAAAAATCAAGGTAGATAGGACTCTCTGGACCTCTTAAGGTCCAGATCTAACAAGAACTCCACCTTGGGACCTCACATACTTCGAATCCAAGCCAAAGAAGGCATAAGACACCCCTAGATTCAAGTAGATCACCAAATACACGAGATTGAGCACAGATTAGTACCTCTAGCAGCCTCTTCTGATCAAATGGGTGATAGATCTGAGCTCTTCAATCTTCCTTGTTTGTCCTCCTTCCTTCTTTCTTGCAAAATCACACTTAGAATGATGAATTAGCCCTCCTCTTGCACTACAAGCTTTCTCTCTGCTCTCTAGGGTTTCTCAGGGGTGCATTGGCCGCAAATGGAGGCTATAAAGGCCTTTAAATAGGGCACATGCCCCGAGAATTAGGGTTTCACTTTACAGCGTGGACTCGTCGAGTCCCCCCTTTCCGACTCGTCGAGTCCGCTCATTAATCCAGTCAGCAAACGCGCTCCTACTCGACGAGTCCAAGCGTCGACTCGTCGAGTCCCTCTCTTTTACAAAAAGAAAACATGATCAAACATAATACCTGGAAATCCGGATGTTACAATTCTCCCCCACTTACATTAGATTTCGCCCTCGAAATCGCTCCTCAACCACATAGATAGAACCAAACACTCGAAAAGCACCACTGAGAGGTCCTCACACCAAATCGATATCTTTCTTCATGAATACCTGGATCCGACCAGGAACTCCAAATTTGGAACAAAACCGGCCCCTCTGTCGCTAAAATACCCCTTTCTGACCTTCCCAGAATCGGGAAATTCTAGTGGTCTGGCCTGCCGCTAGACCCTCCACTCACGCTATCATCATGATATTCGCTCTTCGAACATCAAACCATGATAACTCACTGTTCCTCTGATTCTCACAAAACAAAATCCATCAATCGGCTAGCGATCGCTCTTACCAACGTACCAAAACAGTCCGAATCACGCCCCAAGGAACGAAAGGGTTTACATCCCACCAGGGCTCATCCACTGAACTGCTAACAGAATCCATCCGAACAATAAACTTTCAACATCCTGTTGTCTGACATAAGAGAATCATGCTCGCTCAGAAGTCCTCAGACACCTAAAATCATAAGCCTCGGCTGCATCCCTTGTTTCCCTTTTTAACACTGAGTACCAGATCTGATCTCGACCCAACAGTTGAACCTCCAGGGTCATCCGTTGCATTATCCCAACCGTCTCCATGGTTTCCTTCTTACTACAACCACATCGGCCCAAGGTGACACACGAATAACGAAGTTCGCTTAACCCTAAGCGAATGCCACCTCCCCAACTAGAGATCGACTCAACCCCGACCTCTGTCATCTGTTACTCATCGATCCATGCAACTTGCGGTACCTCCCGTACCCGAGTACTGACCCACACAGGTCTAAGACATCAGATGACAAACAATACTCCTCAACATGGAACCCACCTCAGAGTCCAGAATCTCATCTCACCTATTCAACGCACCACCAGAGCCAAACTCAACTCGAGGGTTTGGTCCGACCCGGAGTTGGAACCACTCGTCCCAACGAAGTGATGGGTTTTGCGCATTCTAACACTCCTAAGTGTACATGCAACCCTAAATACCTTGGATCTATGTTTTCTCTATTATACATGCAATTATGAACTTTCCAAGGTATTACCCTATCTAGCATACAATACTTGATACTTGGGTAATCAAATGGATAGAATACATACCTTTGTTTGATGTAGCTTGTCTCCATGAAGCTTGAGTGCCTAGTGCCCCAAGTGTGACACCTCAAATGGTTCACACAACACCAAATGTACATGGAATGACTTGAGAGAAATGGAACACTCCTTGAAATCGTCTAGCCCTCATATTCACACATTAGTGCACGATTTCTTGAGCCATGAGATTCTTTTATATGGTGGCTATTAGGGTTACACCATGTAACTCATAACTTTACCCATTCCTTATGCTCCATGGATTTTAACCTCCATGGAGTATCCATGGGTCACCCCATGGACTTAGTCCAACATAAGGAATCTTGGATCACAAGCCCACATATATAAGAATGAATGATTTACACAATCAACCCATATATTTAATTAGTCTCCTTTTGATCACTTAATTAATTCCAAATTAATTCTTGATCAATACTAATTAAATAACCTTATTAATATATTAGAACTTATAATATATTAACCAACCTTAAGTGTTATTTCTCTCATTATAGTCTATCCAAATGCATGATGCCATGCAACCCAAATGGACCATGCCGGGTCGGGTCAAGTCTTACCAATTATAGTTATGGACTTAGACATTAATCCAACAGTCTCCCACTTGGATAAGTCTAAAACTATTATTGCGTATGACTTCAGGAACCGATCAGCAATCGTAGCTCTCAAAAGCTTCTGTCGAACTCTGACCTTGTCGATGAACTCTGACCTTTGTCAATGACTTGTCCATTAGATAAGGGATCATATATTCCTCCATTCTAGATATCATATGGACTGAGACATGGATTATCAATCATTCTCTCTGTCCATTTGTTGTTTCCCGATTTCCGATTCATGATGACAGACTGATTGAACAAATCAAATTAGTCCTGGCTTGGCCAAGCACTCACATGTATCATCTTTAAATCATCGAGGGGCCCACAGATATCGCTTTTATCCCGAAGGTAAAAGGAATGGATAAACTTCGACTCATATGGCTTGTTCTACTACTTGTTGAATCATACACAAAGGCACGTTTTATAACATCGAGTTACCGAATGCATTTTCGTGCAATCAATGTACAACCAACTCATAGTAACAACTCATATCTCTAGGTTTGAAGAATATAAGATATTATCGTCTCATGATCACTCGTGATAAAATCCATGAAGTGATTCAAATGAGCGCGGGTTGAATCCAATACTCAGAACTTATGAGCACTCATGAGTGTTGTAGCACCACTTTGTCCACCAACTTGGACCTCTACAAACCAACCCATGACAGTCTTGATTCATATCTACTTCCAACATATGACCGACTGTGGATGGTTTGAATAACTTAATCATTCAGGAATAGCGACTTAGTTATTCTGGAAGTCAAAACATGCAAAGTGAAACACAAGAATAAATGAATCAAATATGGTATCAAACCCTATGAATATAAATAAACACTTTTATTTATCACCATACTGATTACTCATTATTCATTGTTTCGGTTTTATCAACTTTATACTTGAATTAAAAACACTAGTTGTCCCATGCTCCAAGCATGTACACTATGTTTTTCTTAAACAATAGCTTTGCCATACACCAAGTATGCACTCTATGTTTGTCTATGATCCTTACTTTGTGAAATAAACCAATTGAACATAATTTCAATGATTCTAATTTCACACTCCCAAATCCTTATCGAAAAATGTGAGAATTTCAAATTCCTATCATTTATCGAAATCTGTTTAGATTTTAAACTTATATGCACTGACCCTCCTGTAATGAATATGTACAAAGTCACAAAGACTTGTCAATAGTCATTATAAGGTATTCCAATGGAGATCAACTCCATGGAAACTAAGTCTCATATTCAAAGTACATTGCTTTGGACATGCTTCTTGCATTAAGTTTTCTAATCTTACACAAATAACTTCCACCTATGGAGACAACTCCATATTCTCATTTTGACTATCACTTCTGAATAAAAGATGCCTCTTTTCAGAATATGTCAATATGGTCCTTCCAAAAATTAGCACTATACTTCCAACTGTCCCTGAGCAACCAATCTTTGGTAAACCTCAGATTGTCCTCGACAATTGCTTAATCATTTTAGTCATATCCAATTCTAGACCTTTTCCCTTCTTAATGCCTCTGGGCATTTGGAAAAATTTAGAAATGACAAATATTATAGCACATGCAATCGATCCTGTACCCAAAGCAAATGGTACACGATTCATGATGTCTCACATAAAGACATGATTCTAGACCAGTCTTTTGCTACAATATTTTTATTTGCCATGTTTTCAAAATTTGACTATGAAGAGGGATGCCGTAATCATAATCGAATTTTGAGAACGCAATATATAGAATTTCCTTAAGTTGAACCAATCCAACATGAAATTCATATATATATATATATATATATATATATATATATATATATTCTTGACTAAAGATGATTAAGGTCTCAATCTAAGCCTTTAGAACTGAAATGAAGTATATCCTCTCCCTTAATTATAGCAAAACAACTTTTTCAATCCCTGCAGCCTCACGAATTGAAACTTTTGTTTTCTATAATTAACATTGCTAACTTGCAACACTAACAATAATTATCATGCTCCCACTAACATGATGATTATTAGCATAACACTTATGCTCCCACTAGCTTTGACATGTACTCATAAATCAGCTGGACTTCTAGAAATCAATACTTTATTGACTTCCTTACCAAAGTTCAGATTTCTGATACGAGATGCTTTGATAAAACTTTATCAAAATCATACACCTTTCCTTAGATAGCATGCATGTGTGTCTAAACAATTTCAGAACTATGAAAAGGGATGCTGTAATCATAGTCTTAATTGTTTAGACCTTTTGCCATCTGCTTCAAATCTACTTGGTGGAAGTGTTTCCTCACCATCATTTTCATGAATCAGAGAGAAACCTTATGACCCTTAGATTTTATGGTGTATGTGTTCTTATCCATGTGAATCGTCAAAACCATAGTCACAAGACAAGGATAATGACAAATCTAAACTCATATGGACTGAACTTATGCAATCTTAACTTCTTGCCACCTGGCAGTACAGGGCCTGTCATTGCTTCCAAGTTGTTATGCAACCAATTGAGAACTTTCAGAACTCCTATGCAAAGCCAACTTTAACTGGAATGGGCACATAATATGTCAACATGATAGGTTATAAACCTCAAGTCGTGTGCTAGTGAAGAACCTCAGGTTTTATTCTTGATTAGTTCTTGAAATTCTTTTTAGGATCTTTAAGACGCCCACTGTCCTCTTGACATATAAGACTATCTTGCCAAATATTCAAGAGATAGTGCGGATTCTTTATCAAGACAAACACTTCACACAATTGGCCTTAGTTGGTCTTTGTTTAATCCAAAACATCACAACTTACAACTTCAAATGTACAAGAGTAGGACACTTTTACTCTTACATTTGACAAGTGTTATAAACCTTTCTTTAAGATATGCCACTCAACTTATAGTCTTGGAGTATGACTCTAAGACTTGTTTTGAAACGAAGTATGACTCATCTCCTTGATTTAACCATTTCAACAATTCATGACTCTTCTTCTTAGTCATAAGAATGCACTAAGATGTACTTAGAAGACCAATTGTGATGTGGTTCTTAAATCATTAATATGATCACAAAACATGATACTAAAGTACTCTCCCATCTTTCAGATTTGAGAAAACTTTTATCTTTCTGCCTAATTTGATTCTTCTCATTCGTTCTGCCATACATTGAGACTTTTCCAATGTTTCAGAATTATACTTAAACTTGTAAGTATAACCATATTTACTAAACTTTAGTAAATCAAATAGTCTTAACGAGCTTTGTGGTGGACATGACCAGTGCACAAGAATGTGTACTCGATCCCTTTAGTCCTTCACTTGACTCACACATCCATGTGAACAAGTAATTAGTCTTGATTTTCCAATGCTTGAAAGTTCTCATTCATCATACTATTCAACTTGCATGATTCCAAGTTTCGGTCCAATTGAAACTTGGGCGATGAGGAACTTTCCTGATTTGGTAAATTTAGACACTACCACAAATGAAAGAATCAAATCCATTTTCCAATATTGGTGTCAGTGGAATCATGTAAGCAACAATTTTCCACAAATACCATTGTAAGGATACTTCAAATAAATAAAATTAAACAATTTTCTTTTATTTTAAAACTTTGCGGAAAAACTTATCCTTACAATCCACATGGAAAATTGTTGTTATCTATTCCTTGCTCAAAATTCTGATGCGATCGAAATCCACCTTCGCGATCAGAATCAACATATACTTCCTTTAAGATTTCTCTCTATTATTTGATTCTTAAAACATCAACATGTGACCTAGTCACATCATGTAATGAGGATCTCAGAATAGAACTTAACAGAGTTAGATAATGGGCTCTACCTGATGTAGAGTCAAACTTATTGACTTTAACATCCTTAGGTAAATTTGGCAGCTTTGCAATCAACGCCCCTTCCTTTGGCAAAATAAACATATGGACCCTTTGGTAATGGGACTATCTCAGACTTAGCCTTTCTCTTTACCATTTGGTCAACCGGGTTGACTATGGCCAATCCCTTTCCATTGGGAAGAGAATGCTTTTTATGGATTTCCAGTGTCACCATTGTCACTGTCCATAAAGTTTTTGGGAAGTTGATCTTCTAATCAAATTTGCTTTACTATCGTTCCAAATCATTGCTGATTCAGCAGCACCAAGCAAATAGATATGGTCATTAAGGTTCATGTCATAGTCTGTTTCATAGTAGTCCCAAACGAACTCACTATGTGACTTAGAAAGTGATTGAACATCCAACTTTCTCAAGACTTTGACACCCAACTCTCCCAGCTTGTCAATATGTGACTTCATCTCTAAGATGTGATCACACATAGACGTTGCTTGCCATTAGGGCTTGAGTGACTTTGAACTTGTGGGTTAGGGAGAATAATTGGAGGAGGTGGAGGAAGTAAAGTTCCAAGTGATTTGGGAAGATCATAGATGTCTGAACTAGACATCTTTTGGGAGATATTCAAGATAGTTGATCTAAAGTCCTTAATATAACACCCAATATGAAATATTAAGGCTAGGATCCAACAACCTATTTATAACTGGAAGAGGGATGCCGTAATCCGAGTTATAAAATAGTTGAAGGTAGGTAAATGACGATTTACCAATTTCCACCATGAAAAACGAAATAATGTAATTAGGTTTTTAATTAGATTTGAAACTCCTAGATCTTTTGAGATTCATTGAACTTTTCAATGGCATGTTTCAATCTCGAGTGTGCCCTTCAGGTTTTGTGACTGGGATGCCGAGGATCACAAAACAAGGTGTGAAGTAACCATGCAAATATACTTGGTACCCTTAATATTTACCCCTCAATCGATGTGCCGGTTAACCACACGAGCTCCACCGATACTATGATAAATATTAAGTTACCCTTTGCCTACTTTGTTAAATCCAGGTTAGTGTGTCGGTTAACCACACACGCTCCACTAACGGTTTAAACAAAGTGCAAAGTGTAATTTCATGGATTAGCACCTTATTCACATTTTCCTAAGTAACTAAGATTGGGAATTTATAAGTGCTTAGTTACTTAGTATTTATCATTAATACTTTTAATGAAGGGAGAATTATAGTCCTTGTCCTACCCGTTCGGCTAACGACCCTCCACCAGTCAAGGAAGCGGTGGGTGAGAGTGGACACCCATTAAACTGCCATTTTATAGGCAGTAACCTTATACCCCCCTTATAGACCGGCTTCGTGAATGAGGCCTACTAACGGTAAGACTGACTTGCTCTTATACATATATTTATTATTAACTTATAATACTATAAAGTATAAGGGTTGAATTTTAACTTTTAAAATTCTAAGGGCTAACTTGGAATTAAAGTATTCATGGGGAAAACTTTACAAATTCCAAAACTTGAGGGCAAGTTTTGAAAATATTCAAAACTAATTAATTCCATAACTTATGTGTTTAAAGTAGTTTTAATTAAAAAAAACTCTTCAAGTTCCATAACTTGAGGACAAGTTATGGAAGATTTTAAACTAATAAAAGAATGTAACTTTTCTTTATTTTTGTAACTTATGGAACTAATTAAGGTTACACATTTTATCATTTAATGAAGTGACTCTTGAACCTCCATAACTTGAGGACAAGTTATGGAGTCATAAAACCATTTAATGAGGACAAGACTATTCATTTTTGTAACCATTGCCAACTTTTTATGAGTTTTATGAAACTTAAATGTGACTTTTCATATAACTTGAGGACAAGTTACAAAAACACATTTTAGAATCAACTCTTAGATTAAAATGGATTGAAAACACATAATCAATTAACTTTTCTATTAATCTAATAAACTCATATGAACAAAGATAATTCACATCAAATTTTTTTCAAGTAATTAGCATAACTTTTAAACTAATACAATTCAATTTTTCAGCTAATTTTGCAAGTATAACAAGAAAACAAGCCTTGGCTCTGATACCACTGATGGGTTTTGCGCATTCTAACACTCCTAAGTGTACATGCAACCCTAAATACCTTGGATCTATGTTTTCTCTATTATACATGCAATTATGAACTTTCCAAGGTATTACCCTATCTAGCATACAATACTTGATACTTGGGTAATCAAATGGATAGAATACATACCTTTGTTTGATGTAGCTTGTCTCCATGAAGCTTGAGTGCCTAGCGCCCCAAGTGTGACACCTCAAATGGTTCACACAACACCAAATGCACATGGAATGACTTGAGAGAAATGGAACACTCCTTGAAATCGTCTAGCCCTCATATTCACACATTAGTGCACGATTTCTTGAGCCATGGGATTCTTTTATATGGTGGCTATTAGGGTTACACCATGTAACTCATAACTTTACCCATTCCTTATGCTCCATGGATTTTAACCTCCATGGAGTATCCATGGGTCACCCCATGGACTTAGTCCAACATAAGGAATCTTGGATCACAAGCTCACATATATAAGAATGAATGATTTACACAATCAACCCATATATTTAATTAGTCTCCTTTTGATCACTTAATTAATTCCAAATTAATTCTTGATCAATACTAATTAAATAACCTTATTAATATATTAGAACTTATAATATATTAACCAACCTTAAGTGTTATTTCTCTCATTATAGTCTATCCAAATGCATGATGCCATGCAACCCAAATGGACCATGCCGGGTCGGGTCAAGTCTTACCAATTATAGTTATGGACTTAGACATTAATCCAACACGAAACACTCAACTCAGAACTCATTTCCCGCAACTCATACGTACCTCACTTATCCCATTCTTTCGGATTACAAGGACCACACCTTACTCAGAACATGATGATCCCTTAACATTGAGGAGACCCCGATCTCGCCCCTGGTCCGACCACCAGGTTTCAAGAAAAACTCACCAATCAGGGCCACCCCATGCCTAAAACTCTCTGCACCATGCTCTGATCAAAGAGTACTTTACCATAGCAACTTCTCGCTAACTAGTGTGTCCTACGTCTTCCCGTAGCACCACCTCGACCTCTCACTGACCGGTGAGTACTACGGCTTCCCGCAGTATCACCACGACCTCTAACTGACTGGTGAGTACTACGGCTTCCCGCAGTATCACCACAACCTTTCACTAGTGAATACTATGGCTTCCCATAGCATCACAACAACCTCTGACTAGTGAGTACTACGGCTTCCCGTAGCATCACAACAACCTCTGACTAGCGAGTACTACGGCTTCTCGTAGCATCACAACAACCTCTGACTAGTGAGTACTACGACTTCCCGTAGCATCACAACAACCTCTGACTAGTGAGTACTACGGCTTCCCGTAGCATCACAACAACCTCTGACTAGTGAGTATTACGGCTTCCCGTAGCATCACAACAACCTCTGACTAGTGAGTACTACGGCTTCCCGTAGCATCACAACAACCTCTGACTAGTGAGTACTACGGCTTCCCGTAGCATCACAACAACCTCTGACTAACTCACAATCCGCGGGTCAAACATAGATAGGTGCATGCACTTACCCAAATTATGCATCACTATGTCTGGCGGCAATCGTCATAACAAAACACCCTCTTCTGCTGCAATCCATATTCTCGGACACTCTCACTTGTTGTCATTAACCGAAAGGGCTCTCACTGGAATCATCGATACTTGACACACCACTAGCTGTCTCCACTCAAGACTCAAAATTATCCGAAATTCAATGCATTAAATTCGGATACCTCGATACACCACATGGGACCTCACGTCGTCTCGTCTCATCCACTGATTTTCCTGTTCCACAACCTGGAATTGGTTGTCTAATCAACTTCTGCCCTTTCCAAGCTGAATAACAGCCCCATCCTTTAACCAGAATTTCTCAACCGCCGAACTCACCCTACGAGCCAACCATCTCGAATTCACCATTATGACCTTGAAGAATTCCCATTTACCCCAAGGTCTCCGATCAAAGACCACTTGCCGTGGAGGCACTCATCCTTTTCAAACATAACACATGCATCATCTTGCTCTGCACCTCGTCTCAATCACCAACAACCCTGGGTTTATGAGTTCGCACTGTCGATCTCTCCGTATCCAGATCTCTAACCGTTCTCGATCGAATCTCTAATCCCTTCAATAAAATACCCGGTTCTCCCCCACTTAGGGTTCGAACCAACCCCAATCGGCGCACCAACAATCTATCCCATAGACTGTTTCCACCATTAACATCGCACCTGACTCCTGGAAGGTGCTACACAACGCTCGATGATCTCCTGACAGAGATCAAGCAACTCCAATGCCCCAAAACTCCGATGAAATCCTCAGAACTTCCTACCATGACTGCCTTTAATCATTCATAATCTCACACCATTCCATCAACGGACCTCCTCAACCGTTCGGTATTAACCCTGACTCTTAGTCTGGAAGTAATGATCTACCGTACTCCTTATCATCGACTCCTCAACCAACGTTCCATCACGTCACTTATCATAAGAGCAGAACCTATATTTCCACTCTTAATACCTATCAAAGACAATAAGGGCCACCGCCCTGATATACTCTTCTTGATCGTCCGACGCTGCAGCTAACACATGCCCTACTATACTCAATTAGGGTGTATCCTAGTCCTTGACCATCTCAGTACCAACTGACGACCTGTTCAAGCTATATCTCTACCTCGCGGCAGACCTACTGCCATATACTCTGGTTGGAAATCACCATCCGTGTAATCCCACAGGGCTCACCCCCAAAGTCAAAAACCAAAATCTCATCACCTCTTACGTCTCCCACAGGAAACGGAAATAGCACCACTAGGGTCACAGAAAGTGACCTCTCCACTATCGGCTGGTCGCCCAGCCCAGACCGTATTCTCCCATAATGCACCATCCCTACTCATCCCTGAGTCTTGCGACTCCAACTAGCATATCACCCACAATCCCTCGGAGCCCGCTCGATTTCCCTTTTCAAGGGATGCTCCACTAAAACTTGTTCATCAAGGCCTTCTGGCCCGATACTCATTCACCACTGATCTCAGTCTAGACAATACCTACGGAATAACTGGTAAAAACCCGAAATACTAACCGCCACATGTCATGGTACTCAAACCGCGTGGCCACCTCTCGATATGCTATGAATCATGGTACCTGCACCATGTTATCTCCTCTTAATCTTCTACGAATCATGGTACTCGAACCATGTTCCCTCTTCTCATTCCACCTCACATCATGGCACTCAAACCATGACATCACCTCTCGACCTGCTACAACTCATGGTACTCGAACCATGTCATCACTTCTCAATCCGCTACTTATCATGGTACTCGAACCATGTCATCACTTCTCAATCCGCTAATTATCATGGTACTCGAACCATGTCATCACTTCTCAATCCGCTACTTATCATGGTACTCGAACCATGTCATCACTTCTCAATCCGCTACTTATCATGGTACTCGAACCATGTCATCACTTCTCAATCCGCTACTTATCATGGTACTCGAACCATGTCATCTCATCATGAATCATACGGCAAATCTCATCATCGTTAACACTGCTACTCTCCGGCGTGTGTGGGGTGTACCAACCATGATGTCTCTGAAACACAACACAAAGATACCAGAGACTCGATCGAGTATCCTCGCACTCGATCACCCAACCCTACTTGTTCCTTGGTACCCTAAGGATTTTTACTTGGACTGCTCACTGATCCGGTGTTTTCAGTAGTACGGGCCCAATACTACCTTCCACACCGCATCAACATTCATTCCAAGTCCTCCTCCTAGGATCCCAGATCACAAGTACTCTACATCTCGCTAAGCATAGGCTACCCTTCGGTAGACTTCTCATAAGCTCCTCACTGCTACCTACTCCCTCTCGAAGCATCTCAAAGCAGCAGTAATCTCCTAGGCTAAGGCATCACAAATCAGGCCACTCTAGTCCTAATATGAATACCTAGCCTACTCTAGCATGCATAACATATCATATCATATCTCGTAACACATAATGTAAGGGTATTTTGGGAAATCACCGTTCGGGCGCTGGCTGATCGTACACACTTCTTCCTTCTGCCTTTCTCAAAATCTTTTACTTTCTTAGAAAAATTGTTTATCTTATGAAAAACTTTCTCAAATCCTCAGTTTGAGTTCATATTCATCCGAAGATGCACCCGAATCCCTCAAACCAAGGCTCTGATACCAGTGACGGAGCTTGGACATTTACTTTGGGGGGGCCGAAAGTATAATATACATGAAAATTGCAGAGCAGGGGGGGGCCACAGCATAAATTTTATATTTTTAGGCTAAATGTGTATATAAACTAAAGTGGAAGGGTTATTTCTAACAAAAAATTCAGGGGGGGGGGGCACAGCCCCCCCTTGCCCTAAGCAAGCTTCGTCCATGTCTGATACCAACTTGTAACAACGTAAATTTCCAAAACAATTTTTCATTTTTAAAACATACTTTTATTCATCAAACAATATCAAGCAAAGTGTATCCACTGTCATAATAACAAACTAAACCAAGAATCTCAAAACATAATCTCTATGAGTGTGTACGGATCATGTCGACGCCTTCCCGCGATCCTCGCTAGTACCTGAAACACATAACACAACAACTGTAAGCATAGATGCTTAGTGAGTTCCCCAAATACCACATACAACACATACGCCTTTCCAGGCCATAACTCTGTAGGATCTTCCGATCCATGTGTCTTAGGGGACTTCCGTCCCGAATCCCGGTAGACCTTCCGGTCCTACCCGTATCGACCTTCCGGTTCGTAACCTCTTGACCTTCCGGTCCATGTCATCTTGACCTTCCGGTCCATATCATCTTGACCTTTCGGTCCATACCATACATAACATACATAGCACATACATATCACATAACCGCATATAGCACATACATCTCATAGCATACAAGACCTTCCGGTCACACATAGGTACCCTTCCAGGTACAGTATAGTGAGAAGACTCACCTCAATGAAGTCGGATAAACTCTCGTGCTCGACGTCCCGACCTAGCCTCCTCCTATTATTCAAGTAACATTCCCAATCAATATTCTCTCATAGCCTCATCTCTACAGATTGGGTAGAACGCCATTCTACCCCTCTCTGAACTCTCTTGAATCAGTCTTGACCAGAACCCTAAAGTCAACGAAAGTCAACGGTCAAACTTTGACCCGACTCGTCGAGTGCACAAGGGCGACTCGGCGAGTCCATGCGGGTTCTCTGAATCCTTCTAGCCTCTCTTGGCTCGTCGAGTCATCATCCCACTCGACGGGTTACACCTGTCACGAATCGCGGGGCAACCCCGACTCGACTCGTCGATCCCCACTATGGACTCGGCGAGTTGCATCCATGGCAACACTGAAATGACCTTCTGAGGTCAGATCTACTTCTCTAACCTATAGATCTGGCCTTCCCAACCACTATAATCACGTAAAGGTCCGACCTTTACACTCATGCAATGCCCAATAAGCTCCTTTGGGTGAAATAACCTCTAGAATGGCAACCTAGGGTCATATCTCTAATGGAGTAGCAAAAAGCAAGGTAGATATGACTCTCTGGACCTCTTAAGGTCCAGATCTAACAAGAACTCCACCTTGGGACCTCACATACTTCGAATCCAAGCCAAAGAAGGCATAAGAAAGCCCTAGATTCAAGTAGATCACCAAATACATGAGATTGAGCACAGATTAGTACCTCTAGCAGCCTCTTCTGATCAAATGGGTGATAGATCTGAGATCTTCAATCTTCCTTGTTTGTCCTCCTTCCTTCTTTCTTGCAAAATCACACTTAGAATTATGAATTAGCCCTCCTCTTGCACTACAAGCTTTCTCTCTGCTCTCTAGGGTTTCTCAGGGGTGCATTGGCCGCAAATGGAGGCCATAAATGCCTATAAATAGGGCACAGGCCCCGAGAATTAGGGTTTCACTTTACAGCGTGGACTCGTCGAATCCCCCCTTTCCAACTCGTTGAATCCGCTCATTAATCCAGTCAGCAAACGCGCTCCTACTCGACGAGTCCAAGCGTCGACTCGTCGAGTCCCTATCTTTTACAAAAAGAAAACATGATCAAACATAATACCTGGAAATCCGGATGTTACAACAGACATAATCAGAAAAGGACACCTAGTTACCATACTTACATAACTAACTGACTGAGGAAAGATTCAAAGTAAGTTTAGGAATGTAATAAACATTTGGGAGAGTGATATGAGAAATAGAGACAGACCCAACACCCTCAACTGGTATTGATGTATCACCAGCAGACTTAATAGAAATAGATGACACTTGCGACAAAGAAATAAATGATGACAAATGAGGAGTCATATGATGGGTTGCACCAGAATCTAAAATCCACAAAGATGAGGGAATACCTGATGTACCAAATGAAGTAGGACCAAAATGAAACATAGATGCAGAAATGGCAGTGGGATTAGAGGCCAAATACTATCTGAAACTCTCAAACACCTTGGGATCCAATGCAGATGGTGACATGTTTCCAACAGAATCTGTGTCAACTGGTGGTATAGCAGCAACAGCAAACTGTGGAGGACGAGGGGTCCATGGAGGAGTACCAGAGGAACGTGGCTGAAACTTCTGTTGACCAAACCTATTTTGTTGTCCCAACTGAGGTTGACTAGATTTACCCTTGTTAACTAACAATGGACACTGAGCTTTCCAATGATTTTTCTGTTTGCAGAATGCACACTCATCATAAGCAACCCTTGAAGTTTGTCGAGACTGGTTAGAGGAAACAGCAAGCACAGCAGGAGCGGGAGTAGGAATAAAGGTTGCTTTAAACCCTTTATCCGCATGAGACTTGATATGATTCTCTTCTGCAATTAACTCATGGACAACAGAATCAACTGAGGGACGAGGAGAGCGATGAAGAATTGTTCCACGTAGACCTTCAAAATCAGAACGCAAGACCATCAAGAACTAGACCAAGCGTTGTTCTTCCCTCCTAGCAATGTAAGGCTCAAAATCTTTTAACTCTTTAGATTTAGTAACAGCCAATTGATCCCACAGGTCAGACATAGCAGCATAAAAATCTTAAATGTTGTGGTCATTTTGTTGAAGGGCACGAATATCATATTCTAACTATTATTGTTTAGCAAAGTTGGGCTGAGTATATAGTCTCTCCAAGTGATTCCAAACTTCCTTTATTGTGTCATATTTAGCCAACTACATACCAATAGACTGAGTAATAGAGTTATTAATCCAAGTAATCACCTTGGAGTTATTAGTCTCCCAAGCATCAAGCAGTAAATCAAAATTCTTAGTTTTAGGCACCGAGGGTTTGGCTTTAGTCCCAGTGACATAGCCCCACATATTCTTCCCACGAAGGAAGTTCTTCATAACATAACTCCAATACGTATTATTCTTTCCATCTATACGAGTACTGATTGACTGAAGGGAATCATCCCTTCCAGTCATGTTGACAATGAATAAATAACCACAATAACAGTATATCAGTCTGAGAATGAAAGGAGTAACAAACCAGCGGAAGCAATCAATCGGACAACGAATCAACATCGACAACGAATCAACACATCAACAATGAATACCAGTAACAACGAACGAACCATCTGCTACAGTAACCCCTAGAAAATTTCGATCCGCGCCACAGATGACTGCTATAAAGGCTTCTAACAACGTATCAAACCTCCGCTCTGATACCATGATAACATTGTCATATGATTATAATAAAGAGAAATTACAAGGGTTCTCAATGAAAAGCATAAAGATTACAAAGAATAAAATGGGTATAAATACTAGCTAGACAAAACCCTAATGGGCTAAAGACTAAAGGGCCCATAAACAAGTGGGCTAATAATATATAGGCTAACAAAGTCATCGGAGTTGACAGAGGAAATGAGTCATCGGAGGAAGAGTCGATATAGAGGTTTAAGAATTGCCAACTCCACAATTTCCATTCTCGATTCCTATTACCAGAACCTTTATCGTTCTTGATTCAAGAATTGCCGCCTCCACCACTGTCCATTCTCGATTTCCTTCATCGAAGTCTAAATCCCTCTGAAAACGATCTGATGCCGATTTGAATGTAGAAGAACTAAATCGTGACTTTTGTTGTTCCGTTGATTTAAACCAATTAGAGAATTTTGGAACGAGAAAGGGAGAAACAGAGAGACAGAGAACGACGTGAGGGGTGAGGCACAAGAAAGAACGAGATACAAATCTGTTGTGAGTTAGGGTTTTAATGGGATATCTCCAGAAAAGTCCCAATATTTGGGGCAAATTTTTAAAAAAGTCCAAAATTTCATTTTTTGAATAAAAAAGTCCTGACTTTTTCACATTTTGAATAGAAAAGTCCAATAAACCGGCTAATTTATTCACTTTAGCCCTTTTTGACCTGTTCAGCAGGTCATGGGACGAAATTGTTAATTTTTCGAAAATAATTGGATTTTTTTGCAGATTTTGTCAAAAATTTTATATAATGTATAAACATATTTCTTTACATATCTATATCTATTTTTACGTATTTGTGTATTTTTTATGTTTTTATATGTATATATTTACGTATTTTTATGTATTTTAAATGTATAAACATATTTTTTTACTTATTTAAATGTATTTTTAACCATTTTACGTATTTTTTTATGTATTTTTATGTGTTATTTTTTATGTATTATATATTTATATGTATTTTTACGTATTTATGTATTTTTAAAGCTTTTTATATAGATGTTTATGTATTTTAAATGTATAAACGTACTTTTTTTTTAAGTATTTATATCTATTTTTAAGTATTTTACATATTTATTATGTATTACGTATTTATGTATTTTTTAAAAGTGTTTTATATAGATGTTTGTGTATATTTATGTATTATAAATGTATAGACGTATTGTTTTACGTATTTATATGTATTTTTTTAAAGTATTTTACATATATTTTGTGTCTTTTTATGTGTTTTTTATGTATTATGTATTTATATGTATTTTTACGTATTTATGTATTTTACATATAAATACGTAAAAAAATACATTTATACATTTAACATACAAAAATATACAAAAAAATCTATATAAAAAACTTTAAAAAAATACATAAATACGTAATACATAAAAAATATGTAAAATACTTAAAAATGGATATAAATACTTAAAAAATACGTTTATACACTTAAAATACATAAACATCTATATAAAAAGCTTAAAAAAATACATAAATACGTAAAAATATATCAAAATACATATAAATACATAATACATAAAATATAACACATTAAAATACATAAAAAAATATGTAAAATGGTTAAAAATACATATAAATAAGTAAAAATATACGTTTATACATTTAAAATACATAAAAATACGTAAATATATACATATAAAAACATAAAAAATTCAAAAACACGTAAAAAATAGATATAGATATGTAAAAAATATGTTTATACATTACATAAAGTTTTTGACGAAATCTGCAAAAAAATCCCATTATTTTCGAAAAATTAACAATTTGGTTCCATGACCTGCTGTTCAGGTCAAAAAGTGCTAAAGTGAATAAATTAGTTGGTTTCTTTGACTTTTCTATTCAAAATGTGAAAAAGTCAGAACTTTTTTATTCAAAAAATAAAATTTAGGACTTTATTAAAAATTTGCCCAAAATATTGAGACTTTTCTGAAGATATCTCGGGTTTTAATTATTTAAACTATCTTGACCAAATTAAGGGGATTAGTCAAATATTTATTTAAGTACCAAAATTAATTAATAGGTAAGATTACAATTTTACCTTTATTTAAGTTTTGAAATAACTGGCCTACAATCATTGCTACATCCACACAATACTTAGTTAGAATACTTGAACCTATATATATATATATATATATATATATATATATATATATATATATATATATATATATATATATATATATATATACATAGAACACAGAGAAGGCCCATGGTATCTTAATGTTATGTCAAAACACAGTCATAGGATTATAATTTACAATAATCAGGTAATTTAATTTGAAACGTTGATATACCGAGTCAATGACAAACAGCCCTAAAACGCCAAACCAGTGTTAAAAGACGGACAACATCACGACTAATGGTTAAACATTTCAAATTAACTTACTTGTTATCAACCTAGACTTTTGTATTTCAAATAACTATATGATACCGAAGGTTTCTACAAGATTAGTAAAGCCATAATTTCATGAGATTACTTAACACTTAAAAGGGTTTAGCCTATCATTAGGCTAGTTCAAACAATAACCAAGTATAAGTAATGAAAACTTACAAGAGTGAGAGAAGACTTGACTATGGAAAGAAGGATGCACCAGAGATACTTTAAAACTTATTTTATACCTCCAAAATATATTACAAGAGAGAGAATAGGCAAAGGTTAGGAAGAACTCCTCCCAGATACATAATATATAAACATAAGAGCCTATATATAGGCCCGGACTTCAAACAAAGATTAAAAATTATAAAATGTTACAGAATAATAATTGAGTGCACTATCGAGTGCATTGTGACAACTGGTTGATTTGATGTCAAGATGCCTCTATTATTGTTGCTTTATAAAAGCAAATGGTGAATATCAACAGGTGTAGAAATTTCCATCATAAACTCATTAAGTTTTTGTCTTCTTCTTTTGTAGCTTTTCCAATATCATATCTTCAATAGTGGCAAAAGCATATTCGACAGTGAATTCATCCATAATGTCATTATTATCATCAATTGGCTGAGATTCTCCTGCAAGACAATTATCATCATTGCCTGTAGATAACATGGAGCTGTCTGACGATTGTTTATTGATGTTTTGAAGCAGGTCTTCTTTCATTTGACGGAAATAGGTCTTGATAATTTCATCTTTTGATGGCAAGGAATTTCCTTGTGCTTTGATGGAGTTCAATACTTTTTCATAAGGATTAAAACTGTTGGATTGTTCCTTATGGGATAAGAATTCTTTTTGGGATTTATATTTCAAAATTGCTTGATTGATATTATCAATCATTTGTTTAGAATTTATCTCATTTGAGATCGAATCTTTTTGTAACATTTTTGCCCAAAATTTTGTAAGATATGACCTTTGTAAAGATGGGGACTTATTAGGACTATAATCAACTTCTGGGATCCATTTCCAAATCCAAGGAATTGAAAATTCTATGAAAAAATGTAGAGTAGGTATTACTTCCCTTCCTCCATTGGAATGTTCAAGAGCCTCCTTGTATCTAGGAGCTACATGTAACCATTCAACATATAAAGATTTGAATGGTTCAGGTAGAATTTGAACACTTGGACCATATGATGTCCACCATTGTGTAAACCAATTTGACAACTTTTGTTTATAAACTTGGTCACAGATTTTGAAAAACCAAGAATGTTTCTTTTTTGGGTTTTCATAAAGAAAAGCTTTATAAAAGCTGTCGATATAATCCCAAAAATTATATTTTATTAAGATCTTTTGTTCAGGGTGAAGAAATTCTCTTTCTCTGAGGGTGCTTAAGCCCCATTCCTCTGCAGATATAATCCTTTTAAATATTACTTTGCTGAAGTTATAAACTTTTTTATCTCCTGCAGAGGAGAAATGTGAAATTTCACATGTACCTGTAGAAATTAGTATATTCTCATAATAATTTCGTGATTTATAAGAACATGCTGCATATGATGTAGTATCCAAATATTTGGAAAATAAATTCCATGGATCATCATTATCCTCAAAATATAGCATGATATCCTTCTCTTCTAAAAGAATTATTAAATCTTTATGGGGAGTTAAAATATATTCTGAGGAATCATCATTATCTTCCTCCGAAACTATTTTTGAGAAAGAAGGATTATTATCCTTTTGTTGTTTCAAGAATTGTTGGAAAGCCGAGTATAGTGGATCTCCAGGTTTCGGCATATTAGATGATGATGGTTGGGAGACAATATTTTCAGCTATTAGCAAATTTTTCCCATGTTGAATAAGCGGATATGATCCTCTTCCTCTGCCACCTCTATTAGGGTAGCCACCTCTCCCTCGATTAGACATCAACCTGCAAGATTTAATTTAAAAGTAATATAAGTTTATTCTCTAGAAATTTAAGATGAGCTCTTAAGCCTATTAATCTGAATCTTAGTGAATGGATTCGTCTAGTATGGCGAAAACGATCAAGTATATTTGTGTTTGCTGTTGGCATATTATCCAATAAGTTGGTTAATTCAACTTCAGTCTCTTTAATTGAGTTTCTTGTATTAGAAACATCATTAGATAATTGTCTTAAATGCACATTGCTCATTTAAAAATTCCCTAGTTAGAAAATCGGGAAGACTATTGTCTTCACCTTTTCGATAGATTATTGTAAAATCAAACGGTGCTAAATGAGCTTGCCATCTAGCAAACATTTGCTTGGATACATCATGCTTAAAATCTTTGTTAAACATAAATTTTGCTGATTGACAATCAGTAATTACAATAAATTGTTGATTATAAAGATCATCTTGAAATTTTAAAACACATTTGACTATGGCCAGAATTTCTTTGGCAGTAGAAGCATAATTCTTTTGTGAGTCAGACCATTTTCCTGAATGAAATCTAACTAAATAAACTTGCTTAGTATTTGGGTTAATTTGTTTCAAAACCCCTCCATAACCGATATCGGAGGCATCTGTTTCAATAATTTTTTCCCAATTTGGATTTGCTAAAGATAAACAAGGTAATGATTTTACCTTCTTTTTTATCCTCTGGACTGCTTGAGTATGAAGATCAGTCCATGGAACAGGTTTCTTTTTAAGTCTTTCATATAAAATAGCTGTATCTTTGACTAAATCTTTATAAAAAGAAGATATATAATTTAAACTTCCTAAAAACCTTTGTAATTGAGTTTTATCGATAATCTTGTCAGGAAATTTAGAAGCAAACTCTATACTCCTATTTATAGGAATTATATGTCATTTTTCTATATTATGGCCAATAAATCTGATTTTGGATTGAAATAAAACCATTTTGGGTTGGGATATAACCAAACCATTTTTTTCTATGATTTGTTCAAAGAGATTTAAATGTGTAAAATGATCTTCAATGTTTTTAGAAAAAACTAAGATATCATCGATATAAACTATCATGCAATTGCTATGAGGATAAAAAATATCATTCATAATATTCTGAAATTCAGAAGGTGCATTTTTTAAGCCAAATGGCATAACATTCCATTCATATTGACCAAAAGGAACATTAAAAGCAGTCGTATATCGGTCTTTTTCATCAATTTGAATTTGCCAATATCCTGATTTTAAATCGAATTTTGAAAATATAATTGCAGTATTTAATCTATCTATTAAATCTTTTTTATTTGGAATCGGATATCTAATCCACTTTTAGACTTTATTTAAAGGCTTATAATTAATTACTAGTATGAGAATTCCTCTTTTTTGTTCTGAATGTTTATTAACATAAAAAGCAGTGCAAGACCAAGCTAATTTAGAAGGTCTAATTAAATTTTTGCTTAGTAAAGAAGATATTTCTTTTTTACAAAGATCCAAATAGTCGTGATTCATTTGACAAGGACGTGCCTTGGTTGGAATATTTCTTTCATCAAAATTGTCTTCATATGGAAGAGGAATTATATGTTTCTTTCTTTCCCAAAAAGCATTAGGATGATCTGAACATATTTTTAACACAAACTTATTTCTTAGATGGTTAATTTTTTCTTGTAATTTGGGATTTTGTAATTGTTGATCTATGTTTATAATCAGAATTTCTTCTTTTAGAAAGTTTATTTGATTTGTTTTTAAATCTATAAGATCTATCCAACGGATGAAAGGTTTTGTGATAAACTCAAAAAATACTTCATAATTTTGGAAATTACCTAAAATTCCCTTTTCATTAACTCCAAATGGCAATATTTTTTTGTAAAAATGGAGTTCCTAGGATAATTTCATTGTGAGACATATTCTTAATTATTGTGAAGCTTAGTGGGATACATACTTTATTATTACAAATCTTTGCATTAGACAACTTATAATTAATATCTAATTTTTCCCCACTAACAGTGCGAATCACATGGGTGGATTTTTCAAAATATTTGACAGGAATTAAACCTTCTTGTATACAATTTATATCTGCCCCGCTGTCAACAAGAGCAATAAATTCTTTTTGATAATATTCTCCAATTATTAATTTTATTTTGACATACCATTTTTGGGATGTAACTAATTCCATAGCACTTGAGAATTCACTCGATTCAGTAGTTGAAGTTGAAGTCTTAAAATTATTAGATTCTTTTTCAAGGGTAATAATCCTATTTTCTAATTTATTATGATTATTTTTTAGAAAAGTAATTTCTTTTTTCAAGTTATTAATTTCTTGCGTGTAATCCATGATTGTAGTGTTTAGTGAAATATTATTTTTCATTTTTAGTCTTTGATCTATTTCCTTCATAGAATAAATTGGTTCGTTAACTTGAGTATTTCTTTGATTATTTATTATTTGATCAATAACTTGTGATCTTAATTCGGAGTCATTTATATTTTTTAGAATAGATAAAATATCTTTATCTAAAACATATATTTGTAAATTATCCTGAAATTGTGATTGAATATTATATATTTCATCATCACATGAGCAATTATTTTTATCTATACAAAAACAATTATTTTCTTCTTCTTCATTAGAACTACTTGATGATGTGTAAATTTCTTCGTCAGACTTTATATTATTTATTTCATCATTAGATGAGGATTCTTCCGAATTGTTTAAAAGAATTTCTTTTAAATTTTCTTTCATATTATCATCTAAATTTAGATTATTAATCTTTTTCTTTATCTTGCATTTATTGGCAAAATGACCAATTCTACCACATTTATAGCAAGTTGGTGGATTATCCTTCTTCTTTTTATTATGTTTTTCTTTTCTAAAAGACTTTCTTTTAGATCTATATTGTTTTTGGTTTTCACTATATTTTTTAAATTTTTTAGGGATATATTCCCTTTTTGATCTCTTTTTATTTTTTAAAGTATCAATACCAAATTGTTCACAAAAATGGCCTAATTGTTGTCTCTCAGTAAGACGTTGTTTTTTAATCTGTTGATTTAATTTTATTTCATTACACAAGGCTAAGCCTTCTTGGGTACATATTCCGATAAGTTTTCCATATGAATAATTTTCATAAGGAATTTGAGGATGATTTCCCTGTAATTGTTTCCTAACTCTTTCAGCAAAAAGGTTTGGAAGACTATCGATAAATTTTTGTTTCCAATAACTAGAATTACAATCATTTAATTCTAATACTCTGCTCATAAAAGTATCTTTATACCATCTAAATGAGGTTAAGGTTTTACATCTCATACCATTTAGTAAAGTTCTAGTATTACCCGAATTATTTGACCATTTTACCCGAAAAATGTTCAATTATACTTAAAAGGAGTGTATAAACTACATCTTGAACTATTGTTTGTGCAGAAGTTGAAGTGCCATCTTCATTTTTAATTTGATTAGTAACTATTTTGGTAGCATTATAAATTTGAATTTTATCTGATTCGTGTAAATAATTATCCCACCAGCCTTTTAATTGACCAGTGAAGCCTGCTATTATCATTTGAGCAACCGTAAGATCAGTATTTCCTAATTGTTTTGCACTAGTAGCATATAAAGTCATCCTTTGGGTTAATAATATATTTGTCTTTCTGTAAAACCATCTAAATTCCATTCATAGACGTTCTTACCATTGTAACTATTATCTTGAATAAACTCCTGTTCTTCAAATAAAACGTCTTGAGGAGTAGGTCTATTGTAATAATATTTAGATTGGACGGGTTTTCTAGCAAATTTACCATCATAGCTTTCATATTTTATCTTATTAATACGTTTATCCTGTTCAGATTCATACTCAAAATCATTATCTGTTTCATCAATTTTATTTAAAGTATTTATGCTTAAATTTTCAGGTTTTTTTAATTTTTCTAAAATTTGATCTAATTTTGTTTCATTTTTAAATTTAAAATCTTTTATTTCTGGAGGAGGTTGGAAAGTTGCTATTATTTTCTCTTTATTCGGCTTTGTTTTCTCCATTTGAGATTGTTCGATAATTTTATATATGCTTTCTACTTTTTCTTCTATAGAAAAAAAAAATTCTCCAAGAATTATAGAATATAAATTTGTAAAATTATTTTGTTGTATTAATTGGTTAAAATGTTCTACGGTTACTTGTAAAGTATTACTTTCAACTAATTTTTTATAAGCCGAAAACTTTAAACTTATATTTCGCTAGAAATTTGAAAACTTTGTTGTGGCGGAAAAATTGATTTTTGTATATTTCCATTTGTAAGACTATATTCTCTTTCTATCATGTTTAAATAATTAATTATATACTTATGAAAAAACCATGGAACAAAATATATAATTTTGTTTATTTTTGATAAATAAGAATAAAACTCATCTTGTATAATTGTTAACTCTTTTTTGGAAAATTCTTGGAATAACCAAATTCTAAAAGGTTCCCATTTTTCTGTTTTAAATTCATTACAAATTATTGTTCTTGCCGGTAACCCCGGACTAAAATTTATTATTTCTTCTCTATCCATTAAATTGGAAAATTCATTTCTTAGGCAGTAGGATCCTCTTCATAGACACCTTGGACTATATTTTCTTTTATATTTAATTGATTTATTTTCTTATCTAATTGGGACGTAGAACACCGAGAAAGAGTTTCTACATTATATTCTAAAGGCGATATATGTGAATATAAATATCTAGTTGATCTAGTTCTTCTTAATAAAGGTATTTCTTCATTATCATTTTCGAATTCTATTTGAATTCTTCCTTCGGGTGTTTGTATAATTTCTGTAATTTTATTATTCATTTTTGGCTGAGGAGGAACCGCTCCTTCTAAAACCCAATTCTTTGGAAAATCTATTTCATCCCACTTAATAGCTTTTCTAGTTGTTATTTTTGACATATCAAAATTACTTTCTATTAAAATGGTTTCATTATTAGGTTTATTAGTTCTTTTACACCTTGGATTCATTGTTTTTAAAGGCCTGTAGTATATTCTATAACATATACATATTAATTCAGATCCTGACATATAATTGTATCCATTTGTTTTAACATTCAAGATTAAAGCATCAAGTATATTAACATCAGATAATGATAATTGTAGGTTAGGATAAACATTAAAATATAATGGGCCATTAGTTAAACTGGACTGTATTATGCCCATTAAAGATTGTTTCCAATTCATATTACGACCATCACGTAGTACGGCTAAAAAACTTTCGGGTAAACCTTGTAAAGTTATAGGTTTAAAAGCAATTTGCACTAATCCTACGTGTAAATAATTATGAGTATATTGATATCTATGGATATCCTCATATGTTAATAATTTAACAATCATATCATCTTGATTCATTGTTAAATTTTCTTCAGTTGTTTTAACTGATTGTATAAAACCTAATTCTTCAAAAGTACCTAACTCATATAAAACTTTTCGTTGTATTTTAGGAATTGTCCATTTATTTAGTAAATCCAACTGTTTTGGTATTTCATATTCTTCATTTATTTGATTTTTGACATTATTTCTATTATTCCTTTTGAACATGTGAAAATTCATTTGGAAAATAAGTGTTAAGTAATCTTATGAAACACAAGGCTCTGATACCATAGAACACAGAGAAGGCCCAAGGTATCTTAATATATATATATATATATATATATATATATATATATATATATATATATATATATATATATAGGATACCCGCGCAATGCGGCGGCGCCACATAGTTTTTTTGGGCAGATAGTTTTCATGCGGCGACTACTTTCATTTATGTGTCAGATAGTTGGTTTCATCATTTTGGCTGATTTTTTTTTTGTTTCGAATAGCTCATTTTGGTATTTTACGTAGTTAAAGAAAAATATCTTAAAATAAAAATCTATATAACTTGGATAAGATGGTCCTTTGATATTTATCTAAATATTCTTGAAATATATATATAAGTTATTGAATAAATATGATTATAAACATAATTAATTAAATATTAATTATTTTTAATAGTAAATATATTTAAGATTTAATAAATTGTGAAATACATTTTGGATGGATTTTGATTACATTAATAGTTCTAACTCCTCCTTGTCAATTACTACTATATTACCAAAAAAAAAAATTAAGAAGAAGACAAAGCTATCGAACTTTTTTTTTAACATATATTTTGATTGGCAATATATCAAGTGTAACTTGAAAGCCTATAAATAGGTTATCATGTTATCTTATATGAATATAATATCTTGCATTTATAAATATATATCATAATAAAAAGTTCATCACTATTAATATAATATGAATGTTTATAACTAATCCAAATATTATTTTTTTAAAACTATTTAGTAGAATTATTATTTTTTAAATTAAATAACTGTCAAGTAATAAGATTTTTTTTTAAGTTAGTTGCCTTTAAAGTTTTCTATAATTTTGTAGACTCAATCAAGTTTCTTCCACATAACTTTTTTGAAAACTCTTTAATATAATACAAATATATTAAATTTAGTTTACTTGATAATTATGACATAACAATTTAGTAAAAGTTATATTATAAATTCAAAAATAATATTGGTTTTGAGATTAAAGATAAAAAATTTATTATAAGTGGCTGTGTTTTCTTTGCTTTTAATAATACAATAAATTTGGTTTATTTGAAAATACTTACATCTTATTTTATTGAATAAATAAAAAAACAATGTTTCTTTTTGTTTTTGTTTTTTTTAACAATCTGTTTTTAAAAGCAATATACACCATTTCAAAGTTGTTTCTTATAAATTATATAAGCTTTGAAGCCGTCGATATAAAATAATTTTTATACAATGTCATAAGTGTATTCAACTAATAAAAAAATATAGTGACAATATAGTATAAGTCTCTAAAATACAAAAATTTATAAAAGTTGTGTATTAGAAAAATATTTTGCTTAGTATTTGATGTTAAAACATTAAAAAAAAATTCATCAAACATAAAGAAGTTATGAAATCCACCCAAAATTTAAAAGAAAATTTGTAATACATAAACATTTATTTGTAGTTTATACATAAATAAATTTAGTAAATTTATACATAGAAAAAAAAAACAAAATATGAAGGGTGAGCGGTAAAGGGAACAGAGTAGGAGTAATGATTATTTTTGTTTTCTTAACCATACCCTACAATAAATTTGAATAAAGAATCATTTCCTATATCTCACTTTGTCCAACAAACGATTTCCGATATAGTTTTCTACTATTAAATACCGTATGTTTTCATGTTGAGACTTCTCATAGGTACTTATGGAAGCAAAGAGGTATTTATAGTTTTCTACTATTAAATACCGTTGGAGATGGTCTTGAAAGTTTATACCTATTTATGATATTTCTAAAAATAAAAAGGTCCTTTTGGGTTTCCTTAGACCCATTTGAGCATTAAGATACAAAAAGGATTGAAGATAAATTACTTTATTAATTTATCATGTTTGATAAATTAATTAGAAGCTAATTTGTAGTTAAAGTTAAGTAATTATAGAGACTAGATTAATTAATGAAAGAGTTTAATAATAGAAATAGTCTAGGAGCGAATTCAGCAAGAAAGCAGTTGCTTTGGCACTAAACAACTAGGAGCCTATAAATAGGACTTAGGGATCAAACCCTAGATGTTCCTAACCATAGAAAAGTTGGCCTCCCCTTGCCTCCTTTTGGTTGATGAAAACAAACCTTTTTTGTTTCTGCCGCTGAGGTTGTTGTTAAGCTTCTGCTGTTTAGTTTAGGCGAGTTTTCTCACTGTATTGCTTATGTCATAGTTGTTGTGCATGCTAGATTAACTGAGTCTTATTTGTTGATTGTTGTTATATATGTTGTTGGGTTGATACAGACTCGTTAATATGGGTTGATACAGGCTCGTTGCTGGTGGTTGATACAGTCCGGTTCATTAGAAACAAATCGATTGAGTCAATACGGACTCAGAGTCGATACTTGGGGTTGATACATACATGGGGTTGATACGAACCCGTTGTTGTTATATGTAGTTATATATGTTGTATGTGATATTTTAGGGAACTCACTAAGCTCTGACTTACAACTTACAGTTTGTGGGGATGCGAAGGCGTGACTGTACACACACATCATCAATTTTATGATTCGAGATTCCCCGCTATTTTTCTTTGTAACTTTGGTTTTGAATTATGGTTTATAAATAAATGATTTTGAATTGGATGTATCTTTACAAAATGGATGTTTATTCTATTTTAAAAATGAAAATTTATTCTAGAAATCTGGATGTTACAAGCTGTTTGGTGATTTTCACTATTAGGGTATGCAAAAGCTGCAAGTCCAGAGATGGAAATTGATTATGGCTGGCTTTTGTTGGGTTCTTTGGAGGTATAGAAATGAGGTTAATTCAAAGCCAAGGAAAAGTCTTGTCCAATTCTGGTTTTAGAAATTCAGATGTATTCTTTTATTTGGCTTAATAGACGCTCAAAAAATTGCTGCCCAAGGTAACCAAGAGAAATGGCTAATTACCCAATGTTGTAACCTCCTTTTGCCTAGCCTCTCGCTAGGTTCTTTTTGAATATCAGTCTTGCCGTACAAAATAATAATAATAATAATAATAAAACAAATACAAGAATATGAAAATAGTTTTGAACTAGAAAATACAAACAAATTATTTATCTAACACAACTCTAGTAAGAACATGTTACAATAAATGTGTAACCTAATGAGTTCAATCAACAACCTACAAACGTTAGTGATGAGAAACGCTAATATCTTAAGACAAAGAACAAGTGAGGGTAAACAACAGAGAGTGTTCGTGAGATTCTAAAGTGTTTTTTGAGATTCTAAAACATGTTATGATCTCTCTTTCTGCAACAAGGCATTATGAAAAGGGTTAATCATTTAAAAAGTATTAAAACTCTTTTTGATATGGTTATGTATATAGAGTGAAAGGTTGAAGCGGAGAATGTTCAACGTTGTTTTACCATCATTTTAAGATATAAGGACCATTATTGTAAGTTAATTTATTGAGGGACCAAAATGCAGGCTGAGAAATAATTCAAGGATAAGAGAGGAAGTAGGAGGAAAGATTGAGTTTATCCTCCGCACCCGTTGACTAGAATGTTGGAAAAAGTTCGATTCTCATTTGGATCATTATCAGCGGTGACTCCTTTGTCCTGATAACCTATCAGTATTTTGGATATTGCTTTCAGTCATTCGCTCATGGAAATCCATGGAACAGATTGAGTTCCTCCTCCGTCCCCGTTGACTTGAATGTTGGAAAAAGTTCACTTCTCATTTGATGATCATCTGCTGTGAGTTATTTGTTCTGATAATATAGCAGTATTTTACGGCATATGTTTCGATTTTACTATAAAGACTTTCGCTCATGATATCTGAACCCGTATGAATTTCAATGTACATCAATGTCTAAGTCTGAAAAATGAATGTATTACCGATTATTCCTCGTATTGTTTTAGTAAATCTGTAACTAGGAGTTTTGGGGTTGAGGTGTATATGCGTTTGAAAAATGAAAACAACCCTTTTTGAACAGCATGAAAAATTCTAGAGAACCATAGCTTCTTTCCCAACAAATTGTAATTGTTGCGCTTAAACTTGATCTAATGTGTTTGTGGAATCAATTGAAAAACTAGAAACATGCTTCAATAAAGGGTTAACAAGAAAATAATGAATCAAAATGGCCAAATGAACAGCTTCACTTATTTCTCAGAAAAACTGGAATGACAAATATGGTTCATTTATAGACTGAGCAACAAACCCCAAGCAACTACAACGTAACTGACCCAAGTCAATGCCAAACTCATTTGACTTTTCTCATCTTTTCCATTAAGTTTCCTGGATTTTGTTGTAAGTCACAAACCTACAGTACTAAGAGACATTTATTTAATGTTAAACATGTGAGGATTTACTGCAAATTCTAAATAATTCCACATATTTATCTGATGAAAATTAAAAATTGATTTGAGTTTCAATTTATATGTATAAGAAATCGTATATCATATGTTTATTATTGAATTGTTGTCATGGCAAAGTTGCAGAATATACTACTTTCACTGCCAATCCAGTTCACCACCAAGGTCCTAAACTATTGTTGATATATTCATCAGAACAAGATCTATTTTGCTATATCAAGGAAGAACCATGGCTGATGTGCTTAAACATCTTGTCTTGAAGGTTATATTTAATGATATACCGACATATGATTCATCGTTATTTATGCAAGAACTACAATGGAAATGGAAGGGACAGTGGCAAGTGAATTTTAATCAACTCATGAACCACCTCAGAATGATAATGCAAGGGTATGAAAACGAGGAAACACGACACTTACTTAAAGAAATGAGGGTAATGTTTCGCGAAATTACTGGGCCAGATCTTCACATGAATCACCTCAACATTATTATGCTAGAGTATGAAAATGAGGAGGCTAACAAAATGATAAGGTTTGGAATTGGAGATGAAAGGAAGGACAAGATCTTAAAGATTATTGAGGAACTCTGTGTAATCAGATTTGGATCGAACGTAGAAGGAGAAGAAACTGTTGTGGGCTTTGATGATGAAGTAGAAACATTGCTTGATCAACTTACTCAAACTTCCATAAAGGAGTTGCAGGTTATATCAGTTGCAGGAATGGCTGGGCTTGGTAAGACGACTTTGGCTAGAAAACTATACAGGGATCCACTAATTGAATATCACTTTGACATTCGAGCATGGACTTGTGTTTCTCAGATATATGTAAAGAGGGATTTGTTACTTGGCATATTAAGCTCTTTTGTTTATGATCTTACAGAGGAGATCCATAAAATGAGCGATGAACAATTGGGGGAAAAGCTATACAGACTTTTAAAGGGTCGTAGATATCTAGTGGTGTTGGATGATATCTGGGATTGTATGGCATGGAATGATCTCAAAATTTATTTGCCAGATGACAAAGTTGGAAGCCGAGTTGTATTTACTAGCCGTGACATAGATATTAGCTTACATGTAGGGGCAGCAAGACCTGCTCATGTTTTGCGTCTTCGTACTGCAGATGAAAGTTGGAACATATTTCAGAACAACGTATTTAGAATTGGAATATGCCATTCTGATTTAAAGAAAGTTGGAAGGGAGATCGCAGAAAAATGTGAAGGTTTGCCTCTTGCCATAGTTATAGCTGCAGGTCTTGTGAAAAATCGATTGTCATTTAATTGGTGGTCAGAAATTGCTGGTAGTCTACATTCATTTATGGTCCGTGATCCAAACCAATACATGGACACACTAGCTTTAAGCTACAACCATCTGCCTTCTCACCTAAAATCGTGTTTTCTCTTTCTTGGTGTATTTCCTGAGGACTATGAGATCCCCGTGACGAAGTTGATCTGGCTATGGATTTCTCAAGGATTCATACAAGAAAGTGGAAACAGAATCTTGGAAGATGTTGCACATGATTTCCTGATGGATCTAATCAAGAGAAGTCTCCTAATGACTACCAAACAAAGGGCTGATGGCCAAATCAAAGCATGCCGCATCCATGACTTGTTGCGTGATTTATGCTTAAGGAAAGCGGAGGAAGAAAGTTTTTCTCAAGAAATCTACAGGTATGCTCATGTTTCGGCATCTTCAGATGCCATCACAAATATGTTACAAGGAATGTCATCAAATCCTGCTGCATTAACCACCCACTCAGGGTTGTGTTATCCTTTTGAGTTTGGGAAAGCGCTTCAAGAGGGTGTATTACTTTTTAGTGAAGCATACAAATCCCTTCGGATTCTAGATATTGAGTCAATTCATGTGTCCTTATTTCCTTCCTTTGTAATACAACTTGGTAATCTAAGATACTTGTCCGTTCAAGCCCATGATGGAAGTCCTCACGCATCAATATCAAAGCTTGTCAACCTCCAAATGCTGATAATATTGTCGAAGAAGAATATTGTTGTACCAAAATCCATATGGAATATGGTAAATCTAAGGCACCTTTATATCAAATCAGGGGAAAATCTTATGGAGGAGCCTAGTTTAGTACAAGCAACGGAGAATGATGATGGTGGCAGTAGGCTGGGTAGCCTGCAAACCTTGTCCCAAGTAAGTCCTCACTCTTGCCACAACATATTTTCTAGGACTCCCAATCTTAGAAAGCTTGGGTTTTGTGGACCTTTAATATCAAGCCTAGGCGATTTGGAATTTCCAAATACAAGCTCTTTGCAGAATCTGCAAAACTTGAGGTTATTAAACACGGTCACCTATCCTGAACCAACAAGGTCTTGCAATCCTATTATGTTCCCTGAAATGCTCAAGAAACTTACTTTGTCAAACATTGGCATGGATTGGGAAGAGATGTGGAGCTTCTCCTTGCTGCCTAACCTGGAGGTTTTTAAATTAAAATTCCATGCATGCATTGGAGAAAGATGGGAGACAAGCGATGCAGTGTTTGGACGACTTAAGATATTGAAATTGCAGGGATTGGGGTTAAGGGAATGGGAATGTTCAAAGGATAACTTCCCCTGTCTACAACGTTTAGTGGTTCATCATTGCTTAAAACTCAAGAGTATCCCACTGGAAGTAGGCAGGATCTTGACATTGGAGGTGATTGAGGTAAGGGGGTGTAACGTATCTGCTAAAGCCTCTGCACTAAAAATCAAAGAAGAGCAAGAGAGTGAAGGGAACTCCTTCTTGAGTGTCCATGCAACCAACAATGTTTCACGAAAACGCTCAAGAAATTTGATGAAAATTTGACATTCCAGGTTAGTATCTTTTGGATTTGGCCTTTTTTTTGGATATATATTGTTGCATAAATTTTAACCCAATGATAATACCAAAATTTGAATCATGGACATGGTCGGAAAACATACCTGCAAACTGTTTAGAGCTTACTTGCTAGAGCATTCATATTCACTCTATCACTCATTTACTTTATGATTTTGGTTTTATATTATTTCTAACATGAGTTTTGTTTATTTATCTACAGGATGAAGATAACTCGACTGGTTTGGGTTTCCAAATGACTAATCCTGCTTATGTCATATTCTGTGGACGTTATATACGAACTAAATAAGATTTTAAATTAGTGATGGACCAAAACACGCATGATTCATTATCGCCAGGTATGCATTTGTGTCAAAATTGTAGCAAATTTTGCTCTTTTTATATGTAAATCAGGATGACATATAAGGTGAAGTTTTTTCTGCAGCCCACTTTTATATGTAAATAAAGCGTTTTTTAATTTGGAAAACTGAAGTTTACGGATGGATGGATATGCTGGAGCTTAATTTGTTTCGGATCTTGCAAGTCTTCATTTTCATATACTAAATTTAGTTTCAACTGTGGGGATTGCGTATAGTTGGATCTATAATGAAGGTTGTATTTAGAATGTATCCAAACTTACCAAGAAACTACGTCTTCTCGTTCGAAGCTAAGTGTTTGACAAAACTTAGTTTCTCCGAACGAATTGATACCAATAAGCTCAAGATATAAATATGCCAGTAATTGAATCAATTAAGAGATTTGATTAGATGTCAATTCTATAAAAAGTTAATAAGTAACCTATTCTTTGGAAATCTTCTCTGGATCCCGTATTATTCGCTCCAATGTTAAGTGCTTGACATAAACTAGAATTAGATAGTTAATAGTTTATATCTTTCTACACAATCAATTTCCATACTTTGGTTATGTTAACACGTTGCATCATCTCTAGCTTAGGCTTAGGTATCTAGAAGTGATTTGTATTTCTCTTAAACTATTGCTCTTTCCATCAATCAAGTTTAACATTTTCCATCCAAATCAGTGTCTTACCTATTGACTTTTTAAGTCATCTCATAGTGTCTAACCTTTGAATTACTCTCTCTTTGTCTCTTTTACAAAACCTGGTTTTAGTCACATGGTGGAGGTCTTATACCTGACATAGTTGTTAAGATTTATGGAGTCATGAACAAATTGACAAGTTCCTAAGAGCTAAAGGACCATAAATGTAACTTGACAATTAACAATTGAATTGAATTATTGGGTCAACGTCACCATCACCGACTCTCATGTGAAAATGGAAATTTGTTTCGGTTGTAGAAAAGCAACATTAGGAATTATTTTCAACGTAGGCATGTGAAGGTGAATTTTTTGTGGCAGTCTATTAACAAAATTCAAACGGTGGCTTTATCAATTTCACATGTGTGTGAATGGAAGAGAAGGCTTACGACTCAAAATACTATAAATAGGTTTCTTCCTTTCAATTGTAAAATGTAAAACGACGATATAAAATCACTGAGAATAGATAAACAGTTAAAATAGCAAGACATTAATTTTTGTGCAGTGCCTTAATTTTTGGCAGCCAAAAATACGAGTGATATCTTAAAGTGAGTGATTAGATTACAAGAGCAGTTTTAGCCTTGTATGATTGTAATTTTCTTTGATGTTAAATAAAATCCCCTCTCTCTCATTTGCCCGTGGATGTAGGTCAGATTAGACCGAACCACGTTAAATATCATGTTCAATTTCATTTGTAATTTTCAGTAGTTTTATTCCGCGAGTGTTACCGAAATCGTTAAATATTTTTCAAGAGTGCTTAACTTGTTTTGTTGGATTCACAACAAACTAGTATCAGAGCTATGGCTATGGCTGAGATGGGAAAGTTAAGATCGAAAAATTTGATGGTCAAGATTTTGGTTTCTAGAAAATGCAAATCGAAGATTATCTCTACCAGAAGAAGTTACACCAACCTTTGTCCAAAGACAAACCAAAGGCAATGACGCAGGAGGAGTGGAACTTATTAGATCGGCAGGCACTCGGAGTGATAAGGTTGTCATTGGCAAAGAATGTAGCTTACAATATTTGTCAATGTGAAGACAACCTACAATCTGATAAATGCGCTGTCTAATATGTACGAAAAACCTTCGGCGGCAAATAAGGTTTTCTTGATTCAGCAGCTTGTAAATATGAAGATGAAGGAGAGTAGCTCAGTGACAGACCACGTGAACGAATTCAACTCAATATTATCAAGATTGATATGTGTTGATATTGGATTTGAGGATGAAGTCATGGCGTTGCTGCTATTATCATCGTTGCCCGAAAGTTGGTCCGGCGCAGTGACCGCCGTTAGTAGTTCAGCCGGAGGTGCCAAGCTATCATTCGAAGGTATTCACGATTTAATCCTTGGTGAGGATCCTTAATTTCAAGCCTGGGAGATTTGGAGTTTCCAAATACAAGCTCTTTGCAGAACATGCAAAACTTGAAGTTATTAAACACGGTCACATACCCTGAACCAACAAGCTCTTGCAATCCTATTATGTTCCCTGAAATGCTCAAGAAACTTACTTTGTCAAACACTGGCATGGATTGGGAAGAGATGTGGAGCTTCTCCTTGCTGCCTAACCTGGAGGTATTAAAATTAAAATTTAATGCATGCATTAGAGAAAGATGGGAGACAAGCGATGCAGTGTTTGGACGACTTAAGATATTGAAATTGCAGGGATTGGGGTTAAGGGAATAGAAATGTTCAAAGGATAACTTCCCCTGTCTACAACGTTTAGTGGTTCATCATTGCTTAAAACTCAAGAGTATCCCACTGGAAGTAGGCAGGATCTTGACATTGGAGGTGATTGAGGTAAGGAGGTGTAACGTATCTGCTAAAGCCTCTGCACTAAAAATCAAAGAAGAGCAAGAGAGTGAAGGGAATTCCTTCTTGAATGTCCATGCAACCAACAATATTTCAGTCACTCGCATAACAAACATAGGAGAGGATGTGTTTCAGTCACTCACATACAAACTTACGAGAGGATTTTTTTTGAGTTCCCAGGTTAGTATGTTTTGGATTTGGCTGTTTGCATAAATTTGAGTCAAATATTAATACCAAAATATTGTCAGTGATAGGACTTCAAACAAACCTATGCAAATTATGGACATGCTCACGAAATACACCTGCAAACTTATCAAAATCCTGTGCCCGAGCATTCAAACTTATTCATTTAACTTTATGATTTTGGTTTTACATTAATTTCTATCTTTAATTGTGTTTATTTATCTACAGGAGGAAGATGAGTTGATTGGTTTGGGTTTTAAAATTACTAATCCTGATGTGTTATTGTTTGAAGGTTTGTATACTAAATAATCTTTCAAATTAACGATTAGTAAAAATATGCATGATTTGATTATCTTCAAGTACATATTTATGCCAATTTGTTATCATCGTTTGTTCATTTTATTTGTGAATTAGGATCACATGTGTGGGTGATCTTTAATGCAGCCAGTAACCATGTATCATCCCTAATAAAAAGCAATTTTTTTTTACTTTGGAAAACTAAAGTATACAGATTGATCTACTGGAGCTCTGTTTAGGATCTTGCAAGTCTAATAATAAAAAAATAACTACTATTGTAGAGATTTTTGCGACTTACAAATAAGTCTAGGCACGTAAGGGGTAAATTAGTCAATTCCCATGTTAAAAGATGAAAGAGTGTTGTTGACTTTGTCCCATTAAATAGGAAGCATTTACACCATGAGAAGTAGTTCCAAATTCCACATTCTTCTTAATGGTACCTTGTATGCATTCTTTAAAAGAGAAATAACGGAGCCACAAATTTGTGTTCTTGAAGCATATTGTGTTTATTTCCATTCCAGAAACACATTATACATGCCATGAAACAAGTTACACGTATCAAATGAAAATAATCTCTTACTAGGAGTGTCAGTTGGATGCCATTAGACTCCGTGAAGTTGATTACAATTACTCAAGGATGCACCAAGATGATTCAAATTTTGTTCTTCTTGGAAAGGTTAGAGACATGTCTGTTATAGAAAACTTGTAATAAGTTCAAACAATGTGAAACTATGAAGGTGTATTTTGTTGAGCTAAAACAGATACAGAAAAACTTTAAATTCGATTGTAGGGCTATATTGGTTGATGTTTATGGGTTACCTCTTTGTGCTTGGGCTTCATCTACTTCAAAGAAGGTGGCTGCTATGTTTGGAGATGTTTTGTTTGTTGATAAAAATGGAGATGAACCGGGACCGATTGGAAGAATATGTATCAAATCAAAAACTATGCCAAAGATAAATGACACAGTTCATGTTGATATTGGTTAAGTTAAATACTTTGTTTCAGTTTCAGAAAGTGCAAATTGGTGCCTGTAAAGTCCAAGATGAGATAAAAGAGATGGGTGTTCTGAATCTGATCAATCTGTATCGGATGATGACCTGCAAGAAGGGGAAGTAAATAAACATTGTAAGATTAATAATGTTGAATTAACTGTTAATCATCCTTTAGATTAAGTGGAATGTAATAGGTCTAAAGTGGTTAATATGAAAAATCAAGAGGTTGGAAGAGATGATCAGGGGGATGTTGGTATTGACAGGTACTTCAACTGTGACTTTTCACAAGCAAACAAACAACATAGGAAAGAATTAACAGGGATTAGGCAAAGGTTTTTCTGTGTTATTCACTTCAACAGAGGATACAATCAACGTACACATTTGCCTGGAATTTAAAGAAAGAAAATGCAAAAAAAAAACTACCAGCTACTTGCTAAAGACCAGGGGCATATCTGTCACGTGGCCTTGAATTATTCTTCCTACTCAATTTTAAACATGCAACAAATTAAATAAAAACTTCTGAATTATTTTAACACTTTCCCCCTTAATTCAGAATTTGGTGATTGCCTTCACTCCAATCAGATCTCTCATTTCTTCATGCTTCACTCTTGCCATTGTCTTTGTGAGAATGTCTGCTTTCTGCTTGGTGCCACACACATGACTTACCAATATCTACCAATTTTCAACACATTCTCTAATAAAGTGATACCTTATGTCAATGTGTTTGCTACGTCCATGGAACACCGGGTTCTTCATCAATTCAAGAGCTGAGCGATTATCAACAAACAGAGCTACAGGTAGCACCAGTTATTTTAGTGAGAAGTTGTGACACCAGTCAAATTTAGGTCAAAAATAAATTGATCAATAATCGTAATTGGGATGAACCAAGTGGTAGAGTTTGTAACAAGGTTTCCAAAAATATAAAGAACACTGAAATCCGAGTTATAACGAAGAAGTTATGACCAATCGAAAATCCACGACAAAACGGCAAAACACTGTTCAGTGTAAAAAGTGAATTTTCGATAAAAGGCTTTTTAGCCTTAACAATATAAATGAAAGTTGTTGAATATATTAAACCGAGAACGTTCATAAAAAGAACATAAAAATCTGACTTCGTATGAGGAAGTTATGATTTTTCTAAGTTTCGGTTTAGCAGTAGACAGCTAAAAATTCGAAATATAAATCGATCGATATTTAGCCGACGCAACTTAAACGAGAATCGAAGGTCTCGTCAAAAGTAGCACAACGGTAAAAAGATAGACGAAATCGGACGTCGGATGAAGAAGTTATAAATTTTTAACGGATTTCCTGTCCCGGTCTGTTAAAAATAATAATATTAAAAATAAAGTCAAAATTAGCCGACGAAATTTAAACGAAAGTCGTAGAGTATAATTTTAGCTACGCGTGCATATAAAGAACGCCAAAAACGAAGCTCGTATGCGAAAGTTATGAATTTCGCAAGTTTTTGGCACAAAAATCAAGAAAATATGGAAAACCGAGAAAAAATCGCATGGCCACGTCACCCTCGCATGCGAGGCTTCCACGTATGGGACACGTGTCATCTACTGATTGGACCGAAGCTTCACGATGCGTCTTCTGATTGGACCAAGTCCGCGGTCCACTAAGCCTCGGACACCTTCGCATGAGACACACCGCACACACTCCTCGGATGACCCTCGGTCCCTCGTGCCCTCCTCCCATTGGACCGAAGTTGGGTCCTGTCCGAAGCTGCCATCTGCAAGCCAGTTGTCCGAACCGAAGCCACGCCTCGCCACCTGTCCGAACACGCGGCAACTCCTCCTTGCTCCGGATCCGAGGCTGCGGCCTATATAAGGCATGCGAGCCTTCTCGGATGGAAGGGATTTTTCACCCCTAAATTCACCATTTTTCACATTTTCACCCCCTAGACTTTCTCACGACCCCCCAAGGCCCGGGTATCGTGTCTAAAACCCGAAGCAAGCCCCGGAGCCCCGAAATTCTCGAGAAGTTATCCTCTCTCCAGTCGAAACTCTGCCCGATTTGAGCCGGTTTCTCGTCAAATAAACTCCTTTCCGGGAAACGAAACGCTGCCCGAATCACCGCTTATCAAAGTGAGTTCATACCCCTATAATTTACCTTTTTAATGGTTTTTAAATTCTTTTTAGGGGGGGGGGGAATACAAGTTTAACACAATATTAAATTGTGTTAATAACTGTATGTGATAATAATCACACAAAGAGTTTCCGTATGCTTTTAAGAATTACCAAATACTTCCAAAATGACTTAAAGCCATGTTAAATCTTTAAAGTCATGTAAACTCCGTTAAATTCTTTGAAAAATGTTTTATAAACTATTTCAAATTATAAATGCCAAAATCATGTTTATATATGTATAAATATATAAATAAGATTTGAAGAGCTTAGGAATAATGAATTATCTTATTTCATTTTCCTTGTTTGGATGTGGAATTAAGGTTGTGTTATTTGTCCGAAGGTCGTTTCCTTCTTAATTATATATATATATATATATATATATATATATATATATATATATATATATATATATATGAGTATAAAAGGTTACTCCTTTTGGTATCATTACCTTTGTATCAGGCTGAGCAAAAGTGTTCATCCATGAGAAATCATGCTAATCAGATAGAACATATAAATTATAATAGGTATAATTTATGATTCAAAACTAAATATACAAGTATGATTCACGACTGTATACTTTCCAAGGAAATTACCAAAATTCATTCAACTATACCAAGATATGTATAATACCTTTAATATACGAACAACATATTAAAGAAGTAAAGATACATCATACCGGGTTTGCATTAACAAAGGTATGATACAGAGTACCAGGGTTACCAAACACGGGGTAATAATACATCATACCGGGTTTGTATTAACAAAGGTACGATACAGAGTACCAGAGTTAGCAAACACGAGGTAATAATACATCATACCGGGTTCGCATTAACAAAGGTACGCTACAGAGTACCAGAGTTAGCAAACACGAGGTAATAATACATCATACCTGGTTTGCATTAACAAAGGTACGATATAGAGTACCAGAGTTAGCAATCACGGGGTAATAATACATCATATCGGGTTTGCATTAACAAAGGTACGATACAGAGTACCAGAGTTAGGAATCACAGGGTAATAATAATACATCGTAAATCTCGTTGAAACAATAAATTTGTGAGACCCTTCACGGTGTACTTATCTAAGTACGACTTTTAAGTCCTGACCTATTAACAATAATCTCTTGTAGGGAGAGCGTGAATTTGTGTATAGATCTATATGGGACTGACAATCTCGCACCTCTACTGTTCGCTACAGTTTGGTTGGCAGGCCTAGGGTGTCAAATATCATACCATTCTGACGCCTGAAGAACGTCGCCGCAGGCATATCAGTCATATTAGTATGGTTAATAGAACTCACATGGATAAAACAACAAGTGAATTACTAAGTAATATACTTCCCGACCAAACAACAAGTGAATTACTAAGTCATATTAGTATGGTTAAAACAGTAAGAAAAGATAATTACATCCCGACCAAATATACCTTCTGTAGTTTTTACTTACAGTAAAAGCTACGTATCATGAAATCAAGTATGGTAAATATACCTGTACTTCTGGTTTTGAACATTTAAAACCACAGGGCAGTATTATGGATAATATAATATTTTCCAGGATTAATACTAAGGTTTTTACTATAGAACAATATAACTAAGAATACTTTTACAAATGAAACAGTTTATGGAATTAAACCACTCTTTCAAAAGAAACGGTTTATGGGATTAAACCACTTATACAAAGGAAACGGTTTATGGGATTAAACCACTTTTACAAATGAAACGGTTTATGGGATTAAACCACTTTTACAAATGAAACGGTTTATGGAATTAAACTACTTATAAAATGGAACTTAGTCATTCAATCTCTGTAAACTAGTATAAAATAAAAGACCTTTAGTGGTTAATTCTATAATTCCTTAGTTGCTACATCATAGTTATACATAAGTAATATCCGATTGACAGTGAAATGTATGACTTCTGCCTTACTTACTGTTCCTTGTTTGGTTGTGGGCTTAGGGCAGATACACCCATTTAACTGTCCATTTGATATTAGGTTATATATAATTAGTATAAACAAAGTAATTACAGAGGGAAACTATTGAGGTTATCAGTTAATCACCTCAGGAAATATAGGATTTTCTGGAGGAACCAGTGAACTTATCCAAAGAACTTAGGGTATACTTAACAGAACTAAAATACTTATGCACTCACCAGCTTAAATGCTAATCTACTCTTTCCAAATAACTTGTATTCTCAGGAATCCAGTAGACAGGTACACTCCCGAAGCTTTTGAGAAGACTACCTAGTACCTACTTTGGTGTTTGAATATGTAATGTTTAAACACTTATGTAAAACTTATACTTATTAATGCAATGGTTGTTTGTACTTGGATTACTATATTGCATGTGTTGTGATACTTACATGAAGTCCTCCGCCCCCGAACGTTTCCGCCGTTCGGGTTTGGGGGTGTGACAGATTGGTATCAGAGCAGTGTTTATAGTGAACTCAGTATATCAGTCATAAAAGATATACAACTATAAACCCATTGGGATAAAAACACTCTGACCAAGAGTTATACTTTAAAAATATAACAATATTTTATAAAAGTATAAGTACATGCAGAGTATATATATACTAGAATGAGTATCACAAGAAGAACAAAACAAATGTATTTGGATGTTGGACATTGCAGTTAAACCTAGACAGTGACGTAATCATATCTGGGATCAATATAGTCTGATCAACTATATTCATTCGAGATATGACCAACATGTGTTTGTGGAGTGATTGTAGTGTTGCAACAGGTCTAAAACTTACCAAAGTACCAGAAGAATTCTAGAACCAAACATAAAGATTAAAATACTATAGGAGTATTTTAGGATGCTATAACAAGAAAACTGAAAACTTGTCAAATTCTTATATCTAGAAGTCCTAGAATCAAACTCATAACTAAAATAACATGGAGGTATTTTACATACCTTTGGGGAAATGTTAAAAATATCTTTTCTGATAAGTCTATAATTACTAAGTGGATACGTTAAGGTTATATATAGCCGAGATTTTATAGACTTAGAATATGTGATTTTCACTCTACTTCCTTTTCCTTGTTTGGATGTGGTTTTAGAGTAGGATTACTTATTCAAAGGTCTATTTCATCTGGATTATATATAATCGGTACACACCATGTGATTATAGAAGGACCAGAAAGAATCACCTTTGTAAAAATTTAAATTTTCTCATAGGTTCTTTAGACATTCCCATTCTCGTGTAAACCCGTTAGATAAACATAGTTACTCCAGCAATCAATAGAAGAGTCAAGGAGGATCCAACAGAATTTCATTATGAGAATTCCGAGAAAGAAACAGATGAGAAGTAAATAAACTATAGAAATCATTTAGTGCCCTTACTCTATTAAGGACACCAATGAGAGATTCGCATGAACTTCCGAGATTTAAAATCTTCATTACGAAGTAATGGGGATCAGTGTCAGAATCGGAAGTAAGATAGCTTGGGAATTCAATACACCTATAGAGGAGAAGGACACCCTATAGATACCAGGAGGAAACAAATCATTACCACCCAGAATAGAACAGAGAACAAAAGAAAACCACGTGTGATTCATGTGAAGTGTTTGAGCGCCTTTTCATCTAAGTAATAACTAGTAAATCGATTCAACCTAGTGAGTTAGTGATTTCATTACTCACATCAGGTTTTGAGCTTATCCTCTTTTCCTGTCATAGCTAATAACAATAAATCAGATCACGAAATCTTAATTGATAGTGATTACTTCTCAAATTCATAAGTCTATTTTATGTAGACACTGTTATGAATTGTTTTTGAATATTTTCGAAAATTGGGAAACGATATCCACCAAACGAAGGTAACTTAGTTCGGATGATACTCGGTTCATAACCATGCTAGAAACTTAATTTTGTTCCTTACCAGGACTGCAACATAGGGATGCAGGTCGAATCATTGAGAACAATATAACAAAACGAAAGATTTATACGTAGATATCAATGGTTAGAATACATCTATAGACAACTATCGTCGCTCATGAGCTCATTTTCTTATCATGTAACATAATCATGCCTCCAAAGAAACGTAACCAACCCACCAGCGAAACACCAATCCTTCAAATAGATGCGGCTACGTTTCAAGCTGCAGTCACAACAGCTGTAGCAGCTGTCATGGCACACCTTAATGCTAACAATGCAAATGTTAGTAGTAATGCCATCGGTAACCCCGATCGTGGTGATGGCCAAGTACAGCAACGAGTACCTATTTGTAAGGACACTTCGAACTTTAAGCTTATTATCCTGAAACGAAAGTTCGAGAACAAGAAAGGGAGTTGTTCAACTCAAAAACCTAACAGAGGGCAATGAACTGGGGCAGTTAATACCCCCATCAGCCCTGTTATTCCAGTACCGACCACGCCGTACTTAGGAAACCTCCCACACTGCAGCAAATGCAACTACCATCATCATGGAGTTTGCCGAGAGTTGCATTGCAATAGATGCAACCTGAAGGGGCATACTGCCCGCATCTGTAAAACTCCGGTTGAGTTCACCACTTCAACTGCCAATGTAGGAACCATTCCCATATGTCACCTTTGTGGTGAAATAGGACATTACAAGAGGGATTGTCCAACAGAGAAGAACAACGGGAGAGCAGGAGGAGTTTGACCCCAATATATGGGAAGGCATCAAAGAACCCTGCTAAATTTTGGTACGCTTCCAAACCCCGATAACTATCTATAATTATGATTACTCTCCCGTTCAAATTAAATCACAACAATTATATAAAATTTGAAACCCTAACAGGTAAGCTATGATGACTTAGTGTATACATAAGAGTCATTTATAATTAATATTTGTACTTAGAGTGAGTAATCCCGCCTCATTTCCTGTTCCTTGTTTGGTTGTGGATTTATGTAACGCCCGTAGATCCGGGCTAGTCAATTTAGAGATAATAGGGGTCGAAAACGACTTTTCGACAAAAGATTATTTAGAATAAATAATCTTAACCAAGTTGTAGAATATGTCTCAAGGCTTCCGTACATATAAAGAACGCCGAAATCCGAGTTATGAGGAAGAAGTTATGGCATGTCGAAGTTTTTCGGCAAAACCGGCACGACACCGGGAGACGTAAATAGTGAATTTACGATAGAGAACTTTTTGGCCTTATTAATCTAAACCAAATTCGTATAATATGTTAAACCGAGAACATCCATAAAAAGAACGCCCAAATCTGACTTCGTATGAGGAAGTTATGATTTTTCTAAGATTCGGCTTAGCAGTGCACGGCCCGAATCTCGAATTTTAGATCGAGCGATTTTTAGCCAACACACCCTAAATGAGAATTGAAGATCTCATTAATAGGATTTCAACGATAAAAATACAGTCGAAAACGGAGTCCGTATGTAGAAGTTATGAATTCTACACGGTCGTTTAGCAGTGTAATCTTCTCATACTGATAAATTTAGGATCGGTCGAGAATTAGCCGATGGAGTCAAAAGGAAAGTTGTAGATCTTGTTTTTACCTACGCGTGGATATAAAGAACGTCGAAAACGGAGCTCGTATGCAAAAGTTATGAGGTTTAGAAGTCGGAAGGGTGCTGCAGCGAAGTGGGTGACGTGACACAATCTGATGACGAAACGTGGCACCGACTCGACGAGTTGGACCAGCAACCCGGCGAGTTGGGGGTCAGAAACTCGACGAGTTGGGCCAGAAACTCGATGAGTTCACCCTTTTTCCAGCCTATAAATACCACCCGAGAGCCCCTTCGTTTCTCACACTTTTTACCCTTTCTTTCCCTCTCTACTTACTCTCTAACACCCCCCAAACCCCCCAAAAAGCCTAGGAAAACCTACTAGCATTAGAAGAAAGACTTGGAGAGCCTGGAGGCTCCAAGAAAAAGAGTTTTTCGGTTTGAAACTCTGCCCGCGCGGAGCCCGGTTTTCAAGCAAACTTCCTGGTTTCGTCAAAGAAGATTATTTTTAGAAGCGAAGTGCTGTCCGAATCACTCCATATCAGGTGAGTGCATAGTCCCTTTCATCTTACACATAGATATGAAGTATTTTATATAAATTATATGCTATGTGTCTAAATATATGTTGTCTGTTTACCTGAGATGTTTGCTGGATGAAAGATCTGAACCTCTTTCTTTTCAGATCTGAACTTCTTCCTTTAGATCTAAACATTTTTTTCCATATCTGAACTTTCTCCTTCATATCTAGATTTTCCTTAGGATCTAAACTGTTTTTTCCTTTTAGATCTAAGAATTTTCTTCAGGTCTGAATGGTATATGTATTTTTGTCAGATCTAATCCTTTTCTTTCAGATCTAAACTTTTTCCTTCAGATCTGGACTTTCTCACTGCAGATCTGAACTTTTCAGATCTAAACATGATATATGGATGATTTATACTTGAGATCTGTACTGAATGAAAGATCTAAACTTCTATCTTTCCAGATCTGACCTTTTCTTCAGATCTAGACTGTATATGTATTTTATGCTTTGAAAGTATGATGAAAGATTTAGACTTTGTTTTTCAGATCTAGACATTTTTCTTCAGATCTGAACCGTGTATGTATTTTCTTTACAGATCTAAACTATTTCTTTCGATCCGAACTGTATATGTATTTTATATCTACAAATATGTTGGGTAAAACATGGGTAGATGAAATAGTTGGTGTGTGATGAAAGATGAGTCAGAGGATGAGATAAAAGGTAATATAGATTATGAGATGAGGGTGATAGGTGAAAAATGAGAGAAACCTTTACCCAAACGATGGCCCCGTCATCTAGCAGAGTACGGATGACAACCATGGACTATTCTAGATAGTCTGTGGAACACTAGCAGGCTCGCTACCTGTAGGTGTTGTGAACAATACGTTCACCCAGTGTACTCTAAAAACCCATTGACATGTATTGCAGGTGGACTCCCGCAAATAATACTGTCGATAAATGAGAGCTATGGACTTAGCACCCATTGGATGAACCCTGGCAGCTATGGATTTAGTGCTTGTTGTATAAACCTTGGCGACGATGGACTTCGTGCCTATTCCTTAGGAAAACCCTTAGGAATGAGTGATAGATGATTCTTAGGGTAGATCCCTAGGAATTAAAGAAGATAATGGGGATGGGTAATTGGGTTAATTGTTTGATGATAAAACATAATAACTTTACTATTGTGGGTTGAAAACCCTATGTACTCACCAGGTTTCCCAACCTGACCCACTCAGTTTATTTGCATCACAGGTGTCGATATAAAGCTACAGTTCACTGAGGGATTAAAGAGATGTAGATCACTAGTGTAAATGAATGTAAGTTCTGTTTATGCTTATGTTTCTGTATTGACGTTGACATCCCAAGGTTTTAAAAGGAATAAAACACATTTCTTCGGAAATGCTTTGATAACATATTTATCATGTTTTTCTGGGAACAAAATTCCGCAACACTTTTCTTAAGAAGTTACTCTGATTTTTATTAAAAAGCATAAACTAAATCGGTCTTTTCTGGCCGTAAAAATGGGGATGTCACAGTTGGTATCAGAGCATTAGTTTAAGTGAACTAGGAATTTGTAGGATTTCTAGACTTAAACTTAGAATGCTAAGCGATGATTGTGAGATGTGAGCACTAGCTTATTTAGGAAAGTATGCCTAATATGCTTTATGTACTAAATGATTTATGCCTTATATGCTGTTATTTGTTTGGATCTATGGTCTGTTGCCAACCCGATCTGGAAACCTTATGTGTTTAGGATTCTAAACGTACGACTACGATATTAGAACTAGCATGTAACGTTTCGGAGTGATAGGGAGAATTACACGTCGGATCTTTCCTATCTTAATTCTCGTCATTACATACCGAACGTCTGATATGGTGTATAGATCGAAATGGCAAGAACCCGAAGTGGAGCTGGAAACGCGAATGAAAATAGGAATCGACGACCTCAACCCGAAGTGATTGAGCAGGTGCCGATAGTCGAAGTTGCACCTGAGCCAGACACAATGGCTGGAGTTCAAGCCATGATTCGGGCTATGATGGCTGAACAAAGGGAAGAAATGAGACAACTGTTGCTGAATAACAGAAATGAACCTTCAATTCCTGTTGAACAACCAAAACTAAATGACAGAGAGTCTGAAGAAGGGAATAACAGTCGCACTGTTAGTCAAGTGGAACCCCCAGTGGTGAAAAGTAATGACCCGGAGAAGGAAATCGACCGAGATGGACGTATGTATAAGAACTTCTTAGGTGCCAAACCACCAAGTCTTTCCGGAAACCCAAAGCCTGTAGAGATTATGGACTGGATCTCCGAAATGGAGATGGTATTTGAAAGCTGCAACTGTAGTGATAAGCATAAAACCGTCTTTGCGGTTCGACAACTGAAGACCGGAGTCTTGAGCTGGTGGAAATTGTTGGCGGATACGATGCCACGAGGAGAAGCTTTGAAGATGTCTTGGGAAGCGTTTACGGTACAATTGAAGATGCAGTACTGCTCCGAGATAGATCTGATCGATCTAAACAATGAGTTCCAAAACTTGAAGAAAGGGAAAATGAGCATTGATGACTATGCTACTGCGTTTACTGAGAAGATGAAGTTATTTCCATACTTGGTGCCGACTGAAATCGCCAAGATCGAGAAATTTGCTAACGGGTTGCCATCAGACTTTGGCCCAACAGTCAAAATGGCAATCACACTGAAGGCAGCCGTTAGAGCAGCCAAGAATGTTGAGACCCAGCTAAAAGAAAGGGGTCTGGAAAGAACTGAGGTAGGAGAGAAGAGGAAGTTTGAGGGATCTTTAAAATCCAACAAAGAAAGAAAATTCTCAAAATCTGAAGGAGGAGGAGGAGGTGAAGCTAAGTGGTGCGAGAAGTGTAAAAAGAAACACTTCGGGAAATGTAGCAAGGAAGTGACTTGCTACAAATGTGGAAAGACAGGACATTACGCCAGCAAGTGCGCGTCCAACAAGAAGGTGTGCTACGGATGTAACAAAGAAGGGCATATTTCTAGAGACTGCCCAAAGAAAAACGAGACAGCAAGGCCAAACACACCACCAAGGCCAAGGGCATTCCACATGATCCTCAACGAAGCAGAAAACAACGCGAGGAATCGAGGATGAGGACTTCATATCCAAAGATCGAGTTATGCAGTAGTCGTGTGGATAGTATCGTATGGTGTAGCCTATTAGAGGCATAGTCTAAGGTGAACTTGAACACCTATGTAATCGTTTCAAGGAATAATATAAAACCTTCGTTTTGTTATCTGGTGTGTTAAGTTGTTATGTGATTTTCTTGTATGATGACTTGGAAAACTGCGAGACACTACTTGGGACGAGTATGAGTAGGTGTGAATGGTAGTAGATGCCTATACTACCGGAAGCACATGACTCACGCTTGGATCAGGGAAAGTCACAAGGTTACCAAGGCACTAGTAACTGATTCTATTTTGTTCATGTCTGTCGTTACCATCGTTTCGGTAATGACTAAGAAGATGATTGTTATTCCGACCTTAGTGGTCATATCAAATTGAGTCCAACTACGATGAGTATGTTACGTAGTTCAGAGAACCAAGTTCGATGTGGCATCTGACTTAAGCCAAGAAGATTGAAGTAAAAGATAATCGAAGCAGCATCGCACTCAGAGTTAAAGAAGTTGGTAGCTAGAAATGCTACATGTTGAAATGTGATTATATCACATTAGAACATGAAGAAAAGTATATTCCATTCCGGAATTTGACTCTAAGAGACCTGAGTCTAAGCAATGCAACATCCGCTGAGAGGTCATTAGAACGCGACCCATCGGTCTATTGTGGAAATCGAATAACTTATCTTAAGATTGTTAAGAAGAAGAAGCAGTCTCCATTAAGGATCGATATTGTGACTTGAAGGTCATAATTTGGAGTCTAACGTGAGATAGGGAGCAGGTGCAAGATCGAGCATCGCCTGCAGTCAGGAAGTCTTAGAGTTAGATACTCGTTCGAAGAAACATCAAAGTTACGGTTATTACTTAGGATGAAGAGATAACGTATGGAGTCATCATGTGAGCCCTGTTTCGTTGATGATTCTAGGACGTAATCATCCTAAGAGGGAGATAATTGTAAAGCCCGTAGATCCGGGCTAGTCAATTTAGAGATAATAGGGGTCGAAAACGACTTTTCGACAAAAGATTATTTAGAATAAATAATCTTAACCAAGTTGTAGAATATGTCTCAAGGCTTCCGTACATATAAAGAACGCCGAAATCCGAGTTATAAGGAAGAAGTTATGGCATGTCGAAGTTTTTCGGCAAAACCGGCACGGCACTGGGAGACGTAAATAGTGAATTTACGATAGAAAACTTTTTTGCCTTATTAATCTAAACCAAATTCTTAGAATATGTTAAACCGAGAACATCCATAAAAAGAACGCCCAAATCTGACTTCGTATGAGGAAGTTATGATTTTTCTAAGATTCGGCTTAGCAGTGCACGGCCCAAAACTCGAATTTTAGATCGAGCGATTTTTAGCCGACACACCCTAAATGATAATTGAAGATCTCATTAATAGGAGTTCAACGATAAAAATACAGTCGAAAACGGAGTCCGTATGTAGAAGTTATGAATTCTACACGGTCGTTTAGCAGTGTAATCTTCTCATACTGATAAATTTAAGATCGGTCGAGAATTAGCCGATGGAGTCAAAAGGAAAGTTGTAGATATTGTTTTTACCTACGCGTGGATATAAAGAACGTCGAAAACGGAGCTCGTATGCAAAATTTATGGGGTTTAGAAGTCGGAAGGGTGTTGCAGCGAAGTGGGTGACGTGGCACAATCTGATGAGGAAACGTGGCACCGACTCGACGAGTTGGGCCAGAAACTCGACGATTTCACCCCTTTTCCAGCCTATAAATACCACCCGAGAGCCCCTTCATTTCTCACACTTTTTACCCTTTCTTTCCCTCTCTACTTACTCTCTAACACCCCCCAAACCCCCCAAAAAGCCTAGGAAAACCTCCTAGCTTTAGAAGAAAGACTTGGAGAGCCCGGAGGCTCCAAGAAAAAGAGTTTTTCGGTTTGAAACTCTGCCCGCGCGGAGCCCGGTTTTCAAGCAAACTTCCTGGTTTCGTCAAAGAAGATTATTTTTAGAAGCGAAGTGCTGTCCGAATCACTCCGTATCAGGTGAGTGCATAGTCCCTTTCATCTTACACATAGATATGAAGTATTTTATATAAATTATATGCTATGTGTCTAAATATATGTTGTCTGTTTACCTGAGATGTTTGCTGGATGAAAGATCTGAACCTCTTTCTTTTCAGATCTGAACTTCTTCCTTTAGATCTAAACATTTTCTTCCAGATCTGAACTTTCTCCTTCAGATCTAGATTTTCCTTCGGATCTAAACTTTTTTTCCTTTTAGATCTAAGACTTTTCTTCAGGTCTGAATGGTATATGTATTTTTGTCAGATCTAACCCTTTTCTTTCAGATCTGAACTTTTTCCTTCAGATCTGGACTTTCTCACTGCAGATCTGAACTTTTCAGATCTAAACCTGATATATGGATGATTTATACTTGAGATCTGTACTGAATGAAAGATCTAAACTTCTATCTTTCCAGATCTGACCTTTTCTTCAGATCTAGACTGTATATGTATTTTATGCTTTGAAAGTATGATGAAAGATTTAGACTTTGTTTTTCAGATCTAGACATTTTTCTTCAGATCTGAACCGTGTATGTATTTTCTTTACAGATCTAAACTATTTCTTTCGATCCGAACTGTATATGTATTTTATATCTACAAATATGTTGGGTAAAACATGGGTAGATGAAATAGTTGGTGTGTGATGAAAGATGAGTCAGAGGATGAGATAAAAGGTAATATAGATTATGAGATGAGGGTGATAGGTGAAAAATGAGAGAAACCTTTACCCAAACGATGGCCCCGTCATCTAGCAGAGTACGGATTACAACCATGGACTATTCTAGATAGTCTGTGGAACACTAGCAGGCTCGCTACCTGTAGGTGTTGTGAACAATACGTTCACCCGGTGTACTCTAAAAACCCATTGACATGTATTGCAGGTGGACTCCCGCAAATAATACTGTCGATAAATGAGAGCTATGGACTTAGCACCCATTGGATGAACCCTGGCAGCTATGGATTTAGTGCCTGTTGTATAAACCTTGGCGACGATGGACTTCGTGCCTATTTCTTAGGAAAACCCTTAGGAATGAGTGATAGATGATTCTTAGGGTAGATCCCTAGGAATTAAAGAAGATAATGGGGATGGGTAATTGGGTTAATTGTTTGATGATAAAACATAATAACTTTACTATTGTGGGTTGAAAACCCTATGTACTCACCAGGTTTCCCAACCTGACCCACTCAGTTTATTTGCATCACAGGTGTCGATATAAAGCTACACTTCACTTAGGGATTAAAGAGATGTAGATCACTAGTGTAAATGAATGTAAGTTCTGTTTATGCTTATGTTTCTGTATTGACGTTGACATCCCAAGGTTTTAAAAGGAATAAAACACATTTCTTCGGAAATGCTTTGATAACATATTTATCATGTTTTTCTGAGAACAAAATTCCGCAACACTTTTCTTAAAAAGTTACTTTGATTTTTATTAAAAAGCATAAACTAAATCGGTCTTTTCTGGCCGTGAAAATGGGGATGTCACAATTTAGGGCAGGGTTGCTCAGTCAAAGGTCTTACCAATCTTAATTATACATGACTTGTATACACCAAGCGATTATAGAGAGACCTAGTAAGGATCGTTTCATGAAAGTTCATAATTTCAAATTATCAGAACCCTCGTATTGGTAGTACCCACCAATTTCGAATCAAATAGGGGTTCGTAGCGATAATAAAAGAATAAAACCAGAAGCGTTGAAAACTTAGGTACATGGGATATCATCCTAGTAATCATTCCTCCCAGAACGACTTAATATCTATTTCGTCGAGAAAATTTCGACATCCTCGTTCGACAAGGTTTGGCCTGGCCCTTACCATGTGAAAATTCTTAGGCTGTATAAGAGAACGTTTTCCTTAATCAGCCGTAAGATGAAAATTCTTCCAATCCATAATGCAAAACCCTTAGGTTGTCTCTCATTTCAAAACTTCAGAAGTACTCATGCGAAGGGTACCACGTCATTCTAGCCTACTCAGTAGACAGGAAACTTCAAATGAAAAGCACTGAAGTAGTCTTAGAAGTCAGTAACTACCGAAGTACTCCAATAGATCTCATAGGAAAATCATTGTGCCGTAGGTCAAGTTCAAGAATAGAGACTAAGAACTCATTAAGTTAATCTATCGCTGCTAAGTGTATACACGAGAGTGGTATATAATTTAGACTTAACAAGATTAAGGATGTGTAATTCCGCCCTATCTCCTGTTCCTTGTTTGGTTGTGGACCTGGGGCAGAGTCACCCATCCAAACGTTTTGTGAAATCTAAATTATATACGACTGGTATACATGAGGTGATGGTGGATGAGCCAAGTACGAGTCTTATCATGAACTTCGGAGCAAAAGCCTTCATCATATATTCTACTAGGTGGAATTCAACATGAGACCATGACAGTGGGTCGAGCTACTAAATGACTACGAATTCAAAATTCGTTATGATCCCGACAAAGCCAATATAGTAGCTGACACCCTAAGTCGGAAAGAGTACCCAGGTCGTAGAGCCAATCATTGACTATGATAACCCATTCAAATCTGTCCACATAAAGTAAGGAGGCTCAACAAGAAGCCTTGAAACCTGAAAATGTGGCAAGTAGAGAAGATAACTAGAACATGTGAGTGCACGGTATTCCAATATCTGTTATCTCCGCTGAGATAATAGAATCATCTCCCAGTTCAGGCAGTCACTTAAAAATCTCTGGGAACTAGAGTAGTCATGAGCCTATGTGATCGACTATGGTAAAGAATGGGATACCCATTTACCAATTAGTCGAGTCCTTTATCACGCTAGCATTCAAGTTGCTCCATTCAAAACCTTATGTGGTCACAAGTGCAGATCCTATCTGCACTAGACTAAATTAGGTAATACGTAACTAGCTAAAGATCCAATTTCCACACAGCACTTTCGCTGATCTAGAATTCATCCGAGAAACTACCAAAAACAAAATACGAATCAGGAAGCGATATAAAGCTTCCAGAGTTAATCAGAGAAGCTACGACTTCGATAAAAGAAAACCCTTGGAATTCCAGGATTGATGACCTTGTCATATGAAGGTCTCACCTCGGAAGGACAAGATACGCTTGAGAAAGCGTGGAATACAAAAATTCAAGGTACATAGGACCATTTGAGATTCTTACCAGAATCGGTCTTGTACTTATAAACTTAAACTACCACAAAAACTTAATAACATTCATCCCATATTTCACATATCTAATCTAAAGAGGTGTCTACCCGATAAAACACTTGTTATTTCACTCAATGAAATCAAGTTAAATAAAAGTCTACACTTTGTAGAAGAACAATTGGAAATCATGGATAGGGAAATCAAAAGAACCAAGCAAAGTCTTATCCCGTTAGTGAAGGTTCGTTGGATTACAAACCGGGGACCTGAATTCACTTGGGAAAAAGAAGATTAGACCTAGTCCATGAGTATCACTTTAGACTTAATTTCGGGACGAAATTCTCTCTAACGGGGGGATAATATGACACCAGTCAAATTTAGGTCAAAAATAAATTGATCAATAATCGTAATTGGGATGAACCAAATGGTAGAGTTTGTAACAAGGTTTCCAAAAATATAAAGAACACTGAAATCCGAGTTATAACGAAGAAGTTATGACCAATCGAAAATCCGCGACAAAACCGGCAAAACACTGTTCAGTGTAAAATTTTCGATAAAAGGCTTTTTAGCCTTAACAATCTAAATGAAAGTTGTTTAATATGTTAAACTGAGAACGTTCATAAAAAGAACGTAAAAATCTGACTTCGTATGAGGAAGTTATGATTTTCTAAGTTTCGGTTTAGCAGTAGACAGCTAAAAATTTGAAATATAAATCGATCGATATTTAGCCGACACAACTTAAACGAGAATCGAAGGTCTCGTCAAAAGTAGCACAACGGTAAAAAGACAGACGAAAACGGACGTCGGATGAAGAAGTTATGAATTTTTAACGGATTTCCTGTCCCGGTCTGTTAAAAATAATAATATTAAAAATAAAGTCAAAATTAGCCAACGAAGTCTAAACGAAAGTCGTAGAGTATAATTTTAGCTACGCGTGCATATAAAGAACGCCAAAAACGGAGCTCGTATGCGAAAGATATGAATTTCGCAAGTTTTTGGCACAAAAATCAAGAAAATATGGAAAACCGGGAAAAATCGCATGGCCACGTCACCCTCGCATGCGAGGCTTCCACGTATGGGACACGTGTCATCTACGATTGGACCGAAGCTACGCGTGGCGTCTTCTGATTGGACCAAGTCCGCGGTCCACTAAGCCTCGGACACCTTCACATGAGACACACCGCACACACTCCTCGGATGACCCTCGGACCCTCGTGCCCTCCTCCCATTGGACCGAAGTTGGGTCCATTCCGAAGCTGCCATCTGCGAGCCAGCTGTCCGAACCGAAGCCCTGCCTCGCCACCTATCCGAACACGCGGCAGCTCCTCCTTGCTCCGGATCCGAGGCTGCAGCCTATATAAGGCATGCGAGCCTTCTCGGATGGAAGGGATTTTTCACCCCTAAATTCACCATTTTTCACATTTTCACCCCTAGACTTTCTCACGACCCCCCAAGGCCCTGGTATCGTGTCTAAAACCCGAAGCAAGCCCTGGAGCCCCGAAATACTCGAGAAGTTATCCTCTCTCCAGTCGAAACTCTGCCCGATTTGAGCCGGTTTCTCGTCAAATAAACTCCTTTCCGGGAAACGAAACGCTGCCCGAATCACCGATTATCAAAGTGAGTTCATACCCCTATAATTTACCTTTTTAATGGTTTTTAAATTCTTTTTAGGGGGGGGGGGGAATACAAGTTTAACACAATATTAAATTGTGTTAATAACTGTATGTGATAATAATCACACAAAGAGTTTTCGTATGCTTTTAAGAATTACCAAATACTTCCAAAATGACTTAAAGCCATGTTAAATCTTTAAAGTCATGTAAACTTCGTTAAATTCTTTGAAAATTTTTTTATAAACTCTTTCAAATTATAAATGCCAAAATCATGTTTATATATGTATAAATATATAAATAAGATTTGAAGGGCTTAGGACTAATGAATTATCTTATTTCCTTTTCCTTGTTTGGATGTGGAATTAAGGTTGTGTTATTTGTCCGAAGGTCGTTTACTTCTTAATTATATATATATATATATATATATATATATATATATATATATATATATATATATATATATATATATATATATATATTAGTATAAAAGGTTACTCCTTTTGGTATCATTACCTTTGTATCAGGCTGAGCAAAGGTGTTCATCCATGAGAAATCATGCTAATCAGATAGAACATATAAATTATAATAGGTATAATTTATGATTCAAAACTAAATATACAAGTATGATTCACGACTGTATACTTTCCAAGGAAATTACCAAAATTCATTCAACTATACCAAGATATGTATAATACCTTTAATATACGAACAACATATTAAAGAAGTAAAGATACATCATGCCGGGTTTGCATTAACAAAGGTATGATACAGAGTACCAGGGTTAGCAAACACGGGGTAATAATACATCATACCGGGATTGTATTAACAAAGGTACGATACAGAGTACCAGAGTTAGCAAAAACGAGGTAATAATACATCATACCGGGTTTGCATTAACAAAGGTACGATACAGAGTACCAGAGTTAGCAAACACGAGGTAATAATACATCATACCGGGTTTGCATTAACAAAGGTACGATATAGAGTACCAGAGTTAGCAATCACGGGGTAATAATACATCATACCAGGTTTGCATTAACAAAGGTACGATACAGAGTACCAAAGTTAGTAATCACAGGGTAATAATAATACATCGTAAATCTCGTTGAAACAATAAATTTGTGAGACCCTTCACGGTGTACTTATCTAAGTACGACTTTTAAGTCCTGATCTATTAACAATAATCTCTTGTAGGGAGAGCGTGAATTTGTGTATAGATCTATATGGGACTGACAATCTCGCACCTCTACTGTTCGCTACAGTTTGGTTGGCAGGCCTAGGGTGTCAAATATCATACCATTCCGACGCCTGAAGAACGTCGCCGCAGGCATATCAGTCATATTAGTATGGTTAATAGAACTCACATGGATAAAACAACAAGTGAATTACTAAGTAATATACTTCTCTTAAAACAGTAAGAAAAGATAATTACATCCCGACCAAATATACCTTCTGTAGTTTTTACTTACAGTAAAAGCTACGTATCATGAAATCAAGTATGGTAAATATACCTGTACTTCTGGTTTTGAACATTTAAAACCACAGGGCAGTATTATGGATAATATAATATTTTCCAGGATTAATACTAAGGTTTTTACTATAGAACAATATAACTAAGAATACTTTTACAAATGAAACAGTTTATGGAATTAAACCACTCTTTCAAAAGAAACGGTTTATGGGATTAAACCACTTATACAAAGGAAACGGTTTATGGGATTAAACCACTTTTACAAATGAAACGGTTTATGGGATTAAACCACTTTTACAAATGAAACGGTTTATGGAATTAAACTACTTATAAAATGGAACTTAGTCATTCAATCTCTGTAAACTAGTATAACATAAAAGACCTTTAGTGGTTAATTCTATAATTCCTTAGTTGCTACATCATAGTTATACATAAGTAATATCCGATTGACAGTGAAATGTATGACTTCTGCCTTACTTACTGTTCCTTGTTTGGTTGTGGGCTTAGGGCAGATACACCCATTTAACTGTCCATTTGATATTAGGTTATATATAATTAGTATAAACAAAGTAATTACAGAGGGAAACTATTGAGGTTATCAGTTAATCACCTCAGGAAATATATGATTTTCTGGAGGAACCAGTGAACTTATCCAAAGAACTTAGGGTATACTTAACAGAACTAAAATACTTATGCACTCACCAGCTTAAATGCTAATCTACTCTTTCCAAATAACTTGTATTCTCAGGAATCCAGTAGACAGGTACACTCCCGAAGCTTTTGAGAAGACTACCTAGTACCATACCGCGACTCTTGTCTTCTACTGTACCTACTTTGGTGTTTGAATATGTAATGTTTAAACACTTATGTAAAACTTATACTTATTAATGCAATGGTTGTTTGTACTTGGATTACTATATTTCATGTTTTGTGATACTTACATGAAGTCCTCCGCCCCGAACGTTTCCACTGTTCTGGTTTAGGGGTGTGACAGAAGTCTCCGAAGCCAAATACCTTGGCAGGCTGCCATGGTTGCTGCCATAAACTCTGCTTCACAGGATGACAAAGCTACACTGCGTTGCTTTTGTGAGGCCCATGTCACTAGATTACCATTCATGTAGAATGATGTCACACATGTGCTCTTTCCAACATTCATATCTTTTCCGAAATCACTGTCAGAGTACCATGTGAGAGTAATTCAGCTTTCTCCTTTGGTATAAGTCAAACCATAATTGAGAGTGCCCTTTATGTATCTAAGTATCCCTTTTACTGCTTGTAGATGTTTGACAGTTGGTTTCTCCATAAACCGGCTAACTACCCCTACTGTGAATGAGAGGTCAGGACGTGTGTGTGTGAGATACCTGAGTGCACCAACAATACTTCTGTATTCAGTGGGATCAACTAATTCTCATTCTTCATACTTAGTCAATTTTAGCTTATGTTCCATTGGACATCTTGTGGCATTGCAATTTATCATTCGAGTTTTGTTTAGGATGTTCTTAGCGTAGGCTTCTTGCTTGAGTGTTATTCCAGCATCATGTTGACTGACTTCAATTCCCAGATAGTATGTCAACAATCCAAGATCACTCATTTCGAACTTGGCTCTCATCTCGTGCTTGAATTCTTTCACATCATCAGGGCAACTACCAGTGACCAGCAAATCATCAACATAAACACCTATTATCAAGATCCTCCCTTGTTTCTTTCTTGTGTATACCGAGTACTCTAGAGAACATCTCATAAATCCCAGTCTCTTTAAGTATTGGTCTATATAAGCATTCCAGGCTCTGGGTGCTTGTTTTAGTCCATACAGAGCCTTTGAGAGTTTGTAAACTTTGCCTACTTCATTGCTTCTTTCAAAGCCTTCAGGTTGCATTACATACACTTCATCTTCTAGACTTCCATTTAGGAAAGCCGATTTCACATCCAGATGATGTACCCTCCATCCGCTCGAGCCTGCAAGGGCTAAGATTACTCGAATCGTCTCAATTCTTGCCACCGGAGCAAAAACTTCATCATAATCTGTAACACCTATAAAAATCATGCCAAATTTAAACTTTTAAAAGCATTCCAAAACCATCAATTCATTACAACTTGTTTTCAATATATATATAATGTCAGAGTTTTCCCAGAAACATAAATAAAACATGAGGAGCTGTACGATCACGCATTTGCCTTGCCGCGATCCCCTGATGTACCTGAAACAATAAACTGAAACTGTAAGCCCGAAAGTTTAGTGAGTTCCCCCAAAATACCTATACCCACAACAATACACATATAATCATCAACAACATATTATGGGTCCAGTTAACCATCGGGTTGGAATACCCAGACCCTCAAACAAACAGGTTGGAATGCCCACATACTACGAGTCCAATCATCATCGGGATGAAATACTCACGGCCCACAACCAACAGGTTGGAATGCCCAGGTCTATTGGCTTTCGCACAAAGTAGATAAGCCTCAACTGCCAAACAAACATGTGCATATATAACAGATAATCACATAACAGTCTATAGACAACAGCTGATCTAACGGATCACACCACATAACACATAATACCATCCTATCTACCAGGATACCGATCTAACAGATCATACCACATACCACATAATATTATCCTACCCTCTAGGATATCGATCTAACAGATGATTCTAGCATAGCATAACAATCCAAATGGACGGCCTTGGTGCCTTAGACCCTTGAGTATAGTGAGGACAACTCACCTCGCAACTGTCGACTCGAAATAGTAAGCTCACACTCTCGGATAACTGCCACAAACTCCACCACCTATATTCGACACACCACAATGTTCATAAATTTCCAAAATGCCCCAGAAGTCAAAGTCAACCCTTGGTCAAAGTCAAAGTCAACGGTCAAGTACAGTCACCGACTCGTCAAGTCCCTCCAGAACTCGAGTAGTCGTGAAATCCCCCCACTGACTCGTCGAGTTTCCCTACAACTCGCCGAGTCATGCGTGTCCAATGTCGGGAAAACCCGAGTTGACTCGCCGAGTCACCCCACTGACTCGGCGAGTTCATGCAGAAGTCCTTCCACGACAATCTTCATCGGACTCGCCGAGTTGACCATGCAACTCGCCGAGTCCCTTCAATCCTTAATCCATACAAATGCTTTTTAAGCCGTTTTAAGGTTCCATATTGCAGATCTAGTTGTCCAAGACATGTTTATCACGTAAAGTTGCAAACTTTACATGCATGCAAGGTCCTAATGACTCATAATGCCAAATCCAAGCTTGAAATGGAGTTTTACATCCAAGGAGAGTTTCATACTTGCAAAATCCGGAAGCTTTATGGTTTTAGAGACCCAAGAGAGTTCAGAGCTGAAGTTGCAACTTCAGATCTTAGCTCATGCACAATAAAGATTCCTAATAAGCTAGAAAAGCCCTAAACTTCACCCAAATGAGATCTAGAAGGAAAGGAGGCCAAGTTTACGACTTGATACCTTCAATAGATGCCAAACTGAGGTAGATTCTGATCTCCACACGTTCCTTGCTTCTAGTCTCTAGATCTCCAAGCTCTTCTCACCAAGAATTCCCTTCCAAAGCTTGAAACACACAAATGGAGCACACACACACGTATAAGGGTTTGCTGGGGCTCTCTAGGGACAGTAAGAAGGCCAAAGGAGGCTAATGATCCCTTAAACAGGGTGCAGAACCCGGGAATATACTATATATATATACTAATTTTTAAGTGCTAGATGAACAGGAGTTGCTTTGATTGGACCACTTTTGATTTTGATTTTTAATTTCTTTTTAGTCCAACTGCTACGTGTTATGTTCTGTGATACATTATTACGTGTTATACGTTCATCTCCCACCTCCCACTGCTACCAATTACAAATCGACAGAGCAGATGATATACCACCCTGACTTCTTTCCTCCACCGCCTCATCTAATTTATCTCTCCAACACCCTCCGTCTATCTCTAAACCCTCCGCCCACCGCCTCTAACCCTCCATCTCTCTCTAAAATACGCTCCGCCTTCCAAACCAGCTTCCAGTACCTTCCACCGATCCCTTTTTCCTCCGACTCCACCTCTTCCATCGTGGTTTGCGGATCTGATTTCGTCGATGATTTCTGTCCACCGCCAGTCACCACGTTGTCGATTGCGATGGAGGGAGAAGGAAGAAGAGATGTAAAAGGACCTACTGGTACCCTTCGAAGATCGATTCATAATCTTCCTTTGCTCTCTATAATCTTGGTTTTTTTTTGTTTCTATGCTTAGGTTGGTTCAGATTTTCACTGCTCAGTCGTTCGATGTTCGACTTGGGATGAGAAAGAGCAGTTCTGGAAGACATAATCAAAGTAATTTGTCGATTTCTTTCTTCAGCATGCTGAACTTTATTTTGATTTCTATGCTGAACTTTCTTTTGATTTCTCTGTGTTCGTATGGAATTGTTTCCACAGAAAAAAAAATGACTAACAGATTGGGAGAGATTGACAGAATCAACCGATGGTGATTCAGAGTTTGATGAAACAGAGAGCAACCCAGTCGCTAATGTGAAGATCATCTACCAATTTGACTTATCAGAGGAAATGTCGACAGTACACAGCGTGTCTATGTGTGTTCGTGGATTTGTATGCCGTCTCCGCCAGCCTGCTTACCGATTTGAATGGATGGTTCTTTTCACAGGTTGGATTTCATCTACCTCTAATTTCAATCGACTCCTCCTTCTGCTTACATTTTAATTTTGTAACTCAGTTGGGTCTTTTTTGGACAGGTTGAATCAAATATTTGAACTTTTTGACATTTTTTTTTCTATTTAAAAATTGTACATTAAAAATCTATCCAACTGTAGCAATTGTTTCTCTGAGATCAGTTAGTATAATCATTTGAGTACATGTTTCCTCTGACCGCTAAACAACCCTTGTAAGTAGAACTTATTAAGCCAGTTATTAAGTTTGTTCAATCATTCTTGCTTTATTGAAGCTGTAATGAATGAATTTGTTTTGATTTATTGGATTGCAGGACAGAGAAAGAAACGAACAGACGCAGATATATGCTTGGAAATTTGAGAACAAAGGTAACACAGATGGCCACCACATTGAACATGTCAAACGTTAGTTCCATATCTCTTGCTTTAGGGTTTTAATTTCTTTTGAATGGCTAATGGAAATTGTTAGATTGAAGTTTTTTTAGTTATGTTGATTGATAGCCTGAACAGGGGGACCTAATACATAATTTTTTTCGTTTTGTAATTATTAAATGAAGTAATGTTGGCGTTTATTTAATTCAATGAGATTAATGACATGAATCAATAACTAAAATAGTATGTTCAATGCCAACTCTTTTGGAAGAAAATAAGAGGGTCAGTTAGAAATATGTGATTAACAAGTTATGAAGATCAGGTACCGGAGATCCGAGACACGACAAAACAATGAGATAGAAAAGGTTTTATGTTACTTTAACTTTTATATAACTGGTGGCATGCTGTTTGATTCTAAACACCCAAACATTTATCTCTTTTACTTTGCTTTGTTTAGTTCTCAGGTGATGTTAGTTAGACTTCAGGAATATACCATAAGCAGGGAAGGTGTTTTCGATGGCTAAATCAGCTTGAATTACATTTCCAGTTAGGATTTATTGGTTACATTATTTTCATTGTATGTTCTACTTTTGTTTTGATGTTTCTAGATTCAACAGATTGTCAAAATCTGGGTTAGTGGTTGAAAGAAAGGGGTGAAGAACAAAATATTTGGAGTTGGAAAGATTCTCACAGTTTCTTCACTAAGAAGGCCAATGAAGCAAATATATAAAGTTAGGATTTTGCATTGGGTAGAGTAGTTATAGAATTATGGTGTTCAAGTATTACCAAACAAAAGGGACTTGCTCATTCTATCTGTTAATTTTGTCTTAGTTTAATAAGAAAATAGGGAATCGTTTTATACATGATTGCAATTAAACTATTTTGCTTTTAATTTTAGGCAACTTGATATGATTTGATCTCCTTTTGATTTCATTTAATAGGAATTATTAGGTATACGATTTATAGATGTGAGAGTTTTACTTTTTTTTTTTCTATGTATAGGCTTGAATTGTAATTAAATGGGTAATAACTTGGTTCGGTAGGTAATCCATTCTCCCACTTTCTCATATTCTTATTTCATTTTTATTGCTAAGTTTTCAACTTTTCATATATGATCCAGTTTGATCTTTATGCTGATATGCTCAAAGGTCGGCGTTTAAAATTGGTTTGTTGCAACAAAAATGGTGGGTGAGCAACTGAATTGTGTGCTTAACAGCTATAAGATGTCAATGAAGTTGTTCAGGTTAAATAAACTATATTTTCTTTTTTTATCTTTTATATTATTTAAAATCAATAACTGTCCCATTTTTAATTTTGTATGGAGGAAGTGATTTGTTTTGCTTCTCAGACATAGATTTTCCTGAATTGAGCATATATTTAAGAGAAAAAAAAGGACTAATATTTGCATTGGGTAGAGAAGTTATAGAATTATGCTGTTCAAGTATTACCAAACAAACAGGACTTACTCACTCTATCTGTTAATTTTGTCTTACTTTAATAAGAAATGGAGAGAATGTAAGCAATGAATTTTGATTGGGTATCTATTGCATTCCTCCTGTGCAGTAAGAGGTACATGAAGATGAGAAGTTGGAAATAACAAAACAAATTGAAGATGTTGTATGATATGGAATGTAATGGTTGGAATTAGTTATTCCATTGAGCCTATTTATTTCTTTTTATTGTAAAAGATGATTACTACTTTATAGACTTGGAATACCAGACAATGTCAATAGTTTTATTTGATGCTTCATCTCCATAATAACCAGATCTTTTTACTGTTTTTGAATGATATTATTAATAATTTATGCAGCAATTTTGTTTGGTAATTGTTTTTATGACTTATTCCTTCAGTTTTTTCATTATTTGACGTTAATCTCCTTAAAAATCATATATTTTTGGTGTTTTTGATGATATTGTTTAATACTTCCTGTTTTGAATGACGTTGGGCTCTATGATCCAAACATTTGATTTTTTTGGGTATGACTCATATCTGTTCCGACCCAAACCCCAAAATAAGACAAAATGTTTCCGTTTTGTGCATTCCTTTGGCGTGTCCAATCCCACAAAGCGGGAATCTTCCCTAGTTTTCTTTAAAAATTTGTACCGATCATCCTAATGTTTTTTGGGAAAGGAAAAAACATAAAGTTATGCTTCCCTATGAGGAATACCAAGGCAAAACCTTGTCAAATGAATTTCGCATACTTGAATATATGTAAAAAGGAAATAACTTCATTCTTAGATAAAAACTTAATACAGCGTTCTAAATCTCCATGGTCATGTACTGCTTTTTATGTTAACAAACATTCAGAACAAGAGAGAGGAATACCAAGACTAGTGATATATTATAAGCCACCTAATATGGTTTTAAAATGGGTCAAATATCCTATTCCTAATAAAAAGGATTTATTAGATTGTTTACATGACTCTTTAATATTTTCAAAGTTCGATTTAAAATCCGGATATTGGCAAATTCAGATTGATAAAAAATACAGATAGAAGACTGCCTTTAATGTTCTTTTGGACAATATGAATGGAATGTTATGCCATTTGGCTTAAAAAATGCCCCTTCAGAATTTCAAAATATAATGAATGATATATTTAATCCTTATAGCAATTTTATAATTGTATATATAGATGATATTTTAGTATTTTCGAAAAATATTCAAGAACATTTTGAACATTTGCATACTTTTGAAGCAATAATAGTAAACAATGGTTTAGTAATATCACAATCTAAGATGTCTTTATTCCAAACAAATGTAAGATTTTTAGATCATAATGTTGAAAAGGGACAAGTCATTCCTATATAAAGAAGTATAGATTTTGCTGCGAAATTCCCAAATGAAATAAAAGATAAAACTCAACTACAAAGACTTTTAGATAGCTTGAATTATAAATCACCTTTTTATAAAGATTTATCAGTTGATAGTGTAATTTTATATGATAGATTAAAAAAGAATCCTTGTGCTTGGACTGATAATCATACCCAAGTAGTTAAAAAAATAAAAAATAAAGTCAAAAATCTACCATGTTTATCTTTGGCTAATCCAAATTGGGAAAAGATAGTTGACACTAATGCCTCTAAAATAGGGTTTGGAGGAATTTTAAAACAAATTCACCCTAACAATAAACAAGAATTCTTAGTCAGATTTCATTCTGGAAAATGGACTCCTAGTCAAAAGAATTATTCTACTACTGCTAGCAAATTTTGGCATTAGTTAAATGTATTCTTAAATTTCAAGATGATTTATATAATCAACATTTCATTATAAAGACAGATTGTCAAGCAGCTAAATTCATGTTTAATAAAGACTTTATAAATGATGTTTCTAAACAAATGTTTACTAGATGGCAAACAACATTAGCATAATTTGATTTTGAAATTCAATATAAAAAAAGAAGTGATAATAGTCTTCCCGATTTTTTAACTAGAGAATTTTTAAATGAGTTATAACCATCTAAGACAATTATCTCATGATATTATTAATATAAAAAATTCAATTAATGATACAGAAGTTGAATTAACCAACTTAACCAATGAACCATATTATAGAAGAACAGTAATTAAACTAAGACTGATTGTTATTCCAACCCTATTGGTCATATCATATCAAGTCCGACTAAGATATGTATTCTACATGGTTCAGAGAACCAAGCTCGATGTAGCATCTGACTTAAGCCAGAAGATTGAAGTAAAAGATAATCGAAGCGATCAATAGAAGTATCGCGATCACCATTAGAGTAAGATGCTTGTAGCCAGAAGTGCTACTATATCACATTAGAACATGAAGGAAGGCTTCTTCCGTGATAATATTCGCCTCTTAGAGGTAAGAGTCTAGTTCGATGTTTGCGTTATGAATTGGAAGGTCATTAGAATATGGCCACTCGACTTATTGTTATAGCCAAAGTAAAGACCTTATCTTGGGATAAGTCCATGACCCAATTTAAGAAGAAGCAAGAGTCTCCGTTAAAGATCGAGTTTGTAACTCGAATGCTAGGACTGAAGGTCCGACATAGGATGAAGAGTGAGTGCAAGTTCGGGCACCACCAACAGCTAAGAAGTCCAAAAGTTTGATACTCGTTTAACAAAATAAAGGAGTTACAGTTGATGTAGAAAGGATAAGAAGACACATAAGGATGTTTGTTATGCGTCTGTGTCCAAGTACTTTAGATGTGGTTAAGATTATCAACTGAAGAGAGACAAGTTAATCGTCTCAGCAAAGAGGAAAATAAATTATTAAGTTTAGCAACTGTTGTTATTGCTAGTATTACCCTCTTACACCATTTTTTACACGGTTACGTTGTCGTGATATTGATCAGACCATGATTTTGAGAAACAAGAAGATCACTCGTTACGAGCACACACAGTGATGCTACGTTGGTGATGATAAAGTCATTAATATGACGATCATAAGCTTCTTTCAAAGAGAAAGAATATTAACAATCATAGAGACGGATCCAACTTGGGCTTTGATTGGTTGTAAGTAGCAGCAGAAAAGAGTTTGAACCCAAGTGTGGGAGAACCAACCATTAAGGCAAAAGTGCGAAAGACAACTCTTACTTGAATAATAATAATAATAATAATAATAATAATAATAACAATAATAATAAAGAAAAGCGAGTAGCGGAGATCGTATGTATTCGTTAGATTTGTGATTTCGAGGACCAAATCATCCTAAGTGGGGAGAATTGTAACGCCCGAGAGTTAGGCTAAACGTGAACGGGATAACAATAATAAATATCTATTTATCAAATAATTAAAATCCTCAAGTAGGATAAATTTTCTTCGTATGCGTTACAGGTTATATAAATACTTATTTATTATATACGTGCTATGTGGACAAATATTATGGGTATGTAATATTTGTATAACTCTTGTTATAAACTTATCGAAAATTGATAAAATAACATTTTTAAATAGAATAGTATTTAGGATAAATAATCTTAAAGAAAATTGTAACGATCTCAAACTATATAAGACGTATTTGGTCTAAATACATTTAAGGGTGAATGCAAGTAGTGAAACGATAATTTTTCCGTTACACCCGTTTTTCAATAATAATTGACCGAGTACTTTTTACGGCATTAGTTATTGATTATAAAGGGTATAATGATTTTATTAATAAATAGTTAAGGGGCTATAGTGTAACTTGAAGGATACATTGTGTTAATACGAGAATAACCGAGGGACCATAAATGTAACTACAATTTGTAAATTGAAAACCAAGAAATATAAGAAAGGTCATTACATATTTTATTAATTAAAAATAACATGTGTTGTTTAAATATGTGATTGTACAACTTCATTTAAATAATAGGCATACGTGGAGACAAATTCTCGAGGAAACGTATCGGAAGAAATATTTAAGTGACGCATTTTATTAAATTTATAAAATATTTTGGAAGGGGGGATTTCACTTAAGACTTGGAATTAATTACGATTTGAGATATAGACTTGGAATATCAGGTGAGTGCATAGTTACTTTCATCTTACACATAGATATGAAGTATTTAATATAAATTACGTGCTATGTGTGCATATTATTTATGTTCCTGATATCTATGATGGATGAACGTTTTATACATGTTTTAAATGATTTAAACTGTATATGTATTTTATATCTACAAATATGTTGGGTAGAGCATGAGTAGATAAATAATGAGGAATGAAAGATGATATAGATGAATATTGGCAGCTGCGCCATAACCTGTAGGTATTTTTGATTTAAGTGTTCACCAGATGTACTCTAAATATCCTGACAGTTGCGCCTAATGGATAATATTGGCAACTGTGCCTAATAGAGAACATCATAATTCTGACAGCCGCGCTTAATTGATAATATTGGCAGTTGCGCCTAAATGATATTGGCAGCTGCGCCTAAAGGATAATATTGGCAGCTGTGCCTAATAGAGAACATCATAATTCTGGCAGCTGCGCCTAAATGATAATATTGGCAGCTGCGCCTAAATGATAATATTGACAGCCGCGCCTAAATGATATTGGCAGCTGCGCCTAAATGATAATATTCGCAGTTGTGCCTAATATAATATATAACATTGGTAGCTGTTCCATTCGCAGCGGTGGAACTTCGTGGTTGTTCCTTAGGACAATCCTTAGGAATGAATAAATGAAGAATAGATGATTTCTTAGGGCAGATCCTTAAGAATAAAGAAGATAATGGGGATGGGTAACTGGGTTAATTGTTTGATGATGAAAAATAATAACCTTACCTTTGTGGGTTGAAAACCCTATGTACTCACCAGGTTTTCCAACCTGACCCGCCTAGTTTATTTGAATCACAGGTATCGATGCGAAGATGCATTACACTAAGAGATTAAAGGGGATGTAAATCACTAGTGTAAACGAATGTAATGTCTGTTTATACTTATGTTTCTGTATTGACGATGACATCCCAATGTTTTAAAATGAATAAAATACATTTCTTTGGAAATGCTTTGATAATGTATTTATCATGTTTTTCTGGGAACAAATTCCGCAATATTATTCTTTAAAATGAATACTCTGATTTTCAAATAAGCATAAATAAAATTTTTAAAATGACCGTGAATTTAGGGATGTCACAGTATTTTCTCTTAGCGTAATTTTCATATAACAACAGTTATCACGCCAACATTGATCGACCTCATTTTGAGATGCTCTATGGGAGGAAATTCAGGAACCCAATTTCGTGTGGTGAGGTCGGTCAGCGAGTCATGGAGAATACTGAGGTGGTACTCAAGACCACTGAGCTGATTCAGCAGGTTCGGAGCAGACTCCAGACAGCTCAGAGTCGGCAGAAGAGTTATGCTGACAGGCGCCGGTCGGAATTGGAGTTTTAGGTGGGGATATGGTTCTTCTGAAGGTGTCACCTTGGAAAAGTGTCAATATATATATATATATATATATATATATATATATATATATATATATATATATATATATATTGACAACCCGTATTTCCTATTCTTGTAAAAGTCAAACATGTCAAATAAAGGTCAAACTTATTCCCTTCAATTATCTTAACATAGTTAGATTAATAGTTTTAGGTGTTTAAACCTTGTATTCTAAGTGTTGTGTGGTTAGGAAGGAAATCATGTGGGAATGAGAACCCTCGCATGGACCGCAAACCTCGGCCGCAAACCACCCTTCGGACAGCAAACGAACCCTCGGCCGTGAAGCCTCCTTCGGCCGTGAACCGTTACCTTATATATATATATATATATATATATATATATATATATATATATATATATATATATATATATATATATATATATATATATATATATATATATATATATAAGAGACTGATTTATTCCTCATTCTTTCACTTCTGGCCGCAAACTCCAACATTTCTCTCTCAAGTATCATCTTTCAATCCTTCAATTCTTATTAGAATATTGCTTGGATATTCAAGGTGTTCATCATTTCATCATCATTCTAGGGATTTCTAGACCGAATATCACTTGAATCTTCAATATCATCAAGATCTTTGGGCCGTGAACTCAAGAACATCAAGTGTTCTTGGGCCGTGAACATCCCTTCTGGCCGTGAACACTTCGCAGCTTACCATCTTTGCTTATAACACTTATCTTGTAAGTAATCCTTACATCCTAGGTTGTTTCCTTGATACCTTAGAGGTTATGTTCACTAACTTCATGCCAATATGTTTTATAAACTGCTATTTAGGACTTGGTTTTGTCCCGGGAGCTAACTAGTGAAGCCATCATCCTATATCGAACTTACAATCGAATCACTCACATAAGGTGAGTTCATACCCCTACAATTTACCTTTTAAATGGTTTTAAATGCTTTTTAGGGGGGGGGGGGAATACAAGTAGAACACATCTCATTGTGTTAACATTTCAAGTAGAACACATCTTATATGTGTTAACATATACATGTGAAAGCTATCAAACAAAAGGATTTCTTAAACTTATAAATACTGTGATATCAACAAATGCTTCAAATTATTGTAAAATGACATCAAGTCATCAAACTCTTTCAAAATGGTTAAACTCTTTAAATGTTTTACAAACTCTTTTTAAACTTATATATTGTCAAAAATCATATTTATATATATAGTTATATAAATAATGTTTAAAGGGCTTAGGACTAATAACTCGCTCTATTTCCTTTTCCTTGTTTGGATGTGGACTTAGAGTATAGTTATTTGTACGAAGGTTGTTTAAATTTTAGTTATATATATTTATATATGTATATAAATATAAAAGTATTTCCAATCAGTTCAATACCTTTGCAACATGTTGAGCAAAAGTGTACATTCATGATCAGTTATTCAAATACAGAACGTACTAGTAAACTATAATAGGTATAGTTTAGAGGATCAATACAAACTATTTTCTAGAACAAAGGAACATACATGAGTTAATACATGCATACTATTACTATTCATTTACAAGAACACAAAGGAACATACACACTATTACAAGAACAGAAAGGAACATTCACACTATAACAAGAACAAGATAACTAAATGTGAGATACTATTTCATGGCATAACAATACTTGCTTTGTCACGTTTTGTAACCAGAGTCTCTTGGAGGGAGAGCGTGAGTTTGTGTATAGATCTATACGGGATTGACCATCCACACCTTGCTGCTAGCTACAGTGGGACCTGCAGGTCTAAGGGTGAAAAATGTCATATCATTTTCGACGCCTGAAGAACGTCGTGTTTGATACTAAGTCAATCAAGTATGGTTATAACCTCATCACATTTTAACCTTAATTAACCATTTTGGTTTCAAGGTAGTTAATACATCGGTAGTTAATGCATCATTAGTGTATTTTATACAAAACTACTATACATCTTCATTTTCCATTACATTCATACAGTGAATTCCTCACATGAGGACCACATACTATTTTTCTAGTAAAGATAGTTTATTTATATGGAAAACATACATTTTATACTATTTCAAGTACAAACATATACTTTACATCATTTTCAAGAGAACAAAGCATACAAACATGCCGGTCTTGGTAGAAGGCTACTTTTCATTTAAAGGAGCAAATATAGGATTTTCTAGGAAGTATACAAACAAATACAAACATTTTTACAAAACAATTCAAACACTTTCAAGAAACAAATGCAAACATTTGACACTAAATACTTATGAACTCACCAACATTAAATGTTGATACTCTCTTTTCAAAATAACTTGTATTCTTAGGGATCCAGTAGACAGGTACACTGGACCAGGTTTTGAGAAGACGGAGCATGTTCAAGACTCGTCTTTTATTTTGATGTTACATTTTTGGTGTCTTACAACTACTTAAAGAACACACTTGTATTAAGTATTCTATTAATGCAATGGATGTTGTTGTTTGTTTTACTATTGTGCATTGTTATGATACTCTACATGACGTCCTCCGCCCCTGAACGTTTCCGCCGTTCCGGTTTTGGGGTGTGACATATATATATATATATATATATATATATATATATATATATATATATATATATATATTAAAAGTTTAATTACTATATGTATAAGAAAAGTTAATCAAATCAAATAGTAGGTCTCATTCACGAAACCATGATATAAAGAGGGTATAAGGAAACGATCTATAAAATAGTCGTTGAATGGGTGTCCACTCTCACCCACCCCTCCTGTGTGGTGGAGGGTCGTTATCCGAATGGGTTTGATAAAACATAATCTCATTAAAAGTATAATGATATAAAAGTACTAGAACCTTCTTTAAAAAAAAATCTCACTCTAGTTACTTTAGGAAAAATGTGAAAAGTATGATAATCCATGAAAACGCGCATCATACTTTATATGTCATTAGTGGAGCGTTTGTGGTTAACCGACACACTAATAGAGACCTTAAAGAGAAATGATGGGTATCTCGAAAATATCATTGTTAATGGAGCGTGTGTGGTTAACTGGTACATTAATTAGAGATGATAAATTGCATTGAGGTTGCCAAACGTATTTGCATAGTTATTCACATCTTGTTTGTGACCATCGCCATCACAGTCACAAATAGAAGAGCATAAATATTGAACGGTCAAAGAGTTCCTCACAACCCTTATTTTACCACACCTTCATCAAATTCTTCTATCTTTCAATTTTTTTTTCCAGAACTTTGAAAATGTCTTCTTCTAACAACCTAAACAATCTGTAACAATTAGCAATTTTAGGTCAAAGGGTGATGACCAAAACCACCGTAAAAACTTGTTGTATTAAGAAATAAGGAATATATTTATTGATTGATAAGGTATGTATATGACAATATAATTAATAACCACTTGCCAAGTATCTCAACTTGTTAAAAATTCTGTCTAATGATAAGAAAATTAATGAATATCGTGAATTGACACACAATTGAGAAGGCTATTTGTCTTAGGTAAATTAAATATCACAAATGTGACATCATCGTAGTCCTCAAAATTTTTGCCTTGCATAAATTATTGCCTCTAGCCATGCACTCAAATTTCCTCATGTAAATCTCTTCCCCTCTCAATAGAAGAATAATACACATGAGCAATAAAGGGAATAAGAATCTTGCTATTATTTCCACTTAGGTACATAACAATGTTAATGCATCATGACATCCATGCACACGTAATTTTCTCTAAAAATCCTTGTGACTAACTCCCTCAATCAAGAATACATAATACATAACATGTTAATAATAGAAGAGAAAGCATCACAAACTTTGGCTGCATATAATCCCTATTCACCTCCATGATTTCATTTCCCTCTACATTTACACTCATACAAGAATGTACGTGAATGCATAGTCTTAATCATGGCATTGTTTCCTTCTTAAATCATCACCAAAAGTAATAAGAGTTTGTCCTCAAATGTCCCAACCATTAGGAAGAATAGTTCCCAGCACCTTTTTTTCCTATTAACTATGTACTACATACATCTCTAATCAGCAATCTCTTTTGCACCACACAATGGAACGAGTTGATTGGGATTCAGGAGCCCATAAAAACCCAACTCTTCCTCATTTGTTGCAGCTACATCCCACGTAAAGTCCCACTTCCCTTGTCATTTTTTTTTGCTTCATGACCATCCAAAGAACACCCCCATTTGGAGGTGTTACTCTTGCGTTTCCCATCAGAAAAAGAAGGTGCAACATCCCATTTCTTCTCCTTCATGTTTCCAGCAAATAAGCAACCCAAGAACACCCCCTGGAAGCTGTCAAGATCGCTACTGCCCTCCTTTTTCTTTTTCGCTGATGTTGATGTTGGAACAGTGAACCGAGGCAGCAAGCAAACTGCCGGAAGCAGCCCCCATCGCCACCCCACTGCCACCTGTAGTTGCCTCTGCCATCTTCGTCCATTTTTCCCTTCGATCAAGATGGAAGTCGGAAGCTATCCTTTCGTTTTTTGATCATCAAAACAAACCTGGATCTTTCCTTGGTATCGGTTTCCGGTTTGTCACGAGAAGCTTTCTAAAAACGAACACATCACGTTAGAATCACGTAACTCTAGTGAGTATTTATGGCCCCATTTTCTTTAAGTTTTATAAACATTTAGGGGGAGATACATACATGTCTTGCATGCTAGATATGAAAATTTGTTGTCATAATATGATACATGCTTAGCATTATTTATAATGGGTTATCATCCGAAACTTTACCTATATTGAAACTAACATGTAAATGAATAAATGAAATGGTTACATGAATTATAAACTAGTTTTCATATTATTTTATGAAGTAATAAAATATTTATATGAAGTTATTATACTAGATATAAATATATGTTCTTGAGTATTATCCTTGTGCCATAAATCTATACATGTGATATTTGATGATCAAAACTAAGCATTAGTCTTAGAATGGTTTCTAGTAGGATAATGCAAAAAATATATAGAATTAGAACGTAATTTGTTAATATAATTACAAGCAATGTCAAAAACGTAAATATAATAAGACATAACTAGATTTACATATACATAAGTATTTAACTAGATTAATTAATGTATGTATATATGAAAATAATGAGTTGTATATGATTATTTTTATATAAAATTGATATTTTATATAAAAATGGAGTTTATAAAAAGTCTTATAACATTTTATAAAACATAAGTAATTTTTATAAAATATGATTAATTTTATATAAAATTGATATTTTATATAAAAAGGAAGTTTATAAAAAGTCTTATAACATTTTATAAAAATAATTAATTTTTATAAAATACGATAATTTTTATATAAAATTGATATTTTATATAAAAAGGGAGTTTATAAAAAGTATTATAACATTTTATATAAATAAGTATTTTTTTATAAAATATGATTATTTTTATATAAAATTGATATTTTATATAAAAAGGGAGTTTATAAAAAGGTCTTATAATGAATTATTAACTATATAGAAACAAAGGATTGAAGTAATTCTTATGCTATATATATATATATATATATATATATATATATATATATATATATATATATATATATATATATATATATATAAATGCATCAATATAAAAGTATGTATATAGAGATATGTTTGATTACGACGACAAATTGTAAAACACTATTAAAAGTTCAGAATACAAATGACGACAAAATCCTAGAATTAATATATATATATATATATATATATATATATATATATATATATATATATATATATATATATATATGCATCAATATAAAAGTATGTATATAGAGATATGTTTGATTACGACGACAAATTGTAAAACACTATTAAAAGTTCAGAATACAAATGACGACAAAATCCTAGAATTAACAAATTAGGGTCATTCTATATGAGAAATACTTCATCACTAAGAAGTCAAAACTTCGTACAAAGCCCTCTGTGCTATAGCCGTTAATTCGTAAGGAACGTGGAACATTTGAAACATCCCAAAAATACGACCCAAAAATTTTGTTTTAATATTACTAAAAATCACAACATCGAGTGTCATATATAATAAGAACCATGGAATAAGTAACTCAAAAGTCACAGTAACTGTGTCAAAACAAAACTGTATCAATCATATCAAAATATCTGAATAAAACTCCCAGGATAAAACTGAAGCTGTGGTGTGTGCGATGCCATCAACCCGAGCTCTTCCCTTTGCTAGCGGAAGTACCTGAAACCAAAACTGAAACTGTAAGCACAAAGCTTAGTGAGCTCCCCCAAACTACCACATACCATACAATAACATATAAAACACATACTGGGCCTTGCCCACTGCATCGGACCAAGGTTCGGAAACTGCATTAGACCGAAGTCCGGAAACTATCCAGGGCCTTGCCCTCTGCATCGGACCGAAGTCCGGAAACTGCATCGGACCGAAGTCCGGAACTAACCAGGGCCTTGCCCTCTGCATCGGACCGAAGTCCGGAAACTGACTGAACATAGCATAGCATAGACATACCAACTAACATGAATACATATACTGCATACTGCATCAGACCAGAGTCCGAAACACATAACACAAAACATGCTTGAATCACAAAGACATCAAGCGCTCTAACTACTGCATCGGATCGAGGTCCGGAACTACTGCTAACTAAACGGGCCGGCATTGTGGTCGTAGACCCATTCCTAATGGAAGGAAAACTCACCTCGCAACGCTGGCTGCCGAGATGCTAGATCTGAAATTGCCTGACTGCTGCTCCGGAACTCCCCGGCTACAAATCCCATAAACACTAAATCAAATACTGATAACAAATCACAGGGTAAAATGACTATTTACCCCTGGACAAGTCAACTTCCAAGACAAAGTCAACTTTCAGTTGACCAGACTCGCCGAGTTGGACCGCCAACTCGCCGAGTCCCCATCAACCATTCTAATCCTCTACTCGCTTCTACTCGTCAAGTTTGGCAAAGACTCGACGGGTTCTTCTTCGATACTAACATCGAGTCTAATCTTCATCCGACTCGCCGAGTTGTATGAACAACTCGTCGAGTTCCCTTGAACAGAAGAGCACACCCAGTCTTTGACTCGCCGAGTCGTATGAACAACTCGTCGAGTCCGACTGCTTCCAGATCCAAGTCTTAACTCACTGAGTCCTTACTCTACTCACTGATTCACCCTAAACTCTCAAATCGGGGAAAAACCGAGGACTCGCGACCCGACTTGCCGAGTCTGAAGAACAACTCGTCGAGTCCCAAGCATGCCAAACTATACAGTCGATTTTTCTCAATTCCAATGCATCCAATTCATAGATCTGGGGGTCCTAGGACTGATTTCACACGTAAAGTTTCTAACTTTACGTCCATGCATGCTCATGATAAGCTAAAATGCCCAATAAGGAGCTAAAAGAGGAGATCTAGGTTTGGAATGGGTGCTTAGCTCAATAAAGGTGGCAGCCTTGAGCTTAAGGAGTCCTGAAGTGCTTAGATCTGAAACCGATTCGTCTTAACTACCCATAAATCGACCTCAAAGTCTAGAAAAGGCTCAAAAGCAAGACTAGCAAGCTTTTATGGAGATCTACATGATGACAAGCAAAGATTCGAGCTTTATACCTTGATGGAAGCTGGAAAGACACACTAAACTCAGATCTTCTTTGCTCCTCTTGAGAACCCATATTCTCTCTTCTTCTTCTAACTTCAAAATGCACCAAAATCCTCCACAAAATGAGAAATACTCCAAGAATGCTTAAAGGGAGGCTAGGGTTTAGTAAGGGACGTTCTGAGGGTGATGGAGGCTGGTTTGAGGCGCATAATGATGTTTAAATAGGGTGCAAACCCTTGAAATTAGGGTTTCATTCAGACTGGCAGACTCGCCGAGTCCGAGAATATGGACTCGTCGAGTTGCCAACTTAAATCGTGTGCAAATCCCGTCTCTACTCGACGAGTCGGGCTACTGACTCGTCGAGTACCCCTTAAGAAATGAAAATTACTTTATTTAAATCACATACCAGAAATGGGACGTTACAACTCTCCCCCACTTGTCTTAGACTTCGTCCTCGAAGTCTGCTGCTACTGAATCTGAGAATAACTCTGGATAATGCTCTCTCATATCCTCCTCGGTCTCCCACGTCCATTCTGAACCCTTTCGGTGCTGCCAGTGCACCTTTACTAACTGAACCACCTTGTTCCTCAAGGTCTTCGTCTTCCGATCCAAGATCGCAACTGGTCTCTCGATATAGTTCAGGCTGCTATCAACCTGAATATCCTCCAAGGGTACAACTGCTGACTCTTCCACCAAACACTTCCTCAACTGAGAAACATGGAAAGTGTTGTGTATCTGGCTAAGCTCTGATGGAAGGTCCAACCGATAAGCAACCCGACCCACCCGGGCCAAAACCCTAAAATGACCAATAAACCTGGGGCCCAGCTTGCCCCTCTTCCGGAACCTGATAACACCCTTCCAGGGTGATACCTTCAGGAGGACCATATCGCCCACCTGAAACTCCAAGTCCGAACGCCTCCTATCGGCGTAACTCTTCTGCCGACTCTGCGCAGTCTGCAATCTACTACGGACCTGCTGGATCAACTCTGTGGTCTTGAGCACCACCTCGGTACTCCCAATGACTCGCTGACCGACCTCGCCCCAACAAATCGGGGTCCTACACTTTCTCCCGTAGAGCATCTCAAAAGGAGGGCGGTCAATACTAGCGTGGTAACTGTTGTTTTACGAAAATTCCGCTAATGGAAGATACGTATCCCAACTGCCACCAAAATCTAGGACACATGCCCGAAGCATGTCCTCGAGAGTCTGAATCGTCCTCTCGCTCTGCCCGTCCTTCTGGGGGTGGAAAGCGGTGCTAAAATGAAGACGAGTCCCCATCTCGTCATGAAACCGCTTCCAAAACCTGGAAGTAAAACGGACGTCTCAGTCTGATACTACTGATACAGGCACCCCATGCCGTGCCACTACCTCACGCACATAGATATCGGCTAGCTTCTCGGCCGATATGCTCTCCTGAATCGGTATGAAATGCGCGCTCTTGGTCAGCCGATCCACTATGACCCAAATCGAGTCAACTCCACGTGCGGTCCTGGGAAGCTTAGTGATGAAATCCATAGTGATATCCTCCCATTTCCACACAGGAATGTCTAACGGCTGCATCTTGCCGTGGGGTCTCTGGTGTTCTGCCTTGACCTTCCTGCAGGTCAGACATCTCTCTACGTACCAGGCTACGTCCCGCTTCATGCAGGGCCACCAATAATCGGGTCGAAGATCTCTATACATCTTCGTCGCCCCTGGATGGATGGAGAACCGGGACTTGTGGGCCTCATCCATCAACACCTGCCGTACTCCTCCCCAATACGGCACCCATACTCTCCCATGAAGGGTCAACAACCCTCGACTGTCATAATCGAAAGAAGCTACCCGGCCCACAATCCTCTCACACTTCTGCCTCTCCTCTTTCAGGCCCTCGACCTGTGCCTCTCTAATCTGCTCCAACAATGGAGTAATCACTGTCATCCTCAAACAAACATCCCTGATCGGGGCTGCTACCGCCTTGCGGCTCAGGGTGTCGGCTACTAAGTTGGCCTTACCCGGATGATAAAGGATCTAACAATCATAGTCCTTTACCACATCTAACCATCGACGCTGCCTCATGTTTAGATTCGGCTGGTCCATGAGGTACCTCAGACTCTTGTGATCCGTGTAAATGGTACAGCGGACCCCATAGAGGTAATGTCTCCAAATCTTGAGGGCCAACACCACTGCCCCCAGCTGTAAATCGTGCGTCGGATAGTTAGCCTCGTGAGGCTTCAACTGTCTAGAGGCATAAGCTATCACATTCCCTCGCTGCATCAACACTGCTCCCATCCCTGTGATCGAAGCATCACAATAGACTACAAAGTCATCCACTCCCTCTGGCAGGGTAAGAATCGGCGCCTCACACAAACGCTGTCTGAGGGTCTCAAATGTTGCCTGCTGCTCAGGCCCCCAACGAAACACCACCGACTTCCTAGTCAGTCGGGTGAGTGGAACTGCTATCTTGGAGAAGTCCTGGATGAATCTCCTGTAGTACCCTGCCAAACCTAGGAAGCTCCGAATCTCAGATGGAGACCTCGGGACCTCCCACTGCATCACGACCTCTATCTTGGCCGAATCTATTAGTATACCCTTCTGGTTGACGAGGTGTCCAAGGAACTGCACCTCACGCAACCAGAACTCGCACTTGGAGAACTTCGCGAAAAGTCTCTCCCTCCTCAAAGTCTCTAGCACCTTCCTCAGGTGCTCCTCATGCTGCTCCTGAGTCTTGGAATAAACCAAGATGTAGTCGATGAACACTATCACAGACCGATCCAACATCGGCCTGCATACGCGGTTCATGAGATCCATGAATGCGGCTGGAGCGTTGGTGAGCCCAAACGACATCACCACAAACTCATAATGACCATAGCGGGTCCTAAAAGCGGTCTTCTGCACATCTTCACCTCTGACCCGCATCTGATGATACCCGGAGCGCAAATCAATCTTGGAGAACCAAGATGATCCCTGAAGCTGATCAAACAAGTCATCTATCCTCGGGAGTGGGTAACGGTTCTTCACCGTTACCTTGTTCAGCTCCCGGTAATCTATACACATACGGTGCGACCCATCCTTCTTCCTTACGAACAGGATCGGGGCTCCCCATGGTGAACTACTCGGTCTGATGAAACCCTTGTCTAGCAGCTCCTGCAGCTGCGTAGACAACTCCTACATCTCTGGAGGAGCCAACCGATACGGTGCCTTGGCTATCGGAGCCGCACCTGGAACCAGGTCAATCCGAAACTCAACCTGGCTCTCCGGAGGTATCCCAGGCAGATCTTCTGGAAATACATCCGGGTACTCACGTATCACCGGTACATCGTCAACAGTCGCCTTGCCCTTCTCATGGGCATCTAAAACATAGGCGACATACCCTGCGCAACCCTGCTGGAAGTAGCGCCTCGCTCTCGCTGCTGAACAAAGAATCGGTCCGCGCTGTGGCTTTTCACCTTGAATCACTAACTCTCCCCCACTAGGAGTGCGAACCCTCACTAACTGTAGCCCGCAATCAATCACTGCCCCATTGGGGCTCAGCCAATCCATACCCACTATAACCTTGTTCCCTCGCAGGGGAATAGGAACCAGGTCTACCGAAAACTGCTTATCGAACAACCGAAGCGAACACCCCTTATGTACTCTCGCGACCCTGACGGTCCTGTCATCAGCTATCTCAACCTCAAGTGGACAATCCAGCTCCCCCGGAGCTCTGCTAAACCTCTTGTTAAGCGCAAGTGAAACAAATGATCGGGTAGCCCCCGAATCAAACAATACTGTAGCTGAAATGCCGTTCACTAAGAACGACCGTATACGAAAACATATAATCATGAGAAACAACCAATATCAAAACAGAAATAGGAGAAAGATACATACCCGTCAGCACGTCAGGAGTCGCTCGCGCCTCCTCTGCTGTCATCTGAAAAGCTCTACTCTTCGCCACTGGCGTCTCACTCCGGCCCTGACGGCCGTCTGTAATCCTCAATGTTGCAGGGGTAGGTGCCACCACCTTCCCTGCTGCTGCTAAACTCGGACACTGGGACTTTTTATGTCCCATCTGATTGCAATGGAAGCAAATCAGATCAGATGCTGCGGTAACGGTGGGAGTAGCTGTACAATCTCTGCTCATATGCCCGGTCCGGCCGCACTTGTAGCAACCGGGACTCCCTGCCTTGCACGCCCCATCGTGCAATCTCCCACACTTGCCACACCGACTGTGGCTCTGCTGTCCTCTAGATCCGTGATCTGATACCTTGGGCTTTTTGCCCGAACTCCCTGTGCCAGATGCCGCCTCTGGCTTCCTCTTCTTCTCCATCTCTAAATCAATCTCCCTCTCACGAGCCCTAACAATCATGTCATCCAGCGTTTTACAGCTGGACCGGCTCACAAACTGGCGGATATCGCTCCACAACATCTCATGATAACGGGCCTTCTTCATTTCCTCATCAGCTGCGTATTGAGGAACAAGAAGAGCCCTCTCCCTGAACTTGGCGGTAATCTCCGCCACTGTCTCCGTAGTCTGGGTGAGATCCTGAAACTCCCTGGCTAACTGCTGCACCTCGATAACCAGTGCAAACTCGGCTCTGAACCTGGTAGTAAAGTCAGCCCAAGTCATCACATCAAGTGTTGCGTCATCCCTGATGACATGCCCGATCTCCTCCCACCAGTCTCGTGCCCTGTCCTTCAGAAGACAGGATGCTAACCTGACCTTGTCCCCATCAGGACATCTGCTGGTGCGGAATGCGTTGGCGACATATGCCAACCACCTAGTACTCGCTATGGGGTCCCGCGCCCCATGATAGTAAGGAGCTCCACAGGCTCTGAACTCCCTGAAAGTGAGTGTGCGCGACCCCATCATGGTCGCCACCTCAGCACGAAAGGTGATCAACCTCTCATCCATCAGCTCCAAAATACCCTCCTTGATCGAACCAAAGATCACAGGAGTCTGCTCAAGTATAATGCGAGTAATCTCTGAAGAGAGAAACTCCCTAGTCTGCTCATCCAAATGCTCGGCCCCCGAGCCTGATCCTGATCCCTCACCGGCACCTGAACTGCTGACTGCTGGTCTAGGGCGTAAAACCACCATTCTAAAACACATAGCGACAAACGTCAGAAATACTGATATATCTCGAGGGATCACTATTACTGCAAGTTTCCTGGTCTCGCCTTGGCCTTCCTTGATTCAAGTACGGATCCTCTACTTTCAGTAGTACGAGCCCATACTACCTTCCACATCTATCCGTACTTTCCTCAAGAACTGCCTCGACTCCACCAAGTCACTACTACTGCTACTGATCTCTGCTACTCTCATCCTAGGCTTGCACTAGGGAAATCTCTGACTCAACCAAAACCAGTCCTCAGATGCTGAAGGCCTCCTTGTAATGCCAATTAGTCATTACCTGAATACCATCACATGTGACGAGACTTAGATAATCCTTCGAGTAAAAGACTCGTCCCTACAACGGTTAGACTCAAACAAGAGCTGCGCAATAGGGCCAAATCCAGCACTCTGAGATTATTCGACGCTGATCACATGTGACGTGACGTATTCACCTAATGGCTAACTCCCATCACTCAGAGTCCCATAAAGCACAAAGCAAGCAGCATTCAGACACAGGAAACTACTCAAGCATATCTATCCTCATAATGAGAAACTGTACTAGCATACAATGCTAAGCTCATACTATCAGGCATAACCCTAACATGCTATCCTACTACTGTCTACTCAATACAAAGCTGAAGCACATAAAGCAGGCACATAAGGCATCCTCCTAGATCCTTAGTCCTATTCTAGCATGCTGTTCTACTGAAACTGAAACAGAAAATCATAATATAAACTTGTATGGGTAATTTGGGAGTACTTACTTGAGCTCGGCTGATTGCATGCACCACACCTTTTTTTCTCCCTTCAAGGTTCTTTTCTTTTTAAGTTTCTTTATCAAAAAAAATTTTGAAAATGTTTTTCTTTTGAAAACCTTTTACCATTTCCTTAGTTTGAGTTCAGACACACCCGAAAGTGTATCTGAATCCCTCAAACCAAGGCTCTGATACCAACTTGAAACATCCTAAAAATACGACCCAAAAATTTTGTTTTAATATTACTAAAAATCACAACATGGAGTGTCATATATAATAAGAACCATGGAATGAGTAACTCAAAAGTCATAGTAACTGTGTCAAAACAAAACTGTATCAATCATATCAAAATATCTGAATAAAACTCCTAGGATAAAACTAAAGCTGTGGTGTGTGCGATGCCATCAACCCGAGCTCTTCCTTTGGCTAGCGGAAGTACCTGAAACCAAAACTGAAACTGTAAGCACAAAGCTTAGTGAGCTCCCCCAAACTACCACATACCATACAATAACATATAAAACACATACTGAGCCTTGCCCACTGCATCGGACCAAGGTCCGGAAACTGCATCGGACCGAAGTCCGGAAACTAGCCAGGGCCTTGCCCTCTGCATCGGACCGAAGTCCGGAAACTGCATCGGACCGAAGTCCGGAACTAACCAGGGCCTTGCCCTCTGCATCGGACCGAAGTCCGAAAACTGACTGAACATAGCATAGCATAGATATACCAACTAACATGAATACATATACTGCATACTGCATCGGACCAGAGTCCGGAACACATAACACAAAACATGCTTGAATCACAAAGACATCAAGCGCTCTAACTACTGCATCAGATCGAGGTCCGGAACTACTGCTAACTAAACGGGCTGGCATTGTGACCGTAGACCCGTTCCTGCTGGAAGGAAAACTCACCTCGCAACGCTGGCTGCCGAGATGCTAGATCTGAAATTGCCTGACTGCTGCTCCGGAACTCCCCGGCTACAAATCCCATAAACACTAAATCAAATACTGATAACAAATCACAGGGTAAAATGACTATTTACCCCTGGACAAGTCAACTTCCAAGACAAAGTCAACTTTCAGTTGACCAGACTCGCCGAGTTGGACCGCCAACTCGCCGAGTCCCCATCAACCATTCTAATCCTCTACTCGCTTCTACTCGTCGAGTTTGGCAAAGACTCGACGGGTTCTTCTTCGATACTAACATCGAGTCTAATCTTCATCCGACTCGCCGAGTTGTATGAGCAACTCGTCGAGTTCCCTTGAACAGAAGAGCACACCCAGTCTTTGACTCGCCGAGTCGTATGAACAACTCGTCGAGTCCGACTGCTTCCAGATCCAAGTCTTAACTCACTGAGTCCTTACTCTACTCACTGATTCACCCTAAACTCTCAAATTGGGGAAAAACTGAGGACTCGCGACCCGACTTGCCGAGTCTGAAGAACAACTCGTCGAGTCCCAAGCATGCCAAACTATACAGTCGATTTTTCTCAATTCCAATGCATCCAATTCATAGATCTGGGGGTCCTAGGACTGATTTCACACGTAAAGTTTCTAACTTTACGTCCATGCATGCTCATGATAAGCTAAAATGCCCAATAAGGAGCTAAAAGAGGAGATCTAGGTTTGGAATGGGTGCTTAGCTCAATAAAGGTGGCAGCCTTGAGCTTAAGGAGTCCTGAAGTGCTTAGATCTGAAACCGATTCGTCTTAACTACCCATAAATCGACCTCAAAGTCTAGAAAAGGCTCAAAAGCAAGACTAGCAAGCTTTTATGGAGATCTACATGATGACAAGCAAAGATTTGAGCTTTATACCTTGATGGAAGCTGGAAAGACACACTAAACTCAGATCTTCTTTGCTCCTCTTGAGAACCCATATTCTCTCTTCTTCTTCTAACTTCAAAATGCACCAAAATCCTCCACAAAATGAGAAATACTCCAAGAATGCTTAAAGGGAGGCTAGGGTTTAGTAAGGGACGTTCTGAGGGTGATGGAGGCTGGTTTGAGGCGCATAATGATGTTTAAATAGGGTGCAAACCCTTGAAATTAGGGTTTCATTCAGACTGGCAGACTAGCCGAGTCCGAGAATATAGACTCGTCGAGTTGCCAACTTAAATCGTGTGCAAATCCCGTCTCTACTCGACGAGTCGGGCTACTGACTCGTCGAGTACCCCTTAAGAAATGAAAATTACTTTATTTAAATCACATACCAGAAATGGGACGTTACAACTCTCCCCCACTTGTCTTAGACTTCGTCCTCGAAGTCTGCTGCTACTGAATCTGAGAATAACTCTGGATAATGCTCTCTCATATCCTCCTCCACCAGCTGCGATTGTAAGTTGTAATGTAATATTGTAAATCGTATTATTGTAAAACCAGTACGTTGTATTTGTACTTTTGTTTAGTTACTTATACACAAATAGTATTGTTAATCTATTTTTGTGAGTTATTATAACCATACTAAGACCAGAAGGCCTGATATGACGCTTTGTAGGCGCCAGAACTGTAACGACATTTGTCACTCCCAGGCATACCCGCCTAACTATAGCTAACAGTCTGAGTGCGGGATTGTCAATCCCGTATAGATCTATACACATTTGTCTCGTTCTCTGTTGGGAGATTCTAGTTATAAACATAAGGACTTTAATAGTATTGCCTAAATGAATAAGCGACTGAACAATGTCTCACAAAAACCATATTGACGCTTACGTGTATAATAATGATGCACAGTCATTCTGAAATAAATGAACTGATAGTACTTTCCTTTTCTAGTAAAATGTAAAGTAAATTGTACATACGTGTTTAGTTTTGTATTGCATCCTTGTCTTAGCAAAGTAGTGTAACCTTGTATACTTGACTAGTAAAATAGAGTTCTTGTATCATAAATTATACCTATTATAATTTATATGTATGTTCTGTTTGGTATGACTGTTCATGAATGTACCCCTTTGCTCGACATGTTACAAAGGGTAATGAAACTGATTGAAGTAACTTTTATATTCATATATATATATATATATATATATATATATATATATATATATATATATATATAATTAAAATTGAAACGACCTTCGGACAAATAACTCTACCCTAAGCCCACATCCAAACAAGGAAAAGGAAATAAAGCGAATTATTAGTCCTAAGACCTTTAAATCTTATTTATATAAATATACATATATAAATATGATTTTGGAAAAATATAAGTTTATAAAACATTAAAAGAGTTTAACAATATTCAAAAGAGTTTAACAATATTCAAAAGAGTTTCAGTGACTTCAAGTCGTTTTAGAAATATTTAAAAATCATTTATTGTAAACACAATATTCTTGTGTTAGACTTGTATTCCCCCCCCCCAAATAGTGAAAATAGTAAAAATGCAGGGGTATGAACTCACCTTTTGTGAGTTTCCGGTTGAGGATACGGTGTAGTAGAGCTAAATCCACAAGTTAGAACTCGTGATAAAACTCGAATCCTAATTTATATTAATATCAAAATCAAGTATAAATTATATGTTCTAGTAATGTTTAAAGTGTTAAACAACACTTAATCGTTGTAAGAAGACTTACAAAAATCCTTAGAATAGTGTGTGTGTGTTCTTCGTGTTCTTCGTGAAAACTAGTGTGATATGGTGTTTTCGGCCCAATATATGAAGATTGGAAGGTGTTTTTGGGTGATAACAAGATCAATAGATGATACTTGCAAGATCAATAGAAGAAGAATCAAGTGATTTCCGTATGATGATCAAGAAAATAAGAGGTTTCGCATGCTCTTGAGAGGAGAGGGGAGACTTCGGTTGATGATCTTGAGAGAAAAGGTGTAGTTTTCGGCTGAAATATGATAAAATGAGGATGTTTTTGGTTCCTTCATATATATAGGTGCATATAATGTCGGTTTTAGCATAAATACCTTGTCACAACTGGCATTTTGCTAGGAATTCTATTCTCATGTAAACATCATCCATTGTAAAAGCTTGTACTCTAAGTGAAAATGATACCATATGCTAAAACAAAATCATTCATTTGAATCCAAACTCCTGATTAAAGTTCAAAACCTAATGCAATACATCTCATACATTCAACTATGGGTTGAAAACCCTAAAATCCCGATTCAAGTTTATTATGGACTAGGATCCCCTTATTGGGCCTAATGGGCCAGTAAACTTTCAATTTGGCCATTTTGGGTCAAGGAACCCAATTTGGGCTCTAATTGGACCCACATTCATGAAACTAAAGTATTTTGGGCCATGTGGGCCTAGAATAGTTCATATAATCACTAATAGGCCATGTTGGGCCATAACTAATTTCATTAGCCCTAATGGGCCATAAACTCAAACTCTTTCATCTTATTGGGCCGTGAACCCTCATAAGGGCCCAATGGGCTGAGAACCATTCATTTGGGCCTCATAATATCGAAATCAAGCATGAAAGGCCCAAACTACTTCTCCTTTTTTCTCTTCTTTCTCTCTCTCGGCCCAACAACAATAATACAAAAAAAGAGAAACATTTACTAACTAATACCATGACACCTCACTATTATTTAGTGGTAATCCAAGAAGTAACCCACATATCTCTAGGTGTAAACCACCATGTATTAACCATTTTTGGGTCTTCTCCCCCTCCCTCTCTCTACTCACGACCATAAGAGCCAAACCACCACCATCCTTCTTCATTTTCAAACACATTATCCTCTCAACTTTCCAAAGAAAATTCCTCTTTTTTTTTTCCTAAAAATCGTGAATTGGTGTGCTTCAAGAGGTTCATTTCAAGCTTCTTATCAACTTGGTAAGTTATTGTGAAGACCTATAACTTTTAATCCAAGTTTTCACTAGTAATCTCTCCTTAAACCACTCTCATGTCATGATCTATGCTCCTAGAACTTCATAGATTTCAAAAATCTCCTCAAGAACACATCAAGGGCCGAGATCTCCTCATTTCTTCACCAAAAACCGAAAACTTCAAAGCAATGTGAGTTCATACCCCCTATTTTCGATTTTTACTTTGTTTTGGGGGAGAATACAAGTTGTGTTGTGTAGATCTATGTGTGTATGCATGAATATGTGTGTTTTTCATGATTTATTTGGTGGTTATGTGTTATTTACTTCATAAATCTAAAAGTATGTTAAGAATATTAAGTTTATCACTTGGATCCATGGTTGCAGAACTCGTTACTCGGTACCTGTTCGGCCGACTACCGAGTAGCGAGTACCCGGGAGTACTCGGGAGTACTCAGGAGTACTCGGGGAGTACTCGGATTCGGTAATTCATGTAGAAATATTTTTAGGGAAATTAGATATGTCAAAATCATAAGTTAAAATCATAAGTTGATTGAAATATATAACAAAATTAGATACATGTGAATACACAAAAGCTAAAAAAACACATAATGGTCTCACTTCGTGAATAATTACTGAAAATTTAAGATATATATGTAGTAATAATCACATGTGTGTGTTAAATAATAAATCATTAAGTATATTATACATATTAATCACCTAGTTGACCATGTTTTACAACACTACTCAGTTCAGTAAATGGGCCGATTGGGGAGTACTCGGGATTCTGTAACTCGCCTCGGTAAGGGGCCGAGTAGCGAGTACTCGGAGGAGTAATCGGCCAACTCGGCGAGTTTTACAACACTGCTTGGATCTACATGAAAACCTTGAGAAAAGTATGTGTTATCACATATAATACATGTAAACTAGTAGATCTGGGATTTATACACTTAAAATCGTAAAAATGAGTGTTGTGTTCCAAGATCTATAAACTAAACTCAAAAATCAGCCTTTCACAGGAAAGTTTTGGTCCAATCTCGAACTGTTTTGACCACCTAAATGATAATATTTTTCAAAACTGTTTTACATGCAAAAAGTTCAGGTTTCTACCTTGCCTACTCTCACGTTTTCATACGATTTTTCTACAATTTTTGGCGAATTTTACAAAACTGCCTATCAGATTTGAAATAATTTCAGACCAGCCTGTGAAGGTGAGCAATTTCACACTTGTTAGAAGCCATTAAAAATTATGAGAAAAATTATGAACAAAGTAGACAAAATTTCCAAACTTGTAGAATTTAAGGATCCAAATTTCGACTTACGATGATTTTTCTACAAATTTTCCAACAACTAGGTTAGAAAAGCCCAAAACCAGAAAAATGTGTATTTTCACAAAAATCAAGCCAAAAATGATATTTTTGACAAAAACGGGTTTAAAATGTTATTTTTACCACAAAATAGTCATAAACACAAGTTTTGAACAAAATGGGGACTAAAGTATATTCTTACAAAAATTGGGCCTTAACTGTAAATTTTTGGCTTATTAGGCCAAGAATGTCATTTTTACAAAAAGTGGGCTTTTTATGCTATTTTGGTAAATGAATTGAATAAAACGAGCAATACAATAACAAACGGGCTAAATTTTGCCATTTTCATGTTATTGGGCCTTAGTGACCCATTAATATGTGTGATGGGTCCTGAATACTATTTGTATGTTTATTGGGCCTCATTGACCCATTAACATGTGCGACAGACCTTGGATACTATTTGCGTGCTATTTGGGCCTGTAAATGCCTTACATGTGAAATGGGCCTTAGTTGTCCTTTTACATATATTTCGGGCCCATGTTATATAATCTCATTCCAATTGGGCCTTGAAATGATTTACATGTTTAGCGATGCCTTAGTGGTTCACTTACATGGTTCATTGATCCTGGAATGAGTTTATACTTTTCTTCGCGTAAATTTGATTAAGGATCTAGTGAGTTTTGTCGGTTGACACCTATTAAGTGTACGATCGTAGCCTGTAGTTATAACCAGAGTCCCTTGGAGGGAGAGCGGGGATTTGTGTATAGATCTATACGGGGATGACACCCCAGACCTGAGCTATTCGCTACAGTTAGACTAACTCAGTCTAGGGTGACGAAAACCTTATAATCAAAACCGGCGTTTGGAAAATGCCAAGACAAGCGAATTTGTCATTATTTAGTATGGTTATGACGGCTCTATAACACCCAAAAATTTCAAACAAATTTAAACTTTTAAAACATGTCAAGTTCATCAAAACATTACAACTTTGTTCTCAAAATATTATTTATCAGAGTATTCCCAGAAACATAAACATAATATGAGGAGCTGTACGATCATGCCTTAGCCTTGCCGCGATCCCCTGATGTACCTGAAACAATAAACTGAAACTGTAAGCCCGAAAGCATAGTGAGTCACCCCCAAAATACCGATACACATACAGTCCACATAACCATATCAGTAATAACATATCATAACAATCTAAAACAACATGTAATGGGTCCACAACTTTACAAGCTGGATTACCCCTGGGCCCTCAGTACGAGTCTGGAATGCCTACCGGGCCCTCAGCTCGTATCTGGAATACCATCGAGCCTTCAGTACGAGTCTGGAATACCATCGGGCCCTCAGCTCGTATCTGGAATGCTCCCGAGTCCTCAGTATGAGTCTAAAATGCCTACCGGGGCCTCAACTCATATCTGGAATACTCCCGGGTTTGTTGGTTACCGCACGGAGCAGTATCACCTCAACTCATCCCACATAACATATCAACATATAACATAACTACCGAGCATGCAAAAATCATATAACATCACAGGTAGTCCTACAGATCTACCTAACTAGCGTAACCACTAGCATGCACACTAACTCATACTCAACATCTAACACTGCTAGGATAACATATCCAATGGGTCGGCCTTGGTGCCTTAGACCCCTTAGTATAGTGAGGATAACTCACCTTGCAACTGTCGTCTGAAACCAGAAAGCTCAACTCCCAGATCACCAACACGAACTTCACCACCTATAGTTACCATAAAACCCTTTTCCATAAATCTCCAAATTACCAGAATACCCTCATAAGTCAACTGGTTAACCCTTGGTCCAAGTCAAAGTCCACAGTCAGAGTCAACAGTCCATATTGACTCGACTCGTCGAGTGCAGTTCACCGACTCGTCGAGTCCTTCCTGAACTCAAGAAGTCGTGAAATCCTTGATTGGCTCGTCGAGTTCCCCTTTAACTCGCCGAGTTCATACGTGTCCAAGAATTAGGAGAAACCCTAGCCGACTCGCCGAGTCTTTGAACGACTCGCCGAGTTCAAGGCAATCTTCAACGGACTCGCTGAGTTGTTCGTCCAACTCGTCGAGTTCATGGCCATCTTCAACGGCTCGCCGAGTTGTTCATCCAACTCGCCGAGTCCTTGCAGACCTTCATCCACGCAGACGCTTTTTAAGCCATGACAAGGTTCCAGATTACAGATCCAAGCTTCTAAGGCATGTTTATCACGTAAAGTTGCAAACTTTACGCACATGCAAGGCTGTAAAGGCCCTAAATGACCAATCTAAGCTTCCAATGGAGCTTTACACCTTGGGAGAGTCTCATTCTTGCACAAGCTGGAAACTTTATGGACTAAGAAGCCCAAGGGAGCTCAGTTCTGAAGTTACAACTTCAGATCTTAGCTTGCACACAAGAATAGCTTCCAATCATACCATGAAAACCCTAGAATTTGTCCAAAGAGGGGATCTAGAATGAAATGAGGTCAGGGTAACGATTTATACCTTACAGAAGATGCCCAATAAGGTAGATTTCAGATCCCACAAGCTCCTTGCTTCTAAATACTTGCTCTCCAAGCTCCCTTCTCCACAAAATCCTCTTCCAAGCTCAAAAATACACAAATGGAACACACACACTCGATTAGGGTTTGAGAGGGACAAGAAGCAGTAAAGGGGAGGCTGGGGGAGGCCAATGATCCTTTAAATAGGGTGCAAAACCCCGAGATTTAGGGTTTCATCTGCCAGCTCCTACTCGTCGAGTCCTTTCTTGGACTCGGCGAGTAGGTCATTAAAATACGTGGACCAACCCGCTGCTACTCGACGAGTAAGGAAATCAACTCGTCGAGTAGCCCTTGAAATCAAGAACTCACACATTAAATCAATACCTGAGAATCTGGGCGTTACAGGCTCACTTAGAGGAATTAACATTATGAATTTTATGGAAGACCATTCTCTTTTCTCTTGGATTACTCGGAAACATACTCTCACTGGTACTCAACCCCGGGGGTTGGTATGGCAGCATTCTCTTTTACAGACAACATCAGGTTGTCTGGGGACATTCTCTTTACATTCTCTCTACATTCTCTTTACCCTTTTATTCAAATAAACAATAACATACATGCATTAATACAAGATCTGACACAAACTTACTAAACAGTTTTCAGAAAATATAGGATTTTCTGGTGGTCTCAAAGTTATACAAATCATTTTCACAAACATGCTTATGAACTCACCAACGTTTTTATGTTGACCTTTTTAAATTAACATGTATTCTCAGGAAACCGTTGAAGCAGGATGAGCGAAACAAACTAATGGATATTTTGTTATATCTTATTTCATCATACTCTCACTATTTTGGCATGTAATATTCAAATACAATACTCGATGTAAACAATGAATGTTGTTATATTACATGTGTGATGATGATGATGTTATGTTTCAATTATATACTCTGTAATGATACTACAATGTTGAAAGTCACATCAAGCCCCCAAACGTTTCCGCCGTTTGGTTTGGGGGTGTGACATATCTAGACAAATATCTAGATATTTAAGTGATTTTCGACCAAGAACATAAACCGAGGAGATGGGTTTGTGGTCCGAAGTGGATAAGACGAGAGGGTTTTCGGCCGTAAACTCTGAGTCGGCTTCGCATGGTTTTCTGTCCGAAATGGTTTGCAGTGCGAGGAGGTTTGCGGTCATGCGAAGGTTTTCGGTTGGAAACCGTTTTCGGTGCGAGGCTTCTCGGTCCAAGCGAGGATCCTCGGTTTCTTGGGTGGTTCAACTTCTAATTTCTATAACACTTTTACTAAGTGTTTATATGTATCAAAAACATTAATTTAACTTTATTAAATTAACAATTCAATAAGTTTGACTTTAATTTGATATGTTTGAGTTTTGGTTAACTTTTACAAGGTAAAAAATAACGGGTTGTCACACGCCATTAGCGGAGACACATACTTTTAGCGTCAACACGTAATTTTCGCGTTACGCATCGTCGCTAAAAGTGTGAGTCGCCGTTGATGGCGTCGCTGCTAAAGGTAGAAAACCATGATTCGCGTCAAAACAAATTGGTTAACCCTATCCAGTGAGCTGGACCTAATCGAACGGTTGGCAAACGAAGATCAATTAAACTATTAGCGATGACTTCAATGGTGTAACATCTTGATTTCTAGGGGCAACTTTGTAAATTTCGGGCAAGGATTGCGTACGCTGGGCGTATGTTTCGTACGCTGGCCATACGTGGCTAGGGTGAAAACCCTAAATTTTAGGGTTTGGACCCTATTTAAGCATCATTATAGTCCCATACCCTTGCTTAACTCCAACCTCTATCCCTATCTCGAAACCCTAAAGTGTGTGAGTGTAGTTTAAAGCTTAGAGTGTAATTTTGGTGCTCTTGGTGGTGAAGGAAGAACCTTGGAGTTTTGGTGCTTCACTCAAGACTTTGGATCCAACAACTACTCTATCTTGTGAAACTTCTGGAGGTATAAAGCTCCAACCTTGATGAATATTTCATTATGATCTAATTATAGCTTAAAGTTGGCATCTTTTTGTCCCAAATCTTGATCCTTTAAGATGTTTTAGGGTGTGATAAGTCATAAAAATGTGATCTTGGACATTTGTTTCTTCCTATACATGATCTAGGTTGTGTTAATGGGTCAAGAAGATAGGGTTTTTGATGTTAAGAAATTTATTAGGCATGCAAAAACATAAAGTTGGAAACTTTATGGTTAAGAACACCTTTTAGGGGCTAGATATGGATTTTAGACGAAAGAGCTTAAGGATTAAGATCTTAATTGGTTGAATAGGTGGCGGCCGCGTATGTTGGGCGTACGAAAGGTTACGTTGTGCATACATGGTCAGCCCCTCGATGTTGGTCAAGCGAGTAGTATGCCCCCGTGTATGTGTGGAGTACGCCCATCTTACTCACCGAGTTGACCCGATTGACTTTGACGTAGATTTTGACCAAAGTTTGACCTATGGGTATTTTTGGTATTTTGATTTCTATGCTGAGCTTTGGTCATGGTATATATAAAGGTGACTGGTAGAGTTGATTTCGGAGCAACGTTATGTTTCGTTTTCTCGTCTTTCTGAGAGGTGAGTCTTCTCACTGTATCCATGGGTCGTAGGTACCAATGTCGTCTCATTATTGTGTTACTTAGGATGATAGTTGTTATGTGACTTATATGATTTGTATGATGGGTTGAAATAAACCCCAGGGCGGGTCCTACTATCGTATGTTTGGGTTGAAATGAACCCCAAGGCGGGGCCCACTATTGTATGATTGGTTGAAAGATACCCCAGGGTGAGGCCCCAGAGCGGGGCCCATATGTGCTGATCGGGGTTGAAATACACCCTAGGGCAGGGCCCATATGTGTATTTCGGGTTGGATTGAATCCCAAGGTTAAGCCCAATTGTATATTTTGGTATGTGGTACTTTGGGGAACTCACTAAGCTTTGGGCTTATAGTTTGTGGTTTGGTTTCAGGTAACTCCAGTTCGAAAGCGAAGGGCCCATCGTGATGACACAACATCCTCCCCTCATGATTTCCGCATTTTGAATAATTATACTCTGATATTTTGGATATTATATTTAGTGATGGTTTATGGAAAAAATTAATGAATGAAATTGATGGTCTTCAATGAAAAATTTTATCACTGTTTTTGGGCTGTTACAAATGGCAGTGACATTGTTGCCGCTAACGCTCCAAAAAAAAAAGCGGTATAATTTCCCTTCACATGGTGTTGCAACTAAAACCCTAGTGTCACCGCTAAAGCCTCTCGTTGCCGCTAAAGGTCTGTGCAGATATACCCCTTTCCTCCATCACTTTGTGTATTATGTCCTTCTTCCACCTGTCATCATCGACGATGATGATACCAAAATTGATCCAAGCTTTCGTAGCCTCTATCATCGACGACGACAAGGATGCCATCACCGACGATAGAAGCAGCAACACCGGCGACAGCCTGTAGCTGCCGGAAAACAACATTTTCTCCGCATTGTTTTCTATTTCTTTTCTCTCTAGTGACTATCTAAGTGATTATCTACTGATTTGTGTGTTTAGTTTTGTTATTAAACTTTGTTGAACTTTCAGGTTGTCATTACCACCACCATATCTGCCATATTTTTTTGCCACAACAAAACCACCACAACACGCCCACAAAATCACCACTATTTTGATTTCGTTCCACCACAGGTTCTATTCTATTCTGATTTCATTCTACCATAGGTTCTATTAATTTCTGCAAAATAAAGTTTCGTAGCAGTTTTTATACATGTTATATTGTTTTTTTCTAATTTTAATTTTAACTACAAAAAAAGAAAAATACAATTAGCGGCGATGCTTTTAGCAGCGACAAGTATGTATTAGTGGCGACTTAGCTTTTGCGGAGACGATGAGCATTTGTGGCGACAGTGAATATCAGCGGCAACATATGGAGCTTTTGCAGCGAGGCAACAACGACTACCTTTTTGCGGCGACGTCTGTCGCCGCTAATCCTTGCGTTTCTTGTAGAGGAACATCCATGGTGAGGAGTTTGAAATTGCTTTGGTGATGAAAGTCGATCTCAAAAAACGTTATGCTAAGTAGTTTTAAATTTTCTAGCTACTTTTAACCAATTGAGTTTTTTTTTTTTTTTTAAGTTTATGATTTCTAGTTTTTTTTCTAAGTTTTTAGGATTTTTTAATGTCATGTTATGTTTTTTTATAAGTAATGCAACGTAATGTTTTTTAATTTTGAAGTAATGAAATGTTATGTTTTTTATTAAAATTAAAGGTTTTATTTAAATTAAATTGTTAAAAGAAAATGTGGTACCACTCCTAGTGTGTGGCAAAGAACCACACTTTTGTGATATAAAATGACATGACACTTATGTGGTAGTGAATGACGTATGGTAAGAGTGGCACCACTCCCTCCAACCTTACAATTGGGAGACTTTTATGGCTTGAAGAAGAAGTTTCGAATAGGTATATCTAGATTAAGGGTGTGTATTGGTAGTGGCAGTTATGGCGGTCGGTGGTTTAGGAAAATGATAAACTGTATCTGACGATGTGCTATTGTATGTGAGTTTCTCCAAGTCCAGTAAGTTCATTAATGGAGTTCGATATACGAGACCTTAGTGCTTCATGTTGGCCTTGATATAATGTCTAAACAAGGGCCTCCTTTTCTTTTTCTTTATATACAAATTGATCAAATTATAGTTTATACTAGTTAAATGACCCAAACCCTCTAGCATGATCATAAGAAGTTAATATCATCTAGTGATTACACCTACTTACTCTTTGACTAAGGGCATCCACAATCCATTGAACTCTAAGGAGTTCAATGGATTGCCACGTCAATGCCACATCAACATTTAAATTTTTATTCAACTATACTCTTTAACATCCACACTCCATTAAACCCTTCAAAGTTTAATGGATTTCTATATTTGGTATGAAATTTAATTGAAAAAGAAAAGATTAAATCCATTGAATCACTCAATGATCATGCAACTGTCCCATTCAACTCTCCTCCATGTCAGCACTCACACTCAATTAAACTTCTATTCAATCCTAGTCATCATCTATTCAACTCTTATTTTTCCCCCATTGTGGATGCTCTAATAACCGTAGACAACACATACAACGATATATATATATATATATATATATATATATATATATATATATATATATATATATATATATATATATATATATATATATATATATATATATATATATATATAAGTGTTCTTGAAGAAATAAAAGGCATAAACATTACAGGGATACATAGAAATGATCCAAAATAACCTCACTGCAAGATCACCTCGGCCCTGATAGAATAGATGGCAACAATGGCATTGAGTACTTCTCATATTCGTCTGTTCATTTCTGCAGCCTTGAGTGTAAGAAGTTGTAATCCAAGTCCGACTCAACATTCATTACTCCCTCCAACACCTTAATCATTGTTGACATTGAAGGCCTTTTCGTAAAATCAGTTTGCAAACACCACGAAACAACTTTCATCATCTCCATGACTTCATTACCATGTACATGCATATCATCACTGCAACTATCAACTATATCTAACAATGCTCCTTGTTCCCAACATCTCTGAAAGATATCCAGTAAGTGCCAACATTCTACTGGCTGAGATCTATCAAAATTCTTCCTCCCACATAAGATTTCCAAAAGAACGATCCCAAAGCTGTATACATCCACCTTTTCGGTGATAATGGAGCTTAACCATTCTGGAGCAAGATAACCAGGGGTTCCTCTCATTGTAGTTATCACTTGGCTTTGATTTCTATCAATGAGCTTAGACAACCCAAAATCAGATATTTTGGCATTGAAATCTTTGTCCAGGAGTATGTTCTGAGGTTTAATATCGAGATGGATGATTTTTTGCCGACATTCTTCATGGAGATATGCTAAACCTTTAGCAATATCAAGAAAAATCTTTTTTCGACATTCCCACTTGAGTACATGCTTTCGGTCTCCATAGTAGATCCATTGGTCTAAAGATCCGTTACTCATGAAATCATAGACAAGAAGTCTCTCTGATTTCCATGCACAAAATCCTCTAAGTCGAACAAGATTCACATGGTGAATGCTGCCTATGGACTCAACCTCAGCCAAGAATGATTTCTTAACTTGCATAAGACCAACACTATGAAGACATTTCACTGCAATCCTTGATCCATCTTGTAGAGTTCCGGCTGATCGTACACCCTGCATCCTCCTTTACTTATTTTGAAAACCATTTAATACCATTTTGAAAATCTTTCCTTGATTTGAGACTGGATTCACACGAATGTTCCTCTAATTCACTCAAACCAAGGCTCTGATACCAACTTATAACATCCAAAAATTTCAAACAAATTTGAACTTTTAAAACATGTCAAGTTCATCAAAACATTACAACTTTGTTCTCAAAATATTATTTATCAGAGTATTCCCAGAAACATCAACATAATATGAGGAACTGTACGATCATGCCTTAGCCTTGCCGCGATCCCCTGATGTACCTGAAACAATAAACTGAAACTGTAAGCCCGAAAGCTTAGTGAGTCACCCCCAAAATACCGATACACATACAGTCCACATAACCATATCAGTAATAACATATCATAACAATCTGAAACAGCATGCAATGGGTCCACAACTTCACAAGCTGGATTACCCCTGGGCCATCAGTACGAGTCTGGAATGCCTACCGGGCCCTCAGCTCGTATCTGGAATATCATCGAGCCCTCAGTACGAGTCTAGAATACCATCGGGCCCTCAGCTCATATCTGGAATGCTCCCGAGTCCTCAGTATGAGTCTGGAATGCCTACTGGGACCTCAGCTCATATCTGGAATACTCCTGGGTTTGTTGGTTACCGCACGGAGCAGTATCACCTCAACCCATCCCACATAACATATCAACATATAACATAACTACCGAGCATGCAAAAATCATATAACATCATAGGTAGTCCTACAGATCTACCTAACTGGCGTAACCACTAGCATGCACACTAACTCATACTCAACATCTAACACTGCTAGGATAACATATCTAATGGGTCGGCCTTGGTGCCTTAGACCCCTTAGTATAGTGAGGATAACTCACCTTGCAACTGTCGTCTGAAACCAGAAAGCTCAACTCCCGAATCACCAACACGAACTCCACCACCTATAGTTACCATAAAACCCTTTTCCATAAATCTCCAAATTACCAGAATACCCTCAGAAGTCAACTGGTTAACCCTTGGTCCAAGTCAAAGTCCACAGTCAGAGTCAACAGTCCATGTTGACTCGACTCGTCGAGTGCAGTTCACCGACTCGTCGAGTCCTTCCTGAACTCAAGAAGTCGTGAAATCCTTGATTGGCTTGTCGAGTTCCCCTTTAACTCGCCGAGTTCATACGTGTCCAAGAATTAGGAGAAACCCTAGCCGACTCGCCGAGTCTTTGAACGACTCGCCGAGTTCAAGGCAATCTTCAACGGACTCGCTGAGTTGTTCGTCCAACTCGTCAAGTTCATGGCCATCTTCAACGGGCTCGCCGAGTTGTTCATCCAACTCGCCGAGTCCTTGCAGACCTTCATCCATGCAGACGCTTTTTAAGCCATGACAAGGTTCCAGATTACAGATATAAGCTTCTAAGGCATGTTTATCACGTAAAGTTGCAAACTTTACGCACATGCAAGGCTCTAAAGGCCCTAAATGACCAATCTAAGCTTCCAATGGAGCTTTACACCTTGGGAGAGTCTCATTCTTGCACAAGCTGGAAACTTTATGGACTAAGAAGCCCAAGGGAGCTCAGTTCTGAAGTTACAAATTCAGATCTTAGCTTGCACACAAGAATAGCTTCCAATCATACCATGAAAACCCTAGAATTTGTCCAAAGAGGGGATCTAGAATGAAATGAGGTCAGGGTAACGATTTATACCTTACAGAAGATGGCCAATAAGGTAGATTTCAGATCCCACAAGCTCCTTGCTTCTGAATACTTGCTCTCCAAGCTCCCTTCCCCACAAAATCCTCTTCCAAGCTCAAAAATACACAAATGGAACACACTTACTCGATTAGGGTTTGAGAGGGACAAGAAGCAGTAAAGGGGAGGCTGGGGGAGGCCAATGATCCTTTAAATAGGGTGCAAAACCCCGAGATTTAGGGTTTCATCTGCCAGCTCCTACTCGTCGAGTCCCTTCTTGGACTCGGCGAGTAGGTCATTAAAATACGTGGACCAACCCGCTGCTACTCGACGAGTAGGGCAATCAACTCGTCGAGTAGCCCTTGAAATCAAGAACTCACACATTAAATCAATACCTGAGAATCGGGGCGTTACAATTCTCCCCCACTTGAACTAGACTTCGTCATCGAAGTCTGCTGCAGCGAATAACTCCGGGTAATGCTCCCGCATTTTAGCCTCCGTCTCGCACGTCCACTCGGACCCCCTCCGATGCTCCCACTGTACCTTCACCAAAGGTATCTCCTTATTCCTTAGAATCTTCATCTTTTTCTCCAGTATGGACACAAGCCTCTCTACGTAATTCAGGCGTTCATCGTCCTGAATATCATCCAGTGGCACCACCTCCTCTTGATCCATAATGCACTTTCGCATCTGCGAAACGTGGAAAGTGTTGTGTATCCGACTAAGCTCCTCCGGCAGCTCTAGCCTGTAAGCTACCTTGCCAACCCTGGCAATGATCCTGAACGGCCCAATATACCGGGGACCCAATTTTCCCCTCTTCCTGAAGCGGATCACGCCCTTCCAGGGCGAGACCTTCAGGAGTACCATGTCACCGACCTGAAACTCTAACTCGGAGCGGCGCCGGTTGGCGTAACTCTTCTACCGACTTTGAGCGGTCTGCAGTCGCTGCCTAATCTGCTGAATCTTCTCGGTAGTCTGCAAGACCACCTCACCCCAACAAACCGGGGTGCGACATCTCCGCCCATACAACAGCTCGAATGGCGGGGCGCCAAGGCTAGAATGATAGCTGTTGTTGTAGGCGAACTCCGCAAGCGGTAGGTGAGAATCCCAACTCCCACCGAAATCAATGACACACGCCCTCAACATGTCCTCAAGGGTCTGAATAGTCCGCTCGCTTTGGCCGTCTGTCTGCGGGTGGAATGTTGTGCTGAAGTGCAACCGCGTGCCCAGCTCCTTGTGAAACTTTTGCCAGAAGCGGGAGGTAAATCTGACATCCCGATCAGAGACAATGGAAACGGGAACCCCATGGCGAGACACGATCTAGCGAACGTACACTTCGGCCAATTTCTCGGCCGATGAGCTCTCCCGTATAGCCAAGAAATGGGCACTCTTGGTCAATCGATCCATGATGACCCATATAGCATCAAACCCCTTTGCCGTCCTTGGCAACTTGGTAATAAAATCCATCGTGATCTGTTCCCATTTCCACATGGGAATCTCCAGGGGCTGCAGCTTGCCATGCGGCTTCTGTTGCTCGGCCTTGACCATCCTACAGGTCAAGCACCTCTCGACGTACCAAGCGATTTCTCGCTTCATGCACGGCCACCAATAGCTCAAACTCAAATCCCGGTACATCTTGGAGGCCCCCGGGTGAATAGAGAAATGAGACTTATGAGCCTCCTCCATAACCATTTGCCTAACCCCGCCCGACATTGGAACCTAAACCCGACCGTATCGGGTCAATAGTCCCCGACTATCCTGCACGAATTGGGTATTCTCGCCCTTGATCCTCTCCAGCTTCCAATTCTTCGGTCGTATGCCCTCAACCTGGGCATCTCTGATCAAACCCACAAGCGGAGAATCCACCGCTATCCTCATACATACCGCTGGGGTGGAAGGCCCAGCTGACTTGCGGCTCAAAGCATCCGCAACTACATTCGCTTTACCAGGATGGTAAAGGATCTCGCAATCGTAGTCCTTGACTACATCCAGCCACCTGCGCTGCCTCATGTTCAGGTGTGGCTGATCCATGATATGTCTCAAGCTCTTGTGATCCGTGTAAATGGTACAGTGGACCCCATAGAGGTAATGTCTCTATATCTTGAGGGCGAACACCACCGCCCCCAGCTCCAAGTCATGCGTAGGGTATCTCGTCTCATGCGGCTTCAGCTGCCGCGATGCGTAGGCTAGCACTCGTCCTCTCTGTATGAGGACCGCCCCTAAACCTGTGATGGATGCATCACAGAACACCACAAAATCCTCAACTCCCTCCGGGAGTGTCAAGACTGGTGCCTCACACAAACGCTGACGGAGGGTCTCAAACGCCCTTTGCTGCTCGGGGCCCCACCGGAAATCCACCCCCTTCCTCGTCAGACGAGTGAGGGGTACTGCAATCTTGGCGAAATACCGTATAAACCTCCGGTAGTACCCTGCCAATCCCAGAAAGCTCCTAATATCTGAGGGAGATTTCGGAATCTCCCACTGCATAACTGTTGGATTAATGTCTAAGTCCATAACTATATTTGGTATGTACTTGACCCGACCCGGCATGGTCCATTTGGGTTGCACTTCACCGGCACAATTTATATGGATAGTCTTTTGAGAATAGTATATTTATGATTTATATTAATATATTATAAGTTCTAATATATTAATATGGAATCATATTATTTAATTAGTATTGATCAAGAATTAATTTAGAATTAATTAAGTGATCAAAAAGAACTAATTAAATATGGACTCTTATATATATGGAATGGGCCAAGTTCATTTAGGTTGGGCTAAGCTTTCATGGATGGTCCATGGAGCTTTTAACCCATGGATCCTATGTAAATGAAAGGTCATGGGTATTAGGGTTTACATGGATGTAACCCTAATCCTCCATAATATATAAAGGGGTCCTTGGCTCACAAAATTGGTACAAGTGTGTGAAAATAAGAGTGGGCCGATTTTAGTGTGCATACATATTCTCTCAAGTTCTTCCAAGGTGTTTTGGTGATTTGTGATTCCATTTGAGGCTTCCACACTATTGGGGCTAAGCTCTTAAAGCTTGAAGACATCAAGCTACATCAAAAGGTATGTCATCTAACTAGAACTTTGTAGTATAGGTGCTTCATAATATGCTAGTTAGGATGAAACCTTGGAATAGTTAATATTTGCATGTATAATAGAGAAAACATAGATCCAAGGTTTATAGGGTTGCATGTACACCATAGGAGTGTTAGAATGCTCAAAACCCAACAGTGGTATCAGAGCCATTGGTTGTTTTCTGTTATATTGATGCAAATGTTTTATTTTCAAGTTGAAAAAAAAGGAAAAAAAACATGACGTTTGTCAAATTTTAAGATAATTACTTGTTTTTGTGAAAAACTAATTATTTGTAAAATTTGAATCATTTGCTATATGAGTTGAATTAGGTCAAATTTAGCAAAAGATAAAATGATATGATTATTTTATTAGTTTTAAAAGTTTGATCTAAAGAGTTTTTTGAAACCTCCATAAGTTATGGATATGAAAAGGTTTTTTAAAAAAATTGATTCAAAGTTTTTTATGGAGTTACAAAACTTGGTCTTAATGTTTTAAAGAATTCCATAACTTGTTCTTAAGTTATGGAACATGAAAAGTTTCATCATAAAACAAGTATTTAACTCCATAAGTTATGGAATCCAAAAGTTTTCAAGAGTTACAAAACTTGCCCTCAAGTTTTGGAATTTGGAAAATGTTTTTTATGATAAAAAAAAAGAATTGAATTCTAAAACTCTTGGGTTCATAACTTAAACAATTAATTAAATGGTTTTAATTTTGAATTTAATAATTGGAATTATGATGTTTTTATTGAATAATTCAATTAACTCTTGTGGACTTTATTAATAGATAATTAAAGTGTTTAATTAAAAGAGAATTAATAATTCCATAATGACATGGTTTAAATTTAATTAAATTAAGAGTATAGTTTAATTAATAGATTAAACCACCAAGTATTTTAAATGTCTAAAATACACCCTTATACTATTATAATATTAAAAGTTTAATATATTATATGTATAAGAGCAAGTCGTCTTACCATTAGTATGCCTCATTCACGAAGCCGGTCTATAAGGGGGGTATAAGGTTACTGCCTATAAAATGACAATTTAATGGGTGTCCACTCTCACCCAACGCTTCCTTGACTGGTGGAGGGTCGTTAGCCGAACAGGTAGGACAAGGACTATAATTCTCCCTTCATTATAAGTATAATGATAAATACTAAGTAACTAAACACTTATAAATTCCCAAACTTAGTTACTTAGGAAAATGTGAATAAGGTGCTAATCCATGAAATTACACTTTGCACTTTGTTTAAGCTGTTAGTGGAGCGTGTGTGGTTAACCGGCACACGAACCTGGACTTAACAAGGTAGGCAAAGGGTAACTTAATGTTTATCATAGTATCGTTGGAGCGTGTGTGGTTAACCGGCACATCGACTGAGGGGTAAATATTAAGGGTACCAAGTATATTTGCATGGTTACTTCACACCTTGTTTTGTGATCCTCGGCATCCCAGTCACAAAACCTGAAGGGCACACTCGAGATTGAAACATGCCATTGAAAAGTTCAATGAATCTCAAAAGAATCTAGGAGTTTCAAAACCAATTAAAACCTAATAATACATTTCGTTTATCTTGGTGGAAATTGGTGAATCGTCATTCACCTACCTTCAAATATTTTATAGCTTGGATTACGGCATCCCTCTTCCAAGTTATAAAATAGTTTGTTGGGTCCTAGCCTTAATATATCATATTGGGTGTTATATTAAGGACTTAAATCAACTTTGCGTGAATTTCTCCCATTGTTGATGTATGGTTTAGACAACAATGATCTTCCCAAACCAAGCTTTCCTAATGAATATGACTTCCCGAGTTTGGCTCATGGAAGTCATACTTCTCTTCCTCCACCTCCTCCAATTATTCTCCCTAACCCACAAGTTCAAGGTCACTCAAGCCCTAATGGCAAGCAAGGTCTATGTGTGATCACATCTTAGAGATGAAGTCACATATTGACAAGCCGGGAGAGTTGGGTGTCAAAGTCTTGAGAAAGTTGGATGTTCAATCACTTTCTAAGTCACATAGTGAGTTCCTTTGGGACTACTATGAAACAGACTATGACATGAACCTTAATGATCATATCTATTTGCTTGGTGCTGCTGAATCAGCAATGATTTGGAACGATAGTAAAGCAAATTTGATTAGAAGATCAACTTCCCAAAAACTTTATGGACAGTGACAATGGTGACACTGGAAATCCAAAAAAAAACATTCTCTTCCCAATGGAAAGGGATTGACCATAGTCAACCCGGTTGACCAAATGGTAAAGAGAAAGGCTAAGTCTGAGATAGTCCCATTACCAAAGGGTCCATATGTTTATTTTGCCAAAGGAAGGGGCGTTGATTGCAAAGCTGCCAAATTTACCTAAGGATGTTAAAGTCAATAAGTTTGACTCTACATCAGGTAGAGCCCATTATCTAACTCTGTTAAGTTCTATTCTGAGATCCTCATTACATGATGTGACTGGGTCACATGTTGATGTTTTAAGAATCAAAGAATAGAGAGAAATCTTAAAGGAAGTATATGCTGATTCTGATCGCGAAGGTGGATTTCGATCGCATCAGAATTTTGAGCAGTTGCTTAAGAAGTTATGATATATTGCTAAGGAATAGATAACAACAATTTTCCATGTGGATTGTAAGGATAAGTTTTTCCGCAAAGTTTTAAAATAAAAGAAAATTATTTAATTTTATTTATTTGAAGTATCCTTACAATGGCATTTGTGGAAAAATTGTTGTTTATATGATTCCACTGACAGCAATATTGGAAAATGGATTTGATTCTTTCATTTGTGGTAGTGTCTAAATTTACCAAATCAGGAAAGTTCCTCATCGCCCAAGTTTCAATTGGACCGAAACTTGGAATCATGCAAGTTGAATAGTATGATGAATGAGAACTTTCAAGCATTGGAAAATCAAGACTAATTACTTGTTCACATGGATGTGTGAGTTAAGTGAAGGACTAAAGGGATCGAGTACACATTCTTGTGCACTGGTCATGTCCACCACAAAGCTCGTTAAGACTATTTGATTTACTAAAGTTTAGTAAATATGGTTATACTTACAAGTTTAAGTATAATTCTGAAACATTGGAAAAGTCTCAATGTATGACAGAACGAATGGGAAGAATCAAATTAGGCAGAAAGATAAAAGTTTCTCAAATCTGAAAAGACGGGAGAGTACTTTAGTATCATGTTTGTGATCATCTTAATGATTTAGAAATCATATCACAATGAGTCATACTTTGTTCCAAAACAATTCTTAGAGTCATACTCCAAGATTGTAACTTGAGTGATATATCTTAGAGAAAGGTTTAAAACACTTGTCAAATGTAAGAGTAAAAGTGTCCTACTCTTGTACATTTGAAATTGATAAGTTGTGATGTTTTGGATAAAACAAAGACCAACTAAGGCCAATTGTGTGAAGTGTTTGTCTTGATAAAGAATCCGCACTATCTCTTGAATATTTGGCAAGATAGTCTTATATGTCAAGAGGATAGTGGGAGTCTTAAAGATCCTAAAAAGAATTTCAAGAACTAATCAAGAATAAAACCCGAGGTTCTTCACTAGCACACGACTTGAGGTTTATAACCTATCGTGTTGACATATTTTGTGCCCATTCCAGTTAAAGTTGGCTTTGCATAGGAGTTCTGAAAGTTCTCAATTGGTTGCATAACAACTTGGAAGCAATGGCAGGCCCTGTACTGCCAGGTGGCAAGAAGTTAAGATTGCATAAGTTCAGTCCATATGAGTTTGGATTTGTCATTATCCTTGTTTTGTGACTATGGTTTTGACGATTCACATGGATAAGAACACATACACCATAAAATCTAAGGGTCATAAGGTTTCTCTCCGATTCATGAAAATGATGGTGAGGAAACACTTCCACCAAGTAGATTTGAAGCAGATGGCAAAAGGTCTAAACAATTGAGACTATGATTACGACATCCCTTTTCATAGTTCTGAAATTGTTTAGACACACATGCATGCTATCTAAGGAAAGGTGTATGATTTTGATAAAGTTTTATCAAAGCATCTCGTATCAGAAATCTGAACATTGGTAAGAAAGTCAATAAAGTATTGATTTCTAGAAGTCCAACTGATTTCTGAGTACATGTCAAAGCTAGTGGGAGCATAAGTGTTATGCTAATAATCATCATGTTAGTGGGAGCATGATAATTATTGTTAGTGTTGCAAGTTAGCAATGTTAATTATAGAAAACAAAAGTTTCAATTCGTGAGGCTGCAGGGATTGAAAAAGTTGTTTTGCTATAATTAAGGGAGAGGATATACTTCATTTCAGTTCTAAAGGCTTAGATTGAGACCTTAATCATCTTTAGTCAAGAATATATATATGAATTTCATGTTGGATTGGTTCAACTTAAGGAAATTCTATATATTGCGTTCTCAAAATTCGATTATGATTACGACATCCCTCTTCATAGTCAAATTTTGAAAACATGGCAATAAAAAATATTGTAGCAAAAGACTGGTCTAGAATCATGTCTTTATGTGAGACATCATGAATTGTGTACCATTTGCTTTGGGTACAGGATCGATTGCATGTGCTATAATATTTGTCATTTCTAAATTTTTCTAAATGCCCAGAGGCATTAAGAAGGGAAAAGGTCTAGAATTGGATATGACTAAAATGATTAAGCAATTGTCGAGGACAATCTGAGGTTTACCAAAGATTGGTTGCTCAGGGACAGTTGGAAGTATAGTGCTAATTTTGGAAGGACCATATTGACATATTCTGAAAAGAGGCATCTCTTATTCAGAAGTGATAGTCAAAATGATAATATGGAGTTGTCTCCATAGGTGGAAGTTATCTGTGTAAGATTAGAAAACTTAATGCAAGAAGCATGTCCAAAGCAATGTACTTTGAATATGAGACTTAGTTTCCATGGAGTTGATCTCCATTGGAATACCTTATAATGACTGTTGACAAGTCTTTGTGACTTTGTACATATTCATTACAGGAGGGTCAGTGCATATAAGTTTAAAATCTAAACAGATTTCGATAAATGATAGGAATTTGAAATTCTCACATTTTTCGATAAGGATTTGGGAGTGTGAAATTAGAATCATTGAAATTATGTTCAATTGGTTTATTTCACAAAGTAAGGATCATAGACAAACATAGAGTGCATACTTGGTGTATGGCAAAGCTATTGTTTAAGAAAAACATAGTGTACATGCTTGGAGCATGGGACAACTAGTGTTTTTAATTCAAGTATAAAGTTAATAAAACCGAAACAATGAATAATGAGTAATCAGTATGGTGATAAATAAAAGTGTTTATTTATATTCATAGGGTTTGATACCATATTTGATTCATTTATTCTTGTGTTTCACTTTGCATGTTTTGACTTCCAGAATAACTAAGTCGCTCTTCCTGAATGATTAAGTTATTCAAACCATCCACAGTCGGTCATATGTTGGAAGTAGATATGAATCAAGACTGTCATGGGTTGGTTTGTAGAGGTCCAAGTTGGTGGACAAAGTGGTGCTACAACACTCATGAGTGCTCATAAGTTTTGAGTATTAGATTCAACCCACGCTCATTTGAATCACTTCATGGATTTTATCACGAGTGATCATGAGACGATAATATCTTATATTCTTCAAACCTAGAGATATGAGTTGTTACTATGAGTTGGTTATACATTGATTGCACGAAAACGCATTTGGTAACTCGATGTTATAAAACGTGCCTTTGTGTATGATTCAACAAGTAGTAGAACAAGCCATATGAGTCGAAGTTTATCCATTCCTTTTACCTTCGGGATAAAAGTGATATCTATGGGCCCCTTGATGATTTAACGATGACACATGTGAGTGCTTGGCCAAGCCAGGACTGATTTGATTTGTTCAATCAGTCAGTCATCATAAATCAAAAATCGGGAAACAACAAATGGACAGAGAGAATGATTATAATCCATGTCTCAGTCCATATGATATCTAGAATGGAGGAATATATGATCCCTTATCTAATGGACAAGTCATTGACAAGGTCAGAGTTCGACAGCGGCTTTAAGAGCTACGATTGCCAGTTAGGTTTTGAAGTCATACTCAATAATAGTTTTAGACTTATCCAAGTGGGAGACTGTTGGATTAATGTCTAAGTCCATAACTATATTTGGTATGTACTTGACCCGACCCGACATGGTCCATTTGGGTTGCACTTCACCGACACAATTTATATGGATAGTCTTTTGAGAATAGTATATTTATGATTTATATTAATATATTATAAGTTCTAATATATTAATATGGAATCATATTATTTAATTAGTATTGATCAAGAATTAATTTAGAATTAATTAAGTGATCAAAAAGAACTAATTAAATATGGACTCTTATATATATGGAATGGGCCAAGTTCATTTAGCTTGGGCTAAGCTTTCATGGATGGTCCATGGAGCTTTTAACCCATGTATCCTATGTAAATGAAAGGTCATGGGTATTAGGGTTTACATGGATGTAACCCTAATCCTCCATAATATATAAAGGGGTCCTTGGCTCACAAAATTGGCACAAGTGTGTGAAAATAAGAGTGGGCCGATTTTAGTGTGCATACATATTCTCTCAAGTTCTTCCAAGGTGTTTTGGTGATTTATGATTCCATTTGAGGCTTCCACACTATTGGGGCTAAGCTCTTAAAGCTTGAAGACATCAAGCTACATCAAAAGGTATGTCATCTAACTAGAACTTTGTAGTATAGGTGCTTCATAATATGCTAGTTAGGATGAAACCTTGGAATAGTTAATATTTGCATGTATAATAGAGAAAACATAGATCCAAGGTTTATAGGGTTGCATGTACACCATAGGAGTGTTAGAATGCTCAAAACCCAACAGAACTTGCTGGCGAAGTTTGGTATGACGGGAGATTCGAAGGTGAAGGTTCCCATGGCGTTTGGCACAAAGTTAACACCATCTCTGGAAAAACCTGCTGTTGACGTAACACTCTATCATCAAATGATAGGGTCTCTTATGTATCTAACAGCTAGTAGACCAGACATTATGTTCTCTGTTTGTTATTGTGCCAGGTTTCAAGAAAATCCAAGAGAACCTCACATGGTGGCAGTAGACCAGACATTATGTTCCCTGACCTGATGATACCCAGACCTCAAGTCTATCTTGGAAAACCAAGATGCGCCCTGCAACTGATCGAGGAGATCGTCTATCCTCGGGAGTGGGTAACGGTTCTTCACCGTTAACTTATTCAACTCCCGGTAATCAATGCACATCCGGTGCGAACCGTCCTTCTTCCGGACAAAAAGAATCGGCGCTCCCCATGGAGAACTGCTAGGTCGAATGAACTGCTTGCCCAACAGTTCTTGTAGCTGCGACGACAGCTCCTGCATCTCTGGTGGTGCCAATCGGTACGGCGCCTTAGCGATAAGGGCCGCACCTGGCACCAGGTCGATCCTGAACTCGACCTGCCTCTCCGGAGGTATCCCTGGCAACTCCTCCGGAAACACATCTTCAAACTCCCTGACCACCGATACATCGGAAACCGAAATCTGATCCCTGACTCGCGTATCCACCACATACGCTAGATAACCCGCACACCCGTGCTGAATGTACTGCTGAGCCCTGGCAGCTGAACAAAACCCTGATCCCACTCTGGTGCCCTCGCCATATACAATCAGTTCTCCCCCACTTGGGGTTCGAACTACCACTCGCTGTCCCTCGCAATCAATCATAGCACCGAACCGACTGAGCCAATCCATGCCTACAATCACGCACACCTCCCCCATGGGGATCAGAATCAAATCTATCGGAAAAGACACCCCGAAAATCTCCAAGTCACACCCTCGATAAACTGAAGAAGCAGAAACCCCGTGTTCGTTGGCGATAGAGACTCGCAACGGACACTCCAGCTCGCCCCCGAGTCGAACAAAACCAAAGCAGGAAAGGAGTTCACTAGAAACGTACCTAATCACAGGCACAACAGATAAGCATACAACAGATATAGTAAATGAGATAAAGGATAGAAACATACCAGCAACCACATCCAGTGCTGCCTTGGCCTCCTCGGCCGTAAGCTGAAATGCGCGTCCTTGAGCCTTCGGAGGCTCTGCTCTACCCTGCCTCCCATCGGTAATCCTCAACGTAGCCGGCGCAGGAGCCTGTACCGGCTTGGCGGCAAGTAGAGGACAATTGGCCCTCATGTGGCCAACCTCATACCCTGAACTGGGGCGGCCTGGCGACAGTCCTTCACGTAATGCCCCTCCTTGCCACACCTGTGGCACCCACTACCAAATCGACACACACCAGAATGACCCTTGCCACACTTCCCACAAGTGCGGCTCTGCTGACCCCCGGTCCTAGTATCAGCGGTCTTAGACCGCTTTGGCGCCGACTGAGAATGTGTCGGGGCTTGTCGCTGCTCTCTTAACTGCTGCTCAAGCTCCAACTCACGCCGTCTGGCGGCCTCCTGCAACTCTAGAAGAGTATCGCATCGCTGGGTAGACACAAATTGACGGATATCCGTATTGAGCATGCTTAGATAACGGGTCATCTGAGCCTGCTCTGAAGCAAACTCCGGGCAAAACATCGCCCTATCAGTGAACATCCGGGTGATCTCCGTCACCGACTCCCCATCCTGTCTCAAACTCAGAAACTCCTGTGCCAAACGTTCCCGCTCAACCCGCGGAATGTAACGGGCGTGGAACATGTCCCTAAACTGCTCCCAAGTAACAACAACTCTCTGATCATCAGTGTACGACCCAGTCGCAAGTCTCCACCAGTCCTTGGCCCCGGACCTAAGCAGGTTCAGAGCACACCTGACCTTCTGGTCAGTAGGACACGAGCAGGTGAAGAAACACCCCTCCACATCTGAAATCCATCGCATAGCCTTGATGGGATCCTGCATCCCATCAAAAGTAGGGGGCTTCGTGTTATCGAAGTCCCTGTACTGAAAGCCCCTACCAACTCCTCCCCCTGCCGCGGATACAGCTGATGCAGCTGCTGCGGCGGCTGTCTCTGCAAGGGCTGCGTAGCGCTCATCAAAATACTCCACCATGGCGGTCTTAATCGACCCGAACATCTCCGGCAGCTGTGCCCGGAACGCAGCAGCAACCTCATCATGCAGGATCTCCCGAATCCTAGCATCCAACTCCTCTGTACTCATCTGCACCACCGGCTCAGGTACTGTTGGCCCATCCTGGCCTCTGTCTCCTGATCCTGTCCCCGAACCGGATCCAGCCACAAAGCGTCTCGTCATCACCATTCTGAAACATACCACAAGATGTCAGATAATCCACATAAATATCTGGGAGCCAACTCCCGACTAACCCTAGGGGTTGTGACTTCCTTGCTACGCGTATGGGTCCTGTGCTTTCAGTAGTATGGGCCCCTACTACCTTCCACACCTACCCATATTTGTCTCAAGTATCACCAAAACGCCCTAACTGAATACACAACATGGCGAGCGCTCAATCCTCACTCCTAGAGGAATGCTAAATATTTCATAACTGGCCTCCCGGCCTCTCACATCCCACCCATCCCTGAAACTTTCACCAACCCTGCAACACTAGTGTATGCTAGCCATACATAATGCTGGACCCTATAGACTTTCGAATATCCAACCCTACCCTAAGCTCCCAATCAAACAAGAACAGAACATAAGGTTAAATCAAACATTCTCAGGCTATAAGATCTTAATTATGTATAACCACAATTCATACACTGAGCAACTACAGTAATGATGTCAATTTCATATAGGGAAAACCCTAGGCTAGCAGGCATCATATAGTCAGGCAATTCTATCATGCAACTCCTGAAGATTCCTAGCCTCCCTCTAGCATGCTGTTCTAACATATCATATAATCAAATAACTGTATGGTATTTTGGGGTCTACTTACTGGCTCCGGCTGATCGTACACCCTGCATCCTCCTTTACTTATTTTGAAAACCATTTAAAACCATTTTGAAAATCTTTCCTTGATTTGAGACTGGATTCACACGAATGTTCCTCCAATTCACTCAAACCAAGGCTCTGATACCAACTTATAACATCCAAAAATTTCAAACAAATTTGAACTTTTAAAACATGTCAAGTTCATCAAAACATTACAACTTTGTTCTCAAAATATTATTTATCAGAGTATTCCCAGAAACATACACATAATATGAGGAGCTGTACGATCATGCCTTACCCTTGCCGCGATCCCCTGATGTACCTGAAACAATAAACTGAAACTGTAAGCCCGAAAGCTTAGTGAGTCACCCCCAAAATACCGATACACATACAGTCCACATAACCATATCAGTAATAACATATCATAACAATCTGAAACAGCATGCAATGGGTCCACAACTTTACAAGCTGGATTACCCCTGGGCCCTCAGTACGAGTCTGGAATGCCTACCGGGCCCTCAACTCGTATCTGGAATATCATCGAGCCCTCAGTACGAGTCTAGAATACCATCGGGCCCTCAGCTCATATGTGGAATGCTCCCGAGTCCTCAGTATGAGTCTGGAATGCCTACTGGGCCCTCAGCTCATATCTGGAATACTCCCGAGTTTGTTGGTTACCGCACGGAGCAGTATCACCTCAACCCATCCCACATAACATATCAACATATAACATAACTACCGAGCATACAAAAATCATATAACATCACAGGTAGTCCTACAGATCTACCTAACTGGCGTAACCACTAACATGCACACTAACTCATACTCAACATCTAACACTGCTAGGATAACATATCCAATGGGTCGGCCTTGGTGCCTTAGACCCCTTAGTATAGTGAGGATAACTCACCTTGCAACTGTCGTCTGAAACCAGAAAGCTCAACTCCCAGATCACCAACATGAACTTCACCACCTATAGTTACCATAAAACCCTTTTCCATAAATCTCCAAATTACCAGAATACCCTCAGAAGTCAACTGGTTAACCCTTGGTCCAAGTCAAAGTCCACAGTCAGAGTCAACAGTCCATGTTGACTCGACTCGTCGAGTGCAGTTCACCGACTCGTCGAGTCCTTCTTGAACTCAAGAAGTCGTGAAATCCTTGATTGGCTCGTCGAGTTCCCCTTTAACTCGCCGAGTTCATACGTGTCCAAGAATTAGGAGAAACCCTAGCCGACTCACCGAGTCTTTGAACGACTCGCCGAGTTCAAGGCAATCTTCAACGGACTCGCTGAGTTGTTCGTCCAACTCGTCGAGTTCATGGCCATCTTCAACGGGCTCGCCGAGTTGTTCATCCAACTCGCCGAGTCCTTGCAGACCTTCATCCATGCAGACGCTTTTTAAGCCATGACAAGGTTCCCGATTACAGATCCAAGCTTCTAAGGCATGTTTATCACGTAAAGTTGCAAACTTTACGCACATGCAAGGCTGTAAAGGCCCTAAATGACCAATCTAAGCTTCCAATGGAGCTTTACACCTTGGGAGAGTCTCATTCTTGCACAAGCTGGAAACTTTATGGACTAAGAAGCCCAAGGGAGCTCAGTTCTGAAGTTACAACTTCAGATCTTAGCTTGCACACAAGAATAGCTTCCAATCATACCATGAAAACCCTAGAATTTGTCCAAAGAGGGGATCTAGAATGAAATGAGGTCAGGGTAACGATTTATACCTTACAGAAGATGCCCAATAAGGTAGATTTCAGATCCCACAAGCTCCTTGCTTCTGAATACTTGCTCTCCAAGCTCCCTTCTCCACAAAATCCTCTTCCAAGCTCAAAAATACACAAATGGAACACACACACTCGATTAGGGTTTGAGAGGGACAAGAAGCAGTAAAGGAGAGGCTGGGGGAGGCCAATGATCCTTTAAATAGGGTGCAAAACCCCGAGATTTAGGGTTTCATCTGCCAGCTCCTACTCGTCGAGTCCCTTCTTGGACTCGGCGAGTAGGTCATTAAAATACGTGGACCAACCCGCTGCTACTCGACGAGTAGGGAAATCAACTCGTCGAGTAGCCCTTGAAATCAAGAACTCACACATTAAATCAATACCTGAGAATCTGGGCGTTACAGGCTCACTTAGAGGAATTAACATTATGAATTTTATGGAAGACCATTCTCTTTTCTCTTGGATTACTCGGAAACATACTCTCACTGGTACTCAACCCCGGGGGTTGGTATGGCAGCATTCTCTTTTACAGACAACATCGGGTTGTCTGGGGACATTCTCTTTACATTCTCACTACATTCTCTTTACCCTTTTATTCAAATAAACAATAACATACATGCATTAATACAAGATCTGACACAAACTTACTAAACAGTTTTCAGAAAATATAGGATTTTCTGGTGGTCTCAAAGTTATACAAATCATTTTCACAAACATGCTTATGAACTCACCATACGTGGCTAGGGTGAAAACCCTAAATTTTAGGGTTTGGACCCTATTTAAGCATCATTATAGTCCCATACCCTTGCTTAACTCCAACCTCTATCCCTATCTCGAAACCCTAAAGTGTGTGAGTGTAGTTTAAAGCTTAGAGTGTAATTTTGGTGCTCTTGGTGGTGAAGGAAGAACCTTGGAGTTTTGGTGCTTCACTCAAGACTTTGGATCCAACAACTACTCTATCTTATGAAACTTCTGGAGGTATAAAGCTCCAACCTTGATGAATATTTCATTATGATCTAATTATAGCTTAAAGTTGGCATCTTTTTGTCCCAAATCTTGATCCTTTAAGATGTTTTAGGGTGTGATAAGTCATAAAAATGTGATCTTGGACATTTGTTTCTTCCTATACATGATCTAGGTTGTGTTAATGGGTCAAGAAGATAGGGTTTTTGATGTTAAGAAATTTATTAGGCATGCAAAAACATAAAGTTGGAAACTTTATGGTTAAGAACACCTTTTAGGGGCTAGATATGGATTTTAGACGAAAGAGCTTAAGGATTAAGATCTTAATTGGTTGAGTAGGTGGCGGCCGCGTATGTTGGGCGTACGAAAGGGTACGTTGTGCATACATGGTCAGCCCCTCGATGTTGGTCAAGCGAGTAGTATGCCCCCGTGTATGTGTGGAGTACGCCCATCTTACTCACCGAGTTGACCCGATTGACTTTGACGTAGATTTTGACCAAAGTTTGACCTATGGGTATTTTTGGTATTTTGATTTCTATGCTGAGCTTTGGTCATGGTATATATAAAGGTGACTAGTATAGTTGATTTCGGAGCAGCGTTATGTTTCGTTTTCTCGTCTGTCTGAGAGGTGAGTCTTCTCACTGTATCCATGGGTCGTAGGTACCAATGTCGTCTCATTATTGTGTTACTTAGGATGATAGTTGTTATGTGACTTATATGATTTGTATGATGGGTTGAAATAAACCCCAGGGCGGGTCCTACTATCATATTTTTTGGGTTGAAATGAACCCCAAGGCGGGGCCAACTATTGTATGATTGGTTGAAAGATACCCCAGGGTGAGGCCCCAGGGCGGGGCCCATATGTGTTGATCGGGGTTGAAATACACCCTAGGGCAGGGCCCATATGTGTATATCGGGTTGGATTGAACCCCAAGGTTAAGCCCAACTGTATATTTTGGTATGTGGTACTTTGGGGAACTCACTAAGCTTTGGGCTTATAGTTTGTGGTTTGGTTTCAGGTAACTCCAGTTCGAAAGGGAAGGGCCCATCGTGATGACACAACATCCTCTCCTCATGATTTCCGCATTTTGAATAATTATACTCTGATATTTTGGATATTATATTTAGTGATGGTTTATGGAAAAAATTAATGAATGAAATTGATGGTCTTCAATGAAAAATTTTATCACTGTTTTTGGGCTGTTACAAATGGCAGTGACATTGTTGCCGCTAACGCTCCAAAAAAAAAGCGGTATAATTTCCCTTCACATGGTGTTGCAACTAAAACCCTAGTGTCACCGCTAAAGCCTCTCGTTGCCGCTAAAGGTCTGTGCAGATATACCCCTTTCCTCCATCGCTTTGTGTATTATGTTCTGCTTCCACCTGTCATCATCGACGATGATGATACCAAAATTGATCCAAGCTTCCGTAGCTTCTATCATCGACGACGACAAGGATGCCATCACCGACGATAGAAGCAGCAACACCGGCGACGGCCTGTAGCTGCCGGAAAACAACATTTTCTCCGCATTGTTTTCTATTTCTTTTCTCTCTAATGACTATCTAAGTGATTATCTACTGATTTGTGTGTTTAGTTTTGTTATTAAACTTTGTTGAACTTTCAGGTTGTCATTACCACCACCATATCTGCCATATTTTTTTGCCACAACAAAACCACCACAACACGCCCACAAAATCACCACTATTTTGATTTCGTTCCACCACAGGTTCTATTCTATTCTGATTTCATTCTACCATAGGTTCTATTAATTTCTGCAAAATAAAGTTTCGTAGCAGTTTTTATACATGTTATATTGTTTTTTGTAATTTTAATGTTAACTACAAAAAAAGAAAAATACAATTAGCGGCGATGCTTTTAGTAGCGACAAGTATGTATTAGTGGCGACTTATCTTTTGCGGCGACGATGAGCATTTGTGGCGACAGTGAATATCAGCGGCAACATATGGAGCTTTTGCAGCGAGGCAACAACGACTACCTTTTAGCGGCGACGTCTGTCGCCGCTAATCCTTGCGTTTCTTGTAGTGGAACATCCATGGTGAGGAGTTTGAAATTGCTTTGGTGATGAAAGTCGATCTCAAAAAACGTTATGCTAAGTAGTTTTAAATTTTCTAGCTACTTTTAACCAATTGAGTTTTTTTTTTAAGTTTATGATTTCTAGTTTTTTTTCTAAGTTTTTAGGATTTTTTTAAAAAGTAATGCAACGTAATGTTTTTTAATTTTGAAGTAATGAAATGTTATGTTTTTTATTAAAATTAAATGTTTTATTTAAATTAAATTGTTAAAAGAAAATGTGGTACCACTCCTAGTGTGTGGCAAAGAACCACACTTTTGTGATATAAAATGACATGACACTTATGTGGTAGTGAATGACGTATGGTAAGAGTGGCACCACTCCCTCCAACCTTACAATTGGGAGACTTTTATGGCTTGAAGAAGAAGTTTCGAGATAGGTATATCTAGATTAAGGGTGTGTATTGGTAGTGGCAGTTATGGCGGTCGATGGTTTAGGAAAATGATAAACTGTATCTGACGATGTGCTATTGTAGGTGAGTATCTCCAAGTCCAGTAAGTTCATTAATGGAGTTCGATATACGAGACCTTAGTGCTTCATGTTGGCCTTGATATAATGTCTAAACAAGGGCCTCCTTTTCTTTTTCTTTATATACAAATTGATCAAATTATAGTTTATACTAGTTAAATGACCCAAACCCTCTAGCATGATCATAAGAAGTTAATATCATCTAGTGATTACACCTACTTACTCTTTGACTAAGGGCATCCACAATTCATTGAACTCTAAGGAGTTTAATGGATTGTCACGTCAATGCCACATCAACATTTAACTTTTTATTCAACTATACTCTTTAACATCCACACTCCATTAAACCCTTCAAAGTTTAATGGATTTCTATATTTGGTATGAAATTTAATTGAAAAAGAAAAGATTAAATCCATTGAATTACTCAATGATCATGCAACTGTTCCATTCAACTCTCCTCCATGTCAGCACTCACACTCAATTAAACTTCTATTCAATCCTAGTCATCATCTATTCAACTCTTATTAAACCCCCATTGTGGATGCTCTAATAACCGTAGACAACACATACAACGATATATATATATATATATATATATATATATATATATATATATATATATATATATATATATATATATATATATATATATATATAAGTGTTCTTGAAGAAATAAAAGGCATAAACATTACAGGGATACATAGAAATGATCCAAAATAACCTCACTGCAAGATCACCTCGGCCCTGATAGAATAGATGGCAACAATGGCATTGAGTACTTCTCATATTCGTCTGTTCCTTTCTGCAGCCTTGGGTGTGAGAAGTTGTAATCCAAGTCCGACTCAACATTCATTACTCCCTCCAACACCTTAATCATTGTTGACATTGAAGGCCTTTTCGTAAAATCAGTTTGCAAACACCACGAAACAACTTTCATCATCTCCATGACTTCATTACCATGTACTTGCATATCATCACCGCAACTATCAACTATATCTAACAATGCTCCTTGTTCCCAACATCTCTGAAAGACATCCAGTAAGTGCCAACATTCTACTGGCTGAGATCTATCAAAATTCTTCCTCCCACATAAGATTTCCAAAAGAACGATCCCAAAGCTGTATACATCCACCTTTTCGGTGATAATGGAGCTCAACCATTCTGGAGCAAGATAACCAGGGGTTCCTCTCATTGTAGTTATCACTTGGCTTTGATTTCTATCAATGAGCTTAGACAACCCAAAATCAGATATTTTGGCATTGAAATCTTTGTCCAAGAGTATGTTCTGAGGTTTAATATCGAGATGGATGATTTTTTGCCGACATTCTTCATGGAGATATGCTAAACCTTTAGCAATATCAAGAATAATCTTTTTTCGACATTCCCACTTGAGTACATGCTTTCGGTCTCCATAGTAGATCCATTGGTCTAAAGATCCGTTACTCATGAAATCATAGACAAGAAGTCTCTCTGATTTCCATGCACAAAATCCTCTAAGTCGAACAAGATTCACATGGTGAATGCTGCCTATGGACTCAACCTCAGCCAAGAATGATTTCTTAACTTGCATAAGACCAACACTATGAAGACATTTCACTGCAATCCTTGATCCATCTTCTAGAGTTCCTTTGAAAACTGATCCAAATCCTCCTTCACCAAGCTTTTTACTGAAATTCTCTGTGGCAGTTTTTAGTTCTTTATACGAAAACCGAGTGGGCATTCCTGTCACTTGATCTAAATGCTCTTCTTCTATTTCACTATCCATTTTTTGCTTTTGGACTATGGACATAGTAAAACCAACCACAACAAGGAGCAACAACAAACTTCCAACTGTGAAACCAATAACTTTCTCAACCTGATTTAATCTCTTTGGTGATTTATGTCTTCTGTTCTGGACTTTTATAAAAGCTGAAGCATGGACTTGATTATTTACATCTACATCAAATTTCGTCATGGTAAAAAGATCAGAAGGTAAATCACAATACCCACTTGAAGAATTCGAACTCTGATACACAAATATAGCTGCTTTGCATGAGCAGTTTTTCATACATGCTTGTTTGCAAGTCTCCATATCCACATTCACCATGTCACCAGTATACGTGAAGTACTTGATGTTCTTGAGTTCAATGAAATGTTGATCTTTGATAGAATTACATGTGAGAGGAGTAACTTGAGAGCAACCCTTGTTTGGTTGGCTATCATCCACAGCCCTAAAATATTCTGTACTGGGAGAGCTTGATTTCGGACAGCTACATTGTATATTAGCCGAGCAAATTGAATTTCTCCCACACACCAAAGGATAAGAACACTCTCCAAAATCATAATCGATTAGTAGATCAGCCACTCTCTCGCCTCCAAAGGCTTTCAAATGCCCATCTGGCATTAGTTTTATATATTCAAGTGGGAATTCTTGAGGAATATCAATCGCATCAAGCTTAGTAGAAGAGTTGAAGAAACACACACTCCCATTTAAGAGTTCAACATAAATGCTTTCTTTATTAATTGTGTTTTTGCCATTTATCAAGTGTTGGTAGTATACTTGAGGTGGTTTTGATTCAACGTAAGCAAACAGACCTCTATCAGTGAGTTGAAGATAGTAAGAACCTTTTTGAGCAGTCCAATTGGTTGAGGAAACACTAGGTATGAGCTTCTGTCCTTGAAATAGCTTTTGCCCAGCTACCAAACAGTCTGTCGGGTGATCAAAAGATTGCCAACTGATGGAGTTATTGGCATCAAGCAGCATCAGATTTCCCTTATCAGTTAGGTTCATGAAAGAAACAGATTTCTTTGTGGTATTTGTAGTCCAAACTATGCTTCCATCAACATCCTGTAACACCAATTCTCCAGCTGCAGTGAGATTCACTGTTGCACCTTGGCTGACCGGATAGTCTCTGTTGGCTGACCAAATGACTGTCGGATTGCCTTTTGTGCCAAATATATAATCCGGAGTGTAAAATAACTTGATAACAACGACAAAGAGGTAAGATGTGCAGTTTCCATTACAGAAGAAGCCACATGCAAATCTGTCTTGATCGAGTATGACTCTGATCTTTGAGCCATCGTCTGTGAAATTGATGGAAGGCATGGAAGATTCATCGTTGGTCCAAGTTGTTGAAAGATCTGCAGTAGGAAAGGGTTGCTGAGTATCTGGTATGTTTGTGTCGTTTCCATTAGCAGTAGGAGTAGGAATAAAGCGGTGTGTAACAGCTGAGCCTGGTTTTGGCCAACTACCAAACACAATGTTGGATGAGAAAACAAGAAAGAAGGCAAAGAAAAAACAAGAGATCCATGGTGCTCTCATCACTATAACACACACACGAGCCTATGAAAATGAATAAATAATTTAAACATCTAATATAAAATGTGACGAGGTTATAAGAACTCAAGTCCAGGCAAATCATGTCAAATCATGTTAAATCATTCACCCTCATTTCCAACATGGGCACCATACATTTTATTTGGGACATCAAATATAATAATGTCGTGATGTCGTCAAAAGATATGAAGTAAGGTCTTACAATATTAATTATAAGTCGAATCTTCTTTTTTTTAGAAAAGATAACCATTTCCGGAACGTGGATTATGTAAAGAAACCTTTATTAAAGGCAATTTGGGCCATTCGTGTCTTACGTCAAAAGATTCAACTAACAACTTTCATATACTTCCTTTAATTGATCGAGTAAAATCCAACCAATAAAAAAATTCAAGATCTTAAGTGGTAAAAGTTTTGATTGTTTGGATGAAGAATAAAGATGGCAAAGATGTAAGAGCCTAAGATGTGGATTTTCCTACAATTACAAATGTGTTTAAAGACCAACAAGGACAGATCTACCCCTAAGCCATCTTCAAAGAAATTGATATATTTGTGAAGAGATTCATCGATGGTTAAAATATTTGTGTAGCGAGGCTTTTCGGACAGAGTTTTTCACCGGGCCTAGACTAAGATGTTTTAGGACCAGTTCCGACTGGCCACATGTTTTTTTTTCCTTTTGTCAAATCCATGAGAATTATATCTCAATCATACCCCAATAGTGAAAGGATCTTTGATACTCCACTTTGAAAAAGGTGTATCCAAAACCATCTTTTACTTTAAAAATGCAATTCCATTACATGTCATTTTCTAATTTTATATTGATGTTTTTTATAACCATCATTTCATAATTTTCTGTTAATAAATAAAACAATGCATTTTGTAGTTTTTTGTTTTCCAATCCTTAAAAGTTAATAATGCTTATAAATTGATTATATATATATATATATATATATATATATATATATATATATATATATATATATATATAATTTATTGATGTTAACTAAGAAAAATGGATTAACTAGACCAAACTAGACACCAACCAAGAATGTACTAGATAAGACAGCCTAGATGAGTTCTCGAGAGAGCGTTTCGTAGACCATGTGACAGGGTCGATCCCGATGTTTATACACATCTAGGTTAGGCCAATTAGTACACATGGATGGCACCATGTCAATAATTAATATAGAGAATACATAACTACAATATTTAAGAAAAAGTAAATTACATATATACATGGAGAATTTCGTATATGTCCTTGGTAAACAACAAAATATCGTAATTATCCAACTTAAAACCTAAATATCATATTTAGAATATCGCATTTGGCCCAAATACTTTTTTAAACATTTTGTAATCGGTTTTTATACTTATAATCAATATAATTAAATGAAAATAACTTTATTGACCTTGTTGACCATGAGTATCAATATCCTTTTGACATATAACATACAAACCAAATTTATCCTGATAAACAACTAACCCTTGTAACTGGATCACCGTCTTTAGTAGACGGCATATTGTACAGGGAAGGTTGTAAATACGTGACTTGCATATACGTGATAAGAAGTTGCATATACATGATCAATTATCCTTTCAAGATCATGCACTCACACATTCACAATCACATATATGCAGCAATGTCGCATTCACGAGTCACATATTCACAATCAAGCAATCAGTTTTGATTACAAATTTTGATTATAAACTTTTGATTGCAAATTCTGCAAATACATGGCCAGGTTACAAGTGTTGTTATTATGATTTGTATGTGGGTTATACTCTGATTAACATGTATGTGAGAGAAAGCTCTTGGATGGTGCTTGTATATTGTTCGATGAAATGACAAATCGAAATGAAATCTCATGGTTGTTTATCCGCGTACTACTTAGATTAGGTGTGAGTAGTAGAACCATATGCATATTGTAAATACATGTGGAACCTAAGATTGTGTCTCCAAAAGAGATTTTATGATGAGAGGGAGAATCCAACATATATAATCACTTACAACATATAAGGTTGTGTCACATCGATATGGAATAAACTAATACTTCCCCTCAAAGTCGGAGGCTTGATGAGGATAGAGAGAGATGTGATGAGTCACGGAGGTGCAGGACGTCGAATCTCATATCATGTAAATATATGTGGAGCCCAAGATTTTCTCTCCAAAAGAGCTCTTATGGAGATAAAGAAGACTCCAACATATATAGTTAGTAACTTGTAAGACCGTGTCACATCAATGTGAGATACACTAACACATATAAGATTTGTGGCTAGAAAATTATGTTCTGCTCTACGGTTGACATCAAGGATGCTTTGTTATCTTGTTGTTTTGCTGCTTTGCTGATTTGCTATATCAGATATAGTTATCACGTCCATGAAGGTGAAGGGGTATTACCTGGAAGTCAATAGTTAACTTGGGAAAGGAACATAAAAAGTCACTGTTCACTTTCAGTTATGCATGTTGTTTCAAGATGGATTACCTTAGTGGTCAGTCGTTCTAGTTTTTCGATGTTTCAGTGGCATGGGATCATGGTTGAAATAATTGGTAGATCATTCTACTCAATCACTAGTGCAAGGTCTACATAAGACTCTTAACATCATCTCAAAAAGATCAAAATTTGATTCAAATTAAGGAAGGATTCAACACCAATTATTTTAAACGTACACTGCTATTTTTCGAAGTTGAGCTAATAGATATGCCAATAAGTGTAGATATGGAAACACGACTTTTGGTGCTTTTCATTTCTGGTTATTGTATTTTTACTTTTACAAAATTTCTCTTTTGGTCCGTGTAGTTTTTAATTTTCAAGAAATTACTTACTCACACTTTTGGTCCCTATAGTTTGCAATGTTCCACACTTTATGTCCATGTTTTGATAATTTTTACAAGAAGACTAAATTACAGTTTGAGTCCTTGTGGTTTCTATAATTACTTATTATTATTTTTAATAAATATGTCATCTCTCTTAAATTATACACACAATCTTAAGGATCAATCTTTTATATTATTTAATTCATTAAAAGATATAAGATTAATAAATTATTTGCAACGCATAGACCATCACAACTAGTTGTTTTAAAATATTAGTGTTAATTTCATTGGATGTTATGAAACTTCACCATATTAGAGATAGGTGATCCCATTTCAAATACAAAAATGCTTTTGGAGAATTCATTATTGTAAAGGTCTATAAAAATCATGGAGTAGTTCATAAATAGAAGTCCCAATGTGAAGAGTGGCATTGCAAACATCATGTCTCTTCCTAGGGACAGTTCCTGGAAGGGATAATTTATTAGATTAGGTGTCTAAGCCCATAACGATAATTGATATGTACTTGATCCGATAGTAGCATGGTCCTTTTGGGTTGCCTTCACCATAGCAACAATGAATTGTGGAGAAAGAGGTTAATAAATGATTTATTAATATATTATAAGAATAATATATTAATTGAGAAATCATATTATTTAATAAGTATTAATCAGAAATTAATTTAGAATTAATTTTGGGATTAAAGGAACTGATTAAAAGAACATGAGACTGATATTCCAAATCACTGATAATTGCAATTTGGGCTGATGAACTTCTTAAGGATGGGTTGGACGAAATCTATGGGAAGCCCATCGAGATTTCGTCCAAGGAGCATTCTAGAAGGAGTTCATGAGTTGCTTAAGGGTTAAGCAACCAGATTAGGGTTTTCACCAAAACCCTAGCAGCCACAAGCATTTAAGGACCCTCAGCCTCTAGAATTCGACCATTTGATTCCCAAGAGAGAACCCTAGCCGATTTCATACTTCTTCTCCCTCATTCTTTGCTTGTGGTGTTTGTGACTCCATTAGAGGTGCAACGCTTGAGGCACTAGGCTTTAGAAGGTCAATGAATTGAAGAAGGATTACTTTTTATTACGAGATAACAAGAAAGGTAACATCTAAACCCTATTAGTTTCGATTTCTATATCATTAGAATTAGGGTTATTGCTTTGGAAATTTAGTTGCATGTACAACTTGAGAAAAACCTAGATCCAAAGCAATTAGGGTTAAATGTGCACATAGGAATGTTGTAATGCTCAAAACCCATCAATGGTATCAGAGTTTAGGGTGTTTTTCTGTTATATTTGATGCAATTATAATTGTTCAAAGCTGAATTAAAAATCGTTTTTGCTCTCTGTCTGCTGAACTCGACGAGTACAATCATGAACTCGACGAATTGGGCTGACTCGACGAGTCCATTCCCTGACTCGACGAGTTGGTTCATCTGTTGGCAGATTTTTCGGATTTCAGGCCTAAATTAGATAAGGATAATTACCTAAAATTGTTTTAACTGTTTAAAATCGAATTTTCTGATATGGTAATGGATATCATCATCTAATTAAAAGATAATGGTCAAATTTTAAGATAATGTTCAAAATTATATGATTAGTTTAATTATTTAAAATTTGATCTAGAAGTTTTGAAAAGTTTCAAAATTTTCCCTCAAGTTTTGGAATTTAAAACTTAATTAAAAGGTTTGATTTTGAAAATTTTAAATTCTAGACCCTAGTATTTTAAGAGTTTAAAATACACCCTTGTATTATTATAATATTAAAAGCTTAATTTATATATATATATATATATATATATATATATATATATATATATATATATATATGTATAAGATAAGTCGGTCTTACCGTTAGTAGGCCTCATTCACGAAGCCGATCTATAAGTGGGGTATAAGGAAACTGTCTATAAAATGACAGTTGAATGGGTGCCCACTCTCACCCACTGCTTCCTTGATTAGTGAAGGGTTGTTAGCCGAACGGATATGATAGGACATTAATTCTCTTATTAATAAGTATAATGATTAATACAAAGTAACTCAAATGTTTTCATCAATTCCCAATCTTAGTTACTTTAAGAAAAATATGAAAATGATGCTAGTCCATGAAACTACACTTTGCACCTTGCCAAGTTGTTAGTGGAGCGTGTGTGGTTAACCGGCACACTAACTTGGACTAACAAGGATGGGGAAGGGTAGCTCGAGAATTATCATAGATCAATGGAGCGTGTGTGGTTAACCGGCACATTGATTAGGTGGTAAATGACATCGAGAGTGTTAAGTTAATTTACATGGTGATTCACACCTTGTTTGTGATCCTCGGTATCCCAGTCACAAACTTGAAGGGCAATCGAAATTAAACATGTCATTGAAAAGTTCAATGAATCTCAAAAGAATATAGGAATTTCATTTAAAACTTAATTCATTTTTTAAAAATTTCGTTTCCTTGGTGAAATTGGTAAATCTTCATTTACCTACCTTTAAATAATTTACAATTGGATTACGGCATCCCTTTTTCGAATTGTGAATTATTGTGTTGAGTCCTAGCTTTAATATTTCATTTGGGTGTTATATTAAGGAATTATTGTCTAATCATAAACTTGTTCTTTTTCCTTTTCAGATGTTTGGGTCAAACAACGCTTCTAGCTGCAACTCCTCAAGCTCATTTTCCCTCATGAACATTTGTGGGAGGGCCATCTTTGATGGGTAAATTTCAACGATTGGATTCGTAATATCCGAATGGCCCTTCGAGAAGAGGAAATACGGCCTTGACAAAGAGCTCAAGGAGGTGAACGAAGAAACTGCTACTCCCGATGAATTGGCTGAGTATAGGGCCCATGAGAAGGACACGACAAAGGTTTCGTGCATCATGGTAGCCACTATAACTCCTGAGCTGCAACGGTTCTACGAGGACTTATGGCCTTTCGAGGTGCACCAAGACTCGATGGAAAGGTACCGTCAAAGTGCACGTCAAGAGAGGTACGAGATTGTTACCTCATTTATAACAACCAAAATGAGAGATGGAGAGTCCATCACGAGCCACTTGCAAAGAATGTAAAGGTATGTGGATCGTCTGCTCAAGTTGAATGTCAACTTTGATGAAGAGTTGGCTATTGATATAGTCCTACACTCTCTACCTCCTTACTATGATCAGTTCAAGATGACTTATCATATGAGCAATGAGGAAGTCACCTTGAGCAAACTTCAAGGGTTGTTTAGAACTGGTGAAAGTGGACTTAAAGGAAAAGCTGTCGAGTCCACCCCTACTGCTGCTGTTGCCCCAGTCTTGGCCATTGGACAAGGGAAAGTCCCTCCTCAAATCCTAAAAAGAAGTTCAAGGGAAAGTCCCATGATGGATATTCTTCAAGTGGATCCAAAGGTAAGACCGGTTCTGCCACTCCCTCCTCAAATCCTAAAAAGGCAACGTGCTTTTACTGCCAAGAAAAGGGGCACTTGAAACGATGCCTGATGTACTTGGAGGACATCAAGGATGGGAAGATAAAGTCCATCTTAGCAGGTATTTACACTATTCTATCTAATAACTCATCACATGCTAATTCTTGGGTCCTTTAAATAGGATGTGGTTTTCACATTTGTTCTGATTTGCAGGGGCTAAAAAGAAGTAGGGATGTGGAGCATGGGAAGATGAACCTGATAATGGGGAATAGGAAATTGTTGCCTCTCACCAAGATCGGGATTTATTCTTTAGTGCTTAGTACTGGGTTAGGGTTAGAATTGAACAATTGTTGTTACTTGTTAGAGATGATGAGGAATATTATTTCTTTCCATGGTTTGTACAGACAAGGTTTTAGATTTTCATTTAATAATGAAATTGGTTCTATAAATGCATATTATAATGGTTTATTTTCTTTAGAAGCATTGTCTTGTAATGGTGTATATGAAACTGTGATGGTTGTAGACAACTAAGGAAATAATGTGTTGCATATTGATTCGTCTATTGGTTTAGACAAGGCGTGCTTGTGGCATTGTCGTCTTGGACATGTCAACAAGAAGCACATAGCCCGAATCCAAAAGGATGGAGTATTGGAGTCATTTGACCTTAGGTCGGATGACACGTGTGAGTCTTGTTTACTTGGAAAGATGACTAAATCACCTTTCACTGGTTCTTGTGAAAGAGGTGAGGGATTGTTGGATCTCATACACACAGATGTGTGTGGGCCCTTCAGATCCACCACATGGGATGGGAACCGTTTCTATGTGAGTTTTACCAATGATTATAGCAGATATGAGTATATCAACTTATCAAGCATAAGTCAGAAACCTTTGAAAAGTTCAAAGAGTTTAAGCAAGAAGTAGAGAATCAATTGGGCAGGAAGATAAAGATGCTCAGATCCGATAGGGGTGGTGAGTATCTTAGTATTGAGTTCCACGACTATCTTAAGGAATGTGGAATTGTTTCACAATTGATGCCACCTAGGACAGCACAACTTAATGGTCTGGCTGAGAGGCGCAATCGAACCTTGTTGGACATGGTTCGTTCCATGATGAGTCGAGTTTCGTTATCTATCTCATTCTAGAGGTATACCTTAGAGACTGTCGCCCATATCCTTAATCTAGTCCCAACTAAGAAGGTTGCCAAAACACCTCACGAGATGTGGACATGGAAAGTTCCCTCATTTGCACATATCAAGGTTTGGGGTTGTGAAGCTTTCGTAAGACAAGAGACTCGCGACAAGATTGAACCTCGAAGTGAACGATGTATTTTCATCGGCTATCCACAGAAATCCTTTGGATATCTGTTCTACAAACCTAGTGAGAACGTGGTTTTTATAGCACGGAGAGGAGTCTTTCGCAAGAGAGAGCTCATATTCCAAGCGGACAGTGGGAGGAAAATTAATCTTGAAGAGCTTCAAGAGTCAAGAATTGAAGAAACCTCTAAACCTAAGGCAGAGATTCCTGTTGAACCATCTGATGAATCAATACCTCTTAGACGTTCCAGTAGAGTTAGTGTTCCACCTGTGTTGTATGGTTTCCATATAACAGCTGAAGGTGATACGTTTATCAGTGATAGAACACTGATAAATTTGGATGAACCTAACAACTACAAGGAAGCCATGGAAGGCCCGAAGTCTGTAAAGTGGAAAGAGGCGATGGATAGCGAGATTCAGTCCATGTATGACAATCAAGTTTGGAACTTGGTTGACAATGTACCAGGTCGTAAGACGGTCGGTTGCAAGTGGATCTTCAAGAAGAAGACCGACATGGATGGGAAAGTACACACGTTCAAGGCATGACTGGTTGCGAAGTGCTTTACTCAAACCCCAGGGGTTGACTATGATGAGACCTTCTCACCATTGGCTAAGATCAAGTCTATCAGGGTTATACTTGCCATTGCTGCATTTCATGATTATTAAATATGGCAGATAGATGTCAAAACCGCTTTCCTTAATGGAAAGTTGGCTGAAGATGTTTTCATGAGTCAGCCAGAGGGTTTTGTATACGCCAAGTACCCTAATAGAGTGTGCAAGCTTGAGAAATCCATTTATGGATTGAAGCAAGCTTCCCGCAGATGGAATCTTTATTTTGATGAGAAAGTCAAAGAGTTTGGTTTCTCTAGAAGCGAGGATGACTCATGTGTATATGTTAAAGCTAGTGGGGGTATAGTTAGCTTTCTAGTGTTGTATGTCGATGACATACTACTCATAGGAAACGACATCCCACCCTTGTAGGAGGTTAAATCCTAGCTTTGGAAATGTTTCGCTATGAAAGATCTAGGAGAGGCTGCTTATATTATGGGGATAAGGATATTGAGAAATAGGAGCAGAAGACTAATAGGACTTAGTCAAAGTACTTACTTGGACATGGTGTTGAAACATTTTAGCATGGAGAATTCCAAGAAAGGGGAACTACCTATCCAGAGTAATACCAAACTGAGTAAGACTTAGATTCCGAGTACCGATGCCCGAGATAGCAGAAATGAGTCGAGTGCCATATGCTTCCGTCGTTGGCTCGATCATGTATGCTATGACATGTACTCACCCTGATGTGGCTTTTTCTTTGAGCATGGTAAGCCAATATTAAGGGAACCCTGGTAGAGCTCACTGGAAAACAGTTAAGAACATTCTTAAGTGCCTGCGAAGGACTAAGTACTAGGTCCTTACACTTGGTGGGAGTGCTGACTTGAGAGTGACAGGGTATAGTGACGCCAGGTTTCAGACCGACAGAGATAATTTCCGCTCTCAGTCGAGCTGGGTATTTACCCTAAATGGAGGAGCAGTGACTTGGAAAAGTTCCAAGCAGGAGACCGTGGCTGATTCAACGTGCGAATTAGAGTACATAGCAACGAGCGAAGCGTCGAAGGAGGCAATATGGATGAAGAACTTCATTGGAGACCTTGGAGTTGTACTAGCCATAAAGGAGCCTATGGAGATTTTATATGATAACGAAGGAGCGGTCGCCTTAACCAAGGAACCAAGGGATCAAGGTAGATCCATACATATCGACAGAAAATACCACTTCATCAAACATCGGGTAGAAGAAGGACTCCTCTTGGTCAAGAGGGTATTGTCAGAAGAGAATCCCGCAGATCCCTTCACAAAGGGTCTGAGTAGGGTTAAGCATTTTCAGCATGCTAGGAGCATTGGTCCGAGGTACGATATTAGTTTTAGTGATTAGATAGACAGTTAGAAACTTGTAACAATTTAAATGTAATTGACATTGATGATTAAGTAATAAGAGTTATATTTATGAGTAAAGTTTACTATCTTTTGTCAATTGATTATATTGTGTTTCACTTTTGCATGTTTTACTTCCAGAATAATAAGATTGTTCAAATTATCCACACTCAATCATACTTTGGAAGTAAGTAATGAGGCTAGACTGTCATGAACTGGCTTGTAGATTGTCTAAGTGCTTAGACATAGCAAGGGTTTGCTGCAATGTTCATGAGTACTCCTGAAATAAGATTTGAGTATTGGATTAAACCCACGCTCATATGAATCACTTCATGGAATTTATCATGAGTGATTGTAAGACGATAATATGTATAATCTTCAAACCGAGATATATGAGTTGTTGTTAATGAGTTAGTCGTGCATTGATAATGAGTAAACGCATCTATAACTTGATGTTATAAAACGTATTGTTGTGTACGATTTGATGAATAAATAGTAAAATCATATAAGTCGAAGTTTATATGTTCCTTTTATCCTAAGAGGTTAAAAGCAATATCTTGGTCCCCTCGATGATTTTGTGTTGACTTATGTACCGGAACCAGTCGGAACTGAATTGATGTGTTTAATAAAGTTTGTCGTCAAACAAATCAAAAATCGGGAAAAAAATTGTTGGACATTGAGTATGATTTTATTCCATGCCTTTGTCTACACGATATCTTGTAAAACAGAGGATTATATGATCCCTTATCTAAAGGACACGTCATTGACTAGGTCAGAGTTCGATAACGGCTTTTGAGAGCCACAATTGCTAATCAAATTTTGAAGTTGCATTGGCAGTTATAGTTTTTAGACTTATCCAAGTTGGAGACTGTTGGATTAGGTGTCTAAGCCCATAACTATAAATGGTATGTACTTGATCCGATAGTAGCATGGTCATTTTGGGTTGCCTTCACCATAGAAACTTGATAGAATGAAATATGGAGAAAGAGGTTAATAAATGATTTATTAATATATTATAAGAATAATATATTAATTGAGAAATCATATTATTTAATTAGTATTAATCAGAAATTAATTTAGAATTAAGTTTGGGATAAAAGGAACTGATTAAAAGAACAGGGGACTGATATTGCAAATCACTGATAGTTGCAATTTGGGCTGATGGACTTCTAAAGGATGGGTTAGACGAAATCTATGGGAAGCCCATAGAGATTTCGTCCAAGGAGCATTCTAGAAGGAGTTCATGAGTTGCTTAAGGGTTAAGCAACCAGATTAGGGTTTCCACCAAAACCCTAGCAGCCACAAGTATTTAAGGACCCTTAGCCTCTAGAATTCGGCTACTTGATTCCCAAGAGAGAACCCTAGCCGATTTCATACTTCTTCTCCCTCATTCTTTGCTTGTGGTGTTTGTGACTCCATTAGAGGTGCAATGCTTGAGGCACTAGGCTTTCGAAGGTCAAGGAATTGAAGAAGGATTACTTGTTATTACAAGATAACAAGAAAGGTAACATCTAAACCCTATTAGTTATGATTTCTATATCATTAGAGTTAGGGTTATTGCTTTGGAAATTTTGTTGCATGCATAACTTGAGAAAAACCTAGATCCAAAGCAATTAGGGTTGCATGTGCACATAGGAATGTTGTAATGCTCAAAACCCATCATAATTGTTGGGGATTATTAGCATCAAATACACATCAAAAGGAAGCAGAAGCAAACAATAGATTTACCTAAGTGAACATGCATCCTAGAATCTAGATTTTATTAGTTTTAGCAACCTACTTTAAAAATCAACAAAATAAAGACCTAATAACCTTGTTTCTACTTGATTGTGATCTAGTGACTCCCAATTTGTTGTTATGGATGAAGGATAACCCAAACTAGGGTTTATATGAAAATCACTAATCCTTAGGAGAGATGTTGTGATTTCGAACAAGGAAAGAGAGAGATAGAGTATGTATGGATTTTTAGTGGGGAAAAGGCGGCTTTTGGGTTTACCCCTAGTAGTATATTTATATTATGCAAATAGAATCTTAAAAAGATTAAAAATGTAGGGTTACTCATTATATGATTCAAATCAACCATATTCTTATCTAAGGACATTCCAAAACTATACCCTATATACTCTATAGAGGCTTCTGTAATATTCTAATTAATGGCATTGATTAATTAATATTCAAGTCATTTAATTAATTAAAACTTTTAAACTAATTACCAAAATAATTTCTAATTAATTTATTTATTCCTTAGCAAATTAATAACGTATTTATCTTCATTTACTTATGTTATTTAGGTCATGAGGCCAACCCAAAAGGACATGCTATTATTAGAAATATTACCAAAACAGTTAATGACCTTGGACACTATTTCCAATAGTCTCATACTTGGATAAGTGATTAACTTTTAGGATCAAAATATTTCATTAACAATCAATATAGAGTAGTCAGCCAACGCAACTGCTAAGCTCTGATCTAAATCAAAATTCGGTCATTTAGACAAGTGATCAACTTATTCCTTTGTTTTGGATATCGCTGTGAACATGAGCAGTTGATATGGGTCAATCTTAATTTAGTCAGGGCTCGGTCAAGCACTTTAGATGTCAACACAAAATCATTGAGGGACCCACATATATCGTGTCTGAGTTACGAGAAGGAAAAAAATAAACTTTGACTACATAGTTTTTGTCTACTTTTATAATCATACATGAAAATACCCTTTATGATTACTAGTTACGGATAGCATTATAGTACACTAATGCACAACTGAATTTGCAAACAAAACCCCATATGTTTCTCTGTTTGAAGATTAAAAGATATTATCATCTTAGAATTACTTGTGACTAAATCCTTGAAGTAATCTCTAAGTGCGGGTTGTTCAATACTTAAAATCTCTATTTTCAAGTACTAACATAGTGTTAGTGTAATGTCTATGTAATGTCCAATCTCGTATGGTCCAACAAACTAACACTCATGAGAGTCTTAGATCACTCACCCACTTCCTAGAGTATGACCGACTGTGGAAGTTTGAACAAAATTAAACATTCTTGAAGTAAGGTTTAAAACATGCAAAAGTGAAGCACAATATTTGAATCTACACACCTTTGATAGAGACAAAAGCTCTTTATTAAGACTCTTCGAAATAAACATCAAAACGGTTACAATTTATATTGTTATAGTTTCTTAATAATTCAAATTAACAACTAAACTATTACATCAAATTAATATCTAGTCTCATGATAATATTCCTCACATGACCATCATGTTTCTCTCTTGATAGTGTCTTCATGAACGAATCAGCAGGATTCTCCTAAGATGATACCCTATTCACGATGATTGATATGTGCATATTTACCTATATATTTCATACACTATCTTAATACTTTTAGCTACAATTATGCTTATTATGGGACAAAAGGTACTTATTATGTTTGAAGTATGTTGTGTAGCAGTGATGACATGATTCGGATGAAACGGAAGCAAACGAGGAGTTAGAAGCAGGAAAATGCTAGCTTAGGCAAGAAAAAGACACAAAAAGGATGTTTCTGGACAGCTTGATCCGTCGTCAGTATTTTGGCCAAATCTCATGACTCGTAACTCTGATTAATGAGATAAAAAAATGTTCCGGAAACTAGACAAAATTTCGGACGACTTCGTTTTTGTGAAAAATGTGAATTCCCAGTTCTCACGACGTGAGAATAAAAAAACCGAATACTCTCATTGTGTGTCTAGGAGTCCCTGTGCGACAAGGAATCACGTCACCACGACGTGGCATCTATTCCCCACGCCATGGTAATCGAATTTTAGGCAACTATATATGTTCGAACTTTAGTCGATTTCAGAGGTTGGACGCCAGAGGGTTGTGATAATTGACAAAGAAAAAACCTTCCAGGAACCTTTGGAGGGTGGAATTTGATTAGAGAACAAGGTATAAAGAGATTGGAGCAAGGATTCACACATATTCATTTGGTTTTCCAAGTTTAATCATGTTTATCCTTGTTTTCCGTTTGTTTATGTGTTTTTTCAGCTGTGATGATGGGCTAATAACCCTTGCTTTCATTTAGATTAGATGAACTCCTAATATTATGTGTTTATTTCTTAATGAATGGATCTATGAAGTTAGTTTTTGCTTTAAATATTGTTTGATAAATTTAAGCCTAGCTTGATAAAGTTTCTATCTTTATTGTCTTGCATCAAGATTGTGTAGTTAAACTGCAGTTAATTGCATGAACTAGATTTACCTAGTTATTTATGATCATTAAATTACAGAGCTAGAGATTAGCCATATCTTAGTATAGGTGATAACTTAGTTGATTAACTATATTAGAGAGCAGTATTTCATCATAATATTTTATTTGATTACTAGACTTGACCAAAGAATAGTATTTTGTAGATTCTATCATTCACAGTCCAAATTACCATTAAAATCAATTTAATATCCTTAACTTGCATGATCATTAGGGTTAAAGTTGTTAAATTGACTTATGCTAGTTAGTATGATCATGATGACTAGTAACTTTTATTTGATAACTAACGGGATTAATATATTGTCTTGAAATCAACCATAGGAAAAAGGAGGGATTTGAAGCTAAACGAGAGTATCTTTTTATTCTTGGTTTTAAATTGTCTTTTTAGTTATTAATTAGGTATTTTAGTTTAAGTTTTTGTGAACTTGTAAAATCAGATAAGACCCACACTTTTAGTTGTTTTTCTTAGTTTAGCTTTTAGTAGTTATTTTAATAATTAAATACTGTTCCCTATGATCGACACCCTACTTACCCAAGAAATTCTATAATATGACTAGGTACATTGCCTATAAGTGCATAATTTAGCTAAGTAGTTAGGTTTATAAATTTAAAGTTAGATAGGTATATAAAGTTCACATCAATGATATATCCATCTTCTACTCTATGTCGAACATAATGATACTTTCTCAGTATGTGTCTCGAATTACCATGGTCCTTGGGTTATTTAGGCAAAGCGATTGCACTCTCATTATCACAATAGATCTCCATAGGATCTTTGATGTTTGGTACAATTCCAAGATCACTGATAAATTTCTTTAACCATGTAGCCTCCTTCGCTGCTTCACATGCCGCAATATACTCAGACTCGCATTTCGAGTCTGCCACCGTCTTCTATTTGGAACTTCTCCATGTAACAAATCCTCCATTAACAAAATGCCCAACCTCGCCGCAAACATGAGTTGATAGTTTATTTTATTTACTTATTTTTATAGTTTATTTTAGTATATTTCATTCATAAGGACTTTATGACTTGCATATTTTAAGGAGACTAGCGGAGCAAGAATGTTCGGGACTTATGGGACGCGATTGGACTTGGAGGACAACGAGGATTTTGGGCTTGATGGCTATGGAGGTGATGCATGGAGTGGGCTTGTCAATTAATTGAAGGCTTGGAAGAAATAAACTTTAAATTTGAGAGATGCGGGGGATTTTTCAAGTATGTGAAGATTGATGATCGGGCGATTACGGGAGCTACGGATCATTTAGAAAAGGCTAATTGGGCTCAAAATGAAGAAATCTTGAAGAAAAATAACCAAAAAGCTGATTGGGCTTAAGCTGGGCAAATGGGCTAAGCTGTGAAGGCCCAACAATTGAAGAAGGCCAAAACCTCGTCATCTTACACGGCCCGCGTTAGATACCCACACGGCCCGTGTGGGTTCCTGCTGGGGTATTTTCTGAATTTTACTTGAAGCTCTATATTTGGAAGGTTGGTGTGCCACTTTAGCATTATCTTGGACATCCGATTTTGGAGCACTTCCTTTGGAGTTTTGAAGACTTTTGAAGGCCAAGAACACCTCAAGAACATTATCTTTTCATCTCTTGATTCTTGTTAAATGTTGGGTACAATCTTTACTAAGTTTGTTTTCTTAACTTTAGCCATGCTTGGCTAAACAAAACTTGGTTGACTTTGGTGAATCCTTTGACTTTTTGTTGAATGTTGAAGATTCCATGAATTTGTGTTTGAATCGTTATGAGAATGTTTTGTGTTTTAACATCTTATCACTAATTGTATGTTTTTATGCATGAGTTTAAATGTGTTTGTGGTGATTAGTTGGCTAATTTCTTGATTAAGTAAAGGATCCTCAAATTAGCAGGCAACAAATGATTTTTGTGTTAGTATTGCTTCACACAATCATAACAACATTTTCTCCAGCATGGTAGTGAAAGCATTTGACTCCTCTTGGATTTTGTGACTTTTTGGTTCTTAATGCTAGTTGACTTTCACTAATAACATGCTTAACGGGAATTATGACTTTGACTAAGGAAATTGTTATGAGCTTCTCTAACCATTTTAACAACTAAGAAAAGATTAGGTAATCTCAAGCTTCTTGGATTACTATAGCCAAATTAAAGATTTAAAACAAGTGTTGCACCATTGGATTCTCATGATATGTTCATCAGAAGTCAAATTGAGGAAACCTTAAGTCAACCATCTTTCCCTTATTGATTTTACATCAAATTATTACTTTTGTTGAATGGTCAACTAAATTCTTAGTTTAATTCTAGTTTTATTTCAAGTAATTTCAAAAGACCAAAACCCCCCATTTTTATTTTTATTGTTATTTTACATGTATTTTTACAAAGAGATTTTCATTGAGTAACAAGTTAAACCAATCTTCGTGGATTCGACCCCTTTACCACTATACACTATTTTAGTGTAAAAGATTTAGGGTTATTTATTTTGTTGGCCTCGACAACCACCAAATTTTGGCGCCGTTGCCGGGGATTGGTTTATTTTTAATCAATTTGTTTCTCTATGCCCAGATCTCAACGTACAGGTGACTTGATTTACAGCCCGAAAATTGAAAAAAAAAAAAAAGCAAGGTGTTTGGCGAAGGAAAATCGAGTTGAACGTGGTCAAACTTCCTATCCTCACGAGGACCTGGAGGTTGAAACCACTTCCTCTAGTGACACGGAATCCGATTCTAGTCCTGACCCTCACCAAGAAATTCTCAAAACACCACCTCTACAACAAAATCCACCCATCATAGAACCAATTGCAATGGGGGACGGAGGAGAAGCTCCTGAAAGAACCTTGAGGCAAATGATGGAAACCGATGTTACACAAACTCCAACCGGTATCAATTACCCGATTTTGGAAGGAGGTTCGGAATTGAAGTCAAGTTTAGTCCAACACCTTCCAACTTTTCATGGATTAGAGAATGAAGAAACCCATAAGCACTTGAAGATGTTCCACATTATTTTCACTAGTATGAATCCACAAGGGTCAACCGATGACCAAATCAAGCTAAGGGCATTCCCCTTTTCATTAGCCGATAGAGCAAAGGATTGGTTATTCTATCTTCCACCGGGGACAATCAACTCATGGACCAATATGGCAAGAGCTTTTCTTGACAAATTTTATCCCGCTTCAAGACTCTTAAGTCTTATAAATGAGATTTGTGGAATCCGCGAAGGTCAAAATGAGACTTTTCATGATTATTGGGAGAGGTTCAACAACTTGTGCTATAGTTGTCCACAACATCAAATTATGGAACAACTCCTCATTCAACACTTCTATGATGGATTGTTGCCAATGGAGAGAATATTAGTTGATGCCTCGAGTGGTGGAGATATCTTTAGCAAAACTCCACAACAAACAAGACAACTCTTCAACACCATAGCCGCAAATTCACAACCCTTTGGCCCGCGCCAAGACATGAAGCGAGACACACAACATAAAGTTAAAGAAGTGGGTGCATCAAGCCTTGAGTCTCAAATCAAAGACTTAACCTCCGTTGTCCAAAATCTAGCCATGGGACAAATTCCACAAGTGATGGTTTGTGGAATATGTGCAACAATGGGACATCCTACGAACATGTGTCCCATTCTTCAAGAAAATGCGGAACACGTGAATGCCACGGGAGAATTTCAAAATTAGCACAATAAACCATCCGGTTACCAAAATGCATACAATTCAAGTTGGAAGCCAAATCCCAACATGAGCTACAACCCAAGACCATTACCTCAAAATGCATTGGTTAGACCTTCATACCCACCACAACAACCCCATTACCAACACCCGCAACCTCACTATAAACCCAACCCACACCCTCCACATCACAAAAAACCTCCTTAATCCCAACCGAGTAGCTCCGGAATGTCTCTTGAAGACATTGTCAAATCCTTAGCCACTATGTGACACCAGTCAAAGTTTGGTCAAAAATAAATTGATCAATAATCGTAATTAGGATGAACCAAGTGGTAGAGTTTGTAACAAGGTTTCCAAAAATATAAAGAACACTGAAATCCGAGTTATAACGAAGAAGTTATGACCAATCAAAAATCCGCGATAAAACCGGCAAAACATTGTTTAGTGTAAAAAGTGAATTTTCGATAAAAGGCTTTTTAGCCTTAACAATCCAAATGAAAGTTGTAGAATATGTTAAACCGAGAACGTTCATAAAAAGAACGTCAAAATATGACTTTGTATGATGAAGTTATGATTTTTCGAAGTTTCGGTTTAGCAGTAGAAAGCTAAAAATTCGAAATATAAATCGATCGATATTTAGCCGACACAAATTAAACGAGAATCGAAGGTCTCGTCAAAAGTAGCACAACGGTAGAAAGACAGACGAAAACGGACGTCAGATGAAGAAGTTATGAATTTTTAACGGATTTCCTGTCCCAGTCTCTTAAAAATAATAATATTAAAAATAAGATCAAAATCAGCCGACGAAGTCTAAATGAAAGTCGTAGAGTATAATTTTACCTACACGTGCATATAAAGAACACCAAAAACGGAACTCGTATGCGAAAGTTATGATTTTCGGAAGTTTTTGGCATGAAAATCAAGAAAATCTTGAAACCGGGCAAATTCGCATGAGTCAGCTTCGGACACGTCACCTCGCATGCGAGGCCTCCACGTGTTCGCTTCTCATTGGACTACAGCCTCGTGTGTCGTCTCCTGATTGGTCCGAAGTCGTCACCCTCTTTCCCCATTGGACCGAAGTCCGGTCCACTTAGAAGACCCCACCTGTCCGAAGCACGTGCCTCGCACCGGGTCCGAAATCTGCACCGACTTAGCCTTCGCACGTGGCCTTCGCAGGAGCTGCCACGTAGCTGCTGACTCTTCCGCGCCTTCGCCAGCTGTCACCTTCGGACCGCACCCTCGCACCCCTATATAAAGGGTGCGAGACTTCTCGGCTAAGGAGCATTTTTCACCCCAAATTTCCCCAATTTTCACATTTTCACCCCCTCGACTTTCTCACGACCCCCCAAGGTCCCGGTATCGTGTCTAAAGCCCGGAGAAAGCCCCGGAGCCCCGGAATTCTAAAGAAGTTATCCTCTCTCCTGTCGAAACTCTGCCCAATTTGAGCCGGTTTTTCATCAAACAAACTCTTTTCCGGGAAACGAAACGCTGCCCGAATCACCGCTTATCAAAGTGAGTTCATACCCCTATAATATACCTTTTTAAATGGTTTTATATGCTTTTTAGGGGGGGAATACAAGTTTAACACAATAATAAATTGTGTTAATAACTGTATGTGATAATAATCACACAAAGTGTTTCCGTATGCTTCTAAGAATTACCAAATACTTTCAAAATGACTTGAAGCCATGTTAAATCTTTAAAGTCATGTAAACTCCGTTAAATTCTTTGAAAAATGTTTTATAAGCTATTTCAAAGTATAAATGCCAAAATCATGTTTATATATGTATAAATATATAAATAAGATTTGAAGGGCTTAGGACTAATGAATTATCTTATTTCATTTTCCTTGTTTGGATGTGGAATTAAGGTTGTATTATTTGTCTGAATGTCGTTTCCTTCTTAATTATATATATATATATATATATATATATATATATATATATATATATATATATATATATATATATATATATATATATATATATTATACATATATGAGTATAAAAGGTTACTCCTTTTGGTATCATCACCTTTGTATCAGGCTGAGAAAAGGTGTTCATCCATGAGAAACTATGCTAATCAGATAGAACATATAAATTATAATAGGTATAATTTATGATTCAAAACTAAATATACAAGTATGATTCACGACTGTATACTTTCCAAGGAAATTACCAAAATACATTCAACTATACCAAGATATGTATAATACCTTTAATATACGAACAACATATTAAAGAAGTAACGATACATCATACCGGGTTTGCATTAGCAATGGTACTATACAGAGTACCAGAGTTAGCAAACACGAGGTAATAATACATCATTCCCGGTTTGCATTAGCAATGGTACTATACAGAGTACCAGAGTTAGCAAACACGAGGTAATAATACATCATTCCGGGTTTGCATTAGCAATGGTACTATACAGAGTACCAGAGTTAGCAAACACGAGGTAATAATACATCATATCGGGTTTGCATTAGCAAAGGTACTATACAGAGTACCAGAGTTAGCAAACACGAGGTAATAATACATCATACTGGGTTTGCATTAACGAAGGGTACGATACAAAGTACCAGAGTTAGCATTCACAGGGTAATAATAATACATCGTAAATCTCGTTGAAACAATAATATTGTGAGACCCTTCACGGTGTACTTATCTAAGTACGAGCTTTTAAGTCCTGAACTATTAGCCAGAATCTCTTGTAGGGAGAGCGTGAATTTGTGTATAGATCTATATGGGACTGACAATCCCGCACCTCTACTGTTCGCTACAGTTTGGCCGGCAGGCCTAGGGTGTCAAATATCATACCATTCCGACGCCTGAAGAACGTCGTCGCAGGCATATCAGTCATATTAGTATGGTTAATAGAACTCACATGGATAAAACAACGAGTGAATTACTAAGTAATATACTTCTCTTAAAACAGTAAGAAAAGATAATTACATCCCGACCAAATATACCTTCTGTAGTTTTTACTTATAGTAAAAGCTACGTATCATGAAATCAAGTATGGTAAATATACTTGTACTTCTGGTTTTCAAAATTTAAAACCACAAGGCAGTATTATGGATAATATAATATTTTCCAGGATTAATACTAAGGTTTTTACTATAAAACATATATAACTAAGGATACTTTTACAAAGGAAACGGTTTATGGGATTAAACCACTTTTACAAATGAAACGGTTTATGGGATTAAACCACTTTTACAAATGAGAACTTAGTCATTCACTTTCTGTAAACTAGTAAAACATAAAGGAACTTTAGTGGTTAATTCTATAATTCCTTAGTTATTACATCAGAGTTATACATAAGTAATATCCGATTGACAGTGAAATGTGTGACTTCCGCCTTACTTCCTGTTCCTTATTTGGTTGTGGGCTTAGGGCAGATACACCCATTTAACTGTCCATTCGATATTGTGTTATATATAATCAGTATAAACTAAGTAATTACATAGGGAAACTATTGAGGTTATCAATCTATCATCTCAGGAAATATAGGATTTTCTGGAGGAACCAGTGAACTTATTCAAAGAACTTAGGGTATACTTAACAAAACTAAAATACTTATGAACTCACCAGCTTAAATGCTGATCTACTCTTTCCAAATAACTTGTGTTCTCAGGAATCCAGTAGACAGGTACACTCCCGAAGCTTTTGAGAAGACTGTCTAGTACCGTACCGCGACTCTTGTCTTCTACTGTACCTACTTTAGTGTTTGAATATGTAATGTTTAAACACTTATGTAAAACTTATACTTATTAATGCAATGGTTGTTTGTACTTTGATTACTATATTTCATGTGTTGTGATACTTACCTAAAGTCCTCCGCCCCCGAACGTTTCCGCCGTTCTGGTTTGGGGGTGCGACAGATTGGTATCAGAGCAATGTTTATAGTGAACTCAGTATATCAGTCATAAAAGATATACAACTATAAACCCATTGGGATAAAAACACTCTGACCAAGAGTTATACTTTAAAAATATAACAATATTTTATAAAAGTATAAGTACATGCAGAGTATATATACCAGAATGAGTATCACAAGAAGAACAAAACTAAAGTATTTGGATGTTCGACATTGCAGTTAAACCTAGACAGTGACGTAATCATATCTGGGATCAATATAGCCTGATCAACTATATTCATCCGAGATATGACCAACATGTGTTTGGGGAGTGATTGTAGTGTTGCAACAGGTCTAAAACTTACCTAAGTATCAGAAGAATTCTAGAACCAAACATAAAGACTAAAATACTATGGGAGTATTTTAGGATGCTACAACAAGAAAACTAAAAACTTGTCAAGTTCTTATATCTAGAAGTCCAAGAATCAAACTCATAACTAAAATAACATGGAGGTATTTTACATACCTTTGGGGAAATGTTAAAAAGATCTTTGCTGATAAGTCTATAATTACTAAGTGGATACGTTAAGGTTATATATAGCCGAGATTTTATAGACTTAGAATATGTGATTTTCACTCTACTTCCTTTTCCTTGTTTGGATGTGGTTTTAGAGTAGGATTACTTATTCAAAGGTCTATTTGATCTGGATTATATATAATCGGTACACACCATGTGATTATAGAAGGACCAGAAAGAATCACCTTCGTAAAAAATTAAATTTTCTCATAGATTCTTTAGACATTCCCATTCTCGTATAAACCCGTTAGATAAACATAGTTACTCCAGCAATCAATTGAAGATTCAAGGAGGATCCAATAGAATTTCATTAGGAGAATCCCAAGAAAGAAACATATGAGAAGTAAATAAACTATAGAAATCATGTAGTGCCCTTACCCTATTAAGCACACCAATGAGAGATTCGCATGAACTTCCGAGATTCAAAATCTTCATTACGAAGTAATGGGGATCAGTGTCAGAATCGGAAGTAAGACAGCTCAGGAATTTAATATACCTACAGACGAGAAGGACACCCTATAAATACCAGGAGGAAACAAATCATTACCACTCAGAATAGAACAGAGAACAAAGGAAAACCACGCATGATTCATGTGAAGTGTTCGAGCACCTTTTCATCTAAGTAATAACTAGTAAATCGATTCAACCTAGTGAGTTAGTGATTTCATTACTCACATTAGGTTTTGAGCTTATCCTCTTTTCTGGTCACGGTTAATAACAACAAATCAGAACACGAAATCTTAATTGATAGTGATCACTTCTCAAATTCATAAGTCTATTTTATGTAGACACTGTTATGAATTGTTTTCAAATATTTTCGAAAATTGGGAAACGATATCCACCAAACGAAGGTAACTTAGTTCGGATGATACTCGGTTCCTAACTATATTAGAAACTTAATTCTATTCCTTACCAGGACTGCATCATAGGGATGCAGGTCGAATCATTGAGAACAATATAACAAAACGAAAGATTAATACATAGATACAAATGGTTAGAATACATCTAGAGACACGATAGTCGCTCACGAGCTCATTTTCTTATCATGTAACAGAATCATGCCTCCAAAGAAATGTAACCAACCCACCAGTGAAACACCAATCCTTCAGATAGACGCGGCTACATTTCAAGCTGCGGTCACAGCAGCTGTCATGGCACACCTTAATGCTAACAATGTAAATGTTAGTAGTAATGCTATCGGTAACCCCGATCGTGGTGATGGCCAAGTACAGCAACAAGCACCTACTTGTAAGAACACCTTGAACCTTAAGCCTAATATTCTGAAACGAAAGTTCGAGAACACGAAAGGGAGTTGTTCAACTCAAGAACATAACAGAGGGCAACGAACTGGGGCAGTCAATACCCCCATCAACCCTGGTATTCTAGCACCAACCAAGTCGTACTTAGGAAACCTCCCACACTGCAGCAAGTGCAACTACCATCATCATGGAGTTTGCCGAGAGTTGCATTGCAATAGATGCAACATGAAGGGGCATATCGCCCGCATTTGTAGAACTCCGGTCGAGTTCATCACTTCAACTACCGATGTTGGAACCATTCCCATATGTCACCTTTGTGGTGAAATAGGACATTACAAGAGAGACTGTCCAACAGAGAAGAACGACGGGGGAGCAGGAGGATTTTGATCCCAATACATGGGAAAGCATCAAAGAACCCTGCTATATTTTGGTACGCTTCGAAACCCCGATAATTATCTATAATTATGATTACTCTCTCGTTCAAATTAAATCACAACAATAATATAAAATTTGAAACCCTAACAGGTAAGCTATGATGACTTAGTGTATACATAAGGGTCATTTATAATTAAGATTTGTAGACTTAGAGTGAGTAATCCCGCCTCATTTCCTGTTCCTTGTTTGGTTGTGGATTTAGGGCAGACTTGCTCAGTCAAAGGTCTTACCAATCTTAATTATACATGACTTGTATACACCAAGCGATTATAGAGAGACCTAGTAAGGATCGTTTCATGAAAGTTCATAATTTTAAATTATTAGAACCCTCGTATTGGTAGTACCCGCCAATTTCAAATCAAAAAGGGGTTCGTAGTGATAATAACAGAATAAAACCAGAAGCGCTGAAAACTTAGGTACATAGGATATCATTCTAGTAATCATTCGTCCCATAACGACTTAATATCTATTTCGTCGAGAAAATTTCGACATTCTCATTCGACATGGTTTGGCCTGGCCCTTACCATGTGAAAATTCTTATGTTGTATAAGAGAACTCTTCCTTAATCAGCCGTAAGATGAAATTCTTCCAATCCATAACGCAAAACCCTTAGGTTGTCTCTCATTTCAAAACTTTGAAGTACCCATGCGAAGAGAACCATGCCATTCTAGCCTACTCAGTAGACAGGAAACTTCAAACGAAAAGCACCAAAGTAGTCTTAGAAGTCAGTGACTACCGAAGTACCTCAATAGATCTCGTAGGAAAATCATTGTACCGCAGGCTAAGTTCAAGATAAGAGACTAAGAACTCATTAAGTTAATCTATCGCTGCTAAGTGTATACACGAGAGTGGTATATAAGTTAGACTTAACAAGATTAAGGATGTGTGATTCTGCCCTATCTCCTGTTCCTTGTTTGGTTGTGGACCTGGGGCAGAGTCACCCATCCGAACGTTTTGTGAAATCTAAAATATATACAACTTGTATACACGAGGTAATGGTGGATGAGCCAAGTATGAGTCTGATCATGAACTTCGGAGCAAAAGCCTGCATCATGTATTCTACCAGGTGGAATTCAAAATGAGACCACGACAATGGGTCGAGCTACTAAATGACTACGAATTCGAAATACGTTATCATCTCGACAAAGCCAATATAGTAGCTAACACCCTAAGTCGGAAAGAGTACCCAGGTCATAGTTCCAATCATTGACTATGATAAACCCTTTCAAATCTGTCCACACAAAGTAAGGAGGCTCAACAGGAAGCCTTGAAACCTGAAAATGTGGCAAGTAGAGAAGATAACTAGAACGTGTGAGTGCACGGTATGCCAATATCTGTTATCTCCACTGAGATAATAGAATCGTCTCCCAGTTCAGGCAGTCACTCAAAAATCTCTAGGAACCAGAGTAGTCATGATTCTATGGGATCGACTATGGTAAAGTATGGGATACCCATTTACCAATTAGTCGAGACCTTTATCACGCTAGCATTCAAGTTGCTCCATTCGAAACCTTCTGCGGTCATAAGTGCAGATCGTATCTGCACTGGACTAAATTAGGTAATATGCAACTAGCTAGAGATCCAATTTCCACACAGCACCCTCGCTGATCTGGAAGTCATCCGAGAAACTACCAAAAATAAAATACGATTTAGGAAGCGACATAAAGCTTCCAGAGTTAATCATAGAAGCTACGGCTTCGATAAAAGAAAAACCTTGGAATTCCAGGATTGATGACTTTTTCATAGGAAGGTCTCACCTCGGAAGGACAAGATACGCTTGAAAAATCGTAGAATACAAAAATTCAAGGTACATAGGACCATTTGAGATTCTTACCAGAATCGGTCTTGTACTTATAAACTTAAACTACCACCAAAAACTTAATAACATTCATCCCATCTTTCACATATCTAATCTAAAGAGGTGTCTATCCGATAAAACACTTGTTATTTCACTCAATGAAATCAAGTTAAATAAAAGTCTACACTATGTAGAAGAACCAATAAAAACCATGGATAAGGAAATCTAAAGAACCACGCTAAATCTCATCCCGTTAGTGAAGGTTCGCTGGATTACAAACCGGGGACCTGAATTCACTTGGGAAAGGAAAGATTAGACCTAGTCCATGAGTATCACTTTAGACTTAATTTCGGGACGAAATTCCCTCTAACGAGGGGATAATGTGACACCAGTCAAAGTTTGGTAAAAAAATAAATTGATCAATAATCGTAATTGGGATGAACCAAGTGGTAGAGTTTGTAACAAGGTTTCCAAAAATATAAAGAACACTGAAATCCGAGTTATAACGAAGAAGTTATGACCAATCGAAAATCCGCGATAAAACCGGCAAAACACTGTTCAGTGTAAAAAGTGAATTTTCAATAAAAGGCTTTTTAGCCTTAACAATCCAAATGAAAGTTGTAGAATATGTTAAACCGAGAGCGTTCATAAAAAGAACGTCAAAATCTGACTTTGTGTGAGGAAGTTATGATTTTTCGAAGTTTCGGTTTAGCAGTAGACAACTAAAAATTCGAAATATAAATCGATCGATATTTAGCCGACGCAACTTAAACGAGAATCGAATATCTCATCAAAAGTAGCACAACGGTAAAAAGACAGACGAAAACGGACGTCGGATGAAGAAGTTATGAATTTTTAACGGATTTCCTGTCCCAGTCTGTTAAAAATAATAATATTAAAAATAAGTCAAAATCAGCCGACGAAGTCTAAACGAAAGTCATAGAGTATAATTTTACCTACGCGTGCATATAAAGAACGCCAAAAACGGAGGTCGTATGCGAAAGTTATGATTTTCGCAAGTTTTTGGCACGAAAATCAAGAAAATCTTGAAAACCGGGCAAATTCGCATGAGTCAGCTTCGGACACGTCACCTCGCATGCGAGGCCTCCACGTGTTCGCTTCTCATTGGACCGCAGCCTCGCGTGTCGTCTCCTGATTGGTCCGAAGTCGTCACCCTCTTTCCCCATTGGACCGAAGTCCGGTCCACTTAGAAGACCCCACCTGTCTGAAGCACGTGCCTCGCACCGGGTCCGAAATCTGCACCGACTTAGCCTTCGCACGTGGCCTTCGCAGGAGCTGCCACGTAGCTGCTGACTCTTCCGCGCCTTCGCCAGCTGTCACCTTCGGACCGCACCCTCGCACCCCTATATAAAGGGTACGAGACTTCTCGGCTAAGGAGCATTTTTCACCCCATATTTCCCCAATTTTCACATTTTCACCCCCCTCAACTTTCTCACGACCCCCCAAGGCCCCGGTATCGTGTCTAAAGCCCGAAGCAAGCCCCGGAGCCCCGAAATTCTCTAGAAGTTATCCTCTCTCCTGTCGAAACTCTGCCCAAGTTTAACACAATAATAAATTGTGTTAATAACTATATGTGATAATAATCACACAAAGTGTTTCCGTATGCTTTTAAGAATTACCAAATACTTTCAAAATGACTTGAAGCCATGTTAAATCTTTAAAGTCATGTAAACTCCGTTAAATTCTTTGAAAAATGTTTTATAAGCTATTTCAAAGTATAAATGCCAAAATCATGTTTATATATGTATAAATATATAAATAAGATTTGAAGGGCTTAGGACTAATGAATTATCTTATTTCCTTTTCCTTGTTTGGATGTGGAATTAAGGTTGTATTATTCGTCCGAAGGTCATTTCCTTCTTAATTATATATATATTATACATATATGAGTATAAAAGGTTACTCCTTTTGGTATCATCACCTTTGTATCAGGATGAGCAAAGGTGTTCATCCATGAGAAACTATGCTAATCAGATAGAACATATAAATTATAATAGGTATAATTTATGATTCAAAACTAAATATACAAGTATGATTCACGACTGTATACTTTCCAAGGAAATTACCAAAATACATTCAACTATACCAAGATATGTATAATACCTTTAATATACGAACAACATATTAAAGAAGTAACGATACATCATACCGGGTTTGCATTAGCAATGGTACTATACAGAGTACCAGAGTTAGCAAACACGAGGTAATAATACATCATTCCCGGTTTGCATTAGCAATGGTACTATACAGAGTACCAGAGTTAGCAAACACGAGGTAATAATACATCATTCCGGGTTTGCATTAGCAATGGTACTATACAGAGTACCAGAGTTAGCAAACACGAGGTAATAATACATCATATCGGGTTTGCATTAGCAAAGGTACTATACAGAGTACCAGAGTTAGCAAACACGAGGTAATAATACATCATACCGGGTTTGCATTAACGAAGGGTACGATACAAAGTACCAGAGTTAGCATTCACAGGGTAATAATAATACATCGTAAATCTCGTTGAAACAATAATATTGTGAGACCCTTCACGGTGTACTTATCTAAGTACGACCTTTTAAGTCCTGAACTATTAGCCAGAATCTCTTGTAGGGAGAGCGTGAATTTATTTATAGATCTATATGGGACTGACAATCCCGCACCTCTACTGTTCGCTACAGTTTGGCCGGCAGGCCTAGGGTGTCAAATATCATACCATTCTGACGCCTGAAGAACGTCGCCGCAGGCATATCAGTCATATTAGTATGGTTAATAGAACTCACATGGATAAAACAACGAGTGAATTACTAAGTAATATACTTCTCTTAAAACAGTAAGAAAAGATAATTACATCCCGACCAAATATACCTTCTGTAGTTTTTAGTAACAGTAAAAGCTACGTATCATGAAATCAAGTATGGTAAATATACTTGTACTTCTGGTTTTGAACATTTAAAACCACAAGGCAGTATTATGGATAATATAATATTTTCCAGGATTAATACTAAGGTTTTTACTATAGAACAGATATAAGTAAGGATACTTTTACAAAGGAAACGGTTTATGGGATTAAACCACTTTTACAAATGAAACAGTTTATGGGATTAAACCACTTTTACAAATGAAACGGTTTATGGGATTAAACCACTTTTACAAATGAGAACTTAGTCATTCACTTTGTCACACCCCCAAACCAAGGATGGCGGAAACGTTCAGGGGTGGAGGACTTCATGTATAGTATCACAACAACGAGTATAATAGTGCGCATCGTAAATACAACCATCATAAATATAATTGAAAAAGTTATACCATAGTATGAGTTTACATGTTTCAAAATCAATTACATTATGATGACAAAAATGTATAATTTGACGTCTGGCGACCCATCCTCAAAAGCAGTTGATTACCTGTTTCACGGGTTTCCTAAGAATACAAGTAGTTTTGAAAGAGTGTCAACAATTAAGTTGGTGAGTTCATAAGCTTTTGGGTGAAATGTTGGAAAAACCTTTATTTGTAAAATGGAATGTGTACACAAGAAAAATCTAATATTTTCCTTATCAAATATTATGTAGTCTTAAATCCCAAGACCGAATGCATGAGTGTGTGTTCGTAACATAAACGAAGAATACAGTTTTAAATAGATAAAACCCCTTTCTGTTTTCCTTTTTAAAGTAGTATCTCCCGTAAAATTTAGGTGATATTAACTCCATATGTGAGTCGCTATAACCATACTACAACCGGATGACCTGTTACAACGTTTTTCAGATGTTAAAATTTGTTATGACTTTTGTCACCCGTAGACCTGCAGGTCCCGCTGTAGCTAGCAGCAAGGTGTGGGGTATCAATCCCAATATAGATCTATACACAATTATCACGCTCTCCCTACAAGAGACTCTGGTTATAACTTGCAAGAATTTTAACCCGTACTCTAAGAGTACATTTGGAGAATTGTCTCACAACTTATGTTAACGAGTTTACGTGTAGCATGCTTAGAATACATAACTATGCTTCTTATGTTTTATCTTGTATGTTTGTAATGTGAAAGGACTCTTACAATTTAGGAAGTAAATTTCTGTTATTTAACCATAACATAACAGAAAACATGTGTAAATTATAAAGTCATCAAAGACAAACACTTTGCTCAACATGTTACAAAGTGTTATGAAAATTGTAAGCTGTGAACTAGTTTTTAACCTTTCTGTACTGCTTTAGAAAAATCATAGAAAAATCATACGAAGTCGAAAACTAAATCCGTAAACTTTGAGAGTTTAGAAAATGTGTCTAGTTTATCCATAATTATTAGTATGATTTTTAGAAGTGTCTAACTTATGTGAAAATGTTCATATTCACAGACTGGTCCGAATTCATTTCGGAAATGATAGGCAGTTTTATAAAATTCACCATAAATGGTAGAAAAATCGTATGGAGGTGTGCAAGTACTCATTAGAAAGGTATAAACCTGAAATACTTGCATATGAAACAGTTTTGAAATATATTAAGTTTAAGTTGGTCAAAACACTCCGTGAATAGGACTCAACGTTTCTGTGAAAAGCTGAAGTATGAGTTTGAGTTATATTAAGGTGTGTTAACTTGTATTCCCCCCCCCCCCCCCCCCTCCTCCCCTAAAACTTGAAGAAAACATGAAAATGTAGGGGTATGAACTCACCTTGAGTGATTTCCTTAGATGTATGCTGAAGAGAAAGGGTTTCTAAGCCAAGAACACTTGGTAGAAGCTTGGAGAGTTGAAGATCTAAGAACAATTATGGTGACATTGGTTATGAGAGATTCATAAGTTGAGTGAAGGAGTGAAGAATGTTCAATGTAGGATGAGAATACTTACTGAATGAGGGTGAGAAGTTCAAAGGCAGCCTTGGAGTCTCGAGTTCTTAAAGAGGGAAATGAGAGAGAAATGTTTGTTTCTTGGTGAGAGTGTGAGTAAAGTGGAAGGAGAGATGGGAGTTTCCAACTTTTGATCAAGTTACCAGCTGGAGGAGAGATGTGAGAGGACAAATAGTTGACTAGGTAGGGGTGAATAGTGACTGCGGGTTGTCCTAAGTGGGTATGGGGGATAGCTTGTGTCACACTCTATGAGAAGTCAACACTCTAACACAATATCTTACCCAATAGATATTGTCCTTGGTTTACGATCATTTCCCAAAATATGGTTTAAAATATGATAATATAGGGTCTTATATATAAAAATATAAGTTTGGAGTGTTTAAAATTATAAAAATAAAAGTCTGAGGAAATTTCCGGAGCAAAAATGCTTAAAAACACTAAAAAGTCCGAAATTGGTAAAAATCCGGAGTGAAGGGGTGAAATCCGGAGTCACAACAGAATTTCCGGAGCTCCTTTAAGCATTCCGGAGCTAATACCAAATTTACGGAGGATAGGATTAGGCTGCGAGGGTCCGAAGCGGGTAAACAGGGAATTCCGGAGGCGCTGGGCGAGGTCCGAAGCTTTCTTCTCGGATCCGAGGTCAGGAGCGAAATTCGTCCGGTTCAGCTTGGAAGTCCGATCCGCCCCACATGTTCCGGAGTCAGAAGGAGGTTCCGAAGCAGGAGGATAGTCCGGACTAAGGGGGTTCCGGACCAAGGGGTTCCAGACTAAGAGGGTTCCGGACCAAGAGGGTTCCAAGAGGGTTCCGGACTAAGAGGGTTCCAGATCAAGAGGGTCCTTTTGGGCTGTTTTCGACTGAGGAAGGTACATAGAGAGATTTGGGAGAGATTTCACATACTTGGAGAGATTTGGGAGAGATTTCACATACTTGGAGAGATTTCTCATAATTAGAGAGATTTGGGAGAGATTTCACATACTTGGAGAGATTTGGGAGAGATTTCACATACTTGCAGAGATTTCTCATACTTAGAGAGATTTGGGAGATATTTCACATACTTGGAGAGATTTGGGAGAGATTTCACATACTTGGAGAGATTTGGGAGAGATTTCACATACTTGGAGAGATTTGGGAGAGAGTTCACATACTTGGAGAGATTTCTCATACTTAGAGAGATTTGGGAGAGATTTCACATACTTGGAGAGATTTGGGAGAGATTTCACATACTTGGAGAGATTTCTCATACTTAGAGAGATTTGGGAGAGATTTCACATACTTGGAGAGATTTGGGAGAGATTTCACATACTTGGAGAGATTTGGGAGAGATTTCGGTACAATGGGATATATTGAGAGAGACTTTGTCGGGGGCCTTTATTAATGTTTTTCTTCACAGATCAAAGGTCGTAGGCTTAGTTACAACCCATTTTGAGTGTTATACGCCCCCGAAGGGTACGTAATAGTGTTTTATAGAGTTGTTACTTCCCTCAAACTGATTAGGGTTTAGGATTTTGAACATTTGAAACTTTCAAGTGTTACTTTGCATTAAAATTTAGAGTTACACATTAGTAAACATAAGGTAATCCCTAACATATTTGAACTAGTTGAGTTGACCAGATTGACTTGTTGTCTTTCTTGACTTTGACTTGACCAGAAAGTGACGGTTGTCACATCATCCCCCCGTTAGAAGGAATTTTGTCCCGAAATTAGCGTTTTGACTGGGACTTCAAGAGTTGGGGAAAAGATGCGGGTATTTTTGTTTCATCTGATCTTCGCGTTCCCAGGTGAACTCGGGTCCTCGTTTAGCGTTCCAACGGACCTTCACTATAGGAATACGACTTTGTTTCGTTCTCTTGATCTCTCGATACATGATTTCTACCGGTTCTTCTACGAAGTGGAGACCCTCGTTGACCTCGATTTTTTCGAGAGGGATCACAAGAGTCTCGTCAGACAGACACTTCTTTAAGTTTGACACGTGGAAAGTCGGGTGCACGTTGTTAAGTTCTTGAGGTAGCCGAAGTCTATATGCCACTGGGCCAATCCTGGCAAGGATTTCGAATGGCCCAATGTACCTTGGATTTAGTTTACCACGTTTACCAAAACGTATCGTCCCTTTCCATGGTGAGACCTTCAGTAGCACCCGATCCCTAACCTGGAATTCCAAGGGTTTGCGTCGCTTATCGGCGTAGCTCTTTTGTCAATCTCGAGATGCTTTCAGTCTTTCTCGAATTTGAACAATCTTTTCCGTAGTTTCCCTTATGATTTCAGGGCCCGTGAGGGTGCTGTTAGGGACTTGCCCTTTTTCTAACTGTGTGTCTCCCACTTCAGCCCAGCACAGTGGTGATCTGCACTTGCGGCCATAAAGAGCTTCAAATGGCGCGACCTTGATGCTAGTATGATAGTTGTTGTTGTACGAGAATTCAACAAGCGGTAAGTGGGTATCCCATGCTTTACCGAAGTCAATAACACAAGCTCTTAGCATATCTTCCAAGGTTTGAATAGTTCTTTCGCTCTGCCCGTCGGTTTGTGGATGGTAGGCCGTACTCATGTCTAGCCGGATCCCTAGAGCTTTCTGTAAGGACTGCCAGAACCGTGAAGTGAATCTACTATCTCTGTCAGAGATAATGGATATCGGCACACCATGTAGTCGTACAATCTCTTTGATGTATGTCCTAGTCAACTTTTCCATCTTGTCGGTCTCCTTTATTGGCAGGAAGTGCGCGGATTCGGTCAATCTATCGACGATTACCCAAATGGTATCAAGACCACTTGTCGTCTTAGGCAGTTTGGTTATGAAATCCATGATTATTCGTTCCCACTTCCATTCGGGTATTTCAGGTTGCTGTAGTAGACCCGAAGGCTTTTGGTACTCTACCTTAACTTTGGCGCAAGTTAGACACTTGCTCACGTAGGTAGCGATTTCGGCTTTCATGTTCGGCCACCAGTAGAGTTTCTTCAGGTCCAGGTACATCTTGTCCGAACCGGATGTACGGAGTATCGAGTTTTGTGTGCTTCGTTCAGAACAACATCCCTGAAGCCGCCGAATTTCGGTGTCCAAATTCGGTTTATGAGATAATGAGCTCCGTCGCCCTTGACTTCTAGATTCTTATCCATTCCTCTTAAAGCCTCACCTGCCACATTCTCAGGCTTCAAAGCTTCCACTTGAGCCTCTTTGATTTGCATGGGCAGGTGCGAATGGATTGTCATGGTTAATGACTTTACTCGGCGACCCGAGTATTCTTTTCGACTTAAGGCGTCAGCTACCACGTTGGCCTTACCTGGTTGATAACGAATCTCACACTCGTAATCATTCAGTAATTCTACCCATCGTCTCTGCTTCATGTTGAGCTCTTTTTTATTGAGGATGTGCTGAAGGCTTTTGTGATCGGTAAAGATAGTGCACTTTGTTCCGTAAAGGTAGTGCCTCCAAATTTTTAGGGCGAATACTACTGCTCCCAATTCGAGTTCATGCGTGGCGTAATTGACCTCGTGTGTTTTTAATTGCCTTGATGCGTAGGCAATGACCTTTCCTCGTTGCATCAACACACATCCAAGGCCCTGGTTTGATGTGTCGCAGTAGACCACAAAGTCTTCGGTTCCCTCGGGCAGGGATAAAATCGGGGCGCTACATAGGGCCTGTTTTAAGGTTTGGAAGGCGGTTTCTTGTTTCTCTCCCCAGCTGAAAGTTACACTCTTTTGGGTTAGGGTGGTAAGTGGTTTGGCAATCTTGGAGAAATTTTGGATGAACCTTCGGTAGTAGCCAGCGAGGCCTAAGAATTGGCGGATTTCTGTGGGCGTCCTTGGTACTGACCAATTCTCGATTGCCTTGATTTTGGAGGGATCCACGTGTATCCCTTTCTCGCTAACCACATGACCGAGGAAGTCCACTTCTCGAATCAAAAATTCACACTTTAAAAATTTTGCATATAATTTCTCTGCCCTTAGTGTCTCCAATACCTGTCGTAGATGTTGTCGATGCTCTTCCTTACTCCTTGAATAGACTAGGATGTTGTCTATAAAGACAATCACGAACTTGTCTAGGTAAGGCCGACACACCCGGTTCATTAGATCCATGAACACTACGAGTGCGTTTGTTAACCCAAAGGGCATTACTACAAATTAGTAGTGACCGTACCGAGTTCTGAACGCCGTTTTGGGAACATCCTCCTCCTGAACACGTAGTTGATGGTATCCCGATCTCAGATCGATCTTTGAGAAGTAAGATGATCAAATAGGTCGTCGATTCAAGGTAAAGGGTATCGGTTTTTGACGGTAAGCTTATTTAGCTCGCGGTAGTCGATGCACATGCGAAACGATCCATCCTTCTTTTTCACAAAGAGAACTGGTGCTTCCCAAGGCGAGAAGCTGGGTCTAATGAACCCCTTGCTCAGCAGTACGTTTAGTTGGCTGGATAGTTCCTGCATCTCGGCTGGCGCTAGACGGTAGGGCGCTTTGGCTACTGGGGTAGCTCCGGGGATCAGGTCGATTCGGAATTCGACTTGTCGTGCGGGAGGGACTTCGAGAAGGTCTTCCGGGAATACGTCAGAGAAATTACAGACCTCCGGAATGTCCTTGATGTTTTCCACCTCTTGTTTCCTATCCACAACGTGGGCTAAGAAGGCGTGGTATTCCTTGCGGAGATACTTTTGGGCTTTGACGCAAGAGATGATTTGTAGATTTGCACTGGGTTTGTCACCGTAGATGATAAGAGTTTTGCCGCTCGGCAGATTAAGGCGTACAGCCCTTTCGTAACACAGAATGTCAGCACGATTTGAACTTAACCAATCCATGCCAATAATGACGTCAAAACTTTTTATTGAGACTGGAAATAGATCGATTTTGGATGAGTAGTTGTCTAGAGTGAGGGTACACCCTGAGTATATGTCATTAGTGCTTTCTGTTTTTCCATTAGCCATTTCTACCACGTATGTATCTTTTAGTGATTGAGGATTTTGTTTTAATAATTGTTTGAATTTGTGGCTAACGAAACTCCTTTCCGCTCCACTATCGAATAATATGTATGCATATGAGTTATTGAGGAGAAATGTACCGGTAACCACCGCGGGATCTTCCTTTGCTTCTCCTTGTCCTATGGCCAAAATCCTTCCGACACCGCCGGTGTTTGCATTTCTAGCCTTTGGGCAATCCCTCTTGTAGTGCCCAGTCTCCCCGCAACCGTAACAGGCTCGGCTTGCTCCGGCGTTGGTGGCTGGTTTGGCTTGTTGGGCAGACGCCCTGCAGAAACGGGCGATATGCCCCTTTTTGTTACAGCTTTTGCAGTGCATTTCTCGACAGGGACCGTTGTGGTGAAAGTTGCATTTGTTGCACTTGGGAAGGGTTCCAGCATATTGTCTCAGTGGTGCTGGAGTGGAAGGAGTAGTGGCAGCATGGATGGCAACAGTTTGCTGCTGCTTTGTGGGGCCCTGCGCCGGTTGCTTCTTTTTATTATCCCAGAATTTCCTCTTGTTGTTTCCTCGTCGCTCTTGATCGGAGGTGGTTTCTGGCCCGATGATCAATGAGTTGTTGTGCCAACTCCTTGGCACTCTCGAAAGTAGTTGGTCGTGAGGCCAACACACTATCTTGAATCTCAGAAGATAATCCCCAGAGATATCGCTCCACCTTCTTGCTTTCCGGAATGACCATCGTCGGGCAGAGGAGTGCTAGATCCTTGAATCGGGTGGTGTAAGCTGTGAGGTCAGAGCTCGTCATCTTGAGACTCCAAATTTCCTGTTCTAATTTCTGCACTTCACCCCTTGGGCAATACTCCTTCAGCATCATGGTTTTCAAATCTTCCCAGCTTATTGAATTCGCCACGGTGAGAGTTAGGGATTTTACGTGGCCATTCCACCAAGTAAGGGCCCTGCCGGTGAAAGTGCGAGCTGCGAATTTGACTTTGTTTGCCTCGGGGCACGCACAGATTTCGAAGACAGATTCGGTCCTCTCGAACCACTGCATCAAATCGATGACTCCCTCGCTTCCATTGAATAAATCGGGTTTGCCATTAGTAAAGTCCTTGAAGGAACACTCTCTCGAACGCCCTTGGCAATCTCCTTGAGTGGAGTTATTAGTACCGCTCCCGGTCCTTCTGGCATCGTCGGTGCTGATTTGGGACATAGCAGCTGCCACCGCAGCCGTGACTGCGGCTTGGAACATTACAGGGTCATACTGGGGAGGCGGCGGTGGTGGATTTGTTTGCGTTTCGCCGGTGCGTCTAGCAGATCTACGAGGCAGCATTTTTCTGTTATAGAATTTCAAAGACGAAATGAGTATAAGTCTTTTAGAAATGGTTATTAGTCGGGAGACGCAAAACTAGGTTATTAGTTTTCCCGATTTTTCGAATGTTGCAAACAATTCATAGCAGAAGTCTATATAAATAAACTTATGAATTTAGTAGTAACGATTCAAATGAAATCTTGTAATCTTTGTTCCATGCCTGGCCCACTCATAAGACCACCTAATGTATACTAGTTGTGTATAACTAAGATCCAACAGACCTTCGAACTTAATGAGTCTGCCCTGGGCCCACAACCAAATAAGGAACAGGATCCAAGGGGGGCTTGCCATTTCTAAGTCGATCGCCTCTTGATTACACATAACCTCGGGGTATATATTAAATAATCTCAGAGTTACCATAAGCAAATCGTTTGTTAATGCCATGTTATGCAATTTGAGATGAAATCCCAATAAAATAAAACGCATGCCAATTTTCATTGATATAATTTAGTACATGATTTTAGGAAAATTTGACCTTATAGAAGGTCTACATTATATCAACGTAACAAAGAATTTTGACAGCACATAGACCCTTTGACTAGTGTAATCACTTAGACGCAGGGTCAAACCTACTTACAGGAAAGAGTAGTCCCAACACATACTCGTAAACCTAGTTTATAACAAAATGTGAGTAGTGCAAGCACTACTCGCGGCGGGTGGTATCAGCTGGTCCATCGTGGCCTTGAGACGAGGTCGAGGCTCCCTGAAGTTCTGTAATCCAGCGTTCGGCCACGATCACTCTCTCTTCGAGAGCCGCGTGCCTTATCTGGCACTCCCTTACTTCCGCCCGAGCGGTGGTAAGGTCCTCGATGAGTTGGTCCATGGGGTATAAGTCTCTTTCCAAGTCCCGTGTACGAGCATCGGATGCATCCACCACAGCGTTGAGGTTCCGAACTTGATTCACCATCTCCCTATTCTGGTCCCCAAGGTTCGTGATCTGCTGGATCACGACTGGGAGGGCTCTGTCAGCTGGTCCCCCATGACTGAGGTCGTAGTAACCCCGTTGTGCGCCAAATGGTGATCGTTGTCGTTGTTGACGGCTCCATCTCTCGATCACTATTGCCCAACGGGGCTCGGGCCTGTTGTAGCCAAAACGGTTCGCAGGCACCTTGGCGATGTAAGGAGGGTTGATGACTTCCTCCTCCGGCTCCTCCTCTTCTTCTTCGTCCTCCAATTCCTCTTCTTCTTCATCCTCTTCGGGGTCTTCTTCGGGTTCCTCCTCGAATACTTCCTCGGGATCCTCTTCTGGTTCTGCTTCCAACCAACCACTGTTTCCATGGTTCGGAAAGTTGGGGTCTCCGGGTTAATGAAATCTTTCCATGTCGTATGTACGAGAAAAAAAAGGGGGGGGGGGGGGGGGAAGGTGTAAGAGGCACATAATGGATCTAGAAATATTGTGCTTAGTTAACAAAAATACTCCTATAGTATTTTAACGGTTGTGTTTGATTCTTAATGTGTTTCTTGTATGGGTGTTGGTAAGTTGATAGACTTGTTGTTCACTATGAGTATCCCCTAGCATATACTAGTCACTTCTCGGACGAATATAGTTGATCAGGCTATATTCCTCCCAGAATTGATTGCATAATCCAAGGCATATTCACATTGCACAACTCCTCTATTTTTAACTTTTGCATTTTTCCTTAGACGAGACACTATATTGGTAAGCATGTATGCACTTATACTTTCTCATAAAAATAACGCTTTTATTATTTTAGAAGCATACTTGTAGGGGAAAACTTTTAAATAAGAAAGTCTTAGTCCCTTTGTGTTCATAGTTTGTATATCTTATATGGTTTGATATACTGTGTTCACTATAAACAATGCTCTGATACCAATCGGTCACACCTCCAAACCAAGGATGGCGGAAACGTTCAGGGGTGGAGGACTTCATGTATAGTATCACCACAACGAGTATAATAGTGCGCATAGTAAATACAACCATCATAAACATAATTGAAAAAGTTACACCATAGTATGAGTTTACATGTTTCAAAATCAATTACATTATGATGACAAAAATATATAATTTGACGTCTGGTGTCCCATCCTCAAAAGCAGTTGATTACCTGTTTCACGGGTTTCCTGAGAATACAAGTAGTTTTGAAAGAGTGTCAACAATTAAGTTTGTGAGTTCATAAGCTTTTGGGTGAAATGTTGGAAAAACCTTTATTTGTAAAATGGAATGTGTACACAAGAAAAATCCAATATTTTCCTTATCAAATATTATGTAGTATTAAATCCCAAGACCGAATGCATGAGTGTGTGTTCGTAACATAAACGAAGAATACAGTTTTAAATAGATAAAACCCCTTTCTGTTTTCCTTTTTAAAGTAGTATCTCCCGTAAACTTTAAGTGATGTTAACTCTCTATGTGAGTCGCTATAACCATACTACAACCGGATGACCTTTTACAACGATTTTCAGACGTTAAAATTTATTATGACTTTTGTCACCCGTAGACCTGCAGGTCCCGCTGTAGCTAGCAGCAAGGTGTGGGGTGTCAATCCCAATATAGATCTATACACAATTATCACGCTCTCCCTACAAGAGACTCTGGTTATAACTTGCAGGAATTTTAACCCGTACTCTAAGAGTACATTTGGAGAATTGTCTCACAACTTACGTTAACGAGTTTACGTGTAGCATGCTTAGAATGCATAACTATGCTTCTTATGTTTTATATTGTATGTTTGTAATGTGAAAGGACTCTTACAATTTAGGAAGTAAATTTCTGTTATTTAACCATAACTTAACAGAAAACATGTGTAAATTATAAAGTCATCAAAGACAAACACTTTGCTCAACATGTTACAAAGTGTTATGAAAATTGTAAGTTGTGAACTAGTTTTTAACCTTTCTGTACTGCTTTAGAAAAATCATAGAAAAATCATACGAAGTCGAAAACTGAATCCGTAAACTTTGAGAGTTTAGAAAATGTGTCTAGTTTATCCATAATTATTAGTATGATTTTTAGAAGTGTCTAACTTATGTGAAAATGTTCATATCCACAGACTGGTCCGAATTCGTTTCGGAAATGATAGGCAGTTTTATAAAATTCACCATAAATTGTAGAAAAATCGTATGGAGGTGTGAAAGTAGTCATTAGAAAGGTATAAACCTGAAATACTTGCATATGAAACAGTTTTGAAATATATTTAGTTTAAGTTGGTTAAAACAGTCCGTGAATAGGACTCAACGTTTCTGTGAAAAGTTGAAGTATGAGTTTGAGTTATATTAAGGTGTGTTAACTTGTATTCCCCCCCCCCCCCCCCCCCTAAAACTTGAAGAAAACATGAAAATTTAGGGGTATGAACTCACCTTGAGTGATTTCCTTAGATGTATGCTGAAGAGAAAGGGTTTCTAAGTCAAGAACACTTGGTAGAAGCTTGGAGAGTTGAAGATCTAAGAACAATTATGGTGACATTGGTTATGAGAGATTCATAAGTTGAGTGAAGGAGTGAAGAATGTTCAATGTAGGATGAGAATACTTACTGATTGAGGGTGAGAAGTTCAAAGGCATCCTTGGAGTCTCGAGTTCTTAAAGAGGGAAATGAGAGAGAAATGTTTTTTTCTTGGTGAGAGTGTGAGTAAAGTGGAAGGAGAAATGGGAGTTTCCAACTTTTGATCAAGTTACCAGCTGGAGGGGAGATGTGAGAGGACAAATAGTTGACTAGGTAGGGGTGAATAGTGACTGCGGGTTGTCCTAAGTGGGTATGGGGGATAGCTTGTGTCACACTCTATGAGAAGTCAACACTCTAACACAATATCTTACCCAATAGATATTGTCCTTGGTTTACGATCATTTCCCAAAATATGGTTTAAAATATGATAATATAGGGTCTTATATATAAAAATATAAGTTTGGAGTGTTTAAAATTATAAAAATAAAAGTCTGAGGAAATTTCCGGAGCAAAAATGCTTAAAAACACTAAAAAGTCCGAAATTGGTAAAAATCCGGAGTGAAGGGGTGAAATCCGGAGTCACAACAGAATTTCCGGAGCTCCTTTAAGCATTCCGGAGCTAATACCAAATTTACGGAGGATAGGATTAGGTTGCGAGGGTCCGAAGCGGGTAAACAGGGAATTCCGGAGGCGCTGGGCGAGGTCCGAAGCTTTCTTCTCGGATCCGAGGTCAGGAGCGAAATTCGTCCGGTTCAGCTTGGAAGTCCGATCCGCCCCACATGTTCCGGAGTCAGAAGGAGGTTCCGAAGCAGGAGGATAGTCCGGACTAAGGGGGTTCCGGACCAAGGGATTCCAGACTAAGAGGGTTCCGGACCAAGAGGGTTCCAAGAGGGTTCCGGACTAAGAGGGTTCCGGACTAAGAGGGTTCCAGATCAAGAGGGTCCTTTTGGGCTGTTTTCGACTAAGGAAGGTACATAGAGAGATTTGGGAGAGATTTCACATACTTGGAGAGATTTGGGAGAGATTTCACATACCTGGAGAGATTTCTCATACTTAGAGAGATTTGGGAGAGATTTCACATACTTGGAGAGATTTAGGAGAGATTTCACATACTTGGAGAGATTTCACATACTTGGAGAGATTTCTCATACTTAGAGAGATTTGGGAGAGATTTCACATACTTGGAGAGATTTGGGAGAGATTTCACATACTTGGAGAGATTTCTCATACTTAGAGAGATTTGGGAGAGATTTCACATACTTGGAGAGATTTGAGAGAGATTTCACATACTTGGAGAGATTTCTCATACTTAGAGAGATTTGGGAGAGATTTCACATACTTGGAGAGATTTCAGTACAATGGGATAGATTGAGAGAGACTTTGTCGGGGGCCTTTATTAATGTTTTTCTTCGCAGATCAAAGGTCGTAGGCTTAGTTACAACCCATTTTGAGTGTTATACGCCCCTGAAGGGTACGTAATAGTGTTTTATAGAGTTGTTACTTCCCTCAAACTGATTAGGGTTTAGGATTTTGAACATTTGAAACTTTCAAGTGTTACTTTGCATTAAAATTTAGAGTTACACATGAGTAAACATAAGGTAATCCCTAACATATTTGAACTAGTTGAGTTGACCAGATTGACTTGTTGACTTTCTTGACTTTGACTTGACCAGAAAGTGACGGTTGTCACACACTTTCTGTAAACTAGTAAAACATAAAGGAACTTTAGTGGTTAGTTCTATAATTTTTTAGTTATTACATCAGAGTTATACATAAGTAATATCCGATTGACAGTGAAATGTGTGACTTCCGCCTTACTTCCTGTTCCTTGTTTGGTTGTGGGCTTAGGGCAGATACACCTATTTAACTGTCCATTCGATATTGTGTTATATATAATCAGTATAAACTAAGTAATTACAGAGGGAAACTATTGAGGTTATCAATCTATCATCTCAGGAAATATAGGATTTTTTGGAGGAACCAGTGAACTTATTCAAAGAACTTAGGGTATACTTAACAGAACTAAAATACTTATGAACTCACCAGCTTAAATGCTGATCTACTCTTTCCAAATAACTTGTGTTCTCAGGAATCCAGTAGACAGGTACACTCCCGAAGCTTTTGAGAAGAATACCTAGTACCGTACCGCGACTCTTGTCTTCTACTGTACCTACTTTAGTGTTTGAATATGTAATGTTTAAACACTTATGTAAAACTTATACTTATTAATGCAATGGTTGTTTGTATTTTGATTATTATATTGCATGTGTTGTGATACTTACCTAAAGTCCTCCGCCCCCGAACGTTTCCGCTGTTCTGGTTTGGGGGTGCGACACACTAGTACCCAACAATTCCAAAAAGAGACAAGAACTAGTATCTCCAACCTTGAAGCACAAATGGGGGATATAGTTACATCTAAAAGCAAGTTGGAGTCTCGTGGCAAACTACCCTCTCAAACCGAAAAGAACCCAAATGTCAATGTGGTGACTTTGAGAAGTGGTAAACAAACTTGAGAAAGTAGTTCAAAGAAGAAGTCGAGGGAAGATGCGGAAGAAATATAGATCGCTCCCATTGAGGATCCTATTATCAAGAATGCCACACAAACCGGAGTCCCAAAGAAGACTATTCCTTTTGTGACACCAATATCCACTCAACCGCCATTCCCCTCCCGATCGACTTGCAACTTCAAAAAAGAATATGGAGGAGAAAGAGATTTTGGGCACTTTCCAAAGGTGGAAGTAAACATCCCACTCCTTGATGCATTCAAACAAATCCCTAGATATGAAAATTTCTTGAAGGAACTTTGCACCAACAAAAGGAAGTTGAAAGGAAATAAGAAAATCACAATGAATGGAAATGCATCCGCGGTTTTACAAAGGAAACTTCCAGCCAAGTGCAAAGACCTGGGAATGTTTACAGTTCCTTGCAAGATAGTGGATGTGACTTATAGTAGCGTCATGCTCGATCTCGGTGCTTCTATTAATGTCATACCCTATTTGGTGTATAAATCATTGAATGTTGGGCCCTTAAGTGAAACCAGTGTCATAATTTCTCTTGCGGACAAATCAAGTGTCTTTCCTAGAGGTGTTTTGGAAGATGTCTTAGTGCAAGTGAACCAATTGGTCTTTCCGACGGATTTCTATGTGATTGATCTAGAAGAACAAGTGTCCTCCAAATCGGCTATAATCTTACTTGGGAGACCATTTTTTAAGACGGCTAGGACGAAGATTGATGTGTATGCGGGAAGTTTAACAATGGAGTTTGATGGTGAAACAATAAGTTTCAATATTTATGATGTTATGAGACATCCTAGTGATGTTTCATCTTTGTACTTTGTTGATGTTGTTGAGCCAATAACCCAAGAACTTTTTGAGTTGTCCAATGGTGATATGTTGGAGATGATCCTACACAAGGGGCTTGATTGCGGGAAACTAGCCGAACAATTGAAGTTTTATTCTTTGGATCCGGAAGTTGAAAGGTTGGTCAATAATTTGGAAGTGAAGAAATCCACAAGATTCGGTGTTAAGCAAATTGAGTTGCCCCCGACCTATACGAAGTTGCCACCATCGCTTGTTCAACCACCCGAATTGGAACTGAAAGTCCTACCTCAACACTTAAAGTATGCTTACGTGGGCAAGAATGAGACCCTCCTGATTATCATTTCGACTCACTTATCCGAACTTGAAGAAGAGAAACTCCTCAAGGTGTTGAAGGAACATAAAGAAGCAATGGGTTGGACGATTGCAGATATCAAGGGATTGAGCCCCTCCACTTGCATGCACAAGATTTTGATGGAGGATGAATGCAAGCCAAGTCGGGATGCGCGAAGAAGGTTGAATCCGCCAATGATGGAAGTTATGAAGAAATAAATATTGAAACTTCTTGATGCGGGGATGATATATCCAATCTTGGATAGCAAATGGGTGAGCCCGGTGCAAATGGTACCAAAGAAGACGGGGATCACGGTAGTCGAGAACAACAAAGGTATGATGGTCCCCACCCGTGTGCAAAACGGGTGGAGAGTATGTATTGACTACCGCAAAACTTAATGCAAGCACAAGAAAAGATCATTTTTCATTACCTTTCATCGACCAAATGTTAGAAAGGTTGGCCGGAAAATCACATTATTGCTGTCTAGACGGGTATTCCGGTTTTCACCAAATCCCGGTGACACCGAAAGACCAAGAAAAGACAACCTTTACATGTCCATTTGGCACTTTTGCATACCGGTGAATGCCATTTGGATTGTGTAATGCCCCGACCACTTTCCAACGATGTATGGTTAGTATTTTTTCAGAATATGTTGAGAATATAATTGAAGTTTTCATGGATGACTTTACGGTATATGGCAACTCTTTTCAAGAATGTTTAACCAATCTCACCAAAATTTTGAAAAGATACATTGAAACAAATTTGGTTTTAAATTTTGAGAAATGTCATTTCATGGTGAGTCAAGGTCTTATTTTGGGTCACATTGTGTCTAAGAAAGGAATTGAGGTAGATAAGGCCAAAATTGATGTTATTCAAAGCTTACCTTACCTGACTTGTGTTCGGGAAGTTCGTTCTTTTTTGGGCCATGCAGGTTTCTACCGGAGATTCATCAAGGACTTTTCAAAGATAACAAGACCAATGTGCCAACTCTTGAAAAAAGTGGTTGATTTCGAGTTTAATGAGGAGTGCAAAGAGGCTTTAGACAAGCTCAAAGAGTTACTTACATCTGATACCATCATACAAGCACCGAATTGGGATCTCCCCTTTGAGATCATGTGTGATGCAAGCAACTATGCTATTGGCGCCGTTTTGGGTCAAAAGAATGGAAGAGCCTCCCATGTGAACTACTATGCATCAACGAAACTAAACAATGCTCAAAGCAACTACTCTACCACGGAGAAGGAGCTATTGGCCATAGTGTTCGCCTTGGAGAAGTTTAGGCAATATCTACTAGGCACTAAAGTTATTGTGTATTCGGATCATGTGGCTCTCAAATACTTGATGACAAAGAAAGATGCAAAGCCAAGACTCATCCGGTGGATCTTGTTATTACAATAATTTGATTTAGAGATTCGGGACAAGAGTGGATGCGAGAATCTTGTAGCCGATCATTTAAGCCGGATCACTTCAAATGAGACTCATCCCCCGTTGCGGGACGAGTTTCCAGATGAGCATCTATTTTCCCTTACTCATTCTATTCCTTGGTATGCTGATATCGTTAACTTTTTGGTCACAAAAAGGTATCCCGACACATTCACACGCGCACAAAAATACAAATTAAAAAGTGATGCAAAATATTACGTGTGGGATGTGTTGGATTTGGTGTCTAAGCCCATAACTATAACTGGTATGTACTTGACCCGATAGTAGCATGGTCCTTTTGGGTTGCCTTCACCAGTGCAATTTGATAGGATGGACTTTTGAGAATAAGGTTATTGGTGATTTATTAATATATTATAAGTATAATATATTAATTAAGAAATTATATTATTTAATTAGTATTGGTCAAGAATTAACTTGGAGTTAATTTAGTGATCAAAAAGTGACTAATTAAATATATGGGGTTGATTATGTAAACTAATCATTCTTGTAGTGTGGGCCAATGATCCATTAGGATGGGCTAAATAGTTCATGGATAGTCCATGGAGCTTTAACCCATGGAGCCTAAGGGATATGGAAGGTCATAGAGCTTTAGGGTTTCATGGATGAAACCCTAACCTTTGCAACACTATATAAAGACCCCGTTAGAGCCAAAATCGTGTGCTAGTCATTCTAAGAGAGTGAGAATCGATTTTTGTGCAAGATAACTTATTCTATCAAGCCTCCTCTTGCATATGGTGTTTGTGAACCATTAGAGGCATCACACTTGAGGTGCTAGAGCTTTCTAAGGCCAAGAACTACAAGTCCTACTAAAAGGTAAGTCATCTAACTAGTTGAATTGTTCAAATTGTCATATTGTATGCTAGTTGTAGGCTTAATGCTTTGGAAAACAATATTGCATGTATAATTAGAAAAAAACATAGATACAAGGCATTTAGGGTTGTATGTGCACCATAGGATGTTATAGTACACCAAAACCCAACAGTGGTATCAGAGCCATGGGTTGTTTTCTATTATATTTGATACTTACTAGTTTTTCAAAGTTGGAAAAGTCAAAAAATTGCACTCTGACAGGGGGACTCGACGAGTCCATACATGAACTCGTCGAGTTCATGCTCAAATGTGATGAACTCGTCGAGTCCATTATCTGGCTCGACGAGTTGGGCATGTAGTTGGCAGTTTTTCGAGGTTTTTGGTCTAGATTGGATTGGAATCACTACTACAAACTGTTTTGCATCATTAAATTTGTTTTTTATGATATAGTAGTGATTATATTAATCCAATAACAAGATAATTGTCAAAGTTTTAAAGTAATTGTTGGTTTATATGATAAACATAGTTATTGATAAAATGTTGATTTGATATTATCTTGAGTTATGAGTTTAATTAGATCAATCATGAATTATATGATTAATTTATTTGTTGAAATTGATCTAAATGATTTTTATGAACTCCATAACTTGTCCTCAAGTTATGGAAAATGAAGAGTTTTTCCTTTTAAAATAGTCATTAAATTTCATAGGTTATGAAAAAATAGAAGAGTATCATTTTTAATGGCTTTAATGTCTTCCATAACTTGTCCTCAGGTTATGGAACTTGAAAAGTGTTCCATAAAAACCATATTAAACTCATAAGTTATGGAAATGAAAGCACAATTGTCAAATATTAAGATAATAGGTTAATTGTTTGTATTATTTGACATGAATTGTCTTGTTATGAGTTAGTTTAGATCAATAAAAAAATTATATGATAATTGTGTTTGATCCAAAAAAAAAATAGTTGATCTAATTATTCATGTTATGTGTTATTGTAACTTGTCCTCAAGTTATATGAAAAGTCACATTCATGAATATTAAAACACATAAATATCCATAAGTTATGGAAGTGAAGAGTCTTGAAAAGTTTCAAAACATGCCCTCAAGTTTTGGAATTTGTAAAGTCACACTTACAAATGCTTTAATTCCAAACCCTAAAATTTTAAAAGTTAAAATTAAACCGTATGGACTTTATTAAATTAATTAAAGTGTTTAATTAAAAGAGAGTTAATAATTCCATAATGACATGGTTTAAGTTTAATTAAATTAAGAGTATAGTTTAATTAATAGATGAAACCACCAAGTATTTTAAATGTGTAAAATACACCCTTATGCTATTATAATATTAAGAGTTAATACTTATACATATGTATAAGAATAAGTCAATCTTACTGTTAGTATGCCTCATTCATGAAGTCAGTCTATAAGGGGGGTATAAGGTTGCAGCCTATAAAATGGCAGTTTAATGGGTGTCCACCCTCACCCACCGCTTCCTTGACTGGTGGAGGGTCGTTAGCCGAACGGGTAGGATAGGACTCTAATTCTCCCATCATTAAAAGTATAATGATAAACAAAAAGTAACTAAACTTTTATTAAATTCCCAATCTTAGTTACTTTAGGAAAAATGTGGAAAATGGTACTACCCCATGAAATTGCACTTAGAACCTTGTTAAGTCATTCGTGGAGCGTGTGTGGTTAACCGACACACTAATCTGGGACTGACAGTGCGTGGCTAAGGGTAGCTTGATATTAATCATAGATCAATGGAGCATGTGTGGTTAACCGACACATTGATTAGGTGATTTGTAACATTGGGTGTACCAAGCAAATTTGCATGGTTATTCACACCTTGTTTGTGATCCTCGGCATCCCAGTCACAAACTTGAGAGGGCACAATCGAGATTTAAACATGCCATTGAAAGTTCAATGAATCTCAAAAGAATCTAGGAATTTCAAATCCAATTAAAACTTAATGTAAATTTCATTTTTGGTGGAAATTGGTAAATCGTCATTTACCTACCTTCAAATATTTTACAATTGGATTACGGCATCCCTCTTCGCGCTTGTAAAATATTGTGTTGGGTCCTAGCCTTAACATTTCTTTTTGGGTGTTATGTTAAGGACTTAAATCAACTAACTTGAATTTCTCCCTTTATAGATGTCTAATTCAGACAACTATGGTCTTTCCAAATCTTTTAGAACAAGCTTTCCTATTGAAGATGATGTTTCACGATTAGATCGTGGAAGTGGAAATCATACTTCCTTTCCTCCACCTCCTCCAATTATTCTCCGTAACCTACAAGTTTAAAGACTTGAAAAGTTCAAGGTCACTCAATCCCTATTGGCAAACAAATCCAAGGATGGATAGTCTGCATATGTTGGGAGAGTTGGGTGTCGAAGTCTTGAGGAAATTGGTTGTTGACTAGGTTCTCCAGTCACTCCCTGAGTCATATAGTGAGTTTTAAGGACTACTATATTACAGACCACGACATGACCTTAATTGATCTTTCCTATTTGCTTGTTGCTGCTGAATCAGAAATAATTTGGGGAACTAGTAAAGCAAAGTTGATTGGAAGATCTACTTCCCGAAGCCGTTTGTTTCTATTGCCATTTGAAGGGACATTGGAAGCGAAGCTGCCCATACTACCTGAAAGATCTAAGAGAAGGTAGAATCAAAAGTTTGACTCTGCTTCAGAATCAAAGGAAGCTTAAAGAAAGAGTATGATGAGTCTGATCGCGAAGAAATGAATTTCGATTGCATGGTTTGGTGATCAGATTTATGAGTTGCTGCTTAAGAGTTATGATAAATTGCTTAGGAATAGATAAAACATAGTTTTCATTTGTAATTTCATTGTAAGGATAAGTTTTCCGCATTTTGTAAATAAAATTTTGATTTTGTTTTAAAAGTTACCTTACAATGGCATTTGTGAAAATTGATGTTTGTGTATATTCTAGCAATGTTCTATATGTATTTGATTCTTTCATTTATGGTAATGTCATAATTTTTCGTCTTTGGGAAATTAAGACTAATTCCTTGTTCACATGTATATGTGAGTCAAGTGAAGGACTAGGGGATCGGGTGCACTTGGATATGCGCTGGTCAGGTCCACCACAAAGATCGATAAGACTATTCGTCATGATTTACTAAAGTTTAGTAAATATGGTTATACACAAGTTTAAGTATAATTCTGAATCATTGGAAGGGTTTCAATGTATAGCAGAATGAATAAGCAGAATCAAATTAGGCAGAAAGATAAAAGTTTCTTCAATCTAAAAAGATGGGAGAGTACTTTAGTATCATGTTTTATGATTATATTAATGATTATGGAAAACCATATCACAATTCATCCTCTAAGGACATCTTAGTGCATTTGTATGGCTAAGAAGAGGAATCGTGAATTGTTAGAATGGTTAAATCGAATAGATGAATCATACTTCGTTCCAAAAATCAAATCTTAGAGTTGCACTCCAAGATTGTAACTTGAGTGACATAATCTTAAGAAAGGTTTATAACACTTATCAAATGTAGAATGAAATGTTTCTTACTATTGTATATTTGAAATTGGTAAGATATAACTAAGACTAATTGTGTGAAGTGTTTATCTTGATAAGAATCCGCACTAACTCTCGAATATTTGTTTTGTCAAGGAATGGTTCTTGATAAAAGAATCTTATATGTCAAGAGGACAATGGGAGTCTTAAAGATCTTGAAAAGTTTTAAGAACTAATCAAGAGTAAACCTATCGTTAATTACTAGCACACGACTTGAGGCTTGTAACCTATCGTGTTGACATATTCTTATTTTGTGCCCATTCCAGTTGATTGTACATGTGAGTTCTGTGAGTTCTCAATGGTTTGCAACCTGGAAGCAATGGTGGGCCCTTGAGCTACCAGATGGCAAGAAATTGGGATTAAGCAAGTTCAGTCCTTATGAGTTTGGATTTGTCATAAACCTTATCCTGGAATAGTGGTTTGGAATAACAAATTTATATGGATAGGAACACATACACTGTAAAATCTAAGTGTCATAAGGTTTCTCTCTGACTCATGAAAATGATGGTGATGAAATGCTTTCACTAAGAATATTTTAAAGGATTAGAGTTAGCAGTTGTGATGGTTGCATTCTCAAATTCGTTTATGATTACGGTATCCCTTTTCATAGTTTGAATTGTGAGAAATGGCAAAGAGTTTGAACATTCGGGACTTATTAAGTTAAGTTTTGAAAGGTTGAAACACACACTTGTGCTATTTAATCTAAAAGGTGTATGGGTTGGAGAAGACTGGTAAAGACATATCATCAAAGCACCAAGTATCAGAAATCTGAACTTTGAAAGTCAATAAGTATTGATTTCTAGAAGTCCAGTTGATTTATAGGTACATGTCAAAGCTAGTGGGAGCATAAGTGTTATGCTGGTAAGGATATAATTATCATGTTAGTGGGAGCATGATTATTATGGTAATGTTGCGAGTTAGCAATATTAATTATAGAAAACAAAAGGTTCAATTTGCAAAGTTGCAGGGTTTGAAAAGTTGTTTTGTTATAATTAAGGGAGAGGAAATTATACTTCATTCCAATTCTAAAAGCTTAGATTGAGATTTTATTCAAATTTAGTCAAGAGTATATATGAATGTTATGTTGAAATGGTTCAACATAAGGAAATTATATATATGGAAATGTTAATTGCATTCTAAAATTTTGATTATGATTACGGCATACCTCTTCATAGTTTGAATTGTGAGAACATGGCAAATAGAAACATTATAGCAAAAGACTGGTCAAGGATCATGTCTTTATGTGAGACATTATGAATCGTATCCCATATGCTTCGGGTATAGGATCGATTGCATATGTTATGATATTTATGTGTTCTGAATTTTCCAAATGCCTAGGAATTAAGAGGGAAAAAGGAGCAGAACTGGATATGACTAAAATGGTTAAGTAATTGTCGAGGACAATCTGAGGTTCACTAAAGATTGGTTGCTTATGGACAGTTGGAAGTATAAGTTTTGGAAGGTCCATATTGACAGGTTCTGAGAAGAGGTAACTCTTGTTCAGAAGTGCTAGTCATATGGAATTATGGAAATGTTCCATAAGTGGAAGTTGATCGTAAAATCTGTGTAAGATTAGAAACCTTAATGCAAGAAGCATGTTCAAAGGAATGTACTTTGAATATGAAAATTCGCTTCCATGGAATTGGTTCAATAACCAATGTCCAAAGGGAATACTTTATACTATTATTGGCATAGTTTTGTGACCTTTTGTGCATTGACATTATGAAAGGATTATTGCATTAAAGTTTAGAATCTAACAGATTATAGTAAAAGGCAAGAATTTGATATTCTTACACTTACTATAAGGATTTGGAATTGTGAAATGAGAGTCAATGGAAATGTTTACAATTGATCTATTTCACAAAGAAAAGACCATAGGTAAACATAGTGTACATGCTTCGAGCATGGGACAACTATTGTTTTAATTCAAGTACAAAGTTGATAATTCGAAACATTGTACAATGAGTAGTCAATATGGCGATTAAATAAAAGGTGTTTTATTTACACTCACAAGTTTTGGGGCCATATAGGATTAAGTATTATTCTTGTGTTTCACTTTGCATGTTTTGACTTCCCGAATAATAAGATTATTCAAACTGTCGACAGTCGATCATACGTTGGAAGTAAGTATGAAACAAGACTGTCATGAGTTGGCTTGTATGATTGTCTAAGGAGTTAGGCATAGCAAAAGTCTGCTACACCATTTATGAGTGCTTATAATATAATATTTAAGCATTGGATCAACCCGCACTTACCTGAATCACTTCATGGAATTTATCACAAGTGATTGTGAGATGATAATAGCATATAGTCTTCAAACCTAGATATATGAGTTGTTGACTACGAGTTGGTTGTGCATTGATGGCACGAAAACGCATCAGTAACTTGATGTTATAAAACGTGTCGCTGTGCATGATTTAACGAGTATTTAGTACAAGCATATAATGTCGAAGTTTATATGTTCCTTTTATCCTAAAAGTATTAAAAGCGATATCTGGGTCCCTCGATGATTTAGTTTTGACTTATGTGTCGGGCCCGGTCAAAACTAAATTGATGTGTTCAAATATGTTCTATGTCAAAGATATCGGAAATCGAGAAACAAACTGCTGGACAACAAGTATGACATTGTTCCATGTATTTGTCCGGCTGATATCTTGAAGAACAGAGGATATATGATCACTTATCTAAGGACAGTCACTGACTAGGTCAGAGTTCGACAACAACTTTTGAAAGCTTACGATTGCTAATCGGTTCTTAAAGTCTTACTTGCAGTTATAGTTATTAGACTTATCCAAGTGGGAGACTGTTGGATTTGGTGTGTAAGCCCATAACTATAACTGGTATGTACTTGACCCGATAGTAGCATGGTCCATTTGGGTTGCCTTCACCAGTGCAATTTGATAGGATGGACTTTTGAGAATAAGGTTATTGGTGATTTATTAATATATTATAAGTATAATATATTAATTAAGAAATTATATTATTTAATTAGTATTGGTCAAGAATTAACTTGGAGTTAATTTAGTGATCAAAAAGTGACTAATTAAATATATGGGGTTGATTATCTAAACTAATCATTCTTGTAGTGTGGGCCAATGATCCATTAGGATGGGCTAAATAGTTCATGGATAGTCCATTGAGCTTTAACCCATGGAGCCTAAGGGATATGGAAGGTCATAGAGCTTTAAGGTTTCATGGATGAAACCCTAACCTTTGCAACACTATATAAAGACCCCGTTAGAGCCAAAATCGTGTGCTAGTCATTCTAAGAGAGTGAGAACCGATTTTTGTGCAAGATAACTTATTCTCTCAAGCCTCCTCTTGCATATGGTGTTTGTGAACCATTAGAGGCATCACACTTGAGGTGTTAGAGCTTTCTAAGGCCAAGAACTACAAGTCCTACTAAAAGGTAAGTCATCTAACTAGTTGAATTGTTCAAATTGTCATATTGTATGCTAGTTGTAGGCTTAATGCTTTGGAAAACAATATTGCATGTATAATTAGAAAAAAACATAGATCCAAGGCATTTAGGGTTGTATGTGCACCATAGGATGTTGTAGTATACCAAAACCCAACAAGCTGAACCTTATTTGTGGAAACATTGTCCCGATCAAATCATTAGGCGATGTGTGCCCCAACAAGAACATCAATCCATTTTACAATTTTGTCATGAATTTGCTTGTGGGGGACACTTCGGACCTAACTGAACTTTGAGAAAGATTCTTGAGTGTGGACTACATTGGCCAACTATGTCACACGATTGTTATTTGTTTTGCTAAAGTTGTGAACGGTGACATGGGACGGGGAACATTTCATAAAAAAATCAAATGCCACAAAATCTAATCCTTATTTGTGAAGTTTTTGACGTATGGGGGATTGATTTTATGGGCCCATTTCTCATCTCATTTGGCAACGTTTATATTTTACTCACGGTTGACTATGTCTCAAAATATGTTGAGGCCAAAGCCACAAGATCAGATGATGCCAAAACGGTTATCGAGTTTTTAAAATCTAATATTTGGTGTGCCAACGGCCTTGATTAGTGATCGAGGGACACATTTCTGTAACAAGATGATAGAGGCTTTATTAAGGAAGTATAACGTGACCCACCGTGTCTCTACCGCTTACCACCCTCAATCGAACGGTCAAACAAAGGTTTCAAATCGTGAAGTGAAGAGTATTCTTGAGAAAACAGTGAATCCGACAAGAAAGGATTGCAGTTTGAGGCTTGAAGATGCTTTATGGGCCTATCCGACCGCTTACAAGACCCCGATAGGCATGTCTCCATTTAGGTTGGTTTTTGGGAAGCCGTGTCATCTTCCCATCGAATTGGAGCACCGTGCATTTTAGACAGTCAAACAATGTAATTTGAACATTGATGAGGCGGGAAGACATAGGAAGCTTCAACTTCAAGAGTTAGAAGAATTGAGAAATGACACTTATGAGAATTCAAGAATTTACAAGGAAAAACAAAGCTTTTCCACGACAAATCCATCACCCGAAAACATTTTGAACCGGGACATAGGGTGTTACTTTATCATTCACGATTGAAGTTATTTCCGGGCAAGCGAAGGTCAAGGTGGATTGGGCCATTTGTTGTGATAAAAACCTTTGACCATGGAGCGGTGGAAATTCAAAGCGAAAAGATGGGACAATTTTTCAAAGTCAATGGGCACCGCTTGAAGCCATTCTATGATGGTTTCAATGCAAATGCTCTTGAAATCATCCATTCGGATGACCCGATGTGTTGAAGCAAGCAAGGAAGACGTCTCGCCAAAGACGTTAAAGAAGGGCATTTTTGGAAATCATTATGATTTCATCCTTTTTCCAAATCCAATAAATTATTTTTAAAATCGTTTTCGGGATTTTTTAAAAATAATTTTTTGAAAGGTTTCACCCCTCGTTCCCCGTTCTATTCCAAACTTTTATCAAAATTTTGAAACCAGGCCTTACGGAGATCATTTTGGCCTTAAATTCATCTTTTTTCTTTAAAAAAAAAAATCAAATTTATGAATCACAGGGAGGCCACGCGGCCCGCGTGGCTTGGTAGCTTGCACACTTATGCGGCCCGCGTAGGGTCTTATGCGGCCAGTGTGCGACACGTTCTCGAGCAGCATGAAAAAAATCCTCTACAACTTGTTCAGCAACCGCGGCCGGCCCGCGACCCGCATTCCACCCACGTGGATACTCGAAGACTTAGCATTTTTTGACGTTCAGCTCACTCAGCCAACCCGCGACCCGTGCCTTGCCCGCGCAAGGGTCTTTTTCAAATTTAATTTATATTCGTTAAAGTCTTTTTCAAATTTATCTTATTTATATAATCTTTCTGGTCAATTTCTTTTTAACCATTTAAGTCTTTTTCAAAATAGATCCTCCCCATATATATATATATATATATATATATATATATATATATATATATATATATATATATATGTGTGTGTGTGTGTGTGTGTGTGTGTGTGTGTATGCCTGTTTATAACTCCAAACACCCCAACTACAAATGTATTCATCTAAAAACCACATTTTCCTTCGCCATGCATATCTTTCTCTTATTACTTCTTCTGCGTCCTATAATTTTTACACAAACGTTGCAGACACAAACTGTAGGCACGAAAGTTCTACTAACCCAATTATCTCTCAATACCAAAAACATCATTTCAGAACCCTTATAACTCAAATACACAATTGTTCAATAATAAGTTCTATTCAACAATCATCGATAATAATCACCACCCGAACACATCTGTTACCAACTCTACTAATGTGTTAGCTACTCGTTGAACACAGAGTGCCATACTTGTGTAACCAACTTCTAAACACCATCCCAATTATTTGCAAAAAAATAGGAGTTTTGCCCACATCCACCTGTAGGGATGTAACGTGTGGTATGAAGTTCGTACATTCTAGATTCATGTGAAAACGGGTACAAATTGTGATGGCAGTTCTGTTAGTGGTTCTTGCTCAAGGTGTTTACATGGAAGGACTATGTCAGGCCAATCATCTCCTTTGCTGGTGTGCCAATTACTCATGCTTATCAGAATTGCAGAAAATCTTACTAATTTCCAACATAATCATGAAGAAGCGAATTCGATGGAAATGTCTCTGCAACATTATTAATGGTGACCATCATAGATCAGATAAAGGAAAGACCACATCAATGGCAACCACCACAAGGTTATGCGGGGAAGACAGTAGAGACATATTGCTTTTAATAATAATAATAATAATAATAATAATAATAATAATAATAATAATAATTACTATTGGACTAAGTGCATAAGGTGGGCTATTGTGGGTTTGTAGGCTTTTAAATTACCAGTGGACTACTAGTAATTTAATTTTATATTAATGGTCAAAAGATTGCATTAGGCATGGGGTTTAAAGAGTTAAACCGAAATTAGTTTTTTTTATTAATATTGGTTTTAAACAGATAATATTAGTTTTGGGAAGTAATCAAAATTGTATTTTGTCAGTTTCATGCCAATCATATTTAAAGGGGGCAAATCTGATCTTTCGTTATTCTTAAATGAGCAACCGCAAAACATGTACCAAAATTCTATCTCAAATTCCACAAATGCATACAATATATTCATCATAAATCAAGTTCTAGTGCAAGAACTTGATTGAAGATAGTTGTATGGCCACAATTCATACGTCCATAAATAATTGCACTAGTAGGCACAAATTTATGTTTTAGGACACTGCTTTGTAAGCCTCTACCTTGTTTACCATATGCAATTTCTTATTTGTAAGTTTTAAGTTTATGTGTATCGATAGTATTTCAATTTGTTTCTATAATATATATTCATAATTATACTGATGTATTACATAATTTGTAACAACCATTTACCATTGCCACCACCCAACCATCTCCCTTGTTGCTATGGCATTTATCTGTGCTTATCAAAAATGTAGAAAAACTTATTAATTTCCAGCATAATCATGAAGATGCTACTTCGATGGAAATGTCTTGCAACTGTTGGTATTAATAGCGACCATCATAGATAAGAGATAGGAGAGAGCATGTCAACGACAACCACCACAAGGTTATATAGGGAAGACACCAGAGAGAGATTGCTTTTAATAATAATAATAATAATAATAATAATAATAATAATAATAAAATTGTAATATAATAAAATAGTAAGATAATTCGATAGGGGTATTTTAGACTTTTCATTTTGTTAGGGACCATTCTTGTAACAATAAAATACATTGACGACTCTGTGTTCAAATTTAAAACTCAAGAACTAGTTTTGTAATTCAGTCGTAAAGTAATCTTATATATAATAAAAACAACAAACATAAATATTAAGGACCCTAGAGTCTTATTAATAGCAATCCTAAATCCTTAGAACTTAATTTATACCCATTAAAGTTTTTTTCAAAGTTATCTTATTTACACAATCTTTCTTGTTTATTTGTTTTTAACCCTTTAAATCTTTTTCAAAATAAATTATATATATATATATATATATATATATATATATATATATATATATAGTTAGGGTGTTTGAAGTTGAAAATGTGCACACACACACACACACACATATATATATATATATATATATATATATATATATATATATATGTGTGTGTGTGTGTGTGTGTGTGCGCACATTTTCAACTTCAAACACCCTAACTACAAATGCATTCATCTTAAAATCTTATTTTCCTCCTCCATGCATTCCTTTCTTTTGTATTTCTTTTCCGTCCTATTATTTTTTCACAAACATTAGATGCAAAGAAAAGGTGCCAAAGTTTTACCGACCCAAAATCAAAACATCTTTTCAATACCCTTGTAACTCAAATACTCAATCATTCACTAATAAGTTTTATTCAACAAACATCGGTAGTAGCACCAACCGAACACATCTTTTACCGGAGTCTACGAATGTGTTGGCTACTAGTCGAACACACACATATTATCATAATTGTGTAAGCCAACTTTTTTTACAAAATCCCAATTATTTGCAAAATAAATAGCATTTTTTCCCGCTTGTACTTCAATGCAAATGTCTCTGCAACCATCATAGATAAGAGAAAGGAGATAGCATGTCAACGGCAACCACCACAAGGTTACGTGGGGAAGGCACGGGAGAGAGATTGCTTTTAATTTCAACAACAATAACAACAACAACAACAACAATAATAATAAGAATAAGAATGATAATGATAATAATAATAATAATAATAATAATAATAATAATAATAATAACAACAACAACAACAATAATAATAATAATAATAATAATAATAATAATGTAATATTATAAAACAATAAAATGATTTAAGAGGGGTATTTTTGTCTTTTCATTTTTTCTGGGACCACTCTTGTAACAATAAAATATATTAAGGACTCTGTGTTCAAATTTAAAACTCAATAACCATTTTTGTAATTTACTCGTCATGTAATCTTATATAAAATAACATCAACAAACATAAATACTAAGGACCCTGGAATCTTATTTAAAGGAATCCTTAAAACTTAGAACTTAATTTATATATGTTAATGTATTTTTGTCTTTTCAGCGAAACTAAAGAAAAAGCTGCGAAAATTCATAATCTAAAATAAAAAAAAAAGATTTGTGATGTCTAAGTATTTTTTTTATGCATTTTTAGGGTTTTTTTTAGGGTTTTCTTGTTTTCCATAGAACCTAAACCTATATATATATATATATATATATATATATATATATATATATATATATATATATATATAATTTCGAACAGCCCAACTAAAAATTCACTCATCTAAAAATCATATTTTCCTCCTCGATGCATTCCTGTCTTTTATAATGTCACACCCCCAAACCGGAATGGAGGAAACGTTCGGGGGTGGAGGACGTCATGTATAGTATCACAACAATTGCATCATAGTAATCAGAGTAAACACAATCATTACATTGATTAAGTAAAACATTTACATCTGTTTGATTCATATTTATATACATCAGAAGTATAACAAAAGTAAAGGACGAGACTCTATACGCTCCGTCTTCTCAAAGTCTGTGTGTTGTACCTGTCTACTGATTTTCTGAGAATACAAGCAGTTTTGAAAGAGTATCAACATAAAGCTGGTGAGTTCATAAGCATGTTTTTATAAGGAAAATCGGTTAATGAATCAATGAAAGTATTTGTATGTTTCCAAGAAAATCCATTATTTTCTAAAATATGTATTTTGTTACTGAATCTCATAATGTATTAGTTCATATGTATAGTTACCATTGAATGTGTTGTGCATTGTTTGTCTGAATGAGAAATCCCCTTTTACATGAAAAACCCTGGCTATCACCGGTATGTATAGTAAGTTCGAAAAAAAACTCTGAAAACTCTAATATGTATAGTAGTTCTATTACTTTATAATAAAACTAATTGAAGTTATTACTACTCATACATTAATCATATATTCTTAGTACCAAATTTATGAGTTGTTATAACCATACTTGACCATTGAATTGCCTGAACGACGTTCTTCAGGTGTCGGAATCGTAATGACTTTGTCACCCAGGCCTGCCGGCCTAACTGTGGCAAACAGTTATGGTGAAGGATTGTCAATCCCGTATAGATCGATACACAAACTCACGTTCTCCCGCAAGGAGACTCTGGTTATAATCTCAGGACTTTTGTTAAGTACGCGAAGAATGCTCACTCATAAAATGTTATACTAACGATTACATGTAGAATAAAATGTATTCTTGAATTTAACGAGTTGAATATATGTCTCATAAACTATACTCTATATAACTTATATGTTGGATCACATTGAATCTATGTTTGTACATTGATAAGTCAATTGTTCCATAAACTATACCTATTATAGCTTATATGTTTGATACTGTATTCATGTTAAACCTTGAAAATCTCTATGATTTGTGTTGAAAACCTCCCTTATGCTCAGAAATATACAAAAGGGATGAAATATCTGAATATTTGATAAAAGTATGAAAAATGTGTGGTTGTGTCAATTGTATCAGTTCTAAGTGTTTTGAAATCCGTTTTGTATAATTTCACAAGATCAATGATGTTTGGCTTGTATCCCCCCCCCCCCCCCCTTGAAAATTTTAAAACTGTAAAGAAATAGGGGTATGAACTCACTTGATTACGAGTGACTTGGATGAACAACAACAACAAGATGCTTGGTATGCTAGGTGAAGTCCCGAGCACAATACGGTCCTATTTAAGCACATATTAACATGTATAGGGCTACAGTTAGTGTTTAAAACCACAAACAACCATAGGAAACACTCTTAGGATGTACGAAACACTCACAGTGATGTTTTAGAATCAAGAATGAGGGACAAGGAAGTGTTCACGGCCAAACCTCCATGGGTTTACGGCCCAAGAGGTGTTCACGGCCCATGAACACATGAAGGGCTTATGGCCCCAGATGTGTTCACGGACCAAGAACACATGAATACTTGAAGGATTTTCGGCCAATTATGAAGGGTTCACGGCCCATGAAGAAGGGTTCACGGCCGTGAACTCTTGAAGACCATGAAGATGGTGATGTGTAACATCCTGTTCTGGATAGTTTTGTGATTTAAGGCCAGTGGGCCTTAATCCGAGTATGATAAGGTTTTGAGGCTTTGAAAGAGAAATGTTTAGGCCCTTTTGGGATGTGGTTAAGGTAGGTTGTGTGATAAAAGAGCTCGGTTTGTGCTTTAGAGCCCAAATGTATTGTTAAAGGCGCTGGTTCGAGCTTTTCATGAATTTTGGATCTGAGTTCGAGTGGCCTTTAGGAGGAATAAAGTTGATAGAAGTGTAGGGCTTCTCGTTACCTTTTTGTGGATCTAAGGATCGTCGGAAACGGATTTATAACAAAGACGTTATGGCCTTCAGAAGTTTTGTTGTTTCAGGCTTAGCCGAGTACGCTGGGCGTACACAAAGCGTACGCTGGCCGTACTAGTGAAGAAGGAAGTACGCTTGGCGTACTTTGGACTACGCTGGGTGTACTGAGCAGGGGTGGTCGCGAATGTTCTTCGGAGTACGCTGGGCGTACGCTGATCAGACCTGAACCCTATTTTAGGGTCTTGGACCCTATTTAAGCTCCTTATCTCATAACCTAACCCTAATATCTTCAGCTTCCATCCCTCTAAGCCCTAGAAATCGACCCTAAGCCTCGATTTGAGTGATTCTTGAGCTTTTTGGTGATTTAGTGAAGTTTTGGTGCTTATTGTGGAAGAAGGAGTTCCTTGAGTAAGCATTGCTTGGCTTGGAGCTTGTGGATCCAAGCCCTAATCATGTTGATCTAGCTCCAGAAAGCATAAAGTTTGAATCTTGGTGGCTTTCTCATGTGGATCTAGTGGGGTGATGACTTGTTATGTTTGGCCTTTGAAGAAGAAGGAGCTTTGAAAGAGAATAGCTTGAGCATCTAGCTTTTGGATTTATGTTCTACTCTTGTTGGTGTATCTTCCAGAGGTATCAAGTTTGAAACTTGCTTATTGTTGTGCTAGTTTTTGTTTTGGGTTTATTTTAGGGTTTTTGGACACAAAGCTTGAAGCTTTATGAGTTTGATGAACTCCAGAGTATAATACCTGTCCTTTTAGATGCTTTTAGTCGTTTGGAGTCATAAAAATGAGATCTTGGTCGTCAAGATCTCTCCATGAATGAGATATGAGCATTTTTTGGGAGTAAAGAGTGAGTGTATTTGGGTTTGGGACTTTATCATCCATGCAAAGGCTTAAAGTCATGAACTTTATGCAGTATGAGCCTTTAGGGAGTCCAGATCTGAGAGCATAGCTATGGTCTTATCGGGTTAAGACCAAGAGAGTGGAAAAAGAAAGTCTGGACGTACGCCGAGCATAAATCCAGTACGCCCCGCGTACTGAACAAGTGTTCCCGATGGCCCGATCTGGATTCGTGAGTACGCTGAGCGTACCAAGGGAGGTACGCCGCGCGTAACCTCATTGTGGACTTTTTGGGCTAAGTCTCATTTTGGGCCTTGAGTGTTGGGCCTGGATTTTGAGCTTGTTGCAATAGAGTTTTGGACCAAAGGAATATATTTACGTGCTTTGGGCCCTTGAGTTGGGCTTTCCATTTTAGACTTGAGAGTTGGGCCTCGGGAGAGCCCGTTGGTTATTGGGCCTTGGTGGGCCCAAACGGGTTTTTGGTTATGGATGGGCTGGTTAGTGGACTACCTTTAGACCTAATAAGTAAGAGTTTGGACTTAGGTCCTAATTGAGTTAATTGTGGGTTTGGCTCAGAGATAGAGACCGGTGCGCAGCAGCAGCGTTATAGGGGTTGTTCATCATCCGAGGTGAGTCTTCTCACTATACTTTACCTAGAGTGGTAATTTTTGTGTGACCGGAGGGTCTTATATGTTTATTTGGGTTATGTGATATTATGCATCTTGTCTGTGTGATATATGATATATTATGTATTGCTGAGACCGGACCGGAGGGTCCAACGAGCCATGAGACCGAAAGGTCCTCACTGAGACCGGACCGGAGGGTCCAACGAACAGTGAGACCAGAGGGTCCTCACAGAGACCGGACCAGAGGGTCCAATGAGCCGTGGGACTGGAGGGTCCCACTGAGACACATTGACCGGAGGGTCTTACAGAGCTATAGCCTCGAGTGGCTAATTATTTCATGTGTGGTATTTTGGAGAACTCACTAAGCTTCGTGCTTACCGTGTTATGTGTTATGTGTTTCAGTTTTTTCTCAGGATCGCGGGAAGGCACCGGCTTGATTGTACACACCAGAGAAAGAGTTATGTTTCGAGGATCCTGGATTATTAATCAAACAAACATGGAGTTGCGTTTTGTAAATTAAATAAATGAGATTTTTATAAAATGTGTTATGAGAATTATGTGATTTAAAAATGAAAATTTTGTTTGAAAATGTACGGTGTTACAAGTTGGTATCAGAGCCTTGGTTTGAGGGATTTGGATGCACCTTCGGGTATATCTGGACTCAAACTGAGGATTTGAGAAATTTTTTCAAAAGAAATGATTTTTCTAAAACGAGCAAGAGTTTCTAAGAGAAAAATGAGGAGGAGCAGTGTGTACAATCAGCCAGAGCCCGAACGGTGATTTCCCAAAATACCCTTACTTATTTGTGTTATGAGTTATTATTGAGATATTAATGATGCATGCTAGAAGATAGGCTAGGTATTTCATAATTTAGGGCTAGAGTTGCCTGATTTGTGATGCCTTAGCCTAGGAATTTTGCTATATGTGATGTGTTGTGAGTATGTGCGGAGTAAGAGTATCCAGCAGAGATCTTTTAGAGAGAACTTGGGTAGGGGAGTAATCTAGGAGAGATACCTAGATGAGCATTTGAGGAGCCTACTGAGAGAGTAATTAGATACCCGCGAGGGGTAGAGTTGCTTGAGTTTGGTGATACCTTTTGAGTGTGAGTAGAACAAGTGGAGTGGTAACCTAGAGTGGTTTTACGTGTTGGTAGAGATTATCTGATGCCCGAATGCTGCTTGCTTCGTGATTTGTGGAACTCTTGATGATAGGAGTCAGGTACTAAGCGAATATGACGATATTCAGGAGGCAGATGGCTGGCATCATAAGGAGTTCTTCAGCAGCTGATGGCAGAGAAGTGTGAGAACCTAGGAAGAGCCTAGGGAGTGACCTTTGTCAGATGAGTATGCTGATAGAGGAGAGTATTCGCAGGAGAGCGATCAGGTATGACGGGATTGGTGATTGAGGAGGTTGAGTAGCTACTTAGGAAATCTGGAATAATCCGTGTGAAAAGTATGGGTAGATGTGGCAGGTAGTATGGGCCCGTACTACTGAAAGTAGAGGACCTATACTCGATACAGGGAAAATTCCAGAGGTTATAAGTAGCAGATTGAGAGGAGATAACATGGTTCGGGTACCATGATTCATAGCAGATTGAGAGGAGATAACATGGTTCGAGTACTATGATTTGTGGCGGTTAGTACTTCCGGTTTTACCAGTTGTTCCGTGATGATTGATTAGTCTGAGATCAGATGATAGAGTGTGGGGCCAGAGGGCCATGCCGAGCAAGTTTTAATGGAGTATACCTTGAAAGGGAAATTTAGTTCGTTTCCGAGGGATTTTATTAGTGAGATGATAGTTGGAGTCGCAAGGCTCGGGGATGAGTAGAGATGATGCTTATTGGAGGATCGAGGTCTGAGTCGAGCCATCGGCTGATGGATGAGATATCACCTTCTGCGGCAGGAGTTGCGTTGTTCCCGTTTCTGGGAGAAGCGAAGGAGATATCGAGTTTCCGGTTTCAGAGTTTGGAGGTAAACCCCGTGGGGTAACATATGGTGGTGACCTTTTCATCAGAGTATTTGGGCAGTTTGTTTGCTGCGAGGTATTTTTATACCACGATAGAGTCATTAGTGGGACTAAGATGGAAGAGAACAAGAAGGTGCCTTATTGAGGGAAGCATACTTTTAGCAGCAGTTCCATGTCATCAAGAGGAGTATATCGTGGCGGTGTCCCTCGTTGCTTACGTTTTGTATATTCTGTGAGAGTAAGGTCTCTTTCTTTTATGATGATTCCCGCGGTGGGAGACTGGTCGAGGAATCAGAGACGAGGTGCGTGATAGTGCATTATGATGGGTTTTGAGCAATTCTAACACTCCTAAGTGTACATGCAACCCTAGAAAACCTTGGATCTATGTTTGTCTAAAATACATGCAAAATACTTTTTCCAAGGTTCATAAACCTATCTAGCATACATGGGGAACTTTATAATATAAAATATAGCTAGAATTACATACCTTGTAGTTGTTATGATTCCTTGAAACCTTGAGAGCCTAGCACCCCAAGTGTGATGCCTCAAATGTTTCACATAACACCAAATGCTTTGGAATAACTTTGAGAGATATGTAGAACACTTGAAAATCGGCTTAGCCCTAATGCAACTTCTTGTGTAGCCGATTTTGGTGTGCCTCATGTTCTTTATATAGTGTGTCACATCTAGGGTTACACCATGTAAACCCTAATGTGGCATGACTCTTCATTTCCATCACCCATGGGTTTGTAACTCCCATGGAGCCTCCATGGAACATCCAATGGGTTTAACCCAACTTGATTATCCATGGAGTCTTTTAGCCCACTATACAAGTTATGGATGATTTACATAATCAACCCATATATTCAATTAGTCTCTTTTTGATCACTTAATTAATCCTAGATTAATTCTTGATCAATACTAATTAAATAATACTATTAATATATTAGAACTTTAATATATTAATAAACCACAAGTGTTATTTCTCTCATTTAGTAAATCCAAATGCATGATGCCATGCAACCTAAATGGACCATGCCGGGTCGGGTCAAGTACATACCAGAAATAGTTATAGACTTAGACACCTTATCCAACAGTCTCCCACTTGGATAAGTCCGATAACTATAACTGCAAGTATGACTTCAGGAACCGATCAGCAATCGTAGCTCTTTTCAAGGTTTCTCGGAACTGAGAAGTTGATGGTACTCCATTTCAGATAAGTGATCATATAATCCTCTGTTCTTGATATAAGTCGGACAAATACATGGAACAATGTCTTACTTTTGTCCAGCAGTTTGTTTCCCGATTTCCGATTTGTTTGACATAGAACTTAATTGAACACATCAACTTAGTTCTGACTGGGCCCGGTACATGGGTCAAAACAAAATCATCGAGGGGCCCAGATATCGCTTCTAATCCAAGAAGGAACAGATAAACTTCGACTCATATGCTTACTACTTGTTAAATTACACACAAACGCACGTTTTATAACATCGAGTTACCAATGCGTTTTCGCACGATCAATGCATAACTAACTCATAGTTAACAAGTCATATCTCTAAGTTTGAAGACTTATATGATATTATCGTCTCGCGATCACTCGAGATAAAGTCCATGAAGTGATACCAGCGAGCGTGGGTTGAATCCAATACTCAGAACTTATGAGCACTCATGAGTGTTGAGGCCATGTCCAACATCTTAGACCTCTACAACCAACTCATGACAGTCTTAATTCATATCTACTTCCAACATATGACTGACTGTGGATAATTTGAATAATATGTAAACACAACATAAATATTCTAGAAGTCAAAACATGCAAAAGAGAAATAAACACAGCTTTTATTCATCATCAAATGTCAATTACACTTTACAAATTTCAAAATTATCTAACTACTAAAACTAATATCATCCTTCAGCCCTATGCTCCTTGCATGCTGGAGATGCTTATGTTGGGTTATGAGCATTCTAACACTCCTAAGTGTACATGCAACCCTAAATACCTTGGATCTATGTTTTCTCTATTATACATACAATTATGAACATCCAAGTTATTATCCTAATCTAGCATACAAAATAATAAATATAACAAGATAGAATACATACCTCTTTGATGTAGAATGTCTTCATGAAGCTTGAGTGCCTAGTGCCCCAAGTGTGACACCTCAAATGGTTCACAACACCAAATACACTTGGAATAACTTGAGAGAAACTTGAGCACTCCTTGAAATCGTCTAGCCCTCACACTCACACATTAGTGCATGATTTCTTGAGCCATGGGATTCTTTTATATGGTGGCTATTAGGGTTACACCATGTAACTCATAACTTTACCCATTCCTTATGCTCCATGGATTTTAACCTCCATGGAGTATCCATGGGTCACCCCATGGACTTAGTCCAACATAAGGAATCTTGGATCACAAGCCCACATATATAAGAATGAATGATTTACACAATCAACCCATATATTTAATTAGTCTCCTTTTGATCACTTAATTAATTCCAAATTAATTCTTGATCAATACTAATTAAATAACCTTATTAATATATTAGAACTTATAATATATTAACCAACCTTAAGTGTTATTTCTCTCATTATAGTCTATCTAAATGCATGATGCCATGCAACCCAAATGGACCATGCCGGGTCGGGTCAAGTCTTACCAATTATAGTTATGGACTTAGACATAATCCAACAGCTTAACCCTACCCAGTCCCTTCGTGAGGGGATCTGTCGGGTTCTCATCCGATGATACCCTCTTTGCCACGAGGAGTCCTTCTTCTATACGATGTCTGATGAAATGGTATTTTCTGTTAATGTGTCTGGATCTCCCGTGATCCCTTGGTTCCTTTGCTAAGGCAACAACACTTTCACTATCACAGACAATCTCTATGGGCTCCTTTATAGTTGGTACAACTCCAAGGTCTCCAATGAAGTTCTTTAGCCATATAGCCTCCTTTGCTGCCTCGCTTGCCGCTATATACTCTGATTCGCAAGTTGAATCAACCACTGTCTCCTGCTTGGAAGTTTTCCAAGAAATTGCTCCTCCGTTTAAGGTAAAGACCCAGCCCGACTGAGAGCGGAAATTATCCCTATCAGTCTGGAAGCTAGCATTGCTATACCCTACAACTCTCAAGTCATCACTCCCACCGAGGGTAAGGACCCAGTCCTTAGTCCTTCGTAGGTACTTGAGAATGTTCTTTACCGCCGTCCAGTGAGCCTTACCAGGATTCCCCTGATACCTGCTAACCGTGCTCAAAGCAAAGGCTACATCAGGACGAGTGCAGGTCAGAGTATACATGATCGAGCCTACTGCAGAAGCATAAGGTACTCGACTCATTTCTGCTATCTCAACCTCGGTACTCGGGCTCTAAGTCTTACTCAGTCTAGCGTTACTCTGGATGGGTAACTCTCCTTTCTTGGAATCTTGCATGCTGAACCTCTTCAACACTTTATCCAAGTATGTACTCTGACTAAGTCCAATTAGTCTTTTACTCCGGTCTCTCAGAATCCTTATCCCTAGGATATAGGCAGCTTCTCCAAGGTCCTTCATAGCGAAACACCTCCCAAGCCAGGACTTCACTTCCTGCAAGGTTGGGATGTCATTTCCTATGAGTAGTATGTCATCCACATACAATACCAAAAAGCTAACTATACTCCCACTAGCCTTGACATATACACAAGATTCATCTTCACTCCTCGAAAAGCCAAACTCTTTGACTTTCTCATCAAAGCAAAGATTCCATCTGCAAGGTGCTTGCTTTAATCCATAGATGGATTTCTCAAGCTTACACACTCTATTAGGGTACTCTATGCTGACAAAACCTTCTGGCTGATTCATGAAAACATCCTCAGCCAACTTTCCATTGAGGAAAGCGGTTTTGACATCCATTTGCCATATTTCATAGTCATGAAATGCAGCAATGGCTAACAATACCCTAATAGACTTAATCTTGGCTACTGGCGAAAAGGTCTCATCATGATCAACTCCTGGAGTTTGAGAAAAGCCCTTTGCAACCAATCGTGCCTTATAAGTGTGTACATTACCATCCATGTCGGTCTTCTTCTTGAAGATCCACTTACACCCAACTGTCTTACGACCTGGTACATTGTCAACCAAGTCCCAGACCTGATTGTCATACATGGACTGTATCTCGCTGTCCATTGCCTCTTTCCATTTAGCAGACTCGGGGCCTGCCATATCTTCCGCATAGCTGTTAGGTTCATCCAGACTTACCAGTGTCTCATCATTGATAAGTGTCTCACCTTCCGCAGTAATATGGAAACCATAGTAGTGCTCAGGTGCATTCCTAACCCTTGTGGAACGCCTCAGAGGTACAGACTCGTCAATTGGATCAACAGGAGTTTCCTCCTCAAGTTGACTGCTAGGGTTTGAGGTTCCTTCACCACTTGACTCTTGAAGTTCTTCAAGGTCAATTTGCCTCCCACTTTTTCCTTGGCTTATGAACTCTCTTTCTCGAAAGACACCCCTCCTGGCTACAAAGACCACATTCTCACTGGGTCTGTAGAAGAGGTAACCAAAGGATTTTTGTGGGTAGCCGATGAAAATACACCTCTCACTTCGAGGTTCAAGCTTGTCGTGAGTCTCGCGTCTCACGAAAGCTTCGCAACCCCAAATCTTGATATGGGCTAGAATAGGAACTTTTCCAGTCCACATCTCGTGAGGTGTTTTGGCAACCTTCTTTGTAGGGACCAGATTAAGGATATGGGCGGCAGTCTCTAAGGCATACCCCCAGAATGAGATTGGTAGCGAAGCTCGACTCATCATGGAACGAACCATGTCCAACAAGGTTCGATTACGCCTCTCAGCTACACCATTCAACTGTGGTGTCCTGGGAGGTGTCAATTGTGAGACAACCCCACATTCCCTTAGATAGTCGAGGAACTCAGTACTAAGATACTCACCACCGCGATCGGATCGAAGCATCTTAATGTTCCTGCCCAATTGATTCTCGACTTCCTGTTTAAACTCTTTAAACCTTTCGAAAGTCTCTGACTTATGCTTGATTAAGTAGACATATCCATATCTACTATAATCATCTGTAAAAGTCACATAATAACGATTAGCATCCCTTGTGGCAGTTTTGAAGGGTCCACACACATCCATGTGCACTAGATCCAACAAACCTTCACCCCTCGCACAAGAACCTGTGAAGGGTGACTTTGTCATTTTTCCAAGTAAGCATGATTCACAACTATCATCTGACTTTAGGTCAAATGATTCCAAAACTCCATCCTTTTGGAGTTGGCCTATGCGTTTCTTGCTTACATGTCCAAGACGACAATGCCATAATGATGCTTTATCCAAGTTATTATCATTAGTAGAATCAATACACAACACATTATTTTCTAAATTATCTACAACAGACACAGCTTCATACACACCATCACAAGGTAATGCTTTAAAATAAAACACATTATTAAAGAAAGCATTTATTCCACCAATTTCATTATCAAAAGAAAAGGTAAAACCTTGTTTGTACAAAGCATGAAAGGAAATAACATTTCTTGCCATTTCAGGCGAATAACAACATTTATTCAAATCTAAAGTAAACCCACTACTTAGCAACAAAGTATAAACTCCAATCTTGGTGACAGGTGAAACTTTCCTATTCCCCATGATCAAGTTTATCTTTCCATGCTCTACATTCCCACTTTTTCTTAGTCCCTGCAAATCAGAACAAATATGAATACCGCAACCGGTATCAAGGACCCAAGAGTTAGAATAGGGTGAGTTATTAGATAGTATAGTGTAAATACCTGCATGGTTGGGTTTCACTTTCCCATCCTTCAAATCTTGCTGGTACTTTGGGCAGTTCCGCTTCCAGTGCGCCTTTTCGTGGCAATAGAAGCATTCAGCCTCTTTGGGATCAGAAGAAGGTGTAACGAAACCTTTCTTGGTTCCTCTAGAAGAGGAGCCATCAAGGGTCTTGCCCTTGGTACCCTTCGAAGGGTTCTTCCTCTTCTTCCCTCGACCTTTCCCAATTGCCAGGACATGTGCTGAGTTTGGAGTAGTAGTAGGAGTGGTCACAACCGACTTACCTTTGAGACCTGATTCTGCGGTCTTTAGGAGTCCTTGAAGTTTGCTAAGTGTAACTTCCTCCTTTTTCATGTGGTATGTCATGCGGAATTGATCATAACACGAAGGTAAGGAGTGTAAAATAATATTTATTGCTAACTCCTCTAGGAAGTTCACATTCAACTTCATCAATCGGTCCACAAACCTTTGCATTTTCTGCATGTGGCCCGTGATGGGTTCACCATCTTTCATTCGGGTTGTGATCATAGAGGAGATGATTTCATATCGCTCTTGACGAGCACTCTGATGGTAGCGGTCCATCAAATCCTAGTGCATCTCAAAAGGATAGTAGTCCTCATAGGACTTTTGGAGCTCGGTTGTCATAGTGTCCATCATGATGCATGCCACTTTGGTAGCATCTCTTTCATGTGCCTCATATTCAGCAAACTCCTCAGGAGTAGCAGTTGGCTCAGGTACCTTAAGCTCCTTGTCGAGAACATATTCCTTGTTCTCGTATCGAGTGACCATCCTGATGTTTCTGATCCAATCCGTAAAGTTGGATCCATCAAAGATGACTCTCCCACAAAGGTTCATGAGAGAGAAGGAGCCAGCAGGGTTTGAGCCAGGAGTAGCATTGTTGGTAGACATCTGAAAAGAAGAAAAGACAAGTTTAGTTTAGATATAAAGATAGTCCTTAATAAAACACCCAAATGTAATATTAAGGCTAGGATCCAATCACAATATATTATAACTTAGAAGAGGGATGCCATAATCTAAGCTATAACATATTTGAAAGGTAGGTGAATGACGATTCACCAATTTCCACCATGAAAATGAAATATAAATTATTAGGTTTTATTTGGTTTTTAGAAACTCCTAGATTCTTTTGAGATTCATTGAACTTATTCAATGGCATGTTTCAATCTCGAGTGTGCCCTTCATGTTTTGTGATTGGGATACCGAGAATCACAAAACAAGGTGTGAAGTAACCATGCAAATTACTTGGTACCCTTAATGTTTTTTCACTTAATCGATGTGCCGGTTAACCACACGCGCTCCACCGACCTATGAAAAACCTTAAGTCACCCTTTGCCTACCTTGTTAAGTCCAAGTTAGTGTGCCGGTTAACCACACACGCTCCACCAACGACTTAATCAAAGTGCAAAGTGTAATTTCATGGGTTAGTACCTTATTCATATTTTTCCTAAAGTAACTAAGATTGGGAATTTATAAAACATTTAGTTACTTTATAATGATCATTATACTTTTTAATGAGAATTTTAAGTCACTGTCCTACCCGTTCGGCTAACGACCCTCCACCAGTCAAGGAATCGGTGGGTGAGAGTGGACACTCATTAAGCTGCCATTTTATAGGCAACAACCTTATACCCCCCTTATAGACCGGCTTCGTGAATGAGGCCTACTAACGGTAAAACGACTTGATCTTATACATATATATATATATATATATATATATATATATATATATATTATTAAACTTATAATATTATAAGGTATAAGGGTTGAATTTTAACTTTTAAAATTCTAGGGGTTGGAACTAAAGTTAATTAAGATGACTTTACATGTTCCAAAACTTGAGGGCAAGTTTTGTAACTTTTCAAAACTCTTCAATTCATAACTTATGAGATTAATTGGTTCATTAAAATGAGTGACTCTTCATTTTATGTAACCTATGTGTTTCTTTAATGGACATTAAAAGATAAACTTTTGGTAATCCATAACTTGAAGACAAATTATGGATTCCATTAAAACACATAATGATCAAGAATTAAAACTAGCAAGAAGTTACACATAATTCCTATGATCATCTAAACTCATAAGAACATGAATATGAATATCAAAATTTCAAGAACACATAAAATCATGGAATTTTGATATTAGCCATTGTAAATGGATTAGAACAACCATTACACCATCTAAAACAAGTTTAATAACACCAAAACAGTTTAGGGTAATGTTTCTAGTCCATTTCCAGCAGCAAAAGTCAAAAATCTGCATTCTGAGGCTCCTACTCGTCGAGTGCATGAACCTACTCGACGAGTAGGATGAGTTTGGTCATGGACTCGACGAGTCCCCCCATGGACTCGGCGAGTTCATCATGCAGACAGCAAAAAATCGACTTTTTCCACTATTTTGCATCAAGTATCAAACAAACAAGCCTAGGCTCTGATACCACTAATGGGTTTTGAGCAATTCTAACACTCCTAAGTGTACATGCAACCCTAGAAAACCTTGGATCTATGTTTGTCTAAAATACATGCAAAATACTTTTTCCAAGGTTCATAAACCTATCTAGCATACATGGGGAACTTTATAATATAAAATATAGCTAGAATTACATACCTTGTAGTTGTTATGATTCCTTGAAACCTTGAGAGCCTAGCACCCCAAGTGTGATGCCTCAAATGTTTCACACAACACCAAATGCTTTGGAATAACTTTGAGAGATATGTAGAACACTTGAAAATCGGCCTAGCCCTCTTGCAACTTCTTGTGTAGCCGATTTTGGTGTGCCTCATGTTCTTTATATAGTGTGTCACATCTAGGGTTACACCATGTAAACCCTAATGTGGCATGACTCTTCATTTCCATGACCCATGGGTTTGTAACTCCCATGGAGCCTCCATGGAACATCCAATGGGTTTAACCCAACTTGATTATCCATGGAGTCTTTTAGCCCACTATACAAGTTATGGATGATTTACATAATCAACCCATATATTCAATTAGTCTCTTTTTGATCACTTAATTAATCCTAGATTAATTCTTAATCAATACTAATTAAATAATACTATTAATATATTAGAACTTTAATATATTAATAAACCACAAGTGTTATTTCTCTCATTTAGTAAATCCAAATGCATGATGTCATGCAACCCAAATGGACCATGCCGGGTCGGGTCAAGTACATACCAGAAATAGTTATGGACTTAGACACCTTATCCAACACATTATTCCCGGACCCAGAATCAGGGTTATTTCGGAACAGTTGAGGTATCCGGCGGTGTGTTAGTCTGAGGTTTCGAGATGACCAGAGGCAGTCACGTCGAGAGGATTCTGAGATTCTTTTCTGAGTTACGAGATATTTGGAGTCACTTGGTTTCCATCGGGAAGATCATTGAGTGTTTGCATGGTACGCTCCAAGAGTCAAGTGTGATGTAACTGGTGAAACAGTCTATGGAGTAGATTGTTGGTATGCCAATTGGTGATGGCTCGAACCCTGAGTGGGGGAGAACTGGGTATTCTATTGAGAAGATCAACAATTCATTCAAGTGCAACTAGTTATGGAGATCTGCGGTGCGGGCACATGAGACCTGAGTTATTGGTGGTTAAGGCAAGACATCGTGAGATGCTGTGATGATGTACCGAGGTACCCGAGTGATTTTGTTCCAGTGGGAACCCATCAGTTAATTGTCGCCAGAGTGAGACTATCTAAGGGTGTATATGTGTTGAGACTAGTGCCTTGCCTGCGAGAACATACATCAAGAGTGGTGGTGCATAAGCTAGGTAGGTGTAAGCACTTATCTATGTTGAGCTGCGGAGCATGAGTTGGTGAACTCAGTGTGGTGAGGACTTGATGATGAGGTTATGGGGTGATAAGAGAGTAAGTGAATCCGAGTGGGAGTAATCGCTTGGGATTATCAGGAGAAACCATGGAGTGAGCCCATGGCGAGTCAGTGGCAGAGAGTGTCGTGATACTACGAGGAGCTGTAGTATTCACTGGATATTGAGAGAGGGTTATGATACTGCGGGGAGCCGTGGTATTCACTAGTCAGCAAGAGAGTGTCGTGATACTATGGGGAGCCGTAGTATTCACTGGTTAGAAAGAGAGAGTGTTGTGATACTGCAGGGAGCCGTAGCATTCACAAGTCAATGAGAGAGTATCGCAAGACTATGGGGGAGGCCGTAGCACTCAGTAGTCGATAAGGGTGAATATTGTTCTTCCAGGAGCTGTAGTATTCACTAGTAGTCAGAGTATGGCACAGAGGAGTTCTTAGGCTTGGGTAGCCTTACCACTTGAGTCTTCGGGGGCCTGGTTTCCGAACCAGGGGCGAGACGGGGGTCTCCGTGTCAGTTGAGAAATTGTTATATCCCAGGTTGAGTAGGGATTATCGTAATCGGAAGGAATTGGAGAGATGGTGTGTGCATAAATCCGCGAATTTTGAGTCATGAGTTGAGTACCAGTTTGGGGTTGAGTGGTTCCAATTCTCCTGTTGAATCAGACTCTCAAGCTCGAGTCTGGATCCATTCGTGTATTGAATAGGCAAGATGAGGTTCCGAATTCATGGATGGGTTTCATTTTGAGGGGGGTATTGACCTTCATCTGATACCTTAGGCCGGAGTGGATCAGTTTCGTTGGTATGGGAAGAACCGCGAGACGCATGGAACCAGTGGGTGGTAGACGGCAGAGGTCGGAAATGAGACGATTTCAGATAAGTTGTAGCATTCTCTTGGGGTAAAGCGAACTTCGTGAATTGTGTGTCACGATGATCCGAGATAGTTATCGTGAGAAGGAAGTCGGTGAGACGTTTTTGGTTTGCAATGAGTAACCTCTGGAGGTTCATCTTTTGGGTCGGGAGCTGACTTGATGCTCAGTGTTGAAAGGGATAATTGAGAGGAAGTTGGGGCTTATGTCTTTAGATGTCAGAGGATGCCTCCAAGTGAGCATGATCTTTTCTTGTGTTTGAGTTTTGGGGTTCTTTCCTTCCGATGAGTCCTGAAAGCTGTTCAGGCGGTGGGTCCTTAGGGGATTATGACCTTTCCGTTCCTTTTGAGTTGCGATTGGGATCGATTAGAGAATCAGAGTGGGAAGAGTGTTCTTAGGGTCTGTTGGCCGATAGGCGATTAGAAGGATGATGTTTTGCGAGGGTGGTCTGGCAGGGAGATAGACCACTAGAGTTTGGAGAGTCGGATCGAGTATCGTAGCGGCAGTTGGGTCTGTCCTTCTTCGGGGTTGGGAGTTCCTGTTGGGTTTAGGTGTTTTTGAAAGAGATTGTTGTATGATATGAGGTCCTTTCGGTGGTGCTTCTCGGATTATTGCGCTCGACCTATGTGTTGATAAGGAGCGATTTCGAGGGCGAAATCTAATTCAAGTGGGGGAGAATTGTAACATCCTGTTCTGGATAGTTTTGTGATTTAAGGCCAGTGGGCCTTAATCCGAGTATGAGAAGGTTTTGAGGCATTGAAAGAGAAAGGTTTAGGCCCTTTTGGGATGTGGGTAAGGTAGGTTGTGTGATAAAAGAGTTCAGTTTGTGCTTTAGAGCCCAAATGTATTGTTAAAGGCGCTGGTTCGAGCTTTTCATGAATTTTGGATCTGAGTTCGAGTGGGTTTCAGGAGGAATAAAGTTCATAGAAGTGTAGGGCTTCTCGTTACCTTTTCGTGGATATAAGGATCGTCAGAAACGGATTTATAACGAAGAAGTTATGGCCTTCAGAAGTTTTGTGGTTTCAGGCTTAGCCGAGTACGCTGGGCGTACACAAAGCGTACACTGGGCGTACTTGTGAAGAAGGAAGTACGCTTGGCGTACTTTGGACTACGCTGGGCGTACTGAGCAGAGGTGGTTGCGAATGTTCTTCGGAGTACGCTGGGCGTACCATATGTACGCTGGGCGTACCATATGTACGCTGGGCGTACGCTGATCAGACCTGAACCTATTTTAGGGTCTTGGACCTTATTTAAGCTCCTTATCTCATAACCTAACCCTAATATGTTCAGCCTCCATCCCTCTAAACCCTAGAAATCGACCCTAAGCCTCTATTTGAGTGATTCTTGAGCTTTTTGGTGATTTAGTGAAGTTTTGGTGCTTATTGTGGAAGAAGGAGTTCCTTGAGGAAGCATTGCTTGGCTTGGAGCTTGTGGATCCAAGCCCTAATCATGTTGATCTAGCTCCAGAAAGCATAAAGTTTGAATCTTGGTGGCTTTCTCATGTGGATCTAGTGGGGTGATGACTTGTTATGTTTGGCCTTTGAAGAAGAAGGAGTTTTGAAAGAGAATAGCTTGAGCATCTAGCTTTTGGATCTATGTTTTATTCTTGTTGGTGCATCTTCTAGAGGTATCAAGTTTGAAACTTGCTTATTGTTGTGCTAGTTTTTGTTTTGGGTCCATTTTAGGGTTTTTGGTCCCAAAGCTTGAAGCTTTATGAGTTTGATGAACTCCAGAGTATAATACCTGTCCTTTTAGATGCTTTTAGTCGTTTGGAGTCATAAAAATGAGATCTTGGTCGTCAAGATCTCTCCATGCATGAGATATAAACATTTTTGGGAGTAAAGAGTGAGTGTATTTGGGTTTGGGACTTTATCAGCCATGCAAAGGCTTAAAGTCATGAACTTTATGGAGTATGAGCCTTTAGGGAGTCCAGATCTGAGAGCATAGCTATGGTCTTATCGGGTTAAGACCAAGAGAGTGGAAAAAGAAAGTCTGGACGTACGCCGAGCATAAATCCAGTACGCCCCGCGTACTGAGCAAGTGTTCCCGATGGCCCGATCTGGATTCGTGAGTACGCTGAGCGTACCAAGGGAGGTACGCCGCGCGTAACCTCATTGTGGACTTTTTGGGCTAAGTCTCATTTTGGGCCTTGAGTGTTGGGCCTGGATTTTGAGCTTGTTGCAATAAAGTGTTGGACCAAAGGAATATATTTACGTGCTTTGGGCCCTTGAGTTGGGCTTTCCATTTTAGACTTGAGAGTTGGGCCTCGGGAGAGCCCGTTGGTTATTGGGCCTTGGTGGGCCCAAACGGGTTTTTGGTTATGGATGGGCTGGTTAGTGGACTACCTTTAGACCTAATGAGTAAGAGTTTGGACTTAGTTCCTAATTGAGTTAATTGTGGGTTTGGCTCAGAGATAGAGACCGGTGCACAGCAGCAGCGTTATAGGGGCTGTTCATCATCTGAGGTGAGTCTTCTCACTATACTTTACCTAGAGTGGTAATTTTTGTGTGACCGGAGGGTCTTATATGTTTATTTGGGTTATGTGATATTATGCATCTTGTCTGTGTGATATATGCTATATTATGTATTGCTGAGACCGGACCGGAGGGTCCAACGAGCCATGAGACCGAAAGGTCCTCACTGAGACCGGACCGGAGGGTCCAACGAACAGTGAGACCAGAGGGTCCTCACAGAGACCGGACCAGAGGGTCCAACGAGCCGTGAGACTGGAGGGTCCCACTGAGACACATTGACCGGAGGGTCTTACAGAGCTATAGCCTCGAGTGGCTAATTATTTCGTGCGTGGTATTTTGGGGAACTCACTAAGCTTCGTGCTTACCGTGTTATGTGTTATGTGTTTCAGGTTTTTCTCAGGATCGCGGGAAGGCACCGGCTGGATTGTACACACCAGAGAAAGAGTTATGTTTCGAGGATCCTGGATTATTAATCAAACAAACATGGAGTTGCGTTTTGTAAATTAAATAAATGAGATTTTTATAAAATGTGTTATGAGAATTATGTGATTTAAAAATGAAAATTTTGTTTGAAAATTTATGGTGTTACATGATGAAAAAGTGATGAATCAAGGCTAGAATCAAGGGGTTTCTAAGCATAAACAAGTAAGGGATGGAATACTTACGTTTTGAGGCCTTTAAGAGTATTCTCGGTTGAAGATAGTTGAGAGAGAATGGGGATGTTCACGGTTGGAGCTTGAAGAAATGAGGAGAAAAATGTGTGAATTATATATATATATATATATATATATATATATATATATATATATATAGAGGGTGGTTCACGGCCCAAGCATGGGTTCACGGCCGTGAACCTAGTTTGCGGCCATGAACTCCCTTTGACGGTGTTCCAGGCTCGATTGCAAACTACAGATTCCAAGATAACGCTTCCCAACATTCAACCCTTGAGTGTAGTAGGCTTAAAGACTCTCAAACTGACTCTGAATACAATAAAGCGATAAAAGAAACGAGTCTGACTTTTATTGATTGAGTTTGATTTACAGATAAAGATTTCGAGTTGTCACTGTCAAATACTCAGTTGTTCACTAATAAGTTCTATTCAACCTCCGTTGGTAATAATCACCAACCACACACATCTGTTGTTGGACTCTACTAATGTGTTAGCTACTTGTTGAAGATAGAGTGCCATACTTGTGTAACCAAGTTCTAAACACCATCCCAATTATTTGCAAAAAAAATAATAATAATAGTTTTGCCCACATCCAGCTGCAGGGATGTAACGTGTGGTATGAAGTTCCTGCATTCTAACAGACTCATGTGAAAACAGGTACAAATTGTGATGGCAGTTCTGTTAGTGGTTCTTGGCTCAAGGTTTTTACATGGAAGGACTATGTCAGCCAACCATATCCTTTGTTGGTGTGCCAATTACTCATGCTTATCAGAATTGCAGAAAATATTATTAATTTCCAGCATAATCATGAAGAAGCAAATTTGATGGAAATGCCCCTGCAAGATTATTAATGGCGACCATTATAGATAAGAGAAAGGAGAGACCACTTCAATGGCAACCACCACAAGGTTATGTGGGGAAGGCAGTAGAGACAGATTGCTTTTAATAATAATAATAATAATAATAATAATAATAATAATAATAATTACTAGTGGACTAAGTGCATAAGGTGGGCTATTGTGGGTTTGTAGGCTTTTTAATTACTAGTGGACTACTAGTAATTTAATTATAGTCAAAAGGTGGCGTTGGGCATGGGGTCTAAAGAGTTAAATTCGAAATTAGTTTCGTTATTATTATTAATTTTGTTTTTAATCAGATAAGATTAGTTTTGAGAAGTAATCAAAATTTTATTTTGACAATTTCATGTCAATCATATTTAGAGGGGGCAAATCTGATCTGTCGGTATTCTTAAATGAGCGACCACATAAAACGTACCAAAATTCTATCTCAAATTCCATGAATGCATACGATATATTCATCAGAAATCAAGTTCAAGTGAAAGAACTTGATCGAAGATAGTAGTATCCGCAATTCAAACGTCCATAAACAATTGCACTAGTAGGGACACATTTATTTTTTAGGACACTGATTTGCAAGCCTCTACCTTGTTTACCATATGCAATTTCTTATTTGTAAGTTTTATATTTATGTTTATTGATAGTATTTCAATTTTTTTCTATAATATATATACATAATTATACTGATGTATTACATAATTTATAACAACCATTTACCATCGCCGCCACCCAACCATCTCCCTTGTTGCTATGACAATTATTTGTGCTTATGAAAATTGCATAAAAACTTATTAATTTCTAGCATAATCATGAAGATTCTACTTCGATGGAAATGTCCTACAACTTTCGGTATTACTAGCGACCATGGTAATATTGGCGACCATCATAGATAAGAGAAAGGAGAGAGCACGTCAATGACAACCACTAAAGCTTATACGGCGAAGACACCAGAAAGAGATTGTTTTTAATTTGAATAATAATAATAATAATAATAATAATAATAATAATTGTAATACAATAAAATAGTAAAATACTTTGAGTGTGGTATTTTAGACTTTTCATTTTGTTAGGGACCATTCTTGTAACAATAAAATACATTGACGACTCTGTGTTCAAATTTAAAACTCAAGAACCAGTTTTGTAATTTTTGTAATTCACTGGTTAAGTAATCTTATATATAATAACAACAACATACATAAATATTAAGGACCCTAGAATCTTATTAATAGCAATCCTAAATCCTTAGAACATAATTTATATCCGTTAAAGTTTTTTTTTCATATTTAGACAATCTTTCTTGTTTATTTGTTTTTAACCCTTCAAATCTTTTTCAAAATAAATCATCCCCATATATATATATATATATATATATATATATATATATATATATATATATATATATATATATATATATGTATGTATGTGTGTGTGAGTGTGCATGCACATTTTCAAGTTCAAACACCCCAACCAAAAATGCATTCATCTTAAAATCTTATTTTCCTCCTCCATGCATTCCCTTCTTTTATTATTTCTTTTGCGTCCTATTAATTTTTCACAAAAATTGTTGATGCAAAGTATAGCTGCCAAAGTTTTACCACCCAAAATCGAAAACATCTTTTCAAAACCCTTGTAACTCAAATACTCAATCGTTCACTACTAAGTTCTATTCAACAAAAATCGGTAGTAGCAACAACCGAACACATGTGTTACCGGACTCTAACAATGTGTTGGGTACCTCTGGAACACACATAGTGTAATACTTTTGTAAGCCAACTTTTATACACCATCCCAATTATTTGCAAAATAAATAGCATTTTTGTCTGCGTCTACTTCAATGTAAATGTCCCTCCAACCGACGGTATTAATGGCGGCCATCATAGATAAGAGAAAGGAGAGAGCACGTCAACGGAAACCACCACAAGGTTATGTGGGGAAGGCATTGGAGAGAGATTGCTTTCAATTTTAACAACAACAACAACAACAACAAGAATAATAATAACAACAATAATAATAAAAATAACAATAACAATAAAAATAACAATAACAATTACAATAACAATAACAATAACAATTATAATAAGAAGAACAATAACACTAACAATAATAATAATAATAATAATAATAATAATAATAATAATAATAATAATAAAATTGTAACATTATAAAACAATAAAATAATTTGAGAGGGGTATTTTTGTCTTTTCATTTTGTCGGGGACCATTCTAATAACAATAAAATATATTAAGGACTCTGTGTTCAAATTTAAAACTAAGGAACCATTTTTGTAATTTACTCGTCAAGTAATCTTATATATAATAACAGCAACAAACATAAAAATTAAGGACCCTCAAATCTTATTTAAAGGAATCCTTAAAACTTAGAACTTAATTTATATCCGTTAAAGTATTTTTCAAAATAAATCCTCCTCATCTATCTCTCTCTCTCTCTCTCTCTCTCTCTCTCTCTCTATATATATATATATATATATATATATATATATATATATATATATATATATATATATATATATATATATATATATATATATATATATATATATATAATGTCAACCACCCCAACTAAAAATTCACTTATCTAAAGATCATATTTTCCTCCTCCATGCATTCCTCTCTTTTATAACTTCTTTGGCGTCCTATAATTTTTTCACAAATATTTTAGACGCAAACTGTAGGTACCAAAGTTTTACTGATCCAATTATTTCTCAAAAACAAAAAAGTCTTTTCAAAACCCTTGTTATTCAAATACGGAATCGTTTACTAAAATATATTAAGGACTCTGTGTCCAAATTTAAAACGAAGGAACCATTTTTGTAATTTACTCGTCAAGTAGTCTTATATATAATAACAACAACAAACATAAATATAAAGGACTCTAGAATCTTATTAATAGCAATCCTAAATCCTTAGAACTTAATTTATATCCGTTAATTTTTTTTTAATGTTATCTTATTTAAACAATCATTCTTGTTTATTTGTGTGTGTGCACATTTTCAACTTCAAACACCCCACCTAAAAATGCATTCATCTTAAAATCTTTATTTCCTCCTCCATGCATTCCTTCATTTTGTTATTTTTTTGCGTCCTATTATTTTTTCACAAACATTGTAGATGCAAAGTATAGGTGCCAATGTTTTACTGACCAAAATCAAAAACATCTTTTCAAAACCCTTGTAACTCAAATACTCAATCGTTCACTAATAAGTTCTAATCAACAAGCATCGGTAGTAGAACCAAGCGAACACATCTGTTACCAGACTCTACCAATGTGTTCGCTACTTGTCGAACACACACATAGTGTCATACTTGTGTAAGCCAACTTTTATACACCATCCCAATTATTTGCAAAATAAATAGCATTTTTGCCCGCGTCTACTACAATGCAAATGTCGGCGGTATTAATGGCGACCATCATAGATAAGAGAAAGGAGAGAGCACGTCAACGACAACCACCACAAGGTTATGTGGGGAAGGCACATGAGAGAGATTTCTTTTAATTTCAACGACGACGACAACAACAACAACAACAACAAGAATAATAATAATAATAATAATAATAATAATAATAATAATAATAAGAAGAATAAGAATAAGAATAATAACATTAACAACAACAACAACAACAACAACAACAACAACAACAACAACAGCAACAGCATCAATAATAATAATAATAATAATAATAATAATAATATCGTCATATTATAAAAAAATAAAATAATTTGAGAGGGGTATTTTTGTCTTTTAGTTTTGTCAGGGACCATTCTTGTAACAATAAAACATATTAAGGACTCTGTGTTCAAATCTAAAACTTGTCATGTAATCCTATATATAATAACATCAACAAACATTAATATTAAGGACCCTCGAATCTTATTTAAAGCAATCATTAATACTTAGAACTTAATTTATATCTCTTAAAGTATTTTTCAAAATAAATCCTCCTCATCACTCTTTTTTTTTTTCTCTTTTATATATATATATATATATATATATATATATATATATATATATATTATTTCAACCACCCCAACGAAAAATTCACTTATCTAAATATCATATTTTCCTCCTCCATGCATTCCTCTCTTTTATAACTTCTTTTGTGTCCTATAATTTTTTTCACAAACATTTTAGACGTAAATTGTAGGTACCAAAGTTTTACTGATCCAATTATTTCTCAAAAACAAAAACGTCTTTTCAAAACCCTTGTTACTCAAATACTTAATTGTTCACTAATAAGTTCTATTCAACATCCGTCGGTAATAATCACCAACCAAAAAATAAATTACTTACCGGATCTACTAATGCGTTGGCTCCTTGTCGAGAGTGTCATACTTGTGTAAGACAACATCTAAACACCATCCTAATTATCTGCAAAATGAATAGAAATTTTGCCCGCGTCCAGGTCCACGGATGCTACGGGGTATGAAGTTCCCTCATTCCAATAGATTCATGTTAAAATGAGTACAAATTGAGATGGCAGTTCCGTTAGTGGTTCTTTCTTCAACAAGAAGCTTGAAGGGCCTTGTTGCTATTAATAAATGGATCTAACCAAGAACAGTATTACATCGGTGTACGTTATGGAGTTTACATGGAAGGACAATATCAGGCTAACCTTGAACGTGATGAGTGTTTAAACTGTTTAAAGAGCGCGTGTGAGATTGGTACATGTATATGTCCGAAAGCTGCCTACGCCTTGATTTAATTTTGGCATTGGTACATTACCTACAAAGTCCGGTAACGTTTTACTACATTTATATATTTTTCTTGGTTTTTAGTTTTGTTTTGAAAGTTTAAGTAGAAAAATCATATGAGGTATATTTAACAAACATCGTTACGTACAAAATATTATTTTTTAGAGTACCCTTTAATGAAAAAATCGAGGTAGATACATCCTTCATTGCACAAGAAACAATAACATTACAACGGTTTGTAAGAATCCACTATCAATTTATTAAGTTGACATTTTTTTATATATTCATGGTGATTGGAGGTCATGGCGGCGATGTTGTTGGTTTTCCAACAAACGCGACAAAGATAGATGGTGGTGGCTTCAACCGTGATCGAAACAAAGCACAAAACAAAAACAATTGTATTTCTTTTAAGTACGTTGGGAAGGACATTGTTAATGTTTAGTTTATTATTGTATCTCATATCATGTTTCAAGAAAAATAAAACATGTATTGATACAAGTGTATGCAATTATAGAACGTGTATCGATAGAAGTATATGCAATTGTGGATGGTAAATCTTTTTAAGGTGTGTTCAACTTTATTTTTTAAATCTATTGTGCATTAATTGTTTTTAATACATACCTTTAATCCAATACTTTAATATCTCTTAACCCAAATAATGTAGTTAAACTAGATATCGCATGCCCTAGTTTTTTCATTTTGGGGTGAAAATGTAAACAATGTTAACGCTGCAACGGAACCCAAAAAGTAACTAAGTTCAAAAAATGAATATATATATATATATATATATATATATATATATATATATATATATATATATATATGAACATAGTGAAAACTAAAAATATGAAATATCTTAATAACATGTTAACTTCCAGAATTACAGAAAAGCTTATTAATTTCCAGCATAACCATGAAGATGTTAGTTCAATGACAATGTCGCTTTAATAGGCGGTATTAATGTCGACCATCATAGATAAGTAAAAGTAGAGAGCACGTCAATGGCAACCACCACACGGTTGTGTGGAGAAGGCAGTGGATAGACATTGCTTTTAATTTTTATAATAATAATAATAATAATAAAATATATATAATACAATAATAAAATAATTTGAGAGGGGTATTTTATTCTCTTCATTTTGTCAGGGACCATTCTTCTAACATTAAAATACATTAAGGACCATGTATTCAAATTTAAAACTCAGGAACCATTTTTGTAATTCACTAATTAAATAATCATATATATATATATATATATATATATATATATATATATATATATATATATATATATATATATATATATATATAATAGCAACAAACATAAATATTATGGACTCTAGAATATTATTCGTAGCGATCCTTCACACTTAGAACTTAATTTATATCCGTTAAAGTCATTTTCAAAGTTTTCTTATTTCTACAATCTTTATTGTTTATTTCTTTTTAACCGTTTAAGGCTTTTTCAAAATAAATATTCCCCATATCTCTCTCTCTCTCTCTCTCTCTCTCTCTCTCTCTATATATATATATATATATATATATATATATATATATATATATATATATAAGAGAGAGAGAGAGAGAGAGAGATAGATAGATAGGTTCAGGTGTTTAAAGTAAGTATTGTGTTATTGTATGCATAAATGTGGGCCAATAAAAATTTAAAATAAAAATAATTAATTAAATAAATAAATAAGGATAAAAAGGTAATTTGATAATTAGTTTCCACAAATAATAGCCTATAATTATGGTAAGCATTGACTTAGCTACGTAGGTTTTTTCATCCCTTTTTAAAACCACACTGACGAATTAAAGGGGTGTTTTGGCTCGGTGGCTCGTCTTCGCGTCTCATCCCTCCGGTCGACAGAAGCCTAATGACGCCCAACCTCAGGCTGTTCAACGATCGGTCCGACGAGATACAACCGATTCGCAATCCCCCAAGCCTCTGTAATCTGTTGCGCAGATCACTCACTAGTTCCCCAATAAAACGCCCAATGAGCCACTTTCGATGATGCGACTTGGATGGAAGCCAACGACACAGTTCAAGCCCACAGAAAGGACAGGTAATCTTGCAATCTGTGATCTTTTGAATTCTGCACATCGGTCTATTGATGGCAGCATAGTTTCTTGTGATTTTGTGATCAATTCTTCCACCATCGTGATTGAAAGAGGATCTTAAGATGAAAACTTTACGCCAAATTGGTGCTCTGAAACATTTTCATTGGAATTGCTCTTGAGTTTTTGGAATTGGTCCCAAAAGTCGCCGCCATGATTGTAGGGGTTGTGCTGTTAGAACTAATCACAGGGCGTAAACCTGTGGACGGGTCTCAGCCTGGAAAAAAACTATGTGTAGGTTGAAATGTTCCGGATGATTGGAGCAGTTGTAGCCTGTATACGCCATTTAGCACCAAAAAGGCCACGAATGAGTCAGGTAATCATCACATCCATACTTAATTCTGGTATTATTTCAGGAATATATTATGAATAGTGATTAACTAGTCAAGCCCTAAAAATTAAAATTTGGAAACCTTAACCCTAACCCTAATATCATGAGTGGTGCAGGTGGTGACAGCTTTGGACTCGATTGTTGAGTTCACAACAGATCTGTCAAATGGGATGAAACCATGGCAGAGTGAAATCTTTGATTCACGAGAACAATCTGCACATCGATCTGTCAAAAGGACAACAAGGATGTTGAACCCACCGAGTTTGAACAGAGTGTTGCTCAGGTAATCCCCCATTAATGTCATTCTCTTCATTGATTTCTTTAATTCATCTCAACACAGGCATTGTTCGACTTTGAAAACACCCACCAAGAGCTCAAGAGTGACTTGAAGGATTTGTACATCAACTCTGCAAAGTATGAATATCAAACCCATTAATCCCATATAAATCCTCTCCCATTTCTCCTTCATCATATCACATATTAATCTCTGTTTGATGCTTCTTTTCCAGTCAAATTGATGTTGGAAACAAAAAGGCTGTTGTGATTCACGTCCCATACAGATTAAGGAAACTTATAGGTTACGAACCTGTTTTTTATGATTGAAGTTGATTTTGAGTACGCCTGGTGTTACTTATTCGCATTCTGAAAGCATATTTTGTTGTGGGTGGAGACCTGGAGTATCAAGATCATTGCTTGGTTAGTTGGTTTAAAGATATTTTTAACCTTGGGTGTCTTCCTTAATCCTTGGTCGTTGCTATTGTTGCTTTGTTTCCTGCTATTTAATTTAAAGACCCTTTTGCCTTTGGCTTTTCATTGGTGCAATTTGATCAGTTTCTTTCTACAGGTGGTCAACCATTCTTGCCCACATCCATTTTGCCGAAGATTGCAAAAGGTTAGAATGAGTAATCTTTATTTTACCTTATGTAGTAAAATGGATGGAGGATTGATTACAAAATTAAATGCTTGATAATCTTTATTTTCTTATGTTGTGTTGAAAATTGCAGTGCACAAGTATTATTGTTGCACCAAAGGAGAAGGTTTATGTAGATGATTCAATGGATGATATTGGTGAGATTCTAATTCTATTGGAATGGAATGACGAATTCCAATTCTGTTGGAATGGAATGACGAATTCCAATTCTGTTGGAATCACAGAAGTTGATGCTTGAAGAACGGACCACATTATTCTTTTAGAATGTATTAGTCGTTGTTAGATTTTGATGTTTTCTTCCCCGTTTTGATTGTTTTTTTAGTTTTATTCTTTAACAATAAATGTAATTCTTAACAATTGTTACCTGTATTCTATAAGAAATAATGTATTTTTTGTTTTTATTTTTCAATTGATTGTTCAAGATTTTGTTATTCTACAAGAAGTTGTTATTCTTCAAGAAGTTTTTTTAAAGTCATCATCAAGAAATAGGTTCAAGAATATTTTTATTATTTATGGTTCAAAAATATTTTTATTTTTGAATATACTCATATTCTGTCAGAATGTCCGAATTAAAAGAATTATAATTCGTAAAATCGGATTTTTAAAATTAATAGAATCTATGATCCCTTAAAAAGTGCAATTTTCCTTTATTAAATATGTACTAATTGACTAAATTACCCTTGTAATTAATTATGATGATTTTTTCAATTATATTTAATTCAATCATATATATTAATCACTTTCTTAAAATAAGTAGATTTGATTGGCCCACATTTATGCATACAATAACACAATAATTACTTTAAACAAATTAACCTAAGCCTATATATATATATATATATATATATATATATATATATATATATATATATATATATATATATATATATATATATATATATATATATATATCATGGTTGCAGAAATCGGCGATTAATCGTGGATTAATCGCTTGGAGTTCTCCAACCGTCGAGGATTAGGGCATTAATTGGAAATTTAGGATTAATCGGGTTTGGCGGGATTAATCGGTCAACAAAAGTCAAAAAAGTCAAAAAAGTCAAAAAAAAGTCAAAAACATTTCAAAAAATTTTCAAAAATTTTCAAAAAATCAACTTTTTTTACTCCAAAATTTTCAAATTTTCAAAATTTCGAATATTATACCAAAATGTTCATATTTTCGTATTTCCAAATTTCCAAATTACAATTTTTCTTATTTTCTAATTTTGAAGTACCTGTTTTTCTTAAGATATATTAATATTTAATTAATATTAATAGTTTATTAATAATCTATGGTCTCCGATTAATCCTCGATTAATCCCCGCCAAGACCGATTAATCCCTTAACACCAGTCGACCGTCGAGCTACCGTCGAGCGATTTTTACAACCTTGATATATATATATATATATATATATATATATATATATATATATATATATATATATATAGGGTGAGGTTCAATAGAGAACCATAATTAACCAAGGAACGAAGGAACCAATCTTTTTTTCAACTTTTAGAACTTATTTTTTATCAAAAAAAAACTAAAAATACAGAAATTCATAACTTTTTATCCTTTTTCCAATGATATCAAATTCAAATTTTTTTTTACATCAAATTCACAATGTGAATCCGGATTCACACGATGAATCCGAAAAATATTTTTCACATTCACAATGTTAATATATGAATTTAGATATTTTTAGATTTTTTTTCGATAAAGAATAAGCTCTAGAAATTGAAAAAAAGATTTGGTTCCTTGAAGAACCAATAATTATGGTTCTCTATTGAACTTTTCCCTATATATATATATATATATATATATATATATATATATATATATATATATATATATATATGTGTGTGTGTGTGTGTGTGTGTGTGTGTGTATGTGTATTCATGTTTACAACTTCAAACACCCCAACTAAAAATGCATTCGTCTAAAAATTTAATTTTCCTCCTCCATGCATTCCTTTCTTTTGTTAGTTTTTTGCGTCCTGTAACTTTTTCACAACCATTGTAGACGCAAACTGTAGGTACCAAAGTTTTACTAACCCAATTATATGTTATAATACAAAAGCATATTTTCAAAACTCTTGGAAGTCAAATACTCAATTGTTCACTAATAAGTTCTATTCAACAACCGTCGGTAATAATCACCAACCGAACACATCTGTTATTGGACTCTACTAATGTGTTAGCTACTTATTGAACATAGAGTGTCATACTTGTGTAACTAAATTCAAAACACCATCCCAATTATTTGCAAAAAAAAAAAAAAAAAAAAAAAAAAAAAAACGGTTTTGCCCGCATCCAGCTGTAGGGAAGTAACGTGTGGTATGAAGAACAGATTCATGTGAAATCGGGTATAAATTGTGATGGCAGTTTTGTTAGTGGCTCTTGGCTCAAGCTTTTTCATGGAAGGACTATGGGAGGCCAACCATCTACTTTGCTGGTGTGCCAATTACTCTTGCTTATCAGAATTGCAGAAAATCTTACTAATTTCCAACATAATCATGAAGAACCAAATTCAATGGAAATGTCCCTGCAACATTATTAATGGCGACCATCATACAGAAGAGAAAGGAGAGACCGCATCAATAGCAACCACCACAACGTTATGTGGGGAAGCCAGTAGAGACAGATTGCTTTTAATAATAATAATAATAATAATAATAATAATAATAATTACTAGTGGACTAAGTGCATAAGGTGGCCTATTGTGGGTTTGTAGGCTTTTAAATTACTAGTGGACTACTAGTAATTTAATTATATATTAATGGTCAAAAGATGGCGTTGGGCATGGGGTCTAAAGAGATAAATCCAAAATTAGTTATTATTATTATTATTAATTTTGTTTTTAATCAAATAAGATTAGTTTCGAGAAGTAATCAAAATTGTATTTTGACAATTTCATGTCAATCATATTTAAAGGGGGCAAATCTGATATGTGGGTATTCTTAAATAAGCGACCACATAACACGTACCAAAATTCTATCTCAAATTCTATGAATGCATACAATATATTCATCAGAAATCAAGTTCAAGTGCAAGAACTTGATTGAAGATAGTAGTATCCACAATTCACAAGTCCATAAATAATTGCACTAGTAGGAACACATTTATGTTTTAGGACACTGCTTTGCAAGCCTCTACCTTTTTTACTGTATGTAATTTCTTATTTGTACGTTTTATGTTTATGTTTATTGATAGTATTTCATTTTTTTCTATAATATATATACATAATTATACTGATGTATTACATAATTTATAACAACAATTTACCATTGCCACCTCCCAACCATCTCCCTTGTTGCTATGACATTTATTTGTGCTTATCAAAATTGCATAAAAACTTATTAATTTCCAGCATAATCATGAAGATGCTACTTCGATGGAAATGTCCAGCAACTGTCGATATTAATGGTGACCATCATAGATAAGAAAAAGGAGAGAGCACGTCAACAGCAACCACCACAAGTTATATGGGGAAGACACCAGAGAGAGATTGCTTGTAATTTGAATAATAATAATAATAATAATAATAATAATAATAATAATAATAATAATAATAAAATTGTAATATAATAAAATAGTAAATAATTTGAGAGTGGAATTTTAGACTTTTCATTTTGTTAGAGACCATTCTTGTAACAATAAAATATATTGACGACTCTGTGTTCAAATTTAAAACTCAAGAACAAGTTTTGTAATTCACTCGTTAAATAATCTTATATATGATAACAACAACAAACATAAATATTAAGGACTCTAGAATCTTATTAATAGCAATCCTAAATCCTTATAACTTAATTTATACCCATTAAAGTTTTTTTTCAAAATTATCTTATTTACACAATCTTTCTTGTTTATTTGCTTTTAACCCTTTATATATAGATGAGGATGATTTATTTTGAAAAAGATTTAAAGGGTTAAAAGCAAATAAATCATCCTCATCTATATATATATATATATATATATATATATATATATATATATATATATATATATATATGTGTGTGTGTGTGTGTGTGTGTGTGTGTGCATGTTTGTATGCACATTTTCCACTTCAAACACCCCAACTAAAAATGCATTCATCTAAAAATCTTATTTTCCTCCTCCATGCATTCCTTTCTTTTATTATTTCTTTTGTGTCCTATTAATTTTTCACAAACATTGTAGACGCAAAGTATAGATGCCAAAGTTTTACCGACCCAAAATCAAAAACATCTTTTCAAAACCCTTGTAACTCAAATACTCAATCGTTCACTAATAAGTTCTATTCAACAAACATCGGTAGTAGCACCAACTGAACACATGTGTTACCGGACTCTAACAATGTGTTGGCTAGTTATCGAACACAAACATAGTGTCATACTCGTGTAAGCCGACTTTTATACACCATCCCAATTATTTGCAAAATAAATAGCATTTTTGATTACGTCTACTTCAATGAAAATGTCCCTGCAACCGACGGTATTAATGGTGACCATCATAGATAAGAGAAAGGAGAGAGCACGTCAACGGCAACCACCACAATGTTATATGGGGAAGGCACCGAAGAGAGGTTGCTTTTAATTTTAACAACAACAACAACAACAACAACAACAATAATAATAATAATAATAATAATAATAATAATAATAAAATTGTAATATTATAAAACTATAAAATAATTTAAGAGGAGTATTTTTTGTCTTTTCATTTTGTCACAGACCGTTACAAACAATAAAATATATTAAGGACTCTGTGTTCAAATTTAAAACTAAGGAACCATTTTTGTAACTTACTCCTCAAGTAATCATTATCATTATCATTATCATATCATACATACTTATAAAGCTAGCATTTTTTCTTGAATCTCATGCATTTGAAACCCCCTATTTTAACTTCCTCAAACCACATTCATTTGAAACCCCCTTTTTTAACTAATGCAACTCAAAAGTTTTCTTCATTATGATTTAACACTCAAAAGTTGTATAACTTATATTATGTTTAATTAGCATTTAGTGAAAAGTTTATTATAAAAAGGTCAATCTTTTGGGAAGACATGCATACAAATTATATACAAATTTCAAAAAGAAAACAAACTTAAAGGTTTTTGTGTTGGGTTGAGGTCTTATGACCACTTTTGAAGATATGCTATTATATTAGAGCTTTTAATTTGTAAGTTTGTTATACTAATTCGTTTTTATATTTTCCTCGTTTTTGGATTATTGTAATACATTTGTTGTATATTGTAGTTTAATCGTTAATATATTGATCATACATTATATAGGGTGATGTCGAAAATATTTAATTAAATATTTTAAATATGTTTTTTTGTTTTGTAATTGTACCGTTTCAAAAAGATAATTAATTAAAACTCATACATATGTTATACTTTCCATCTCTCTCTCTCTCTCTCCCCATATATATATATATATATATATATATATATATATATATATATATATATATATATTATAATAGAGGTGAAAACACTTCAACTAAAATTCATTTAATATCTAATATTTCAAATGCTTTTTAATAATTATTGTAAAAATTTCAACAGGTGTTACTTAATTGACTGATTAATAAAAATATTAATGTTTTGAAACTCCTAACTCGTAAAGTTATATTATTTAATTTGTTAGTTAACTAAAATATTTTTCCTACATAAAGATAATATTTTTTTGTTTGGTTACTCATATTTGTTTATGTAATTAGAAAACAAGGTGTACGTAGAATGACTACTACAATTTCACATAAAAATCGATACCACTAGAGAGGTATGTTGTCTTTAACCAGTGGTAGGAGATACACATACCTTTTTTAATTATTTACATTAATGTTTAGTAATATCTATTTTATATTCATATTCACCTTAATTTTTTAGGTACAAATTAAGGAAGAGGATTCTCTGCGTACCAACATAAAGTCAAACGTACGCCTTGCAAAATATGTAATTAAAATTAAATATCATATTTACTAATCGACTTATTTTAAAACTCTTGATGACATTTATGTATAATGATATATTTTGTATGACTTCATTCTTAATTTCAATGTTTAATATTTGAAAGTTAATATATGAAACCTTGGATGTTTTGGTGTAATATAAATAGTGTAATATAAAGTTTATTAGTTCAATATTGTTTATTAATAGCTCATTCAAAACAACTTATTTCTTATTTTATCCAAAAAAATATTATCGAACATAAGAAAAGTAGATTATATTAATGTTATACAAAAACTTATAATATATATTGAATCTTATAAAAGTAAAAGTAAAGTTTATAAGGTATGGACTATATTAGATAGTATCAAAATATAAGTTGATGGATTTTTATGTTATTTGATAATTCGGTTAATGCCCAAAACATGACTAAAAATGTAAATTTCAACATATTTCTATTTTTTTCCATAATTATTTTAACCACTTAAATGCATTATTGCGCAACGCACGAGGTTACGCCTAGTATACTTATAAAGGAAGCATTTTTCCTTTCACCTCATTCATTTGAAACTCCCATGCATTTTTTCCTTTCACCACATTCATTTGAAACTCCCATGACTTTTCAATTCCTTTCTAATAATGATTATAAGTTGGTTAATAAGGTTAAATAAATATAAAACCTAAAGTGTAATCATATATAAACTAAATTTCAATATTAAAATAATATATTTTCTTCTACTTATAAAGTTATGTTTTTAACTTTTAACATTTTATACTTAATTTATTAGGTCTAATATGTTGTTGTATGTAAACCATTATCATTTTAAAGCTACAACTTTTGAAAAATTTGTACAAAATACTTCAATTTTAAATTTAAATATAACGATATAGGATCAACTCTAATATAAATTTTAGTTCAACTTAAACAACCCAAAGAGTATTTTGTAAATAGTTAAAAATGATAAATTGTAGTGTCTTTCTAATAATGATTATAAGTTGGTTAATAAGGTTAAATAAGTATCAAACTTAAAGTGTAATCATAAATAAACTAAATTTCAATATTAAATAATATTTTTACTTCTACTTATAAAGTTATGTCTTTAACTTTTAACATATTATACTTAATTTATAAGATTTAATATGTTGTTGTATGTAAACCATTATCAGTTTAAAGATACAAATTTTGAATAGTTTTGACAAAATATTTAAAAATTATTAATTTAAATATAACATTACAGGGTCAACTTCAATATAAATTTCAGTTCCACTTACAGAATCCAAAGAATATGTTGTGAATAATGAAAATTGATAAGTTGAAGTGCTAAATGCAAAAACTAAATTGTAATATCAATTTAACTAATATATTTCCTAAAGATATTTTTATAATCGTTAAAATTGTTTAAATAAGAAGCTTAAAATAACTTACAATGACAATAGTTAAAAATAACTCTATATAAATGATTATATTGTTACCATTAAAATCAAAAAAATGGTTGATGTTTTAAATAATTACACTGATAAAAATTAAAACGTTAGGCAAAATAAATTATAAAAAATTAATTAACAATAACAATTATAAATAACATAAAACTATATATTATATTTAATTTTATTCATGAGTAACCCACGGGTAGAGGTCATTCAAAAGATTGAGATTATGCAGTTTTAATAGATGTATATATTATTATATAATTCAAAATAATCAATATATTATATCAACGTAGTATACGAATTATTATATCAAATTTAACAACCTTATTTTTATAATTAAAAAAAACATATATTTGTAAAGATTTTAGCTATATAGATGATTATGCGCATCGCGCAGACATTCGCTTAGTATACTTATAAATGAAGCATTTTTCCTTTCACCACATCCGTTTGAAACTCTCATTTATTTTTTTTCTATCACCAAATTAATTTGAAACTCCATGACTTTTCAATTTCTTTCTAATGATGATTATAAGTTTGTTAATAAGGTTAAATAAATATCAAACGTAAAGTGTATTGATATCTAAACTAAATTTCAATATTAAAATAATATATTTTCTTCTACTTATAAAGTAATGTTTTAAACTTTGAACATATTATACTTAATTTATTAAGTCTATGTTGTTGTATGTAAACGATTATCATTTTAAAGCTACAACTTTTGAACAATTTGTATAAAATACTTAAATTGTTAATTTAAATATAACCTGACAGGATGAACATAAAAATAAATTTTAGTTCAACTAAAATAACCCAAAGAATATTTTGTAAATAGTTAAAAGTTATAAATTGTAGTGTCTTTCTAATAATGATTACAAGTTAGTGAATAAGGTTAAATAAGTATCAAACCTAATGTGTAATCATTAAAAAACTAAAATTTTATATTAATATAATATCTTTACTTCTACTTATAAAGTTATGTCTCTAACTTTTAACATATTATACTTAATTTATTAGATTTAATATGTTGTTGTATGTAAACCATTATCAATTTAAAGCTACAACTTTTGAACAGTTTGGTCAAAATACTTAAATTGTTAATTTAAATATTACATTACTAGGTCAATTTCAATATAAATTTCAGTTCTACTTAAAAAATCCAAAGAATATTCTATGAATAGTTAAAAGTGATAAATTGCAGTGTTAAATGCAAAAACTAAATTGTAATATCAATTTAACTAAAATATTTTCTTAAAGACATTTTTATAATCGTTAAAAATTTTCAAATAAGTAGATTACAATAACAATAGTTAAAAATAACTCTATATAAATGATTATATTGTTACCTTTAAAATCAAAAAAAAATTGTTTGATGTATTAAATAATTACAATGTTAGAAATAAAAACGTTCAACAAATAAATTTTCAAAAATTAATTAACGATAACAACAACTATAAATAACATTAAACCATATATTATATTTAATTTTATTTATGAGTAACACGTGGGTAGAGGTCATTCAAAAGACTGAGATTATGCAGTTTTAATAGATGTATATATAGTATTATATAATTCAAAATAATCAATATATTATATCAACTTAGTATACGAATTATTATATCAAATTTAACAACAACATTATTGTTATATTTTAAAAAAACATATATATGTAAATATTTCAGCTATATATATGTTTCTGCACAACGCACGGGCATTCGCCTAGTATACTTATAAAGGAAGCATTTTTCCTTTCACCACATTCATTTGAAACTCCCATGTATTTTTCCTTTCACCACATTCATTTGAAACTCCCATGACTTTTCAATTTCTTTCAAATAATGATTATAAGTTGGTTAATAAGATTCAACAAATATCAAACTTAAAGTGTAGTCACATATAAACTAAATTAAATATTAAAAGAATATCTTACTTCAACTTCTAAAGTTATGTTTTTTTCCTTTTAACCTATTATACTTAATTTATTAGTTTTAATATATTGTTGGATGTAAACCATTATCATTTTAAAGCTACAACTTTTGAACAATGTGTATAAAATATTTAAATTGTAAATTTAAATATAACATTACAACATCAACTTAAATATATTTTTTAGTTTAACTTAAACAAATCAAAGAATATTATGCAAATAATTAAAAGTGATAAATTATAATGTCTTTCTAATAATGATTATAAGTTGGTTAATAAGGTTAAATAAATATCAAACCTAAAGTGTAATCATATATAAACTAAATTTCAATATTAAAAGAATATATTTTCTTCTACTTACAAAGTTATGTTTATAACTTTTAACATATTATACATAATTTATTAGGTTTAATATGTTGTTGTATGTAAACCATTGTCATTTTAAAGCTACAACTTTTGGATAATTTGTATAAAATACTTCAATTGTTAACTTAAATATAACCTTATAGGATCAACTTAAATATAAATTTTAGTTCAACTTAAACAACCCAAAGAATATTTTTGTAAATAGTTAAAAGTGATAAATTGTAGTGTCTTTCTAATAATGATTATAGGTTGGTTAATAAGGTTAAATAAGTATCAAACCTAAAGTGTAATCACAAATAAACTAAATTCATTAAAATTATATTTTTTAGTTCTACTTATAAAGTTATGTCTTTAACTTTTAACATATTATACTTAATTTATTAGATTTAATATGTTGTTGTATGTAAATCATTATCAATTTAAAGCTACAACTTTTGAACAGTTTGGACAAATACTTAAAATTTTAATTTAAATATAACATTATAGGGTCAACTTCAATATAAATTTTAGTTCTACTTAAAAAATACAAAGAATGTTTTGTGAATATTTAAAAGTGATAAATTGTAATGTTAAATGCAAAAACTAAATTGTAATATGAATTTAACTAAAATATTTCCTAAAGATATATTTATAATCGTTAAAAGTTTTCAAGTAAGTAGCTTAAAATAAATTCAATAACAATAGTTAAAAATAACTCTATATAAATGATTAAATTGTTACCTTTAAAATAAAAAAAATTGTTTGATGTTTTAAATAATTACAATGATAGAAATTAAAAGGTTAAGCAAATAAATTTAAAAAATTAATTAACAATAACAACACCTATGAATAACATAAACCATATATTATATTTAATTTTATTTATGAGTAACCCACGGCTAGAGGTCATTTAAAAGATTGAGATTGTGTAGTTTTAATAGACGTATATATTATCATATAATTAAATATAATCAATATATTATATCAACTTAGTATTCGAATTATTATATCAAATTTAACAACAACATTATTGTTATATTTAAAAAACAAATATTTGTAAAGATTTCAGCTATATAGATGCTTCTGTGCAATGCGCGGGCATTCTCCTAGTCATACTATAACTATATTATAAAGGAAGCATTTTTTCTTTCACCACATTCATTTGAAATTCCAATGCATTTTTCCTTTCACCACATACATTTGAAACTCCCATGACCTTTCAATTTCTTTCTAATAATGATTATAAGTTGGTTAATAAGATTAAATAAAATATCAAACCTAAAGTGTAATCATATATAAACTGAATTTCAATATTAAAAGAATATCTTTACTTCTCCTTATAAAGTTATGTTTTTTGAACTTTTTACATATTATAATTAATGTATTAGTTTTAATATATTGTTTGATGTAAACCATTATCATTTTAAAGCTGCAACTTTTGAACAATTTTTATAAAATATTTAAATTATAAACTTACATATAACATTACAGGACCAGCTTAAATATAAATTTTAGTTTAACTTAAACAACCCAAATAATATTTTGTAAAAAGTTAAAAGTGATAAATTATAGTGTCTTTCTAATAATGATTATAATTTGGTTAATAAGGTTAAATAAATATCAAACCTAAAGTGTAGTCATAAATAAACTAAATTTCAATATTGAAATAATATCTTTATTTCTACTTATAAAGTTATGTCTTTAACCTTTAACATATTATACTTAATTTATTTGATTAAATATGTTGTTGTATGTAAACCATTATCAATTTAAAGCTACAACTTTGGAACATTTTGGACAAAATACTTAAACTGTTAATTTAAATATAACAATACAATGTCGACTTAAATATAAATTTCAGTTCCACTTAAAAAATCCAATGAATATTTTGTGAATAGTTAAAAGTGATAAATTGTAGTGCTAAAAACAAAAACTAAATTATAATATCAATTTAACTAAAATATTTCTTAAAGATATTTGTATAATCGTTAAAAGTTTTCAAATAAGTAGCTTAAAATAACTTACATTAACAATAGTTAAAAATAACTCTATATAAATGATTATATTGTTACCTTTAAAATCAAAAAACAATGTCTGATATTTTAAATAATTATAATGATAGAAATTAAAACGTTAAGAAAATAAATTAATTATAACTAAAATATTTCCTAAATATATTTGTATAATCGTTAATAGTTTTCAATTAAGTAGCTTAAAATAACTTACAATAACAATAGTTAATAATAACTCTATATAAATGAGTATATTGTTACCTTTAAAATCAAAAAACAATGTCTGATATTTTAAATAATTATAATGATAGAAATTAAAACGTTAGAAAATAAATTTTAAAAAATTAATTAACAATAACAAAAACTATAAATAACATTAAGCCATATATTATATTTAATTTTATTAATGAGTAACTCGCGGGTAGAAGTCATTCAAACAGTTGAGATTATATAGTTATAATAGATATATATTATCATATAATTCAAAATAATCAATATATTATTATATCATTCAAACAGTTGAGATTATATAGTTATAATAGATATATATTATCATATAATTCAAAATAATCAATATATTATTATATCAAATTTAACAACAACGTTATTGTTATATTTACAAAAACATATATTTGTAAAGATTTCAACTATATAGGTGTTTCTATGCAACGTGCAGACATTCGACTAGTATTATGATAAAAAAGGCATTTTTACTTGCACAATCTCCATGACTTTTCAAGTTCTTTCTAATAGTTAATATAAATTGGTTAATAATGTTAAATTAATACAAAAACTAAATTATAATCATAAATGAACTAAACTTTAATATTTAAATATAATATTTTGTTTCTATTTATAAAATTATGATTTTAACTTTTTAACATATTATAGTTAACTTATTAGTTTGAATACATTGTCGTATTTGAGCAATTGCCATTTTAAAATCACAACTTTTGTATAATTTATGATTTTATGCAAAATAGTTAAATTATTAATTTCAGTATAATGTTAAACGGTTAACTTAAATCAAATTTTCTGGTTAACTTGAAAAAAATCAAGAAACTATTTTATAAATAGTTAAAAGTTGTAATTATGGTGTTAAACATAAATTGTAATCCTAAATTAACAAAAAAACCATGAAACTATTTTTTATAATCATTAAGAATTTTCAAATAAGTAGCTTAAAAATAATTTACTATAAAAATAGTCAAAAGTAATATTATATAAAAATTATAATGTTATCTTTAAAACAAAAAGAATGTTTGTTGTTTTAAATAATTGCAATCAAAGAACCTAACAATATTCATCAAATAAATTTTAAAAAAGTTAAATTTCTGAAACCAAATTAAAATAATTAAGAGTTTCCAAATTTGTTATTCTAAATAACTTAAAACAACAATAGTTAAAAGTAATATTGTATACAAAAATTATATTGTTACCTTTAAAAACAAAAATAATGTTTGATGTTTTAAATAATTACAATGATGAAAATTAAAATCTTAAGCAAATAAACTTTTTAAAATTAATTAATCATAACAACAACTATAAATATCATTAAACCATATATTATATTTAACTTTATTTGTGGGTAACCGACAGGTAGAGGCCATTGAGACAATTGAGATTATAGAATTTTAAAAGATGTCTACATTAGCGTATAATTCAAAATAAATAATGTTTATACCAACTTATTATAAGATTTATTATATAAAAGCTTACAACCACGTCTTTGATATATTTAAAAAACATATATTTGTAAAGATTTCAAATATATTGTTGTATTTTGCGCAACGCGCAGGTATTCGCCTAGTATACTAATAAAGGAAGCATTTTTTCTTTCACCACATTCATTTCAAACTCCCATTCATTTTTACTTTCACCACATTCAGTTGAAACTCCCATGACTTTTTATTTTCTTTCTAATAATGATTATAAGTTGGTTAATAAGGTTAAATAAATATTAAACCTAAAGTGTAATCATATATAAAATAAATTTCAATATTAAAAGAATATATTTTTTTTCTACTTATAAACTTATGCTTTTAACTTTTACCATATTATACTTAATTTATTAGGTCTAATATGTTGTTGTATGTAAACCATTATCATTTTAATACTACAACTTTTGAACAATTTGTATAAAATACGTAAATTGTTAATTTAAATATAACCTTACAGGATCAACTTAAATATAAATATTTGTTCAACTTAAACAACCCAAAAAATATTTTGTAAATAATTAAAAGTGATAAATTGTAGTGTCTTTCTAATAATGATTATAAGTTGGTTAATAAGGTTAAATAAGTATCAAACCTACAGTGTAATCATAAATAAACTAAATTTTAATATTAAAATATTATTTTTACTTCTACTTAGAACGTTATGTCTTTAACTTTTAACATATTATACTTAATTTATTAGATTTAATACGTTGTTGTATTTAAACCATTATCAGTTTAAACCTACAACTTTTGAACAATTTGGACAAAATGCTTATATTGTTTATTTAAATATAACATTACAGGGTCAACTTCAATATAAATTTCAGTTCCACTTAAAAAACCCAAAAAATATTTTGTAAATAGTTAAAAGTGATAAATTATAGTGCTAAATGCAAAAACTAAATTGTAATATCAATTTCACTAAAATATTTCTTAAAGACATTTTTATAATCGTTAAAAATTTTCAAATAAGTAGATTAAAATAACTTACAATAACAATAGTTAAAAATAACTCTATATAAATGATTATATTGTTACCTTTAAAATCAAAAAAAAATTGTTTGATGTATTAAATAATTACAATGTTAGAAATAAAAACGTTCAACAAATAAATTTTTAAAAATTAATTAACGATAACAACAACTATAAATAACATTAAACCATATATTATATTTAATTTTAGTCATTAGTAACACGTGGATAGAGGTCATTCAAAAGACTGAGATTACGTAATTTTAATAGATGTGTATATTATTATATAATTCAAAATAATCAATATATTATATCAACTTAGTATACGAATTATTATATCAAATTTAACAACAACATTATTGTTATATTTTATATATATATATATATATATATATATATATATATGTAAAGATTTCAGCTATATATATGTTTCTGCACAACGCGCGGGCATTCGCCTAGTATACTTATAAAGGAAGCATTTTTCCTTTCACCACATTCATTTGAAACTAAAATGTATTTTTCCTTTCACCACATTCATTTGAAACTCTCATGACTTTTCAATTTCTTTCAAATAATGATTATAAGTTGGTTAATAAGATTCAACAAATATCAAACCTAAAGTGTAGTCACAATCACAATAGTTAAAAATAACTCTAAATAAATGATTATATTGTTACCCTTAAAACAAAAAAAAAGTTTGATGTTTTAAATAATTACAATGATAGAATTAAAACGTTAAGCAAATAAATTTTAAAAAATTAATTAACAATAACAACAACTAGTCTTATATATAATAATAGCAACAAACATAAATATTAAGGACCCTCGATTCTTATTTAAAGCAATCCTTAAAACTTAGAACTTAATTTATTTCCGTTCAAGTATTTTTCAAAATTAATCCTGCCCATCTCTCTCTCTCTCTCTCTCTCTCTCTCTATATATATATATATATATATATATATATATATATATATATATATATATATATATATATATTCAAACACCCCAACTAAAAATTCACTCATCTAAAAATCATATTTTCCTCATCAATGTATTCCTCTCTTTTATAACTTCTTTTGCATCCTATAATTTTTTCACAAATATTTTAGACGCAAACGGTAGGTACCAATGTTTTACCGATCCAATTATTTATCAAAAACAAAAACATCTTTTCAAAACCCTTGTTACTCAAATACTCGATCATTTACTAATAAGTTCTATTCAACAACCGTCGGTAATAATCACCAACCGGAAAAATAAATCTGTTACCAGATTTAGTAATGTGTTGGCTACTTGTCGAACATAGAGTGTCATACTTGTGTAAGACAACATCCGAACACCATCCTAATTATTTGCAAAATGAAAAGAAGTTTTGCCCGCGTCTAGCTCCCGGGTTGTTACGGTGGTATGAAGTTACCGTATTCCAATAGATTCATGTGAAAACGGGTAGAAATTGTGATGGCAGTTCTGTTAGTGGTTCTTGCTTCAACAAGAAGCTTGAAGGGGCCTTGTCGATAATAATAAATAGATCTAACCAAGAACGGTATTACATCGGTATACATTATGGAGTTTACATGGAAGGACAATAACTGGCCAACCTTGAATGTTGTGAGTGTTTAAACTGTTTAAGAGCGCGTCTGAGATTGGTACACGTACTTGTCCGAACTCTGCCTACGCCTTGATTTATTTTTGGCATTGGTACATTACCTACAAAGTCCGGTAACTTTTTACCACATTTATATTTTTTTCTGGGTTTTTAGTTTTGTTTTGATAGTTAAAGTAGAAAAATCATATGAGGTATATTTAACAAACATCGTTACACACAAAAGATTATTTTTTAGAGTAGTCTTTAATGAAAAAATCGAGGTAGATACACCTTTCATTGCACAAGAAACAATATCGTTACAATGGTTCGTAAGAATCCACTTTCAGTTTATTAAGTTGACATTTTTTGATATATTCATGGTGATAGGAGGTTATGGCGGCGATGTTGTTGGATCTCCAACAAACGCAACAAAAATAGATGGTGGTGGCTTCAGCCGTGATAAAAAAAAGCACAAAACAAAAACAATTGTATTTCTTTTAAGTATGGTTGGAGGGACACTGTTAATGTTTAGTTTATTATTGTATCTCATATCATGTTTCAAGAAAAACAGAACATGTATTGATACAAGTGTATGCAATTGTAGAACATGTATCGATAGAAGTATATAAAATTGTGGACGGTAAATCTTTTGAAGGAGTGTTCAACTTTTTTTTTAATTCTATGGTGTATCAATTGTTATTAATACATACCTTTAAGCCAATACTTTAATATTTCAATATTAGAAAACTGGGCAATTTTCGACGGCCAAATCCGTCGGATATCCGTCGCTAAAGTCGATTTCCGACGGAATACCGACGGAATTAGGTCTGTTGTAAAAGCCTCGCGGGTAAATATTACCGACAGAATTAATGACAGATTACCGACGGAATAGTGGCGGCAAGATTACCGACATAATAGACACGACATACCGACGAACTTTTATTGTGACAGATTACCGACCGACACTTTTAGTAACGGATTACTGTCAAAGATATAAGATTCGACTTCACTATATAGGTAATCTTCAGCTAATCTCCGTCGATTTTAGGCATCCGACTCACTCGAAACACATATTTTGTTAAACCAGATGTCGTCAACGATATGGAGATAATCGAATATGGATGGTCGGAGGTGAGACGGTCGGAGGAGGGATGAAAGTGTGTGTGTGTGTGTGTGTGTGTGAGAGAGAGAGAGAGAGAGAGAGAGAGAGAGACGAGACGAGACGAGATGCAGGGAAAGAGTATAAGGATATTGTTTAACCATCGTATTCAATCTGATTCAATGAACTAAATTATTTTATCCCAAAAATGTCCTCTGATCCATTTTATTAAGGTACCCCCCGCATTATTTTTTTCTAATTATTTACAAAAATGTCACAAATCATTTTGACCTTCTATTATTTTGATCTAACGACTCTTGTTTGGTTCTCGGGAATATATGAGTTCTCAAATGATCCTTCCTATATATATATATATATATATATATATATATATATATATATATATATATATATATATATATATATAAAGATCTATTTTGGGTGGATTTTAGGGCTTTTCTAGCTTATTAGGAAGCCTTTCTTGTGTTTGAGCTAAGATCTAAGGTTGCAACTTCAGATCTGAACTCGTTTGGGTCTCTAAGTCCATAAAGCTTCCAGCTTTTGCAAGAATGAGACTCTCCTAAGGTGTAGAGCTCCATTGAAAGCTTCGATTGGTCATTTAGAGTCTCTAGGGCCTTGCATGCACGTAAAGTTTGCAACTTTACGTGAGAAGCATGCCCTAGGAGCTTAGATCTTCAATATGGAGTCGTTGCATGGCTTAAAAAGTACCTGTATGGTTGAAGGTCTGAAGGGGCTCGGCGAGTTGCATAGTCAACTCGGCGAGCCACATGAAGATAGTCATGTACTCGACGAGTTGGATGAACAACTCGGCGAGTCAGTTGAAAATTGTCGTAGACCCGACGAGTAAGTAGAATGACTCGGCGAGTCGGTTAGGGTTTTCCCAACCTTCGGACACGTATGAGCACGACGAGTTGTAAAGGGAAAACTCAGCGAATTAGCCACAGAGTTACGGCCACTGGCACTAGGAACTCGACGAGTCACTCTAGTGACTTGGCAAGTTGGCGAGTCACGCCAGGAACTCAGCGAGTAGCTAAGGGTACTCGGCGAGTTGAGGTCAACATGGACTGTTGACCTTGAAAGTTGACTTGGATTTGGCCGAGGGTTGACTATTGGACTTCTGGGAGTATCTTGGGAATTTATGAACTTTATGATGTGTCAGATATATGTGGTGATCCGGGAGTTGAGCTTTCTAGTTTCAGACGACAGTTGTGAGGTGAGTTATCCTCACTATAGTAAGGGGTCGAAGGCACCAAGGCCGGCCCATTGGATATGTTATCCTGGCAGTGTTAGAATGTTAAGTATGAGTAGTGCTGCATCTTAGTGGCTATGCCAGTTAGGTAGAACTACCTGTGTTGTTATATGATTATTTGTATGCTCCGTGGTTATGTTATCTGTTGATATGTTATATGGGATGGGTTGAGGTGATACTGCTCCGTGCGGTAACCAACAAACCCGTGAGCATTCCAGATACGGGCTAAGGGAGACTCGTACTGTGGGCTCGATGGCAAGCCAAATGTGAGCTGTGGGCCCGTAAGGCAATCCAGACTCACACTGTGGGCCCAGGGGTGATCCAGTCTGTAAAGCTGTGGACCCAGTACTACATGTTGTTGTTTATATATGTGTTATGTGCAGTGTATCGGTATTTTGGGGGAGCTTTCTAGTTTCAGACGACAGTTGCGAGGTGAGTTATCCTCACTATAGTAAGGGGTCTAAGGCACCAAGGCCGGCCCATTGGATATGTTATCCTGGCAGTGTTAGAATGTTGAGTATGAGTAGTGCTGCATGTTAGTGGCTATGCCAGTTAGGTAGAACTACCTGTGTTGTTATATGATTATTTGTATGCTCCGTGGTTATGTTATCTGTTGATATGTTATATGGGATGGGTTGAGGTGATACTGCTCCGTGCGGTAACCAACAAACCCGTGAGCATTCCAGATACGGGCTAAGGGAGACTCGTACTGTGGGCTCGATGGCAAGCCAAATGTGAACTGTGGGCCTGTAAGGCAATCCAGACTCACACTGTGGGCCCAGGGGTGATCCAGTCTGTAAAGCTGTGGACCCAGTACTACATGTTGTTGTTTATATATGTGTTATGTGCAGTGTATCGGTATTTTGGGGGAACTCACTAAGCCCTCGGGCTTACAGTTTTAGTTTATCGTTTCAGGTACATCAGGGGATCGCGGCAAGGTGAAGGCATGATCGTACAGCTCCTCCTGCTTTGTTTCTGGTTCAGGGGAAAACTCTGATATAAACTATTTTGGAAAACGAATTTGTAATCATTAATGGATCTTTAATGTTTTGAAAAGTTTAAATTTGGTCTGATTTTTATGGATGTTACAAGTTGGTATCAGAGCCTTGGTTTGAGTGAATTGGAGGAACATGCGTGTGAATCCAGTCTCAAATCAAGGAAAGGTTTTCGAAATGATTTCTAAAATGGTTTTCAAAATAAGTAAAGGAGGATGCAGGGTATACGATCAGCTGGAGCCAGTAAGTAGACCCCAAAATACCATACAGTTATTTGATTATGGGATATGTTAGAACAGCATGCTAGAGATAGGCTAGGGATCTTCAGGAATTGCATGATAGAATTGCTTGATTATATGATGCCTGCTAGCCTAGGGTTTCCTTATATGAAATTGACATCATTACTATAGTTGCTTAGTGTATGCATTACGGTTATACATAATTAAGATCTTATATCCTGAGAATGTTTGATTTGGCCTTATGTTCTGTTCTTGTTTGATTGGGAGCTTAGGGTAGGATTGTATATTCGAAAGTCTATAGGGTCCAGCATTATGTATGGCTAGCATACACTAGTGCTGCAGGGTTGGTGAAAGTTTCATGGATGAGTGAGTTATTGTTGGATTAGGTGTCTAAGCTGATAACTATAATTGGTATGTACTTGAATTGATAGCAGCACAGTCCTTTTGGGTTGCCCTCAAACCTAGGAACTGGACAAGGAAATTATGAAAGGAGAGATATTGATTTATTATAAGATTAATAAATTAATATAAATGATTTGTTAATATGTTAAAAGATTAATATATTAATTATAATTCATAAGGTTTAATTAATAGTTAGCCATAAATTAATTAGAATTAATTTTGGGGTTAATTGTATTAATTATAAAGTGCAAGGACTAGTTTGCAATTATCAGAGAGTTGAGTGGAAGGCTCCAGAACCTCCTTGGAAGGAGGTGGACGAAATCTATAGGGGAAACCCTAAGGATTTCGTCCAAGGGGCTTTGGATAAGGCCTTTGGATTAGCTTAGGCCCTAAGCAAAGGAGTATTAGGGTTTTCCCTAAACCCTAGATCCCTCAGCTATATAAGGAGCCTCCTGGCTCTCAAAATCGGTCAGTCCTTCCTTGGTGAAACCCTAGGGCTGAAAATTACATACTCTCTCTCTCTCTCTCTCTCTCTCTCTCCTTTTAGTTTCCTTCTTGCTAGCTCTTGGGTGTGATTCCATTAGAGGCATTACAATTATGGTGTTAAGCTTCCAAGAAGATCAAGATCAAGAGGGTTGTCAATTGTTTGCTATAGCAATTGAAAGGTATGTAACTCTTAAACCCTAATTAGTTAATTTCGAAATTAGCCTCCTCCTCTAGGGTTCTTGTTTTGCAATTCAAAGTTATATGTTCAATAGTTAAAACATAGATCCAAAGTAGGTTGCATGTGAACTTAGGAATTGTTTTCTAGTTTATTTGTTTTACCTAAAACCCATCAGTGGTATCAGAGCCATTGTTTGTTTTAAATTGAATTGCTATAATAGTTCAATTGCAAATTAGGGTTTATAGCCATTAAACCCTAAAGGCCAAGATTTTCAATTTTTAGGGTTTTGGTTCATAGGGTTTTCGAAAAACCCTAGCCTCCATGAACCCTAATCGAAATTAGGGTTAGAGTTTTGAAAACCCTAGCCTCCTCCCTTGAATTTCGAAATATGCTTAGTATTTTTAGGGTTTCTTGTTTTGGATAATTTTTACTTGATTAGATTAATTGGATAATTATTCTTTACCCTAATTTTCAAAATTTAGAGGGATAAGGATTAGGATTAAATTAATTGTTTAATTTGATTAGATAATCCTTACAAGATTTAATAAATTAATTAAAAGTTAATTAATAGATAAATATTAAATCTAGTTATTTGGTTTAGTTTAAATTTAAAATTAATGGCTTAATTTTCGAAATTTATATATAAACTTCAAAGTTTTAAAAGGTTTAAAACACACCTTATATATGTATTATAATTAAAAGTTTAATATTATATATGTATAAGAATATGGTCAGTCAAATCGCTAGTATACCTCATTCAAAAAGCTAGTCTATAAGGGGGTATAAGGAAACTGCCTATAAAATGGTAGTTGAATGGGTGTCCACTCTCACCCACCGCTTCGTTGATTAGTGGAGGGTCGTTAGCAGAACGGGTTTGATAGGACAACTACATCTCATTAAAAGTATAATGTTATTAAAGAAAGTACTAGAACATTATTTTACAAAATCCCAACTCTAGTTACTTTAGGAAAAATGTGAAAAGTATGCTAATCCATGAAATTGCACATTATGCTTTATTGGTCGTTAGTGGAGCATGTGTGGTTAAGCAGCACACTAAAAGGCACTAATAAATAGTAGTAATGGTTATCTCATAATTGTCATTTTGATGGAGCGTGTGTGGTTTACCAGTACATCAATAGTTAATGATAAAGACAATGAGGTTACCAAGCACATTTGCATGGTTATTCACATCTTGTTTGTGATCCTCGGCATCCCAGTCACAAATAGAAGAGCATAATCTGAGATTAAAACATGCCATTGAATAGTTTCAATGTATCTCAAAAGAATTAGGAATTTCACTTCGTTTATTTCGTCTAATGGTGGAATTGGTGAATCGTCATTCACCTACCTTTATGAAATTTACACTTGGATCTCGGCATCCCATTTCTAAGTTGTGAATCTTCATAGTTGGATCCTAACCTTGATATTATATCTTTGGGTTATTATATTGAGGTATCTTGAAATCTAACTAAAACTTTCCTTCTTTTCAGATGTCTACTCCTGGAAACATTTCTGCTTCAACATCCTCCAACCACAACTTCTCCTTGCTCAACATTTGCTCCAAAGTCATTATGGATGGCTCTAACTATAACGATTGGATGCGTAACATCAAGATGGCGCTTCGATTTGAGGACAAAGAATATGTCCTTGAAAAGGAGCTCAAAGAGCTGGATGAGTCTAAAGCTACTCCTGAAGAATATGCTGCCTACAAGAAACACTATGATGATGCTACCAAAGTGGCATGCATCATGGTCGCAACCATGTCCCCAGAACTGCAGAGGTACTATGAGGACTACTGGCCCTTTGAGATGAATAAGGACCATATGGAAAAGTACCATAAGCGAGCTCGTCAAGAAAAGTTTGAAGTAGTCAAGTCACTCATGGCTTGCAAGATGAAAGAAGGGGAGTCGGTTGTATCTCATGTGCAAAGAATGCAACGCTACATAGAGCGTTTGGTCAAGCTCAACATTCACTTTGATGAGGAATTGGCCATTGACATGGTCTTGAACTCATTACCTAATTGTTATGTTCAGTTTATCCTAACTTACCATTTGAACAACACTGAGCAGACACTGGCCCAATTGCACAACTTGTTGCAGACAGCTGAAGCAGGGATCAAGGGTAAAAGTATAGCATCCACTCCTGCAAGTGCCCCTGTCTTGGCTATTAGACAGGGAAAGGGGAAAAAGAGGAAAGGTCCTCCTAAGCAAAACTAGAAGAACAAGGCTCAAGCTGGGTCATCTGGTAGTGACCCAAAGGCTAAGCCCAATGCTACCATTCCCCATGTTTCTGATCCAAAGGATGCCGATTGCTTTTATTGCAATGATAAAGGGAACTGGAAGAGAAGCTTCCCAAAATATCTGCAGGACATCAAAGATGGCAAAGTGAAGCCATCTTCAGCAGGTATTTACACTATTTCTTCTAATAACTCATTATCTTCTCGTTCATGGGTCCTTGATACAGGATGTGGTTTTCACATTTGTTCTGATTTGCAGGGGCTAAAAGAAAGTGAGGAGATAGAGCGAGGAAGGATAAAATTGATCATGGAAAACAAGAATTCTTCACCAGTGACCAAGATCGGAGTTTATCAAATTTTGCTTAGTAATGATGTTAGATTAGATTTATTGAATTGTTGCTATTCGTCTGAGATGACGAGAAACATTATTTCATTTCATGCATTGTTCAGACAAGGTTTTAAATATTATTTTAATGATTTGAATGGTTCAATTTCTGTTTATAAGAATGGTGTTTTTGTCTTTGAAGCTTTGCCTTGTGATGGTGTGTATGAAACAGTGACTTGTGTTGATAGCTTAGGAAATAGTGTGTTTAATATTGACTTGTCTAATAGTATAGACAAGGCATGCTTGTGGCATTGTCGTCTTGGACACATTAACAAGAAACGCATAGCCCAAATCCAAAAGGATGGAGTGCTGGAATCATTTGACCTAAAATCAGATGATATGTGTGAGTCTTGTCTTTTGGGAAAGATGATAAAATCACCATTCACAGGGTCTTGTGAAAGAGGTGAAGGTCTGTTGGACCTCATACATACAGATGTATGTGGGCCCTTCAGATCAACTACAAGGGATGCTAATCGATTCTATGTGACTTTCACTGATGATTATAGCAGATATGACTATATCTACTTAATCAAACATAAGTCAGAAACCTTTGAAAAGTTCAAAGAGTTTAAGCATGAGGTCGAAAATCAATTGGGCAGGAAGATAAATGGACTTAGATCTGATAGAGGCGGGGAGTATCTTATTATCGAGTTCAACGACTATCTGAAAGAATGTGGGATAGTCTCACAATTAACTCCTCCTAGGACACCACAGCTAAATGGTGTAGCTGAGAGGCGTAATTGAACCTTGTTCGACATGGTTCGTTCTATGATGAGTCATGCTTCGTTTCCTATTCACTTCTGGGGGTATGCCTTAGAGACAGCCGCCCACATCCTCAATCTTGTCCCTACAAAGAAGGTTTCCAAAACACCTCACGAAATGTGGACGGGGAAAGTTCCCTCGTTAGCACATATTAAAGTCTGGGGTTGTGAAGCTTTCGTAAGACGAGAGACTCATGACAAGCTAGCAGCTAGAAGTGAGAAATGTGTTTTCATTGGTTACCCAAAGCAGTCTTTTGGATATTTGTTCTATAGACCTAGTGAAAACGTGGTCTTTGTAGCACGAAGAGGAGTCTTTCTAGAAAGAGAGCTCATATTCAAAGAGGACAGTGGGAGCACCATTGACCTTGAAGAAATTCCAGAGTTAGCCAATGAAGGAACCTTAGATGACACTAGCACTCAACCAGAGGAAACAGTTCCTGTTGAACCAGTTGATAACTCATTACGTCTTCGAAGATCCACTAGGGTGAGTGTGCCACCTGAGTTGTATGGTTTTCATATTACTTCAGATGGTGACACATTCATCAGTGATAGGACACTGGTAAATTTAGATGAACCAGTTACTTATAAGGAAGCAATGGCAGACCCAGAGGCTTCCAAGTGGAAAGAGGCAATGAACAGCGAGATTAAGTCCATGTATGACAGCCAAGTTTGGAATTTGGTTGATAGTGCACCAGGTCGTAAGACAGTTGGGTGCAAATGGATCTTCAAGAAGAAGACAGACATGGATGGAAATGTGCATACATTCAAGGCTCGACTGGTTGCAAAAGGTTTCACTCAAACCCCAGGGGTTGACTATGATGAAACCTTTTCGCCAGTAGCCAAGATTAAATCTATTAGGATATTGCTCGCCATAGCTGCCTTTCATGACTATGAAATCTGGCAGATGGATGTCAAGACTGCTTTCCTTAACGGGAAGTTGGCTGAGGATGTTTACATGAATAAGCCAGAGGGTTTTGTTGATGCAAAGTTTCCCAATAGAGTGTGCAAGCTTGAGAAATCCATTTATGGATTAAAATAGGCATCTCGCAGCTGGAATCTTTGCTTCCATGAGAAAGTCAAAGAGTTTGGTTTCTCTAGGAGTGAAGATGAGTTTTGTGTGTATATCAAGGCTAGTGGGAGTATAGTGACTTTTCTGGTGTTATATGTTGATGACATATTACTCATTGGTAACGACATTCCAACCTTGAAAGAAGTTAAGTCTTGGCTTGGGAAGTGTTTTGCCATGAAAGACCTTGGAGAAGCTGCCTATATTCTTGGGATTAGAATATTGAGAGATAGAAAGAAGAGACTTATTGGACTCAGTCAAAGTACATACTTGGATAAGGTACTAAAGAGGTTTAGTATGGAAAATTCCAAGAAGGGAGAGCTACCTATCCAAAGCAATACCAAATTGAGTAAGACTCAATGCCCGAGTACAGATGAGGAAATAGTTGACATGAGTCGTGTACCTTATGCTTCCGTTGTCGGATCGATCATGTACGCTATGACATGTACTCGCCCTGACGCGGCCTTTGCTTTGAGCATGGCCAGTCGCTATCAGGGAAACCCGGGTAGAGCTCATTGGATAGCAATAAAGAATATACTCAAGTATTTGCGAAGGACAAAGGACTGGGTCCTTGTACTTGGTGGCAATGATACTTTGAGAGTAGATGGTTACAGTGATGACAGCTTTCAGACGGATAGAGATAACTTTCGTTCTCAATCTGGCTGGGTATTTCTACTGAATGGAGGAGCGGTTACTTGGAAAAGTTCCAAGCAAGATACGGTGGCTGATTCTACTTGTGAGTCAGAGTACATAGCGGCGAGTGAAGCGTCTAAGGAAGCAGCTGGGTTAAGGAACTTCATTGGGGATCTCGGAGTTGTTCCTACCATCCAGGAGCCTATGGAACTGTTCTGTGATAATGAAGGAGCGGTTGCCTTGACAAAGGAACCAAGAGATCAAGGTAAAACCAGACATATCGACAAGAGTACCATTTTATCAGACATAGAGTAGAAGAAGGCCATCTTGTGGTAAAGAGGGTGTCATCTGAAGATAACCCAGCAAACCCCCTCACAAAGGGTCTGAGTAGGGCTAAGCATATTCAGCATGCTCGGAGCATAGGACTGAAAGATGATATTAGTTTTAGTAGTTAGATTAGTTTTGTTCTGAAACTTGTAACAAAGTAAATGTAATTGACTTTTGGTGATTAAATAATAAAGTATTATTTATGAGTTTGTTTACTGCCTTTTGTCAATTGTTTATTATTGTGTTTCATTTTTGCATGTTTTACTTCCCGAATAATAAGATTATTCAAACTCCACAGTCGCTCGTACTTTTGGAAGTAAGTAGTGAATTAAGACTGTCATGAATTGGATTGCAGATTGTCTAAGGATAGACATGGCAATAGAATTGCTGCAATGTTCATGAGTACTCAGAAATTGAGATTTGAGTATTGGATAAACCCTCGCTCAGAGTATCACTTCATGGAATTCATCACGAGTAATACTGAGACGATAATATCTTATAATCTTGAAACGAAGATATATGAGTTGTAATTTACAAAGTTGGTTATACATTGGTGATACGAAAACGCATCAGTAACTTGGTGTTATAAAACGTATTGTCATGTATGATTTGATGAGTAAAAGATACAAGCATATGAGTCAACGTTTATTCGTTCCTTTTGCCCTAACCGGAAAAGCGATATCTGTGGGCCCCTCGATGATTTGGTGTTGACTTATGTGATGGGCCCAGCCAGGACTAAATTGATGTGTTCAATTAGAAGTCCTACATCATCACAAATCAGAAATCAGAAAACATAGATTCTGGACAAAGAGATTGATTACATTCCATGTCTTATGTCTAGGGATATCTAGCAGAACGAAGGATTATATGATCACTTATCTTAGGACATGTAACTTACTGGGTCAGAGTTCAGCAGCGACTTTTGGAAGCTACAATTTGTTGGTCAAATTTAGAAGTCATACTAGCAATTATAGTTACAGACTTATCCAAGTGGGAGACTGTTGGATTAGGTGTCTAACCCCATAACTATAAATGGTATGTACTTGAATTGATAGCAGCACAGTCCTTTTGGGTTGCCCTCAAACCTAGCAACTGGACAAGGAAATTATGAAAGGAGAGATATTGATTTATTATAAGATTAATAAATTAATATAAATGATTTGTTAATATGTTAAAAGATTAATATATTAATTAGAAATCATAAGGTTTAATTAATAGTTAGCCAGAAATTAATTAGAATTAACTTTGGGGTTAATTGTATTTATTATAAAGTGTAGGGACTAGTTTGCAATTATCAGAGAGTTGAGTGGAAGGCTCTAGAACCTCCTTGGAAGGAGGTGGACGAAATCTATAGAGGAAACCCTAAGGATTTTGTCCAAGGGCTTTGGATAAGGCCTTTGGATTAGCTTAGGCCCTAAGCAAAGGAGTATTAGGGTTTTCCCTAAACCCTAGATCCCTCAGCTATATAAGGAGCCTCCTGGCTCTCAAAATCGGTCACTCCTTCCTTGGTGAAACCCTAGGGACAAAAATTGTGTACTCTCTCTCTCTCTCTCTCTCCTTCTAGTTTCCTTCTTGCTAGCTCTTGGGTGTGATTCCATTAGAGGCATTACAATTATGGTGCTAAGCTTCCAAGAAGATCAAGATCAAGAGGATTGTCAATTGTTTGCTATAGCAATTGAAAGGTATGAAACTCTTAAACCCTAATTAGTTAATTTCGAAATTAGCCTCCTCCTCTAGGGTTCTTGTTTTGCAATTCAAAGTTATATGTTTAATAGTTAAAACATAGATCCAAAGTAGGTTGCATGTGAACTTAGGAATTGTTTTCTAGTTTATTTGTTTTACCTAAAACCCACCAGTTATGAGATATCTAGCATTCCTCTAGGAGTGAGGATTGAGCGCTCGCTATGTTTATGTATTAGTAGGGTGTTGTGGTGATACTTGAGACAAATATGGGTAGGTGTGGAAGGTAGTATGGGCCCGTACTACTGAAATCACAGGACCCATACACGTATCGAGGAAGTCACAACCCCTAGGGTTAGTCGGGAGTTGACTCCCATTTATTTGTGTGGATTATCTGATATCTTGTGGTATGTTTCAGAATGGTGATGACGAGACGCTTTGTGACTGGATCCGGTTCAGGATCAGGATCAGGAGATGGGGGCCAAGAGGGGCCAACAGCACCTGAGCCCATGGTGCAGATGGGTACGGGGGAGTTGGATGCCAGGATTCAGGAGATCGTGCATGATGAGGTTGCCGCTGCGTTCCAGGCACAGCTGCCGGAGATGTTTAGGTCTATTAAGATCACCATGGTCGAGTATTTCGACGAGCGATACGCAGCCCTTGCGAAGACGGTTGCCGATGCAGCTGCATCTGCTGTAACAACGGCAGAGGGAGGAAGAGGAGCCACTCGGGGCTTCCAGTACAGGGACTTCGATAACACGAAACCCTCTACTTTTGATGGGACGCAGGACCCCATCAAGGCTATGAGGTGGATCTCAGATGTGGAGGGGTGTTTCTTTACCTGCTCGTGCCCTACTGACCAGAAGGTCAGGTGTGCTCTGAACCTGCTAAGGTCCAGGGTCAAGGACTGGTGGAGATTGGCTACTGGGTCGTACACTGATGATCAGAGAGCTGCTGTTACTTGGGAGCAGTTCAGGGATATGTTTCGTGCCCGATTCATTCCATGGGTTGAGCGGGAACAGTTGTCACAGGAGTTTTTGAGTTTGAGACAGGATGGGGAGGCAGTGACGGAGATCACCCGCATGTTTACTGAGAGGGCGATGTTCTGGCCAGAGTTTGCTTCCGAGCAGGCTCAGATGACCCGTTATCTGAGCATGCTCAAGACTGACATATGTCAGTTTGTGTCTACCCAGCGATGTGATACTCTTTTGGAGTTATAGGAGGCCGCTAGGCGGCGTGAGTTGGATATTGAGCTGCAGTCGAGGGAGCAGCGGCAGGCCCCGGCACAGTCTCAGCCGGTGCCGAAGCGGTCTAAGACCGCTGATTCTAGGACAGGGGGTCAGCAGAGCCGCACTTGTGGAAAGTGTGGCAAGGGTCATTATGGTATGTGTCGAGCTGGTAGTGGGTGCCACAGGTGCGGCAAGGAGGGGCATTACGCGAAGGACTATCGCCAGACAGTCCCGGTTCAGGGTATGAGGTTATGTTATCACTGTGATTAGGTTGGCCACGTGAAGGCCAACTGTCCGTTGCTTGCCGCTAAGCCGGCGCAGGTTTCCGCGCCAGCTACAATGAGGATTCCTGATGCGAGGCCAGTTAAGGCAGAGCCTCCGAAGGCTCAGGGGCGTGCCTTCCAGCTTACGGCCAAGGAGGCCAAGGCAGCACCGGATGTGGTTGCTGGTATGTTTCTATCCTTTATCTCATTTACTATATATGTTGTATTCTTATCTGTTGTACCTGTGATTAGGTACGTTTCTTGTGAACTCCTTACTTGCATTGGTTTTATTTGACTTGGGGGCGAGTCGGTCTTTTGTATCTCAGATATTTAGTAGGGAGTTCAGAGTGCCAGTAGGCGAGCTAGAGTGTCCGTTACGAGTCTCTATCGCCAACGAACACGGGGTTTCTGCTTCTTCGGTCTACCGAGGATGTGAGATGGAGATCTTCGGGATACCTTTTCCGATAGACCTGATTCCGATTCCCATGAGGGATGTATGCGTGATTGTGGGGATGGACTGGCTCAGTCGATTCAGTGCCATAATTGATTGCGAGGGTTCGCGGGTAGTGGTTCGAACCCCAAGTGGGGGAGAACTGATCGTATATGGTGAGGGCACCAGAGTGCGATCAGGGTTTTGTTCAGCCACCAGGGCTCGGCAGTACATTCAGCACGGGTGTGCGGGTTACCTAGCGTATGTGGTGGATACGCGAGTCAGGGATCAGACCCCAGTTTCGGAGGTTCCAGTGGTTAGAGAGTTTGCTGATGTGTTCCCGGAGGAGTTGCCAGGGATACCTCCGGAGAGGCAGGTCGAGTTCCGGATCGACCTGGTGCCAGGTGTGGCCCCTATCGCCAAGGCGCCGTACCAATTAGCGCCGCCTGAGATGCAGGAGCTGTCATCACAGCTGCAGGAACTGTTGGGCAAGCAGTTTATTCGACCTAGTAGTTCTCCATGGGGAGCACCGTTCCTCTTTGTCAGGAAGAAGGACGGCTCGCACCGGATGTGCATTGATTATAGGGAGTTGAACAAGTTAACGGTGAAGAACCGTTATCCACTCCCGAGGATAGATGATCTCTTCGACCAGTTGCAGGGTGCATCTTGGTTTTCCAAGTTCGATTTGAGATCCGGGTATCATCAGGTTAGAGTGAGGGAGGAGGACGTGGAGAAGACCGCGTTTCGGACGCGTTATGGACATTACGAGTTCGTGGTAATGTCGTTTGGGCTCGCCAACGCGCCAGCAGTATTTATGGACCTGATGAATCAGGTCTGCAGACCGATGATGGATCGCTCGGTCATCGTGTTTGTAGATGATATCTTGGTGTATTCCAAGACTCGAGAGCAGCACGAGGAGCATCTCAGGGAGTTTTTGGGAGTTCTGAGGCGAGAGCGGCTTTATGCCAAGTTCTCGAAGGCGAGTTTTGGTTACGGGAGGTCCAGTTCCTCGGGCACCTCGTTAACCAGGATGGGATCTTGGTCGACCCGGCCAAAATCGAGGCAGTCATGCAATGGGAGGTTCCGAAATCTCCCTCAGATATCAGGAGTTTTCTGGGATTGGTAGGGTACTACCGGAGATTCATTCAGGATTTCTCCAAGATTACAGTACCCCTCACTCGTCTGACGATGAAGGGGGTGGATTTCCAGTGGGGCCCTGAGCAGCAAAGGGCGTTTGAGACCCTCCGACAGCGGTTGTGCGAGGCCCCAGTCTTGACACTCTCGGAGGGAGTTGAGGATTTTGTGGTGTTCTGTGATGCATCCATCACAGGTTTGGGGGCGGTCCTCATGCATAGAGGACGAGTGATAGCTTATGCATTGTGGCAACTGAAGCCGCATGAGACAAGATACCCTACGCACGATTTGGAGCTGGGAGCAGTAGTGTTCGCTCTCAAGATATGGAGACATTACTTATACGGGGTCCGTTGCACCATATACACGGATCACAAGAGCTTGAGGCATATCATGGATCAGCCGAACTTGAACATGAGGCAGCACAGGTGGCTGGATGTAGTCAAGGACTACGATTGTGAGATCCTTTACCACCCCGGTAAAGCGAATGTGGTGGCAGACGCTTTGAGCCGCAAGACAGCTGGGTCTTCCACCCCAGCGAGATGTATGAGCATAACTGTGGATTCTCCGCTTGTGAGTTTGATCAGAGATTGCCAGGTTGAGGGCACGCGACCGGAGAATTGGAAGCTGGAGATGATCAAGGGTGAGAATACCTGATTTGTGCAGGATAGTCGGGGATTATTGACCCGATGCAGTCGGGTTTGGGTACCGATGTCTGGTGGGGTCAGGCAGACGGTCATGGAGGAGGCTCATAAGTCTCATTTTTCTATTCACCCGGGGGCCACCAAGATGTATAGAGACCTGAGTTTGAGTTACTGGTGGCCATGTATAAAGCGATAAATCGCTTGGTATGTCGAGAGGTGCTTGACCTGTAGGATGGTCAAGGTCGAACATCAGAGGCCGCATGGTAAGTTGCAGCCTCTAGAGATTCCAATGTGGAAATGGGGACAGATCACGATGGATTTCATTACCAAGTTGCTGAGGACGGCGAAGGGATTTGATGCTATATGGGTCATCGTGGATCGATTGACCAAGAGTGCCCATTTCTTGGCTATTCGGGAGAGTTCGTCGACCGAGAAGTTGGCCGACATGTACGTTTGCGAGATCGTGTCTCGCCATGGGGTTCCCGTCTCCATTGTCTCCGACCGAGATGTTAGGTTTACCTCCCGTTTTTGGCAGAAGTTCCACGAGGAACTAGGCACGCGGTTGCACTTTAGCACAGCATTCCATCCACAGACTGACAGTCAGAGTGAGCAGACCATTCAGACCCTCGAGGATATGTTGAGGGCGTGCGTCATTGACTTCGGTGGGAGTTGGGATTCCCACCTTCCGCTTGCAGAGTTCGCCTACAACAACAGCTATCATTCCAGCATTGGCACCCCGCCTTTCGAGCTGTTGTATGGACGGATATGTCGCACCCCGGTTTGTTGGGGTGAGGTGGGACACAGAGTGATGGGGCGGACGGAAGTAGTCTTGCAGACTACTGAGAAGATTCAGCAGATTAGGCAGCGATTGCAGACCGCTCAGAGTCGGCAGAAGAGTTACGCCGACAGACGTCGATCTGAGTTAGAATTTCAGGTGGGTGATATGGTACTCCTGAAGGTCTCACCCTGGGAGGGTGTGATTCGCTTCAGGAAGAGGGGGAAATTGGGTCCCCGTTACATTGGGCCGTTCAGGATCATTGCCAGGGTTAGCAAGGTGGCTTACAGGCTAGAGCTACCGGAGGAGCTTAGTCGGATTCACAACACTTTCCACGTTTCGCAGTTGCGAAAGTGCATTATGGACCAGGAGGCAGTGGTGTCGCTGGATGATATTCAGGTCGATGAGCGCCTGAATTACGTGGAGAGGCCTGTGGCCATACTGGAAAGGAAGATGAAAGTGCTGCGGAACAAGGAGATACCTTTGGTGAAGGTATAGTGGGAACATCGGAGGGGGTCCAAGCGGACGTGGGAGCCAGAGGCAGAGATGCGGGAGCACTACCCGGAGCTGTTCGCCGCGCCAGACTTCGAGGACGAAGTCTAGATCAAGTGGGGGAGAATTGTAACGCCCCGATTCTCAGGTATCGATTTTGTATAAGAATTTCCTCGATTCAAGGTCTACTCGACGAGTTGGTTGCCCTACTCGTCGAGTAGCAGCGGGTTGGTCCACGTATTTTAGCGACCTACTCGCCGAGTCCAAGAAGGGACTCGACGAGTAGGAGCTGGCAGATGAAACCCTAAATCCCGGGGCATTGCACCCTATTCAAAGGATCATTGGCCTTCCCCAGCCTCCCCTTTACAGTTACTTGACACCCTCAAACCCTAATTCGTATGAGCATACTCCATTTGTGTTTTTAAGCTTGGGAAGAGGATTTTTGGTGGGAAGAAGCTTGGAAATCAAGTGACTAGGAGCAAGGAACGTGTGGAACCAGAAATCTACCTCAGTTGGCATCCTTTCTAGAAGGTATTAAGCCGTTATCCTAACCCCTTTTCATTCTAGATCTATTTTGGGTGGATTTTAGGACTTTTCTAGCTTATTAGGAAGCCTTTCTTGTGTTTGAGCTAAGATATAAGGTTGCAATTTCATATCTGAACTCTTTTGAGTCTCTAAGTCACTAAAGCTTCTAGCTTTTGCAAGAATGAGACTCTCCTAAGGTGTAGAGCTCCATTGAAAGCTTGGATTGGTCATTTAGAGTCTCTAGGGCCTTGCATGCACGTAAAGTTTGCAACTTTACGTGATAAGCATGCCCTAGGAGCTTAGATCTGAAATATGGAGTCGTTGCATGTCTTAAAAAGTATCTGTATGGTTGAAGGTCTGAAGGGGCTCGGCGAGTTGCATAGTCAACTCGGCAAGCCACATGAAGATAGTCCTGTACTCGACGAGTTGGATGAACAACTCGGCGAGTCCGTTGAAGATTGTCGTAGACCCGACGAGTAAGTAGAATGACTCGGCGAGTCGGTTAGGGTTTTCCCAACCTTCGGACACGTATGAGCATGACGAATTGTAAAGGGAAAACTCAGCGAGTTAGCTACGGAGTTACGGCTACTGGCACTAGGAACTCGACGAGTCACTCTAGTGACTTGGCAAGTTGGCGAGTCACGCCAGGAACTCGGCGAGTAGCTAAGGGTACTCGACGAGTTGAGGTCAACATGGATTGTTGACCTTGAAAGTTGACTTGGAGTTTGGCCGAGGGTTGACTATTGGACTTCTGGGAGTATCTTGGGAATTTATGAACTTTATGTTGTGTTAGATATAGGTGGTGGAGTTTGTGGTGGTGATCCGGGAGTTGAGCTTTCTAGTTTCAGACGATGGTTGCGAGGTGAGTTATCCTCACTATACTAAGGGATCTAAGGCACCAAGGCCGGCCCACTGGATATGATATCCTAGCAGTGTTAGAATGTTGAGTATGAGTAGTGTTGCATGTTAGTGGCTATGCCAGTTAGGTAGATATGTAGGACTACATGTGTTGTTATATGATTATCTGTATGCTCAGTGGTTATGTTATCTGTTGATATGTTATGTGGGATGGGTTGAGGTGATACTACTCCGTGCAGTAACCAACAAACCTGGCAGCATTCCAGATACGGGCGAAGGGAGACTCGTACTGTGGGCTCGATGGCAAGCCAGATGTGAGTTGTGGGCTCGTAAGGCAATCTAGATTCACACTGTGGGCCCAGGGGTGATCCAGTCTGTAAAGCTGTGGACCCAGTACATGTTGTTGTTTATATATGTGTTATGTCCAGTGTATCGGTATTTTTGGGGAACTCACTAAGCCCTCGAGCTTACAGTTTCAGTTTATTTTTCAGGTACATCAGGGGATCGCGGCAAGGCGAAGGCATGATCGTATAGCTCCTCCTGCTTTGTTTATGGTTCTGAGGAATACTCTGATATAAACTATTTTGGAAAACGAATTTGTAATCATTAATGGATCTTTAATGTTTTGAAAAGTTTAAATTTGGTCTGATTTTTATGGATGTTACAGGAAAAGTGGTGGCAACATTACCGACAGAATAGACACGACATACGGACAGACGCGTTTTGTGACAGATTACCTACGAACTTTTATTGTGACAGATTACCGACCGACACTTTTTGTGACGGATTACTGTCAAAGATATAGGATTCGACTTCACTATATAAGTAATCTTCGGCTAATCTCCGTCGTTTTTAGGCATCCGACTCACTCGAAACACATATTTTGCTTAATCAGATGTCGTCAACGATATGGAGATAATCGAATATGGATGGTCGGAGGTGAGACGGCCGGAGAAGGGATGAAAGGGTGAGAGAGAGAGAGAGAGAGAGAGAGAGAGAGAGAGAGACGAAACAAGGTGCTGGGAAAGAGTATAAGGATAGTGTTTAACCATCGTATTCAATCTGATTCAATGAACTAAATTATTTTATCCCAAAAATGTCCTCTGATCCATTTTATTAAGGTACCCCCCGCATTATTTTTTTTAATTATTTACAAAAATGCCACAAATCATCTTCACTTTCTATTATTTTGATCTAACGACTCTTGTTTGGTTCTCGGGAATATATGAGTTCTCAAATGATCATTCCTACATATATAAGGATGAAAGTGTGTGTGTGAGAGAGAGAGAGAGAGAGAGACGAGACGAGACGAGATGTAGGGAAAGAGTATAAGGATATTGTTTAACCATCGTATTCAATCTGATTCAATGAACTAAATTATTTTATCCCAAAAATGTCCTCTGATCCATTTTATTAAGGTACCCCCACATTATTTTTTTCTAATTATTTACAAAAATGCCACAAATCATCTTGACCTTCTATTATTTTGATATAACGACTCTTGTTTGGTTCTCGGGAATATATGAGTTCTCAAATAATCCTTCCTCTCGTTCTCTCTCTCTCTCTCTCTCTATATATATATATATATATATATATATATATATATATATATATATATATATATATATATATATATTCAACAAGGAACCATTTTAAACCTTAGAACCAAGAAACCAATCTTTTTTCAACTTTTAGAGCAAATTTTTCATCAAAAAAAAATAAACTTTAATAACTTTTTATCCTCCATCCTTTGATATCAAATTTGATAAAAAAATGATTTTTTCAGATTCATACTGTTAATTTGTTTAAATTCACATTGTGAATCTGTACATATTCACCCTGTGAAATCTGTGTTACAACTTTTGAACAATTTGTATAAAATACGTAAATTGTTAATTGAAATATAACCTTACAGGATCAACTTAAATATAAATATTTGTTCAACTTAAACAACCCAAAAAATATTTTCTAAATAATTAAAAGTGATAAATTGTAGTGTCTTTCTAATAATGATTATAAGTTGGTTAATAAAGTTAAATAAGTATCAAACCTACAGTGTAATCATAAATATACTAAATTTCAATATTAAAATATAATTTTTACTTCTACTTAGAACGTTATGTCTGTAACTTTTAACATATTATACTTAATTTATTAGATTTTATACGTTGTTGTATTTAAACCATTATCAGTTTAAACTTACAACTTTTGAACAATTTAAACAAAATACTTATATTGTTTATTTAAATATAACATTAGATGGTCAACTTCAATATAAATTTCAGTTCCACTTAAAAAATCCAAAAAACTATTTTGTGAATTGTTAAAAGTGATAAATTGTAGTACTAAATGCAAAAACTAAATTTTAATATCAATTTCAATAAAATATTTCATAAAGATATTTTTATAATCATTAAAAGTTTTCAAATAAGTAGCTTAAAATAACTAACAATAACAATAGTTAAAAATAACTCTATATAAATGATTATATTGTTATCCTTAAAATCAAAAAAAAAATGTCTGATGTTTTAAATAATTACAATGATAGAATTAAAACGTTAAGCAAATAAATTTTAATAAATCAATTAACAATAACAACAATTATTAATAACATTAAACCATATATTATATTTAATTTTATTCATAAGTAACCCGCGAATAGAGGTCATTTAAAACATTGAGATTAGACAGTTTTAATATATATATATATATATATATATATATATATATATATATATATATATATATATATATATATATATTATCATATAATTAAAAATAATCAATATATCATATGAAGTTAGTATACGAATTATTATATCAAATTTAACAACATTATTGTTATATTTAAAAATATATATATTTGTAAGAATTTCAGCTAATAATATGCTTCTGCGCAACGCGCGGTTATTCGCCTAGTCTTATATATAATAACAGCAACAAACATAAATATTAATGACCCTCGATTCTTATTTAAAGCAATCCTTAAAACTTAGAACTTAATTTATTTCCGTTAAAGTATTTTTCAAAATAAATCCTGCTCATCTCTATCTCTCTCTCTCTTTATATATATATATATATATATATATATATATATATATATATATATATATATATATATATATATATATATATATTCAAACACCCCAACTAAAAATTCACTCATCTAAAAATCATATTTTCCTCATCCATGCATTCCTCTCTTTTATAACTTCTTTTGCATCCTATAATTTTTTTCACAAATATTTTAGACCCAAACGATGTTTACTAATCCAATTATTTATCAAAAACAAAAACATCTTTTCAAAACCCTTGTTACTCAAATACTCAATCATTTACTAATAAGTTCTTTTCAACAACCGTCGATAATAATCACCGACCGGAAAAATAAATCTGTTACCAGATCTAGTAATGTGTTGGCTACTTGTCGAACATAGAGTGCCATACTTGTGTAAGACAACATCCGAACACCATCCTAATTATTTGCAAAATGAATAGAAGTTTTTCCCGCGTCCTGCTCTCGGGTTGTTACGGTGGTATGAAGTGACCGCATTCAAATAGATTCATGTGAAAACGGGTAGAAATTGTGATGGCAGTTCCGTTAGTGGTTCTTGCTTCAACAAGAAGCTAGAAGGGGCCTTGTCGCTATTAATAAGTAGATCTAACCAAGAACGTTATTACATCGGTATACATGGTATACATTATGGAGTTTACATGGAAGGACAATATCAGGCCAACCTTGAACGTTGTGAGTGTTTAAACTGTTTAAAGAGCGCGTCTGAGATTGGTACACGTACTTGTCCGAACTCTGCCTATGCCTTGATTTATTTTTGGCATTGGTACATTACCTACAAAGTCCGGTAACTTTTTACCACATTTATATTTTTTTCTGGGTTTTTAGTTTTGTTTTGATAGTTAAAGTAGAAAAATCATATGAGGTATATTTAACAAACATCGTTACACACAAAAGATTATTTTTTGGAGTAGCCTTTAATGAAAAAATCGAGGTAGATACACCTTTCATTGCACAAGAAACAATATCGTTACAATGGTTCGTAAGAATCCACTTTCAATTTATTAAGTTGACATTTTTTGATATATTCATGGTGATAGGAGGTCATGGCGGCGATGTTGCTGGATCTCCAACAAACGCAACAAAGATAGATGGTGGTGGCTTCAACCGTGATTAAAAACAAAGCACAAAACAAAAACAATTGTATTTCTTTTAAGTATGGTTGGAGGGACACTGTTAATGTTTAGTTTATTATTGTATCTCATACCATGTTTCAAGAAAAACAGAACATGTATTGATACAAGTGTATGCAATTGTAGAACATGTATCGATAGAAGTATATAAAATTGTGGACGGTAAATCTTTTTAAGGAGTGTTCAACTTTTTTTTTAATTCTATGGTGTATCAATTGTTATTAATACTTACCTTTAATCCAATACTTTAATATCTCAATACTAGAAAACTGGGCAATTTCCGACGGCCAAATCCGTCGGATATCCGTCACTAAAGTCGATTTCCGACGGAATACCGACGGAATTAGGTCTGTCGTAAAAGCCTCGTGGGTAAATACTACCGACAGAATACCGACGAAATTAATGACGAATTACCGACGGAATAGTGGCGCAAAGATTACCGACAGAAATAGTCACGACGGAATATCCGTCGCTAAAGTCGATTTCCGACAGAATACCGACGGAATTAGGTCTGTCGTAAAAGCCTCGTGGGTAAATACTACCGACAGAATATCGACGGAATTAATGACGGATTACCGACAGAAATAGTCACGGATACCGACGGACGCGTTTTGTGACAGATTACCTACGAACTTTTATTGTGACAGATTACCGACCGACACTTTTAGTGACGGATTACTGTCAAAGATATAGGATTCGACTTCACTATATAAGTAATCTTCGGCTAATCTCCGTCGATTTTAGGCATCCGAATCACTCGAAACACATATTTTGTTAAACTAGATGTCGTCAACGATATGGAGATAATCGAATATGGATGGTCGGAGGTGAGACGGCCGGAGGTGAGATGAAAGGGTGTGTGTGTGTGTGTGTGTGTGTGTGTGTGAGAGAGAGAGAGAGAGAGACGAGATGCAGGGAAAGAGTATAAGGATATTGTTTAAGCATCGTATACAATCTGATTCAATGAACTAAATTATTTTATCCCAAAAATGTCCTCTGATCCATTTTATTAAGGTACCCCCCGCATTATTTTTTTCTAATTATTTACAAAAATGTCACAAATCATTTTGACCTTCTATTATTTTGATCTAACGACTCTTGTTTGGTTCTCGGGAATATATGAGTTCTCAAATAATCCTTCCTATATATATATATATATATATATATATATATATATATATATATATATATATATATATTCAACAAGGAACCATTTTAAACCTTAGAACCAAGAAACCAATCTTTTTTCAACTTTTTGAGCAAATTTTTCATCAAAAAAAATAGAAATTCATAACTTTTTATCCTCCATCCATTGATATCAAATTTGATAAAAAAATGATTTGTTCAAATTCATACTGTTAATTTGTTTAAATTCACAGTGTGAATCTGTACATATTCACCCTGTGAAATCTGTGCTACAACTTTGGAACAATTTGTATAAAATACGTAAATTGTTAATTTAAATATAACCTTACAGGATCAACTTAAGTATAAATATTTGTTCAACTTAAACAACCCAAAAAATATTTTGTAAATAATTAAAAGTGATAAATTGTAGTGTCTTTTTCTAATAATGATTATAAGTTGGTTAAAAAAGTTCAATAAGTATCAAACCTACAGTGTGATCATAAATAAATTAAATTTCAATATTAAAATATTATTTTTATTTCTACTTACAACGTTATGTCTTTAACTTTTAACATATTATAGTTTATTTATTAGATTTTATACGTTGTTGTATTTAAACCATTATCAGTTTAAACCTACAACTTTTGAACAATTTGGACAAAATGCTTATATTGTTTATTTAAATATAGCATTACAGGGTCAACTTCAATATAAATTTCAGTTCTACTTAAAAACCCAAAAACTATTTTGTGAAGAGTTAAAAGTGATAAATTGTTGTACTAAATGCAAAAACTAAATTGTAATATCAATTTCAATAAAATATTTCTTAAAGATATATTTATAGTCATTAAAAGTTTTCAAATAAGTAGCTTAAAATAAGTTACAATAACAATAGTTAAAAATAACTCTATATAAATGATTATATTGTTACCCTTAAAATCAAAAAAAAAATGTCTGATGTTTTAAATAATTACAATGATAGAATTAAAACGTTAAGCAAATAAATTTTAAAAAATTAATTAATAATAACAACAATTATTAAGAACATTAAACCATATATTGTATTTAATTTTATTCATAAGTAAACCGCGAATAGAGGTCATTTAAAACATTGAGATTATGCAGTGTTACTGATCCAATTATTTGTCAAAAACAAAAACATCTTTTCAAAACCCTTGTTACTCAAATACTCAATCATTTACTAATAAGTTCTTTTCAACAACCGTTGGTAATAATCACCGACCGGAAAAATAAATCTGTTACCAGATCTAGTAATGTGTTGGCTACTTGTCGAACATAGAGTGACATACTTGTGTAAGACAACATCCGAACACCATCCTAATTATTTGCAAAATGAATAGAAGTTTTGCCCGAGTCGAGCTCCCGGGTTGTTACGGTGGTATGAAGTTACCGCATTCAAATAGATTCATGTGAAAACGGGTAGAAATTGTGATGGCAGTTCCGTTAGTGGTTCTTGCTTCAACAAGAAGCTAGAAGGGGCCTTGTCGCTATTAATAAGTAGATCTAACCAAGAACGTTATTACATCGGTATACATGGTATACATTATGGAGTTCACATGGAAGGACAATATCAGGCCAACCTTGAACGTTGTGAGTGTTTAAACTGTTTAAAGAGCGCGTCTGAGATTAGTACATGTACTTGTTCGAACTCTGCCTATGCCTTGATTTATTTTTGGCATTGGTACATTACCTACAAAGTCCGGTAACTTTTTACCACATTTATATTTTTTTCTGGGTTTTTAGTTTTGTTTTGATAGTTAAAGTAGAAAAATCATATGAGGTATATTTAACAAACAGCGTTACACACAAAAGATTATTTTTTAGAGTAGCCTTTAATGAAAAAATCGAGGTAGATACACCTTTCATTGCACAAGAAACAATATCGTTACAATGGTTCGTAAGAATCCACTTTCAATTTATTAAGTTGACATTTTTTGATATATTCATGGTGATAGGAGGTCATGGCGGCGATGTTGCTGGATCTCCAACAAACGCAACAAAGATAGATGGTGGTGGCTTCAACCGTGATTAAAAACAAAGCACAAAACAAAAACAATTGTATTTCTTTTAAGTATGGTTGGAGGGACACTGTTAATGTTTAGTTTATTATTGTATCTCATACCATGTTTCAAGAAAAACAGAACATGTATTGATACAAGTGTATGCAATTGTAGAACATATATCGATAGAAGTATATAAAATTGTGGACGGTAAATCTTTTTAAGGAGTGTTCAACTTTTTTTTTTTTAATTCTATGGTGTATCAATTGTTATTAATACTTACCTTTAATCCAATACTTTAATATCTCAATACTAGAAAACTGGGCAATTTCCGACGGCCAAATCCGTCGGATATCCGTCACTAAAGTCGATTTCCGACGGAATACCGACGGAATTAGGTCTGTCGTAAAAGCCTCGTGGGTAAATACTACCGACAGAATACCGACGAAATTAATGACGAATTACCATGGAATAGTGGCGGAAAGATTAACGACAGAATAGTCACGACATACCGACGCACACGTTTTGTGACGGATTACCTACGGACTTTTATTGTGACAGATTACCGACCGACACTTTTAGTGACGGATTACTGTCATAGATATAGGATTCGACTTCACTATATAAGTAATCTTCGACTAATCTTCGTCGATTTTAGGCATCCGACTCACTCGAAACACATATTTTGTTAAACCAAATGTCGTCAACGATATGGAGATAATCGAATATGGATGGTCGGAGGTGAGACGGCCGGAGGTGGGATGAAAGGGTGTGTGTGTGTGTGAGAGAGAGAGAGAGAGAGACAAGACGAGACAAGATGCAGGGAAAGAGTATAAGGATATTGTTTAACCATCGTATTCAATCTAATTCAATGAACTAAATTATTTTATCCCAAAAATGTCCTCTGATCCATTTTATGAAGGTAACCCCCGCATTATTTTTTTCTAATTATTTACAAAAATGCCACAAATCATCTTGACCTTCTATTATTTTGATCTAACGACTCTTGTTTGATTCTCGGGAATGTATGAGTTCTCAAATGATCAATCCTCTCTCTCTCTATCTCTCTCTCTCTCTCTCTCTCTATATATATATATATATATATATATATATATATATATATATATATATATATATATATATATATATATATATATTCAACAAGGAACCATTTTAAACCTTAGAACCAAGAAACCAATCTTTTCTCATCTTTTAGAGCAAATTTTTCATCAAAAAAAAATAGAAATTCATAACTTTTTATCCTCCATCCATTGATATCAAATTTGATAAAAAAAATGATCTGTTCAGATTCATACTGTTAATTTGTTTAAATTCACATTGTGAATCTGTACATATTCACCCTGTGAAATCTGTGCTACAACTTTGGAACAATTTGTATAAAATACGTAAATTGTTAATTTAAATATAACCTTACAGGATCAACTTAAATATAAATATTTGTTCAACTTAAACAACCCAAAAAATATTTTCTAAATAATTAAAAGTGATAAATTGTAGTGTCTTTCTAATAATGATTATAAGTTGGTTAATAAAGTTAAATAAGTATCAAACCTACAGTGTAATCATAAATATACTAAATTTCAATATTAAAATATAATTTTTACTTCTACTTAGAACGTTATGTCTGTAACTTTTAACATATTATACTTAATTTATTAGATTTTATACGTTGTTGTATTTAAACCATTATCAGTTTAAACTTACAACTTTTGAACAATTTAAACAAAATACTTATATTGTTTATTTAAATATAACATTAGATGGTCAACTTCAATATAAATTTCAGTTCCACTTAAAAAATCCAAAAAACTATTTTGTGAATTGTTAAAAGTGATAAATTGTAGTATTAAATGCAAAAACTAAATTTTAATATCAATTTCAATAAAATATTTCATAAAGATATTTTTATAATCATTAAAAGTTTTCAAATAAGTAGCTTAAAATAACTAACAATAACAATAGTTAAAAATAACTCTATATAAATGATTATATTGTTACCCTTAAAATAAAAAAAAAATGTCTGATGTTTTAAATAATTACAATAATAGAATTAAAACGTTAAGCAAATAAATTTTAAAAAATCAATTAACAATAACAACAATTATTAATAACATTAAACCATATATTATATTTAATTTTATTAATAAGTAACCCGCGAATAGATGTCATTTAAAACATTGAGATTATGCAGTTTTAATATATATATATATATATATATATATATATATATATATATATATATATATATACATTATCATATAATTAAAAATAATCAATATATCATATGAAGTTAGTATACGAATTATTATATCAAATTTAACAACAACATTATTGTTATATTTAAATATATATATATATATATATATATATATATATATATATATATATATATATTGTAAGGATTTCAGTTATATATATGCTTCTGCGCAACGCGCGGGCATTCACCTAGTCTTATATATAACTAGGCGAATGCCCGCGCGTTGCGCAGAAGCATCTATATAGCTGAAATCTTTACAAATATATGTTTTTTTAAATATAACAATAATGTTGTTGTTAAATTTGATATAATAATTCGTATACTAAGTTGATATAATATATTGATTATTTTGAATTATATGATAATATATACATCTATTAAAACTGCATAATCTCAATCTTTTGAATGACCTCTATTCGCGGGTTATTCATGAATAAAATTAAATATAATATATGGTTTAATGTTATTTATAGTTGTTGTTATTTTTAATTAATTTTTTAAAATTTATTTGCTTAACGTTTTAATTTCTATCATTATAATTATTTAAAACATCAAACATTTTTTTTATTTTAAAGTTAACAATATAATCATTTATATAAAGTTATTTTTAACTGTTGTTATTGTAAGTTATTTTAAGCTACTTATTTGAAAACTTTTAACGATTATAAAAATATCTTTAGGAAATATTTTAGTTAAATTGATATTACAATTTAGTTTTTGCATTTAGCACTACAATTTATCACTTTTAACTATTCACAAAATATTCTTTGGGTTTTTAAGTGCAACTGAAAATTATATTGAAGTTGACCTTCTAATGTTATATTTAAATTAACAATTTAAGTATTTTGTCTAAACTGTTCAAAAGTTGTAGCTTTAAACTGATAATGGTTACATACAACACCATATTAAATCTAATAAATTAAGTATAATATGTTAAAAGTTAAAGACATAACTTTATAAGTAGAAGTAAAAATACTATTTTAATATTGAAATTTAGTTTATTTATGATTACACTTTTGGTTTGATACTTATTTAACCTTATTAACCAACTTATAATCATTATTAGAAAGACACTACAATTTATCACTTTTAACTATTTACAAAATATTTTTTAGGTTGTTTAAGTTGAACAGTTTTCACTAACAATTTTATGTATAAATTTCTAGAGTTCTTTTCTAAATTCTTATGTTATGATTTTGTGATTAGGAAGTATACTGAATATTCTTCTATTGTATTGAACTTCTGATTAGTTTGAATATCTACATCAGTCAAGGGAAGAAGATGGATTCTTATTTTTGATTTTATGATTATTTGCTCAGGGTGTCTTTTTTTGGCTCAACCTTTATGACATTTATCTCTAAATAGAAGCAAATTGCCCCGAGTATGTTTTTTTGCGATAAAATTCCACAATCTTCCATTCGTCATTTGTAAATATCAATTTTTAGTTGTATTATAATTCCAATTTTGTGTTGGTGTTTGTGATTCCTAATTGGTTTTTACACTCTTTTTGGTTAACTGATTTTAATATTACTAATTTTGTGTTTACTTTTCAATATATTTGTTTTTATATTTTTTAAAAGCCACTCATAGGTATAGTGTTTATCATAGGGCTATATAATTTGGACAACGGAGTTAGTAATGTTGTATATGTTTGTTTATATATATATATATATAAAAGATTTTATTGATTATGATTGTTATTGTAGCATCCTAAGAAAAAAGTGTTTCAAAGTCAAGGTTACAACTACGATGTACAAAGATTTGAAAGAGATATAAGAGTTTGATCATTTTTAGTATTAAAAATTATTTCTAGTCAGTGTCAAATATGATAGAGTAGTTGATATTTTTGCTTCATAAATGCGGTAAGATACATTAATTTGTGAAAATATGCTCCTTTTACATGATTGCTTTATAAATTGTTTTTCTTGTAAATGTTTAAATTTGATCAATGTTATTGAATGGGTCATCATTATATTTTTTCGTCTGGGGCATGAAATACTATTGGACCGGCCCTGCTTGGAAAGCAATAGTTAACTTGGGAAGAGAACATAAAAAGTCAATGTTCACTTTCAGTTATGCATGTTTTTTCGAGATGGATTACCTTAGCGGTCAGTCATTCTAGTTTTTCGATGTTTCGGTGGCATGGGATCATGGTTGAAATAATTGGTAGATCATTCTACTCAATCACAAGCGCAAGGTCTACATAAGACTCTTAACATCATCTTAAAAAGATCAAAATTTGATTCAAATTAAGGAAGGATTAAACACCAATTATTTTGAACGTACACTGCTATTTTTCGAAGTTGAGCTAATAGATATGCCAATAAGTGTAGATATGGAAACACGACTTTTGGTGCTTTTCATTTGTGGTTCATGTAGTTTTAATTTTACAAAATTAGACTTTTGGTCCGTGTAGTTTTTAATTTTCAATAAATTACTTACTCACACTTTTGGTCCCTATAGTTTGCAATGTTCAACACTTTATGTCCATGTTTTGATAACTTTACAAGAAGACTAAATTACAGTTTGGGTCCTTCTGGTTTCTATAATTACTTATTATTATTTTTAATAAATATATCATCTATCTTAAATTATACACACAATCTTAAGGATCAATCTTTTATATTATTTAATTCATTAAAAAATATAAGATTAATAAATTCTTCGCAACGCATAGGCCATCACAACTAGTTGTTTCAAAATATAAGTGTCAATTTCATTGGTTGTTATGAAACTTCACCATGTTAGAGATAGGTGATCCCATTTCAAATACAAAAATGCTTTTGGAGAATTCATTATTGTAAAGATCTATAAAATCATGGATTAGTTCATAAATAGAAGTCCCAATGTGAACAGTGGCGTTGCAAACATCATGTCTATTCCTAGGGGCAGTTCCTAGAAGTTATAATTGTTGGGGATTATTAGCATCAAGTACACATCAAAAGGAAGCGGAAGCAAACAATAGATTTACCTAAGTGAACATGCATCCTAGAATCTAGATTTTATTAATTTTAGCAACCTACTTTAAAAATCAACAAAATAAAGACCTAATAACCTTGTTTCTGCTGATTGTGATCTAGTGACTCCCAATTTGTTTCTATGGATGAAGGATAACCCAAAGTAGGGTTTATATGAAAATCACCAATCCTTAGGAGAGATATTATGATTGCGAACAAGGAAATAGAGAGAGATAGAGTATGTATGGATTTTTGGTAGGGAAAAAGCAGCTCTGGGGTTTACCCCTAGTAGTCTATTTATATTATGCAAATAGAATCTTAAAAAGATTAAAACTGTAGGGTTAATCATTATCTGATTCAAATCAACCATTCAACCATATCCTTATCTAAGGACATTCCAAAACTGTCCCATATATACTCTACAGAGGCTTCTGGAATATTCTAATTAATGACATTGATTAATTAAATTTCAAGTCCTTTAATTAATTAAAATAAATTAATTACCAAAATAATTTATAATTCATTTATTTATTCCTTAGTAAATTAATAACTTATTTATCTTCATTTCCTTATGATATTTGGGTCATGAGGCCAACCCAAAAGGACATGTTATTATTAGAAACATTACCAAAACAGTTAATGACCTTGGACACTTGGATAATTGTTTAAGTTTTGGGATCAAAATATTTCACTAACAATCAATATAGAGTAGTCAGCCAATGCAACTGCTAAGCTCTGGTCTAAATCAAAATTCGGTCCTTTAGACAAGTGATCAACTTATTCCTTTGTTTTGGATATCGATGTGAACGTGAGCACTTGATATCAGTCAATTTTAATTTAGTCAGGGCTCTGTCAAGCACTTCAGATGTCAACACAAAATCATCGAGGAGCCCACATATATCGCGTCTAAGTTATGAGAAGGAAAAAAATAAACTTTGACTACATAGTTTTTGTCTACTTTTATAATCATACATGGAAATACCCTTTATGATTACTAGTTACGGATAGCATTATAGTACAATAATGCACAACTGAATTTGCAAACAAACCCCCATATGTTTCTCAATTTGAAGATTAAAAGATATTATCATCTTAGAATTACTGGTGACTAAATCCTTGAAGTAATCTCTAAGTGCGGGTTGTTCAATACTTAAAATCTCTATTTTCAAGTACTAACGTAGTGTTAGTGTAATCTCTATGTAATGTCCAATCTCTTATGGCCAAACAAACTAACGCTCATGAGAGTCTTAGATCACTCACCCACTTCCTAGAGTGTGTCGACCGTGGAAGTTTGAACATAATTAAACATTCTTGAAGTAAGGTTTAAAACATGCAAAAATGAAGCACAATATTTGAATCAACACACCTTTAATAGAGACAAAAGCTCTTTATTATGACTCTTCGAAATAAACATCAAAACAGTTACAATTCATATTGTTATAGTTTCCTAATAATTCAAATTAACAATTAAGTTGTTACATCAAATCAATATCTAGTCTCGTGATAATATTCCTCACATGACCATCATGTTTCTCTCTTGATAGTGTCTTCATTAACAAATCAGCAGGATTCTCCTAAGATGATACCCTATTCACGATGATTGATATGTGCATATTTAACTATATATTTCATACACTATCTTAATATTTTTAGTTATAATTATGCTTATTATGGGACAAAAGGTACTTATTATGTTTGAAGTATGTTTTGTAGCAGCGAAGACATGCTCCGGATGAAAAGGAAGCAAACGAGGAGCTAGAAGTAGGAAAATGCGAGCTTAGGCAAGAAAAAGAGACAAAAAGGATGTTTCTGGACAACTTGATCCCTCGTAAGTATTTTGGCCATATCTCATGACTCGTAACTCTGATTAACGAGATACAGAATGTTCCGGAAACTAGACAAAATTTTGGACGACTTTAGCTTTTGTGAAAAATGCGAATTCCCAGTTCTCACGACGTGGCATCTATTCCCTAAATAAAAGAAACACCAAATACTCTCATTGTGCGTCTAGGAGTTCGTGTGCGACAAGGAATCACATCACAACGATGTGGCATCTATTCCCCACGTCGTGGCAATCGAATTTTAGGCAACTATATATGTTCAAACTTTAGTCGATTTCAGAGGTTGGAGGCTAGAGGCTTGCGATAATTGACGAAGAAAAACCCTTCCAAGAACCCTTGGAGGGTAGAATTCGATTAGAGAACAAGGGATAAAGAGATTGGAGCAAGGATTCACACATATTCATTCGGTTTTCCTAGTTTAGTCATGTTTATCCTAGTTTTCCTTTTGTTTATATGTTTTTCAGTTGTGATTATGGGCTAATAACCCTTGCTTTCGTTTAGATTAGATGAACTCCTAATATTATGTGTTGATTTCTTAATTAATGGATCTATGAAGTTAGTTTTTACTTTAAATATTGTTTGATAAATTACACCTAGCTTGTTAAAGTTTCTATCTTTATTGCCTTGCGTCATGATTGTGTAGTTAAACTGCAGTTAATTGCATGAACTTGATTTACCTAGTAATTTATGATCATTAAATTATAGAGCTAGAGATTAGCCATATCCTAGTATAGGTGATAAGCTAGTTGATTAACTATGTTAGAGAGCAGTATTTTATCGTAATATTTTATTTGATTACTAGACTTGACCAAAGAATAGTATTCTGTAGATTTTATCATTCAGAGTCCAAATTACCTTTAAAATCAATTTAATATCCTTAACTTGCATCATCATTGGGGTTAAAGTTGTTAAGTTGACTTATGTTAGTTAGTCTGATCATGATGACTAGTAACTTTTATTTGGTAACTAACGGAATTAATCTAGTGTCTTGAAATCAACCATAGAAAAAAGGAGGGATTTGAAGCTAAATGAGAGTATCTTTTTATTCTTGGTTTTAAATTGTCTTTTTAGTTATTAATTAGGTATTTTAGTTTAAGTTTTTCTGAACTTGTAAAATCAGATAAAACCCTCACTTTTAGTTGTTTTTCTTAGTTTAGATTTTAGTAGTTATTTTAATAATTAAATATCGTTCCATGTGATCGACACCGGACTTACCCAAGCTATTTTATAATATGACTAGGTACATTGCTATAAGTGCATAATTTAGCTAAGTAGTTAGGTTTATAAATTTAAAGTTTGATAGGTACATAAAGTGCACATCAATGATATATCCATCTTCTACTCTATATCGAACGTAATGATACTTTCTCGGTATATGTATTGAATTAACATGGTCCTTGGGTTCTTTAGTCAAAGCGACTGCACTCTCATTATCACAATAGATCTCCATAGGATCTTTGATGTTTGGTACAATTCCAAGATCACTAATAAATTTCTTTAACCATGTAGGCTCCTTCGCCGCTTCACATGCCGTAATATACTCAGACTCGCATTTCGAGTAACAAATCCTTCATTAACAAAATACCCAACCTCACCGTAAACATGAGTTGTCCCGGTCAGTCTGGAAACATGCATCTGAACTGTAACTCGAAATTCTTCTCTGCCACCATATACTAAGAACATATCCTTAGTCCTTTTTGGATATCAGGTCGTCCAATGACTATATCCAAGATTCTCTTGATATCAACTCACCATGATTAGAGCAAATGAGATATTAGGTCTAGTATACATCATGACATAAATGACCGATCCTATAACAGAAGCGTATAGGACTCGACTCATACTATCCAATTCTTCTTCACTTCTGGGAGAGTGATCATTGCTCAATCTTATGTCATGTTACATGGGTAGATACCCATTCTTAGAATCTTTTATTTTGAATCTTTTCAAAAACTAACGTAAGTATATATATATATATATATATATATATATATATATATATATATATATATATATATATATATATACTAATGCCCAATATATAAGCTGCTTCTCTTAGGTCCTTCATAGCGAAACATTTCCTAAGCCAAGTTTTAACACTTTGGAAGGTTGGAATATCATTTCTTATAAGGAGTATGTTATCAACATACAATACTATAGAATCCAAGCTCTTTGACATTCTCATGAAAGCAAAGATTCTAGCTATATGATGGTTGTTTGAGTCCATAAACAGACCTCTCAAGTTTGCAGACTCTATTAGGATATTTTGGATTAATGAAGCCCTTCTGTTGTGCCATGTAGACATCCTCTTCCCATTTCCCGTTAAGGAAAACAATATTCACATCCATTTGCCATATTTCATAGTCATAGAATGCGACTATGGAATGAAATATGCTAATAGACTTTATCTTGGCTACTGGTGAGTAGGTTTCCTTATAATCAATTCCTTGAGTTTTAGTGTAACCCTTAGCAAATATTTTAGCCTTATATGTGTGCACATTTTCATCCATGTCAGACCCCGCCAAATCGGAAACATGATGTACGACAACTCAAGTTTCATAACACAAGGTACAAGAAATACCAACCATATATATTGTATTAAAGTTTACATTGTTGTTGGTTACATTGTTTTTCCAAAACACTATACAAAAGTAACATCGGTTATGTAAATCAAGCATTCATGCGGGAAGAGACCATTAGTATGATCCTATGTACCAATTACTAAACAGAACTTGAAAAAATTGCAAAAATGAGAGGTCAACTATGAAAATAGTTGGTAAGATCATAGGATTAAGATAATACACTATTTTGGAAAAGTTGGTTTGATAAAATAATGTTACCGAATAAACAATTATTCTAGACGTAGTTCAAATTTGAAAATAATTCATTTGCTCATAAGCAATTCCAGTTTAGAAAAATTCCATTGTTAATGTATTGCGTTACAACCAAGCCTAATGACTTAAATGCCCTTATCCATCATGTCCATTATTTACATGGAGGATGTTCTTAGAAATATACACTCACATTTGCAGTCTGAGCACAGGCTGTCTACCGAAAATAGCGCTATCCATAAGACCGTCGATTTGAATACGAATTAGTATATTGTAATTAGTTCTCGAGGAGTTAACACACAATAACAGTCACAATCATTCAACGAAGCATATAAGTAGATCCATACCAATACATCAATAACCGTTCCAAGCCTAGTAAGTTCATATAACAGAGTTCATAAAACAATACAAATAGGTCATAAACTAGTAGCATGCTTTTCACCCCAAAATATGAAAGTAGTAAAAAGGGGTTGTGAATATTCACAAGGAAAAGTGGTGCGGTTCAGTGATTACGGGATCGACTCCTACTAGCGTCCTACATAACAATAAGTTTCTAGTGAGTTCGTATCTACTAAACAATAGTCTAGTAATTACTTTGTCAACTAGTTGAGTTACAAAGTTCCACAAGTTTGTTTGGATTATTATTAGTAAATGACGAATTTACGAGACCTTATGTTCAAAAAATCATAAATATATGTAGATGAAATCCAAAAAGTATGAAAATTTATTTTCAAGATCTAACCAAAGATATGAGGCTCCTGTAATATTTTGTGATTTTTTAGGCTTGTTTAACGTTTATTCTTGATTTTAGGGAAATTAAGAATAAGTAGTAAACAATTGAGATAATTCATCAAATAATTTTCATTGTTCCTCCTATCCTCTCCAAGGTTGATAAAAATTAATATCAGTTTGAGTTTTATGAGTCAAAAACCCCTATTTCCAAATTTATGCTTAAATACAAGGAAAAATGCAAATAATATCGAACATTAACAAAAATGGTTGAAAATTTAGGTAGAGTTATTATTTTCTCTCTCTCTCTCTCTCTCTCTCTCTATATATATATATATATATATATATATATATATATATATATATATATATATATATATATATATATAGAGAGAGAGAGAGAGAGAGAGAGAGAGGTAGGTTCCGTTGAGATTAAAAATAAAATAGAGATCTTGAGATTCAACCCCAGCCACATATTTCAAGTCTGTCGATCTAATCCTCCGGCGTACTGGCGCGGCAGTCCTGTTATAATCATAAATGATTATATTTAATCGCCAAACGAATATAATCGTCAAAAGGAAACTATTTTGTTGCCGCAAAACCAACTGATAACCGTATGTATTTGTCTTGTATTCCTTGGAATATAACATGTTTTCGAATAGAACTAGTCATCAAAATAAACGAAATGCCAAATGAAGTTATTTGCCGTCGCTGCTTTGCGCGGGTACACAAGTAATATATATATATATATATATATATATATATATATATATATATATTACTATTTTATAATGTATACATAATAGTGGGGTCCATGATTTTTTAAGACAAAAGTCTTAAAAACAAGGAGAATAATTATTGACCATTTGATTCAAGTTAAATGGTGTAGATTGTTTAAGAGTGGATCCTTGTGAATAAATTTTATCCAATCAAAAACATTTGAGGAATGGGGCTCTTATATTTCACATCCTATATAAACCGGATTATATATGATAAACCCTCGTACGAAAAATCTCTCTTTCTCCATCTAAAAAATTGTTCTCTCACTCTCTGTCTAGAAAAACCCTTAAAAAATTAAACCCACACACTACAATGTCGTCACAACCTTTGGCACCACCGCCCGCTAATCAACAATCTTCCACCACCACCATTACATATCTTAGATATCTACATTCCTGAAAAAACTGACGAAGAGCCACCACCATCAATATCTAACCACCGTACCACCGCCACAACAACTATTGCAACGCCACCACCCTTACGCCATACCACTCCTCTCTAAAAAACAGTCTCTAAAAACCCCAAAAACATCCCCTGCCACTTCAGTCACCATCATCCACCGTCGGCACAACTTTATCCTACCCTTTTTCTAAAACCTAAAATCTTACCGGCTGAAACCAACATTGCTTTAATTGCACCACTTCTAGGCAGCCAGCATCACCTCAAATCAGAGCTCCATTGCTCTTCCACTCATCTGCACTCTCCATGACGTTCACCATCACCTTTTACAGTCGAACTTTACTGCCGACATCAAATTTCTATTTTGTTTACATTTTTATTTAATGTGTAGATCTTCATCTTTTATTATAGATTTGTATATCTAATGTATAGATCTGTACGTTTCATCTTTCTATTTTGAAAACGAAAACAGTTGCTTTAAGTTACCAATGAAAAAAGGGAGCTGATAATTCCACAGATGTTATTGATACATCCACTGATTTTTCAAAGAAAATGACAATTATGTCCCTGGTTCTATTTAAATTTTAATTGATTATTCACAAGCATATTTTTAGTAAATTTAGTAAAACCATTATACCAAAAGAGAAACGAGGTTTCCAGGAATACACTCCACAAGAATCCCGTCCTCCGCCGTCATCACTTTCATCTTAATCTGCTCTTAAAGGGAAAACCACCCTGCATAATTAACCAGAAGGAATTCATTTTGCAAGTGAAGAAGGAAATAAATTCTTCAGCGACATTCCCACATTTATCCCAATTCCTATAGCACCACTCACCAACGGATTAAATCGGCTTCTGATGGGTATGCCAAAGCGAAATAAGTTATGCGAACCAAAGATTCAGGTCTGAGTTGGCTTTAGGTTTAGAACTGAGTATTAAACACGGTGTTCCGATGATTGGGTGACCGCTATATACGAAGCAGAGGATGAATGTGACGGTATCAAGCAATGAGATAGGGGTGGCAGTGAAGTTGCTGGTGGCGGAGAAAGAAGGAGAGACGGTGATGGTGGTGGTGGAGATATCCAGAAAGAAGATATAGCAGGTGGTTAGCGTGGTTATGGAAGATGAGGAGGAGGGCAAAAGAATTGAATAATTGGATGTTTAAAGAATCTGAATGAGGTTTAACGATTAATTAATTACAAAGGGGCACAATTGTCATTTTGTTTTAAAATCCGTGGGAGTATCGATTACAATCCTTGGAATTATCACCTCCCATGAAAAAATGTTTACTTCCCAATGAAAAAGAAGATATAAGGGATTAGACATTATTTATCTTTTTTGCTTCTTATCATGCACCCTTTTTCATTATAATAACATTCGTTATTTTTTCTTAAATTATTTTATATTAACATCTAATCCTTTATATCTTCTTTTTCATTGGGATACATATTTTTATTTTTAAATGCAAATGACAACATCGGCCCAAAAGAAACTAAACATAAAAACGAAACAAATTTGATGTCCGTCGAAACAAACTAATAGCTACCCAGAAAATAATCATACATAAAAACGAAACAAATTTGATGTCAGCCGAAACAAACTAATAGCTACCCAGAAAATAATTGTCGAAATAAAAAAAATCATCGTCACTGCATCGCGCGGGTATCCCACTAGTGTGTGTGTGTGTGTGTATATATATATATATATATATATATATATATATATATATATATATATATATATATATATTACTTATAAAGCTAGCATTTTTTCTTGAATCTCATGCATTTGAAACCCCCTTTTTTAACTTTCTCAAACCACATTCATTTGAAACCCCATTTTTTAACTAATGAAACTCAAAAGTTTTCTTAATTATGATTTAACACTCAAAAGTTTTATAACTTATATTATGTTTAATTTAACATTTAGTGAAAAGTTTAATATAAAAAATCCAATCTTTTGGGAAGACATGCATACAAATCATATACAAATTTCAGAAAAAAAAAACAAACTTAAAGGTTTTTGTGTTGGGTTGAGGTCTTATGATCACTTTTGGAGATATGCTATTATATTAGAGTTTTTAATTTGTAAGTTTGTTATACTAATTCATTTTTATATTTTATTCGTTTTTGGATTATTGTAATACAGTCGTTGTATATTGTGGTTTAATCGTTAATATATTTATCATATGTTATATAGGGTGATGTCGAAAATATTTAATTAAATATTTTAAATATGTTTTTTTTTTGTTTTGTAATTGTACCGTTTCAAAAAGATAATTAATTAAAACTCATACATATATTATATTTTTCATCTCTGTCTCTCTCTCTCTCTCTCTCTCTCTATATATATATATATATATATATATATATATATATATATATATATATATATATATATATATATATATATATATATATATATATATATATAGGAGTAGGATCAAATGAGAACACCAAAAAGGTTGAGAACGCGAGAACAAAGTATATTCATTTGTGATTTCATGTATTCATTTGTGGAGAAATGATAAATTTTTACGTCTTTAATTTCAATTGAAGAGAAAAATCATATTCATGTTGATTGTGCGTAAAAATTTATCATTTCTCCACAAATGAATACATGAAATCACAAATGAATACATGAAATCACAAATGAATATATATGTTCTCGCGTTCTCAACCTTTTACGTGTTCTCATTTGATCATTTCCCTATATATATATATATATATATATATATATATATATATATATATATATATATATATATATATATATATATATATATATATATATATATATATATATATATGTCAAAACACTTCAACCAAAATTCATTTAAAATCTAATATTTCAAATGCTTTTTAATAATGATTGTAAAAATTTCAACATGTGTTACTTAATTGATTGATTAATAAAAATATTAATGTTTCGAAACTCCTAACTCTTAAACTTATATTATTTAATTTGTTAGTTAACTAAAATATTTTTCCTACATAAAGATAACATTTTTATGCTTGGTTACTCATATTTGTTTATGTAATTAGAAAACAAGGTGTACATAGAATGACTACTTCAATTTCACATAAGAATCGATACCACTAGAGAGGTATGTTGTCTGTAACCGGTGGTAGGATATCCACATACTCTTTTTAGTCATTTATATTAATGCTTAATAATATCTATTTTATATTCCTATTCACCTTAATTTTTTGGTACAAATTAAGGAAGAGGATTTTCGGCGCACCAACATAAAGTCAAAAGTACGCCTTACAAAATATGTAATTAAAATTAAATATCATGTTTACTAATCGACTTATTTTAAAACTCTTGATGACATTTATGTATAATGATATATTTTGTATGACTTCATTCTTAACTTCAATGTTTAATATTTGAAAGTTCATATATGAAACCTTGGATGTTTTGGTGTAATATAAATAGTGTAATACAAAGTTTATTAGTTCAATATTTTTTTTATTAATAGCTCATTCAAAACAACTTATTTCTTATTTTATCCAAAAAATATTATCGGACATAAGAAAAGTAGATTATATTAATGGTATACAAAAACTTATAATATATATTGGATATTATAAAATTAAAAGTAAAGTTTATAAGGTATGGACTATATTAGATAGTATCAAAATATAAATTGATGGATTTTTATGTTATTTGATAATTCGGTTAATGCTCAAAACATGACTAAAAACGTAAATTTCAACATATTTCTATTTTTTTCCATAATTATTTTAACCACTTAAATGCATTATTGCGCAACGCGCGAGGTTACGCCTAGCATATATATATATATATATATATATATATATATATATATATATATATATATATATATATATATAAAATAGGAAACCAAAAGTTTTTTTAAAACCAAGTCTTAAAAACAAGGAGGTTAAATATAGACCATTGATTAAGTTTAAATGGTTGTGATTAAAACATGTTGGTGATCCTTAAATAAATTTACCCAAACAAAAACTAAACATTATTCTATATATGACATGTAACTCTATTATAAATCAGTAATTATTTTTCCATAATATACCCATAGAGTCGTAATATTTCCTCCTTTTCTCTCGCCCTTTCCTCAAGAAAACATCCAAAACCCTAGCTCACGTCACAACCACCTCCTCACCACCTTCCGGTGCTAATTCCACGTCGTTCCACCTGCTACCTCCGCCACCATAGTGGCTACCTTCACCACCATCCCGCTACCACTTCTATTCCGCCCTTACACCTCTATGTTTCTCATTAAAAAGGCAACATCCACCGGTCACTGTCGCATCCATCACCACCGTAACCTCTACCGTTATATTGTCGTTGAACCATCCTCGTACCGGCACCTACTACCCATAGGCGCTCCCCTAACCCCTTGTAAACAACTGAAATCAAAGAAACCCTAACCTACATCAAGCAAACACTGCCACCACCCACCGCCGTATTTTACTCTACCCTTTTTTATCTCTTTTTAAAAACCACCAATAACACTCTCTACAAAGCCAGTTTGGTTTGACTCTAAGGGACGAAGACTGATTTTGCTTATCAGAAGACATTTATGTGTTGGATCCTTTATTCAGAAACCATAAAGAAAGATCTGGTTTTTAATTTGTTTATGTTACAATCTTTGTTCCTGTTTTGATTTATGTTTCCTGTGTAGACTTATTCTTTTAGTTTTGTTGCACATACATTCCATAGAAAAACCTTTTGTTTGTTTATGACACTACTACAAAAAAGAGCATTACCGACGGCCAAAACCGTCGGTAATCCGTCGCTAATACTCTTTACCGACGGAATTATAACAGACCATAATCCGTCGGTATATTCTTGTCGCTAATTGTTTGTAATAGATTTCCGACGGTAACTAATAACGGATCATTGACGGAAATATTTTTGCAACAGATTACAGACGGAATATGTTTCCAACAGATTACCGACGGAATAATTTACTAACTGATTACCGACGGAATCTCGAAATAGCTTAGTAACGGATTACTGACAGATTTTTTTAACAGATTAGCAACGGATTTTGGCATTATGAAAAAAATTATAAATTCATGAAAAAATTTAAAATAATTACATATTCAACACATAAATTTTTTAAAACATGCATCTATATTTTAAAACCAACAAATATAAATTTTAAAGGTTTTTAAACATAAATAATAGGTAATTCTAAACAACTCTCATGCACAAAGATGTAATAAAACACACAAAAGTCAGAAAAATCTAATATAAACTTTTTTAAACACAAATGATAGGTAATTATAAACCACTGTCGGATAAGATTCAGTTCCTGCCTTTTCTGAAAATGGATGCCCAAAAACAAGCCAATCTTTTTCCAAAAGCACCTGTATAAAAGTAAAAATTAAAATTTATATCCTATTTACATGAAAGGTAACCATCACTGATTAAAATATTTGTGAAGAGTATGATGAAACGAACCTCGATGTAGCATCAGATGGAAAAATACCATTTTTCCCACCAGCTTCAACAACCATGTTGCATAATGTCATCCTTTCTTCCATCTAAACAATAAAAATGAGAATCAAAATTCGTAAAAAAAATAGTAACACATATCTGTATAAATTGATAAAAAATTCACTTTGTTGCATACATTGGTTAACAACTTACTGGACTTTCGACAGTTGAACCAACAAACTTTGTAGAATTATAGCATTGTACTTCAGTTAAACCTAAATCTTGAAAGTACTATGCTTAGAAATGAGGTAACATAACACAAGCCTCTCATTTGAACCAATTTCAAGAAGAAGAAAAGTAACATAACACACTAATTACTGAAGGTCAAAAAGGCAACAAAGTGATATATTTCATCCTAGAAATGAGGGACATTAAAAGAAAAGGAAAAAAATTACATATACCTAAGATTCTGTATTCTGCTAAGATCAGGCACAACTCCTTGCAAGCTACAGTTTCCAAGGCTTCTGCAACACAAGTTCAAAACTTTCATTTATTTGTTTATTATAGAATAATTATCATTATATTGTATATGAAAAAAAGCAGAGGATGTTCTGAATAGAACTTACAATTTCACTATTTTTGATAGATTTCCAAATGAAGCAGGAATTTCGGCTCCATCAAAGTGATTGTTATCAAGTTGACTGAATGATAGGATCAACAAATAGATGAGCATTTATGATTTAACTAATTCATTATGATCTAAATATTATCTTACACTATCAGCATATTTGGGAAATTTCCAAATTCTGATGGAAGATAACCGCATAAATCGTTGTTGTCCAGAAGCCTATGAATAAATATGGCATAAAAAGTTTAGATATAAAAATATAGAGAGAAAATGACAAGACATAAAACAGATTGTATTGTGTTTGACTGGAACTGGCACAGATGTCAATGAGATAAAAGCTGCAATTTTTGTCCCACCCAGAAAGATGGGACAGAGACTCGCTCTTGATCTCTCATTGGTGCAAAAGACGTGAATGCCCTTATCATATGAAAGGAAGAGAGAGAAGCATGCATATGATGTTACTCACAAGTGCATTAGAGTAGATAAGTTGGAAAGTTCCAAAGGAATTTGACCACTTAACGAGTTGTTGTTGAAATGGCTAAAAACATCAACAAAAAATGTTATTTAATCACATAGCCCTATATAGTGCAATAAAAGTAAGGCATAAAAGAATTGTAAATTACACCTTCGTTAAGATGAATTGTTTAAAGTAAATGTTTCCTTCCTGCGATGTTTTGGATCAAAGAAACAAAGCTCCAGGTCAAGTTGATCCGCTACAAATCAAGATATTCAGAGTCTGCTTTGATGCTAATATTTTAATGTAAACAACAAATTCCAATTATGCCCTTGGAAGGCAAGAGATTTGTGGGATAGGCATTACCTAACGGTGTGCAAAATTTTGTAGAAATTAGGTTTCAAAGCACTATTTGCTGCACATTCACATGCCATTTCTTAGCCTTTTAATGTAAGCATTTGGCTTTGAAAAAAAGAAATTTGCATTCGAGATTTCGTATATGCCATTTCCAAATAGAACACAAAGGTTATAAACAGGGGACTAGCATACATGTATAAACATAGACAAGAAAAATCGAACTTTATGAAAACAAGATGCTAAACTAATGAGCCATGCAGCATTAACCATAGTCTTTTGTTGTATAAACAAAGAAGCAAAAGGAAGGAGTCAAAATCAGTTTGTTTGATAATGTAAAGCTATACAATTTGTATTGGATTTTCTCTATTGGTTCCTAAGGTTTTTTGTTTGTAGCTGATTAGGAAAATAATCTAGATAAGCACAACGCCAGTTTTAGTTTTAATCTGAATGTTCCAATAACTACTAAAAAGGGGGATAAGAAAATGTATTCCTGTCCATGTTTCTAAATACTTATCTACTGGACAGGAGTTGATAGGAAAAGATATCGTTATATGATCATCCAAATCCTCTCGAATCAGTTATAAACAAACAATAACAAGATGTTCTTAAAACCAATTAACCTAAATTCAACCCACCACTGATCATGAACGGAAAGGTAAGGATCAGAACAGAAATCTAAGTCAAAAACCATAAATAATGTTCAATGAGGCAATACATCGAACACATTATGTGCACTTACAAACCACAAATAGAATCATCAACAAAGAAATAGAGAGAAAGGAGAGGAAGAGTCATATCGGATAATGAGAAAGAAATAGAGATATTGTAATAACCGTATTACATTTACCGTATTGCATTTGACGTTTTCTCGTAGTGTCTCGAATCTTCTAAATACGGTACTTCTCTACCAATTCCCTTCCCAATCTGACGTAAAACGGAAAAATAATCATGAAATCGAGGTCGATTATTGTGAGTGGGTTTCATTTGTGCGATTTCGAACATAGTGCGAAAGAGTAAAAGGAAACGGAAAAACGATTTAGGGCAACATCATACCTGGATCGTGCAGTCAAGGGGGAAAACGAGAAGAAAGAAGAGAGGAGGTCGCGATGGTTGGCGATTGCAGAAGTGAGCGGCGATGGTTTGCGATAGCACAAGTAAGCGGCGATGGTTGCACACTTGTAACTGGTAAGTGTGTGCGATGGTCGAAGCTCGACGGTCGAAAAGCGTATCTGGATCGTGAAGGCCATCGTGAAGGCAGAAGGGTTACATTGGTTTCAAAATAAGGAATCGGATCGGGTTTTAAAATATGGTAGATTGGGTTAAATGGCTTGGGCCTTGGGGGGTCAATAGCCCATACAGCATAGGCATTCTAATTTCCGTTGCTAGTTCGTTATTAAATTTCGTCTCGAATCCGTTCTTAAATTCCGTCGGTATTCTGTCGGAAAATTGTAACGACTTACCGATGGATGTTTATTCTGTCGCTAAATCGTTAGCAAACTGTTGGTAAAATCTTTGTAATCGGGTTTTCTTAATCTGTTGGGAATCCGTTGTTAACCCGTTGTAATTTCCGACGGATTTTTTCCGTCGCTAAAATTCTGTCGCTAATACCATTTTTTCTAGTAGTGTGAGCTTTCAGATCAGAAAATGTTAGTCTTTAAGTTGATCAATATTTTGTTGTATTTTAAATCTCATGATACTTCTCCTTACTGTATACATCTAAGTAGTGATTTTGTTGGAATTCAAATGTGATGGTTTTAATATTATAAGAAACTAATATTTCGTGACATGTTTTGTACATGGATTTGTTTTTATCCATAGCGTTTTTAGTGTGTATGTGTATATCACACATGCAACAATATCCAAATTGTTTGTATCCACATGCAAGTTTCATGAAACTTATAAGATACCAAAGTTCCAAACTGATATTAAAACTTAGTAGAAGAGAAAAAGATAAAAAAATAATAATAATAAGTTGAGTAGAAGCCAAATGAATGGTTATTCAGATTGTCACATTTATTAATACAAAGTGAATTATCCGAGTTTAAATTCCTACGATATTATTAAGTTGAAATATAGTTTCAGCCAAATTGATATTTGGAAAAATTATCCTACAATGATGAAGGATGTGTAAGAATTAGTAATTGCCCATGGTAACAATGATGGTGAATGAGGATGGAAGTGAAAAGTATGAAAAGTTTTCAAATATAGCCTTGTACAAAGTGAAAAGTCAAATCATATGTCCCTAATTGATTCTTGAAACCACAAGAAAACTAGAAGCGAAAAGTCAAACCCTATGTCCCTAATCCATTCTTGAAACTACAAGAAAAATAGGATGCTCAACGACCTTATTCAAAGCTCTTAACATGTATCATCTTCATCTCGTAATCATTAAAGGGAAATCACTATTAAAATATTCAACTGGGAAATTTATCGTTCTATAATTTATGTTTAAACTTGAAAATTTCTGGATTTTGGTACCATTTTTATAGTTGTCCATTTTTTAAAAATGAGGATTTTGACGCTGCGTTGTAATAGAAAGGACTAATATTTTGAAATGTCAACAAAGTTTTTTAGGGAAGACGGTATCGTCTCTCTTCCCACCGAACCCAATATGGAGGCAGTCGAACTCGTATTCAACCTCCAGCAGGTTTCCCAAACCACAAAACCCCTCCGTCAAAATCAAGAAAAGATGGTATATTGAAGTGAATATTCTGACACTACAAACTTTTATATATATATATATATATATATATATATATATATATATATATATATATATATATATATATATATATATATATATATATATATAAAATGAGATTTTAATTTTAATAATTATTATAAAATATTCCTAATATCAACGTTATTATTGACTACATCTCAATATTAATGGAACAAAACTAAGCGTATCTATTTTACCATAATGAATACACGTGTCATTAAAATTTGCAATTTCATCTCAATATTAATGGAACCGGACTCGCCACACCGTCGGTTATGGCTGGAGTCGAAGAAGGTGATTGGGGTGTCGGGGGAGCTTGGTGTGGCCAGTGGCCGTTCCATTCCGTTTGCTTTGTTAGTCGTTAACTTTAACCCTTAAAGGTAAATATGTTTAAAACTACACTTGTTTGGTAATTATGTTTTTAAAAAACACCACATTGGTAAAAAAAACTCCATTTTATGGCCTTATTTTCAAGTTATTTATATTTTTACTTAATTATGTTTTAAATTTATTTTAACTAATTGGTTATTTGATCATAATATCCTAGCTTTTTTGAACAATTATGTCGATATATCATAGTTATTCTAGAAATGAATAGATTATTATTATTTTTTTTTTTACTTTTAAAATATATTTATTATATAATAAATGATTAATTAATATTTATTCGGAGCAATTCTGTATGTGGTAATATACATCATGATCCTTAATAAAAATAAGTCCTTTAAACTACGGGTAAGATACATGATCATAAGGTATATCCGACCAATTTTTCTAGAACAATCATGAAGAAACAAATGTATTAATTGTGAGTGATTCGGAACCGATGTATTGTGAGTGAGTGGGAACCGACGAAATGTGAGTGTTTTTTTAAGCTTTTTCAAAAGAAGCAATTCATAATTGACACTCTACGTTGTTTCTTGTGTATTACGTTTTTTTTTTTTTAGATATGATATGTTTCTAAAAATTATATATTCACAAATTTATATATTCACTGTCGCTTTGCACGAGTATCCCATTACAAAACAACACCAACACCAACAAGTAACAACCATTCTACTAATATTACCAACACCCTAAGTTTTAAACCCAAATAAATAACACAATTTTATTTGTAATCCAAAATAACAATATATTTATATTTTTAAACCAAAATGACAATATTGTTATTATATTGGATGTTTGTCGTATTGGATGCGTACGTACCAATTCAAATCCTATCATAAATTACTTTTTATATTGTTATTTCTTGCATCTAACAAAATTCGGTAAAATGGTCTGAATACAAGAAATATCAACATAATTTTATTTATGTTTAAGTAGTTTTCACATTGCACCATCACTCCTACAAACCCCTTGCGTCGGAACCGAAAGATATAGAGAGAAAAAACACTTATATCTTTCTTTTTTAATACTCCGAAAGTAAGATAGAAAGCTAGAATTCAAAGTCACAAAATTGAGTAAATTACACGAATCGTCCCTGGTCCAGGTGTCAAATTGCACGTTCAGTCCCTATTTTTGAAAATTAACTCGGACCGTCCCTCGTTTGTTTAAAACTTGTACATTTCATCCCTCCAAAGATAAAAAGACTATTTTACCCTTGATAATTTCTTTTTTAATTTTCTTTAATTGTTTACCACTTAAAAAAATAAAATAAAAAGACTATTTAAAACTTGTACATTTCATCCCCAATTTTCCACCCCTCCCCTTCCATTACCAGCTTCATCTACCTTTCTTCCACTCCCGCCTTCACTTTCACCCCAAATCTATAAACCAAAATCAGACCCCAACCATTTCCCTAAATCTATGCTAACAACCCTAAATATTGAAATCGACCTCAAGAATAAATAGATCCGATGAAGAAATCTTGAACCCTAAATCTATGTAAGATCATCAACAGAGAGATGAAGAAATCGATGTGAGCAACCGGTGTTTGAAGTGCTCGCAGATGGGTTTTTTGGTGGTGGCTGTTGGGGGTGATGATGCTGATGGTGGGTGATTGTTTTGGTGTACATGTGTCGGCTGGTGGTGGTGTTAACAAAAGATGGTTGTGTTGGTACAACTCTGCTCCATTTCTTCTTTCTTTGCTTCTGTTTTCAGATCTAATACACTCATCCCTTCTGCCATCGTCACATCCAAAGTCCCCTTCTTTTCTTAAGCTTTCTACACTGAAAAACTATTGTAATGCTCCAATTACTCCTCCATTTCTGTCAACAACTTTTGTTGTCCTTTCGAAGCAAATGTCAATCGAGAAATCACTCATCGCTAGTTGTACGCTATGATTCTTATCAATTCAATGTAGGATCACACCTGGACCAGAAGACATAAATAAGGAGGGTGGAAATGGTAAATGATGTGGTGGTTTTTGAGCTTAGAACCTGGGAGTCGTGTGAGGTGGGGTGAGGTAGATTTCCGATGATAAACGTGTAGATTTCCGGTAGAGGTGTATATTTCCAGTGATGGTGGTTTTAGGTGTTCTTCAACAAAAGAGGAAGGGAGAGAAATATATATAGATATTATTTTTAAATTTTTTAAAATGTAATTAAAATATTTTTTAATAATTAAATATAATCAGAAATGTCAAAAATAAATGAAAAAGAAATAGCAAAGGGCAATTTAGTCATTTTCTGTCTCACGGGGGATGAAACGTGAAAATTTAAACTAATGAGGGATGAAACGTGTAACTTTTAACCAAACGAGGGACGGTCCGAGTTAATTTTTAAAAATAGGGACTGAACGTGTATTTTGGCACCTACACGAGGGACCATTCGTGTAATTTACTCCACAAAATTTATGAAATCCAACTAAGCAAAAGACTAATGAAATCCTATATTGAATATGGCATATTTCATAACAGAACTATTTCCTAAAAGGACGTTATACGAAAGAAAACTATATGCCGCGTGACACATCAATAAGCCGTAAACCTAAAACCCAAAAAGAAAACTAATTGAAGTAAAATATAACGTGCCACAAATAAACTTTGATCGTGCGGGTATATATATATATATATATATATATATATATATATATATATATATATATATATATATATATATATTATAATTTTTCTTCCGTTCTTTTTAAATAAAAATATCATATAGTGTAAACATTTTATAAAATGATTGTATATGTATTATTGAGTAAAAATCCAATATCAATATTTTATCTTTCATATATATTTTTTAATTTGCCAAAATAATAACATTCATGTTAAATCTTGCACAATCATATTGCTATTTTAAAATTATAATTTTAACATACATTAAATTTGTAAAATACAATATACAATGAAATACAATATGATCCATCTGGCAATTTGTAAAAATACAATATAAAACGAAATACAATATGATACATCTGGTAACATGGATGTTTGTTTAAATTCCCGAATATTCTCATCATGATGATTCCTTTACTTTTAAGATATCATCTTAAAATTAATATGTAATCGAAATCACACTAGTTTTATCCAATATTAACACGTAATGGTACATATGTGCGTAACTAAGAAGCCCATGCCCCCTCTTGTTTTTTATCTTCTAAATACAAGATACTATAGAATCAATACAAGTATACTATATTTTATGATAAATCAAAACAAACCGGCCCCTCCACTTTTTGTTCAATAACCGGGTTGTACAGTGATATTATTTCCAAGTTAACCCGAAAATAAAAGTCGCCTATCGAAGAAACTTACAATCACGAAAACTACTAAAAGAAAAACTTAGAATTTAAAAATACCTAAATGTCCTAATTTGAAGGAAGTTGAGATATTGTACCAAAACTAAATTTAGAAAATTTGAATCTATTTAATAACCAACAAGTTAAAGAAATAAACAGAAAAATATCTCAAAATTAAAACCAAAAACCTATCGTGCTCCTTAATCAAGTGCTCTCCGTTGCAATCTGTTTGTTATCCGCTCTTAGCATCTTCCCGAGTCGCTGAATCTCTGTCGGTCTCCGCTCGATTAGTTGTAAGTCTACGCCAGCTTTGTTTTTTGCCTCTCATTTTGTATCTTCTTGTTGTAGTGCTTTCGGGTTTGTATAAAGAAAAATAAGAGATTTTAAGAGGACACGCGATAACATTTCTATGATGGGGTGCACAGTGCACACTGCACATTACCGTCACCTTTTTATTTTATTTTTATTACATTTCTTTAAATATCTGATAATTTAGCACTTAAAAGCTATGTTTGTTCTCCTTAATACACTTTATTCGATTAAAGAATATATATATAAATTCAATAATTTATATATTTAAAAGATAAAAAGTTGTATTGAAGAAATATGATGTTATTTTATACAGCGAGAAACATCATCATCATCATCATCATCATCACCACCACCACCACCACCACCACCACCACCACCATCACCACCACCATCATCATCATCATCATCTGTTGGATTAGGTGTCTAAGCCCATAACTATAATTGGTATGTACTTGAATTGATAGCAGCACAGTCCTTTTTGGTTGCTCTCAACCTAGCAACTGGACAAGGAAATTATGAAAGGAGAGATATTAATTTATAAGATTAATAAATTAATATATAAATGATTTATTAATATGTTAGTGGATTAATATATTAATTAGAAATCATTATGTTTAATTGATAGTTAGCCAGAAATTAATCAGAATTAATTTTGGGGTTAAAAGAATTAATTATAAAGTGCAGGGACTAGTTTGCAAATTAACTAATAGTTGAGTGGAAGGATCCAAAACCTCCTTGGAAGGAGGTGGACGAAATCCATAGGGGAAACCCTAGAGATTTCATCCAAGGGGTTCTAGATAAGGCCCTTGGGCTTTGCTTAGGCCTTAAGCAAGGAGCATTAGGGTTTTCCCAAAACCCTAGATCCCTCAGCTATTTAAGGAGCCTCCTGGCTCACATTTTCGGCCACACTGTTCTTTGGAAGAAACCCTAGGCCGAATTGCATACTCCCTCCCTCTCTCTCTTCTTCCACTTTCCTTCTTGCTAGTTCTTGGGTGTGATTCCATTAGAGGCATTACATTTGTGGTGCTAAGCTTCCAAGAAGATCAAGATCAAGATCAAGGGAATTATCAATTGTTTGCTATAACAATTGAAAGGTATGTAACTCTTAAACCCTAGTTTACTATTTTCGAAAATAGCCTCCTCCTCTAGGGTTCTTGTTTTGCAATTCAAAGTTGTATGTTCAATAGTTAAAACATAGATCCAAAGTAGGTTGCATGTGAACTTAGGAATTGTTTTCTGGTTTATTTGTTTTACCTAAAACTCATCAGTGGTATCAGAGCCATTGTTTGTTTTAAATTAAATTGCTATAATAGTTGAATTGCAAATTAGGGTTTATAGCCATTAAACCCTAAAGGCCAAATTTTCGCAATTAGGGTTTTGGATTGAAGGGTTTTCGAAAACCCTAGCCTCCAAAGAACCCTAATCGAAATTAGGGTTAGGGTTTTGAAAACCCTAGCCTCCTCCCTTGTAAATTTCGAAATATGCTAGAAGTTTTAGGGTTTCTTGTTTTGGATAATTGTTACTTGATTAGATTAATTGGATAATTATCCTTACCCTATTTTTCGAAATTTAGAGAGATAAGGATTAGGATTAAATTAATTGATTAATTTGATTAGATAATCCTTACAAGATTTAATAAATTGATTAAAAGTTAATTAATAGATAAATATTAAATCTAGTTAACTGGTTTATTTAAATTTAAATTTAATAGTTTGAATTTCGAAATTTATATAAACCTTGAAGTTTTAAAAGGTTTTAAAACACACCTTATAAATGTATTATGATTAAATGTTTAATATTATATATGTATAAGAATATGGTCAGTCAAATCGCTAGTATGCCTCATTCACGAAGCTAGTCTATAAGGGGGGTATAAGAAAACTGCCTATAAAATGGTAGTTGAATGGGTGTCCACTCTCACCCACCGCTCCCTTGATTAGTGGAGGGTCGTTAGCAGAACGGATTTGATAGGACAACTACTTCTCATTAAAAGTATAATGTTATTAAAGAAAGTACTAGAACATTATTTTACAAAATCCCAACTCTAGTTACTTTAGGAAAAATGTGAAAAGTATGCTAATCCATGAAATTGCACATTATGCTTTATTGGTCGTTAGTGGAGCGTGTGTGGTTAACCAGCACACTAAAAGGCACTAATAAAGAGTAGTAATGGGTATCTCATAATTGTCATTTTGATGGAGCGTGTGTGGTTTACCAGCACATCAATAGTTAATGATAAAGACAATGAGGTTACCAAGCACATTTGCATGGTTATTCACATCTTGTTTGTGATCCTCGGCATCCCAGTCACAAATAGAAGAGCATAATCTGAGATTAAAACATGCCATTGAATAGTTTCAATGTATCTCAAAAGAATTAGGAATTTCACTTCGTTTGTTTCGTCTAATGGTGGAATTGGTGAATCGTCATTCACCTACCTTTATGAAATTTACACTTGGATCTCGGCATCCCATTTCTAAGTTGTGAATCTTCATAGTTGGATCCTAACCTTGATATTTTATCTTTGGGTTATTATATTGAGGTATCTTGAAATCTAACTAAAACTTTCTTTCTTTTCAGATGTCTACTCCTGGAAACACTTCTGCTTCATCCTCCTCCAACCAAAACTTCTCTTTGCTCAATATCTGCTCCAAAGTCGTTATGGATGGCTCAAACTATAACGATTGGATGCGCAACATCAAGATGGCGCTTCGTTTTGAGAACAAAGAATATGTTCTTGAAAAGGAGCTCAAAGAGCTTGATGAGTCTGAAGCTACTCTTGAAGATCTTGCTGCCTACAAGAAACATTACGATGATGCTACCAAAGTGGCGTGCATCATGGTGGCAACTATGTCCCCAGAACTGCAAAGGTACTATGAGGACTACTGGCCTTTCGAGATGAACAAGGACCTTATGGAAAAATACCATAAGCGAGCTCGTCAAGAAAAGTTTGAAGTAGTCAAGTCACTCATGGCTTGCAAGATGAAAGAAGGGGAATCCGTTGTGTCACATGTGCAAAGAATGCAACGCTACATAGAGCGTTTGGTCAAGCTCAACATTCACTTTGATGAGGAATTCGCCATTGACATGGTCTTGAACTCACTACCTGATTGTTATGGTCAGTTTATTCTAACTTACCATTTGAACAATACTGAGCAGACTTTGGCCCAATTGCACAACTTGTTGCAGACAGCTGAAGCAGGGATGAAGGGTAAAAGTATACCCTCCACATCTGCAAGTGCCCCTGTCTTGGCTATTGGACAGGGAAAGGGGAAAAAGAGGAAAGGTCCTCCCAAGCAAAACTGGAAGAGCAAGGCTCAAGCTGGGTCATCTAGCAATGGCCCAAAGGCTAAGCCCAATGGTTCCACTCCCCATGTTTCTGATCCAAAAGAGGCCGTTTGCTTTTACTGCAATCAAAAGGGGCATTGGAAGAGATCTTGCCCACAATATCTGCAAGATATCAAGGATGGCAAAGTAAAGCCATCTTTGGCAGGTATTTACACTATTTCTGCTAATAACTCATTATCTTCTCGTTCATGGGTCCTTGTTACAGGATGTGGTTTTCATATCTGTTCTGATATGCAGGGGCTAAAGGAAAGTGAGGAGATAGAGCGAGGAAGGATAAACTTGATCATGGGAAACAGAAAGTCTTCACCAGTAACCAAGATCGGAGTTTATCAGCTTTTGCTTAGTAATGATGTTAGATTAAATTTGATAAATTGTTGCTATTCGTCTGAGATGACGAGAAACATTATTTCATTTCATGCATTGTTCAGACAAGGTTTTAAATATTCTTTTAATGATTTGAATGGTTCAATTTCTGTTTATAAGAATGGTGTTTTTATGTTTGAAGCTTTACCTTGTGGTGGTGTGTATGAAACAGTGACTTGTGTTGATAGCTTAGGAAATAGTGTACTTAATATTGACTTGTCTAATAGTGTAGACAAGGCATGCTTGTGGCATTGTCGTCTTGGACACATTAACAAGAAACGCATAGCCCAACTCCAAAAGGATGGAGTGTTGGAATCATTTGACCTAAAATCAGATGATATGTGTGAATCTTGTCTTTTGGGAAAGATGACAAAATCACCATTCACAGGGTCTTGTGAAAGAGGTGAAGGTCTGTTGGATCTCATACACGCAGATGTGTGTGGGCCCTTCAGATCAACCACAAGGGATGCTTATCGATTCTATGTGACTTTCACTGACGATTATAGCAGATATGGTTATATCTACTTGATCAAACATAAGTCAGAAACCTTTGAAAAGTTCAAAGAGTTTAAGCATGAGGTCGAAAATCAATTGGGCAGAAAGATAAAGATACTTAGATCCGATAGAGGCGGGGAGTATCTTAGTATCGAGTTCAACGACTATCTGAAAGAATGTGGGATAGTCTCACAATTGACTCCTCCTAGGACACCACAGTTAAATGGTGTAGCTGAGAGGCGTAATCGAACCTTGTTGGACATGGTTCGTTCTATGATGAGTCGTGCTTCGCTTCCTATTCACTTCTGGGGGTATGCCTTAGAGACAGCCGCCCACATCCTCAATCTTGTACCTACAAAGAAGGTTGCCAAAACACCTCACGAAATGTGGACGGGGAAAGCTCCCTCGTTAGCACATATTAAAGTCTGGGGTTGTGAATTTTTCGTAAGACGAGAGACTCACGACAAGCTAGCAGCTAGAAGTGAGAAATGTGTTTTCATTGGTTACCCAAAGCAGTCTTTTGGATATTTGTTCTACAGGCCTAGTGAAAACGTGGTCTTTGTAGCACGAAGAGGAGTCTTTCTGGAAAGAGAGCTCATATTCAAAGAGGACAGTGGGAGCACCATTGACCTTGAAGAAATTCGAGAGTCAGCCAATGAAGGAACCTTAGATGACACTAGCACTCAACCAGAAGAAACAGTTCCTGTTGAACCAGTTGATAACTCATTACCTCTTCGAAGGTCCACTAGGGTGAGTGTGCCACCTGAGTTGTATGGTTTTCATATTACTTCAGATGGTGACACATTCATAAGTGACAGAACACTGGTAAACTTAGATGAACCAGTCACTTATAAGGAAGCAATGGCAGGCCCAGAGGCTTCCAAGTGGAAAGAGGCAATGGACAGCGAGATTAAGTCCATGTATGATAACCAAGTTTGGAATTTGGTTGATAATGCACCAGGTCGTAAGACAGTTGGGTGCAAATGGATCTTCAAGAAGAAGACAGACATGGATGGGAATGTGCATACATTCAAGGCTCGACTGGTTGCAAAAGGTTTCACTCAAACCCCAGGGGTTGACTATGATGAGACCTTTTCGCCAGTAGCTAAGATTAAATCTATTAGGATATTGCTCGCCATAGCTGCCTTTCATGACTATGAAATCTGGCAGATGGATGTCAAGACTGCCTTCCTTAACGGGAAGTTGGCTGAGGATGTTTACATGAATCAGCCAGAGGGTTTTGTTGATGCAAAGTTTCCCAATAGAGTGTGCAAGCTTGAGAAATCCATTTATGGATTGAAACAAGCATCTCGCAGCTGGAATCTTTGCTTCCATGAGAAAGTCAAAGAGTTTGATTTCTCTAGAAGTGAAGATGAGTTTTTTGTGTATATCAAGGCTAGTGGGAGTATAGTAACTTTTCTGGTGTTATATGTCGATGACATATTACTCATTGGTAACGACGTTCCAACCTTGAAAGAAGTTAAGTCTTGGCTTGGAAAGTGTTTTGCCATGAAAGACCTTGGAGAAGCTGCCTATATTATTGGGATTAGAATATTGAGAGATAGAAAGAAGAGACTAATTGGACTTAGTCAGAGCACATACTTGGATAAGGTACTAAAGAGGTTTAGTATGGAAAATTCGAAGAAGGGAGAGCTACCTATCCAGAGCAATACCAAATTGAGTAAGACTCAATGCCCGAGTACAGATGAGGAAATAGATGACATGAGTCGTGTACCTTATGCTTCTGCTGTCGGATCGATCATGTACGCTATGACATGTACTCACCCTGATGTGGCATTTGCTTTGAGCATGGTCAGTCGCTATCAGGGAAACCCAGGTAGAGCTCATTGGATAGCGGTTAAGAATATACTCAAGTATTTGCGAAGGACAAAGGATTGGGTCCTTGTACTTGGTGGCAATGATACTTTGAGAGTAGATGGTTACAGTGATGCCAGCTTTCAGACGGATAGAGATAACTTCCGTTCTCAATCAGGCTGGGTATTTCTACTGAATGGAGGAGAAGTTACTTGGAAAAGTTCCAAGCAAGATACGGTGGCTGATTCTACTTGTGAATCAGAGTACATAGCAGCGAGTGAAGCGTCGAAAGAAGCAGCTTGGTTGAGGAACTTCATCGGAGATCTCGGAGTTGTTCCAACCATCCAGGAGCCTATGGAACTGTTCTGCGATAATGAAGGAACGGTTGCCTTGACAAAGGAACCGAGAGATCATGGTAAAACCAGACATATCGACAGAAAGTACCATTTCATCAGACATAGAGTAGAAGAAGGCCATCTTATAGTAAAGAGGGTGTCATCTGAAGATAACCCAGCAGATCCCCTCACAAAGGGTCTGAGTAGGGCTAAGCATATTCAGCATGCTCGGAGCATAGGACTGAAAGATGATATTAGTTTTAGTAGTTAGATTAGTTTTGTTCTGAAACTTGTAACAAAGTAAATGTAATTGACTTTTGGTGATTAAATAATAAAGTATTATTTATAAGTTTGGTTACTGCCTTTGTCGATTGTTTATTATTGTGTTTCATATTTTGCATGTTTTACTTCCCGATAATAAGATTATTCAAACTCCATAGTCGCTCATACTTTTGGAAGTAAGTAGTGAATTAAGACTGTCATGAACTAGATTGTAGATTGTCTGAGGATAGGCATGGCAATAGAATTGCTGCAATGTTCATGAGTACTCAGAAATTGAGATTTGAGTATTGGATAAACCCCCGCTCAGAGTATCACTTCATGGAATTAATCACGAGTAATACTGAGACGATAATATCTTATAATCTTGAAACGAAGATATATGAGTTGTAATTTACAAGTCGGTCATGCATTGGTGATACGAAAACGCATCAGTAACTTGGTGTTATAAAACGTATTGTCATGTATAATTTGATGAGTAAAAGATACAAGCATATGAGTCAACGTTTATCCGTTCCTTTTGCCCTAAGCGGAAAAGCGATATCTGTGGGCCCCTCGATGATTTGGTGTTGACTTATGTGCTGGACCCAGCCAGGACTAAATTGATGTGTTCAATTAGAAGTCCTACATCATCACAAATCAGGAATCGGGAAACATAGATTTTGGACAAAGAGATTGATTATATTCCATGTCTTTTGTCTGGGGATATCCAGGAGAATGAAGGATTATATGATCACTTATCTTAGGACACGTAACTGACTGGGTCAGAGTTCGGCAACAGCTTTTGGAACCTACAATTTGCTGGTCAAATTTAGAAGGCATACTAGCAATTATAGTTACAGACTTATCCAAGTGGGAGACTGTTGGATTAGGTGTCTAAGCCCATAACTATAATTGGTATGTACTTGAATTGATAGCAGCACAGTCCTTTTGGGTTGCCCTCAACCTAGCAACTGGACAAGGAAATTATGAAAGGAGAGATATTAATTTATAAGATTAATAAATTAATATATAAATGATTTATTAATATGTTAGTGGATTAATATATTAATTAGAAATCATTATGTTTAATTGATAGTTAGCCAGAAATTAATCAGAATTAATTTTGGGGTTAAAAGAATTAATTATAAAGTGCAGGGACTAGTTTGCAAATTAACTAATAGTTGAGTGGAAGGATCCAAAACCTCCTTGGAAGGAGGTGGACGAAATCCATAGGGGAAACCCTAGAGATTTCGTCCAAGGGGTTCTAGATAAGGCCCTTGGGCTTTGCTTAGGCCTTAAGCAAGGAGCATTAGGGTTTTCCCAAAACCCTAGATCCCTCAGCTATTTAAGGAGCCTCCTGGCTCACATTTTCGGCCACACTGTTCTTTGGAAGAAACCCTAGGCCGAATTGCATACTCCCTCCCTCTCTCTCTTCTTCCACTTTCCTTCTTGCTAGTTCTTGGGTGTGATTCCATTAGAGGCATTACACTTGTGGTGCTAAGCTTCCAAGAAGATCAAGATCAAGATCAAGGGAATTATCAATTGTTTGCTATAACAATTGAAAGGTATGTAACTCCTAAACCCTAGTTTACTATTTTCGAAAATAGCCTCCTCCTCTAGGGTTCTTGTTTTGCAATTCAAAGTTGTATGTTCAATAGTTAAAACATAGATCCAAAGTAGGTTGCATGTGAACTTAGGAATTGTTTTCTGGTTTATTTGTTTTACCTAAAACCCATCATCATCATCATCATCATCATCATCATCATCATCATCATCATCATCATCATCATCATCATCGTCGTCGTCATCGTCATCATCGTCATCGTCATCGTCGTCATCGTCAATTTGTGTAATAAGTATATATGTTAAAAGTTATTAAAGAAACTTCAGTTAATTAACATAATAATAGCACAAAGTAACACTTTTTTTAATAAAAGTCATAGTTTGAAACTTGTATAGTTGTACATAATCATAAGGCTGTAATTTAAAAAAAATGCATCCAGGTTTTAGATATAATTCAGGTATCATAGGACCAAAAAAAAATTGTGAACAAACATTTAAAGAGTCAAATTTATCATATTAATCAAACACATTTGTTTTTTATTATCATTTATTTTCAATTTGTTCGTCATTTAAGAACAAATAATACATTTTTTATTGCTTATTTTTTGATATATTGTCGTTAAAAAGAGTATAGTAAACATCAAAATTTGATTTGAGTGTGTAAACATGTTTATATAAAGAAAGACTTTATTATATGTTTTTTTTAACGGTAAAAATATACTCCACTCCTAAGCTATTCTTACATCCACTTATGTCCCCGACGGGACTTGAACCCCCGACCTCAAAGAGGGATGACAAAAATGGCAAGAGGTAAAAATGGTGGAATACATGTGTTCTCCATCGTTGGCTCATCGTTTCTGAAGCCCAAGCACAAAATCTTGTCTGCCCAAAATATAAAAGTAGCCCAAGAAAAGTTAAATCCGGACAAACCATATCTACCACCCAAAACCCAATACATAAATCCGACCCATCAAACAAAAAATGGATCTACCAGAAAGACTATGCTGACATGGCTCTTTTTATATAGAGTATTTGCGATACTGAGGTGTAAACCCGCTAAAAACCACTCTTTAATACACACAAATTCACCCTAAATTCTAAAACCATGTCCCAATTACTCTTTGCTTAAAATCTAAAGGGCATGGTTATATATATATATATATATATATATATATATATATATATATATATATATATATATATATTATATACAGAGAGAGTGAGAGATAGGTTCAAATATTTCTGACAACTATTGTGTGCATGTATGCACCAATGAGAATTCAGGAAATAATAAAATAAATAAATAAATAAATAAGGGTATAATGATAATGTTAGTATATTTATTTATGGGAAATCAATAATTCAATTAATATATCCTAAAATAAGGGAATAAACACTACAAAACTTGCATCCCTTTATCAGTTGTGGACTAAAATATAATCACATATCCCTTCTCAAAACCCTATTCTCCTCCATTAAAGGTCTGAAACTACAGAGATTCGTGGTCGAAGTTTAGCGTTTTTGAAACCCAAAATACCCATATGAATTTCATGTCTCTGATTCGGATGATTTGCTTCAACCTGAAATCAACGTGAGAAGTTTTTCTCCATCCCTCCTTCATTCTCGTTCCTATTATGGTACGGCTGCGAAGAAGCATTAGTTTATCCAATGAAATGCCCAAATCGATCCTTTGGCTGCCATTTCAGAAGTTGGGGATGTAGTATTGGGATTTATGGAAAAGGTGAGCCTTGTTCTCTCATTATTATAATTTCTAGTTTTTTCTTCTTCTGTAAATCTAATTCTTTTTACATGAGTTTCAACCGAGGTTTTCAATCAGTTCTTACATTTGTTTTTTTACATGAATTTTGGCTTCTTTGATGATAATGCCTAACATGTGTTTGTTGAAATGCCTGAAAGAGAATATAAAGAATATAACCATGTGGTATGCATTCTGTCAAAATTACTAGCACTGAGTGTTTTATTTCTAGTTTTCTTTATGTAAATCTAATTTTTTTTACATGTGTTTCAACTGAGGTTTTCAATCAATTTTTACACATGTTTTTTACATGAATTTTCGCTTGTTTGATGATAATGTCTAACAAGTGTTTGTTGAAATGCCTAAAAGAGAATCTAAAGAATCTAACCATGTGGTATGCATAGAATGAATAGGTTTTTGCATTTTAATAAGAATTGATTGAAAACCTTTCAGCAAAGCATTATGGGGATGATTTCTAACCCTAAACATGACTTTGGGGATGAAGGAAAAAAGAAACCAGATTATGGGGTTAATTTCTAACCGTATAGTTTGGTTGGAACTTTCTTCTTTTATTTATGTTTTTAGTGTTCTCTCTAACGATAAATTTGAAGGCTTTTGCTCCAACAAGAAATTCGAAAAATTAAAAGTATAATTTTTATTTACAGAGCAGTGATCTTGATTGGATAATTACCACAAAATTTTTATTATGGGTGTATCTAAAAGCAATTCTGTCGGAATGGATGATCAAGTTCTAATTTTGTCAGAATGGAATCTCAATTTTATGGCATGGAATCTCAAATTACTCGTTAGTATTTGAAGGTATACACTCTTTTATTGTAAAATTAGTCACATTCATGTCTTTATTAATTACATATGTTGTATGTTTTATCACATGGAGTATAAAGATATGAGCATCCGCTTTTGCCCGCCAATTGTTTGCTAAAATGCTTGAATCAAATATTTCAGCCAATTTTTTTTGTAATCTTTGAACTATCATATCTCTCTCATACCAGCTTGAAATGATTTGAAATTTTTTCTGCATGTTCTCCTTTGTGTTAGCTACAATTTAGGTTATGAAGTCATTTTAATTGGATTAATATTGGCTGAGTTACAGTCCTTCGAACATTGGATGTTACAGCTATACTTTTAGCACTTTTACTTTGTTTAGAAAATTTTTGTGATCTTTGCACTATCATATTTCCCACATTCTAGCTTGTAATAATATGACCTTTTTCCAACGTATTGTCCTTTGTGTTAGCTACAATGTAGGCTCCAGAATCAATGAAATTAGATTAAGTCGATTATTTGGATCAAGTGACTCGGGGAATACTTGATCAAGTGACTCGAGTATTACATTCTGTTAGAATAAATTAAAAGTCTTTAATGTCTAACACATTCTATTAGAATTTATAGTTTTATTCTTTTAGAATATACTAAAAGTTTTAATATTTTAAAGTTGATTATGTTTTCTTTGTGGATATAGATTTTGAAGAGGTTGCCATTGATGTGGAAAAAGAAGAAAACATGGAGAACGAGAGTATTCTAGCAGAATGTATTCTGCCAGAATGTATAAAGTGTTTTTGTTAGATTATGATGTTTTTATTTTTATTTTTTTAACCATTCTTAATTTTAATCTTAAAGAATAAATGTAATTCTTAAACCATTAGTAATCATTTTTTTTCCGAATGGATGTAATAATTGTTTAGTCTTATTCTTTACGAATTAATGTAATTAGTGATTTTTAAATAATAAAATCTGTATTCTTTAGAAAATGTTATTCTTGATAATATGTTGTATAATTACTTAAGCATGTTAATTAAAAAAAAATATATTGAATGAACCATATTCTGCGAGAATAAAATCGAAAATATATTTACTAGTTTATGTTTGACTCTCTGTCATTCTGACAGAATAAAATCGGTTAGTATTACAAATTATAATAGAATTAAATTTGAATTAATTTAAAAAATTCAGATTTAAAAAAAGGAAATTAATTATCCCTTAAAATCCGGAAATTTCCTTTTTAATATAGGTTAATTGACCAAAACACCATTTTGCTGAAATTTATGTGATTATATGATACATGTTACTCTATTGTAATATCATAGACCCTCAGATCATGTCCATTGATTTTATTCATCCATTGGTCCAGAATTGTGCTTACGGGCACACAATAGATGTAAGAAACAAAATAACCTAGCAATATATATATATATATATATATATATATATATATATATATATATATATATTTATATAACTATGCCCTTTAGATTTTAAGCAAAGAGTAATTGGGACATGTCTATAGAATTTAGGTTGAATTTGTGTGTATTAAAGAGTAGTTTTTTGCGGGTTTACACCTCAGCATCGCAAATATCATACATACTTATAAAGTTAACATTTTTTCTTCAATCTCATGCTTTTGAAACCCCCTTTTTTAACTTCCTCAAACCACATTCATTTGAAACACCCTTTTTTCAACTAATGCAACTCAAAAGTTTTCTTAATTATGATTTAACACTCAAAAGTTTTATAACTTATATTATGTTTAATTAGCATTTAATGAAAAGTTTATTATAAAAAGACCAATCTTTTGGGAAGACATGCATACCAATCATATACAAATTTCAGAAAGAAAACAAACTTAAAAGTTTTTGTGTTAGGTTGAGGTCTTATGACCACTTTTGGAGATATTCTATAATATTAGAGGTTTTAATTTGTTAGTTTGTTATACTAATTCATTTTTATATTTTCATTGTTTTTGGATTATTGTAATACAGTCGTTGTATATTGTGGTTTAATCGTTAATATATTGATCATATGTTATATAGGTTGACGTCGAAAATATTTAATTAAATATTTTAATTTTTTTTTTGTTTTGTAATTGTACCATTTCAAAAAGGTAATTAATTAAAACTCATACATATGTTATACTTTCCATAACTATATATATAACTATATATATATATATATATATATATATATATATATATATATATATATATATATATACTAGGCGAATGTCCGCGCGTTGCACAGAAACACCTATATAGTTGAAGTATTTACAAATATATGTATTTTTAAATATAAGAATAACGTTGTTGTTAAATTTGATACAATAATTTGTATACTAATTTGATATAATATATTTATTATTTTGAACTATATGATAATATATACATCTATTATAACTTCATAATCTCAATCGGTTGAATGACTTCTACCCGCAAGTTACACATGAATAAAATTAAATATAATATATGATTTAATGTTATTTATAGTTGTTGTTATTGTTAATTAATTTTTTAAAATTTATTTGCTTAATGTTTTAATTTCTATCATTATAATTAATTAAATCACCAAACATTGTTTTTTTATAGTAAAGCTAACAATATAATCTTTATATAGAGTTATTTTTAACTATTTTTATTGTAAGTTATTTTAAGCTACTTATTTCGAAACTTTTAACGATAATAAAAATATCTTTAGGAAATATTTTAGTTAATTTGAGATTACAATTTAGTTTTTGCATTTATCACTACAATTTATCACTTTTAAGTATTTATGAAGTATTCTTTGGTTTTTTAAATGGAACTGAAATTTGTATTTGAGTTGACATTGTAATACGCAGAAACACCTATATAGTTGAAGTCTTTATAAATATATGTTTTTTTTTAAATATAACAATAACGTTGTTGTTAAATTTGATATAATAATTCGCATACTAAATTGATATAGTATATTGATTATTTTGAATTATATGATAATATATACATCTATTATAACTTCATAATCTCAATCGTTTGAATGACTTCTACCCGCGAGTTATACATCAATAAAATTAAATATTATATATGGTTTAATGTTATTTATAGTTTTTGTTATTGTTAATTAATTTTTTAAAATTTATTTGTTTAATGTTTTAATTTCTATCATTATAATTATTTAAAATATCAAACATTATTTTTTGATTTTAAAGGTAACAATATAATCGTTTATATAGAGTTATTTTTAACTATTGTTATTATAAGTTATTTATAAGCTACTTATTTGAAAATTTTTAACGTTTATAAAAATATATTTGGGAAATATTTTAGTTAAATTGATATTACAATTTAGTTTTTGCATTTATCACTATAATTTTTCACTTTTAACCATTTATAAAATATTCTTTGGTTTTTTTAGTGGAACTGAAATTTATATTTAAGTAAACACTGTAATGTTATATGTAAATTACCAGTTTAAGTATTTTGTTCAAACGGTTCAAAAGTTGTAGCTTTAAACTGATAATCGTTTACATACAACAACATTTTAAATCTAATAAATTAAGTATAATATGTTAAAATTTAAAGACATAACTTTATAAATAGAAGTAAAGATATTATTTTAAAATTGAAATTTAGTCTATTTAGGATTACACTTTAGGTTTAATATTTATTTAACCTTATTAACCAACTTATAATCATTATTAGAAAGACACCAAAATTTATCACTTTTAACTATTTATAAAATATTCTTTGGATTGTTTAAGTTAAACTAAAATTTATATTTAAGTTGACCCTATAATGTTATATTTAAATTAATAATTTAAGTATTTTATATAAATTGTTCCAAAATTATACCTTTAAAATGATAATTGTTTACATCCAACAATATATTAAAACTAATAAATTAAGTATAATATGCTAAAAGTTAAAAACATAATTTTATAAGAATAACTAAAGATATTATTTTAATATTGAAATTTAGTTTATATATGATTATACTTTAGGTTTGATATTTATTTAATCTAATTTACCAAATTATAATTTTTATTAGAAAGAAATTGAAAAGTCATGGGAGTTTCAAATGAATATATGGTGAAAGGAAAAAAGAATGAGAGTTTCAAATGAATGTGGTGAAAGGAAAAAATGCTTCCCTTATAAGTATACTAGGCGAATGCCCGCGCGTTGCGCAGAAACAACTATATAGTTGAAACCCTTATAAATATATATATATTTTAAATATAATAATAACATTGTTGTTAAATTTGATATAATAATTCGTATACTAATTGATATAATATATTGATTATTTTGAATTATATGATAGTATATACATCTATTATAACTGCATAATCTCAACCGCTTGAATGATTTCTACCCCCGAGTTACTCATGAAAAAAAAATTAAATATAATATACGGTTTAATATTATTTATAGTTGTTGTTACTGTAAATTAATTTTTTTAAATTTATATGCTTAACTTTATAATTTCTATCATTATACTTATTTAAAACATCAAACATGGTTTTTTGATTTTAAAGGTAACAATATAATCATTTATATAAAGTTATTTTTAACTATTGTTATTGTAAGTTATTTTAAGCTACTTATTTTAAAATTTTAACGATTATACAAATATCTTTAGGAAATATTTTAGTTAAATTGATATTATAATTTAGTTTTTGAATTTAGCACTACAATTTAACACTTTTAACTATTCACAAAATATTCATTGGGTTTTTTTAAGTGGAACTGAAATTTATATTTAAGTTAACATTGAATGTTATATTTTAATTAACAATTTAAGTATTTTTTCCAAACTGTTCAAAAGTTGTAGCTTTAAATTGATAATGGTTTACATATAACAACAAATTAAATCTAATAAATTAAGTATAATATGCTAAAAGTTAAAAACATAACTTTATAAGTAGAGGTAAAAATATTATTTTAATATTGAAATATAGTTTATTTATGATTACACTTTAGGTTTGATATTTATTTAACCTTATTAACCAAATTATAATCATTATTAGAAAGACACTAAAATTTATCACTTTTAATTATTTACAAAATATTGTTTGAGTTATTTAAGTTAAACTAAAATTTATATTTAAGTTGATTCTGTAATGTTATATTTAAATTTATAATTTAAGTATTTTATACAAATTGTTCAAAAGTTGTAGCTTTAAAATGATAATAGTTTACACCCAACAATATATTAAAACTAATAAATTAAGTATAATATGTTAAAAGTTAAAAAACATAACTTTATAAATAGATGTAAAAATATTCTTTTAATATTGAAATTTAGTTTGTATATGATTACACTTTATGTTTGATATTTATTTAATCTTATTAACCAACTTATAATCATTATTAGGAAGAAATTGAAAAGTCATGAGAGTTTCAAATAAATGTGGTGAAAGGAAAATACATGGGAGTTTCAAATGAATGTGGTGAAAGGAAAAATGCTAGCTTTATAAGATGTAGATATAGACTAGGCGTAACCTCGCGCGTTGCGCAAGAATGCATTTAAGTGGTTAAAATAATTATTGGAAAAAATAGAAATATGTTGAAATTTACGTTTTTAGTCATGTTTTGGGCATTAACCGAATTATCAAATAACATAAAAATCCATCAACTTATATTTTAATACTATCTAATATAGTCCATACCTTATAAACTTTACTTTTACTTTTATAATATCCAATATATATTATAAGTTTTTGTATAACATTAATATAATCTACTTTTCTTATGTCCGATAATATTTTTTGGATAAAATAAGAAATAAGTTGTTTTGAATGAGCTATTAATAAATAGTATTGAACTAATAAACTTTGTATTACACTATTTATTTTACACCAAAACATCCAAGGTTTCATATATGAACTTTCAAATATTAAACATTGAAATTAAGAATGAAGTCATACAAAATATATCATTATACATAAATGTCATCAAAAGTTTTAAAATAAGTTGATTAGTAAATATGATATTTAAATTTAATTACATATTTTGCAAGGCGTACGTTGTCTTTATGTTGGTACGCCGATAATCCTCTTCCTTAATTTGTACCTAAAAAATTAAGGTGAATACGAATATAAAATAGATATTATTAAGCATTAATATAAATAATTAAAAAGGGTATGTGGATCTCCTACCACCGGTTAAAGACAACATACATCTCTAGTGGTATCGATTCCTGTATGAAATTGAAGTATTCATTCTATGTACACCTTGTTTTATAATTACATAAACAAATATGAGTAACCAAACATAAAAATGTTATCTTTATGTAGGAAAAATATTTTAGTTAACTAACAAATTAAATAATATAAGTTTAAGAGTTATGAGTTTCAAAACATTAATATTTTTATTAATCAATCAATTAAGTAACACATGTTGAAATTTTTACAATCATTATTAAAAAGCATTTGAAATATTAGATTTCAAATGAATTTTGGTTGAAGTGTTTTGACCTCTATTATATATATATATATATATATATATATATATATATATATATATATATATATATATATATATATATATATATAGAGAGAGAGAGAGAGAGAGGGAGAGAGAAAGAGAGAGAGAGATGGAAAGTATAACATATGTATGAGTTTTAATTAATTATCATTTTAAAACGGTACAATTACAAAACAAAAAAAAACATATTTAAAATATTTAATTAAATATTTTTGACATCACCCTATATAACATATGATCAATATATTAACGATTAAAGCACAATATACAACGACTGTATTACAATAATCCAAAAACGAAGTATATATAAAAACGAATTAGTATAACAAACTTACAAATTAAAAGCTGTAATATAATAACATATCTTCAAAAGTGGTTATAAGACCTCAACCCAACACAAAAATCTTTAAGTTTTTTTCTTTCTGAAATTTGTATATGATTTGTATGCATGTTTTCCCAAAAGATTGACCTTTTTATAGTAAACTTTTCACTAAATGCTAATTAAAAATAATATAAGTTATAAAACTTTTGAGTGTTAAATCATAATTAAGAAAACTTTTGAGTTGCATTAGTTAAAAAGGAGGGTTTCAAATGAATGTGGTTTGAGGAAGTTAAAAAAGGGTTTCGAATGCATGAGATTCAAGAAAAAATGCTAGCTTTATAAGTATGTATGATATATATATATATATATATATATATATATATATATATATATATATATATATATATATATATATATTATATATATATATATAGGCGTATACTTTCCATAACTATATATATATATATATATATATATATATTATAATTGAGATCAAAACACTTCAACCATAATTCATTTAAAATCTAATATTTCAAATGTTTTTTAATAATGATTGTAAAAATTTTAACATGTGTTACTTAATTGATTGATTAATAAAAATATTAATGTTTTGAAACTCCTAACTCTTAAACTTATATTATTTAATTTGTTAGTTAACTAAAATATGTTTCCTACATAAAGATAACATTTTTATGTTTGGTTACTCATATCTGTTTATGTAATTAGAAAACAAGGTGTACTAGAATGACTACTTCAATTTCACATAGGAATCGATACCACTAGAGATGTATGTTGTCTTTAACCGGTGTTAGGAGATCCACATACCCTTTTTAATTATTTATATTAATGCATAGTAATATCTATTTTATATTCTAATTCACCTTAATTTTTTAGGTACAAATTAAGGAAGAGGATTCTCGGCGCACCAACATAAAGTCAAACGTACGCCTTGCAAAATATGTAATTAAAATTAAATATCATATTTACTAATCGACTTAATTTTAAAACTCTTGATGACATTTATGTATAATGATATATTTTGTATGACTTCATTCTTAATTTCAATGTTTAATATTTGAAAGTTCATATATGAAACCTTGGATGTTTTGGTGCAATATAAATAGTGTAATACAAAGTTTATTAGTTAAATATTGTTTATTAATAGCTCATTCAAACAACTTATTTTTTATTTTATCCAAAAAGTATTATCGGACATAAGAAAAGTAGATTATATTAATGTTATACAAAAACTTATAATATATATTGGATATGATAAAAGTAAAAGTAAAGTTTATAAAGTATGAACTATATTAGATAGTATCAAAATATAAGTTGATGTATTTTTATGTTATTTGATAATTCGGTTAATGCCCAAAAATGACTAAAAACGTAAATTTCAACATATTTCTATTTTTTCCAATAATTATTTTAACCACTTAAATGCATTCTTGCGCAATGCACGAGATTACGCCTAGTTCTATATAAAAAGAGCCATGTCAACATAGACTTTCAGGTGAATCCATTTTTTGTTTGATGGGTCGGATTTATGTATTGGGTTTTGGGAAGTAGATATGGTTTGTCCAGATTTAACTTTTCTTGGGCTACTTTTATATTTTGGGCGGACAAGATTTTGTGCTTGGGCTTCAGAAACAATGAGTCAACGATGGAGAACACATGTCTTCCACCATTTTTACCTCTCGCCACTTCCTATAACATGTACCTTCTAGAGTATATAACCTCACCGCTTACAGTTTCCCATAACTTACCAAGAAATTATATTGCCAAGAAATTGTTAATAAGATTTGCTAAATCCAACGGATGAGATATCATTATTCATTTTAATAAAGTAGGAGTAACCTGCGGTTACGAGTTACACAACATATTGTTCAGTTTAATAATTGTTTGATTTTAAAACACGGGATACACGTGCAAACATAATCACAACATCTAGGTTTACCAATTCGGCAATATATTTTGCAATCACTATCGTCAAGACATGCGTGGTTAATTAACAAGCCCTTGTCAGCTAAAACACATGAGGTAAGCAAACATGCAAAAACATATCCCATTAGTGATATAAGGGAGGGAGCATGACTGCAATTGGAGAGTATAAAGACAAAAGAAATTTCCATGGCCGGAGAACAACAAGATAAGCAAGAGCCACATCTTCAACTCTTTCTCCATGTTTTCAAGGACCGATCGATATAAAATCAAAAATAAAGGATCCTTTGTCTATATATAGAGAGAGGGTGACTAGTTATAACTTGTACTAAAACTTCTCCTCAGTATCGTAAAAAAATAAAATTGTAATAATTCGTGATACATATTCTTTACAAATATTCTATATTAATTCTTTCTCACACGAAAATAATAATTTAATTTGATACCGGTAGACATGGACTATACGTATAATATATTCTAAAATCTAAAAGTAATTTTATGTTCTACATTCCACATGCAACCTAACCAAATATAAAAGTGTTCATATAAAAACAATATTTATATATGATATATTTATAATATTTTGTATTTAGATATTATATCTATCAGAAATTCATTATATATATGTTATAAATTATAATTTCTGTTAGATGTTTCTTTTTTTTTTTCAATTATAAATGTTTACAGAGGAATTATATACATATAATATTGAAATTAAGAAATATTTATTTTAATATAAGAAAAGAAAAAGACTTCACATATAATCAAAGGGCTTTCAGCCTAGCGATATTGTAACATCCCGTTTTAAATAGGATAATTAAATAATAAAACCGAAACCCGAGAAGTAATTTTTATCATTATTGTATATTATTATGGTCCAAAATTAAATAACAATTAGTGGGGGTGTTGGTTTCGGGAAGCCAAATGACAATAATTGAATCTCCGGGGGTTAAGGTATAATTTCAAGATTTACTTTGAAAAGGATTTTAGAAGGCAGGGTGTAGTTGGTATCATTTGGATTTAATATGGAAGGTTTTGGATGGATGAGGCTAAAATGGTAAATTATGTACCTAGGCTGAAAAGAATTTGTCATGGAGGGGCTATATGGTAACTTCTGGGACTTCAATTGATATGAATATTGGATGTTAGGGGGTGATTGGTAAATTTTGGACTTGTGTTGAAAGGAATTTTGTACAGCAGGGGCTGTAGTGTAAATATTGAACTTTATCTGAATTAAATTATGAAGTCAGGGGCCAAACTTGTAAAAATGTGTCAAACTTTCATATGGATCGGGACTTAAGCCGCTTCTTTCCCTCGTCCCCTTCATTTTGAACGCAACCATTCCCAAACCCTAACCCTAGACATCTATAGCAGCCGCCACCCTTATACCCGCTCTCCAGCCGCCGTTAATTGCGTAACCACCGTGAGCTCGGATCCGCTGCTGCATCGCTGGCGTCGAAGCCAGGAACCACCAAGCCGAGAGTCGCCGCTGGCTTGTTATCCTTCCACTGTCGACGAATCCGGGAACCTCGAAGCCAACCCTGTACGTTGTTGTTGCTATTTCCTCCATCATCGTTCTTTCACTCCTCTGATTCATCGTCTATATCGATGTCGTTAACACTGCTCGGTTCCGTCGCTGGCCACTGTCGGGAAGGAAGAAACACATTGGTGTTGGTCGTTGTTGCTGCTCCCGGCGACAGATCGCCTCTCCTCTCCTCTCCGTTCTATGCTGCGGCCACGTCGCTGGTGCGGCTCCGACGGCTGTTCTGATGCCGCCATATCATCCAAGCACCACACGCCGCCGCGAGGGTGAATAAGCATGGGGTGTGTGATATTGTGTTCTGTATATCTCTGTGTGTATGGGTGCGTATTCCAGTGCAAGGTGTGTGTGCATGTGGTTTTGTTGGCCGGAAACCATGGAAGACCATCATGGCTGCCAACCATGGTGGTTACCGTCGCTTTTCTGTTCTGCCACCACCAGCCGCCGCGGGGTGGTGGCTGTGTGCGTGCTTTTCTATGTTCTTAGCTGAGTGTGTAGCTTAGTGTGTGTTTGGGTGTGTTTGGATATCGTGTTGTAACATTGTAATCGATCGGAATAGTAAGAAAACTCTAAACCACCACCGTAAGGTGGTGGTTGCCGCCTCCTGCCGCCACCGGCCGCCGTGTCGGATGGGGGTGTGCTTTGATTGCATTTGGACCTCGTTTGGATGTTTGGACAAGGGGCTACTAAACCCTAATGGGTCAAAAGAAACCCTAATGGGCCAAAAGAAACCCTAGTGGGCCCAAAGAGACCCCAATGGACCTAATAAAACCCTAATGGGCTCAATAAGGCCTAAAGTGACCTAGAAGCTCAACCAATTGACTAATGGGCCAGTATTGGGTTGGAAAACCCTAAGGGCATAAAACCCTAATTGTGAGAATTATTTGGGACACACACGAGAATTAATTATTAAACCTAAAATAATAATTAATAGTCATTGGCAAACTAACTTAAGGCAAGAATGGACTTAATGGATTAAGTCCTTAGAGGATTAAGTCCTTAATGGGTTAAGTAGGAAACTTAACCCTAGTTATCATTTTATGTGAAATCCTAATTTCAATTGGGCTTTGTGTTGGGCCTTTCTATTGGGTCTTGGTGATTGGACTATTAATGAGCATTCTAAGAATAAGTAAATGGACTAAATAATTGTATGGGTATTAGGATAAGGCCCATGTGAGGACTTGGGGCTCAATTTTGAAAATTGGGCCATAGATGGGCCATAATTGGACCTTTATGATTATGTGATATTGGACCATGGGAATTGGACTGGAATAATTGGATGGGCCTTAAGGAAAGACCATGTAGAGGTCTGGGCCCAATTTGGAAAATTGGGCCATATGTTGGGCCTTGGCCCATTATGTTACTTTTGGGCTTTTGTAGTGTGAGTTGGAACTTGGGCTTGGAATCCAATTATTAATTGGGTATTGTTTGATGTTGACAGTTCGGGAATCTGTCAACCAGCAGCGGGAGCTTTACCTGCGGGACTTCAGCAGTGCCAGGTGAGTTATCCTCACTATACTAAGGGGTCTAAGGCACCAAGGCCGGCCCATTGGATATGTTATCCTAGCAGTGTTAGATGTTGAGTATGAGTTAGTGTTGCATGCTAGTGATTATGCCAGTTAAGTAGACCTGTAGGACTACCTGTGATGTTATATGATTATTGCATGCTCAGTGGTTATGTTATGTGTTTGTTATATGGGATGGGTTGAGGTTGTACTGCTTCGTGCGGTAGCCAACAAACCCTAGGAGCATTCCAGTTACGGGCTAAGGGAGACTCGTACTGTGGGCTCGGGAGTATTCCAGTTACGGGCTGAGGGAGACTCGTACTGTGGGCTCGTGGGTATTACAGTCTGTAGGGCTGTGGACCCGTTATGTGTTGTTCTGTTCAGTTTGTTATGTTATGATGTTGCTGACATGGTTATGTGGATTGTATGTGTATCGGTATTTTGGGGGTAACTCACTAAGCTTTCGGGCTTACAGTTTCAGTTTATTGTTTCAGGTACATCAGGGGATCGTGGCAAGGCAAAGGCGTGATCGTATAGCTCCTCACTTTTTATGACTATGTTTCTGAGATACTCTGATATTATACATTTTGAAAACAAGTTTGTAATAACTAATGGTTTTTGGGTTGTTTAAAAAGTTTTAAATTGGCTTGAATTTTTGGGTGTTAGAAATTAGTATCAGAGCCTTGGTTTGAGTGAATTGGAGGAACAGGTGTGTGAATCCAGTCTCAAATCAAGGAAAGGTTTTCAAATGATTTTTAAAATGGTTTTCAAAATAAGTAAAGGAGGATGCAGGGTGTACGATCAGCCGGAGCCAGTAAGTAGACCCCAAAATACCATACAAGTTATTTGATTATGTGATATGTTAGAACAGCATGTTATTACTAGGCTAGGGATCTTCAGGAATTGCATGATAGAATTGTCTGATTACATGATGCCTGCTAGCCTAGGGTTTCCTTTATATGAGATTGACATCATTACTGTAATTGCTTAGTGTATGCATCACGGTTATACATAATTAAGATCTTATAGCCTGAGAATGTTTGATTTGGCCTTATGTTCTGTTCTTGTTTGATTGGGAGCTTAGGGTAGGACTGGATATTCGAAAGTCTATAGGGTCCAGCGTTATGTATGGCTAGCATACACTAGTACTGCAGGGTTGGTGGAAGTTTCATGGATGGGTGGGTTGTGTGAGACCGGTAGGTCAGTTGTGAGACAGTTAGCTTTCCTCTAGGAGTGAGGTTGAGCGACCACCAGGTGTATGTATAGTGTTAGGGTGTTGTGGTGATACTTGAGACAAATATGGGTAGGTGTGGAAGGTAGTAGGGGCCCATACTACTGAAAGCACAGGACCCATACGCGTAGCAAGGAAGTCACAACTCCTAGGGTTGGGTTAGGAGTTGGTTCCCTGTCTCTATATGGGTTATCAGTGATCCTTCTGGTGTTTTACCAGAATGGTGGTTACGAGACGTCTTGAGATCGGATCCGGGTTAGGATCGAGAGCTGGCAGCCAGGATAGGCCAGTATTGTCAGAGGACCGTGTTAGTGAGATCATCCGGGAAGAGGTGATCGGGGTTGTCCAGGAACTGTTTCCGGAGGTGTTTGGGTCTATTAAGACCGCCTTGGTTGAGTATTTTGACGAGTGCTATATAGCTAGTGCCGAGACGATTGTCGTGGCAGCTTCAGCAGCTGTAACAACGGCAAGGATAGGAGTTGGTCGAGCTTTCCAGTACCGGGATTTGTTACTGGGGCATATTCTGATGAGCAGAGGGTTGCAGTTACCTCAGATCAGGGAGATGATCTGTACTTGTTACATTCTGCGGGTTAAGCGGGAGAGTCTAGCACATGCGTTTCTAGATTTGAGGATTCGGGGGTTTTGTTCGAGGCTGGAGTGTGAGTCGCGGGGACTCCGGAAAGGAATGTTGATTATGTTCAGCTGGGGTTTTGCAGCTAGAGATAGAACGGTTAATTGATAGGATAGGAATGTCATTTTATAGGGCAAGGATTGTGCCCTTTCAGTTTACGAGCTCGAAGGATTGAGCAGGCTTGCGACCCCAGGATCAGGTTGTATTCTAGCTCGGGGTTAGTTGGTCGCCGGGATTGGCGACAATAGTTTAGCGCTGGTAAGCGCGGGTGGGTCGATGTGACATAAGTATTTAGGAGGTCCATTTCGCCGTGGATCTCTTGTATCGGACGGTAAGGATTGATTGTGTGATCTATTGCACTTTCGGGATTAAAGACTATGTCTTGGGGGTAGTTTGTAGCTCGGTGTAGGGCAGAGGTTGTTTCAGCTACTGCAGTTTAGCTATGGACGATTGAGCTGGTGAGTGAGTCAGGGTGCGAACCCTGAATGATATGATTTCTAGAGCCGAGAGCGGGAGAATTGTTGGAACACTTTGGGAAGAAGGGTATTATGTGGGAGGTCTGCGGACAGGGTCCAACAGGATGGTCATTCACCATTGTTGGGATTCAGTAGTTCAGTAACCGTTATTGGTTAGCGGAGGAAACACCAAAGGAAGTAGCTCGTTGCTGAGATGTTAGTTGGAGCGTCTATCTTTTGGACTTCAAGATTTGAGTGTGGGATCATTCAAGAATAAGGGACTGTCGGTGTCACTGGGATTCAGGAAGTGTTCAACTAGTTCTTAGAAGTGTGTGATCACTTGTGGTTGGCTAGTAAAGGATTACTAGTTGGAAAGGTCTGGTTGTCATCAGATCGATCGTTGGAAAGTAAAAAAAAAAAAAAAGGAATTCTCAAATTTCCATGTATTGAGAAGACTTAGTTGAATCTAAATGGGGGAGAATCGACCCGGAATGCAGAAGTAGGATCGGTTTTGAAAATGGGATAAGTTTTGCATCGTTTTGAAGAAGGAAGATAACCCTAATGGCTGCTTGGTTTGAGAGTTGTGTGAGTTGGGAGTTCGGTAAAACTCCCCAGCATGTGAATCGCGTCTTCTTGATGCTTGATAGCAGAACTTGGGGAAAATCAGGTTGGGGTTCTAGCCATGAATTAAGTTCAGTTGTGTGTTAGGTCGAGTGCGTGTTCGACTGGTATGGGAGGTGTCGTAAGACTGCGGGGGTGGCCGTAGCATTCACTAGCGATTAGGTAGTATGGAAAGTGTTGTAAGACTGCGGGGGTAGCCGTAGCATTCACTAGCAGCAGATAGTGTGAGAAATGTTATAAGCCTGCGGGTGTAGCCGTAGCATTCACAAGGTTAGCAAATAGTGCTAGAGTGATGTAAGTCTGTGGGTGTAGCCGCAGCATTCGCTAGCTTGGTAGATAGTATGAGCGCGTTGCTAAGACGCAGAAGGGACAGTGGTAACCACCAGTTCGGGTGTAGCAGTGAGGATATGGAAATCCACGGATGGGTTTATGGGTTTCCCAGAGGGATTAGACCTGGTTAAGCTAGTGATAAAACTGTAGGAACGTCACTACAGTTGTGAGATCAAGGAAGCAATGGATTGCTTAAGGTTGCTTGTGATGTAAGGTTACCATTGGTCATGTAGCAATCTCTTTCAGCCGTGGATTTGGTAACGACGGGATTCGACACATGGATCCGATCGGTTGGATTAGGAGACTGTTAGAGTCGCAGTGGCATGATAAAGGGTGGCAACTAGTTCCAGGGAAGGATTTCGTTCAGAAGTCGTGTGAGGAAGCTATGTGGGAGTCCTTTAGCTCCGCGACCGGGCTGAAACCCGATATGTTAGATGATTGGTGAACGAATTAAGACCAGGGAGGTCTCAGTAGATTTTAGAAAGCAGCCATGTGGCAACATACTGCTTCAGGCAGATCAGTATTCAGACAGTTTCCGTGTTTAGGGCGGTATTGACGAGTTGGGTCTTCAAGTGTATGAGAAGAATCTAGACGTTGGAACCCCCCCAGATATCAGAAGTTGGATAGTTAGGTGAGAGACAAGCGGACTGGGCTCAACAATAATGATTTGGTATGAGAGGTCTGTCAGGGAGCCAGAGCATCTCGAGACTTCAGATTTCAAATTGACTAATGTGATCATAATGCGGGGAATTCGTCCATTTTCGGGTTTTAAACCCTGTTAGGGTTGGTTTTGATTGCCTTGGGAAGGCTGGGATTATGCACAGGATTGTGGCCATGTAGTTCAAGTTGTCGGAAGTGTAAGGAATGATAAGAAACGATTTCGAGGACGAAATCAAATTTAAGTGGGGAGAGTTGTAACATCCCGTTTTAAATAGAATAATTAAATAATAAAACCGAAATCCAAGAAGTAATTTTTATCATTATTGTATATTATTATGGTCCAAAATTAAATAACAATTAGTGGGGGTGTTGGTTTCGGGAAGCCAAATGACAATAATTGAATCTCCGGGGGTTAAGGTATAATTTCAAGATTTACTTTGAAAAGGATTTTAGAAGGCAGGGTGTAGTTGGTATCATTTGGATTTAATATGGAAGGTTTTGGAAGGATGAGGCTAAAATGGTAAATTATGTATCTAGGCTGAAAAGAATTTGTCATGGAGGGGCTATATGGTAACTTCTGGGACTTCAATTGATATGAATATTGGATGCTAGGGGCTGATTGGTAAATTTTGGACTTGTGTTGAAAGGAATTTTGTAGAGCAGGGGCTGTAGTGTAAACATTGAACTTTATCTGAATTAAATTATGAAGTCAGGGGCCAAACTTGTAAAAATGTGTCAAACTTTCATATGGATCGGGACTTAAGCCGCTTCTTTCCCTCGTCCCCTTCATTTTGAACGCAACCATTCCCAAACCCTAACCCTAGACATCTATAGCAGCCGCCACCCTTATACCCCCTCTCCAGCCGCCGTTAATTGCGTAACCACCGTGAGCTCGGATCCGCTGCTGCATCGCTGGCGTCGAAGCCAGGAACCACCAAGCCGAGAGTCGCCGCTGGCTTGTTATCCTTCCACTGTCGACGAATCCGGGAACCTCGAAGCCAACCCCGTACGTTGTTGTTGCTATTTCCTCCATCATCGTTCTTTCACTCCTCTGATTCATCGTCTATATCGATGTTGTTATCACTGCTCGGTTCCGTCGCTGGCCACTGTCGGGAAGGAAGAAACACATTGGTGTTGGTCGTTGTTGCTGCTCCCGGTGAAGGATCGCCTATCCTCTCCTCTCCGTTCTGTGCTGCGGCCACGTCGCTGGTGCGGCTCCGACGGCTGTTCTGATGCCGCCATGTCATCCAAGCACCACACGTCGCCGCGAGGGTGAATGAGCATGGGGTGTGTGATACTGTGTTGTGTATATCTCCGTGTGTATGGGTGCGTATTCCAGTGCAAGGCGTGTGTGCACGTGGTTTTGTTGCCCGGAAACCATGGAAGACCACCATGGCTGCCAACCATGGTGGTTACCGTCGCTTTTCTGTTCTGCCACCACCAGCTGCCGCGGGGTAGTGGCTGTGTGCGTGCTTTTCTATGTTCTTAGCTGAGTGTGTAGCTTACTGTGTGTTTGGGTGTGTTTGGATATCGTGTTGTAACATTGTAATCGATCGGAATAGTAAGAAAACTCTAAACCACCACCGTAAGGTGGTGGTTGCCGCCTCCTGCCGCCACCGGCCGCCATGTCGGGTGGCGGTGTGCTTTGATTGTGTTTGGACCTCATTTGGATGTTTGTACAAGGGGCTACTAAACCCTAATGGGTCAAAAGAAACCCTAATGGGCCAAAAGAAACCCTAGTGGGCCCAAAGAGACCCCAATGGACCTAATAAAACCCTAATGGGCTCAATAAGGCCCAAAGTGACCTAGAAGCTCAACCAATTGACTAATGGGCTAGTATTGGGTTGGAAAACCCTAAGGTCATAAAACCTTAATTGTGAGAATTATTTGGGACACACACTAGAATTAATTATTAAACCTAAAATAATAATTAATAGTCATTGGCAAACTAACTTAAGGCAAGAATGGACTTAATGGATTAAGTCCTTAGAGGATTAAGTCATTAATGGGTTAAGTAGGAAACTTAACCCTAATCATCATTTTATGTGAAACCCTAATTTCAATTGGGCTTTATGTTGTGCCTTTCTATTGAGTCTTGGTGATTGGACTATTAATGGGCATTCCAAGAATAAGTAAATGGACTAAATAATTGTATGGGTATTAGGATAAGGCCCATGTGAGGACTTCGGCCCAATTTGGAAAATTGGGTCATAGATGGGCCATAATTGGACCTTTATGATTATGTGATATTGGGCCATGGGAATTGGATTGGAATAATTGGATGGGCCTTAAGGAAAGACCATGTAGAGGTCTGGGCCTAATTTGGAAAATTGGGCCATATGTTGGGCGTTGGCCCATTATGTTACTTTTGGGCTTTTGTAGTGTGAGTTGGAACTTGGGCTTGAAACCCAATTATTAATTGGGTATTGTTTGATGTTGACAGTTCGGGAATCTGTCAACCAGCAGCGGGAGCTTTACCTGCGGGACTTTAGCAGTGCCAGGTGAGTTATCCTCACTATACTAAGGGGTCTAAGGCACCAAGGCCGGCCCATTGGATATGTTATCCTAGCAGTGTTAGATGTTGAGTATGAGTTAGTGTTGCATGTTAGTGATTATGCCAGTTAAGTAGACCTGTAGGACTACCTGTGATGTTATATGATTATTGCATGCTCAGTGGTTATGTTATGTGTTTGTTATATGGGATGGGTTGAGGTTGTACTGCTTCGTGCGGTAGCCAACAAACCCTAGGAGCATTCCAGTTACGGGCTAAGGGAGACTCGTACTGTGGGCTCGGGAGTATTCCAGTTACGGGCTGAGGGAGACTCGTACTGTGGGCTCGTGGGTATTACAGTCTGTAGGGCTGTGGACCCGTTATGTGTTGTTCTGTTCAGTTTGTTATGTTATGATGTTGCTGACATGGTTATGTGGATTGTATGTGTATCGGTATTTTGGGGGTAACTCACTAAGCTTTCGGGCTTACAGTTTCAGTTTATTGTTTCAGGTACATCAGGGGATCGTGGCAAGGCAAAGGCGTGATCGTATAGCTCCTCACTTTTTATGACTATGTTTCTGAGATACTCTGATATTATACATTTTGAAAACAAGTTTGTAATAACTAATGGTTTTTGGGTTGTTTAAAAAGTTTTAAATTGGCTTGAATTTTTGGGTGTTACAGATATCAAATGTTGTCATCCCTTCTTGAGGTCCCGGGTTCAAGTCCCGTCGGAGACATAAGTGGATGTATGTATAGCTTAGGAGTGGAGTATATTTTTACCTTTAAAAAAACATATAATAAAGTCTTTCTTTATATAAACACTAGGTGCGTGAGACTCGTGTAATACACGGGTTTATTAAAAAAATTAATATAAAGATGCAAGCATTAAGTATTTTCTAAAGTAATATTGATACATATGTTGACATAAAGTTTATAAAACAAATGTATTCCTTTTGTGGATTGAGATGAAATAACAACCTATTTTTCATACTTTATCTGAATAGGAATGTACTTATCATTTTTAATCAAACTTAGCATTGTACTTATACTCTTAACAGTACGACCATACTTGTCATTTACAACGGAACCAAGAACTTACTTAGATTTATAAGTAGAAATAGCATCCTATTTTTCGTTTTTGATCCACAATAGCACTGTACTTATCATATTTTACTAAAACTAACACTTTTAACATATGTAGGAACATACTTGTCATTAACAAAATTAACAACTTACTTAGATTTATGAATGGACACGGCATCTTACTTTAATTTTCATCCCTTAATAGCAACATACTTTCATTTTTATCACATAATAACATCATACTTTCATTTTCATCCCATAATAACATCATACTTTTATTCTTATCACATAATAACATCATACTTTCCTTTTTATCACATAAAAGCATCATACTTTCTTTTTTATCCCATAATAGCATCAAACTTTCATTTTTATCACATAATAGCATTTAACTTTCGTTTTTATCACGTAAGAGCATCAAGCTTATCGTTTTTATCCCATAATAGCATCATACTTTTGTTTTCAGCATCATAGTTTCGTTTGTATCACTAATAGCATCATACTTTCCTTTTTATCCCATAACAGCATCCTACAATCCTTTATAAGAAAAAAAATACAGAACGTTAAATTAGACTTGCAAAAAAGCTATAAAACACACTGTTTCTAAGCAAATCAGCATAATCGCTAGGTTAGATTTGAAAAATTGCTAAAAAATACATCTAAAATGAAAATCATTTACTTCAAATTAGATAAATGTAGGCATTCCATTAAACTTGCATCATATTTTTTCTTTGTACAGAGCCCTAGATGTGAGAAACATACACCACTTGACCTTCTTTATCTGATCTTTTTCATAAGACATTACCTCAAAAATTACAACAAATTACAACATTATACTTCCAAATGTAGTTACAACCTGTTAGGGTTCTCATATCGTATGACTATCAATCACAACATTACCATTTTCTAACTCTTTTCTTATTTCTTTTAGTGCTATAGGGATATCTGAATAAGTGAAAAGATGCAAACCAGGAACAAAATTCTTCTCAAAATCATTATAGTTGTAAAAAAACAGACACAAACAAAGCGAAATTTGGAGATTTTAAAGTTTAAATTTTTTTCCAATCTGTTATGCTTCTAAAGCTATTTATCATCTCAACCTTTTTGTTGACCAAAAATGGCACGTGTCAAATATCTCTCTAATTTGCTTATTTGAATTGTTAAATTTTCACTATCTTCTCATAGCACTTAAATTATCTTGTTGCCATCATTTATAAAAAAAAAAGGACTGGATTTACCATATATCATATTTGTAGTTGAAGCTATCAATACCCAAGCACAAAAGGGGGTAAAAATGTCATGAGATTAACATTAGAAGCAACATTAAAAATTATCAGTTCAAAAAATTTCGGAGGAAATAATATAAGATTAACTATTTAGAGTTCTCAGAAAGGAGAAGTAAGAACCAAGTAAGAACCAGAAACATGAAACTCGAAAAATCTAACCAATTATAAATGTGTGTTAGTATTTTTGTTATTAGTACACTAAACTCTGAAAAATCAAAGAAAGATGTTATAACAAACATATATCTAATATTTTTGACCTCAATAATATCAAGCCCCTGTCAACCCATTAAAATGTTACTAAATTAGTAAAAACCATGCCATAAATGAAAAGCATTTTGGCTACAAATGCATGAGGTGAAAATAGCATAACTTGCTAAAAGTCTTTTTGGCTACAAACACCATATTCATGTGCATTGGTTTTGGTCATGAATATTTTGTTTTCATCTTAAAGATTTTCAACCTATTAGTCATCTTATTCATTAAATTACTACCTATCAGTCCTTTTAAAGCACACAAGCCCATCTAAAATATTTTTTGATTTTATCATAGATGGATGCCATAACTGGTGTTGTCAAGAAATAGCAACGTACTTTCAATATTAAAACTTTAAAGTAAATCCAAGTTGGGTATAGTAATTAAAATAGATACCAACATTGTTTTAATACTAAATAGTGAACATGACTTAGATTTGCATGTATTTTGATATTTTTCAACAAAACACATATACATGAACTACCGAAATTACCCCTCTGATGCTTTTTATATAAATGTCTAAAAATATAGCATTTTATTTTAGAAAATGTTGCCCTTAGCTATGATTTAATCGAATCCACCTGGTGTCAATTTTTTTTTATATGGGGTTCATGAGCAAAATTGTCAAATCCAGACTAACCAAAGAAAGGAAAACAGAAGGTACTTTTCCAACTTATGCTATCAAGAAATAACAACGCACTTTCAATATTAAAATTTTAAAGTAAAAAGAAAGGGAGGATGTAGGTGAAATTTGGGTATATTAATTAAAATAATTACATCATTGTAATGATGGTTGGAGTCATGAACTTTAATTGAATATAAGCATTTTCAAAAAATTATGAAGAAAATCATATTATGCATACATGATTGAAAGTATAATGCCTAAAAAAACTATAAAAATAAAAATAAATAACCAAATTTTATTTCATTTAATAATTGATTTAAAATAAATAAGTATGAGCTCGGTACAATTCTAGCAACCTACTTTAATTTATTTTAATAATTGTTTTAAAAGAGATAAGTAAGATGCTATAAGTGACATAAATCAGAAAAAAAAGCAACAAATTTATAAAAGACAAATGACTTTTTTTTTATTTCCAATCAACACATGTATTAATAGCATTTTTTTAAATTACTCAAAATTAGATGGGAAAAGGCATTACTTAAAAGGGAAAAAAATATTGACCGAAATGCCCCTGAACTGTTGAGAATCATTTATGTTATCATATTATACCATAGGTTTGAAACAGACACATGTATTTGAATGAGCACATTGACTATTTTGAAAAACATTGCACCACGCTTGATGTTATTAAGATTTGACATGAAAGTTTGTAAAAAATCTATTTTAATTTAAATTATGCCCTTGGCCATAAACAGATGGTTCCTAGTCTGATTTCAAGTACATCTGCTGATCTGCCCCTGCCCTCATTTGGTTAAATGCAAGAGAAAGCAATATATTTTATAGAATTTAAATTATTTACAACCAAATGGATTGGTTCATCGTTGCAAGCAATGATGATACTTTAATCTGAGAAACACAAACATAAATAGGTATTAGTTTGGTTTAATTTATTAAGCAATGGGGATAAAGCCACTTCATCAATAGAGAAAAGAAAATTTAGGATAAAAAGACGAAAATGCCCGTTACCCAGATTTGCCATATTGTAGAACTCTTTTGGTTGTAATACACAAATTATAAAAAATAAAATAAAAATATGATTCTTTATGACCACAGCGACGTTTTTGACCACAATAACTTTTTTGAATAAACTTGCATGACACATTATATTATCAAGATTAGACATGAAAGTTTGTAGAAAAAAAAAAGTTAATTACAGTGCCATTTCAAGTACAATGCCTCTTTACAATTTACATAATTGATAATTATTCCCCTGCATTTAAACAGACATAGTCTGATTAAAACTTTTTCTGCCACTGCCCTTATTTGGTTAAATGAAAGTGAAAGCAATACACTTTCTAGAATATAAAATGTTTACAACCAGATAGATTTGTTCCTGCACAATATCCGGAAAACATAGAATTCACAGAAAACAACATATTGCGAAGTATAAATTTAGCATTGTACCATGCATTAGTGACACAGATTTCAAAGAAAATTTTCGTTTTCAAGTTTATATTTCACGGCAATGTTTCACGGCAATTGGAGCAGAGTATTACCTGATTATGCAGTTGACACAAATTCACTAATGAGTTGAAGCTGGAGAAAGGACAAACAATTAAAAAAACATCGGATCATATGGTATATATATATATATATATATATATATATATATATATATATATATATATATATATATATATATATATATATATATGAAATATAAATTCAAGATTGGAAATTGTTATGAGGAACGATTTCATTCCAAAACAAATACATCGGGAAATTATTCATCTAATCCTACCTTGATTTTAGTTGATCATATCGATCATTCTAATTATACATTGTACTCCTGTAAATAGCGACTGACATTAAACGATATATAGAAGGAATGAATACTAATAAATAGAAATGAAAAAAAAATAACAAATTGACAAGCTGAAAATAAATAAGTCTACAATGCCCAAAAATTGACATGTGTCAAAGTCAATGAGAAATTGACATTTGGCAGAAAGTTTTTTATTTATTAGGATAGATCTTTACACACTCAAATCAAATTTGGATGTTTACTATTCTCTTTTTAACGACAATATATCAAAAAATAAGCAATAAAAATGTATTATTGGTTCTTAAATGAAGTACAAATTGAAAATAAATAATAATAAAAAAACAAATGTGTTTGATTAATATGATAAATTTGACTCTTTAAATGCTTTTCACAATTTTTTTGGGCCTATGATACCTGAATTATATCTAAAATCTGGATGCATTTTTTTTTAAAATTACAGCCTTGTGATTATGTACAAGTTTCAAACTATGTCTTTTATTTCAAAAAGTGTTACTTTGTGCTTTTATTATGTTAATTAACTGAAGTTTCTTTAATAACTTTTAACATATATACTTATTACACAAATTGATAATGATGATAATAATAATAATAATAATAATAATAATAATAATAATAATAATAATAATAATAATAAAATTTTAACTTTTTCCAATGTTTTTCTTGATGTATAAAATAACATCATATTTCTTCAATACAACTTTTTATCTTTTAAATATACAAATTATTGAATTAATATATTTTCTATAATCGAATAAAGTGTATCACAATAGAAAGGAGAACAAACATAGCTTTTAAGTTCTAAATTATCAGATATTTAAAAAAATGTAATAAAAATAAAATAAAAAGGTGACGGTAATGTGTAGTGTGCACTGTGCATCCCATCATAGAAATGTTATCGTGTGTCCTCTTAAACTCTCTTATTTTTCTTTATACAAACCCGAAAGCGCTACAACAAGAAGATACAAAATGAGAGGCAAAAAACAACGCTGGCGTAGACTTACAACTAATCGAGCGGAGACTGTCAGAGATTCAGCGACTCGGGAAGATGCTAAGAGCGGATAACAAACAGATTGAGACAGAGAGCACTTGATTAAGAAGCACGATAGGTTTTTGGTTTTAATTTTGAGATATTTTTCTGTTTATTTCTTTAACTTGTTGGTTATTAAATAGATTCAAATTTTCTAAATTTAGTTTTGGTACAATATCTCAACTTCCTTAAAATTAGGATATTTAGGTATTTTTAAATTCTAAGTTTTTCTTTTAGTAGTTTTCGTGATTGTAAGTTTCTTCGATAGACGACTTTTATTTTCGGGTTAACTTCGAAATAATATCACTGTACAACCCGGTTATTGAACAAAAACTGGAGGGGCCGGTTTGTTTTGATTTATCATAAAATATAGTATACATGTATTGATTCTATAATATTTTGTATTTAGAAGATAAAAAACAAGAGGGGGCATGGGCTTCTTAGTTACGCACATATGTACCATTACGTGTTAATATTGGATAAAACTAGTATGATTTCGATTACATATTAATTTTAAGATGATATCTTAAAAGTAAAGGAATCATCATGATGGGAATATTCGGGAATTTAAACAAACATTCATGTTACCAGATGTATCATATTGTATTTCATTTTATATTGTATTTTTACAAATTGCCAGATGGACCATATTGTATTTCATTGTATATTGTATTTTACAAATTTAATGTATGTTAAAATTATAATTATAAAATAGCTATATGTTTTTGCAAGATATAACATTCATGTTATTATTTTGGCAAATTAAAAAATATATATGATAGATAAAATATTGATATTGGATTTTTATTCAAATACACATACAATCATTTTATAAAATGTTTACACTATATGCTATTTTTAAGTAAAAGGACGGAAAAAAAAATAATATATATATATATATATATATATATATATATATATATATATATATATATATATATATATATATATATATATAACCATGCCCTTTAGATTTTAAGCAAAGAGTAATTGGGACATGGCTTTAGAATTTAGGGTGAATTTGTGTGTATTAAAGTGTGGTTTTAGCGGGTTTACACCTCAGCATCGCAAATATTCTATGTAAAAAGAGTCATGTCAGCATAGTCTTTCTTTATTGGGTTTCGGGTGGTAGTTATGGTTTGTCCACATTTAAGTTTTCTTAGGCTACTTTTATATTTTGGGTGGACAAGATTTTGTGCTTGGGCTTTAGAAACAATGAGTCAACGAGGGAGAACACATGTCTTCCACCATTTTTACCTCTCGCCACTTCCTATAACATGTACCTTCTAGAGTATATAACCACACCGCTTACAGTTTCCCATAACTTACCAAGAAATTATATTGCCAAGAAATTGTTAATAAGATTTGCTAAATCCAACGGATGAGATATCATTATTCATTTATTCATTTTAATAAAGTAGGAGTAACCTGCGGTTATGACTTACACAACATATTGTTCAATTTAATAATTGTTTGATTTTAAAACACGGGATACACGTGCAAACATAATCACAACATCTAGGTTTGACAATTTGACAATATATTTTGCAATCACTATCGTCAAGACATGCGTGGTTAATTAACAAGCCCTTGTCAGCTAAAACACACGAGGTAAGCAAACATGCAAAAACATATCCCATTAGTGATAAAAGGGAGGGAGCATGACCGCACTTGGAGAGTATAAAGACAAAAGAAATTACCATGGCCGGAGAACAACAAGGTGAGCAAGAGCCACATCTTCAACTCTTTTTCCATGTTTTGAAGGACCGATCGACATAAAATCAAAAATAAAGGATCATTTGTGTATATATAGAGAGAGGGTGACTAGTTATAACTTGTACTAAATCTTCTCCTAAGTATCGTAAAAAAATAAAATTCTAATAATTGGTGATACATATTCTTTACAGATATTCTATATTAACTCTTTGTCACACGAAAATAATAATTTAATTTTATACAGGTAGACATGGACTATACGTGTAATATATTCTAAAATCTAAAAGTAGTTTTATGTTCTACATTCCACATGCAACCTAACCAAATATAAAAGTGTTCATACAGAAACAATATTTATATATGATATATTTATAATATTTTGTATTTAGATATTATATTTATCAGAAATTCATTATATATATGTTATAAATTATAATTTTTGTTATATGTTTCTTTTTTTTTCAATTATAAATGTTTACAGAGGAAATTATATACATATAATATTGAAATTAAGAAATATTTGTTTTAATATAAGAAAAGAAAAAGACTTCACATATAATCAAAGGGCTTTCAGCCTAGCGATATCAAATGTTTTCATCCCTTCTTAAGGTCGGGGGTTCAAGTCCCGTCGGAGACATAAGTGGATGTAAGAATAGCTTAGGAGTGGAGTATATTTTTACCGTTAAAAAAAACATATAATAAAATCTTTCTTTATATAAACATGTTTACACACTCAAATCAAATTTGGATGTTTACTATTCTCTTTTTAACGACAATATATCAAAAAATAAGCACTAAAAATGTATTATTAGTTCTTAAATGATGTACAAATTGAAAATAAATAATAATAATAAAACAAATGTGTTTGATTAATATGATAAATTTGACTCTTTAAATGCTTTTCACAATTTTTTTTGGCCCTATGATACCTGAATTATATCTAAAACCTGGATGCATTTTTTTTAAATTACAGCCTTATGATTATGTATAAGTTTCAAACTATGCCTTAAAAGTGTTACTTTGTGCTTTTATTATGTTAATTAACTGAAGTTTCTTTAATAACTTTTAACATATATATTTATTACACAAATTGATGATGATAATAATAATAATAATAATAATAATAATAATAATAATAATAATAATAATAAAATTTTAACCTTTTCCAACGTTTTTCTTGATGTATAAAATAACATTATATTTCTTCAATACAACCTTTTATCTTTTAAATATACAAATTATTGAATTTATATATTTTCTATAATCGAATAAAGTGTATCACAATAGAAAGGAGAACAAACATAGCTTTTTATGTGCTAAATTACCCGATATTTAAAAAAAATTAATAAAAATAAAATAAAAAGGTAACGGTAATGAGTGTGCACTGTGCACCCCATCATAGAAATGTTATCGCGTGTCCTCTTAAACTCTCTTATTTTTCTTTATACAAACCCGAAAGCGCTACAACAAGAAGATACACAATGAGAGGCAAAAAACATAGCTGACATAGACTTGCAACTAATCGAGCGGAGACTGACAGAGATTCAGCGACTCGGGAAGATGCTAAGAGCGGATAACAAACAAATTGCGACGGAGAGCACTTGATTAAGGAGCACGATAGGTTTTTGGTTTTAATTTTGAGATATTTTTCTGTTTATTTCTTTAACTTGTTGGTTATTAAATAGATTCAAATTTTCTAAATTTAGTTTTTGTACAATATCTCAACTTCCTTCAAATTAGGATATTTAGGTATTTTTAAATTCTAAGTTTTTCTTTTAGTAGTTTTCGTGATTGTAAGTTTCTTCGATAAACGACTTTTATTTTCGGGTTAACTTGGAAATAATATCACTGTACAACCCGGTTATTGAACAAAAACCGGAGGGGCTGGTTTGTTTTGATTTATCATAAAATATAGTATACATGTATTGATTCTATAATATTTTGTATTTAGAAGATAAAAAACAAGAAGGGGCCATGGGCTTCTTAGTTACGCACATATGTACCATTATGTGTTAATATTGGATAAAAATAGTGTGATTTCGATTACATATTAATTTTAAGATGATATCTTAAAAGTAAAGGAATCATCATGATGGGAATATTCAGAAATTTAAACAAATAGTCATGGTACCAGATGTATCATATTGTATTTCATTTTATATTGTATTTTTACAAATTCCCAGATCGATGGATCATATTGTATTTCATTGTATATTGTATTTTACAAATTTAATGTATGTTAAAATTATAATTTAAAAATAACTATATGTTTTTGCAAGATATAACATGAATGTTATTATTTTGGCAAATTAAAAAATATAAATGAAAGATAAAATATTGATATTGGATTTTTATTCAATAATACACATACAATCATATTATAAAATGTTTACACTATATGCTATTTTTAAGTAAAAAGAACGGAAAAAAAAATATAATATATATATATATATATATATATATATATATATATATATATATATATATATATATATGGAAAAGTTAAATAGAGAACTATAATTATTGGTTCTTCAAGAAACCAAATCTTTTTTTTCAATTTCTAGAGCGTATTCTTTATCGAAAATATTCTATATCGAAAATATTAGTGGTTTTTAGCGGGCTTACACCTCAGCATCGCAAATATTCTATATAAAAAGAGTCATGTCACCATAGTCTTTCAGGTGGATCCATTTTTTGTTTGATGGGTCGGATTTATGTATTGGGTTTTGGGTGGTAGTTATGGTTTGTCCAGATTTAACTTTTGTTGGGCTACTTTTATATTTTGGGCGGTCAAGATTTTGTGCTTGCGCTTTAGAAACAATGAGTCAACGATGGAGAACACATATCTTCCACCATTTTTACCTCTCGCCACTTCCTATAACTTGTATCTTCTAGAGTATATAACCACACCGCTTACAGTTTCCCATAACTTACCAAGAAATTATATTGCCAAGAAATTGTTAATAAGATTTGCTAAATCCAACGGATGAGAAATCATTATTCATTTATTCATTTTAATAAATTAGGAGTAACCTGCGGTTACGAGTTACACAACATATTGTTCAGTTTAATAATTGTTTGATTTTAAAACACGGGATACACGTGCAAACATAATCACAACATCTAGGTTTGCCAATTCGGCAATATATTTTGCAATCACTATTGTCAAGACATGCGTGGTTAATTAACAAGCCCTTGTCAGCTAAAACACATGAGGTACGCAAACATGCAAAAACATATCCCATTAGTGATAAAAGGGAGAGAGCATGACCGCAATTGGAGAGTATAAAGACAAAAGAAATTACCATGGCCGGAGTACAACAAAATGAGCAAGAGCCATATCTTCAACTCTCTCTCCATGTTTTGAAGGACCGATCGATATAAAATCAAAAATAAAGGATCCTTTGTGTATATATAGAGAGAGGGTGACTAGTTATAACTTGTACTAAATCTTCTCCTCAGTATCGTAATAAAATAAAATTGTAATAATTGGTGATACATATTCTTTATAGATATTCTATATTAACTCTTTGTCACACGAAAATAATAATTTAATTTGATACCGGTAGACATGGACTATACGTGTAATATATTCTAAAATCTAAAAGTAGTTTTATGTTCTACATTGCACATGCAACCTAACCAAATATAAAAGTGTTCATATAGAAACAATATTTATATATGATATATTTATAATATTTTGTATTTAGATATTATATTTATCAGAAATTCATTATATATATGTTATAAATTATAATTTATGTTATATGTTTCTTTTTTTTTCAATTATAAATGTTTACAGAGGAAATTATATACATATAATATTGAAATTAAGAAATATTTATTTTAATATAAGAAAAGAAAAAGACTTCACATATAATCAAAGGGCTTTCAGCCTAACGATATCAAATGTTGTCATCTCTCATTGAGGTCGGAGGTTCAAGTCTCGTCGAGGGCATAAGTGGATGTAAGAATAGCTTAGGAGTGGAGTATATTTTTACCGTTAAAAAAACATATAATAAAGTCTTTCTTTATATAAGTATGTTTACACACTCAAATCAAATTTGGATGTTTACTATTCTCTTTTTAACACAATATATCAAAAAATAAGCAATAAAAATGTATTATTGGTTCTTAAATGAGGAACAAATTGAAAATAAATAATAATAAAAAAACAAAATGTTTGATTAATATGATAAATTTGATTCTTTAAATGCATTTCACAATTTTTTTTTGCCCTATGATACCAATTATATATAAAACATGGATGCATTTTTTTTTTCTTAAAGTACAGCCTTATGATTATGTACAAGTTTCAAACTATGCATTTTATTTCAAAAAGTGTTACTTTGTACTTTTATCATGTTAATTAACTGAAGTTTCTTTAATAACTTTTAGCATATATATTTATTACACAAATTAAATTAATGATGATAATAATAATAATAATAATAATAATAATAATAATAATAATAATAATAATAATAAAATTTTAACTTTTTCCAACGTTTTTCTTGATGTATAAAATAACATCATATTTCTTCAATACAACTTTTATCTTTTAAATATACAAATTATTGAATTTATATATTTTTTATAATCGAATAAAGTGTATTACAATAGAAAGGAGAACAAACATAGCTTTTACGTGCTAAATTATCAGATATTTTAAAAAAATGAAATAAAAATAAAACAAAAAGGTGATGGTAATGTGCAGTGTGCACTGTGCACCCCATCATAGAAATGTTATCGCGTGTCCTCTTAAACTCTCTTATTTTTCTTTATACAAACCCGAAAGCGCTACAACAAGAAGGTACAAAATGAGAAGCAAAAAACGAAGCTGGCGTAGACTTACAACTACTCTAGCGGAGACCGACAGAGATTCAACGACTCGAGAAGATGCTAAGAGCGGATAACAAATATATTGCGACGGAGAGGACTTGATTAAGGAGCACGGTAGGTTTTTGGTTTTAATTTTGAGATATTTTTCTGTTTATTTCTTGAACTTGTTGGTTATTAAATAGATTCAAATTTTCTAAATTGAGTTTTGGTACAATATCTCAACTTCCTTCAAATTAGGATATTTAGGTATTTTTAAATTCTAAGTTTTTCTTTTAGTAGTTTTCGTGATTATATGTTTCTTCGATAGACGACTTTTATTTTCGGGTTAACTTGGAAATAATATCACTGTACAACCTGGTTATTGAACAAAAACTAGAGGGGCCGATTTGTTTTGATTTATCATAAAATATAGTATACATGTATTGATTCTATAATGGGCTTCTTAGTTACGACCATATGTGCCATTACGTGTTAATATCGAATAAAACTAGTGTGATTTTGATTACATATTAATTTTAAGATGATATCTTTAAAGTAAAGGAATCATCATGATGGGATTATTCGGGAATTTAAACAAACATTCATGTTACAAGATGTATCATATTGTATTTCATTTTATATTATATTTTTACAAATTGCCAGATGGATCATATTGTATTTCATTGTATATTGTATTTTTACAAATTGAATGTATGTTAAAATTATAATTTTAAAATAGCTATATGTTTTTGCAAGATATAACATGAATGTTATTATTTTGGCAAATTAATATATATATATATATATATATATATATATATATATATATATATATATATATATATATATATGATAAAATATTGATATTGGATTTTTATTCAATAATACACATACAATCTTTTTATAAAATGTTTACACTATATGCTATTTTTAATTAAAAAGAACGGAATATATATATATATATATATATATATATATATATATATATATATATATATATATATATAACCATGCCCTTTAGATTTTAAGCAAAGAGTAATTGGGACATGGCTTTAGAATTTAGGGTGAATTTGTGTGTATTAAAGAGTGGTTTTTAGCGGGTTTACACCTCAGCATCGCAAATATTCTATATAAAAAGAGCCATGTCAGCATAGTCTTTCAGGTGGATCCATTTTTTGTTTGATGGGTCGGATTTATGTATTGGGGTTTGGGTGGTAGATATGGTTTGTCCGGATTTAACTTTTCTTGGGCTACTTTTATATTTTGGGCGGACAAGATTTTGTGATTGGGCTTCAAAAACGATGAGTCAACGATGGAGAACACATGTCTTCGACCATTTTTACCTCTCGCCACTTCCTACAACATGTACCTCGTAGAGTATATAACCTCACCGCTTACAATTTCCCATAACTTACCAAGAAATTATATTGCCAAGAAATTGTTAATAAGATTTGCTAAATCCAACGGATGAGATATCATTATTCATTTATTCATTTTATTAAAGTAGGAGTAACATGCGGTTACGAGTTACACAACATATTGTTCAGTTTAATAATTGTTTGATTTTAAAACACAGGATACACGTGCAAACATAATCACAACATCTAGATTTTTCAATTCGACAATATATTTTGCAATCATTAGTTTCAAGACATGCGTGGTTAATTAACAAACCTTTATTAGCTAAAACAAATGAGGTAAGCAAAGATGCAAAAACATATCCCATCATTATCATACATATTTATAAAGCTAGTATTTTTTTTCTTGAATCTTATTTATTAAAAACCCCTTTTTTAACTTATTCAAACCACATTCATTTTAAACCCTCTTTTTTAACTAATGCAACTCAAAAGTTTTCTTATTTTTGATTACCACTCAAAGTTTTATAACTTATATTATGTTTAATTAGTATTTAATGAAAAGTTTACTATAAAAAGGCCAATCTTTTGGGAAGACATGCATACAAATCATATACAAATTTCAAAAAGAAAACAAACTTAAAGGTTTTTGTGTTGGGTTGAAGTCTTATGACCACTTTTGGAGATATGCTATTATATTAGAGCTTTTAATTTGGAAGTTTGTCATACTAATTCGTTTTTATATTTTCTTCGTTTTTGGATTATTGTAATACAGTCGTTGTATATTGTGGTTTAATCGTTAATATATTGATCATATGTTATATATGGTGATGTCGAAAATATTTAATTAAATTTTTTAAATATGTTTTTTTTTGTTTTGTAATTGTACCGTTTCAAAAAGATAATTAATTAAAATTCATACATATATTATACTTTCCATCTCTTTCTCTCTCTCTCTCACTCTCTCTCTCTCTCTCTCTATATATATATATATATATATATATATATATATATATATATATATATATATATATATATATTAATAGAGGTCAAAACACTTCAACCAAAATTCATTTGAAATCTAATATTTCAAATGCTTTTTAATAATGATTGTAAAAATTTCAACATGTGTTACTTAATTGATTGATTAATAAAAATATTAATGTTTTGAAACTCCTAACTCTTAAACTTATATTATTTAATTTGTTAGTAAACTAAAATATTTTTTCCTACATAAATATAAATTTTTTATGTTTGGTTACTAATATTTGTTTATGTAATTAGAAAATTATATTAATGCTTAGTAATATCTATTTTATATTCCTATTCACCTTAATTTTTTAGGTATAAATTAAGGAAGAGGATTCTCGGCGCCCCAATATAAAGTCAAACGTACGCCTTGCAAAATATGTAATTAAAATTAAATATCATATTTACTAATCGACTTATTTTGAAACTCTTGATGGCATTTATGTATAATGATATATTTTGTATGACTTCATTCTTAATTTCAATGTTTAATATTTGAAAGTTCATATATGAAACCTTGGATGTTTTGGTGTAATATAAATAGTGTAATACAAAGTTTATTAGTTCAATATTGTTTATTAATAGCTCATTCAAAACAACTTATTTCTTATTTTATCCAAAAAATATTATCGGACATAAGAAAAATAGATTATATTAATGTTATACAAAAACTTATAATATATATTGGATATTATAAAAGTAAAAGCAAAGTTTATAAGGTATTGACTATATTAGATAGTATCAAAATATAAGTTGATGAATTTTTATGTTATTTGATAATTCGGTTAATGCCCAAAACATGACTAAAAACGTAAATTTCAACATATTTCTATTTTTTCCCATGATTATTTTAACCACTTAAATGCATTCTTGCGCAACGCGCGAGGTTACGCCTAGTATACTTATAAGGGATGTATTTTTTTTGCCACATTAATTTGAAACTCCCATTCATTTTTCCTTTCACCACATTCATTTGAAACTCCCATGACTTTTCAATTTCTTTCTAATAATGATTATAAGTTGGTTAATAAGGTTAAATAAATATCAAACCTAAAGTGTAATCATAAATAAACTAAATTTCAATATTAAAATGATATTTTTACTTCTATTTATAAAGTTATGTCTTTAACTTTTAACATATTATACTTAATTTATTAGATTTAAAGCTACAACGTTTGAACAGTGTGAACAAAATACTTAAATGTTAATTTAAATATAACATTACAATGTCAACATCAATATAAATTTCAGTTCTAATTAAAAAACCCAAAGAATATTTGTTGAATAGTTAGAAGTGATAAATTTTAATGTTAAATGTTAAAACTAAACTGTAATATCAATTTAAGTAAAAAATTTCCTCGAGATATTTTTATAATCATTAAAAGTTTTTAAATAAGTCGCTTAAAATAACTTACAATAACAATAGTTAAAAATAACTCTATATAAATGATTATATTGTTACCTTTAAAAGCAAAAAGAACTATTTGATGTTTTAAATAATTACAATGATATAAATTAAAATGTTAAGCAAATAAATTTTAAAAAATTAATTAACATTAACAACAACTATAAATAACATTAAACCATATATTATATGTAATTTTATTCATGAGTAACCCGCGGGTAGAGGTCATTCAAAAGATTGAGATTATGCAGTTTTAATAGATGTATATATTATCATATAATTCAAAATAATTAATATATTATATCAACTTAGTATACGAATTATTTTGTCAAATTTAACAACATTATTGTTATATTTAAAAAAACATATATTTGTAAAGATTTCAACTATATAGATGCTTCTGCGCAACGCGTGAGAATTCGTCTAGTTAGTGATAAAAGGGAGGTAGCATGACCACAATTGGAGAGTATAAAGACAAAAGAAATTACCATGGCCAGAGAACAACAAGATGAGCACGAGCCACATCTTTAACTCTTTCTCCATGTTTTCAAGGACCGATCGATATAAAATAAAAAATAATGGATCCTTTGTGTATATATAGAGAGAGGGTGATTAATTATAACTTGTACTAAATCTTCTCCTCAGTATCGTAAAAAAATAAAATTTTAATAATTGGTGATACATATTCTTTACAGATATTCTATATTAACTCTTTCTCACACGAAAATAATAATTTAATTTGATACTGGTAGACATAGACTATACGTGTAATATATTCTAAAATCTAAAAGTAGTTATGTGTTCTACATTCCACATGCAACCTAGCCAAATATAAAACTGTTCATATAGAATCAATATTTATATATGATATATTTATAATATTTTGTATTTAGATATTATATTTATCAGAAATTCATTACATATATGTTATAAATTATAATTTCTGTTATATGTTTTTTTTTCAATTATAAATGTTTGCAGAGGAAATTATATACATATAATATTGAAATTAAGAAATATTTATTTTAATATAAGAAAAGAAAAAGACTTCATATATAATCAAAGGGCTTTCAGCCTAGCGATATCAAATGTTGTCATCCTTCCTTGAGGTCGGGGATTCAAGTCCCGTCGGGACATAAGTGGATGTAAGAATAGCTTAGGAGTGGAGTATATTTTTACCGTTAAAAAACACATATAATAAAGTTTTTCTTTATATAAACATGTTTACTATTCTCTTTTTAACGACAATATATCAAAAAATAAGCAATAAAAATGTATTATTGGTTCTTAAATGACGAACGAATTGAAAATAAATAATAATAAAAAAACAAATGTGTTTGATTAATATAACAAATTTGACTCTTTAAATGCTTTTCACAATTTTTTTTGGCCCTATGATACCTGAATTATATCTAAAATCTGGATGCATTTTTTTCTAAACTACAACCTTATGATTATGTACAACTTTCAAACTATGCATTTTATTTCAAAAAGTGTTACTTTGTGCTTTTATTATGTTAATTAACTGAAGTTTCTTTAAAAACTTTTAACATATATATTTATTACACAAATTGATAATAATAATAATAATAATAATAATAATAATAATAAAATTTTAACTTTTTCCAACGTTTTTCTTGATGTATAAAATAACATCATATTTTTTCAATACAATTTTTTTTTCTTTTAAATATAAAAATTATAGAATTTATATATTTTCTATAATCGAATAGAGTGTATTACAATAGAAAGGAGAACAAACATAGCTTTTAAGTGCTAAATTATAAAAAATTTAAAAAAAATATAATAAAAAGAAAATAAAAAGGTGACGGTAATGTGCAGTGTGCACTGTGCATCCCATCATAGAAATGTTATCGTGTGTCCTCTTAAAATCTCTTATTTTTCTTTATATAAACCCGAAAACACTACAAGAAGAAGATACAAAATGAGAGGCAAAAAACAAAGTTGGGGTAGACTTACAACTAATCGAGCGGAGACCGACAGAGATTCGGCGACTCGAGAAGATGCTAAGAGCGGATAACAAATAGATTGCGACGGAGAGGACTTGATTAAGGAGCACGATAGATTTTTGGTTTTAATTTTGAGATATTTTTTTGTTTATTTCTTTAGCTTGTTGGTTATTAAATAAATTCAAATTTTCTAAATTTAGTTTTCGTACAATATCTCAACTTCCTTCAACTTAGGATATTTAGGTATTTTGAAATTATAAGTTTTTCTTTTAGTAGTTTTCGTGATTGAAAGTTTCTTTGATAGACGACTTTTATTTTCAAGTTAACTTGGAAATAATTTCACTGTACAACCCGGTTATTGAACAAAAACTGGAGAGGCCGGTTTGTTTTGATTTATCATAAAATATAGTATACATGTATTGATTCTATAATATTTTGTATTTAGAAGATAAAAAACAAGAGGGGGCATGGGCTTCTTAGTTACGCATATATGTACCATTACATGTTAATATCGGATAAAACTAGTGTGATTTCGATTACATATTAATTTTAAGATGATATCTTAAAAGTAAAGGAATCATCATAATGGGAATATTCGGGAATTTAAACAAACATCCATGGCAGATGTATCATATTGTATTTCATTTTATATTGTATTTTTACAAATTGGCAGATGGATCGTATTGTATTTCATTGTATATTGTATTTTACAAATTGAATGTATGTTCAAATTATAATTTTAAAATAGCTATATGTTTTTGCAAGATATAACATGAATGTTATTATTTTGGCAAATTAAAAAATATATATGATAGATAAAATATTGATATTGGATTTTTATTCAATAATACACATACAATCATATTATAAAATGTTTACACTATATGCTATTTTTAAATAAAAAGAACGGAAATATATATATATATATATATATATATATATATATATATATATATATATATATATATATATATATATTGTTGGGGTACAAAGTTATCCATGTATGACTTTGTAATGTGTTGACTTTTGTAATACCCACTTGCATGTGATGCATTAGCCTTTTGACTCATAAGATAGAGAGTGAGAGAGAGACATGTAAACACCTCTATATAAGGTGGGTTTAGTCCACTTGTAGAGGTGTGCTTGAGAGGTGTAAAAGTTGAGTGTGTAAGTGTATGTTATTTATGTAGACTAGATCTAGATCCCTTTTTGTAACACCATACATATTCGAATACATCTCTTAAACACCGAAATCACAGTGTTCCTTGTATGTTCTTTAATTCAGCATGCCAAACCATGTTCATAATTCACTATATATATATATATATATATATATATATATATATATATATATATGTACTACTTTATAATGTATATATAATTATGGGTCCCATGATTTTTAAGACCAAAGTCTTAAAAACAAGGAGAATAAATATCATCCATTGATTTGATTTTGGATGGTATAGATTAAAAACTTGGTGATCCATGTGAAAACAATTCCGCCAATAAAAAAAGATTGATACCACTATAAAAACAAGACACCACCTTCAACCTAATTTGAAAACCCACCTCTCTTAATATCTCTTTTGTCACTCATTCACTCTATAACTATAGATACAACCCCTGACATTATCATCGGAGCACCACTCCCGACGACGGCATCACAATGCATCAACCGCTGGCTTCCAAACCCTAGACCACCAACAACTCATGCAAACCATAGACCATCGCAACCAATCTGGAGATCTATACCCTACCACAACCGTCTCTCTACGTTTATGCTAACACGAAAGTACAAAAATACAAAAGGGTTGGCAGATATATGTGTAGTTGTGTGTATATAGTGTTTGTAAGTTTTTCAGATCTTTATTTAAATTTGTGTTTGTGATTCTTCAAGTGTTTTGTGATAAGTGTTAGTATTATTCATGTTAAAATCCTTGCGGATTTGCTGGAAAAAGTTATGCAGCTAAAAGAGAGCAATTGAAAATTTGAAGTTCATTTCTTGGAGGTGTTTGGCAAGTTTTGAAAAATTGACTTCAAATATTTGTATGTTTTGCCAATGTATGTTTATTATAAAATTTAAGTTACGTTAGATTTTTTATTTTTGAACATGTTATGCAAATTTTTAAGCCAAGAGGAAGTTGATTCCAAACCCGTTTTATTGATTCAAAGGTCATACATTGTTCACTATGACAGAGGAATATGGTTAAAGTTTATTACTGTATGAGTATTATATGTTGCAAAATGTATTTTGTGATTTCGAATATCCCTTGTGAATGTATAAACTGTTGCAAGTGTTTTTATATAGAAGTGATGAAAATTTGTTTTTACATATGAAGGATTCGTTCCTCCATTTGATCTGAAGTCTTAGGTTTATTTTTGTTGCTTTTGGTATTTGATTTTTTTAGCTTCGTTTAAAAGCCCTCTACGCATTAAATCTTATAGTTACGAAATTATTCTTAAAATGTGGAATATTAGAAAATAATATAATGGTTTTCACTAAGTATATGAGTTCAAAATACAAAATGGAAAATGGAAAATGCAAAATGCAAAATGCAAAATGCAAAATGCAAAATGCAAAATGGAAATCGTTTATATGAATATTTTTAAAAACCCATACAAAGTTTAAGAAAAATAATGTATTTTTAGATAAAGTGTTTTTTATAACTTTTAATAGACCTAATTGCTCTGATAAGGCTTTGATATTTGAAAAATAATTGCTCTGGATAAGGCTTTGATATTTGAAAAAAAAAATGACTTGAATATATTACCTTTATATACTTTATATATTTGTATTTATGATTACATTTATAAATAAGCATATTATCTATAATAAATAGTAAGTGTGAATGTGTGATATATTGATTAGTAGGAAAAAAGAAAAAAAATACTTGTCGATAGAAAAAAGAAATATAAAGGACGTGGTTTTGATTATGAATCTTCGAAATTTGTTTAGGGATTAAAAAATTACGTTGGATATATTAATTATATCTTATACCAAAGGGATTAAAAAATTACGTTGGATGTATTAATTAAAAAATTCGTTCTTAATTTATTATTATTTTTTATTTTGTATACATTCTTTATTATTTGATATATTAATTATATCTTATACCAAAGGAATATATATTTCAAACATATTTGCAAGATTTCAAATTTTATAAAATGTGACTTACAAATGTCACTTTTTTTTGAACCTATATATTAGGTCTTTACTTTAAATAAAAAATGCAAAATACCCATGTAATGAAACAATATATGGGAAAAACGTAAAAATATAAAGAACATCCATACAATTTTTTTTAAATAAAATAGTTATGTTTTAAAATTTTGCAAATAATTATATGGTTGTGGAAAGTGTAAAAAGATGAAAATTACTATGGTTATGAGAAATTGTAAAAAACATAAAAATTTGAAATTATTTTGATGGCAATGAAAATGTAAAAAGCTATGATGTTTCTTATTGTCTATATAATATCCACATGTTTATAATTTTTCTTTTAGTACTTTATTTTTCTTTTAAATTCAAACATAAAATCAGGAAGACATAATACAAATATTATGTATAAGTAATTTTAAAAGATGATTGATTTTTATATCAATAAAGCTTTTAGAAAAAATAGCTTTCATTTTATTTATAAAATATCTTTGTTATTTTAAAGATAAGTTTTTAACAAGGATAAATTCAAAACATTGATGATTATGACTTAAGTTAGTATCTTTGTTATTTTATAAATTTTTACGAACATTCTACGTAACACCATTTTTTTTTTAAATCAAATAAACAAAAAATATATTATATATATGGAATATGAAGTAGTTCAATTATTCAAAAACATTTAAATTTTTTAAAAAGATTTTACAGGTACAAATTGCATAAAAATGTATTTTAATGAACAAATTATAGTTATCTCGGAGGTAAAGTTAATATGTGTTCATTAAGTTTGCTTCGTTGGAAAATAAAAACAATCCATAAATATTTATACCAACTAATCATAAAATATAAAGTCGTTTGGAGTAAATAAACTAAGTGCAACAAAAAAACTATTCTCGAAACAAAACAATCGCCAAAAAAATAATTTTCCGTCGCTGCATCGTGAAATAAAAACAAGAACAAAAGATGAGAACAATTAGGAATTATTTCGTCTCTGCGTCTACGTACCTAGCTAGAAATGATTCGCCGAAAGGAACTAACTGACAGAAAATAATCCGCCAAAATGTTGAAACCACGAAAAGCAAACTTATCGCCGAATGAAAACTATCAATAGAAAAAACTATCTGGCGCCGCCGCATCGCGCGGGTATTCTACTAATATATATATATATATATATATATATATATATATATATATATATATATATATATATATATATATATATATATATATATATATAGAGCTAGGTTATTTTGTTTCTTACATCTATTGTGTGCCTGTAAACACAATTCTGGACCAATGGATGAATAAAATCAATTGACATGATCTGAGGGTCTATGATATTACAATAGAGTAACATGTACCATATAATTACACAAATTTCAACAGAAGGGTGTTTTGGTCAATTAACCTATATAAAAAAAGGAAATTTCCGAATTTTAAGGGATAATTAATTTCCTTTTTTAAATCTGAATTTTTTAAATTAATTCAAATTCAATTCTATTATAATTTCTAATACTAACCGATTTTATTCTGTCAGAATGACAGAGAGTCAAACATAAACTAGTAAATATATTTTCGATTTTATTCTTGCAGAATATGGTTCATTCTATATATTTTTTATAATTAACATGCTTAAATAATTATACAACATATTATCAAGAATAACATTTTCTAAAGAATACAGATTTTATTTTTTAAGAATCATTAATTACATTAATTCGTAAAGAATAAGACTAAACAATTATTACATTCATTCTGAAAAAAAAAATGGTTACTAATGGTCTAAGAATTACATTTATTCTTTATGATTAAAACTTAGAATGGTTAAAAAAATTAAAAATAAAAACATCAAAATCTAACAAAAACACTTTATACATTCTGGCAGAATACATTCTGCTAGAATACTCTCGTTGTCCATGTTTTCTTCTTTTTCTACATCAATGACAGCCTCTTCAAAATCTATATCCACAAAGAAAACATAATCAACTTTAAAATATTAAAACTTTTAGTATATTATAAAAGAATAAAACTATAAATTCTAATAGAATGTGTTAGATATCAAAGACTTTTAATTTATTATAACAGAATGTAATACTCAAGTCACTTGATCAAGTATTCCCCGAGTCACTTGATCCAAATAATCGATTTAATCTAATTACAATGATTCTAGAGCATACATTGTAGCTAACACAGAGGACAATACGTTGGAAAAAGGTCATATTATTACAAGCAAGAATGTGGGAAATATGATAGTTCAAAGATCACCAAAATTTTCTGAACAAAGTAAAAGTGCTAAAAATATAGCTGTAACATCTAATGTTCGAAGGACTGTATCTCAGCCAATATTAATCCAATTAAAATGACTTCAGAACCTAACTTGTAGCTAACACAAAGGAGAACACGCAGAAAAAAATTTCAAATCATTCCAAGCTAGTATGAGAGAGATATGATAGTTCAAAGGTTACAAAAAAAATTGGCTGAAATATTTGATTCAAGCATTTTAGCAAACAATTGGAGGACAAAATCGGATGCTCAGATCTTTAAACTCCATTTGATGAAACATACAACATATGTAATTAATAAAGACATGAATGTGACTAAATTTACAATAAAAGAGTGTATACGTTCAAATACTAACGAGTAATTTGAGATTCCATGCCATAAAATCGAGATTCCATTATGACAGAATTAGAACTTGATCTTCCATTCCAGCAGAATTGCTATCAGATACACCCATAATCAAAAATTTGTGGTAATTATCCAATCAAGACCACTGCTCTGTATATAAAAATTAAACTTTTAATTTTTCGAATTTCTTGTTGGAGCAAAAGCCTTCAAATTTCTCGTTAGAGAGAACACTAAAAACATAAACAAAAAAAGAAAGTTCCAACCAAACTATAGGGTTAGAAATTAACCCCATAATCTGGTTTCTTTTTTCCTTCATCCCCAAAGTCATGTTTAGGGTTAGAAATCATCCCCATAATGCTTTACTGAAAGGTTTTCAATCAATTCTTATTAAAATGCAAAAACCTATTCATTCTATGCATACCACATGGTTAGATTCTTTAGATTATCTTTTAGGCATTTCAACAAACACTTGTTAGGCATTATCATCAAACAAGCCAAAATTCATGTAAAAAACAAGTGTAAAAATTGATTGAAAACCTCAGTTGAAAAACATGTAAAAAAATTAGATTTACATAAAGAAAACTAGAAATAAAACACTCATTGCTAGTAATTCTGACAGAATGCATACCACATGGTTATATTCTTTATATTCTCTTTCAGGCATTTCAACAAACACATGTTAGGCATTATCATCAAACAAGCCAAAATTCATGTAAAAAAACAAATGTAAGAACTGATTGAAAACCTCGGTTGAAACACATGTCAAAAAGAATTAGATTTACAGAAAAAAACTAGAAATTATAATAATGAGAGAACAAGGCTCACCTTTTCCATAAATCCCAATACTACATCCCCAACTTCTGTAATGGCAGCCAAAGGATCGATTTGGACATTTCATTGGATAAACTAATGCTTCTTCGCAGCCGTACCATAACAGGAAGGAGAATGAAGGAGGGATGGAGAAAAACTTCTCACGTTGATTTCAGGTTGAAGCAAATTATCCGAATCAGAGACATGAACATCATATGGGGTATTTTGGGTTCAAAAACGCCAAACTTCGACTACGAATCTCTGTAATTTCAGACCTTCAATGGAGGAGAATAGGGTTTTGAGAAGGGATACATGATTATATTTTAGTTCACAACTGATAAAGGGATGCAGGTTTTGTAGTGTTTATTCCCTTATTTTAGGATATATTAATTGAATTATTGATTTGCCATAAATAAATATACTAACATTACCATTATACTCTTATTTATTTATTTAATTGTTTTATTATTTCCTGAATTCTAATTGGTGCATACATGCACCCAATAGTTGTCAGGAACATTTGAACATATCTCTCTCTCTCTCTTTCTCTCTCTCTCTCTCTCTCTCTCTCTCTATATATATATATATATATATATATATATATATATATATATATATATATATATATATATATATATATATATATATATATAGCTAGGTTATAATGTGGATGACATCTATTGTGTGGTCGTAAGGACAATTCTGGACCAATGGATGAAAAAAATAAACGTTTTTTATTTGAGGATTTATAATATTATAATGGAATAACATATACTATATAATCACCTAAATTTATTGTAAGAGTATTTTAGTCAACTAAACTATATTTAAAAAATGAAATTTTCGGATTTTAAAGAATAAATATTATTTTTATTTAAAAAAATCTGATTTTTTTAAATTATTTCATTTCAATTCTAATATTATTTGTAATCATAACCAATTTTATTCTGTCAGAATGTCATTTCGTTAGAATGATATTCTATGAGAATGTCAACAATACTAATATAAAGTCTTGAATTATGATAACTCTATGTTTATCTAGAAAGAAGATCATTCTCCCAGAATGATAACAATAACATAGCATTCCAATCGTAAAATGTTAATACAAACGATATTTTTTTACAATTCGTTAAAAGTTTTTATGGATTGTTATTTCAAGCATTGCACCAATCAAGATATTTTTTTAGGATTAATATTCTTATAGAATACTACAAGATATATTATCAAGAGTCACAATTTGTATGAAAAACATAATCATTCTTATTTTATGTACATAATATCTTAAAAATCACATAAAAAGTATTACAAATGAGGATATCATTCTTCTATGAATGAGTCATGAAAATCATATAAAAAGTATCACAAATGAAAATGAGTGAAAATGAAATTATGTGAGAATGTCATCGTAAAAAATAATAACAACACGACGGCTTCTTTTCTTACTTTGTTCCCCGAGTACAAATCAAGTCTGAAAGAAAAAATCTTGTCAATTCTAAAAGAATATGTTAATATGCATTCTGAAAGAATAGGTTGATGAACAACGGTTTCTTTTTAAAAGATTGATGACCATTGTACATGTCCATCACACTCACAATCATAACCTACAAAAAAAAAATAAGAGACACACGATAAAAATGATTGTCATGAAATTATATTTTAGGGCTTATGTTGTAATGTTACATTAATTAAATCGTAGGAGGTGAGTAATTGATTATCAACTTGGGTATTTTGGTTTTAAAAATGAATGATAATTGAAAGTAACGATTTAACCGATTCAAAATATTTATATCAATTGAATTTAATAAACCTTATTGATCAAATGTCAAATTTTAACAAATATATACTTATTAAGAATTGTGAAGAACCGATCAAGCCCACATATGAGAACCATTAGTTTCCAACATTCACCACATGTAAATCAATAAATTGTTAACATGAATCTCCAAAAGAACAATTAAAGAATTATTTAAAAAAAAGAGACGCATACCGTTGGGATATAACGAAGAAATATATCATCCGGTAAGAATTCGATGACCATAAAGCATCAAAGGAGTAAAAAAATGGGATTATTAAAATGAAATTGAGCGAGAAAAACAGAAAAAATTAAGTCGAAAATAACATGAAATCTTGCATTCGGCCGATGAAGGTAAATGATAATCGCTACATCGGATTTGTGAAAGAGAAGAAGAAAGAAACAAATTTATTTGAATGTTATGCCGCTCCATATAATATGGTTAAAATTAAGAAAGTGATTATATTTGGATTAATATTCAGACTTAATTACTTTACATAATTAACTAATAGATAATTAAAAGATAAGATTATTATTTATTTATTTATTTTGTAAAAATCTGATTAGTTCCTATATCCACACAATAGATATTCATCCATATTTGAACTCTCTCTCTCTCTCTTTCTCTCTCTATATATATATATATATATATATATATATATATATATATATATATATATATATGGAAAAGTTGAATAGAGAACCATAATTATTGGTTCTCCAAGGAACCAAATATTTTTTTCAAGTTTTAGAGTTTATTCTTTATCGAAAAAAAAACTAAAAATATCTAAATTTATAACTTAACATTGTGAATGTTAAATATATTTTTCGGATTCACCGTGTGAATTTAGATTCACATTGTGAGTTTTCAAATATTCACATTGTGAATTTGGCGATTTTTTTTTATCGAATTTGATATCATTGGAAAAAAAGATAAAAAGTTATTCTGTATTTTTAGTTTTTTTTTAATAAAAATTAAGTTCTAAAAGTTGAAAAAAAGATTGGTTCCTTGGTTAATTATGGTTTTGTATTGAACCTCACCCTCTATATATATATATATATATATATATATATATATATATATATATATATATATATATATATATATATATATATATATATATATATATATATATATATATATATGGCAAGTAAAATGACTTTGCTACAAATTAAAGATTACCCCTTTAGTTTTTCTCTTTTATATCCTATAAAATATGGAACAAACTTTGAAGATGGTGTTCTTTGTCGTATTGTTGCTTTCCAAAATATCCGGTGTGTTTTTGACACTATTAACTCTTATCTTTTTTTTTTTTTTTTTATTGTAATGTTCTCTATTTATATATGCTGAATTATGCTTTGCAGGATTGTTTATAACATCTATTGTGGCTGACAAAGCTTCGTTAGTGGATTAAAAGAGGTGTTAATGATAGTAATTACAAAATGTATTGTTGGATTGACATACCAAATTGTTGTAATAGTGTCTCCCATGTAGTAGTAATAATAATAATAATAATAATAATAATAATAATAATAATAATAATAATATAAAAACTTCAGAGTTTTACATACTCCCTTCGTCCCAATATTATTGTTCATTGACAAAAAACACACATATTAAGAAAACATTAATTACCATTAACTTTATTTAATAAAATAACAGTTTTATCCTTACTTTGCATTTAATGGAACATTAAATGCTTAGTTGTTAAGTAATAATGAGGGGGTATTTTGGTAAAAATGTTATTTATTTTTAGAAGTGGACTATTATTTTGGGACAAACCAAAAAGGAAAAATGAACTATAATTTTGGGACGGAGGGAGTATTATATAAGGAAAATTATGAATATTTACATGAAAAGCCTTCTTGGGTTAACAAGTGAGAGGTGGTGAGTTCAATTCCCATGAGCTAGCTACATTTCAACCCCTCCTTTGCGTGCACTTTTTCATATAAAGGGGAGTTGCTGACATTGATTGCTATGTCGGTGGCTCTTGAGTTTGTCACCGCCACCTAAGTCGAAAATGACATGTTGGCTGTTGTGGAGAGGAAACCAACTAAATGGTAAATGTGAACAATTTTTTTTTTTAATATTATGCATTAAGGCGCTTAAAAACAGACATTGGGGATAACCGAACATTTTGTATAAATTTGGGGGTTTATAACAATAACCCTTATATGTATTAATTAATTTAATTGTGTCCATCTTACAAAAATGGTTATTGTCCGGGGAGTGGGTTCTGGGTTCCTGTAGGTAAACCTAAGGGTGTCAAAAAAAATTGCAAACCAACCTGAACCATATAAGATTTGGGATATTTGGTTTTGGTTAACCGAAAAAGAATAATCTTATTCGTCGAGCTTAGGTTAATTTTTTTCTAATTCGGGTTAACCAAATAACCCAAATAAGGCCTATTACAGATTTTGTTTTTAAATTATTATATAATTTTTTTGGTTGGTTTATAGTTTTATAACAATATTAGAGATTATAAAGAATTATTAAACAAAAAATTGGTCTTATGTTTATAGAGTTAATGCTTTGCATGTTGTCTGATGAGCATAAGGTTTTTCATGTTCAACAGCGAAATGGCAACACAAGGTGTATATGATAACAAAACGATATTGCCTGCTTGACAACTAGGCAATGTTCGCGTTTCAACCCCATTCTGGTGTTGCTGGATACAAAAAGCCTGATGTCATAAAAAAGGGGCGATTATAGGACAAATATACAATCACTAACAAAAGATTGGAGTACAAGGCTATTATCGGGAGTCTGAAACTCAAGCAATTGTGAATTAGCTACAAGTCCTGGTGAAAATTTGGTGCAACTCTTATAAATCTCATAGGCTCTTGGAATACTCATGCTCCTTGACCTTTGATCCCCTGGTGTTGTTTATTTTGATTGTTACTATGTTTTTTTACCTGGATGTTTATTTAACCATAGTTCTGTGCATTGTCTTTGTTGATCTGTACTCTGTCCAGTTTCACGTTGGCTTATTTTGTAAATTTTAATACTGTCTAGCAGATCTCTATATTGGTAATTACTGACACAGATATTTTTACGGTAAACTGTCACTGATTTAAATACATCTAACATTACCCTTTTTAAGGTAGTGTCTTTATTTAAAAACATCGGTACGTTCTTGAATATCAAGGTTACATGCGACAACTCCGATTATTTATTCCCAGATAATTAAAATTTTAAAATTACTCTCCTGTATCATATTTTGGATGTTTCTCGGATTTCTTTACCTTAATTAACTTGATGTATATGTCTTTTTCCATATGGTGGTGAACATTTCAAAACATAATCTCATGAAGACATGAACTGAATTTTTAAAAACCAAAAGGTTGAATTTGTCTCATCTGATGGAAGTGGCTGCCAGGTTTCAGCTGCAGTCCGATGTCTTTTCCATACACGAAAGGGAAAATGACTTAAGGTTTTAATCGAAAGTAAATCTTCTTGACTCATGGTTTAGGTATAGTCGTATAGAGGTTAATTATTTCTATTTGTATTTTATATACGAGGGAATAAATAGATAACGTTCAACATTCAAGATGATCATATATTATTAACACGATAAACACATTAAATAATATATCTTGTTCTACATGAATTCATTTTTCATCCTTTCCATTCGATCGGCAGATCGTTTCTTTAGTCCAGCAAGTTGCATTTCCCACACCTTCCTATCATAGAAACGGAATTGATGACCTGAACCACATGATCCAAAACATTCAACCATGTTCAATTCCTGATCATACATTCTTCGCGTATTTGGATCTGAAAGAACTTCATAGGCCTTATGTAACTCCACGAATTGCTTTGTGCATTCATCTGTAATGGAAGATGGACATACATCAGGATGGAGTTGCAGGGCCTTGGCACGGTATGCCTTCTTGATCTCATTGAAACTAACATTCCGGGATTCCAATGAAAGAAGTTTGTACAGATTGTCGTTATGCATGGGCAACTCCTTGGCCATGCAGGATATGCTTGTGCTCTTGAAGCTGCAAATGTAATTTCTCTCTCTATTTAACATTGAATCGCTTTTCTGTAACACCATATTCATCTTCATAGAGACCACCATTGCCGTGAGAAAGAAGAAGAAAACCAAGTGAAGGATGGTGGCGTATAGAAGGTGAGTGTTCCTCTATATAAAGGAAATGGTTTACATCGCAGCCACTCCTGTTCGAATAAATGGGTTGAAATTGCCTGTTTTACTTCATCTAGCTAGGAAATGGATATAGTATTGATGGCAAAATGGGCCTGCAGTTGGATAACGGGTTTAATAAAATAACGGTGGGTTTATATATATATATATATATATATATATATATATATATATATATATATATATATATATATATATATATATATATATATATATATATATATATATATAGGGTTCATGCGAAAATGCAAATAATTTGCGAAAATGCGAAAACAAGAAAAACCTATGATATTGTTTCACCTCAACATTATATTTTGGAAAATAATTAATCCAAACTTTGAAATACATGATGATAATCGATGATAGATGATAAATTGTTTCATATTAACAAAGTATGATTTTTAACATTTTTATTATGAAAACATGAATTTAAAAAAGATTAAGCACGTGAAATTTTTTTTATTAAAACCGTCTTTAAATCTATATTACCGTAACACTATTCAATGTAAACTTACTTTATTTAATTTATTGCTAATAAATTTATTTTTTTATAGTACTTGTGTTTGATTTTTATAAGATAAAATCTGTTTTCGTTTTTTCGTAAGATATTTATGTTTTCACATGAACCTACTTTATTTATATATATATATATATATATATATATATATATATATATATATATATATATATAATTGTTTTCGAATAATATTAATTATTAAATTTTCAGGTAAATCACTCAAATGACAGTGATTTTTTTGATGTATTTTGCCTTTTCTTGTTTCCTAATTTGACTGATTATTCAAAAAACATAACTTAAAAATGGACCCATTTCTGCTTATCTACACTGAAATTGCCCTAATATAAAATATTATCCAACACAAATTACTTTTAATATTGTGGTAAATCGTCGACGATTTGTTCATTGAATCTAAAATTGGAACTAGTAGTGGTCTTTTATATGGTGTGGATGTACTTGGAAAATTTTTATGTCTTAATTATATTTATGCACATACATAGTCGCCTTAATTAATAACATTATCTTTTCGTTGTTATTCAATCTAAAATATCATTTTGGACTCTTCTTAAAACAATAAGACAAACCCTTCGTTTTTATATAATAATTTTAATGGACTTATTACTGAAAAGTAGTAAAAAATATCAAGTCTTTTTTTTTCATTGGTTGAAAGCGTCGTTGAGGACGACAAAATTTCGTCGGGTTTTATGTCGTTTATAGTAGCATGAGACCCATTGAGATTAGTTTAAAAATCCGGGGAGCTTTGGTCAATTTCCGTAAAAGAATTAAAAAGTAGAACACAAATATGATCACGTTCGTAGATCAAAAATTTGTGTGAAAAATATTAATAATACATAAAGATAATTCTTAAGAACAAACATAAAATTACAAAAAATATTGCAGTGAACATGGAAAAAAATTATGTGTTTTTTGTTTATGTCACATATTATTAAACTTAATTATCAACTTAAGAAACCGTAGAAGATGATTACCTATCAAGAAAGAATCAAGTCGTTGAATCCTTTCCATAAATCACCCCCGACCTTTTTATTTGTCCAAGTCCGTTGGCCAATGTTCAAATGATCTTTTCCTCCTTACAATGATGGAAAATGTACCCAAAACAGCAGACCTCAAGAATCATAGTTGTTATTGATTTTACTACGGTACTACCATCAAGTCCTTTTAGTGTAATGAAAATTGTAAGATTGCAATGGAATTCAAACTTTGATTTTATACAAGTGGGGAAATAGGAAGTACATATTTTTCTAAGATAAATTTATTCTCGATACGACCAAAATAGCGGGGTCACTAAAAATGCATATGTTCCTATGAAAATTTCTAAAGAAATATTTTGCTCGTAAGTTGCTACACATTTATGAGGGATTTCCTCGAAAAATATGGATAAAGTGTTTTAAAAGTTTTCCTGCGGAACAAAAGGTACTGCAAATTTCCGAAGGAGTTCCAAGAGAAGTCGAGAAAAAGACGTTTAAATGCAGTTCTTTGGAAATCATTCGGAAGTTCCTATGCCTTTCTTAGGGAATATTATGGTGCAGGTTTTTCCTCGGAAATTCGTAGGAATTAATATTGGGTTAATTTTAAAAAAAATTGTCTTTTGTTTAATAAAAAAGATTGTATCTACTATAATAATAAACATGTTGTATATCAAACTAATAGACACGCAAGGAAACCGACAAATAATATTGAGAATTATATGTCGATTAGTTGCGAATAACAAATCCAATTATTATTATTATATTTACCAAGTTTTGTTCAAAACCAGATCAATCCTTCACGATTAGATCTGATTATAAGAAAGGAAGAAGAAGAATGTCATGTTGTTGGACGAAATTAAATGCAAGACAGAAAAGTAAAACCGACCTGTTGATAGTTGATCTTGAACTTGAAACAATTGCACGGATCGGACTCCTGTCCTTAAAGGTTTTTACTTCGCTTCTACTGGCTGTAAGCAACAGAGTAAAACCCCAGGATTTAATGCAGATCTATCGATCTTCCAACAGCATTGGAAATCGACAAACACAAAGCGAATACTCGGAAACCAGGAAAAAACACAGAGAGTGGGAGAGAGCTCTGATTTTCGTGAGTAGTCAATATGGCTCCTAGGGAGCTGTATTTATAGATATTGAAACCCTAGAAGGCATGTAACAGGCCCGCCCCAGAAACCCTAGGGCGACGGCTTGCTCTCCAAGCAAGCCGTTTCCTGATCCTTCTAGAATATCCCGACTTGTCCTCCACGAAGTCAACGGCGGTCAACCATTTGACCGGATCGGTCAAACCGACTTGACCCGAAATTGTCAAAAATAAAAGCTCCTCAGCTCCCAGCGACTGATGCGTCGTGTGAAGTGCAAAGTGCGCCTAAATCGTGCACTCGCGGCGTCGGCTAGTGCTAGGCTAGGCTAGACGCACGCGTGGGCTTGGCCTATTCCTTGGTCCACTAAAGCCTTTGAAGGCCTATCAAGGGAATAAGATTATAAACCCACAAAAGTTTCTTCCCCCCACCAATGTGGGATACAAAGGAAATTGCCAACTTGCATTCCTTTATATACATAAAGTTCCAACAATCCCCCACCAAGTTGGAAAGTTTCCTTTCACTCAGACAGATGATGTCACTTGGGTGTCACGAAGATTAAACCCTAGTTTAATAAGAACAAACAAGAAGAGACCGATTCAATGGTATCCTTATAGGTTTAAACCATGAACCTTAATGACCTCTCCGGTTTACCCCCACACATCACAAGTCATCTTTGTGTTCTCCCTTAGCGCTAATATGGCCATGCACTATAAACCCTTTTCATGACCCTTTAGAAGATAAACCACTAATCTTCACTTGAGGCGGCACCACCTCTAGATCATATAGGCAAAGTTTTACAACATCTTCGTTGCTTAGATGTCTCCAAAACTTTGTTAAGAGTAGTAACTCAACCTCGTTCTCGGCAACGCCGTACTATCCTACCTCACATGGATTTATCATTAATGATAGTACCTTCTATCGTTAGTGACTTCGTTGTTACCCTTTAAACTTGAGAATTAGGAGCACTAATGTCAAGTTAGGTTTCCATCACTAAGCGATTCTATTGTGGTTTTAGACCCATGACTCTCGTGGTAGATGTAACCAAATCTCTCGTCAGATGTTTGTTAAACGGGTCAGCCAAGTTCCTACTTGTCTTGACATAGACAACCTTGATGGTACCACTTTCAATTAGTTGTCTCACAAAATTGTGTCGTAGACCTACATGTCTCGACTTCCCATTGTATACCGCATTATATACTTTAGACAGTGTGGCCTCACTGTCACAGTACATGGGTATTGAATGCATTGGAGTATTCCACAGACAAATATCCATAAGTAGATCTCGAATCCACTCTGCCTCTTTGCCTGTTGCTGCTAAGGCAATTAGCTCTGCTTCCATCGTTGAATGAGCTATGCATGTCTGTTTCTTGCTCGCCCAAGAAATAACACCACCAGCTAGAGTATAAACCCAACCACTTGTTGATTTTGAATCACTAGTGTGATCAATCCAGCTGGCATCAGAATAACCTTCAAGTATTCCATTAGATGACGAATACGTCAACTCAAAAGTGCTTGTCCTATTCAGGTATCCTAGTACTCTACCCACTGCCTTCCAGTGCTCCGTCCCTGGATTAACAGTATACTTACTCAATTTTCTTACAACGAATGCGATATCAGGTCGTGTACAGTGAGTAGCATACATCATGCTTCCAACTGCACTAGCATATTCTAGTTGAGCCACTGCTCGACCAGAATTCACCTTTAATTTCACACTTGAATCAAAAGGAGTGTTGAATTCTTTAATGTTCAAATGTTGAAACTTTGTCAGAATTTTCTCTATGTAATGAGATTGACTCAAATAAATCTGACCACCTGTTCTTTTCACCTTGATACCAAGAATTGTATCAACTTCTCCAAGATCTTTCATCTTAAAATTCGAGGATAGGTATTTCTTCGTCTCAAGAATACCTTCTAGGTGAGTGCCAATGATCAGCATATCATCAACATAAAGACAGATAACTACTATGGAATCGGATGTATATTTGGAATAAATACATCTGTCAACACTATTGTGCTGAAAACCAAAGGCAGTCACAGTGGTGTCAAATCTCTCATGCCACTGTTTGGGAGCTTGCTTCAACCCATACAAGGATTTAACAAGTCTACACACTTTGTTTTCTTGTCCAGGTATTACGAAACCTTCAGGTTGCTCCAAGTAAATCTCCTCCTTGAGATAACCATTCAGAAAGGCTGTCTTCACATCCATTTGATGAATGTACAATCCTTTCAAGGCTGATATTGCTATGAGAGTTATAATTAATCTAATCCTAACAACTGGGGCATAGGTATCAAAATTATTGATCCCTTCTCGCTGCCTATAGCCCTTTGCAACCAATCTTGCTTTATAGGCGGATATGGATCCATCTGGATGATATTTCCTCTTGAATATCCATTTGGATCCTATGGGTCTTCTCCCCTTGTGTAACACCCAGAATCCGAAGGACCAAGAAAGGAAAGAAAAGCCCTTAGTCAAAGGAGTCAACTCGTCGAGTCCAAGGAGGAACTCGACGAGTCGGAGCGTGACCCGTGTCGCGGATTAAGTGACCGACTCGGCTAGTCGGGGAGACTGACTCGACGAGTCTGGTCTGGGTTGAGAAACCCTAATTTCGGGACTTGGCACCCTATTTAAGCATCTCATTCTCATTTCTAGGGTTTCATTTATAGCCTCCATTGTCCAGAGACGAAACCCTAGCCTCCCAACTTCATTCTTGAGCTTGTGTGAGAAGATTAAGGCTCTTGGTGTGCATCTTGAAGATTGTAGAAGAAAGGGAGCAAGGAAAGGAGTATAGATCCAGAGTTTGGGTGACATTCCAGATCATTTGAAGGTATAAAGCTTATACCTTGGCTGTTAATCATCTAGATCCCTTTTCTAGCTTATCTTTTGTAACATTTGGACCATTCCCAAGTGGAATCCGGGTGATAAGCCTTGGAGGATGGATTGGACATTAGATCTGGACACTTTTGAGCTCTAGAAGCTCAAAGTTGTTGGCTTTATCTAGCTAAGGCTCCATGTCTTGACCTTGAACTTCTTATTACCTTGGATTTGGTGTTCTAGCCTCATAGCACCTTGCATGCACGTAAAGTTAGCAACTTTATGTGCAATGCTAGCATAAGGAGTCCAGATCTATGAGTTAGGAGTGTTGGAATAAGACTGAAATCGACAGAATAGAGTTGTCTCAAGATGGACTCGGCGAGTCAGTTCTTGGACTCGGCGAGTCGGGTCGCAAACCCAAACCCTTCTGTTTATGATACAAATCAGTGAGTGGAGTTAGTAAAGGATTCAGCCAGTCTGTGTCTGTGATGGACATGAATATCATGGTACTCGATGAGTTCAAGGAGGAACTCGGCGAGTCCAAGGCAATCTTCTTAGCTGATGAAGATGGACTCGGCGAGTTGTAGAACAACTCGGCGAGTTGGTTGAAGATAGTCCCGAAGCGTTAGATAAAGGAGAACTCGTCGAGTTCTTGCTAGACTCGACGAGTGGAGTCGAGGTTGTTTGGGATTTGAAGAGCATGGACTCGGCGAGTTGGTAGAATAACTCGGCGAGTCGAGTCAACTGGAAGGTTGACTTTGACCAGGACCTTGACCAGAGTTGACTTAGTTGACCTCTGGAGGACAGTTTAGGCTAAGTTTTATTATTTGGTGTTGGTAGCTCGGTGAGCTAGGAGAGCAGCGCTTCAGAGAATAGTCGATTAGCAGCCAGAGGATTATCAGCAGAGTTCAGCAGTACAGGTGAGTTTCCTTCCAGTAGGAACGGGTCTACGGCCACAATGCCAACCCGTTTAGTTAGCAGTAGTTCCGGACTTCGGTCCGATGCAGTAGTTCAGTGTGCTTGATGTCTTTTGTGATTCAAGCATGTTTGTGTGTTAGTTAGTCCGGACCTCGGTCCGATGCAGTATGCAGTATATGTGTTTATGCTAGTAGCTATGATTATGTTATGCTATGTTCAGTTAGTCCGGACTTCGGTCCGATGCAGGGGGCAAGGCCCCAGTTAGTCCGGACTTCGGTCCGATGCAGGTGGCAAGCCCCAGTTAGTCCGGATTTCGGTCCGATGTAGGGGGCAAGGCCCCAGTTCGTCAGGATTTCGGTCCGATGCAGGGGGTAAGGCCCCAGTTAGTCCGAGCTTCGGTCCGATGCAGTGGGCAAGGTCCAATATGTGCTTTATATGTTATTGTATGGTATGTGGTAGTTTGGGGGAACTCACTAAGCTTCGTGCTTACAGTTTTCAGCTTTGGTTTCAGGTATTTCCGGTAGCGGAGAGTAGAGCTCGGGATGATCGCATGGCACACACCATAACTAGTCAGCGTGGGATGTTTACTCTGATGAAATGAATAAGTGTTTTGAAAAGATACTTTGATTTGTTATATAACTCTTTTAGTATGTTTGAAATGATTTAATATTGTGGTTTAAGTAATGTTTTTAAAAAGAATTTTTAGTCTTGATTTTTGGGTCGTTACACCTTGGGTAGATCAGCTAAATCCCAAGTTCCATTACCCATAATTGAATCCATTTCGTCATTGATGGCTTCCTTCCACAAAGGAGCATCTCGAGACGTCATAGCTTCAGTAAAAGTCTTAGGATGATCATCCAAGTTAATGGAAAAGATGACCTCTTTCGTCACTTTCTTTTGCGTTCCTTCGACCAAATAAGAATAGAAATCATCTCCAAAACTTTTCTCTATTCTAGCCCTAGTACTTCTCCTTGGTTCCTCCACAATAGGAGGAGGTGGGAGTATTTCTTGAGAATTACTTGTAGGTGTTGTATGACTAGAGTTTTCTTCATCCCTAGAAAACTTGTCCTCTAAGAATTCCACATCTCTGGATTCCACAACAACACCGAAATCAATATCCAATAACCGGTAAGCCTTGCTATTTTGAGCATATCCAATGAATATACTCTTATTAGCTCGTGCTCCCAATTTGGTTCGCTTAGGACCGGGAGTCCGATAATAAGCAACACACCCCCACACCTTCAAATAGTCTAGGTTAGGTTTTCTACCTTTCCACAACTCATAAGGGCTTGTAGGAATCACACGACTAGTGATCCTATTATGAACATAGCAAGCAGTCAATAGTGCCTCCCCTACAGATTGTTTGGTTGACCCGATTGGTTCAACATACAGTTGACCATCTCACAAAGGGTTTGGTTCTTTCTTTCAGCCAAACCATTCTGTTGGGGAGTGTATGGTGAAGTTCTCTCATGTTTGATTCCATTCTCTTCACAGAATGTGTCAAACTCTTGGTTGAAATATTCTCCGCCTCTATCCGAGCGAAGAATTTTGATGTGTCTTTCAAGTTGATTTTCGACCTCAGCCTTATATCGTTTAAATGCATCAAAAGCTTCATCTTTTGATCTCAGCAAATAAACATGTAGATATCGACTGGAGTCATCACAAAATGTGATGAAATACCTTTTTCCTCCTCGAGTAAGTATTCCATTTAACTCAACTCAAGTAATGATGTGTTTCTCTTAACTGATGGAAATGGTTTCTTAGTGAACTTTGATTTCACACATGTTTCACATTTTTCAAAATCTTTTGTGTCATATTTTAACATTCCTTTAGTTTGCATTTTTTCAATATTTTTAACATTAGTGTGAGCTAAACGTTTATGCGATAAAGAAATTGAACAAACAAAATAACCAGAAAAGTTCACTTCATTCACATTAGCAACCAATCCACCAATTACATCATTACAAACACTTGACACACTAGCAACACTAGAACTACCACTCTCAACACTAGGACCACTCATATTACCCTCATCACTAAGGCACAAGCGATACATCCCCAAACAATTGTTCGCCCTCCCAACATATTTTCGGCCTTTAGTGATCACAATCTTGCCTTTCTCAAGCACCATCTTGAACCCACCCTTGTCAAACTTGTCCGCAGAAACCAACCCCTTGGAGATAGTAGGAACATGAAGAACATCTCGAAGGGTTACCCATTCACCACGTGTGAACCTTAATCGAACATCACCTCTTCCTTGAACTTCAGCTCTGTGTCCATCAGCATAGACGACGACCGTCCCATGTGGCAGTGGGTGGTAAGTATGGAAGCTCTCTCGTTTCCTACAAACATACACAGTGGCTCCAGTGTCCACGAACCATCCTTGAGCATAGATTGCTCGAGTAAGGGAGAAGATCATGAAAATCTCTCCAAGGTTCACACTTGCCACCACGTCAGTCATCTGCTCGACTTCATGTGCAACCGGTCCTGATTTGCAATCTTTGCATTCTCTCGCATAGTGCCTAATCTCTCCGCAGACGTGGCAAGGTCCGACCCTCTTTGGCTTTGAGTTAGGATTCTGATGACCTGATTTCTTGAAGCTTTGTTTCTTGGGTTCGAATTTCTTCTTGGTTTGTCCCCACGACTTGCCTTTGTGACTAGAACCCCCAGCTGACACATGATGCACACTCGATCCGACTTTACCACGCTTTTCCCTGATGCGAGTTTCCTCCTCAATGTAGAGGTGTTTCATCAGATCATCCAAGGAGTAGTCCTCAGACTTATGCATCATTCTCTTAGAGAAATCTTTCCACGAGGGTGGCAGTTTTGCGATAATCGCACCAACCTGAAAGAGTTCTGGAATAGAGATGGAGAGTGTGTTGAACTTGTTGACCATTACTTGGAGTTCATGCACTTGCTCCATGATTGATTTGTCATCAGCCATTTGAAACTCTAGGTACTTAGACACAAGGTACTTGTTAGTACCTTCCTCATGTGCCTTGTACTTAAGTTCCAACGCATTACATAGTTCTCTTGGATCTTTGACGGGCGCGTAAAGATCATAGAGCCGATCAGATAGGGAGTTCTTGATGTGACCCACACACAGTTCCTCAGACTCTCTACGCAGAGTCCTTTGCTTTTCCAGTTCTGCGATGACCGTTGGGTCCATAGTTTTCCCCACCTCGGGAATTGGATTAGCAGGAATTGGTGCCAGATTTGGGTCCAACACAAAGGAGAGCTTCAAAACATGAAGCATGAACTTGACCTTTTTGGCCCAACGGGTGTAGTTCTGACCATTGAATTGGTCAAGTTTGGCAAACTCTTGGTTCATGAAGTGGAGGCTAGCAGTAATGTCCATTAGTCTGTTGATGTATCACAATAAAAAATAAAAACCTTTAAGATTGTTGTATATCAAACAAATAGACACGCAAGGAAACCAACAAATAATATTGAGAATTATATGTCGATTAGTTGCGAATAACAAATCCAATTATTATAATTATATTTACCAAGTTTCATCCAAAACCAGATCAATCCTTCACGATTAGATCTGATTATAAGAAAGGAAGAAGAAGACTGTCCTATTGTTGGACGAAATTAAATACAAGACAGATAAGTAAAACCGACCTGTTGATGGTTGATCTTGAACTTGAAACAACTGCACGGATCGGACTCCTGTCCTTAAAGGTTTTTACTTCACTTCTACTGGCTGTAAGCAACAAAGTAAAACCCCAGGATTTAATGCAGATCTATCGATTTTCCAACAGCACTGGAAATCGACAAACACAAAGCGAATACTCGGAAACCAGAAAAAAATGCAGAGAGTGGGAGAGATCTCTGATTTTCGTGAGTAGTCTATATGGCTCCTAGGGAGCTGTATTTATAGGTATTGAAACTGTAAAGACGTAAAATTTTGACCAAATTTAAATTTCCAAACACATTGATTTTAATATTTAAACCACAAAATGTCACAAGCCAATTCATCGAAAATCATGTTTTTAAAAGAACAATTCATAAAATCCAGGAACCTCTAAATCACTACAATCTCCGGTGGGTGTGTACAATCATGTCGGTGTCTTCCCGCGATCCTCGGTATTACATGAAACACATATCACATAACACGGTGAGCATAAAGCTTAGTGAGTTCCCCAAAATACGACATACAACATAATTAGCCACTCGAGGCTATAACTCTAAAAGACCCTTTGGTCAATGTGTCTCAATGGGACCCTCCAATCCCACAACTCTGATGGACCCACCGGTCCTAACTTTGTGGACCTTTCGGTGCTTACTCTGAACAATACATAGCATAAATCACATAGGAATGATGCAGTATAACACAATCAACATACAAGATACTCTGGTCACATAACTCTAATTACCACACTGGGTATGTATAGTGAGAAGACTCACCTCGTAAGCTAGCTAGTAAAATATCGTGCTCGAAGTCCTCGATCTAGCCTCCGCCTATCACATGGATAATAGTTCTAATCAATACTCCCCTCACACTCAATTACACTATTCGTTGATATCTCTTACACTCTTAGTCCCTTAAACGGGTAAAAGACCATTTTACCCCTCCCTGACTTTTACTACTTATTTGGCCAGACCTTACAGTCAACAGAAGTCAAACTCTAGTCAACAGTCCAAAATTGACCAGACTCGCCGAGTGCACTCGTGCGACTCGTCGAGTCCCATCGTTTCTCAGTAACCTCAGGAAGGTCCAGCTCGTCAAGTTAACCCCTAACTCGTCGAGTTATAGCGCGATTCAACTTATCGGGACAAACCCTAAGCTACTCGTCGAGTCGGCTCATCAACTCGGCGAGTCTATTAAGACTCAGCTTGCATTCAGACGATTTTAAGGAGGAATACTTCCTCAAAATCCAGATCCACATTCTCAGGGCTCAAATATCACGTAAAGTCATAGACTTTACGTCCATGCATGACATTTTGGGCAAGAAATGCCAAGATCATGCCTTAACAAGGGTTTTTCTCACAAGGACTTCACCAAATCAGAATAAAGCTTGAACCTTTAGATGTTAAGGGTCTCCAACAGTCCAGATCTGGAGTTCAAGCTTCCTCATGAACCCCAAACCTTTCAAGTCCCAAAATATACACAAAAAGGAGCCATAATCTCCCAAAAATGTCATCTACTTAATCAGAAGTAAAGGTTCGAACTTGATACCTTTAACTGAAGCTCCTGGACGAGTATTAGCAGATCCAATGCCCCTCCTTTACTCCTTGCTAAAAAAACTCTCTACTCCCTTCCACAAATGCACCAAAGATCTCAAAGTTAGCTCTCTCTCTCTCTCCCTCTCTCTCTCTCACTCTATGAGCTCCAAGGTCGTTTAATGTTTCTCAGGGAAGTGTGGCCGCCAAAGGGAGGCTATAAGTGCCTTTATATAGGCCACATGCCCGCTAGATTAGGGTTTTCCTCAACAGCGCTGACTCGGCGAGTCGGCTCACAGACTCGTCGAGTCCATTCATTAATACACGTCACAAGTCACGACCCTACTCGATGAGTTGAGGCGTCAACTCGTCGAGTCTCTCCAAGATTCTCAAATTAAATAATAAAAATAATATACCTGGAAAACCGGATGTTACAATTCTCCCCCACTAGAATCAGACTTCGCCCTCGAAGTCATGCTCCGCAAATAGCTCAGGATGCTGCTCCCGCATCTCTGACTCCGGATCCCAAGTCAAATCGGATCCCTTCCGATGCTGCCACTGGACCTGAACCAGGGGCACTTATTTGTTCCTCAGAACCTTCACCTTTCGATCTAGAATCATGATCGGATTCTCAATGTAATTCAGGCTCACATCCACCTGAATGTCTTCTAGCGGTACCACTGCCTTCTCATCGGCCACACACTTCCTCAGCTGGGACACGTGGAAGGTGTTATGAATCTGACTCAACTCCGTGGGTAGCTCCAACTGGTATGCTACCTTACCCACTCTGGCGGTTACTCTGAACGGACCGATATATCGGGGGCACAGCTTGCCCCGCTTCCTGCATCAGATCACCCCTTTCCATGGAGATACCTTCAGGAGCACAAAATCTCCGACCTGAAACTCCAGCTCGGATCGTCGCCTGTCCGCATAACTCTTTTGGCGGCTCTGGGCCGTCAGTAATCTCTGCCTGACTAGCTGAATCTGCTCAATCGTCTTCAGCACTATCTCCGTGCTGCCCATCACCCTCTGAACCACTTCTCCCCAGCAAATGGGAGTCTGACACCTCCTCCCATAAAGAAGCTCAAAGGGAAGCATACCTATACTCGAATGATAGGTATTGTTGTAAGAAAACTCGGCCAACGGTATGTAGGTGTCCCAACTTCCTTAGAAGTCCATTACACACGCTCGCAACATGTCCTCGAGCGTCTGGATCGTCCGCTCACTCTGCCCGTCTGTCTGTGGGTGATACGCAGTACTGAAATGTAGGCGCGTGCCCAACTCCTCATGAAATTTCTTCCAAAACCTGTAAGTGAAACGCACGTCTCTATCCGATACGATAGAGATCGGCACCCCATGCCGTTCTACCACCTCTCTCATGTAAATCTCTATCAGCCTCTCCGCAGAAGAGCTCTCACTAATGGCAAGGAAGTGACCACTCTTCGTCAGTCGGTCCACAATCACCCAAATTGCATCGACTCCACGCGCAGTCCTAGGTAATTTGGTGATAAAATCCATCGAGATCTGTTCCCACTTCCACTGGGGAATCTCTAGAGGCTGCAATGGACCATGTGGTCTCTGGTGCTCTGCCTTGACCCGGCGGCAGGTCAAACACCTCTGAACTACCCAAGCAACATCCCTCTTCATACAGGCCACCAGTAATCTCTCTTCCGGTCTAAATACATCTTAGTGGCCCCAGGATGGATCGAGAATCTCAATCTATGAGCCTCTTCCATCAGTATACTCCGAGCTCCGCCCGTATAGGGCACCCAAATCCGCCCTCGGAAGGTCATAAGCCCTCGGCTATCTATCACAAACTTGGATACTTGTCCAATCACCCGCTCCCTCTTGCGGTTCTCTAGTCTCACGGCCTCCGCCTGGGCCTCTCGTATGGTATCCAAGACCGGAGTCATCACTGTCATCCTCATACACACATCTCGGATCGGGGCATACTCTGATCTGCAGCTCAGGGCGTCGGCTACCATGTTAGCCTTTCTCGAATGATACAGGATCTCACAGTCATAGTCTTTCACCACGTCTAGCCACCTCCTCTGGCGCATATTCAGGTTGGACTGATCCATGAGATACTTCAGGCTCTTGTGGTCCGTGTATATGGTACACCGAACCCCGTACAAGTAGTGGCGCCAAATTTTGAGGGCAAACACCACCGCCCCCAACTCTAGATCGTGAGTGGGGTACCTAGTCTCGTGAGGCTTCAACTGACTCGAAGCGTATGCTATCACATGCCCAGATATAGATGCATCACAATAAACCACAAATTATTCCATCCCCTCGGGAAGAGCTAACACCGGGGCTTCGCACAACTTCTGGCGAAGAGTCTCAAACGAGGTCTGCTGCTTGGGACCCCAAGAAAAAGTAACACCCTTCCGGGTCAGCTTGGTGAGGGGGACGACAATCTTTGAGAAATCCTGGATAAATCTCCGATAGTAGCCGGCCAACCCTAGAAAACTCCTGATCTCGGTAGGGGATCTCGGAACCTCCCACCTCATGACTGCCTCAATCTTGGCTGGTTCGACCAGAATCCCATTCTGGTTAACGAGGTGTCCCAGGAACTGGACCTCTCGTAACCAGAAATCACACTTGGAGAATTTGGCATAAAGCCTCTCCGATCTCAATACCCCCAGAAGCTCTCTCAAATGCTCCTCATGCTGTTCTCGAGATCTCGAATACACCAAAATATCATCGATGAACATGATCACCGACCGATCCAACATGGGCCTGCACACCTGGTTCATGAGGTCCATGAACACCGCCGGTGCGTTGGTGAGTCCAAATGGCATCACCACGAACTCGTAATGACCATAACGAGTCCTAAAGGCCGTCTTCTGGATGTCTTCCTCCCGAAATCTCATCTGATGATATCCAGATCTCAAATCGATCTTGGAAAACCATGATGCACCCTGCAACTGATCGAACAGATCGTCGATCCTCGGAAGTGGATAACGGTTCTTGACCGTCAGCTTGTTCAACTCCTAGTAATCGATGCACATCCGGTGTGAACCATCATTTTTCTTGACAAAAAGGATCAGCGCTCCCCAAGGCGAGCTACTCGGTCGGAATAATCCCTTCCCCAACAGCTCCTGAAGCTGTGAGGATAACTTATGCATCTCTGACGGCACAAGGCGATAAGGGGCCTTGGAAATAGGCGCCGCTCCCGGAACCAGATCGATCCGGAACTCCACCTGCCTCTCGGGAGGCACACCCGGTAACTCCTCAGGAAAAACATCTGTAAACTCTCTCACTATTGGAACCTCAGCAATAGAACTCGATCTCTCGGTAGCCACTCGCGTATCCATAACATACGCTACGAAACCCTTGCAACCCTGATGTAGACTCTGTCTTGCCCTGGCGGCCGAGCAAAATGCTGACTCAGATCGGGTACCCTCGCCGTACACTGTAAGCGCTCCCCCACTAGGGTCTCGTATGGTCACCAGCTGACGCTCACAGTCGATCACAGCTCCGAATCGACTTAACCAGTCCATACCCACGATAACACAGGCATCCCCCATCGCGATCGGTACCAGATCTATCGGAAACTCAACTCCAAAAATCTCAAGCACACATCCCCGGATCACATCAGCCGCAAATACCGCACGCTCGTCGACTATGGATACTCTCAGAGGTCGACTCAACGCCTCTCGCCAGATACTGATATGACGACTAAATGCTAATGACACGAAAGATCGACTCACACCCTACTCAAATAACACCAAGGCAGGCACATAACTCACAAGAAAAGTACCTATGCATAATCATAAAATAAGCACAAAATATCTCGAATAAAATAAGCACAAGAATACATACCGGCCACAACATTAGGTGCTGCGCGGACCTCCTCTGCTGTCAGCTGAAAGGCTCTCCCGCGGGCCTTTGGTGCCTCGGCCTTCACTGGCCGACTCTCTGTAGCTCGAATAGCAACATGTGCAGATCCCTGCGCTGATCCCTGAAGCAGCTGGGGACATTCGGCCTTCCGGTGGCCGGTATGGTTGCACTGAAAGCAAACTGTAAATCCCTTGGGGCAATCCTTAGCCATGTGCCCCTCCTTGCCACACTTGTAGCAAGATCCCGCTCGACAAACCCCTCATGACCCTTGCCGCACTTCCCATAAGTGCGGCCGTTCTGACCTCCAGATCTCGAATCAGCGGGCTTATCCCGCTTGGCTGCCGGCTGAGACTATGTCGGTCGTTGATCCCTCCCCTGAGACTCCGCCTCCTCCCTGGCCTGAGTCTCCAGCTCAATCTCCCTCTTCCGGGCATTTGCCTGAAGCTCAACAAATGTCCGGTAAGACGAGTTCGCCACGAACTCGTAAATATCCCTCCTCAATATGCTCAGATACCGGCTCATACATGCCTGCTCGGTAGACACGTGCTCAGGGCAGAACAACGCCCTCTCATGGAACATCCTAGTAATCACTGTCACTGACTCTGTCCTCTGCTTGAGGGACAGAAACTCCTGAGCCAACCGTTCCTTCTCCACCGGGGGAACATACTCCTCTCTAAACATCGTGGTGAATCTCTCCCAAGTCACTGCAGTGAGCTCCGTAGGAGTAAAATGAGCTGTAACAAACTTCCACCAGTCCTTCGCCCCCAGGTGAAGCTGGTTCAGCGCGAATCATACCCTCAAATGTTCCGGACAGGAACAAGTGTAGAAACACCCCTCAATATCGGAGATCTATCTCATCGCGGCAATCGGATCCTGAGTCCCATCAAACTCTGGTGGCTTCGTGTTACTGAACACCCGGTACAGCAACGAGTCACCTCCCTGTGGCCTAGTAGCGGCGACAGCTGCAGTGGCGGCAGCAACAACAGCCTCAGTGATGGATGCATATCGCTCATCAAATGTCTCAATCAGGGTGGTCTTAATAAACCCAAACATCTCCGGTATCTCTGCTCGAATGGCTGCGGCCACCTCCTCGTGGATCATCCTGCGAATCTCCTCGTCACTAGTACCACTGGTACCACTGCCCCCTGTGTTGTGGCGCCTAACCACCATGATGTCTCTGAAACACAACATGAAATTCTCAGAGACTCGCTCGAGTATACACACACTCGATCACTCACCCCTACTTGTTCCTTAGCACCCTAATGATTCTTACTTGGACTGTTCACCGACCCGGTGTTTCCAGTAGTACGGGCCCAATACTACCTTCCACACCGCATCCGTATTCACCCCAAGTCCTCCTCCTAGGATCCCAGATCGCAAGTACTCTATGCCTCTCCAAACACAGACTATCCTCTAGTAGACCTCTCATAAGCTCCTCGCTGCTACCTACTCGCACTCAAAGCAACTTACAGCAACAGTAACTTCTAGGCTAAGGCATCACACATCAGGCCACTCTAGTCCTAGAACATGAAATACCTAGCCTACTCTCTAGCATGCATAACATATATTTCATAATATCTCATAACACATAAAGTAAGGGTATTTTAGGAAATCACCGTTCGGGCGCTGGCTGATTGTACACACTGCTCTTTTCCGCTTTTCTCTGAGAAACTCTTACTTGTTTTTAGAAAAATTGTTTTTCTCAAAAAAAAAAATCTCAAATCCTCAGTTTGAGTCCAGACATACTCGAAGGTGTATCCGAATCCCTCAAACCAAGGCTCTGATACCAACTTGTAACGACCACAAAATGTCACAAGAAAATTCTTCGAAAATCATATTTTTAAAAGAAAAATTCATAAAATACAGGATCCTCTAAATCACTACAATCTCTGGTGGGTGTGTACAATCATGCCGACGCCTTCCCGCGATCCTCGGTATTACCTGAAACACATATCACATAACACGGTGAGCATAAAGCTTAGTGAGTTCCCCAAAATACCACATACAACATAATTAGCCACTCGAGGCTATAACTCTGAAAGACCCTCTGGTCAATGTGTCTCAGTGGGACCCTCCAATCCCACAACTCTGATGGACCCACCGGTCCTAACTCTGTGGACCTTTCGGTCCTTACTCTGAACAATACATAGCATGAATCACATAGGAATGATGCAGTATAACACAATCAACATACAAGATACTCTGGTCACATAACTCTAACTACCACTGTAACATCCCAAGTTCGGAAGCAAGAAGTTGAAGGGTGCAAAGTGTAAATTCGAAGAAGGGACTCGACGAGTAGGTACGCTTACTCACCGAGTCGGAGCGAGTTTGGGTCGCGGATTAAGTGGCCAACTCGCCGAGTCGGCGGCTTGGACTCGACGAGTTGGTGCTGGAATGAGAAAACCCTAATCTCGGGGGTTGCACCCTATTTAAAGGACTTTATGTCCTTCTCTCAGCCTCCTTACCACTCTTGAGAGCCTGTAAACCCTAGAAATCGAGTGAGCCTCCATTATTAGAGAGAATAGAGCTTTGGAGGAGGAAATCTTGAAAAGAGGCTTGAAGATCAAGAGGCTTGCTGCAAAGGAGTGGTGTAGATCCGGGATCTACTTCAGTTAGAGCTTATATTGGAGGTAATAATCTGTTGCTTGGGCTCTTTTGCATCTAGATCTATTATTGGTTGAGTTTTAGGGTTTTTGGTGAGATATTAAGTTGGAAAGATGAGCTATGGGCTAGATCTGAGGTTGTAACTTCAGATCTGGACCCTCCTTGGATTCTATAAGCATAAAGTTCCAGTTTTGGCCAGGATTAAGGTCCCTCTTGAGCATGAAGTTTCATTAAGAACTTAAAATAGGCATTTAGAGCCTTTATAGCCATGCATGCACGTAAAGTTTGCAACTTTACGTGATAAGCATGCCCTAGAAGCTTGGATCTGTGATTTGGAGCCGCTGCATGGCTCAAAACAAGTCTGTATGGAAAAGGGACTGAATGGACTCGGCGAGTCGCAAGGGTTGACTCGGCGAGTCACATGAAGATGGCCGTGGACTCGACGAGTTGGATGAACAACTCGGCGAGTCCGATGAAGATTACCATAAGACTCGGCGAGTTGAAGAACAACTCGGCGAGTCGGATGAGTTTTCCCTAGGGTATGTATGCGTATGTATCCATCGAGTTGCAAGGAGGGAACTCGACGGGTGGCCTTAAAGTTTGAACGAGAATCGAAGCAACTCGAAGAGTCACCCTGATGACTCGGCGAGTTGGATTGTGCTTCAAGGAACTCGGCGAGTAGCCGAGGGTACTCGGCGAGTTGGGGTCAACATGGACTGTTGACCTTGACTGAGGACTTTGACTTTGACCAGGGGTTGACTAGTGGGTTATGGAGTACCTTATATGGTTAAGGACTTATGAGTATATTGCGCTTTGATGTTAGGTGGTGGAGCCTGTGCCAAGTGATTCGAGAGTTGGGTTTTATCTTCCGAGTCGACAATTGCAGGTGAGTTATCCTCACTATATCGACAGGGTCTACGGCACCAAGGCCGACCCTTTATCGGATGGAAATCCAGGTAGTGTTTGTTATGTTATTACTTTGCTAGATCTGCATCCTGGTATTTAGGATGGTGTTATGTTAGTGACCTGGTTAAGGTCGGTACCCGGTATATAGGGTAATGTTATGCTAGTGACCGGTTAGGTCGGAATCCTGGTTAGGATGTTGATATGCTATGTGATCTGTTAGACTGATAGTCTGGTTAAGGATTTGTTATGTGATTGATTGTTTTATGTGCACATGGTTGTTTGACGGGGGTTGGGTTGAGGCGGGTCCTGTTTTGTGCTGAAGGCCAACAAACCCATGGCGGACCGGATATTCCGAAGGCCCAGCGAGCGGTCCAGATAGGCTGAAGGCCCCAAGAGGGCGTACCAGACGTGCCGAGGCTCGGAGAATGGACCAGGCCGACTGAAGGCCCGGTGCGGGCGGACCAGTCATACTGTAGACTCAGAGAGTGGACCAGGTGGATTGAAGGCCCGGTGCGGGCGGACCAATCACACTGTAGACTCGACGTACATGACTAGACTCGGAGGGTGGACCAGGTGGACTGAAGGCCCGGTGCGGGCGGACCAGTCACACAGTAGACCCGATGTGCATGGCTGTTCTGTATTGTGATATGTTATGAGTATGTTTATGTGTGGTTGGTATTTTGGGGGTAACTCACTAAGCTTTCGGGCTTACAGTTTCAATGTATTGTTTCAGGTACTTCAGGAGATCGTGGCAAGGCGAAGGCGTGATCGTACCGCTCCTCATGTTTTATGATTTATATGATATGGTTCTGGGGGATACTCTGATGTTTAAACTATTTTGAAAACGAATTGTATGAACGTAATGGTTTTTGAATGATTTAAAATGTTTTAAATTGGCTCAAATTTTATGGGTGTTACAAGTTGGTATCAAAGCCTTGGTTTGAGTGAATTGGAGGAACATTCGTGTGAATCCAGTCTCAAATCAAGGAGGAATTTTTCAAAATGGTTTTCAAAAGGTTTTCGAAATAAGTAAAGTAGGATGCAGAGGGTACGATCAGCCGGAGCCAGTAAGGAGACCCCAAAATACCATACAAGTTATTTGATATTATGTGATATGTTAGAACAGCATGCTAGTAATAAGATAGGGATCCTCATGACTCGTATGATAAAATTGCCTGATCTTTGATGCCTTATCTTATGTAGAGTACCTCAATTTATTGTTTGTGACTCTTTCGCGTGTGAACTAACTATTGGGTGAATACTCTAAGTCACATGCTACATGGGTTAAATGGTCTTAGGGTAAGGGATTTGGTCCTGCTGCGCAGCTCTTGTCTGAGTCCAACCGTTGTGGGGTTAAATCTTTTAGTCTAAGATTGTTTAAGTCGTGTGGTATGTGATTGTATTCATGCAATAGTTAACTGGCACCAATGGAGGGTCGTGTGGCAGTTGGTGGATGGGTAGGTAGTGAGAGGTGGGGAAGCCAGTTATGAGATATTTAGCATTCCTCTAGGAGTGAGGATTTATCGATCGCTATGTATATGTATATTGTAGGGTGTTGTGGTGATACTTGAGACAAATATGGGTAGGTGTGGAAGGTACTATGGGCCCGTACTACTGAAAGCACAGGACCCATACGCGTATCAAGGAAGTCACAACTCTCTAGGGTATCGGTTATGAGATAGTTCCCCGGGTGAATATGTGATGTGTCTAAGGGTCTCGTTGGTGTATTGTAGTATGACGATTACGAGACGTTTCGGGGCAGGATCCGGTTTGGGAGAGGGTGGTCAGGATGGGTCAGTACCACCCGAGGTCATTGGTCAGATGAGTACGGACGAGTTGGATGCCAGGATTCGTGAGATCCTGCATGATGAGGTTGCTGCTATGTTCCGGGCCGAGTTGCCGGAGATGTTTGGGTCGATCAAGACTGCCATGGTTGAGTACTTTGATGAGCGCTATGCAGCTCTTGCGGAGGCGGCTGCCGCGGCAGCTACAGCAGCTGTAGCAGTGGCAGGGGGAGGAACCGGTCGAGGTTTTCAGTATCGGGACTTCGATAATACGAAGCCCCCTGCTTTCGATGGAGTTCAGGATCCGATCGTTGCTATGAGATGGTTGTCAGACGTGGAGGGTTGTTTCTTTACGTGTTCATGCCCTGCGGATCAGAGGGTGAGGTGTGCTCTGAACCTTTTGAGGCTCGAGGCGAAGGATTGGTGGAGGTTGACTATGGGATCTTATTCTGATGCGTAGCGGGCTGCGGTTACTTGGGATCAGTTCCGGTAGATGTTCAGCACTCGTTATGTTCCACGGGTTGAGAGAGAGAGGTTGGCTCAGGAGTTCCTGGAGCTGAAGCAGGATTCAGAGTCGGTGATGGAGATCACCAGGATGTTCACTGAGAGGGCGATGTTTTGCCCGGAGTTTGCTTCGGAGCAGGCTCAGATGTCCCGATATCTAAGTATGCTCAAGAGGGACATCAGGCAGTTTGTGTCCACGCAGAGATGTGATACCTTGTTAGAGTTGCAGGAGGCCGCCAGGCGGCGGGAGTTAGAGATGGAGTTACAGTTGCGAGAGCAGAGGCAGGCCCCGGTGCAGTCGCAGCCGGATCCGAAACGGTCCAAAACCGTTGACTTTAGGGTTGGAGGTCAGAGTAGCCACACTTGTGAGAAGTGTGGGAAGGGTCATGCCGGAGTATGTAGGTCTGGTGGTGCGTGTCGCAAGTATGGGAAAGAGGGACATTATGCGAGGGACTGCCGTCAGTCGGTCCCGGCTCAGGATATGAGGATCTGTTATCATTGTCATCAGGTGGGACACTTGAGGGTCAACTGTCCACAGCTTGCTGCAAGACCGGTGTAGGCTCCATCACCGGCCACTTTAAGGATTACTGGCAGGGGTCAGGGTGGAGCGGAGCCTCCGAGGGCTCAGGGACGCGCATTCCAGCTTACAGCAGAGGAAGTCAGGACAGAGCCAGATGCAGCTGCGGGTATGTTTCCATTTTGTTACTTTGTTATTGGTGTGGTATTGTAAATCTGTCTGCATTGTTATGCATGTTTCGTAGTATGATTGAGGACCTTAGTAGTTAGGAGTTGTAGTTGGTTAGCGTTCAGGAGGATTCTTGGTCGAAAGATAAGGTTTATGATCTCGTTGCTAGGAATAGCAATTGCGATGCGAGAAGTGTTCAGTTGAGGTTCGAACTTCCTTGGAGTTCGGGTGTGCGATGGCAGAAGGGTTATTCGGTGAAGGTTACTCACTCCCGAGGGAGTCAGTTCATGGTTAAAGGGGAATATATGGATTGAGGGCGATTGAGCTATGCCGGTTTTGGAAAATGGTGGTTAGTAGTCGGTGCACTAAGTGGGGGAGAATTGGAAAATTCTCCGATGAAAACAGCAAGTATTCAATGTTGGTTAGCTGCTTAGATTTATCAGTGTTGTTAGCCGAGAGTGTGACATGATTGGAGAAAGTGATAGACAAGTGGGGCAGGGAACAGACCATGGTTTCAGGTAAGGTAGTTGGTCGATGTGAGGCCTGGGTTTAGGCCATGGAAAGGATTTCGGGAACGGAACTGGAGTTCGGAACCCCTAAGAGGGCTAGAACAGATTGCATGGGAAAGATTCCCAGGAAGAATGGTTCAGGATGGCGTACGACAGTTTTGGGCGGTCCGGATAGACTGAAGGCCGGAAGGCGTACTAGTCAGACCGAAGGCTCGGGGAACGGTCCAGACAGGCTGAAGGCCCAGAAGGGCGGTCCAGACATGCTGAAGGTTCTGAGAGTGGTCCAGATAGGCTGAAGGCCTGGTAAGGCGGTCCAGTCATGCTGAAGACTCTGGATGTGTTAGTAGATCTGTATGCGGAGAATGAGTGAATATGTCGCCATGCAATAGTAATCGATATGGTCTGGCCCGAAGTATTGATCATGATGATGAAGTTGACTGGAGGCCGTGCGTGGGCCTAGTTTATGATGAGATCGGATTCGGCGTATATGGGAGTTCGAGAATAGCAGTTGCTCTACATGGATAGTGTAGAGTGGAGTTTAGCTTAGTGGCACTTATAAGTGCGGTAAGGGTTGTTGAGTAGACTTCCTGGAAAGGAAAGGTATGTAGCTCCGGAAGGAGTGTGGGTCCTCTGAAAGGAAGGCAGTGGAGTAAATGGATGGTCGAAAGTGCTTGGTAGTAAGCACTGGGATTGTACCAGGTATATGGAACCACATAACGGGTTGGATGCCCGTTGAGGTTGTGGCAATGTTGGATGATGCGCAGGCATGTTTTCAGTCTCCTTGGAAGAGGAGGAGGAGAGTGGTTCCAGATTGGAGATTGGGACAGAGGAAGGTGAGACAGCAGGATAACAGACTCGGAGGTAGTCTGGACTGGTGCTGGGGACTGTATAAGGATATTACAGTCGGAGGTCAAGGACCTAGAGATCGTGATAAGGAGGTGTGAGTGGGTTGCACTTTGTGGTGTCGAACCGAAGGGTTCGAAAGTGATGCAAGGACAAGGTCCTTAGTTCCGAGAATGGTTGTAGGCTTGAGTTATGTATGTGGAGGTATTCCAATCTGGGGTATTCCATCATGAGGATTCGTTCCAGGTTGCAAGTTATCAGGGTTATCGCCAATTTTGGGCGAAGGAAAATGGATTTTTGGCAGAGCGCAGTGGGTGTTTGTGGAACCTAGCGTTCGCTGGACACGGAAGTGTGTTCCTGACAAAAAGGGATAGTATCATCGAGTGATACATGATTGATATGTGGTGACATTGAGTAGAAAAGGCCGGTTGTCGGCTTGGAGTATTGGCAGGGATGCCAGGCGAGAAGAGGTTATGTTAAGAGAGATGCAGTAGTAGGGTTGGCAAGAACCTGAGTTAATTGAGATATCGGAGTCTGCAGTGCAAGGGGTTTGTTCTGAAGCGTATACTGCAGTAGGCTTCGAGGACGAAGCCTAATTTAAGTGGGGGAGAATTGTAACATCCCAAGTTCGGAAGCAAGAAGTTGAAGGGTGCAAAGTGTAAATTCGAAGAAGGGACTCGACGAGTAGGTACGCTTACTCGCCGAGTCGGAGCGGGTTTGGGTCGCGGATTAAGTGGCCAACTCGCCGAGTCGGCGGCTTGGACTCGACGAGTTGGTGCTGGAATGAGAAAACCCTAATCTCGGGGGTTGCACCCTATTTAAAGGACTTTATGTCCTTCTCTCAGCCTCCTTACCACTCTTGAGAGCCTGTAAACCCTAGAAATCGAGTGAGCCTCCATTATTAGAGAGAATGGAGCTTTTGTCACACCCCGAAACCGATGGCGGAAACGTTCCGGAGCGGAGGACGTCATGTATAGTATCACAACCAATGAATAACAGCAATCATAGCAACACAACCATTACAGTGAATACTTAAATAGAATGTTTACATCGGTTTGAAACCTTGTTTAAAACTTTCTTTGAATTACATCCAATAGTTTTGCATGAATATAAACATTAAACACTTATTGCTGCCATTCCCCAAAAACCCAGCAGGTACCTGTCTACTGATTTCCTGAGAATACAAGCAGTTTGAAAATATCAGCATAAAGCTGGTGAGTTCATAAGCAGTAATTTGTAATGAAAACTTGTTGATGAGCTAGCCAAAAAGTTGTAAAGTTTCAAGAAAATCCGATATTTTCTTTAGTGAAAATGTCGTGTTATCAGTTCTGTAATAAACCATGATTATCTGTATGCTTCCAAGAAAATCCGATATTTTCTTTAGTGAAAATGTAGCGTTATCGTTTACGTATGAAACCATGAGTGTTCGTTACTGAAAACTGTATTGATAAGCGAATATACTACCTCATGTGACTAGCTAAAGCTAATCATGAAGTATAAATATTTTGAATGCATAGCCATAGCAATAGTGATTCTGCTTGAAAACCCTGGCCTGGCCAGTATACGTAGTGTGTTTTAGTTCTATTTAATATAAATAAAACCGTTGAAGAGTGTCTGGTTTGTAAACTAAAGGTGATTTATACATAATGTGAGTCGTATAACCATGCTTGATATGACTAGTGACCTTTCCAACATTCTTCAGGCGTCGAGTGAAATGACATTTGTACATCTCAGGCGTGCCCGCCTAACTGTAGCTAGCAGTCCAGATGTGGGATTGTCAGTCCCGAATAGATCTATTCACAAATCTCACGCTCTCCCTCCAGGAGACTCTGGTTATATAGTGGTAGGATTTATCCCTGTACACCTAAGGGTACAGTAGCGAAGTAGCGCCTCACAGTATCGTACAATCTAGTTTACATGTAGTGTAGTAACGTTCTACCGTAGTGAAAATCCGTATGTATACCGTATATAATGATAATTACAGTTATGAAAAGCCATGATAAAGTGGTGATGTAACTGTAAACTATTTCTGTCTTAGTGCATATGTTTAGTAGTGAAAGTTTCAGTACTCGTTATGTTTAGAAAATCCCAAACTATACCGATTATAGTTTGCATGTATAGTGAATAGTGTGTCTGGAAAACTAAGCAAATTTTAGTGAAAACGTCCCTTATGCTCAGCATAGTACAAAAGGGATTTAATGTATGAGATTTGCATAAGTTTTTGAAAACATTTATGTTTAGCTTGTATTCCCCCCCTGAAAACATTGAAAATATGGAAAAATGTAGGGGTATGAACTCACTGTTGTTGCGTGAAATCGTTGACTGAAATGAAGATCCTTGAGTTGTGGCACGTGACACTTAACGAAATCCTATTATCAAATAAATACATATATGTGTCTAAATTAGTGATTTCGATAAATAAAGTGTCATAAGAATACTTGTATTTGGTTGAGGAATGTTACCGGGACTTGATCGAATCGAAGGAAAAGGGTTTTCAGCCAAAAGTACCACCAAAAAGGTGTTTACGGCCGTGAACAAGAGTTTACGGTCGTAAATGGGGGTTTACGGCCGTAAACTAGTGTTTACGGTTTCTGAAGACTCGGCGAGTTTACGGCCGTAAACTCAAGAACAGAGTTTACGGTCTTTGAAGGTTTGGACCATAAACTCAAGAACAGAGTTTACGGTTTCTCAAGACGGACCGTAAACTCAAGAACACTGGTGCTGGATGCTGATTTCGAAGAGATGAGCTTTTCCAGACGTTCCTAAGCGACCCAAACGTGGTTTTCTCGATGCTTTCCGAAGTTTGCAGGCGTTTTGAGTGTTTACGGTCGAGATTCTTGGAGAGAGAAGGGGAGAGTGTTTGGCCAGAAATGTTCTAATGAAGGTGGAGGCATCGTATTTATAGGGGTGTTGAAGTGGGGTCCACTCGTACTAACCGTAAACAGGTTTACGGTCGTAAACGAGTTTACGGCCGTAAACACGTTTACGGTCGTAATCTCCTTAGACCGGAAATGTTTGATTTTTGAGATATTTGGGTTTTCACGCGATTTTTGGTTCCTACTTGCAAAATAATTTAATATAACTAAATTATTTTCTAAACCAAAAAGTTTGACGGAAAAGTTAATGAATTCGAAACTTTATTGCGTAACAGAAACGGACAAAGTTTCGGGTTGTCACATCATCCCCCCGTTAGAGGGAATTTCGTCCCGAAATTCGAACTTAGAATACAAATCACGGATTAGGAAAGAGATGCGGATACTTCTGTTTCATCTGATCCTCGCGCTACCAAGTGAATTCAGGTCCCTGCTTGGCATTCCAGCGAACCTTCACTATCGGGATGCGACTTTGTTTCGTTCGTTTGATCTCTCTGTCCATGATTTCGACCGGTTCTTCCACGAAGTTGAGGTTTTCGTTGATTTCAATCTCGTCGAGAGGAATCATAAGGGTCTCATCGGACAAACACTTCTTTAGGTTCGATACGTGGAAAACAGGATGGATGTTGCTGAGTTCTCGCGGTAATAGGAGTTTGTATGCTATGGGACCGATCCTAGCAAGGATCTCGAATGGTCCAATGTACCTTGGGTTTAGCTTTCCATGCTTTCCAAAGCGTATCATGCCTTTCCAGGGTGAGACCTTCAGAAGGACGCGGTCACCAACCTGGAACTCCAAGGGTTTTCGTCTCTTATCGGCGTAGCTCTTTTGTCTATCTCGTGAGGCTTTCAGTCGTTCTCGAATTTGCACAATCTTTTCAGTTGTCTCTCGGATAATTTCAGGACCAGTGAGAGTACTGTCGGGAACTTGACCCCTGGCTAGCTGCGTGTCGCCCACCTCAGCCCAACACAGAGGGGATTTGCACTTACGGCCATAGAGGGATTCAAACGGCGCAACCTTGATGCTGGTATGGTAGCTGTTGTTGTAGGAAAATTCAACCAAAGGAAGATGAGTGTCCCATGACGCGCCAAAATCGATGACGCAGGCTCTCAACATATCTTCCAAGGTCTGAATTGTTCTCTCACTCTGTCCATCAGTCTGCGGATGATAAGCCGTGCTCATATCCAACTTAGTTCCAAGAGCTTTCTGCAGCGACTGCCAGAACCTCGATGTAAATCTGCTATCTCGATCGGAGATAATGGATGCAGGTATACCATGAAGGCGAACTATCTCTTGAAGATAGATCCGTGTGAGTCTCTCCATTTTGAAGCTTTCTTTGATTGGCAGGAAGTGGGCGGACTTCGTCAACTGATCGACAATTACCCAGATGGCATCGTGCCCACTCGGAGATCTGGGTAACTTGGTGATAAAATCCATGGTTATCCTTTCCCACTTCCACTCAGGTATTTCTGGCTGTTGAAGTAGACCTGAGGGCTTCTGATATTCGACCTTCACCTTGGCGCAAGTCAGGCACTTGCCCACGAAGCTAGCGATCTCTGCTTTCATGTTTGGCCACCAATAGAGCTGTTTGAGATCCAAGTACATCTTATCCGAACCTGGGTGAACGGAGTATTTAGTCTTGTGAGCCTCATTCATGACAACCTCTCTGTAACCACCGAACTTTAGGGTCCAGATCCGGTTCATGAAATAGTACACTCCGTCTCCTTTGACCTCCAGATTCTTTTCCATTCCTCTCAATGCTTCACCCGACATGTTCTCTGGTTTTAAGGCTTCCAACTGAGCCTCCCTGATCGGCGTGGATAGGTGGGAATGGATGGTCATTATTAGTGCCTTCACCTTACGCCCTGAATACTCCTTTCGACTGAGGGCGTCTGCTACCACATTGGCCTTGCCGGGATGATAGCGAATTTCGCACTCGTAGTCACTGAGTAGCTCGACCCATCGTCGCTGTCTCATGTTTAACTCCTTTTGATCAAAGATGTGCTGCAAGCTCTTATGGTCGGTGAAGATAGTGCACTTGGTTCCATAAAGGTAGAGTCTCCTGATCTTTAACGCAAAGACCACTGCTCCCAACTCCAAATCGTGGGTTGTGTAATTGACTTCGTGTGTTTTCAACTGCCTTGAGGCGTAGGCGATGACCTTTCCTCTCTGCATGAGCACACACCCTAGGCCCTGATTGGATGCATCGCAGTAGACCACGAAGTCTTCTGTCCCTTCGAGCAGGGACAAGATAGGTGCGCTGCACAGGGCCCGCTTCAATGTTTGAAATGCAATGTCTTGCTTAGCTTCCCAACTGAAGGTTACACCTTTCTGCGTCAGGGTAGTTAAAGGCTTAGCGATTCTGGAGAAGTTCTGGATGAACCTGCGATAATAGCCCGCGAGACCCATGAATTGCCGGATTTCTGTGGGTGTCTTTGGTGCAGACCAATTCTCAATCGCTTTGATCTTGGAAGGGTCCACGTGTATTCCTTCCTTGCTAATCACGTGTCCTAGGAAATTCACCTTCCTGATCCAGAATTCGCACTTAGAAAATTTCGCGTATAGCTTTTCTGCCCTTAACGTTTCCAACACCTGTCTTAAGTGCTGTGTATGATCACTCTCACTCCGCGAATAGACAAGTATGTCATCGATGAACATGATCACGAACTTGTCTAGGAAAGGGCAGCACACCCGATGTTGGGTTTTGGTATACTACAACATCCTATGGTGCACATACAACCCTAAATACCTTGGATCTATGTTTTCACTAATTATACATGCAAATGGTTTCCAAGGTATTAATCTTACAACTAGCATGCATTTAACATAAAATTATAATATACTAGTTAGCATGACATACCTTTTGATGGAGCTTGAATTCTTGGTGTATTTGGCCTTAAAGAGCTTAGCCCCAATAGTGTGGAAGCCTCAAATGGAATCACAACACACCATGGACAAAGGATGAACTTGAGAGAGAATTCCATGCACACAAAAGACACCATGAACTCTAAAAAGATACAAGTGGCGATTTTGGGCAATGAAGTATCTATTTATATGTGGGATTTCTAGGGTCATGGATATAACCCAAATCCATACCCATGGGTTTTATGATCCATGGTTCATGTGGCCCAACTCTTTATGTATCCATACATAAACTTGGTCCAACATCGATCATAAGCCCAACACATATAAATATAACTAATTATCATAATTAGTCCCCATAGATTTAATTAGTCTCTTTCGACCACTAAATTAATTCCAAATTAATTCTTGATCACTACTAATTAAAACATATGATTTCATATTAATATATTATTACTTATAATATATTAATAAACCATAAATAACCTTCTCTCAAAAGTCCATCCTAACAAATTGTCCTGATGATATGCAACCCAAATGGACCATGCTACTCTCGGGTCGAATACATACCAATAATAGTTATGGGCTTAGACACCTAATCCAACAGTCTCCCACTTGGATAAGTCTAAAACTATTATTCAAGTATGACTCCAAGATCCCGACTAGCAATTGTAGCTCTTAAAGCCGCTGTCAAACTCTGAACAAATCAAATGACATGTCCATTAGATAAGGGATCATATATTCCTCCATTCTAGATATCATATGGACTGAGACATGGATTATAATCATTCTCTCTGTCCATTTGTTGTTTCCCGATTTCCGATTTATGACGACTGACTAATTGAACAAATCAAATCAGTCCAGGCCCGGCCGAGCACTTACGTTTGTCATCACCAAATCATCGAGGGGCCCACAGATATCGCTTTTATCCCAAAGGTAAAAGGAATGGATAAACTTCGACTCATATGGCTTGTTCTACTACTTGTTGAATCATACACAAAGGCACGTTTTATAACATCGAGTTACCAATGCGTTTTCGTGCAATCAATGTATAACCAACTCATAGTAACAACTCATATCTCTAGGTTTGAAGAATATAAGATATTATCGTCTCATGATCACTCATGATAAAATCCATGAAGTGATTCTAATGAGCGCGGGTTGAATCCAATACTCAGAACTTATGAGCACTCATGAGTGTTGTAGCCCTTTGTCCAACATCTTAGACCTCTACAAGCCAACCCATGACAGTCTTAATTCATATCTACTTCCAACATATGACCGACTGTGGATGGTTTGAATAACTTAGTCATCCAGAACAATGACCTAGTTTATTCTGGAAGTCCAAACATGCAAAATGAAACACAAGAATAATTGAATCGAATATGGTATCAAAACCTATGAACATAAATAAAACACCTTCTATTTATCACCATATGATTACACATTATTCATTGTATACTGTTTCAGCTATCAACTTTATTCTTGAATTTAAAACAATAGTTGTCCCATGCTCCAAGCATGTACACTATGTTTTCTAAACACTAGTCATGCCATACACCAAGTATGCATACTATGTTTGTCTATGATCTTTACTTTGTGAAATAGATCAATTGAACATAACTCCAATGATCCTCTTTTCATAGTCCCAAATCCTTACTGCAAATGCAAGAATTCCAAATTCATGCCATTTACTGAAATCTGTTAGATTCTAAACTTATATGTATTGATCCTCTTGTAATGATTATGCACAAAGTCAGATAGACTTGACAACAAACATTACAGAGCATTCCAAAGGAGATCAACTCCTTGGAAACATCCTTCTTGCATTAAGTTTCCTAATCTTACACATATTGAATAATTTCTAACTTTGAAACATTTCCATATTCCATTTTGACTATCACTTCTGAACAAGAGTTTCCTCCTTACAGATTATGTCAATATGGTCCTTCCAGAATTATCATTATACTTCCAACTGTCCTTGAGCAACCAATCTTTGGTAAACCTTAGATTGTCCTCGACAATTGTTTAATCCTTTTAGTCATATCCAATTCTAGACCTTTTCCCTTCTTAATGCCCCAGGCATTTGGAAAATTTTAGAAAGGATGAATATAGCACATGCAATCGATCCCATATCCGAAGCATATGGGACACGATTCATGATGTATCACATAAAGACTAAACCAGTCTTTTGCTATAATATTTCCATTTCAATTTGCCAAGTTCTCATAATTCAGATTATGAAAAGGGATGTCGTAATCATAATCGAATTTTAGAACGCAAATAATGGACCCTATATTAGAATTTTCTTATGTTGAGCCATTCCAACATAACATTCATATATATACTTGACTAAATACGATTAAAACCTCAATCTAAGCTTTTAGATTTGAGATGAAGTATAATTTCCTCTCCCTTAATTATAGCAAAACAACTTTTTCCCAATTGAAACCTTTTGTTTTCTATAATTAACATTGCTAACTTGCAACCTTTATCATAATTATCATGCTCCCACTAACATGATGATTATTAGCATAACACTTATGCTCCCACTAGCTTTGACATGTACTCAGAAATCAGTTGAACTTCTAGAAAAAACAATACTTTATTGACTTTCTTACCAAAGTTCAGATTTCTGATACTAGATTGCTTTGATAAAACTTTATCAATATCATACACCTTATCTTAGATAGCTCACAGGTGTGTCTAAACAAATTCAGAACTATGAAAAGGGATGCCGTAATCATAGTCTCAATTGTTTAGACCTTTGCCACTTCTCACAAGTCCATGTTAGTGTGCCGGTTAACCACACAGCTCCACTAACGACTTTGAGAATGCAAATATCACAATTGCTATCTACTTCAAATCTACTTGGTGGAAGTGTTTCCTCACCATCATTTTCATGAATCGGAGAGAAACCTTATGACCCTTAGATTTAATGGTGTATGTGTTCTTATCCATGTGAATTGTCAAAACCATAGTCACAAGACAAGGATAATGACAAATCCAAACTCATATGGACTGAACTCAATCTTAATTTCTTGCCACCTGGCAGCTCAAGGGCCTGCCATTGCTTCCAAGTTGTTGTGCAACCAATTGAGAACTCTAAGAACTCATATGCAAATCCAACTTTAACTGGAATGGGCATAGAATATGTCAACACGATAGGTTATAAACCTCAAGTCGTGTGCTAGTGAAGAACTTCAGGTTTTATTCTTGATTAGTTCTTGAGACTTTCAAGACCTTTAAGACTCCCACTGTCCTCTTGACATATAAGACTTTCTTTTCAGATATTCAAGAGATAGTGTGGATTCTAATCAAGACAAACACTTCACACAATTGGCCTTAGTTGGTCTTTGTTTTATCCAAAACATCACAACTTACCAATTTCAAATGTACAAGAGTAGAAAACTTTTACTCTTACATTTGATAAGTGTTTTAAACCTTCTTTAAGACATGTCACTCAAGTTACAATCTTAGAGTATAACTCTAAGAATTGTTTTTGGAATGAAGTATGAATCATCTTCTTGATTTAACCACTTCACTAATTCATAACTCCTCTTCTTAACTATCAGAATGCACTTAGAGGGTAAATTGTGATAAGGTCTCAAAATCATTAAGATGGTCTTAAAACATGATACTAAAGTACTCTCCCATCTTTTCAGATTTGAGAAACTTTTATCTTTCTGCCTAAATTGATTCTTCTTATTCGCTCTGCCATACATTGGAACCTTTTCCAATGTCTCAGAATTACACTTAAGCTTGTAAGTATAACCATATTTACTGAGCTATAGTAAATTATGACGAATAGTCTTATCGATCTTTTGTGGTGGAATCTGACCAGTGCACAAGAATGTGTACCCGATCCCTTAGTCCTTCACTTGACTCACACACCCATGTGAACAAGTAGTTAGTCTTAATTTTTCCAATGCTCGAAAGTTCTCATTCATCATGCTATACAACTTGCATGATTCCAAGTTTCTATCCAACTGAAACTTGGGTGATGAGAATCTTTCCTTATTTGGTAAATTTAGACACTACCACAAATGAAAGAATCAAATTCATATTTCCACTCTTGCTCTTAATGGAATCTTATAAGCAACACATATTTTCACAAATGCCATTGTAAGGATATTTTAAAATAAATAAAATCAAAAGATTTACCTTTTATTTTAAAACTTTGCGGAAAAACTTATCCTTACAATCCATATGAAAACTTGTTGTTATCTATTCCTAAGAAAAATATCATAACTCCTAAGAAGTAGCTCAAGAATCCGATCTTCAAACTATGCGATAGAAATCCATCTACGCGATCAGATTCAGCATATTCTTTCTTTAAGTTTCTTCACTTTTCTTTGATTCTTAAAACATCAACATGTGACCCAGTCACATCATGTATCAAGAATCTCAGAATAGAAACTTAGCAGAGTTAGATAGTGGACTTTACCTGAAGTAGAGTCAAACTTATTGACTTTAACATCCTTAGGTAAATTTGGCAGCTTCGCAACCAATGCCCCTTTCTTTGGCAATATAAACATATGGACCCTTTGGTAATGGGACTATCTCAGACTTAGCTTTTCTCTTTACCATTTGTCAACCGAGTTGACTATGGCCGATCCATTTCCATTGGGAAGAGAATGCTTTTTTGGATTCCCAGTGTCATCATTGTCAATGTCCATAAAGTTTTTAGGAAGTTGATCTTAGCAAATAGATAAGATCATTAAGGGTCTTGTCATAGTCTGTTTCATAGGTGTTCCAAAAGAACTCACTATGTGACTTAGAAAGTAGTTGAGCCACCAACTTTCTCAAGACTTTGACACCCAACTCTCCCGGCTTGTCAATATGTGACTACATCTCCAAGATATGATCACACATAGACCTTTGCTTGCCAATAGGGCTTGAGTGACCTTAAACTTTTCAGGAACTTGTGGGTTAGGGAGAATAATTGGAGGAGGTGAAAGAAGTATGATTTCCATGGGACATCATCTTCATTTAGGAAAGCTTGTTTCAAGAGATTTGGGAAGATCATAAATGTCTAAACCAGACATCTTTTGGGAGATACTCAAGATAGTTGATTTAAAGACTTTAATATAACACCCAATATGAAATATTAAGGCTAGGACCCAACACAATACTTTTATAACTTGGAAAATGGATGCCGTAATCCAAGCTATAAAATATTTGAAGGTAGGCGAATGACGATTCACCAATTTCCACCATGAAAACGAAATATATATTATTAGGTTTTAATTGGTTTTTGAAACTCCTAGATCTTTGAGATTCATTGAACTGTTCAATGGCATGTTTCAATCTCGAGTGTGCCCTTCAGTTTTTTTGACTGGGATGCCGAGGATCACAAAACAAGGTGTGAAGTAACCATGCAAATTACTTGGTACCCTTAAGTGTTTACCCCTCAATCGATGTGCCGGTTAACCACACACGCTCCATCGATACTATGATAAACATTAGGTTACCCTTTGCCTACCTTGTTAAATACGAGTTAGTGTGTCGGTTAACCACACACGCTCCACTAACCGACTTAAACAAAGTGCAAAGTGTAATTTCATGGATTAGCACCTTATTCACTTTTTCCTAAGTAACTAAGATTGGGTATTTATAAAAGATTTAGTTACTTAGTATTTATCATTAATACTTTTAATGAAGGGAGAATTATAGTCCTTGTCCTACCCGTTCGGCTAACAATCCTCCACCGGTCAAGGAAGCGGTGGGTGAGAGTGGACACCCATTAAACTGCCATTTTATAGGCAGTAACCTTATACCCCCCTTATAGACCGACTTCGTGAATGAGGCCTACTAACGGTAAGACTGACTTTGTTCTTATATATATATATATATATATATATATATATATATATATATATATATATAAGTAGTAACTATTAATATTATAATAGTATAAGGGTGTATTTTAAACATTTAAAATACTTGGTGGTTTAATCTATTAATTAAACTATACTCTTAATTTCATTAAACTTAAACCATGTCTTTATGGAATTATTAACTCTTTTAATTAGACACTTTAATTAATTTAATGAAGTCCATAAAGTTTGAACTTTAACTTTTAAAATTCTTGGGTTTGGAAGTAAAGTGTATATGGGGTTTGACTTTACAAATTCCAAAACTTGAGGACAAGTTTTGAACAATTCAAAAACTTATGGTTTCCATAACTTATGAATTTTAAAGTGGTTTAATGGAAAAAACCCTTCAAGTTCCATAACTTGTAGACAAGTTATGGAAGACTTTAAAAGCATTAAAAATGTGACTCTTCATTTTTTCATAACTTATGGAATTTTTATGGGTTTTAAAATTCATAAATGTGACTTTTCATGTAACTTGAGGACAAGTTACAAAAACACATATTATAAACAACTTCAAGATTAATTTGGATTGAAAACAACTATCTCATAATTTTTCCTATTAATCTAAACAAACTCATAAACATGAACATTCATAATCAACATTTTTCAAGCATCATATAAACATGTATAAAACTTGAAACTTTGATTATTATCCTTTATTTGGATGAGAATAAACATTACCATAGTATCAAAAAACAAATTTTATGAACAAAAACACTTTGCGGTAATGATTCTAATCCAAAACAGGCCAAAAAATTCGAAGATAAGCTGTCAGGGGGTCCAACTCGTCGAGTGCATGAACCAACTCGACGAGTTGGATGAATTTGTTCATGGACTCGTCGAGTCTGCTGTCCCGACAGCAAAAAATTCGATTTTTTTCAGTTTTTTTTTTCAGCAACTTGCATCAAGTATAATTGAAAACAACCCATGGCTCTGATACCACTGTTGGGTTTTGGTATACTACAACATCCTATGGTGCACATACAACCCTAAATACCTTGGATCTATGTTTTCACTAATTATACATGCAAATGGTTTCCAAGGTATTAATCTTACAACTAGCATGTATTTAACATAAAATTATAATATACTAGTTAGCATGACATACCTTTTGATGGAGCTTGAGTTCTTGGTGTATTTGGCCTTAAAGAGCTTAGCCCCAATAGTGTGGAAGCCTCAAATGGAATCACAACACACCATGGACAAAGGATAAACTTGAGAGAGAATTCCATGCACACAAAAGACACCATGAACTCTAAAAAGATACAAGTGGCGATTTTGGGCAATGAAGTATCTATTTATATGTGGGATTTCTAGGGTCATGGATATAACCCAAATCCATACCCATGGGTTTTATGATCCATGGTTCATGTGGCCCAACTCTTTATGTATCCATACATAAACTTGGTCCAACATGGATCATAAGCCCAACACATATAAATATAACTAATTATCATAATTAGTCCCCATAGATTTAATTAGTCTCTTTCGACCACTAAATTAATTCCAAATTAATTCTTGATCACTACTAATTAAAACATATGATTTCATATTAATATATTATTACTTATAATATATTAATAAACCATAAATAACCTTCTCTCAAAAGTCCATCCTAACAAATTGTCCTAATTATATGCAACCCAAATGGACCATGCTACTCTCGGGTCGAATACATACCAATAATAGTTATGGGCTTAGACGCCTAATCCAACACCCGATTCATCAGGTCCATGAATACTGCCGGTGCGTTGGTTAGGCCAAAGGGCATTACCACAAACTCGTAGTGTCCATAGCGAGTTCAGAATGTTGTTTTGGGCACATCATTCTCATGAACTCGCAACTGATGGTACCCTGATCTTAGATCTATCTTTGAGAAATAACTGGCTCCCTGAAGTTGGTCGAAGAGATCGTCGATTCTGGGTAAGGGATATCGGTTCTTGATGGTAAGCTTATTCAGCTCTCGGTAGTCAATGCACATCCGAAAGGATCCATCTTTCTTTTTCACGAATAAGATCGGAGCTCCCCATGGTGAGGAACTCGACCTTATGAATCCTTTGTTGATCAGCTCATTGAGCTGACTGGATAATTCTTGCATTTCCACTGGCGCTAAACGGTAAGGAGACTTAGCTACAGGAGTAGCTCCAGGGATCAAGTCGATATGAAACTCGACTTGGCGCTCGGGAGGGATTCCTGGGAGATCTTCGGGGAAAATGTCAGGAAAGTTGCAGACTTCGGGGATGCTCTCGAGGTCTTTAACTTTTTGCGTCCCATCTACAACATGAGCTAGAAACGCATGACACTCCTTTCGCAGATACTTCCGAGCTTTGATGCATGAAATGATACGGAGGTTCGAGCTAGGCTTATCTCCGTAAATCATGAGGGCTTCGCCAGAGGGAAGATTGAGACGGATAGCCTTCTCGAAGCAAAGAATATCAGCATGATTGGAGCTTAACCATTCCATGCCGATAATGACGTCGAAACTCTTGATGGATACAGGCATAAGGTCGATGGGAAAAGAATAATTGTCTAATGTAAGAGTACATCCTATGAATATGTCGTTAGTGCTCTCCTTCTTTCCGTTAGCCATCTCGACGGTAAATGTTTCGGTTAGGGGTTGGGATTTACATTTGATTAGATGTTTGAATGTATGACTAACAAAACTCCTCTCCGCACCAGAATCGAAGAGAATGCATGCATAAGAGTTGTCAAGGAGGAACGTACCCGTAACAACGGTAGGATCAGTAACTGCTTCTTCCTGGCCCATCACCAGAACGCTCCCTGTGTTTCCACCAGTTGTTGCCTTGGGGCAGTTTCTCCTGAAGTGCCCAGCCTCTCCACATCCATAACAAGTTTGACCAGCGCCCGCTCCCGGTGCCTGGTTGGTTGGTTGAGCCGGTGTCTTGCAGTATCGAACTGTGTGTCCCTTCCTTCCACAGTTGTTGCAACTCAGCTCACGGTAGGGTCCGTGATGATGGAAGTTACACTTGTTGCACAGAGGTAGTTTTCCAGCATAACGACCAGTAGGAGATTGGGTGGTCGGAACAGCAGTGGGAGCAGCAGCAGGAGCAGTAACAGCATGAACTGCCACTATTTGTTGTTACTTAGAGGGCTCCTGCGAAGACTGACCCTTTCGTTTGTTACCGAACTTCTTCTTCTTCCCACTGCTTTCCTTTTGTGGTTCGGAGACAACTGCCACTTCATCCAGATCGATTCCATGATCGATCAGAGTCTGTGCCAGGTCCTTGGCGCTTTCAAATGTAGTCGGCCTAGCAGCCAAGACATTTCCTTTGGTGGGTTGCGTCAGTCCCCAGATGTACCTCTCGATTTTCTTGCTTTCCGGGGTGACCATTCCCGGACAAAGAAGCGCCAGATCACAGAATCTAGCAGTGTAGGCAGCGATGTCGGAACCTTTCATCTTCAAGTTCCAGAGTTCGTGTTCCAACTTTTGCACTTCGCCCCTCGGGCAGTACTCCGCTAGCATGAGCTCCTTCAGTCTTTCCCAACCCATGGCATTAGCCACTGGCAGGGTTAGGGTTTTGACTCGACCATTCCACCAGGTCAAGGCTCTGTCGGTGAAGGTGCAGGCGGCGAACTTCACCTTGTTTGCTACAGAACAAACGCAAATTTCGAAGATGGATTCGATCTTCTCGAACCATCGAGTCAGGGCGATGACACCTCCATTTCCGTCGAAGGACTTGGGTTTCACAGTCATGAAGTCCTTGTAGGAACACTCTTTTTGATTTCCCTGACTTCCACCTGGTCTCTGTGGGTCGGTTCCACCTCCAGCCCCACCAGCGTTCACTTGTGCCATTGCTGCAGTCACGGCGGCGGTAACTGCTGCCTGAAACATGACAGGGTCGAACTGAGGGGGTGGTGGTGGTGGCGGAGTGTCGTTGTTCCTTCTGTTGGGTCTTGGTCGGGGAGGCATCTTGTTCTAGAAACAATCAGGAAGAAGAGGATGGTAAGTCCTCGAGATATAAAACAAAAATATATCTCATCCTGATAAACAAGTGTTCCACCAAGCGATAAGCAAGAAAGGTTACTAATGTAACTAAGTTATCGCTACGAAATAGATAGGTAGAAATACTAAGAATGAATCTCCTCACTGAATTTAGCTCTAGCGAAATACTCCTATAGTATTTTATGTGAGATGATTTTTGGTAAGTTTTAGGCCTGTTGTAACACCACAGTCACTCCCAAGCACATGTTGGTCATGTCTCGACTGAATATAGTTGATCAGGCTATATTCACTGTAGACATGATTACATAACTGCCCAGGTTTAACCGCAGCGTTCCAACATCCAAATACTTTTGTTCTGCTCTACTAGTGACACAAATCCTGTTATGTATGCATGCTCGTATACTTTTTTATAAAAATACTTATATTTTGAAAGTATACTTTTAGCGTAGAGCACTTAGGCCCCTTAGTGTTTATAGTTGTATACCACGTAAGGTTCGGTATACCAGTTCGCTATAAACATGGGCTCTGATACCAAGCTGTCACACCCCGAAACCGATGGCGGAAACGTTCCGGGGCGGAGGACGTCATGTATAGTATCACAACCAATGAATAACAGCAATCATAGCAACACAACCATTACATTGAATACTTAAATAAAATGTTTACATCGGTTTGAAACCTTGTTTAAAACTTTGTTTGAATTACATCCAATAGTTTTGCATGAATATAAACATTAAACTCTTATTGCTGCCATTCCCCAAAAACCCAGCAGGTACCTGTCTACTGATTTCCTGAGAATACAAGCAGTTTGAAAATATCAGCATAAAGCTGGTGAGTTCATAAGCATTAATTTGTAATGAAAACTTGTTGATGAGCTAGCCAAAAAGTTGTAAAGTTTCAAGAAAATCCGATATTTTCTTTAGTGAAAATGTAGTGTTATCAGTTCTGTAATAAACCATGATTATCTGTATGCTTCCAAGAAAATCCGATATTTTCTTTAGTGAAAATGTAGCGTTATCGTTTACGTATGAAACCATGAGTGTTCGTTACTGAAAACTGTATTGATAAGCGAATATACTACCTCATGTGACTTGCTAAAGCTAATCATGAAGTATAAATATTTTGAATGCATAGCCATAGCAATAGTGATTCTGCTTGAAAACCCTGGCCTGGCCAGTATACGTAGTGTGTTTTAGTTCTATTTAATATAAATAAAACCGTTGAAGAGTGTCTGGTTTGTAAACTAAAGGTGATTTATACATAATGTGAGTCGTATAACCATGCTTGATATGACTAGTGACCTTTCCAACGTTCTTCAGGCGTCGAGTGAAATGACATTTGTACATCTCAGGCGTGCCCGCCTAACTGTAGCTAGCAGTCCAGATGTGGGATTGTCAGTCCCGAATAGATCTATTCACAAATCTCACGCTCTCCCTCCAGGAGACTCTGGTTATACAGTGGTAGGATTTATCCCTGTACACCTAAGGGTACAGTAGTGAAGTAGCGCCTCACAGTATCGTACAATCTAGTTTACATGTAGTGTAGTAACGTTCTACCGTAGTGAAAATCCGTATGTATACCGTATATAATGATAATTACAGTTATGAAAAGCCATGATAAAGTGGTGATGTAACTGTAAACTATTTCTGTCTTAGTGCATATGTTTAGTAGTGAAAGTTTCAGTACTCGTTATGTTTAGAAAATCCCAAACTATACCGATTATAGTTTGCATGTATAGTGAATAGCGTGTCCGGAAAACTAAGCAAATTTTAGTGAAAACGTCCCTTATGCTCAGCATAGTACAAAAGGGATTTACTGTATGAGATTTGCATAAGTTTTTGAAAACATTTATGTTTAGCTTGTATTCCCCCCTGAAAACATTGAAAATATGGAAAAATGTAGGGGTATGAACTCACTGTTGTTGCGTGAAATCGTTGACTGAAATGAAGATCCTTGAGTTGTGGCACGTGACACTTAACGAAATCCTATTATCAAATAAATACATATATGTGTCTAAATTAGTGATTTCGATAAATAAAGTGTCATAAGAACACTTGTATTTGGTTGAGGAATGTTACCGGGACTTGATCGAATCGAAGGAAAAGGGTTTTCAGCCAAAAGTACCACCAAAAAGGTGTTTACGGCCGTGAACAAGAGTTTACGGTCGTAAATGGGGGTTTACGGCCGTAAACTAGTGTTTACGGTTTCTGAAGACTCGGCGAGTGTACGGCCGTAAACTCAAGAACAGAGTTTACGGTCTTTGAAGGTTTGGACCATAAACTCAAGAACAGAGTTTACGGTTTCTCAAGACGGACCGTAAACTCAAGAACACTGGTGCTGGATGCTGATTTCGAAGAGATGAGCTTTTCCAGACGTTCCTAAGCGACCCAAACGTGGTTTTCTCGATGCTTTCCGAAGTTTGCAGGCGTTTTGAGTGTTTACGGTCAAGATTCTTGGAGAGAGAAGGGGAGAGTGCTTGGCCAGAAATGTTCTAATGAAGGTGGATGCATCGTATTTATAGGGGTGTTGAGGTGGGGTCCACTCGTACTAACCGTAAACATGTTTACGGTCGTAAACGAGTTTACGGCCGTAAACACGTTTACGGTCGTAATCTCCTTAGACCGGAAATGTTTGATTTTCGAGATATTTGGGTTTTCACGCGATTTTTGGTTCCTACTTGCAAAATAATTTAATATAACTAAATTATTTTCTAAACCAAAAATTTTGAGGGAAAAGTTAATGAATTCGAAACTTTATCGCATAACAGAAACGGACAAAGTTTCGGGTTGTCACAGCTTTGGAGGAGGAAATCTTGAAAAGAGGCTTGAAGATCAAGAGGCTTGCTGCAAAGGAGTGGTGTAGATCCGGGAGATGTTCAGCACTCGTTTTGTTCCACGGGTTGAGAGAGAGAGAGAGGTTGGATCAGGAGTTCCTAGAGCTGAAGCAGGATTCAGAGTCGGTGACGGAGATCACCAGGATGTTCACTGAGAGGGCGATGTTTTGCCTGGAGTTTGCTTCGGAGCAGGCTCAGATGTCCCGATATCTGAGTATGCTCAAGAGGGACATCAGGCAGTTTGTGTCCACGCAGAGATGTGATACCTTGTTAGAGTTGCAGGAGGCCGCCAGGCGGCGGGAGTTATAGATGGAGTTACAGTTGCGAGAGCAGAGGCAGGCCCCGGTGCAGTCGCAGCCGGATCCGAAACGGTCCAAAACCGTTGACTTTAGGGTTGGAGGTCAGAGTAGCCACACTTGTGAGAAGTGTGGGAAGGGTCATGCCGGAGTTTGTAGGTCCGGTGGTGCTTGTCGCAAGTGTGGGAAAGAGGGACATTATGCGAGGGACTGCCGTCAGTCGGTCTCGGCTCAGGATATGAGGATCTGTTATCATTGTCATCAGGTGGGACACTTGAGGGTCAACTGTCCACAGCTTGCTGCAAGACCGGTGCAGGCTCCAGCACCGGCCACTTTGAGGATTACTGGCAGGGGTCAGGGTGGAGCGGAGCCTCCGAGGAGATAGAAGAGAAGACTTGAAAAACTCGAATTCTATGAGTGCAATGGAGAGAAGTAACAAAAATTATGAAGGCATACATGGTTTATTTATAGATGAACAAACTTGCAGAGAAAACAGATTTAAATTAAATAAATAATCAGATTTAATCCTAATTCAAATTTATGCCTTATAAGAAGCTATGGACAAATTCTAGAAGGATTCTATCCATTCTCAAAACCGTCCACCCTATGGGGATTCCATAGCATTCCAGTTGCTCAACTATTGAACGATTAATATTCAGTCCATATTCCTTTAAAAGATTTCCTGATTAATTCTAATTAATTCCAAATTAATTCAAATTAGTTTTAAGTAGTTTCTAATTTATTTATCAAGTTATGATACATTAACAAACTATTTATCTTGCTCTCTTAAATCATTTTCTAGCTATTTTAGCTCTTTAAGGCAACACTAAAAGGGCTTTGTTATTATTCCTAAAGTTATACCAATTAGTTATGACATTGGACACCTATTTCCAATAGTTTCCAAATTAGACAAGTCGTCAGCTACTATTTGTCGAATAATCTTCGAATAACCAACAAAGCGTGCCTTCCACAACATCTGCCGAACTCTAGTCTAATCAAGAGTCAACCCTTAGATAAGTAATAAAGTATTCATTTGTTTCTACAAAATATCAATGTGAACTGAGTAATGGATTATGAATCAATCTAACAGTTCAACATTATATTTCTCGATTTCCGATTTATGATGATCAAATCATATTACTAATTAAACATATCAATTTAGTCTGGGATAGGCCTAGCACTTGAACGTAATCATCAAATCAACAAGGGGCCCATTGATATCGTTTTCCCTATTAAGGAATAAAGGAACAGATAAATTTTGACTACATAGTTTTTGTCTACTTGTTAAATCACACATAAACTTACTCGTTATAACCACTAGTTATGGATAACATTAGATTAAGGCTAATACACAACCAACTTGTATGCATAGAACTCACCGTCTCTCCGTTATAAGAATAAAGGATATTATTATCTTTGAATTACTCATGATTAAATCCATTAAAAAATCTCTCTAAGTGTGGGTTATATCCAATGTTTAAATCTCTATTAAATACTCATGAATGGTATTCGTAATCTCCATTCTATGTCTAATCACAATAGATAATCTACTAACACTTCACGACAATCTTAACTCAATATTGACTCCCAAGATATGACTGATTGTGGAGTTTTGAGTAAATTAATACTCAGGAAATGGGGATCTAAACATGCAAAAACGAAACACAATAATAAATTATTTGTAAATGGTAACATACTTGAAAATAAAATAACTTTCCATTATTTATTCACTAAAACAAGTACAAAATTTATTCATTGTTATGAATGTTTCAAAATAATCAACTAACTACTAAACTTAACACCATCTTTCATGCTTATGTTCCTAGCTTGCACGCTATGTATTTCCTTGGTCATCCCTTTTGTGAACGGAACAACTGGATTTTCTTCTGATGATACTCGCTTCACAATTAGATCTTCATCCTCAACTCTCTATCAAATTTAGTGGAATTTCCTCTTTATATGCCTTGACCTTCCTGATCCCTAGGTTCTTTAGTCGGAGCTACTACACCTTCGTTATCACAGAATATCTCCAATGGATTTTTGTTACTCAGAACAACTCCAAGATCACCAATGAATTTCTTGATCCAAGTAGCTTCCTTGGATGCTTCACTTGCAGTAATATATTCAGACTCGCATGTAGAGTCTTCCATCATCCCCTGTTTGGAACTTTTCCAAATCACCGCACCACCATTCAATACAAATACCCATCCGGAATATGACTTCGAATCATCTTTATCCGTATAGAAACTTGTGTCACGGTATCATTTTACAAGAAGCTCTTCTTCACCCCCATACACAAGCAACATATCTATTGCATTCCTTAAATACCTCATAATGTTCTTGACAGTCATCTAATGACTTAGTCCTATTTTTTCTTTATATCGACTCACCATTCTCAAAGCATACGACACATCGGGGTGAGTACAAATCATAGCATATATGATCGATCCTGTAGTCGAAGCATATGGGACTCGACTCATTCTATTTCATTCATCACTAGAACTAAGACATTTAGATGTACTCAATTCAACACTATGATGCGTAGGAACATTTCCTTTCTTGGAATTTTACATATTGAATCTTTTCAATACCTTATATACAAAGGTACTCTAACTAATTCCTATTGAACGCTTAGATCTATATAGATTCTTATACCAAGTATGTATGCTGCTTCACCCAAGTCCTTCATAGCGAAACATTTCCTGAGCCAAGATTTTACTCTTTGAAACCCAGGGACATTGTTTCCTATGAGTAGTATGTCATCTACATATAATACTAAGAATACAATGACACTCCCGTTAGCTTTGACATACACGCAGGACTCATATGGACTTCTAGCAAAACCATACTCTTTGACTTTTTCTTGGAAGCACAAATTCCATCTTTGCGATGCTTGTTTAAGTCCATAGATGGACCTCTCAATCATATATACTCTATTTGGATACTTGGCATGTTAAAACCCTTCAGCTTGTGCCATGTACACATTCTCTACAAGTGTCCCGTTAAGGAAAGAGGTTTTAACATCCATTTGCCACACCTTATAATCATAAAAGAAAACTATGGCAAGAAGTATTCTAATAGACTTAATCTTAGCTACTGGTGAGAACGTTTCCTCATAATCAATTCCTTGAGTTTGAGTGAAACCTTTTGCACCAACCTAGACTTGAATGTGTGAACATTCCCATCCATGTCGGTCTTCTTCTTGCATATCCATTTACAGCCTACTACCTTAAGACTAGGCCGATAGAATTTTAGGAACGAAAGATTCTATAACGAAAATGTCATCAAAAGAACTAAATTAAAAGACTTGAATGACAGCGAGTAAATAAGATATGATTTGATTAATAGGCACTGTAGAACAGTTCGTTACAAGAGTTTGGAACTATTTTGTATATGCTCCTAAGAACAACGTGCCTATTGTACCAACAAGTACTCTATTTATAGGGCGTGAAAAGAATAACTTGAAAGGATACATAAATTCTGAAAACAACATACTAACGTCAGAATTAAAATAAAGACCAATACAATTCAGAACACTACAACATTGACACAACAAATACCAAAACCTAATAATCTCCCCCTTTGTGTCAATTTGCAACAATTGTAGTCTTCATTTCTTTTTCACCCAAACATAAAAAATCTTTGGAATAATCTTCAAAATAGACATTCTAATAGTTGTGTGCCACTTTATCGTATTAGAGACGCACTTTGTATCTGCAGCTAAATTTGTCTTGTTCGCTTCTGCACTGGCCAAGATTTGATTCACCGTTGTTGTAGAATACAAATGCTTGTCTCTTAAGAAGAACATATAAGTCTTGATCACTTTATTCTCCTGTGCCTTATAAGCGATACTGCATTTTTCTTTATTAATCGACCCAACCTTAAGATCTTCAATGTTGTTAGGTTGATCAAAAGGCTTCAGAATCAGTTTCCTATTCAACATCGATGCAATCTCAACATCCATCTTTGACATCTCAAGAATATAACATTTGATCAATTTCCTCAGATGTTGATAAATTGGTTCATACTTCACCACATCCTTCGCAAAAATATTGAACATCGAAATCCAATCATAAGGGCTTAGAAATGGAAAGTCAGCGAAAGTAAACTCATGAACGATGCGATTGTGTCCTCTGAAAGCTTTTAAGTGTATATTCGGAAACCCATCAGCCTGTTTAGGAAGCCTAACCTTGAGTCCTACGATCCTCTTCAGACTCCAGGATTCGTACTGTGGCTTAGAGAACTTTAGATAAAACGAAAAGAGTTTCTTATTCGTTGTAGAATTTGATAAAGGAACTTTCTCTATATTTTTGAAGCATCAGAAGAGAAAAACTCTGAGAGTGATCGTAAAATCCAACTAACACTCAACATCATTGTTAGTATCAAAGGATGTATTCGGTTCCAACCAAAATAAGTTCGGATCAACAATTGCTTCTTCTTGCATCCGATCAAGCGTCCATTCAGGAAATAATGCTTTCTTGCTTGTAAGAATTTGTTCAGCATTCTTGAGCTCAGCATCTTCCACATCTAATTTTGCTTTTAATGCATTAAGCTCGTCTAGCTCCTTGTCTCTCTTCTCTTTCTTAATCTTTTCTTTCTCAGTCATCTGAGGATTTAATTTAGAAACCTCCTCCGTAACAATATTTACATTTCCTTTACCTGATCTGGAAGTTATATTAACCTTCTTACTAGTCTTGACTTCTTTCATATTCTTCATCTTTTCCGAAAGCTTCTTCTTTTCTAGCACAACCCTATCAACATCATCTGTTTTCTCCATGAAATATGTCTAATATGGATCTTTAATATTCACCTTCGGTTCTCCCTCTTGTTACGCAGAAGCCCCACTTCTCGGAACACCTTGAATATTGTTTAGCTTTTCCATGATCGGTTTCAGCTTGTCATCTATTATCAGACCAACATAATCAACAAATGGAGTATCCCTAGTCTCAATAATTATTAACAATCGTTTGCTGATTTTAAAATTTCTTCCTTGAACAAAATACATCTCTTCTTGAATTTTTTCGAGATTAATAGAAGCAGTTTTAAGTTGCTCCTTTAGAACTTTCACATTCTGAGTTTGCACAACAAGTTCATCCATAATCTTGTTTTCAAAAGCAAGATTAATCTGCAATCGAAGAATCGTATTTGAAATAGACGTATGATCACATGTATTGTCCTTCCGTATTTCAAACCTTAAGGTAGACAAAGCTTCTTTCTTCGATTGTACAGAAATACGAAAGCATTCAATCACTTTGTTCACATCAGCAACACTTTTCTACAAATAAGTTCTGAAATCATGCATAAATTCATTTACTTCGTTCAAAAGCTTTTCAACTTTCTCAGTTGCTTCAGAAATTTTCTTTGCAGAAGTTTCAACAATTTTCCTTGTATCTTCATGAACCTTTGCATTTCCAGAAGTTAACGACTCAACTGTATCCAAATGAGTCTTCACAAGATTTTCCCAGTTCGGTGTTGAAAAAAAACTGCAATTTTTTTGAAAAAAAAAACTGCATTTATTTTCAAAAAAAAAACTGCAACTTTTTCAAAAAAAAAACTGCAAAAAACTGCAACTTTTTCAAAAAAAAAACTGATTTAAAAAAAACTGCATTTTTTGAAAAAGTAAATTTTTAAAAATCAGTAAATTTAAAAAAAAACTATAATATTAAAAAAAAACTAATTTCTTTTAAAAAAAATCAACGTTTTAGGTGCGGTGCAAATATGTATATTTTTTCAAATGCATATATGCATATTTTTTATACTAAAATATTTGTAAGTAAATCATAAAAAATCTTATTTTTATTAATCAATCTATAAACATAAGAGTACAAGTATTTTATTCGATACAAAATAAAATATATAAAATAAAAAAAGCTACAAACATTCACAGTGTTATCATTTCTTATATCAAGATTTCCATATTTTCTTCAATTTATCACTTTTTGCATCTTCAAAATTTTCCACAAATTCTTTCAAATCTACAAGAAAATAAAAAAATGATTAATGCAAGAACACTCACAAAAATGCATATGTATATATCATGTAATATTCACATGCGATTATATAATGTGATATTCACATGTGATTGTATCTTTTAAAATTCAAATGTGAAATTCACAAGAAAATAAAAACAAAGAACACTCACACAAAATGCATGTGTGCATATAGACGTAATTCATTTGTGATTCACTCATGAATTACATATGAATTACATGTGATTCATATGTGAATTACATGTGATTTGTATGTGAATCACATTCGATTTATATGTGAATCACATGTGATTTATATGTCAATCACATGTAATTCATATTTGATTCACTTGTGAATTATATGTGATTCATATGTGAATCTCATGTGATTTATATGTGAATCACATGTAATTCATATTTCATATGTGATTCGCTTGTGAGTTACATGTGATTCATATGTGAATTACATGTTATTTATATGTGAATCACATGTGATTTATATGTGAATCACATGTAATTCATATGTGAATTATATGTGAATCACATGTGATTCACTTGTGATTTACATGTGAATCACATGTAATTCATATGTGAATTACGTGTGATTCACTTGTAAATCACAAGTGATTACATGTAATTCATATATGATTCACTTGTGATTTATATTTTAATCACATGTAATTCATATGTGAATTACATGTGAATCACATGTAATTCATTTGTGATTTACATGTGAATCACATGTAATTCACTTGTGATTTACATGTCAATCGCATGTAATTTATATGTGATTCACTTGTGATTTACATGTGAATCACATATAATTCCTATATTATATCTATAACTTAGTCTTATTTTAATTTTTCTATAAAACGAAAATAATGTTATTTTTATCAACACTTTTGGGTTTAATAAACCTTTTATAATTTTGTAAATAATGTAAAGAATAAAGTTAAAATTATATATTTATCTTTATATATTACATGAAAATTCATTTCGTTCCTACAACTAACGAAACATGGTCATGTAATGTAATTAGTCATTCCATTCTATCCCAATGAATACTTAATTTTAAAGTTGAATGGAATATAATAAGTATCAAGTATCAAATAGTAGAATAAAAACATTGTTTCCAAAACTTACTTGAAATGCCAATGTATTTCTCCAGTAGGATCAGGTATTCTAGCATTGTTTTTTGTTTGATTACTAGAACTCCAATTCTCTCTGAAAGATTTCAAACTTAAGCCTGTAACTCCAACTATTTAAAAAGGATCGTAAAAAAATGGTCAGATAAATTATTATTTTAAATAGATAGAAAAATAAACAAAGAAGTCATTCATTATTCATATTTTTGTTTCATAAACATAGTTATTGGATGATCCTCCCTTGCTGTAAATAACCAAATGAATATATAAAGGAGCAAAAATAGAACAAGTATAAGAAAGGCTCGTGCAACCTTGTTAATAATTTTACACCTCCCAAAGCTATAAATACTAAAACAATAGTAACAATAATCCCATAGACTTATAGGTCATGTAAACAATAGTAATAATAATCCTAAAAACTCTAAATACTATCTACAAGTGAAGGCTCCAATCTATACATCTGAATCCATGAAAATAAGGATGATGATCTTACTGTGATCCCAATTATTTGCATTAACAAAGTCAATTTCACTGAAAATATAACAAATTCTCCATAAATCTCTAAAGAAATGTTCCTACATACACCCCAAGCTGAACTATTTTAGATGAAACTGAAAAAAAAAATGAATATAGAGGAAGGATTATAAGAGAGAATGTTAACCAGATTTCTTGATTGGCAAAAGATGAAGCATAATATGAAAATTGCAGAAAATAATAGAGTTGTATAAGTTCTCCCGAGACACTCTCTTCCAACTAATCAACATCTATTTCATCAGTTAACATTGTATCAATGTCATAAGCATTGACCTTCATTTGCAGATGAAAAATTCAAAATGAAATATCATAAAATCATTATTCATATCATGTTTTGCAACCCTTAAACATAGCAAAAGCAAACACATAAGCATCCTTGATTTATAGTTTTTACAAGGTTTGTAAACAGTTTAATAATCAGATTCATTAATGGATCAGAGACTTGAAAATGAAGAGAAAATTATGATCTTATTGAAAAATTGGAAACATTACCTTAGAATTGAGAATAGCACTGAGAACAGAACAAAGAGCTGCAACAGATGCTTTGTATCGGAGCCGAGCTTCATTGAGAGCTCCATTGATTTTATCGTAGATAATATCTGAAATCTCGATTCTATCGTATCTTCCAAATGTTTTTTCCCTTCCATCGCCAACTTGTGTGTCGATTTCTAACTCGTGATGGTCGTGTTGCTAGTCTCGTCTATTAATTTTGAATCTTAACACAAAATTGAAATTATGGATCAGAAAACAACTGCAAACCCTAATTTTTGCAATTGACTGAAACAGGAAGAGGTGAGGCGACAATAGGAGGAGAGAGATTTCTCATTGTCGTGTTCACTTTCAATCTCTCATCGATGTTGTCCTAATCGAAGGAATCATCGCCGCAAAGGCGTAAAGACGTGTGTGTGTGTGTTTGTGTGTGTGAGGGAGAAAAATAAGTGGGGGAGAGACGATGAGGAAGGCAATTAATCGATATGGTGACGATTACCGGAGGCGGCCATGGATTTCAGATGGTGGCATTGGATTTCATCAAACGATCAGGATGAAGTTGACGTGATGAAGGTGTAGGGAGAGGGACGAGATGAAGAGAGAGAGATAGAGAGAGAGAGAGAGAAAGATGGAGGGAGAGAGTCAACTTGATTAATCTGATAATGGGGTATCAATTACAGTTTCCCTAAATGTCCCTGATTAATTTTAATAAGATGCCTCCATCCCTTTTTATTCTCAGGTATTTACAAAAATGCCACAAAGCATCCTAACCCTTTATTATTTTAATCTAACGGTCATTGTTTAGTTCTCGAGTTCTCGGGAAACTATAAGTTCTCAAATGATCATCTCTCTCTCTCTCTCTCTCTCTCTCTATATATATATATATATATATATATATATATATATATATATATATATATATATATATATATATACATATATATAGATATATATATCTGAGATATATATCTATATATATATATATATATATATATATATATATATATATATATATATATATAGAAAAGTTCAATAGAGAACCATTATTAATCAAGGAACCAAAGAACCAATCCAAAACGTCGGAATTTAAAGCGATCAACGACAAAAGAAAGGGTTGTAAACTTTTATAATGGACGCACATTTACCGGATTATAACAAAACTCACTTCCTTTTTTTCATTTAAAATTTTTTTTAGGCCAAGTTTTTTATCGAAAAAAAAAACCAAATATACTGTTGTTCACGATTTTTCGTCCTCTTTCCATAGAGATCCATGATGATATATAAAAAACGAACTTTTTTTTTCGAAAAAAAACCCATTTAATTTTCTTAGTTTTTTCAATATTTAAGTTTATTTTTATAAAAAAAAACTACTATATACCAAAAATATTAATTTTTTGTACTCTATTAATAAACATCAACACCGATTAAAAAAAAAAAACCTCGAACAGTGTAGATTTTACACTGTGAATCTAAACTGTAAATATTTCAATTTTTAACATTCACAATATGAAAAATCTCGAACAGTTCAGATTCACATTGTGAATCTGAATTACTATTATGTACATTGTGAATCTGAGAAAGTTCACAAAAAAAACATCGATCAGTATAGATTCACACTGTGAATCTAAACTGTAAATATTTCAAATTTTAACATTCACAATGTGAAAAAGTTCTGATCAGTTGAGATTCACACTGTGAATCTGACTTATTATTATGCACACTGTGAATCTGAGGAAGTTCATAATGTGAATCTGAACAGGTTTACAATATGAATCTGAACAGGTTCACAATGTGAATCTGAACTGAAATATCGTTTTTTTAACATGAATATGAATCTATGTTTAAAAAGTACAAAAAATATGAATTTTGATATATTTATTAATTTTTTTCTATAAAAAAATAAACCTTAACTTTTTTCATCAAAGAAAATGAAGTGAGTTTTTTTTTCGAAAAAAAAAGTTCGCTTTTATATATCATCATAGATCTCTATGTAAAGAGGACGAAAAATCGTGAACAACGGTATATTCGGTTTTTTTTTTTCGATAAAAAATGGCCTAAAAAAAATTTTAAACGAAAAAAAAGTGGTGGGTTTTTGTAAAAGGTGGATTTTTTGGTATAATCCGGTGTGTGTGCGTCCAATGTAAAAGTGTACATCTATTTCTTTGGCCGTTGATCGTTATGATTTCCGACGTTCACGATTGGTTCATTGGTTAATTTTGGTTCTCTATTGAACCTCACCCTATATATATATATATATATATATATATATATATATATATATATATATATATATATATATATATATATATATATATGAAATTTGAATTTTGAGTATAAAAGGAAACAGTTTAAATACGTGAATAGTTAAACTGAAATTTTTGAATATAAAAATAACCGTGATATGCGTGAAGAGATATTGAAACATGTCAATTTTATATTATATATATTGAAATAAATATCTTAAAATTTAAAAATATATGGAAACAAATTAATAACACATTAATTATTTTCTAAGACCTATAAATTAGAATAAGTAATTAACAAAATCAAAAATTACTACAATAATTTCTAGAACATAGAACAAAACTCTTAGAATTTAAAGGGAAAAAATAATCTTTTATTTATTCCCTATTAGGATAGATATACATGAAAACTCTCTATACGTATGATTTGTATTTCCGAAAATTTTCTAGTCGCCTTAAATAACGTTATATCTTTTAATATACAATCTAACAAATAATCTTTTTGGACGCTTCTTAAAAGAAAAAGACAAATTCCTTGGTTTTATAATAATTTCAATAGATTTGTTTGTTGGCAATCCATAGAAATTATCTTTCGTTTTCAATTTTGGTTGAACAAGTCGTTCGCAATGAAAATTTCGTCGTTATCTGTATTGTTTATAACAACATGCGATTTAATGATTCAGTTTTAATATTTTTCTATTAAAAACAATAGCTATGTATGAAAACTGTGGGAACTTGATTTCAATAGAAGAAATAAGAAGCAGCGACAAGAAGAAACATTCATTTTGTGAATGAATTAGGAAGTATGGTTCTCCCTCCCAAATTTGTAGATAACAAAAGAATGGAAGCTGATTGTTTCATTTGAAAAATTAAATCATTCATGTAAATTAATATAACATAATTTATAATTTATAAAGTAATAAATTTTATCATGTTTATATATTTAGTCATTTATGCTTTTTTTATGCACATATAACCATCAAACTTATTTATCATGTTCATAAAAATACCCTTATAAGTAGTTAGTGTCGGTTTAGCCCGACCCAAACATTAAATTTTTTACGATCTTGGTTCAAATACACACGCAAACATACTCATGAACACACACAAAAACACTCACACTCTAGATCTTTGCATCTAGTTCAAGAACACAAACAAAATCGAAATCAGTTTGTAATCATCCCCATAACTCGATTAAACGTGAAACGATTCCATGTTTCAATTTCTTCCCCATAAATCAAAATTTATTTAAGATTTCGTTTCTATGTGGTCATCACCCCAAACTCGCGCGAGTGTTTGTGTTCAAGAACCCAAATTTTAAAAGCTTATTTCAAGAGCTTCAAAAACCTAAATTTTAAGAGCTTCGACTCCAGGATCAAATCTGGAAATCGACCATTCGAGAGTGTGTTTTATCAGGCTCATCTCTCTTACGCACACAAACACCAATAACATACGGTGTTTATATATATATATATATATATATATATATATATATATATATATATATATATATATATATATATATATATATATAAACCTGAAGATCGATCCCATTAACATATCTGAAAATTGATTATGTGTGTATACGTATGTGTTTCATGCCCATCTCTTATAAACACACAAACACCAAGAACACACTATACACTATATTCACATTTTTTGAAACTTCATTCTTGGAAGAAAATCCAAAAATCGATTGTGTTTATGTGCTTGTTTGTTTCATACTCATCTCTCTTACACACACAAACACCACCAACACAACGTTTGTTCATATTTTCGAAGCAAAGCATTGTTTTTTCATGGGCTTGATTGTAGGAACTGAAATGGTGTTCAAAAAACACACACAAAATCTATTTTTGAAACCTAAAATACCAGAATTTTTGTGTGTGTAACTGGAAAATTCATATTATTCGTTGAAAATTCATGTTTGACCGGAAAGTTCATAGAGTTCGCCGGAAAATTCATCTTAACCAACTAAACTTACAATAGTCGGTTATAATGATATATTTTAAACACCATAAACAAGTTTAATGGTTACATGTGTAAAAAATCATATATGACTAATGAGCTGTTTGATAGTTGTTGATTGGGTAAGATCTAACTGAATTAGAGTCTGACTAGGTCAGAAGCTATGACTGCATATGAATCTAACTGAAACCATGTTGTTTTGTTTTGTGTTGAATGATGTAAATGGCCATTTTACCGTTTTGTTTTGTTTTGTGCAGAAGAGTGTTTCGGATCACGAGATACCATTAAATAACCCAAAAATCTCCCCCTTTGTGCAGAAGAGTGTTTCGGATCACGAGTACAAAACATTTTGACACAATACATTAAATAACCCAAAAATCTCCCCCTTTGTGTCAAATGCGAAGGAGATTCTTCATCTCCGAACCTTTAGAACTTTAAACAACTTGGTCATCAGATTCAGAAGAGTGTTTCGGATCACGAGATACCATCTGATCATATCATTGAAACATTTCAGATTTTCATCACTGTTTTGTTTGCACGCCACTGTTAAGTCCATGATGTGGGTTGGAACAGTAGAATAGTACAACTGTTTGTATAATAAAACGAACAAACTCTTCTGGACTTTATCACCAATTCGTCTTTGATACACAACACTCCAATCAACTTTCTTAATTTTACCCAACTTCCTCATCTAAAAATCCTTCATATCTTCCTTAGGATCCACGACATGATTTTTCTTTAATACTGCAGCTATCTCAACATCTAGTTTGGAAACCTCGTGAATATATCAAATCAACATTCTTTTAACATGAGAGACGATGTTACGACATAAATTTTCAAACAAATTTTTCATTTTAAAAATCATATAATTCTCATTAACACATTTCACAAAAATCCCAAATGTCAAATTATCAAAAGCACAAATCCATAATTGTTGATTAAAAATCTAGGATCCTCAAAAACATAACTCCATCTCGTGTGTACAATCAAGCTGGCGCCTTCCCACGATCCTGAGAAATACCTAAAACACATATCACATAACACGGTAAGCACAAAGCTTAGTGAGTTCCCCAAAATAATGCACATATCTCATTAGCCTCTCATGGCTATATCTCAATAAAGACCCTCCGGTCAATATGTCTTAGTGGAGACCCTCCGATCCCACAACTCGGGTTGGACCCTCCGGTCCTAACTCAATAAAGCTCAGAATAATACACAACATAAAACACAAAGACATAATACAGGATATCACAATAATCAATAATAGCATACAAGACCCTCCGGTCACACAAGTTACCACCCATGGTAAGTATAGTGAGAAGACTCACCTCGCAGAATAAAGCAGTGTAACCCAGACTCGAGCTCCTGGTGTAGACTCCGCATACACGTATCACAATTATCTATACTTAACAGTTATATAAATGTGAAGCTAACTCCTCTACAAAATCCCAGAAAGGGTGAAAAATACCATTTTACCCTCCCATGGTCTCCAAGGTCCACAGTTGACCAAACCCTAAAAGTCAACGAAAGTCAGCACTCAAGTCAATAGCCCAAATGTTGACTCAACTCGTCGAGTGCATCTATGCGACTCGTCGAGTTCCCTCTGCTATCAGAAATCAAGAAATCTTGGGTCAAATCGTCGAGTTGTCTCACCAACTCGTCGAGTCCATGCAGAGTCCAGAACATCGAAGAAGGCCCCAGCTACTCATCGAGTTGTTCCCTCAACTCGTCGAGTTCACTATGAATCTCAGGACGAGTACAACCGACTCAACTCGTTGAGTTGGGTCCTCCAACTCGTCGACTCCATCATCCATTTCTCATTTCAGTTTACTCTAGTGCTCCAAACTCCAGATCTAACCTCCTACATGAAGTTACCACGTAAAGTTGCTCACTTTACGTGCATGCAAGGCCTCACAAGGCTTGAACACCCAAAACTATGCTCAAGAAGGGATTTAGGGCATGAAGAAGGGCCCAAGCTTGATAAAGTTGATGGTTTTATTCCTCTAGGGGCCTAGAGGAGTCCAGATATGAAAGCATGTCCTTGTGACAAGCTCAAACCCGATAGTGAGTCCATTATGCCCCAAATTGGCCATTAACACTCTCAAAAGAAGATCTAAGTAACAAGAGGTCAAGGTATTAACTTTATACCTCAAATTGGTCACCAATGCACAGAAGATGATGGATCTACAACCTCCATTGTGATCCAAGCTTCTAACTCTTCAAGTCTCATTCCAAAACTCCCCAAAAGTCACCTTTTAAGCTCTTAACACACACACAAGAGGGTACCAAGCTCGTTCTAGGGTTTTCTCTAGATGAAATGACGATGAGGGAGGCTACAATGGAGGATAAGTTCTTTAAATAGGGTGCAAGGACCCGAAATTAGGGTTTTCTCATCATAGACTCAACTCGTCGAGTCCAGCCCTTCGACTCAACGAGTAAGCTTCATATTTCGCGCGGCCAACTCAGCTCCTACACGACGAGTTGGGTCCAACCAACTCGTCGAGTAGACCCTATATTGCACTTAAACTCTCAAGTTTTGCATCCAGGAAATCAGGGTGTTACAATTCTCCCCGACTTAAAGTAGATTTCGCCCTCGAAATCGCTCTTTATCAACTCATAAGTCAAACCCAACAACCCGAGAAGCACCACCTGAAAATCCCACATCATTCCTCGATTTCCCTCCCCAAAACTTCCGAAACCAACATGAACTCCCACTCTGAAGAAGAACGGATCCCTCTGTCGTTGCGGTACCATTTTTGACTCCCCAGAATCCTGGAAACTATAGTGGTTTGTCTCTCTATCAGACCGCCCATGCAAAATATCATCAAGACCCTGATAACATATTTTCAACAGTGATTATCTTGTTGCGACTAATAGAAACAAGTCATTGCCTAATAATTGTCTGTTGATCATTCATGTCAGGTATACTAGTCGATCCAGATCGTAACTCAAAATAATCGAAGGGGTCACATCTCACCAAGGACCCACCACCGATACTGCTTCAGAACCCATCTGAAGAATGAACCGCAATACTCAACCCTCAGGAACTACAAGAATAACCTGTTGATCCACATGGAACTGATCTTTACATTAGGTCTGACCTCCCGTCGGACAGAACCACTCTACCACGAACCCAGGTCGATTCAGCTCCGGTCCCGAACTGAATGACCGTGTCCGGCCGGAACTATCCACTGATATCCGGAACATAAGCTCCAACTATACCCAATGCGTGACACCAATACCGATGACAAGATCGACTCCCGACCTAGAAATAGGATAGCCACAGACTACTCTTAGCACCTTCTGCAATATGATTCCACAGTCGTTCCATCCAACGATACTATATCACTTAATCACATTGTACACGTAATCACTAAGTTCGCTTTACACCAAGCGAATGTTACAACCGATTTGTAGTCACTCATCACTTTCGACCTCTGTCTTCTACCTCTTACTACTCTCCATGTGCGTTGAGGTCCTCCTCACGCCAACGGGCCGACCCACCCAGGTCTAAGTCATCAGATGGTACCCATGATCACTCGAATGAAATCCATCTGAAACTGAAATCCTAACCTGCCTACCTTTCTCACGAACAGAGTCAAACTCAAACACAAGAGTATAGTTCTACAGCAGAATTGAACTAATCAAATTCCACCTGATACTCAACTCATACCCCGAGATCTGAGGATCTACTTCGTGTGTTATACTTTTAATCCTTCCGGCTTTTGACAACCCCTTCCCTAAATCGGGGCGTAACGGTTCCCGACCCTCATTGAGACCTCAGTCTCCTACCTGATCAGACTACTAGGTCCTCAAAGTCTCAACTGACAAGGCTACTCAAGCCTAAGAACATCTCTGTGTCACATGCTATCTAGTGAATGCTACTGCTTCCCGCAGTCCTATAACACTCTCTCACCGACTAGTGTATACTACGGCTCCCCGCAGTTCCACGATAGTCTCTCGGTGACTAGTGAATACTACGGCTCCCTGCAGTCTCAGGACACTCTCTCGCTGACTAATGAATACTACGGCTCCCCGCAGTCCCCCGACACTCTCTCGATGACTAGTGAATACTACGGCTCCCTGCAGTCCCACGACACTCTCTCGCTGACTAGTGAATACTACGGCTCCCCGCAGTCTCATGACACTCTCTCGCTGACTAGTGAGTACTATGGCTCCCCGTGGTATCACGATACTCCTTGCAGACTAATGAATGCTACGGCTCCTCGTAGTGTTACAATACCCTCTCTTACTGACTCATGGATGCTACGGCTCCCCGTAGTCTTATAATTCTCTCTCTTTCTCTCTCTCTCTCTCTCTCTCTCTCTCTCTCTCTCTCGCCATGGGCTCACCCCACGATTTACCCTGACTGTCCTAAGTGATTACTCCGACCCGGACCAATTCACTCTCTTATCACCCCCCACAATCTCATCCTTAAGTCGTTACTACACTGAGTTCACCGACTCATACCTCACGCCCCAATATAAATAGGTACACACACCTACCCAGATTATGCACCACTACTCTTGATGAAATTCTCATGGACAAGGCACTTTCCTCAGCCCAGTTACACCCTTGGACAATCCTCGTTTGGCGATAATTACTGCTGATCTCATATTCGGAAATATAGTCACTTGACGTTCCTCTTGCCATCTGAAAAACCCAGGTCTCATAGTAATTCAACGATTTAGGGCATCGTACTCGGATACCTCGATACACCATCACCGAATCTCATGATGTCTCGCCATGACCACTGACCTCCCATTTGCACAACTCGAAACCTTGAAATACTTCCAGCTCACGGTTTGAAGTACGATGGAATCGTCAACTACTAAGAACTCGTTGCTGACAATCCAACGCCCAATTCTCTACTAATCAAGTCCATGCAAAAACTACTCGTACGGACTCTGAAGTTGATTGACAATTCAACTATTGCCCCTCCTAGTGTGTGGATATCAATCTACACCTCGAACTAACAAATCTCTTAATAATAGAAACTCTGCCTCAACGATCCAATCGTCTCGAAACCCGAATATCGGCGAACCCAGATGGAACACTGATCGCAGAAGGTTCCCGATCAATGGCTGCCTGCAGTGAAAATACTCGTTAATCCCTGAGCACATACAACATGCATCATATCACTCTGCACTTTGCCTTGATTACCTCAAACCCTAAGTCTCATATGTCAGGAATGCAAATCCCTATAACTCAATCCTCGGAGCTACAACTTCAACAGATTAATACCCCTCTCAACATAAATACCCAGTTCTCCCTGTTGGGTTATGAGCATTCTAACACACCTAAGTGTACATGCAACCCTAAATACCTTGGATCTATGTTTTCTCTATTATACATACAATTATGAACATCCAAGGTATTATCCTAATCTAGCATACAAAATAATAAATATAACAAGATAGAATACATACCTCTTTGATGTAGAATGTCTTCATGAAGCTTGAGTGCCTAGTGCCCCAAGTGTGACACCTCAAATGGTTCACACAACACCAAATACACTTGGAATAACTTGAGAGAAACTTGAACACTCCTTGAAATCGTCTAGCCCTCACACACACACATTAGTGCACGATTTCTTGAGCCATGGGATTCTTTTATATGGTGGTTTTAGGGTTACACCATGTAACTCATAACTTTACCCATTCCTTATGCTCCATGGATTTTAACCTCCATGGAGTATCCATGGGTCACCCCATCGACTTAGTCCAACATAAGGAATATTGGATCACAAGCCCACATATATAAGAATGAATGATTTACACAATCAACCCATATATTTAATTAGTCTCCTTTTGATCACTTAATTAATTCCAAATTAATTCTTGATCAATACTAATTAAATAACCTTATTAATATATTAGAACTTATAATATATTAACCAACCTTAAGTGTTATTTCTCTCATTATAGTCTATCCAAATGCATGATGCCATGCAACCCAAATGGACCATGCCGGGTCGGGTCAAGTCTTACCAATTATAGTTATGGACTTAGACATTAATCCAACAGTCTCCCACTTGGATAAGTCTAAAACTATTATTGCGTATGACTTCAGGAACCGATCAGCAATCGTAGCTCTCAAAAGCTTCTGTCGAACTCTGACCTTTGTCAATGACTTTTCCATTAGATAAGGGATCATATATTCCTCCATTCTAGATATCATATGGACTGAGACATGGATTATCAATCATTCTCTCTGTCCATTTGTTGTTTCCCGATTTCCTATTCATGATGACTGACTGATTGAACAAATCAAATCAGTCGTGGCTTGGCCAAGCACTCACATGTATCATCTTTAAATCATCGAGGGGCCCACAGATATCGCTTTTATCTCGAAGGTAAAAGGAATGGATAAACTTCGACTCATATGGCTTGTTCTACTACTTGTTGAATCATACACAAAGGCATGTTTTATAACATCGAGTTACCAATGCGTTTTCGTGCAATCAATGTATAACCAACTCATAGTAACAACTCATATCTATAGGTTTGAAGAATATAAGATATTATCGTCTCATGATCACTCGTGATAAAATCCATGAAGTGATTCAAATGAGCGCGGGTTGAATCCAATACTCAGAACTTATGAGCACTCATGAGTGTTGTAGCACCACTTTTGTCCACCAACTTGGACCTCTACAAACCAACCCATGACAGTCTTGATTCATATCTACTTCCAACATATGACCGACTGTGGATGGTTTGAATAACTTAATCATTCAGGAAGAGCGACTTAGTTATTCTGGAAGTCAAAACATGCAAAGTGAAACACAAGAATAAATGAATCAAATATGGTATCAAACCCTATGAATATAAATAAACGCTTTTATTTATCACCATACTGATTACTCATTATTCATTGTTTCGGTTTTATCAACTTTATACTTGAATTTAAAACAATAGTTGTCCCATGCTCCAAGCATGTACACTATGTTTTCTAAACACTAGTCATGCCATACACCAAGTATGCATACTATGTTTGTCTATGATCTTTACTTTGTAAAATAGATCAATTGAACATCACTCCAATGATCCTCTTTTCACAGTCCCAAATCCTTACTGCAAATGCAAGAATTCCAAATTCATGCCATTTACTGAAATCTGTTAGATTCTAAACTTATATGCATTGATCCTCTTAATGATTATGCACGAAGTCAGAAAGACTTGACAACAATCATTACAGAGCATTCCAAAGGAGATCAGCTCCTTGGAAACATCCTTCTTTCATTACGTTTCCTAATCTTACACAGATTGAATAATTTCTAACTTTGAAACATTTCCATATTCCATTTTGACTATCACTTCTGAACAAGAGTTGCCTCCTTACAGATTATGTCAATATGGTCCTTCCAGAATTAACATTATACTTCTAACTGTCCTTGAGCAACCAATCTTTGGTAAACCTTAGATTGTCCTCGACAATTGCTTAATCATTTTAGTCATATCCAATTCTAGACCTTTTCCCTTCATAATGCCCCAGGCATTTGGAAAATTTTAGAAAGGATGAATATAGCACATGTAATCGATCCTATATCCGAAGCATATGGGACACGATTCATGATGTCTCACATAAAGACTAAACCAGTCTTTTGCTATAATATTTCCATTTCAATTTGCCAAGTTCTCAAAATTCAGATTATGAAAAGGGATGCTGTAATCATAATCGAATTTTAGAACGCAAATAATGGACCCATATATAGAATTTCCTTATGTTGAGCCATTCCAACATGAAATTCATATATATATATCCTTGATTAAATACGATTAAAATCTCAATCTAAGCTTTTAGAATTGAAATGAAGTATAATTTCCTCTCCCTTAATTATAGCAAAACAACTTTTTCAACCCCTGCAACCTCACGAATTGAAACTTTTGTTTTCTATAATTAACATTGCTAACTTGCAACCTTTGTCATAATTATCATGCTCCCACTAACATGATGATTATTAGCATAACACTTATGCTCCCACTAGCTTTGACATGTACTCAGAAATCAGCTGACTTTCTTACCAAAGTTCAGATTTCTGATACTAGATTGTTTTGATAAAACTTTATCAAAATCATACACCTCTCTTAGATAGCTCACATGTGTGTCTAAACAATTTTAGAACTATGAAAAGGGATGCCGTAATCATAGTCTCAATTGTTTAGACCTTTGCCACTTCTCACAAGTCCATGTTAGTGTGCCGGTAAACCACACACGCTCCACTAACGACTTTGAGAATGCAAATATCACAATTGCTATCTAGCTAAAATCTACTTAGTGAAAGTGTTTCCTCACCATCATTTTCATGAATCGGAGAGAAACCTTATGACACTTAGATTTAATAGTGTATGTGTTCTAATCCATGTGAATTTGTCAAAACCATAATCACAAGACAAGGTTAGTGACAAATCCAAACTCATATTGATTAAACTTGTGCAATCTTAAATTCTTGCCATTTGGCAGCTCAGGTGCTTGCCATTGCTTCCAAGTAGTTATGCAACCAATTGAGAACTCTCAGAACTCCTATGCAAAGCCAACTTGAATAGGCACAAAAATTTCAACACGATAGGTTATAAACCTCAAGTCGTGTGCTAGTGAAGGACTTTAGGTTTTATTCTTGATTAAGTCTTGAAACTTTCAAGAGCTTTAAGACTCCCACTGTCCTCTTGACATATAAGACTCCCTTGTCAAATATTCAAGAGATAGTGCGGATTCTTTATCAAGACTAACACTTTACACAATTGGCCTAAGTTGGTCTCTGTTTTATCCAAAACATCACAACTTACCAATTTCAAATGTACAAGAGTAGATAACCTTTTACTCTTACATTTGACTAGTGTTAACAAACCCTCTTTAAGATATGTCACTCAAGTTACAATCTTGGAGTATGACTCTAAGAATTGTTTTGGAACGAAGTATGACTCATCTTTTTGATTTAACCATTTCAACAATTCATGACTCCTCTTCTTAGTCATAAGAATGCACTAAGATGACTTTAGAGGACCAATTGTGATATGGTATCTTAATCATTAAGATGATCATAAACATGATACTAAAGTACTCTCCCATCTTTTCAGATTTGAGAAACTTTTATCTTTCTGCCATACTTTGATTCTTCTTATTCGTTCTGTCTCACATTGAAACTTCTCCAATGCTACAGACTTATACTTAAACTTATAAGTATAACCATATTTACTGAACTTAAGTAAATCATGACGAATAGTCTTTTTGATCTTTTGTGGTGGACTTGACCAGTGCACAAGAATGTGTACTCGATCCCTTAGTCCTTTCCTTATTCACATAAGAAATTAGTCTTAATTTTCCAAGCTGAAAGTTCTCATTCATCATACTATACAACTTGCATGATTCCAAGTTTCGGTCCAATTGAACCTTGGGTGATGAGAATCTTTCCTTATTTGGTAATATTAGACACTACCACAACCGAAAGAATCAAATCCATTTTTCCAATATTGCTATCAATGGAATCTTATAAGCAACAACTTTTCACAAATGCCATTGTAAGGATACTTAAAATAAATAAAATCAAAACCTTTTTCTTTTATTTTAAAACTTTGCGGAAAAACTTATCCTTACAATCCATATGAAAACCTTGTTGTTATCTATTCCTAAGCAATATAAATATCATAACTCTTAAGTAATAGCCCAAAATTCTGATCATCGAACCATGCGATTGAAATCCATCTTCGCGATCAGAATCAACATGTACTTAATAGAGTTAGACAATGGACTTTACCTGAAGTAGAGCCAAACTTATTGACTTTAACATCCTTAGGTAAATTTGGCAGCTTCGTAACCAATGCCCCTTCCTTTGGCAATAGTTACCTATGGACCCTTGATAATGGGACTATCTCAGACTTCGCCTCTCTCTTTACCATTGGGTCAACCGAGTTGACTATGGCCGATCCCTTTCCATTGGGAAGAGAGAGCTTTACTGGATATCCAATGTCATCATTGTCAATGTCCATAGCGTTTTAGGAAGTTGATCTTAGCAAATAGATAAGATCATTAAGGGTCTTGTCTTAGTCTGTTTCATAGGATTCCCAAAAGAACTCACTATGTGACTTAGAAAGTAGTTGAGCCACCAACTTTCTCAAGACTTTGACACCCAACTCTCTCGGCTTGTCAATATGTGACTACATCTCCAAGATGTGATCACACCTAGAACTTGCCTTGCCAATAGGGCTTGAGTGACCTTAAACTTTTTAGGAACTTGTGGGTTAGGGAGAATAATTGGAGGAGGTGAAAGAAGTATGATATCCATGGGACATCATCTTCATTTAGGAAAGCTTGTTTCAAGAGATTTGGGAAGATCATAAATGTCTAGACCAGACATCTTTTTAGGAGATATTCAAGATAGTTGATTTAAAGTCCTTAATATGACACCCAATATGAAATATTAAGGCTAGGACCCGACAAACTATTTTATAACTTAGAAGAGGGATGCCGTAATCCAAGCTATAAAATATTTGAAGGTAGGTGAATGACGATTCACCAATTTCCACCATGAAAAACGAAATAATTTATTAGGTTTTAATTGGATTTGAAAGTCCTAGATCTTTGAGATTCATTGAACTGTTCAAAGGCATGTTTCAATCTCGAGTGTGCCCTTCAGGTTTTGTGACTGGGATGCCGAGGATCACAAAACAAGGTGTGAATAACCATGCAAATATACTTGGTACCCTTAATATTTACCCCTTAATCAGTGTGCCGGTTAACCACACACGCTCCACCGATACTATGATAAATATTAAGTTACCCTTTGCCTACCTTGTTAAGTCCAGGTTAGTGTGCCGGTTAACCACACACGCTCCACTAACGACTTAAGCAAAGTGCAAAGTGTAATTTCATGGGTTAGCACCAAATTCACATTTTCCTAAGTAACTAAGATTGGGTATTAATAAGAGTTTAGTTACTTAGTATTTATCATTAATACTTTTAATGAAAGGAGAATTATAGTCCTTGTCCTACCCGTTCGGCTAACAACCCTCCACCAGTCAAGGAAGCGGTGGGTGAGAGTGGACACCCATTAAACTGCCATTTTATAGGCAGTAACCTTATACCCCCCTTATAGACCGGCTTCGTGAATGAGGCCTACTAATGGTAAGACTGACTTTAATCTTATATATATATATAAATATTATTAACTTATAATATTATAAAGTATAAGGGTTGAATTTTAACTTTTAAAATTCTAAGGGCTAACTTGGAATTAAAGTATTCATAAGTGAAAACTTTTCAAATTCCAAAACTTGAGGGCAAGTTTTGAAACTATTCAAAACTAATTAATTCCATAACTTATGAGTTTAAAGTAGTTTTAATTAAAAAAAAAAATCTTCAAGTTCCATAACTTGAGGACAAGTTATAGAAGACTTTAAACTAATTAAAAAAAAATAACTTTTTTTTATTGTAACATATGGAACTAATTAAGGTTACACCTTTTTTTTAAAAAAATTTAATGAAGAGACTCTTGAACCTCCATAACTTGAGGACAAGTTATGGAGTCATAAAACCATTTAATTAGAACTAGACTCTTCATTTTGTAACCTTTGCCAACTTTTATGAGTTTTATGATTCTTAAATGTGACTTTTCATATAACTTGAGGACAAGTTACAAAACACACTTTGGAATCAACTCTTAGATTAAAATGGATTGAAAACAACTATTTCACACAACTTTTCTATTAATCTAAGAACCTCATAAGAACAAGATAATTCAAATCATCAATCTTCAAGAAATTAGCATGAACATACAAACTAATACAAATCTTGAAATTATGACAATTATCTTAGAAATTGGATTAGCATGAACATTACCACATCAAAAACAAGTTTATAAGTCCAAAAACATCTTAGGGTAATGTTCCTAGTCCAATTCCAGCCAAAACAATCGAATATATGAATCCAACTCGATTTTTCAGCTACTTTTGCAAGTATAACAAGAAAACAAGCCTAGGCTCTGATACCACTGTTGGGTTATGAGCATTCTAACACTCCTAAGTGTACATGCAACCCTAAATACCTTGGATCTATGTTTTCTCTATTATACATACAATTATGAACATCCAAGGTATTATCCTAATCTAGCATACAAAATAATAAATATAACAAGATAGAATACATACCTCTTTGATGTAGAATGTCTTCATGAAGCTTGAGTGCCTAGTGCCCCAAGTGTGACACCTCAAATGGTTCACACAACACCAAATACACTTGGAATAACTTGAGAGAAACTTGAACACTCCTTGAAATCGTCTAGCCCTCACACACACACATTAGTGCACGATTTCTTGAGCCATGAGATTCTTTTATATGGTGGTTTTAGGGTTACACCATGTAACTCATAACTTTACCCATTACTTATGCTCCATGGATTTTAACCTCCATGGAGTATCTATGGGTCACCCCATGGACTTAGTCCAACATAAGGAATCTTGGATCACAAGCCCACATATATAAGAATGAATGATTTATAGAATCAACCCATATATTTAATTAGTCTCCTTTTGATCACTTAATTAATTTCAAATTAATTCTTGATCAATACTAATTAAATAACCTTATTAATATATTAGAACTTATAATATATTAACCAACCTTAAGTGTTATTTCTCTCATTATAGTCTATCCAAATGCATGATGCCATGCAACCCAAATGGACCATGTCGGGTCGGGTCAAGTCTTACCAATTATAGTTATGGACTTAGACATTAATCCAACACTCCCCCACTTAAGGTTCGAACCATCACCGCTTGGCATGTCGCACAAACCTCACTACGAACTAGCCCATTAGTTATACCATCCCCTCCCCTTGGGACGTACCACGCAGCACTCGATGACTTCCAGATAATGACCAAATAACTCTAAGTATCCTGTATCTCAGATGAAAACTTCGAAGTCCTCCCAATATGACTTCCTCTAGTCACCCAAAATCTCATACCGACATATCACCGAACATCTCGACTGTCCCGAATTAGTTACGACTCTCAACCTGAGAGTAATGAATTATCACACGCACACACACACACCTCATCTCTGATTCATCAGCCACCGTGCCATCGTGTGAATTATCATAGAAGCAAGAGACCTCACTCTCATAGTCGATATACAACATAAACAACGAGGGACGCCGCCCCTATATACTCCTCTTGATTACTTGGAACTACTGTAAAAATATGCCTTACTATACTCATCTAAGGCATATCCTTGTCCTCATCCATCTCAGTCCCCTCTGATGAATCTCTCACGATATAAGAATACCTCGCAACAGACATACCACACATACTCTGGTGAAAATATCTCAACTATATGCTACCCCACCAGGTTTGCCACCAAACTCTGAAACCGGAATCTCGTTATCTCCTTCGCTCCACGCGGGAAATGGAAATAGTGTAATTCTCGTCACAGAAAGTGACATCTCAACCATTGGCCGATCACTCAACCCAGACAACAATCCTCCATAGCGTATCATCTCCACTTTTCCTCAAGTCATGCGACTCCAACTGGCAGCTCACCAGTCAAACTCCTCGGGATCTAAACTCAATTTCCCTCGCAAGGTAAACTCTATCGAAGCTCAACCGACATGGCCCTCTAGCTCCACAGTTTACCATATCCATTCTCAGTATGAACACTCATCGTCGGATAACTGGTAAAGACGGAAACACACTCTGCTACGAATCATGGTACCCGAACCATGTTATCTCCCCTCAACCTGCTATTTAGAACCTCTGGAATCTCCGTGTTTCACGTATGGGTCCTCTGCTTTCAATAGTATGGGCCCATACTACCTTCCACATCTACCCATACTTTCCACACGGATCGTCCCATATTTCCTAAGTAGCTGTTCAACCTTCTCGATCTCCAATCTCATTACACTTGTTCTCTCTCCAACGAATACTCATCTCTAAATAGCGTACTCATCGGACTAAAATTACTCCCTAGGCTCTCTTAGGTTCTCACACTTCTCTGCCATCAGCTGCTGAAGAACTCCTCATGATGCCAGCCATCTACCCCCTGAATATCATCATATTCACTTAGTAGCCGACTCCCATCATTTCAAGAGTCCCACAAAGCACAAAGCAAGCAGCATTCGGGCATCGAATAACCCCCACCAGCACATGGAGACACTCTAGCATACAACTCCTGTTGCTCTATCCACAACTCAAAAGGCATTACCGAACTCAGGGAATCCTACCTCTCGTGGGTATCTAATTACTCTCTCAGTAGATTCCTCAAATGCACATCTAGGTATCTCTCCTAAATCACTTCGCTACTTAAAGCTCTCTCTAAAAGATTCCTGCTAGGTACTCCTACTTAACACATACATAGAGCAAATAGCAGATAATATCATTCAATAGCATCCCCTAGGCTAAGGCATTATGAATCAGGCAACTCTAGCTCTAAATTCCTGAAATACCTAGTCTATCCTCTAGCATGCAGTGCTAAAATCACATAAATAAAAAAGTAATGGTATTTTGGGAAATCACCGTTCGGGCTCTGGCTGATTGTACACACTACTCCATCTCCTTTTTCTCTTAAAAACTCTTACTCGTTTAGAAAAATCATTTCTCTTTGAAACAATTTCTCCAATCCTCATATTGAGTTCAGATATACCCGAAGGTACATACGAATCCCTCAAACCAAAGCTTTGATACCAACTTGTTACGACGTAAATTTTCAAACAAAGTTTTCATTTTAAAAATCACATAGTTCTCATTAACACATTTCACAAAAATCCCAAATATCAAATTATCCAAAGCACAAATCCATAATTGTTGAATAAAAATCCAGGATCCTCAAAAAGATAACTCCATCTCGTGTGTACAATCAAGCCGGCACCTACCCGTGATCCTGAAAAGTACCTAAAACAGATATCACATAACACGGTAAGCACGAAGCTTAGTGAGTTCCCCAAAATACCGCACATATCTCATTAGCCTCTCATATCTATATCTCAATAAAGACCCTCCGGTCAATGTGTCTCAGTGGAGACCCTCCGGTCCTAACTCAATAAAGCTCAGAATAATACATAGCATAAAACACAAAGACATAATGCATGATATCACAATACTCAATAATAGCATACAAGACCCTCCGGTCACACAAGTTACCACTCATAGTAAGTATAGTGAGAAGACTCACCTTGCAGAATAAAGCAGTGTAACCCAGACTCGAGCTCCTAGTATAGACCCCACCTACACGTATCACAATTATCTCTACTTAACAATTATATAAATGTCAAACTAACTCCTCTACTAAATCTAAGAAAGGGTGAAAAGACCATTTTACCTTCCCATGGTCTCCAAGGTCCACAGTTGACCAAACCTTAAAAGTCAACGAAAGTCAACGAAAGTCAACACTCAATTCAACAACCCAAATGTTGACTCAACTCGTCGAGTGCATTTATGCGACTCGTCGAGTTCCCTCTACTCTCAGAAATCAAGAAATATCGGGTCAACTCGTCGAGTTGTCTCACCAACTCGTCCAGTCCATGCAGAGTCCAGACCATCGAAGAAGGCCCCAGCTACTCATCGAGTTGTTCCCTAAACTCGTCGAGTTCACTTTGAATCTCAGGACGGGTACAACCGACTCAACTCGTCGAGTTGGGTCCTCCAAATCATCGAGTCCATCATCCATTTCTCATTTTAGTCGATTCTAGTGCTCCAAACTCCACATTTAACCTCCTAGATGAAGTTACCACGTAAAGTTGCTCACTTTACGTGCATACAAGGCCTCACAAGGCTTGAACACCCAAAACTATGCTCAAGAAGGGATTTAGGGCATGAAGAAGGGACCAAGCTTGATAAAGTTTACGGCTTTATGACTCTAGGCCCCTAGGGGAGTCCATATCTGAAACCATGTCCTTCTGACAAGCTCAAACCCGAAAGTGACTCCCGAAAATGGCCATTAACACTCCCAAAAGAAGATCTAAGTAACAAGAGATCGAGGTATTGGCTTTATACTTCAAATTGGTCGCCAATGCACAGAAGATGATGGATCTACATCCTCCATTGTGATCCAAGCTTCTAACTCTTCAAGTCTCATTCCAAAACTCCCCAAAAGTCACCTTTTTAAGCTCTTAAACACACACAAGAGGGTACCAAGCTCGTTATAGGGTTTTCTTTAGATGAAATGATGACGAGGGATGCTACAATGGAGGATAAGTTCTTTAAATAGGGTGCAAGGACCCAGAATTAGGGTTTTCTCATCACAGACTCAACTCTTCGAGTCTAGTCCTTCGACTCGACGAGTAGGCTTCATATTTCGCGCGGCCATCTCAACTCCTACACGACGAGGTTGGGCCAACCAACTCGTCGAGTAGGCCCTATATTGCACTTAAACTCTCAAATTTCGCATCAGGAAATCGGGGTGTTACAGACGATAGGCTCAAACCTCGCTTCATCTTTTGATAAAATCAGAAATAGGGAAATCCAATCATTCAGATTCATAAATGGCATATCAGCAAGCGTGAAATCAAATTCAACACGACTTTTACCCCTGAATCCTTTAAACTTGATGTTGGTGAAGTGTTTAACAAGAAAAGGAGAACACACTTTAACAGCTACAAGATTCTGTAGACTCCATATCTCGTACTAAGGTTGACCATGATTGAGATAGAACGAGAAAAGAATGTTATTAACATCGTAGTCCGAAAGAGGTGCTTTCTCAATATGCTCAAAGCCTCGGAATAAGAATTCTTTCGGAGTGAGTGGAAAGTCAAGCTGCGAGTTGGCAGTATTGTTCAGTTCAAAAGATACCACAGGTTCTTACCAGAGAACGCTCGGATCATCTATCTCTTCTTTCGAAATTCTTTCTAAAGACCAAGGAGGAAAAAGCATTTTCTTGGTTTCAAGAGTTACTTTCGCAAGTCGCTCTTCAGCTTCTTTGGCGTCTAAATCCCTCGTGACTCGCAACATATTATCAAGCTCCTTATATCTTTTCTTACGAACTAACTTTTCGCATTTTGAGAGTACTTCCTCCTCATCATCATCATCAAACACCAATTTTTTTAGATCCCGAAGCTTCATTATCCTTCAGATTTATCTTCGGTTTGCCTTCATCTTGATCATCAGTGGATTTCTCATCAGTTGGTTTCTTAACCTTGGGCTCCTGGGGCTTTGATTGTTCTTTTTCTTTAACCTGTTCCCCCCTTGTTTCGGAATAGCACTAATTTCCGAAACACCCTCAATCTGATTTAAAACAGAAAAAATAGGTTGGAGTTTATCTGTGAGGTGTTGGCGAATCGAAACGGTGAGGATAGAATCACGAGTTTCAACAAGCTTTCACAAAAATTGATTGACGTCTGAAATTCATCTTTTGACAATTTCCCGTTCATTTTCCAAATAATCAAGTCGATGGTTGGTATAGTTGAGCTTGAGATAAAGAGTTTTGGCTTTCTCATTCTTTACTGCCAGTCGGTCCATATGATCGTTTTCTGCAGCAAGATCCTCCTGCAGATTCTCAATCTTGGACACAATCGAAGCACTCATCTCAGCATTGTCAGCCTTGATGACAGAACGAACCTTAGAAAGAGCTTCCTTTTCAAGTTGAAGAGTGGTTCCGAGACCTGCTATAGCTTTGTTTGCAACTTCAGTATTTCGATCCGGAGAGGTTCGGAAATCTTCAATAAATTTTGTAACATCAGCAAGTAGTTTTTCGACTTTCTCAGTCGTAACCCAAACTGTTTTCTCAGAATTCTCAACTGGTTTGTTGGAGTTAGCAAGATTCTTTGCTTGCTCCTTCGTTAACGTCTCGATTAGGGATTTATGAGACTCAAGAGAATACTCGCTATTGGAAAAAGATTTGGAAGAATGGAGCAGATTATCCAAATTTTCATTAAGAACCTTGAACTGCCCTTTCGTCATGGGAGCATCGTCGTCATCACTAGTCTGATGAACAGTGAATGAGTTGTAATGGAAATCCTGAAAGTCATCCTGATCATCACCATAAATAATATATGGATCATCATACCGTAATGGCGAAATAGGAGAGGCGTTGGAGCCAACTGTAACACCGAAAGTACGTGCCCCCATATCAGATACGTTGACAGACACTTGAGGTGAACCCTTGGTCGTGGTTGTTGTTGTTGCAGTGGAATATGTATAGAGAGGAGTGGTTTGGGCTACTGAAATCTGTGGTTGAGAGACACCAACAAACACATTTGGGAAAGGAGCAATGGCAATTGGTGTAGAAGAAGTGATCATAGAAGGTGGAGGAGAAGGAACGTGAAAGAAATCATCTGTTGAAGGAACAAAAGTTACGATTGGCGATGATAACTTCGGAGTGGACGAAGTAGGAATTGGTTTCGAGACCAAGGGTTGAGAAGTCACAGTTGTATCTTCAACTTCCTTCTGAACTTGTTCAGTCCTCCAAATATCAGAAACTGTGTGGGAATCCGAATCTGCTTGAGCGATAGGAGAAGGAAATCTTGGTTTGCGAGCAGCCTTCTTAATCTTCTTTTTCTGAGTTGGAGCAGGCTCGGAAGGTTCTGCTTTTCCTTTTTGCTTTCCTCCCTTTTTGGGCTTATTACCCTCCTCAAATTCCTTTCGCAAATCTTCAGCAATAGGAAGAGGACCTGAGGCAGGATTTTTCCGATACTCATTGATAAACACATTGTCTGCAGGAACATTGAGGAGCATAACTTCCAGAATGGATCCAACAAAGTCGAATTTGGTAGGATCGGACACGATAAAGTAGGAAGTATGGAAAATTAGAATCACAACAATCATAGAGTCATCTGGTACCTTAAGCTGAAGGCGAACAATTGCACGCGTAACTATGATTGACCAGAAGCGAGCGCCAGAAATCTCTGAGTGCCTTGAAGTCAAGAGGGTGCTTTGAACCAGTTGAGCCTAGAGAATAGAACCGTAATCAAGGTTAATTCCAGAGTATAAACCATAGATGATTGTGCAAAATAGCTTACCGGCACTGTCTGATCCAGTAACATGTTCTGAGAAGCTCTTAAATAAGAAAGTGAAAATCTCATTCCACATAGGAGGAAGATTGGGCTTCTTGAACTTCGACAGTAGAGAGAGATGGCCAAGATACCCCATTTGATACAACATCTCGAGTATTGCAGATGAATAAATCGAGTCAGGATTGACAAGCCCCTCTGATGAATAAAACCCTAGCATCCTGCAGAATCAAGCCTTGGAGATGGAGGTTTTGTTGGAGTCGATTTCAAAGGTAATCACAGCTTCACTCTGGTTGTAGTTTGCAGTGGAAAATGCCTTGGACAGATGAACCAAAGGTACATTTTAAGTCATTGTCATGGCTTGAGCCAACGGAGAGTAAAGTAGGCATTCGACCATCGGTTTGAAAGATTCAGCGTACTTGGAAGAATCGAGAACCAAAGTCAAGTTTTGATTTGGTTTGATGTTCAACATGACTGAGGAAGCGGTTTGTTCAGCAAAAGAAGGAGTTTCAGATGATGCCGCCATAGAAACAGTTGGAGAAGAAAATGAATAGTGCAGAGAGAGAAGAGGGTTTTTCACTTGAGAGATTTTAAAATCTTTGAAAGTGGTGAAGGAAATCAAGCGTCGATTACCCTTTTATACGGTATGAGTGGAGAGAGAAATTCCATGTGGTCGTTTCAATATCCCATAAAGTGTGCCTGTAAAATCGTGACAGTTGGATGATGTCAGACGGCGTAACTGACGTACGTAATGTTAGTTTTTTTTTTTGAAAAGAACGCGCGTTTTTGAAATCTTATCTTCATTAAACCGCATTTTTAACTGCGGCCGTTAGGAATGAATCACCAATCACCATAACCTGTGTTCGGAACAGAAAATAACCAATCAGAATTGTGAGATCAGACTTTTGAAAAATCAAAAAGATATTCGTGCAAGAGTGTGTCAAAGATAAAGAAATAAATCAAAGTATATATGTGGGAATTTGTGATGTCAAAGTAGACATAAAAGCTGATGGATCCCGGGCAACGATCTCTTCATTCTGAATCAAGAGAGATTCGGAAGTGCTTGTGTGGCATCCCGTTGAATTACGATCATCTATTTGTTAAGAATTAGTGAAAGGCATCTTTTCATTAGGCTTTAAAGGGTGGCTTTAGCTTCATCCAAATTCGAAACTCAACATAAGTTTGAAAGTCGGAAGAAGTACTTGTCTGACCAGTGTAGCCATAATAACAAGTTTGCTTTGGATATATTTAGAGTAACAAGAAAAATTATGAAAATCTAAAAAAAAAAAAATTAAAACTGGATCTTTTGGTAAGAAAAGTCTTGGGTCGAGAGCTTTTCATAAAGACCACGCAAAAAATAAAATGAGGTTTTATTCCGTATAAGGTACCAACCAAAAGGTTATTATCGTTAATTCCATGGTGAAAATCTATAACATTTTAATTGTTCATCGTCAATTCGGAAAGAGGTTTCAGATTTTGGGTTTCACGAAAATCGTGGTGATAATGATTTTAAGATCATAAACACAGAAGTTGTGTAACCAAAAACCTCAGTGGTAATTTCTGAGAGTCTCGAGGGTTACAATTGTGAAAGCGAATGTGATGGAGATATAGTAAGATGGTACCGAAGAAGATGTACCTCTGCTAGAATCAAATGACTAAGCAGTCAACTCTTAACTCATTGTGAGAAGAGTAAGGTAGCTCAATGACTTATGCGAATGATCAGCCTGATTGGGAGGAAACAATCGAAATGAAAGTTTCATTAAGGCATCAACATAGAGTCTAAGAGGCATGGGTCAACATGCAGCATCATGCTTCTAGGGACACTTAGCTAGTACAAAGATTTGGAATTTCATACCTGCCCCATCGTTCTGAATTGAGATCCTGATGAATTTGTACCTGAATCAGAAACGTATTCTCAAAGTAGTACTAAAATAAAGAAAAATAAAGAAACAAAAATATTTTTGTGATTTTGGATGTTTCTGAAAAAGAATAAAATAGATATAAAGAAAATATTTTTGTGATTTTGGATTTTTCTGAAAAAGAATAAAAAAAAATATTTTTGTGATTTTGGATTTTTTTGAAAAATAATAAAATTGAAAATATTTTTGTGATTTTGGATTTTTCTGAAAAAGAATAAAACAGAAATAAAGAAAATATTTTTGTGATTTTGGATTTTTCTAAAAAAGAATAAATAAAAATAAAAAAATAGAAAACAAGATAAACAATATTAACAAAAGAAAATTTAGAAACACAAGTGAACAGTGGTTTCCGAATTGTTGTGAAGGCTCGGAATCAATCGGAGAACACATCATATATAAAGGATACAAGATCTTCCGAATCGCCTGATGAACAGTGGATTCTGAGTCGTTCCGAGGGTTCGGAGCGGTTTGAAACAAGAATAATAAATTACGAGGCATTCCGAAGGCTCGGAGTTGTTCAGAATAACAACTTTGTTTTTCTTTACTATGCTGTTTTTGGTACAGAAGCCACTTCTATCATTCCTAAGCCTTGTAGAATTCGATTAAAAGTTGCTTCAGGTAAAGCCTTCGTGAAGATATTAGCCAATTGATCTGAGGATCGAACGAAATTCACTTCAACGTTTCCATTTTCAACGTGATCCTTGATGAAGTGATATCTCACTGCAATGTGATTAGTTTTCGAGTTTTGCACTGGGTTATGGCAAATGTGAATTGCACTTTCGGAATCATAGTATAAAGGAATCCTCTTCATATTTACGCCATACTCTCGGAGCTGTTTGAATTCATACAATTTGTGAAGTACAAGATGCAGTTGCTATATACTCAGCTTCAGCGGTGGACAAGGAGACACATGTTTGTTTCTTGGGTTGCCAACTGACTAGTTTGCCATCTAAAAACTGACATCCTCCGGTTGTACTTTTTTGATCAAGACCACATCCGCCAAGATCAGCATCAGAGAACGCTTGCACAAATAATCCTGAGTTGGAAGGGTACCAGATTCCGAGAGAGGATGTTCGGTTTAGGTATTAGAAGATATTCTTTACAGTAGTCATATGTGGTTCTCATGGATTCGCCTGAAACCTGACACAATAGCAAACAGAAAACACGATATCTGGATGACTAGCTGTTAGGTACATTAAAGACCTGATCATTTGTCAATAAAGAGTCATATCGGCTGTTGATTTGTCCAAAGATGGTGTAAGCTTCGTTCCGAACGCCATAGGAACCTTGACCTTTGAATCTCCCACCATTCCAAATTTCATAAGCAAGGACTTCTTGTAGGCTTCCTGGTTGATGAAAATACCCTCCGAACTCTGTCTAATATTTAAACCAAGGAAAAATTTAATAGGACTCATTGAGCTTATCTCAAATTTTGTTTCCATCAATTTTCAGAATTCAGCTGTTAAACTAGGATTAGTGGATCCGAAAATGATATCATCAACATAAATTTGGACAATCATTAGATGGTCACCATCTTTCTTGCGAAAGAGGGTTGGGTCGACCGAGCCTTGCTTAAACTTAGATTGCTTTAAGAAACGAGTAAGGATTTCATACCATGCATGTGGTGCTTGTTTTAAACTATACACAATCTTATCCAGAATGTAGAAATGATTTGGATATTTCTCATTCACAAAACCTAGTGGCTGTTCCACGTAGACTGTTTCTTCTAATTCACCATTCAGAAATACACACTTGACGTCCATTTGATAGACTTCGAAATTTTTGTGCGCTGCATAGGCAAGGAAAGTACAAACAGATTCCAGCCTTGCAACTGGTGCGAATGTTTCTTCATAGTCTATACCTTCCTCTTGGAAATACCCTTTCACAACCAACCGAGCTTTGTTTTGAATTATGTTGCCTTCCTTGTCAAGCTTATTCCGAAATACCCATTTTAACCCGACCACAGATGCATCCCTCGGAGTTGTAATCAATCTCCATACCTTGTTGCGCTCAAACTCATTAAGCTATTCCTGTATTGCTTGCACCCAATCAGAATGATCAAGAGCAATCTTTACAGTTTTTGGCTCAATTTTGGAGATGAACGAGTTAAACATGTAAAATTCCATTTTTGAAAATAATGCAGTTTGATTCGCTTTTTATTGAGCTCTAGTGAGAACTCCAGAAGTTGCTTCTCAGATAACTTGAGATTTAGGATGTTCCTTGGTCCATTTCGCCAATGGAGGATAGTTCGAATCATAGGATGCATCCTATTCGGCATTTACATCTTCAAATTCTGATTGAACATTTGAGTCATTATTTTCATTCTCGTTCTCCCCCTGGAAAGTTGCATGTGACTCAACATTCGGATTTGCATTCTCCCTCTTGGATTGGAATATCGTTGTTGACTTTGGGATTAGAATCCTCCCCTTGAACAGGTGAAACGTATGTCGAGCTTGAAGTAGAATCCTCCCCCTGAATAGGTGCATTAGTAGCTTGTAGTGAAGGTGGAATTTTAGAGTCCTTCGGAATTGGTGGCTCATTTCCGAAATATTTGGTAGCATCGTCAATGATTTTCTTCAATTCATCTTCCTTATTATCTGGGGAATTTGATTCTGAAGAAATGGCCCTTTTAGGCTCATCAAACAAATTCATGAATTCCTCATAAAGATTTGAAAGAGGAATAGTCATCGGATTTGTTGAAGGAAAGATTTCCTCAGCTTGACAATCAGTCTTCTGATACTTCTTGAGATAGTTATCATCAAACGTAACATAATAGGTTTCTTCAATATTTTGGATTTCTTGTTCAGAACCCTATATGCCTTTGAAGTAAGAGAGTACCCCAGAACGATTCCTTCATCAGCCTTTACATCGAATTTGTTCCGTTGTTCTTTTGAATTAAAGATGAAACACCTGGAACCAAAAACATGAAAGAACTTAACGTTAAGTTTTCGTTTATTCAGAATCTCATAAGGAGTGATAATAAATCTCTTATTGATTAGAGAGTGATTATGAGTGAAACAGGCAGTTCCGATAGCATCATCCCAGAAATATAGTGGAAGGTTCGCAAATGATAGCATTAATGTACTTGCAGCTTCACAGAGAGGTCGGTTTCGTCTTTCAACGACACCATTCTGCTGAGGAGTGTAAAGAGCAGAGAAGTTATGAGAGACTCCTCTTTCAGTTACAAAATCTTCAAACACTTGGTTTTTGAATTCTAAACCATGCGGACGTTCCGAATGGTCTTTCTCAATTTTGAGCTCGATCTGCTTGATGAAGTCCTTAAGTATCGAAGTTGCATTTGATTTTTTTTTAAGAAAATAAACCCAAGTAAATCTAGAAAAATCATCAACTATCACTAGAATATACATATTACCACCAATGCTCTCGATGGCAGATGGGCCGCAAAGATAAATGTGTAATAGTTCTAGTCGCTCGATTACTTTGGTGTTCACAATAGTAGAGTGACTTTTGCGAATTTGTTTTCCTAGTTCGCATGCAGCACGTAGATGTTCCTTCTCAAACTTCGGAAGAGGGAATCCTCGAACAAGATTGCCAAGTACAAGTTTGTTGATGTCCTTAGAGTTGAGATGCAAGAGCCTTCAGTGCTATAGCCAACTGTCATCCGAAGATTCTTTCGTAAGTAGGCATATCGAAGGCTTTCTGGTGATCGGTTTTATGTTCAAAGGAAACATCTCTCCCTTTCTTTTGGATTTTAGAAGCACTGCCTTTTTTTCTTCTCTATGATTTCTAATTCCTCATCATCGAATGATACTTTTAGCGCTGTACCTACAACCAGTTGAGAAACACTTATCAGGTTATGTTGTAGACCTTGCACATATGGTACCTTCTGAATGGAGAATTCGCCATTCGTGATCATGCCATATCCTTTGATTTCTCCTGTGGCGTTGTTTCCATATTTTACTTTGCCACCATACTTCACCGATCGGAATTCCCTTAGCTCTTCTCTCCTTCCAGTCATGTGACGCAAATAGCCACTGTCAATATACCATTCCGAGTCTTACTGTTCGTCACGAATCACCTACAAAATTCAGAGAGATTTAGGAACCCAAAGTTGCTTGGGTCCTCGTGAGGTTTTCTTACGAACAGGAAAAGTTATACCTTCATCAACCAAATAAGATATCCTATCAAAGTAGAATTCTCTCCTTTCGAGATTTTGAAAACGACTATTCTTTTATCCTTGTGATTTATTTCTTTAAGAGGAATTTTTCTTTGCTTGGTCGCCTTTTCCATAAACTTCATTTTCTCCTTTTTCAAGTTTGCTTCGGATTCCTTGAAAGAAATTTCTGGTTCCGAAACAACTTTTCCTTTGCCCTTAACATCTTTTGATGTGTTGACAGATTTTGAAACATTTGTTTTTGGAGAAAAATTAGGTTTCATTTTTTCCAAAGGTTTCGTATGTTTTGAAAATGATGGTTTCGGAAAAACTTTTGGTTTTGAAACCTGTGGAGTTGAAGACTGTGGCTTTGAAAACGATTTTGGTTTAGGATTTGGAGAGGATTTGCATTTTGATTTACAGATCTTTCTGGGTTAACAGAATTGGAATTTTTAGATTTCCAGAATCGCTTTCTTTCTTTTAAATTTTTCTGATATCTAGCATTTAGTTGCCTTTTCTTAGCAATATGTTCCTCAATTGACTTATGAATGTTAGCTCTAGGATTCTGTTTTCTAACGGGTGTGGTTGTTTTCTTAGAGGAGGTTTCACTGGGGATATCCTTAGTGCCACTAGGTCCAGCCTGTTCTAACGAAAGTCAATACGATTCAGAGGTTCCGAAATGTATTTTACTTTCGTTTTCCAGGAGGTCATTTCAGAAAGACCTTTTGTTTCGTCTGAAATGTCTATTGGTCCAGACCAGAAAATTCATCACATCCATCAGCATTATCATCATTCACAATGGACGTTAGTTCTGATATGTCGTTTTTGTTCAGTCCAGTTTTTATGAAAACTTGATTAGGGACTGTTTGAACTTTCGGAAATACGGTGGCTTTTGCTTTTACAACTGCTAGACCTTTATTTTCAACAACACGGACATATTCAATTGAATTTTCCGAAATCAGATTTTTCTTTGGTTCAGCCTCATTTTGTACAAATGACGAACAATCTATCTCGTCCGCTACAGAAATCTCACTCGTGTCACTATTGTCAAATTCAGAAACATTTTCAACATCAAAAGTGTTTTCTGAACTCAATTTAGTGCATAACAAGTCAAATTTATGCACAGTATCAAATTTAATATGTTCTTTATTATTTCGTCCAACATTTGTTTTAACATGCTTTTATGTTCTTTAGACTGAATATATGCTTCAATTTTGTCAAGTCCAATTTTGTAAGATTCGGAAACATCATCAGAGGACACAATGGATTCGTACTTATAGCACTCTGCATCGATTTCATCCTCTTTCAATTCGAGAAAGGGTAAAATCATTTTTTGTATTTTCTTACCTATTTCACAATCAAGATGCGATTGAGTAATATTGAAATATAAATGCTTTGCAATTAAACAGAAAATATTTCGTTGTTTCAAAACTGCTAAATTGTCTCTTTTTAAATAAATGACATCATCCCTCGACCTAGTTAGCTCTAACTCCAACTTCTCTATCAACATCCTCCTCTCTTCACTTTTATTTGTTACCATGTTGATTTGATCACTTAGCTTATAATTTCTTAGACGGGTTCTTTTAAATTATCGCTAAAATTAGAGAAAGTATAATTTAAATCATCTATTTCAGATTTGTAACATGAAACAGGAATATTAAGAGATTGGAGTATAGAGTGTACCTTACTGATGACCTTCTCGCATTCACTCACTTGTTCAGAATTAGGCCTCGCAGCAAAGCAATTGTCAGAGGGCTCTCCGCCATCAGTTGCGTATCCCCTCTGTTCCGAGACCCTGCTCTGAACCATCAGACACCTTCCTTTGTACTCCAGAGCTTCAGACTTTGCAACCAAACATCCACCATGTGTTGGCTTCTGAACCTCATCATCTTTGGCATCAGTGGACCATACTTCTGTTGGATTAATGTCTAAGTCCATAACTATAATTGGTAAGACTTGACCCAACCCGACATGGTCCATTTGGGTTGCATGGCATCATGCATTTGGATAGACTATAATGAGAGAAATAACACTTAAGATTGGTTAATATATTATAAGTTCTAATATATTAATAAGGTTATTTAATTAGTATTGATCAAGAATTAATTTGGAATTAATTAAGTGATCAAAAGGAGACTAGTTAAATATATGGGTTGATTGTGTAAATCATTCATTCTTATATATGTGGGCTTGTGATCCAAGGTTCCTTATGTTGGACTAAGTCCATGGGGTGACCCATGGATACTCCATGGAGGTTAAAATCCATGGAGCATAAGGAATGGGTAAAGTTATGAGTTACATGGTGTAACCCTAATAGCCACCATATAAAAGAATCCCATGGCTCAAGAAATCGTACACTAATGTGTGAGTGTGAGGGGTAGACGATTTCAAGGAGTGTTCAAGTTTCTCTCAAGTTATTTCAAGTGTATTTGGTGTTGTGTGAACCATTTGAGGTGTCACACTTGGGGCACTAGGCACTCAAGCTTTATGAAGACATTCTACATCAAAGAGGTATGTATTCTATCTTGTTATATTTATTATTTTGTATGCTAGATTAGGATAATACCTTGGATGTTCATAATTGTATGTATAATAGAGAAAACATAGATCTAAGGTATTTAGGGTTGCATGTACACTTAGGAGTGTTAGAATGCTCAAAACCCAACAGTGGTATCAGAGCCTAGGCTTGTTTTCTTGTTATACTTGCAAAAGTAGCTGAAAAATCGAGTTGGATGCATATATTCGATTGTTTTGGCTGGAATTGGACTAGGAACATTACCCTAAGATGTTTTTGGACTTATAAACTTGTTTTTGATGTGATAATGTTCATGATAATCCAATTTCTAAGATAATTGTCATAATTTCAAGATTTGTATTAGTTTGTATGTTCATGCTAATTTCTTGAAGATTGATGATTTGAATTATCTTGTTCTTATGAGGTTCTTAGATTAATAGAAAAGTTGTGTGAAATAGTTGTTTCAATCCATTTTAATCTAAGAGTTGATTCCAAAGTGTGTTTTTGTAACTTGTCCTCAAGTTATATGAAAAGTCACATTTAAGAATCATAAAACTCATAAAAGTTGGCAAAGGTTACAAAATGAAGAGTCTAGTTCTAATTAAATGGTTTTATGACTCCATAACTTGTCCTCAAGTTATGGAGGTTCAAGAGTCTCTTCATTAAATTAAAAAAAATGTAACCTTAATTAGTTCCATAAGTTACAATAAAAAAAAAGTTATTTTTTTTAATTAGTTTAAAGTCTTCCATAACTTGTCCTCAAGTTATGGAACTTGAAAGTTTTTTTTTTAATTAAAACTACTTTAAACTCATAAGTTATGGAATTAATTAGTTTTGAATAGTTTCAAAACTTGCCCTCAAGTTTTGGAATTTGAAAAGTTTTCACTTATGAATACTTTAATTCCAAGTTAGCCCTTAGAATTTTAAAAGTTAAAATTCAACCCTTATACTTTATAATATTATAAGTTAATAATATTTATATATATGTATAAGAGTAAAGTCAGTCTTACCGTTAGTAAGCCTCATTCACGAAGCCGGTCTATAAGGGGCGTATAAGGTTACTACCTATAAAATGGCAGTTTAATGGGTGTCCACTCTCACCCACCGCTTCCTTGACTGGTGGAGGGTCGTTAGCCGAACGGGTAGGACAAGGACTATAATTCTCCTTTCATTAAAAGTATTAATGATAAATACTAAGTAACTAAACTCTTATTAATACCCAATCTTAGTTACTTAGGAAAATGTGAATTTGGTGCTAACCCATGAAATTACACTTTGCACTTTGCTTAAGTCGTTAGTGGAGCGTGTGTGGTTAACCGGCACACTAACCTGGACTTAACAAGGTAGGCAAAGGGTAACTTAATATTTATCATAGTATCGGTGGAGCGTGTGTGGTTAACCGGCACACTGATTAAGGGGTAAATATTAAGGGTACCAAGTATATTTGCATGGTTATTCACACCTTGTTTTGTGATCCTCGGCATCTCAGTCACAAAACCTGAAGGGCACACTCGAGATTGAAACATGCCTTTGAACAGTTCAATGAATCTCAAAGATCTAGGACTTTCAAATCCAATTAAAACCTAATAAATTATTTCGTTTTTCATGGTGGAAATTGGTGAATCGTCATTCACCTACCTTCAAATATTTTATAGCTTGGATTACGGCATCCCTCTTCTAAGTTATAAAATAGTTTGTCGGGTCCTAGCCTTAATATTTCATATTGGGTGTCATATTAAGGACTTTAAATCAACTATCTTGAATATCTCCTAAAAAGATGTCTGGTCTAGACATTTATGATCTTCCCAAATCTCTTGAAACAAGCTTTCCTAAATGAAGATGATGTCCCATGGATATCATACTTCTTTCACCTCCTCCAATTATTCTCCCTAACCCACAAGTTCCTAAAAAGTTTAAGGTCACTCAAGCCCTATTGGCAAGGCAAGGTCTAGGTGTGATCACATCTTGGAGATGTAGTCACATATTGACAAGCCGGGAGAGTTGGGTGTCAAAGTCTTGAGAAAGTTGGTGGCTCAACTACTTTCTAAGTCACATAGTGAGTTCTTTTGGGAATCCTATGAAACAGACTAAGACAAGACCCTTAATGATCTTATCTATTTGCTAAGATCAACTTCCTAAAACGCTATGGACATTGACAATGATGACATTGGATATCCAATAAAGCTCTCTCTTCCCAATGGAAAGGGATCGGCCATAGTCAACTCGGTTGACCCAATGGTAAAGAGAGAGGCGAAGTCTGAGATAGTCCCATTATCAAGGGTCCATAGGTAACTATTGCCAAAGGAAGGGGCATTAGTTACGAAGCTGCCAAATTTACCTAAGGATGTTAAAGTCAATAAGTTTGGATCTACTTCAGGTAAAGTCCATTGTCTAACTCTATTAAGTACATGCTGATTCTGATCGCGAAGATGGATTTCAATCGCATGGTTCGGTGATCAGAATTTTGGGCTATTACTTAAGAGTTATGATATTTATATTGCTTAGGAATAGATAACAACAAGGTTTTCATATGGATTGTAAGGATAAGTTTTTCCGCAAAGTTTTAAAATAAAAGAAAAAGGTTTTGATTTTATTTATTTTAAGTATCCTTACAATGGCATTTGTGAAAAGTTGTTGCTTATAAGATTCCATTGATAGCAATATTGGAAAAATGGATTTGATTCTTTCGCTTGTGGTAGTGTCTAATATTACCAAATAAGGAAAGATTCTCATCACCCAAGGTTCAATTGGACCGAAACTTGGAATCATGCAAGTTGTATAGTATGATGAATGAGAACTTTCAGCTTGGGAAATTAAGACTAATTCCTTATGTGAATAAGGAAAGGACTAAGGGATCGAGTACACATTCTTGTGAACTGGTCAAGTCCACCACAAAAGATCAAGAAGACTATTCGTCATGATTTACTTAAGTTCAGTAAATATGGTTATACTTATAAGTTTAAGTATAAGTCTGTAGCATTGGAGAAGTTTCAATGTGAGATAGAACGAATAAGAAGAATCAAAGTATGGCAGAAAGATAAAAGTTTCTCAAATCTGAAAAGATGGGAGAGTACTTTAGTATCATGTTTATGATCATCTTAATGGTTAAGATACCATATCACAATTGGTCCTCTAAAGTCATCTTAGTGCATTCTTATGACTAAGAAGAGGAGTCATGAATTGTTGAAATGGTTAAATAAAAAAAGATGAGTCATACTTCGTTCCAAAACAATTCTTAGAGTCATACTCCAAGATTGTAACTTGAGTGACATATCTTAAAGAGGGTTTGTTAACACTAGTCAAATGTAAGAGTAAAAGGTTATCTACTCTTGTACATTTGAAATTGGTAAGTTGTGATGTTTTGGATAAAACAGAGACCAACTTAGGCCAATTGTGTAAAGTGTTAGTCTTGATAAAGAATCTGCACTATCTCTTGAATATTTGACAAGGGAGTCGTATATGTCAAGAGGACAGTGGGAGTCTTAAAGCTCTTGAAAGTTTCAAGACTTAATCAAGAATAAAACCTAAAGTCCTTCACTAGCACACGACTTGAGGTTTATAACCTATCGTGTTGAAATTTTTGTGCCTATTCAAGTTGGCTTTGCATAGGAGTTCTGAGAGTTCTCAATTGGTTGCACAACTACTTGGAAGCAATGGCAGGCACCTGAGCTGCCAAATGGCAAGAATTTAAGATTGCACAAGTTTAATCAATATGAGTTTGGATTTTTCATTATCCTTGTCTTGTGACTATGGTTTTGACGATTCACATGGATAAGAACACATACACCATAAAATCTAAGGGTTATAAGGTTTCTCTCCGATTCATGAAAATGATGGTGAGGAAACACTTCCACCAAGTAGATTTGAAGCAGATGGCAAAAGGTCTAAACAATTGAGACTATGATTACGACATCCCTTTTCATAGTTCTGAAATTGTTTAGACACACATGCATGCTATCTAAGGAAAGGTGTATGATTTTGATAAAGTTTTATCAAAGCATCTCGTATCAGAAATCTGAACTTTGGTAAGAAAGTCAATAAAGTATTGATTTCTAGAAGTCCAGTTGATTTCTGAGTACATGTCAAAGCTAGTGGGAGCATAAGTGTTATGCTAATAATCATCATGTTAGTGGGAGCATGATAATTATTGTTAGTGTTGCAAGTTAGCAATGTTAATTATAGAAAACAAAAGTTTCAATTCGTGAGGCTGAAGGAATTGAAAAAGTTGTTTTGCTATAATTAAGGGAGAGGATATACTTCATTTCAGTTCTAAAGGCTTAGATTGAGACCTTAATCATCTTTAGTCAAGAGTATATATATGAATTTCATGTTGGATTGGTTCAACTTAAGGAAATTCTATATATTGCGTTCTCAAAATTCGATTATGATTACGGCATCCCTCTTCATACTCAAATTTTGAAAACATGTCAAATAAAAATATTGTAGCAAAAGACTGGTCTAGAATCATGTCTTTATGTGAGACATCATGAATCGTGTACCATTTGCTTTGGGTACAGGATCGATTGCATGTGCTATAATATTTGTCATTTCTAAATTTTTCCAAATGCCCATAGGCATTAAGAAGGGAAAAGGTCTAGAATTGAATATGACTAAAATGATTAAGCAATTGTCGAGGACAATCTGAGGTTTACCAAAGATTGGTTGCTCAGGGACAGTTGGAAGTATAGTGCTAATTTTGGAAGGACCATATTGACATATTCTGAAAAGAGGCATCTCTTATTCAGAAGTGATAGTCAAAATGAGAATATGGAGTTGTCTCCATAGGTGGAAGTTATCTATGTAAGATTAGAAAACTTAATGCAAGAAGCATGTCCAAAGCAATGTACTTTGAATATGAGACTTAGTTTCCATGGAGTTGATCTCCATTGGAATACCTTATAATGACTGTTGACAAGTCTTTGTGACTTTGTACATATTCATTACAGGAGGGTCAGTGCATATAAGTTTAAAATCTAAACAGATTTCGATAAATGATAGGAATTTGAAATTCTCACATTTTTCGATAAGGATTTGGGAGTGTGAAATTAGAATCATTGAAATTATGTTCAATTGGTTTATTTCACAAAGTAAGGATCATAGACAAACATAGAGTGCATACTTGGTGTATGGCAAAGCTATTGTTTAAGAAAAACATAGTGTACATGCTTGGAGCATGGGATAACTAGTGTTTTTAATTCAAGTATAAAGTTGATAAAACCGAAACAATGAATAATGAGTAATCAGTATGGTGATAAATAAAAGTGTTTATTTATATTCATAGGGTTTGATACCATATTTGATTCATTTATTCTTGTGTTTCACTTTGCATGTTTTGACTTCCAGAATAACTAAGTCGCTCTTCCTGAATGATTAAGTTATTCAAACCATCCACAGTCGGTCATATGTTGGAAGTAGATATGAATCAAGACTATCATGGGTTGGTTTGTAGAGGTCCAAGTTGGTGGACAAAGTGGTGCTACAACACTCATGAGTGCTCATAAGTTCTGAGTATTGGATTCAACCCGCGCTCATTTGAATCACTTCATGGATTTTATCACGAGTGATCATGAGACGATAATATCTTATATTCTTCAAACCTAGAGATATGAGTTGTTACTATGAGTTGGTTGTACATTGATTGCACGAAAACGCATTCGGTAACTCGATGTTATAAAACGTGCCTTTGTGTATGATTCAACAAGTAGTAGAACAAGCCATATAAGTCGAAGTTTATCCATTCCTTTTACCTTCGGGATAAAAGCGATATCTGTGGGCCCCTCGATGATTTAAAGATGATACATGTGAGTGCTTGGCCAAGCCAGGACTGATTTGATTTGTTCAATCAGTCAGTCATCATGAATCGGAAATCGGGAAACAACAAATTGACAGAGAGAATGATTGATAATCCATGTCTCAGTCCATATGATATCTAGAGTGGAGGAATATATGATCCCTTATCTAATGGACAAGTCATTGACAAAGGTCAGAGTTCATCGATAAGATCAGAGTTCGATAGAAGCTTTTAAGAGCTACGATTGCTGATCGGTTCCTGAAGTCATACGCAATAATAGTTTTAGACTTATCCAAGTGGGAGACTGTTGGATTAATGTCTAAGTCCATAACTATAATTGGTAAGACTTGACCCGACCCGGCATGGTCCATTTGGGTTGCATGGCATCATGCATTTGGATAGACTGTAATGAGAGAAATAAAACTTAAGGTTGGTTAATATATTATAAGTTCTAATATATTAATAAGGTTATTTAATTAGTATTGATCAAGAATTAATTTGGAATTAATTAAGTGATCAAAAGGAGACTAATTAAATATATGGGTTGATTGTGTAAATCATTCATTCTTATATATGTGGGCTTGTGATCCAAGATTCCTTATGTTGGACTAAGTCCATGGGGTGACCCATGGATACTCCATGGAGGTTAAAATCCATGGAGCATAAGGAATGGGTAAAGTTATGAGTTACATGGTGTAACCCTAATAGCCACCATATAAAAGAATCCCATGGCTCAAGAAATCGTACACTAATGTGTGAGTGTGAGGGGTAGACGATTTCAAGGAGTGTTCAAGTTTCTCTCAAGTTATTTCAAGTGTATTTGGTGTTGTGTGAACCATTTGAGGTGTCACACTTGGGGCACTAGGCACTCAAGCTTTATGAAGACATTCTACATCAAAGAGGTATGTATTCTATCTACTTATATTTATTATTTTGTATGCTAGATTAGGATAATACCTTGGATGTTCATAACTGTATGTATAATAGAGAAAACATAGATCCAAGGTATTTAGGGTTGCATGTACACTTAGGAGTGTTAGAATGCTCAAAACCCAACAACTTCAACACTACCAAATTCATCACCACCTTCCTGCACAATCAAAGCAGGCTTCGCATTCCCAACACTCTTTTTCTTCAAATCCTCTATCTTCCGAAGATAGTAGGCTTCGTCTTTATCATCCTCCTTCTTCTCATTCAACTTTCTTAGCATGCACTCCTTAGCAAAATGATTCTTGCCATGGCAGTAATTGCAATAATAGCCAGAATCTTCCAACAACTTCTTCTCTTATTTGTCTTCTTCCTTCTAAGAGTTCTTGAAGCTTTCTTCTCTTGACCCGTCCGAGCTGAAGTTTCCCTGCTTGTTTTTGTTTTTAAACCGACTAAAGTTCATTTTGATGAACTTTCTAGGATTAGCTACCATAAGAGCATGTTCCTCTGTGGTAAGTTCACTATCCGAAAAATCAGATTCGGAGTCTTCTTCAGCAATCTTTTTGCCTTTAGCAAATAAGGCCAATGAACCATGCTTGACACAATCTTCACATCATTTGTCACCTCATCTTCATGAAATCTTAAAATTCCCACAAGCTTTGCCAAGGTGTAGCTCTTGAACTGTTCAAGAGCTTTAAATGTGGATACAACTGCTTTCCATTCAAGCCCTAATCCATTCATAAAAGTAATCTCCTACTCAATTCTTTCACGCTTGAGATTATGTTTAAGTATCCTGCTCAATAGATGATTGAAACGGTTGAAGGTTTGATCAAGCTTTTCATCAGACTTCTAGACAAAAGCACCAAACTCTGAAAGAAGTAATGTCTGAACTAAGTGTTCCAGATCTGCATCGCTTGAATAAAGCTCTTTCAACCTGTCCCATATCTCCTTCATAGTCTCACAAGCACTCACCAGACGAAAAGTGCCTGTAGGAAGAGCAAACATGATTATTCTCATTGCCTTAATGTTGCTTAACAGCTTGTCTCTTTCATCTTGAGGAACATCTTTAATGTCAATAAGAAGAGTATTGTATTCGGCTTGAGTCTTAATGATTCTCCTCATAGCAGTGTGAGCAAATGTCTGTTGGGTCATGGCTTCCCATATTAATGTACCATGATCTTCAAGGCCAAGAACGTAATCTTCGAAGTGCAGCACCCAGACCTCATAATCCTGCGGAAAAAGGATTGGGATTCTGGTAGTGGATCCGATGCTGCTGGACATATTAAAGGAAATAGTATGAGGATCTTCCGGTTGCACGATGTTGATTCATAAAAACCTGTTTAGAATCAGATATGTAAAATAATAATCGAGTCTATGGAAAAATAAGGACCTTGATCCAACGTCTCCAATCGATGAAAGCGATGAAGACGATAAGAACATATCCACCAAAAACATAAAACCCTAATAACACTCGACAGAAGAATTGTGTATGAGTTACACAATCTCCTGCTCTGATACCAATTGTTGAAACAATAAAATTAAGATCGATAGATTCAGTAACAGTAAAGTGAATCAAAACAATAAGAACAATGATCGAATGTGTGTTGAATGCTTTATAATCAATGCCTTAGAAGAGTTCAACAATAACTTTTCTATAAAGACAATGTAGGGCAATACTAAACGATTCACCCTAAAACGATACATGCATGCACTATTTATAGTCTAACCCTAGCATCATAATGACGAATGGACATGCCCAACCCGTTAATAATTAAGACTATTAAGTACAAAACATTTTGACACGATACATTAAATAACCCAATATTATTAGTTTTATTTTTATTTTTATATAAATTATATAATACTTTTTTATTTTGTTGTTGATTCTACAAACACACACACACACATATATATATATATATATATATATATATATATATATATATATATATATATATATATTACTTATTTTTTTCAAGTTTCTTTTAAATTTTGTATAACGTTTCTAACTTTTTACTAATGTTTCTTTCACGTTAAACATGTTTTTATACTATTTTTAACAAAATGAACAAAACGTCAAAAGGTTAAAAACATTTTTTAAGTCGTAAAAACTTTACAAAAAAGCATTTATAAATTGTTAAGAATAGATAATCCGGTTTTTTAAAAGTCGGTTTTGAATAAACGAATAAATTTTTTATAAATCGAACAAAATGTCAAAGAGTTAAAAACATTCTTAAATTGTAGCTAGAAACATTGTAACGTCCCAAAAATTAAGACCAAAAATTTTGATTTTTATATTAATAAAATCATTATCCATAACAATATCATAAAACCATAATGAAATCAGAGTATATCCAATAACATCCAGGTGCAATCAGAGTCATATAAAATGCAGAACAACGTGGTGTGTGAACTGCAATCATCCCGAGCTCTTCCACTCCGAACCAGAAGTACCTGAAACATAAACTGAAAACCGTAAGCACGAAGCTTAGTGATTTCCCCAAGATACCACATACCATACATATCAAACATATAATGGGCCCAGACCGTCATCGGGCCCCACCCAACATCGAGCCCTGCTCGGAACATATCTGTCAGTCATTAGGCCTCGCCTGGCATTGGGTCCCGCCCGATATACATACAAACACATAAACACATGCAAAAATCACAAAGATAAATAGCATACAATATAATCATCAGACCCCGTTCAAATAACATATCGCAAAACATACATGTAGAGTCACACAGACAACTAGCATCCTAATCATAATAAACCATGGGCCGACATTGGTGCCTTCGACCCGCTAAACACAATGAGGAAACTCACCTCAAGCTGTTGAATCTCTCAGATAAAATCTATATCTGCTGATCTGGAAAATCTCCGCACTAAGATCATCAAATAATATCCAATTAATAATTGGATCTCGACCCATACTCAAGAATCTAAATTACTTGTCCAACATCCAGGGTAAAAGACCATTTTACCCTTTTCATACTTGGCCCACAACGAAGGCCCAACCCATTTGCTCAAAAGGCCCAAATAAATGGCATCCCAAGGCCCAATATGTCCCAACTTCCTAATTAGGCCCAAAAACCATCATTAACCTAATTCCAAGAAATCCCATAGTCTATCCATGGCCCAAGGCTAGAAGTTCAATGGCCCAACAAGGCTCACACCCTAAAAGCCTAAAATATGGCCCAAACCCGTGAAAGTCAACCCAAAAGTCAAACAGCTAAGTACGCTGGGCATACTCAGACTTACACTTGGCGTACTCCTTCCAAGGCCAGTACGCGCAACGTACAAGCTGGGTACACCCCACGTGTCCGTAAACAACCAAACCAACTTATTAAGCACTTAATCGGATAAGCCAACATGCCAAACTCTCAGATATGATTGTAGAAGGTGACTTAACATGTAAAGTTGGCAACTTTACTCCCATGCATGACTTAATAAGACCCAAAACTCAAAAGGAACTATAACAAAGAACCTAACTCATGCATGGACCAAAATAACTCATAAAGGTTGCATTTTTATGGACAAGGGACCTCAAATGTGCTAAGATATAACATTCATGGCTTCTAGAGTAGAACATAATCTCATATATAGCTTAAAAGACCCAAAATGCATAAATAACACCCTAAGTTGGATCTAGCATAAATAACCATCAAGATGAGAGCTTTTTACCTCAAATGGCTTGCTAAGATGAAGATGACTCTAGATCTACAAGATCAAGCTACTCCTAAGAAACCTCTAAGTGTTATTCTTCTTCTACTTCACTAAAACACTAACAAAACTCACTTTCAAGCTCAAATCTCACAAATGACACTTAGGGTTTTGATATTAGGGTATAGAGTGATGGGGGTTGATCAATAGAAGGTCCAAGGGTGATATAAGTTGCTTAAATAGGGGACAAACCCTAAAAATTAGGGATTGCCTATGCATCACGTACTCCATGTGTACTCCCACGTACGCCCTGCACATGTGGGTGAACCCGCGATCCTGAAATGAGTTAGTATGCTAAGCGTACTCATAGAGTACGCCCCGCATACTAGCTAGGGACTAAATTGATATAAATTTTGAATTAGGGGGGTTAAAAGGAAACATACCAAATCTCGAATGTTAAAATTCTCCCCCGCTTAAATCAAACTTTGTCCTCGAAGTCCGCTGCCCCAAATAACTCTGGGTAGTGCTCATTCATCTCGCCATCTGGCTCCCACGTCCATTCTGACCCCTTACGGTGCTGCCACTAAACTTTCACCAACTCCACAACATTGTTCCTCAAGGTTTTCTGTTGGATTAGGTGTCTAAGCCCATAACTATAATTGGTATGTACTTGACCCGATAATAGCATGGTCTATTTCGAGTTGCCTTCATCAGAACAATGATAGGATGGATGTTTAAGAAAGAGGTTATTTGTGATTTATTAATATATTATAAGAATAATATATTAATTGAGAAATCATATTATTTAATTAGTATTGATCAAGAATTAATTCAGTGATCAAAAGAGACTGATTAAATTAACGGGGACTGGTTAAGTCAATCAGTAATAATTATAGTTTGGGCTAATGATCCATATTGATTAGGATGGAGTAATTCTATGTGGGAGTCCATGAAGAGTTAGTTCAAAGGGCCTATCATATGGATTATTGGATTTATGGCCCAAGTGAATGAATTAGGGTTTACAAGTTGAAACCCTTAGAAATTCCACACTATAAAAGTAACCCCTATCATGCACAAAATCGACCTAATTCTTCCATGTGAAACCATAGACGTTTTTGTGTGCCTCCTCAACCTCTCTCTTTGTCCTCCAATTTTTTGTGGTGTTTGTGACTTGTTTGAGGCATCACACTTGGGGTGCTAAGCTCTTGAAACGCCAAGTTCTACAAGCTACAACAAAGAGGTATTTATCTAACTTGATTTTATGTTGCTATACTCGAAAATTGTATGCTAGTTAGGCTTTATGCTTTGGATAATTTTATTGCATGTATAACTAGAGAAAACTTAGATCCAAGGCATTAGGGTTGTATGTGCACCATAGGAGTGTTATAGTACCTAAAACACATCAGTTGTATCAGATTCATGGGTGTTTTCTGTTATATTGATGCATTGGTTGATTGTTCAAAGCAAAAGAAAATCGTTTTTTGGAATCTGACAGATGACCACGACGTGGTCAAAGTTACCACGACATGGTGGACCATCTGTGTGCAGATTTTCAAGTTTTTTTTGCCATTTTTGGATTAGGATCATTACCACAAACTGTTTTGGACTGTTAAAATTCGTTTTTTCTTATAAGGTAATGATTATCCTCATCCAATTAAAAGATAAATGTCAAATATTAAGATAATTACAAGTTATATGATAAGCTAATTATTTGTATTATTTGATTTATCTTGCTACATGAATTGTAATTATGTCAAATTGGTAAAATATAATATGATTATTTTATTGGTTAAATTTTGAACTAAAGTCTTTGAAGAGTTACAAAACTTGTCAACAAGTTTTGGAACTCAAAAAGTTTTTTTAAGGAGTTACAAAACTTGCCATCAAGTTTGGAAGTCAAAAGGTTTTCAAGATTTACAAAACTTGCCCTCAGGTTTTGGAAATTGAAAAGTCTCATTTATGAAACACTAAATTCTAAAAACCTAGTAATTTGAAAAGGTGCAACTCTTGGGTTCATAACTTAAAAAATTAATTAAATAGTTTTAATTTTGAATTTTGTATTTAGAACCTTGATGTTTCCTTTGAATAGTTCAAATTACACTCTTATGGACTTTATTAAATTGATTAAATGTTTAATTAAAAGAGAAAGTTAATAAATCCATAATCATATGGCTTAAAGTTAATTAAATTAAATGTTTAACTTATTAATAGATTAAACCACCTAGTATTTTAAAAATGTAAAATACACCCTTATACTATATAAAACTAAAAGTTTAATATATTATATATGTATAAGTAAAAAGTCAGTCTTACCGTTAGTAGGCCTCATTCACGAAGCTGGTCTATAAGGGGTGTTTAAGGAAGCGGCCTGTAAAATGACCGCCATTGGGTATCCACTCTTACCCACCGCACCCTAGACCAGTGGAGGGTCGTTAGCCGAACGGGTTTGATAGGACACTTAAATCCTCATTAAAAGTATAATGAAATACAAAGTAACTAAACACTTTATAAATTCCCAATCTTAGTTACTTTAGGAAAAATGTTTTGATGCTAACCCATGAAATTGCACATTGCACCTTATTGGTCAGTTAGTGGAGCGTGTGTGGTTAACCGGCACACTAATGTGTACTAATAAAGGATGGCAATGGGTAGCTTGTGAATTATCATTGATCAGTGGAGCGTGTGTGGTTAACCAACACATTGATTAGGTGATTAATGACATTAAGAGTTCCAAGCTAATTTGCATTGTTATTCACACCTTGTTTGTGATCCTCGGTATCTCAGTCACAAACTGAAGGGTATAATCGAGATTACACATGCCATTGAAAAGTTCAATGAATCTCAAAAGAATCTAGGAATTTCAATTCATTTAAAACCTAATATTCATTTTCGTTTTTCATGGTGGAAATTGGTAAATCTTCATTTACCTACCTTCAAATATTTTGCAATTGGATTACGAAATCCCTATTCCGAATTGTAAAATATTGTGTTGGGTCCTAGCCTTAATATTTCATTTTGGGTGTTATATTAAGGACTTAAATCAACCAACTTGGATTTCTCCCTTGTAGCTGTCTAATTCTGACAACTATGGTCTTCCCGAATCTTTTGGAAAATGCTTTCCACATGAAGATGATATTGCTCAATATCATACTTCACTTCTTCCACCTCCTCCAATAGTTCTCCCTAACCCACGTCTTCATCGACTTGAAAAGTTCAAGGTCACTCAAGCCCTATAGGCAAGCAAACACGATGATGGAAAGTGTGTATGTGCTCACGTCTTGGACAAAAAGCTGCATTTTGATAGGCTGGGAATGTTGGGTGTCATGTTCCCAAGGAAGTTGGATGTTGACTTGGTTCCGCATTCACTTCCTACGTCATATAGTGAGTTTGTTAAAGACTACTATGTGACAGACCACGACATGACCCTTATCGATCTTACCTATTTGCTTATTGCTGCTGAATCAGCAATGATATGGCACACTGGTAAAGCAAACTTGATTGGAAGATCTACTTCCCAAACTTCCATGGACATTGACAATGGCAACATTAGAAGTCCAGAAAAGCTTTCTCTTCCCAATAGAAAGGAATTGGCCAAGGTCAGACCGTTTGACCAAATGGTAAAGAGAAAGGCTAAGTCTGTGATTGTCCCGTGTACCATTCCGAGAGAGTCTGTTTGTTTCTATTACCAAGAGAAGGGGCATTGGTTTTGAAGCTGCCCTGACTACCTGACAGATCTAAGAGATGGTAAAATCAAATTGTATGGTTCTACTTCAGGTAAGTTCACTATCTAACTCTATTAAGTTCCTACTTATAGATTCTTAATATATGATGTGATAAGATTGCATTTTGATGTTTTGTAGGATCAAATAAGAGAAATGAAGCTTGAAAGAAGAGTAAGCTGATTCTGATCGCGAAGAGATGGATTTCGATCGCATGCCTCGTTGATCAGATTTTTTGAGCTGCTGCTTAGGAGTTATGATAGATTGCTTATAAATATTTAGAAACATAGTTTTCATATGTACTCGCATTATAAGGACAAGTTTTTCCGAACTTTTATAAATAAAGAAATTTTGATTTTATTTTATATTTCCTTACAATTGCATTTGTGAAAATTGTTGTTTATATGCTTCTATTAATTGCAATATTGAAAATGGTTTGATTTTTAGTTATATCAATTGTGGTAGTGTCGTAATTTTCTAAAGTAAGGAAAGATTCTCATCGCCCAAGTTTCAATTAGATAGAAACCTGGAATCATATGATGTATGAAAATCTTGGTACTTGGGAAATTAAGACTAATTCCTTGTTTACATACGTATGTAAGTCAAGTGAAAGATGAAAGGATCTAGTACACATTGATGTGTACTGGTCAGGTCCACCACAAAGGACGATAAAGTATATTCGTCATGATTTACTGAAAGTTCAGTAAATATGGTTATGCTTAAAACTTTAAGTGTAATTCTAATACCTTGAAAAGTTTCAGTGTATAGCAGAACGAATAAGAAGAATCAATTAGGCAGAAAGATAAAAGTTTCTCCAATCTGAAAGGAAAGGAGAGTAATTTAGTGTCGTGTTTTATGATCATCTTAATAATTATGAAAACCATATCACAATTGATCCTCTAAGGACACCTTAGTACATAAGTATGGCTAAGATGAGTCGTACTTCGTTCAAAAATTGAACCTTAAAGTCACACACCAAGATTGTACCTTGGGCGACATGCTTTAAGTAGGTTTATAACACATCATGAAATGTGGAGTAGAAAATGTTTTCTTACTCTTGCACATTTCAAATTTGTAGTTGTGATGTTTTGGATAAAACAAAGATCAACTAAGACCAATTATATGAAGTGTCATTCTTGATAAGAATCCGCACTAACTATTGAATATTTGATTGTCGGGAAATGTTTCTTGACAAGAGAATCTTTTATGTCAAGAGGTCTGTATATTGCATAAACGTTTAGACATAGCACAAGTTTGTTGCAATGTTCATGAGTACTCCTGTAATAAGATTTGAGTATTGGATTCAACCCACGCTCACAAGAATCACTTCATGGATTTTATCACGAGTGATTGTGAGACGATAATATCGTATATTCTTCAAAAGGAGACATATAGTTGTTGTTTATGAGTCGGTTACACATTGATAATACGTAAACGCATGAGTAACTAGATGTTATAAAACGTATTGCTGTGTGTGATTTGATGAGTAAATAGTACAAGCATATGAGTCGAAGTTTATCTGTCGCTTTTACCCTAAGGGGATAAAAGCGATATCTGTGGGCCTCTCGATGATTTAGTGATGACAACCTAAGCACTTGGCCAAGCCTGGACTGATTTGATTTGTTCAATTAGTTCGTCGTCACAAATCGGAAATCGGGAAACAACACATGGACAGAGAGAATGATTAAAATCCATGTCTCAGTCCATAAGATATCTTATAGAATGGAGGAGTATATGATCCCTGATCTAAAGGACGCATCATTGACTAGATCAAAGTTCGACAACAGCTTTTGAGAGCTACGATTGCTAGTCGGTTTTTAAATTCATACTTGCAATTATAGTTATTAGACTTATCCAAGTGGGATACTGTTGGATTAGGTGTCTAAGCCCATAACTATAATTGGTATGTACTTGACCCGATAGTAGCATGGTCCATTTCGGGTTGCCTTCATCCGAACAATTTGATAGGATGGATCTTTGAGAAAGATGTTATTTGTGATTTATTAATATATTATAAGAATAATATATTAATTGAGAAATCATGTTATTTAATTAGTATTGATCAATAATTAATTTGGAATTAATTTAGTGATCAAAAGAGACTGATTAAATTAATGGTGACTGGTTAAGTCAATCAGTAATATTTATAGTTTGGGCTAATGATCCATATTGATTAGGATGGACTAATTCTATGTGGGAGTCCATGAAGAGTTAGTCCAAAGGGCCTATCATATGGATTATTGGATTTATGGCACAAGTGAATGAATTAGGGTTTACAAGTTGAAACCCTTAGCAATTCCACACTATAAAAGTAACCCCTAGCATGCAAAAAATCGGCCTAACTCTTCCATGTGAAACCATAGACATTTTTGTGCGCCTCCTAAACCTCTCTCATTGTCCTCCAATTGTTTGTGGTGTTTGTGACTTGTTTAAGGCATCACACTTGGGGTGCTAAGCTCTTTAAAGGCCAATTTCTACAAGCTACAACAAAGAGGTATTTATCTAACTTGTTTTTATGTTGTTATACTCGAAAATTGTATGCTAGTTAGGCTTTATGATTTGGATAATTTTATTGCATGTATAACTAAAGAAAACTTAGATCCAAGGCATTAGGGTTGTATGTGCACCATAGGAGTGTTATAGTACCTAAAACCCATCATTTTCGTCTTTCTATCAAGAATTGCTAACGGTCTCTCGATATAATTCAGGCGATCATCCACCTGAATATCCTCCAATGGAACCATCATGGAATCATCCACTAAACATTTCCTCAACTAAGAGACATGAAACGTGCTATGGATCTGACTAAGCTACTCGGAAAGATATAAGCGATAAGCAACCCGGCCCACCCGGACCAAAACCCTACAAGGACCGATGTACCTGGGGCCCAAATTGCCCCTCTTCCTGAATCGGATGATAACTTTCCAAGGTGAAACCTTCCGGAGAAACATATCCCTAACCTGGAACTCTAGGTTTGATCGGCGCTTGTCCGTATAGCTCTTTCTACCGACTCTGTGTTGTCTAGAGTCTACCCCGAAACTGTTGAATCAACTCGGTAGTCTTGAGTACCACTTCGGTACTCCCCATGACTCGCTGACCGACCTCACCCCACAATATCGGGGTCCTGCATTTCCTCCCATAGAGCATCTTAAAAGGATGTCGATCAATGTTGGTGTGATAACTGTTGTTATACAAAAACTTCGCCAAAGGGAGATATCTATCCCAACTCCCACTGAAATCCAATACACACGCCCGAAGCATATCCTCCAAGGTCTTAATAGTTCTCTCGCTCTATCCGTCATTTTGCGGGTGGAAAGTCGTGATGAAATGCAGACGAGTACCCAACTCCTCATGGAACCTCTTCCAAAATCAAGAAGTAAATCGGATGTCCCTGTCTGATATAACAGAAAACGACACTCCATGGAACCTCTTCCAAAATCAAGAGGTAAATCGGATGTCCCTATCTGATATAACAGAAAACGACACTCCATTTTGTGCCACAACCTCCCTAATGTATATGTCGGCCAACTTCTCCACATAGATACTCTCCTGAATCGGAATAAAATGCACGCTCTTGGTAAATCGATCCTTGATAACCGAAATCGAATCCACTCTGCACGTTGTCCGAGGCAACTTCGTAATGAAATCCATGGTGATCTCCTCCCATTTCCAAACAGGAATGTCTAATGGATGCATCTTGCCGTGAGGCTGTTGATGCTCGACCTTGACTTTCCTGCAATTCAAGCACCTTTCCACATATCAAGCTACATCTCGCTTCATACAAGGCCACCAATAATCAGAACGAGGATCCCTATACATCTTCGTCACCCCAGTATGGATGGAAAATCTTGATTTATGCGCCTCCTCTATCAAAACCTGACGCGCACCACCCCAATAAGGAACCCACACCCTCCGATGGAAAGTCAATAATCCTTGGCTATCATAATCGAAGGAAGCCACCTGAACCACTATGTGCTCACTCTTCCGGTGTTCTTCCTTCATAGCCTCGACCTGAGCCTCTCGAATCTGCTTCAAGAGTGGAGTAATCACTGTTATCCTCATACAAATATCCATGATCGGAGTCGCGAACGCCTTACGGCTGAGAGCAATGGCCGCCACATTGGCCTTCCCAGGATGGTAAAGGATATCACAATCATAATCTTTCACCACATCCAACCACCGGCACTGCCTCATGTTCATATTCGGCTGATCCATCAAATACCTCAGGCTCTTGTGATCCGTATAAATAGTACAGCAGACCCCAAAGAGGTAATGTCACCAAATCTTGAGGGTGAAAACCACTGCCCCCAACTCTAAATCATGCGTCGGATAATTCACCTCATGAGGCTTCAGCTGCCTCAAAGCGTAAGCAATCACACAACGCCTCTGCATCAGAACTGCACCCAACCATGTGATCAACGCATCACAATAAACCACGAAACCCTCAACACCCTACGGCAGGGTCAAAATTGGTGCCTCACACAATCTCTGTCTTAGGGTCTCAAAAGTTGCCTACTTCTCAGGCCACCAGCGAAAAGTGACAGTCTTCTTTGTCAATCGATTCAGCGGAACCACTATCTTAGAGAAATCCTGAATGAACCTCCAGTAGTAACTTGCCAACCCAAGGAAACTCTGAATCTCAGATGGAGACCTTGTAACCTCCCATCTCATCACGGCCTCGACCTTGGCCGGATCGACCAAAATACCATTCTGGTTGACAAGCTGCCTTAGAAACTACACCTCCCACAACCAGAACTCACACTTGGAGAACTTCACATACAGTCTCTCCCTCCTTAGAGTCTCCGATACCTCCTTTAAGTGCTCCTCATGCAGAACTGGGTCTTGGAATAGAATAGGATGTCATCAATTAACACAATCACAGACCAATCCAACATCGACCTGCATATGTGGTTCATGAGGCCCATGAACGCGGCTGGAGCATTGGTGAGCCCAAAGGGCATCACTACGAACTCGTAATGACTATAATGAGTCTGGAAGGCCGTCTTCTGCACATCCTCCTCTCTGACCCTCATCTGATGATAACCTGAATGCAGATCAATCTTGGAAAACCAAGACACACCCTAAAGTTGGTCAAACAAATCATCAATCCTTGGAAGTGGGTAACGGTTCTTCACCGTTAGCTTATTCAGCTCCCGGTAGTTAATACCTATCCGATACAACCCATCCTTCTTCTTCACAAACAGGATCGGTGCTCCCTATGGCTAACAACTCGATCGAGTGAACCCCTTGTCTAACAGATCCTATAGCTGTGTAGACAACTCTTGCATCTCTGGATGAGCTAACCGATAAGGTTCTTTGGCTATCAGAGCCGTACAGAACCAAGTCGATCCTAAACTCCACCTGCCTCTCCGAAGACACCCCAAGCAAGTCCTCCAGAAACACATCCGGGTATTCCCGTACAATCGGAACATCATCCACATTCGCGTTATCCTTATCATGGGTATCCATAACATAAGTGATATATCCAAAACAACCCTGGTGAAGATAAAATCTGGCCCTAGCTGCTGAACATAGAATCGGCCCACGCTGAGCATTCTCCCCCTGAAGCACTAACTCCCCCCCCCCCTCACTTGGGGTCCGAATGCATACCAACTGATGCTCGGAATCAATCACCCTCCTCTATTGGGGCTCAACTAGTCCATCCCTACAATAACCTTGTTCCCGTGCAAAGGCATTACAACCAAATCAATCGGATACTGCTTGCTGAACATCTCGAGAACACAACCCCGATGAACCCCCGATACCTGGACAGATCGATCATCTGCAATATCAACCTCTAAGGGACAATCTAGCTCCCACGGAGCTCCAACAAACCTCTTGCTAAGCGCAAGAATTACAAAAGATCGAGTAGCTCCCAAACCAAACAATATCAATGTAGAGATACCATTCACAAGGAACGATCCTAAAATAAAACACACAAATATAAGCAGACAAATCAATATAAATAAAGAGATAAGGAGAAGATACATACATGTCACCACATCAGGTGTTGCGCGTGCCTCCTCGGTTGTCGGCTGAAAAGTCCTGCTCCTCGCAACAGGCGCATCCGCATTGCCCTGGTGACCGTTAGTAATTCGGAGAGTCGTTGGACCGAGTGCTACCACTGGTACTGCTGCTGCCAAACTCGGATAATTGGCCTTCTTATAGCCCCTCTGATTGCAATGGAAGAAAATCAGATCAGATACCGGGGTGGTGGTGGTAGTAGCAGTACAATCCCTACTAATATGAGTATATGACCCATCCGACCACACTTGAAGCAGCCAGAACCACCCAACCTACACATCCCATTGTGCGTATTTCCACACTTACCACATCGGCTCTGGCCCTGCTGGCCTCTCGACCTTGAATCAAAAACCTTAGGCCTCTTGCCTGAACTCTCTAAACCCTGAACCTGATCCAACTTCCTCTTCCTCTCCATCTCCAAATCAATCTCTCTCTCCTTAGCCTTCACTATTATATCATCCAGTTTCTTGCAACTGGATCGGATCACAAACTTCCAGATATCACTCCTCAATATCTCATGGTATCTCGCCTTCTTCATCTCCTCGTCCGCCACATACTACGGAACCAACAACGCTCTTTCACGAAACATAGCGGTGATCTCAGCCACCGTCTCAGTAGTTTGGCGGAGATCCTGAAACTCTCGCGCCAACTATTGGACCTCAATCACAGGTGTAAACTCGGCATGAAATCTCATCACAAAATCCTCTCAATTCATGGACTCAATCGCCTCGCCTCCCAAGGCATGTCCTACCTCCTCCCACCAATCTTGGGCTTTGTCTTTCAGAAGACAGGATTCAAGTCTGACCTTTTCCCCATCGGGACAACTGCTAGTATGGAAGGCATTAGAAACATTTGCTAATTAATGTCTGCTCGCGATCGGGTCCTTCTTCTCAAAGAACTTTGGGGCTCCACATGCGCGAAACTAACGGAAAGTTAAAGTGCAAGCTCCCATCATTTCTACCATCTCAGAACGGAATGAGCCCAAACGCTCCTCTAAAACCTCCATGATACCCTCCTTGATCGTATCAAATATTACACGAGTCTGCTCGAGTATGTTGCAGGTAATATTATACGAAATGAACTCCCACATCTGATCATCCAACTGCCCGACTCCAGATCCAGATCCCGAGCCTGAACCCTCACCAACACAAGAACCACTAACCGGTCTTCCTCGAAGGGTCACTATACTAAATATAGACCATACAAACCATTAGAACATGCATAAATATATATCGAGGAGTCTCATGCACTACTAGCTTCCCGGTATCATTGCAACTCTCCTTGACTCGAGTATTCATTCTCTATGTAACACTCGGTTTCAGATTTGCTTCTTTATTCAGGGTTGTGGCCCAATCTTCAGTGGTTATAAGGCTTAGGGCCTTGGGGAAGGAATAATTTGGCCCTTTTCGGATGTGGGTGTTATGGTTTAAGTGATCCAAGTGTTCGATTGTGTCTTCGGAGGTCAAGGGTATAATCGTAATTTGATAATTCGGTCTTTTATGGATTTTGGATTTAATTTCGGTTGGTTTTTAGACTAAATAAAGTTTACAGAAGTTTAGGGCTTCTCGTTACCTTTTCTTGGATATAAAGAACGTCGAAAATGGATAATGGATGCAAAAGTTATGACCATTTGAAGTTAGAGTGGTGTTGGGCCAAAACGGGTACGCATGGCGTACAAGGGAGGTACGCATGGTGTACATGGGAATTGGACGCGAGTGCATTTGGGGACGTCCTGCGTTCCCCAAGGAAACGTTCTGCGTTCGTCAGGCCAGATTAAAACCCTAAATTAGGTTCTTGGACCCTATTTAAAGACCATAACTCACCACCAACCCTCATTTCCTTCAGCCTCCATCTTCTCTAACCCTAAGAATGAAACCCTAGCCTCCATTTGAGTGATTATTGAGCTTCAAAATGATTTATGTGTGTTTGTGGTGCTTGAGGAAGAATAAGGAACTTCTTGAAGAGTCATTACTTGACTTGGAGCTTTTGGAACCAGGCTTTGTGCACCTAGATCTATATTATGGAGGTATAAAGTCTCAACCATGACAACTCTTTCATGTAGATCTAGCTAAGTGGTATTGTGTTATGATTTTGGTCCCTTTGAGGTGGTTCTTGTGAGTAGAAGTTACTCCAGAACCTTTGAGCTTCATATTTTGGTACTTGTTGAGGTTATGGAGTCATAAAGTTTGGATCTTGATGGGTATAAACCTTCCATTCATGATTTGGAAGTCATCTGATGAAGTTTGGGACTTAGGGTTTTGATTTGGGTCCCATTGAGTTATGTTAAGTCATAAAGTTGGAAACTTTATGACTTAAGAAGTCCCTTGAAATCAGATCTGGAAGTTTGGATTGAGGTCTTAAGGTATTAAGAAATTTGCAAGACATTTTGGGGTGATTTTGACCTTTGGGGTTCATCTTTGGTGTTGGGCTTCTTTAAGCCATGCAAAGGATTAAACCCTTCGACTTTATGGGTTAAGTCACTGTTATGGGACTATTCTGGGGTTCTAGACGTTCGACTTAATGGATTAAGTCCTTAGAATGAGAATTTGGAACTTAGCCTTGAACGTTGTGCGTAGCCCCTGGGAACGCAGCGCGTTCCGTCTTGAGTCCCCGTTAATTTGTCTGGCGACGAACGTCGTGCGTTCAGCCCTTGAACGCAGTGTGTTCGTCTGATCAGTGGAGTTTTTGGTTTTGGGCTTTGTTGCTTTGGGCCTTTTGGGCCATCTAAGATCAACTGTTAGACTAAGGGAATTTTGGGGCTTTAGTATAAGGCCCATATGGGTTGGGCTCAATTTGGAAAATTGGGCCATTAGTGGGCTTTTGTGGAACTTTTGGTTTTGGGCCTTTATGGTTTTTGGACTTAGGCCTCAGTTTTGGTTCAAGTTGGGTTAGGGGTAAAATGGTCATTTTACCCCAAATGTGGTTTATGGATCATATTTTGGAACCCAATTTCTAATTGGGTGTTATCTTGGTATTGATATCCCGAAGGAATCACCAGGGCAGCAACTAGGGATTTCTTTTAGTGAACTTCTGCATTCGAGGTGAGTCTCCTCACTGTTCTATGGTTCGAAGGCAACAATTCTGACCCATTTGGTTTATGTACTGTAGGAAGACCCGGGGGTAACCCTTGGATGTTTGTATGACAGACCAGGAGGCAGGTCCTGGCAAACTATATGTAAGACCAGATTCTGAACTCTAGCAGTTAATTAGTTAAGTAGTATAGATTGTATGCTAGTTGTCTTTGTGATGCTTACATGGAAGACCCGGAGGTGGCTCCTGGAATTTGTCTGTAAGACCCAGGGTTGTGTCCCCCGGCCTGGCAAGGAAGACCACGAGGCGGCTCGTGGCATAATGGCAAGACTATGGTTGGCACATAGCACTTTTATTGATTGATTGCATATGTCTGATATGTTTGGCTCATGGTTATGTATGGTATGTAGTAATTTCGGGAACTCACTAACCTTTGTGCTTACAATTTGTGTTTTATGGTTTCAGGTACTTCCGGTTTGAAAGGGAAGGGTCCGGCTTGATCGCAGCGCACACACCTATGTTTTTCCGCAACTTATGATTTTGGGAATTACTCTGATAATTGTTTTAATTTGGAATACCTTAATGTTGGATAAATGTAAATGGATGTTGAATCTATATATATATATATATATATATATATATATATATATATATATATATATATATATATATATATATATATATATTTTCCTCAAGGATCGCTTTCAATCCTCCAAGTCACTCCCTATCCATACATACAATACTTAACAAGACAAGGCTCCCAACACTAAATCTCTTCCTAGGTTTTCCTAGGGCAACCATTACACTACTCCCCGCCATCAGTTGTAGAAGAAGCTCCCTTTAATAACCTCTAACTAGCTCACGATTACAATTACATATCACCGATACCAGATAATTTTCCGAATGAAAGGTCTCAGACTACAACGGTTGGACTCGGACAAGAGTTGCACAATAGAGTTAAAACCTAACCTTCTAAATTATTAATCTCAACAATATGTAACTTAGCATATTTGCTTACTAGTTAGTTGAAGTTAATGGGAACTCCTAAACGCACAAAGCAAGCAACATTCGAGCATCGAGTAATCGGAATAAGCATAACCTAAACATGTCATCCTATCACTGATTGATCAGTACTAGCATACAAGTCTACAAACTCATAAAGTAGGCATATAAAGGCATCTCTCCTAGCATCCTATCATGCAAATCCTAGGCAAATCCTTAGCCCTAACTAGCATGTGATTCACAGATTCATAAATCAAAGCATATCATAAAACATGTTGGATTAGGTATCTAAGACCATAACTATATTTGGTATGTACTTGACCCGATAGTAGCATGGTCCTTTTGGGTTGCCTTCACCATAGCAACTTGACTGGATGAATTATGGAGAAAGAGGTTAATTGTGGTTTATTAATATATTATAGGAATAACATATTAAAAGAGAAATCATATTATTTAATTAACATTGATCAACAATTAATTTAGAATTAATTTTGTGGTCAAAAGAGATTAATTAAATTAAGGGGACTGGTACTGTAATTATAAGATAGTTACAAAGTTGGGCTTAGGATCCATAAGGAAGGGATGGACGAAATCTATGTGGGAGACCACATAGAATTCGTCCAAGGGGCCTTCTGGAAGGATCATATGGACTGCTTAAGGACTAAGCAACTGGATTATGGTTTTGACTGAAACCCTAACTGCTCAGCTATATAAAGGACCCTTGGGCATGTAGAAATCTTCCACTAGAAACCCTAGATGGATCTCCAACAGATTTTGTGCCTCTCCCTCTCTTTCTCTAATTCTTCCAACTTGCTTTTGGTGTTTGTGATCGATTAGAGGTATTACACTTGTAATACTAAATCTCTCAAAGGTTGAAGATCTTCAAGTTACAAAGAAAGGTATCATTCTAACTTGTTTATTATGTCAATTTCGAAATAAGCATGCTACATTAGGGTTCATGGCTTTGGAAATTTTGTTGTATGTATAACTAGATAAAACCCTAGATTCAAAGCTTTAGGGTTGCATGTGCACCACAGGAATGATGTTATGCTCAAAACCCATCAGTTGTATCAGAGACAAGGGTAGTTTTTCTGTTATATTTGATGCATTAATGAATTGTTCAAAGAAAAAGAAGATTTTCGATTTTGCATCTGCCTGATGACCACGACGTGGTGGCGAGTCAGAGTGCAAATTTTCGGGATTTTGGCTTAACTTAGATTTGGAAAATTACCATAAATTGTTTTTCCAATTAAAACTTGTTTTTATCTGTTATGGTAATGCATATCTTAATCTAATTAGAAGATAATTGTCAAACTATAAGATAATTGTTAGTTTATATGATAAAGATAATTATTTGTATTATTTGATGTGAATTATCTTGCCATAAATTGAATTAGGTCAAATTTAGATAAGGACAAATTATCTGATTAATTAAATTATTTTTTAATTTGATCTAGAAAGGTTTTGAAAAGTTTCAAAACTTGCCCTCATTTTGGAATTTAAATTTTGACTAAAAAGTTTTAACATTTAAATTCTAAACCCTAGAGTTTTAAAAGTTTAAAATCCAACCCTTATACTATTATAATATTAAAAGATTAATAATTATATATATGTATAAGACAAGTCAGTCTTACCGTTAGTAGGCCTCATTCACGAAGCCGATCTATAAGAGGGGTATAAGGAAACTGCCTATAAAATGGCGGTTGAATGGGTGTCCACTCTCACCCACCGCTTCCTTGATTGGTGGAGGGTCGTTAGCCGAACGGGTAGGATAGGACAAACTAATTCCTCATTAATAAGTATAATGATTATATAAAGTAACTAAATGTTTTCATAAATTCCCAATCTTAGTTACTTTAGGAAAAATGTGAAAATGATGTTATTCCATGAAATTGCACTTTGCACCTTGCCAAGTCGTTAGTGGAGCGTGTGTGGCTAACCGACACACTAATTTGGGACAGCAAGGGTGGCAAAGGGTAGCACAATGTTTATCATAGATTAATGGAGCGTTCGTGGTTAACCGGCACATTAATTAGGTGATAAATGACATCGAGAGTACCAAGCACATTTGCATGGTTATTCACACCTTGTTTGTGATCCTCGGTATCCCAATCACAAACTTGAAGGGCATAATCGAGATTTAAACATGCCATTGAAAAGTTCAATGAATCTCAAAAGAATCTAGGAATTTCAAATTCATTTAAAACTTAATATTCTTTTTCGTTTTTCATGGTGGAAATTGGTAAATCGTCATTTACCTACCTTCAAATATTTTGCAAATGGATTACGGCATCCCTCTTCCGAATTGTGAAATATTGTGTTGGGTCCTAGCCCTAAATTTTTCATTTGGGTGTTAAATTGGGGATTCTTATCTAAACTAAACCTTGTCTCTTTTCTTTTTCAGATGTCAACTTCGAACAACGCTGCTAACTCCAACGCTTCTGAACTTGTGTGGGAGGGTGATCTTTGATGGATCCAATTTTAACGATTGGATTCACAACATTCGCATGGTCACCCGCTACAAGGACAAACACTATGTTCTCGACGAGAAACTAAAGGAGATTGACCATAACACTACTACTCCCGAGTAAATCGCTCAATATGATACTCATAAGAGGGACGCGACAAAGGTGTCGTGTATCATGCTTGCGACCATGACTGCCAAACTTCAAAAGTCCTATGAGGACTACTATCCTTACGAGATGCACCAAGATTTGATGGAAAGGTACCATCAAAGTGCTAGGCAGGAAAGGTACGAAATCATCGCCTCCATGATTACTTCAAAAATGAAGGATGGAGAGTCCATCACGGCCCACTTACAAAAGATGCAAAGGTACGTGGACTGCTTGCTGAAGTTGAATGTAAACTTCAACGAAGAGTTGGCCATAGATATTATCCTACACTCTTTTCCTCCTTGTTATGATCAGTTTCGTATGACCTATCATATGAACAAGTAGGAGGTCACTCTAAGCAAGCTTCAAGGCCTTCTGCGAACTGCTGAGAGTAGTTTGAAAGGCAAGTCTGCTGCATCTACTCCTACTACTTTTGCCCCTATCTTGGCAATTGGACAAGCGAAAGGGAAGAAGAGGAGGGCTCCTTCTAAGAGCCACAAAGGAAAGCCCCATGATGGATCCTCTTCTATTGGGACCAAAGGTGGTTCTGCTGCTCCCTCTTCCAATCCGAAGGATGCAGAGTGCTTCCACTGTCACGACAAAGGGCATTTGAAACGAAGTTGCCATAAGTATCTGCAAGACATCAAGGATGTGAAGATAAATCCCACCTTCGCAGGTATTTATACTATTCAATCTAATAACTCATCACATGCTATTTCTTGGGTCCTTGATACAGGATGTGGTTTTCACATTTTTTCTGATTTGCAGGGTCTAAGAAGAAGTATTGATGTGGAGCATGGGAAGATGAACTTGATCATGGGGAATAGGAAAGCGCCGCATGTCACCAAGATTGGAGTTTATTCTTTAGTGCTTAGTAGTGGGTTAGGTTTAGAGTTGAATAATTGTTGCTACTCGTCAGAAATGACACGAAACATTATTTCTTTTCACGCTTTGTATAAACAAGGTTTTAGATTTTCATTTAATAATGAAATTGGTTCTATTAATGCTTTCTTGAATGGTACTTTTTATTTTGAAGCATTGGCTTGTAATGGTATATATGAAACTGTGATGGTTGTAGATAACTTAGGAAATAATGTGTTGCAAATCGATTCGTCTAATGGTTTGGACAAAGCATGCTTGTGGCATTGTCATCTTGGAGTCATTTAAAACAAGAAGCGCATAGCCCAACTCCAAAAGGATGGAGTCTTGGAGTCATTTGACCTTAGGTCCGATGACACGTGCAAATCTTGTTTGCTTGGAAAGATGACCAAGTCACCCTTCACTGGTACTTGTGAAAGGGGTGAGGGTTTATTGGATCTCATACATACGAATGTATGTTGGCCCTTAAAATCCACCACAAAGGATGTGAACCGCTTTTATGTGACTTTTACCGATGATTATAGCAGATATGGGCATATCTACTTAATCAAGCATAAGTCAGAAACTTTTGAAAAATTCAGAGAGTTTAAGCAAGAAGTGGAGAATCAGCTGGGCAGGAAGATAAAGATGCTCCGATCCGATCGAGGTGGTGAGTATCTTAGTATCGAGTTCCACGACTATCTTAACGAATGTGGAATTGTTTTTCAATTGACGCCGCCTAGGACACCGTAGTTGAATGGTGTGGCTGAGAGGCGCAATCGAACCTTGTTGGACATGGTTCGTTCCATGATGAGTCGAGCTTCATTACCTATCTCATTCTGGGGGTATGCCTTAGAGATTGCCGCATATATCCTTATTCTAGTCCCAACTAAGAAGGTTTCCAAACACCTCACGAGATGTGGACAGGGAAGGTTCCATCATTGGCACATATCAAGGTTTGGGGTTGCGAGGCTTTCGTAAGATGAGAGACTCACAACAAACTTGAACCTCATAGTGAGAGATGTATTTTAATCAGTTACCCATAGAAGTCCTTTAGATATCTCTTCTATAGACCGAGTGACAATGTTGTCTTCGTTGCGAGGAGAGGGGTTTTCCGAGAGAGAGAGAGAGAGAGAGAGAACTCATACGCCAAGAGGACAGTGGGAGGCAAACTGATCTTGAAGAGCTTCAAGAATTAAACGATGAAGTAACCTCAAACACTGGCGCTCAACCTGTAACACCCCATTTATTAAATGAATAAATAGATAAAGTTGATGAATGGATAATAGCCCTAAATGTGAAGTAGTGCAGCAAGAAGTTAGAAGTTGGGGGTTAGAAGTGTGAGTTTTAGATTAGTTTTGTAAGTATTTAAGAAGGCAGGGACTAAATGGTAATTTATGGGACTTCATTTAAAGAGATTATGGAAGATAGGGGGGCTGTTTGGTAAGTATTATACTTACTTTGTAAGGAATTTTAAGGCTGAGGGTTAAAAAGGTAAATTTCGGACTCTATTGGCAATGATTTTAGAAGGGAGGGGCCATAGTCGTTATTATGGGAGAATTTCTTGAAGGAAGCGGGTATATAACCCTAGCTTCACCGGTCATTAACCCTAAACCAAAGAAACTCCCTTCAGCCGCCATGAGAAATCTTTAGCCGCCGCCTGCCCTCCTCTTCGCCATTGAGCGGTCGTCGGACGCCATGAGTGGACCGCCATGCGTGGAGCGCTACCACCACCCGACTCCCTCTCATTATCCTACCTGTTGAATCCCCGAGCGACTGCCGATGTCAATCCGCTATTGCTCCAGTTGCCGACGAGGACGCAAGCAGGCGTCTTCTCTCTGTCGTGCCGCTGCTGCTATCGTCGGGGGTTATGTCGTCGTCGCCGCTTCGTTGTTAGTTCTTTCCGTCAAGGACTGCTCCAGCTGCCACCTTAGAAGCTCTCACGTCGCTGTTGTCGGTCTAGAGCGGCGTTGCTGCCGTTCGATGAGCGCCACCAGGTGGGTGACTGCCGCCGTATCTCGATAATGGTGTGTGTATGTTCGCTATCTCGCTGCTGCCGTGACCTTCTGTCGCTGTAGCGCCGCCGATGACACCACTGCCGCCTTTCGTCGCCACCAGCCACTGTGGAAGGTGGCTGTGTGCGTGTTTTACTATGTGTAGGTGTGTGTGGTTGTATTTTATTAGTTGTATGTTTGTTGGGTGTTTTGGGTAGTCGGAGTCCACAGAAGAGCCACCGCCACCACGAGCCACCGCCGACCACCATGGTGTGGCTGTGTGTGTGTGTATTAGTTAGTGTGTGTATTAGTTAGTGTGTGTATTTTGCACAAAAGCCTTGTAATTGTAATTAGCATGAAATAATGAAAATAATAATAGTAACCACCACCGTAAGGTGGTGGCCGCCGCCGTGAGCCGCCATTGACCACCACTACCCGGGGTGGTAGTGGGTGGTGCCCCACAAGAAAAACCCTAATGGGCTTAAAGATTAATTTTGGGCCTATTGGGCCATGTTTGAGTGGAAACCCTAATTAGGGTTTAGAAAACCCTAATTGTGAGTAATTGGGCCTTAGACTTATTGGACCCACTTTTGGGCTACTGAGATTGGACTGTGTATTAAGCCCAATTTCTCCATATCATTGATCTAGTAGAGTAAAGGACTTAATGTATTAAGTCCTTAATGGGTTAAGTAAGAAACACTTAACCCTAATCATCATTTTATGTGAAACCCTAGTTTCGCTTGGGCCTTGAGTTGGGCCTTTCGATTGGGTTTTGGTAATTGGTTTATTAATGGGCCATCCAAGAATAATCAAATGGACTAGAGTAATTAGTTGGGCTTTAGGGTAAGGCCCATGAAAGAACCCCTTTCTATACTTTCATATTTCTGAAAGACCCAACTTTCATACTTGACAATATAGTTACTCCAAAACATGCAACATGCATATTTATAAAATAGTATTTTACATTGATAAAGTGATTACAAAGGATTGGATACAAACCGACTATGTTTTAAGATTTTACATAACTACCCAGGATATTGTAAATCTATACAAACCTAAACCAAAATACAAAAATAATATTTCAACTATTCTAAGTCTTCCAACTATACTGGGTGCTTATTGCCTGCATTATGTTAAAACATTGGGAGGGGTAAGCGATAACGCTTAGTGAGTTCAATAATAGATACAATATAACGTTATGCCATATATATACCAATATGGCAGAAGCAAATAGGAGCAAGGAACAACAAAGGCATAATGCAAAAAAATTTCCATATCAATCACTGAGACGTAACAATTTCCATACTTGATATACAATCAATAAAGCTTTGGCCCAAATGGAACAGAAGACATACAACTTCTGATTAACATTTTGGTAGATTTCAGGTTTTCACGCACTGTCTAACCATCTGCCAATGCCATAGAATAGAGTCATTCACTTACTGGGGGACATGCTCTATATGGCCAGAGGCTACATACCAGTGCCACTGTGAATCTGAGTTCTTAAACTGATCACATGGTCAAAGGTATAGATTTGCTATCATAAATAGCAGAAATAAAAATAACACGGAAAATACTCAGGAATATTATTCTACCGAAGCCAAAGTGATGCCTATGTCATACACTTCATGGTCAACGGTTCATACCAATACCCAAGTGATGCCTATGCCATACACTTCAAGTCAGAGGTACAGCCTTGCTATAAAAATAGCGGATACAACAACTCGAGATGATAACATGGAAAAGCACATAGCACATATAACACATAACATACAATTGTTTCTACATATTAAACTCACCTTGAATTAACCAGGAGTCAAAATAATAATTTGTGCAGCATTTCGGCTATAAATATGACTTTCGTCGTTGAAAACCGAGAATTTTCTTGAAAACCGGGCCCTGCGGGGGTTGGGCTTCAAAACCGAAAAGATAAATTTTTTGGGCTTCTCGGGAATCTCGGGGCGCGCTTCGGGCATTGGAATAAGTACCGGGGCTTCGGGGACGTTGGAATGAAAGTAAATGTTGAAAAGGAGTGAAAAAGGCCAAAATTCAAACCCTTAACCGGGAGGTCTCGCACCCCTTATATAGGTGCGAGCCTCGGATCTGAAGCGAAGAAATAAGGGCACGTGTGCGAGGCTCGGATTGGGCCTCCTCCTCGGTTGAATCAGGAGCTTACACGAGGGTCAGATCACGTGGGAGCATGCGAGGATCACGTGGCTTCCTTCGGACACCTGTGCGACACACGTCGCTTCTCGGACCTGCCACTCAGCAGCTTCGGACACGTGGCCAGCTCCGAGCGAGGGTGACGTGGCAATCACTATTCATGCGATTTTTCTCGAAAATTGTGTCAAATCGTGTAAAATCCACAACTTTCTCATACGAGCTCCGTTTTTGACGTTCTTTATATGCACGCGTAGAGAAAATTATGCTCTACAACTTTCGTTTAGACTACGTTGGAAAATTTTGACTTTATTTTTATATTATTATTTTTAACAGACCGGGACTGGTAAATCCATTAAAAATTCATAACTTCTTCATCCGACGTCCGTTTTCGTCAGAATTTTTACCGTTGTACTACTAATGACAAGACCTTCGATTCTCGTTTAGGTCGTGTCGGCTAAAAATCACTCGATCTGAAATTCGAGTTTTTAGCTGTCTACTGCTAAGCTGAAACTTGTAAAAATCATAACTTCCTCATACGAAGTCAGATTTTGGCGTTCTTTTTATCGAACTTCTCGGTTTAACGAATACTACGACTTTTATTTAGATCACTAAGGCTAAAAAGTAGTTTATCAAAAACTCACTTTTTACGTCATTCGGCACCGTGCCGGTTTTATCGCGGATCTTCGATTGGTCATAACTTCTTCGTTATAACTCGGATTTCGATGAGGTTTTCGCCTACATGTTTCTAACGAGATTATCTACAACTTTCAATAATAAAATTTTACATATTTCAAATTTTATATTTTCACTAAATTTCACTATTTGACTTTTAATTGGAATCTCATAAGACTTCCAATAATTTATGAGTGATTCTAAACATAGTTTTACTTCATTTCTCGTAAAAACTATCTGTTAGAACTCAACACTCAATTTCACATAATATTTCATTATATTTTTAACTTTTTGAATTACATAACACGATTTCAAAACGTGTATGTTACAAATACCTCCTCCTTTTGAGGATTTTGTCCCCGAAATCACAACGATTTGGACAATTGAGGATATTTCGCTCTTATCTCATTCTTATTTTCCCTAAGTATAAATTTATTATCCCGTTTCACCTTGGATAATGGAACCGTTTCATCATATACGCTCAAGCATTTACATAGATATCTTACATGAAATACATCATGAATACCTGCCAAATCTTCAAGCAATTTCCAAGCGATATGCTGGTTAGATAATTTTGAAAAGTACAAAAAATCTAGGGCTCAATCTCCTTTTCTTCTCAAATTTCATAATACCTTTCCACGGGGTTACCTTCAGTATCACCCACTTGGAATTCTATGGATTGTCTCCTCCATTGCTACACAGGTCTTTTGTCGATCCTGGGCTACTTTCATTCTTTCTCGTATAATTTGAATCTTGTCGGTGGTGTCTTGAATCATTTCAGGACCACCAAGGATTTTATGTCCTACATTATGCCAACATAATGGTGTACGACATTTGCGACCATATAATGCCTCATATGGTGGCATTTTAATTGAAGCGTGGTAACTGTTATTATACGAGAATTCGACAAGAGGTAAGTATTTATCCCAGTTACCACCGAACTCCAAGACACATGCACGAAGCATATCTTCTACAGTTTGGATTGTTCTATCTGTCTGACCATCTGTCTGGGGATGATAGGCTGTGTTGGGAGCAACTCGAGATCCCAATTCACTTTTCATACTTGCCCAAAAGTGAGAAGTGAAGCGAGTATCACGATCGGAAATAATCTTTAGTGGCACACCATGTCTCGCCACAATTTCGTCTAAGTAAACTTGTGCGTATTTCTCCATTAGAACCGTTGTACGTATGGCGAGAAAATATGCACTCTTAATCAGCCGGTCGATAATTATCCAAATGCTATCATTCACAGTTTTCTTCTCCTCTTTCAAGGTATTAACTGTATAAGCCGGATAAGTAGAATATCCCTTCGATATAAATTTATGAGTTTTTAAGAAAGAAATTTATTATTTTCACCGTAGACATAAATAGAATCTCTCCTTTCGATAGGGATGCATATCATCTCTTCGTAGCACAAGAGTTCTGCGTAGTTCTTTAACAACCAATCCATGTCGAGAATAATATCAAAGATAGGAATTAGGTTAGCAGGAAAGATTATAACTTTCAATTCCTATAGCATTATCTCTATAGACTTTATCAGCAAGTAATGATATATTTCCTATGTTATTTATATGAAATGATTGGACAATTGCGTAACAAGCAATTTGAAAAGAATGTGCGAATTTATAAGGCACGAAAGAATCTGAGGCATCATAATCAAATAAGATGTGAGCAGATCTAAAGTTTACGAGAAAATTACTAGTCACAACATTCGAGTCCTAACTTACTTCCTCTGGGGTAATCTAAAATGTATGATTTTTAACTTTTAGTTTGCCAAACAATTGTCAAACTCTTCAAACTTATTAATTACTAGCGGTGCTCAAATCTGCACCCGCTCATCATTCTCTATTGGGCTTTCGATCCTAATCTTTGAGTTACAACTCAATTCTCATTGCAGACTCCTGCCCCTTCTTGGTTTATAGACTAAACCCAAGATAAGGTCTTTACTTTTGCTATAACAGCAACTCGAATGGTCTTATTCTAATGACATTTGTATTTATAACGCACAAGACACATAACGAACCAAATTCTTGTATTAGAATCAGATCGAATGAATCAAGCTGATGGAATAAAGAAAATGAAAAAAAAGAGTTTGATCAACACGTGGATGCTTTGGAACAGAAAGAATAGCACCACGTATCTCTAATTCGTGCTTTCGGACATACACATCTTTTAGCTTTTGGCACCTCCTCCTTTTGAGTTGGAGTACTCTTTGATTGTTGAACGGAAAACTTGACTCCCCGCCATTTGACTAGTAAGAGTAGGGCGGAAACATTTCTTGTGGCCAGTAACACCACATAGCAATTCACATCTCTGGCTAATGATTGCTCAATTCTTTAATGAAGATTGTTATATTTCTATCGACTACCTCGACCATTTACTTCTTCAGTATTCCTACTGAAGTGTTGTCACTATATAAGACATGGTTCTCTGAACCAATCAACTCCTTTCGCGGATTTATACTAATCGGACTCGATTCTTTATGACATTAAGATTTGAACGATAATTATCTTCTTAGTCATTACCGAAACGAAGGTAACGACACACATGAATAAAACGGAATCATTTACTAGCTTCTTGGTAACCTTGTGACTTTGCCTGATCCAAGCGTGAGTCCTGTGCTTCCAGTAGTATAGGCCTCTACTACTATTCACACCTACTCATACTCGTCCCAAGTATTGTCTCGCAGTTCCCAAGTCACCATTCAAAATTTTCACAAAGCAAATTTTTCACACCTGAGTGTGTTCGAACAAGTACATACAACAATTTCTCCTAGACTCAACTAGGGTTTTCGCGTTTCTATCAAACATATCTTGGATTACTTATACTCGCCTTCTAAAATTCGTCTCATGCATATGCTTGATTTAATATATCCTAATACTTTTCCATAGGTCGATAGAAATTTTACTTCCATTTCTTCATATAAATTCTTTCTCGGGTAGTGTCTACTCTGCAAGACATACTACACCCAAAATTTCCTCTAGCAGTGTAATGACAAATAGTTTCCAACTACTTACATCATCTTCTAACTCATGCAAATCATCATACATATTTGTTGGTTTCATTATCCTTTCATGACATCGTCATTCCTGTATCTGAGTAAGTTTTCTTCTCATGGTTGTATCTTTTAAGTCTACTTCATAGGAATCTATCCTAAGAAGTTTGTATTATAGCTGCATCTCAGCAAGCTCTACTAGCTTCAACTTGGTTCTTTGTCATTCCTAACTACATCTCTTCTCATATAATAATATGAGCGTATATCTTCTTCAACTAAGTACTCTACCTTACTCTAAAAAGTAAGCCACTCAGCCTTTTCACAACCAAATAACCTATTTCACCATCCCAATCTTGTATGTTAAAGTCGGCTTAACACACAATGGAACTTCCATAAGGATGTGATAGAAGTCAATCATCACTCAATATTATTAAATACTAAGTCTGAACATCTTGTATAGGGTTACTACTCGAACTACTTACTACATTACAAAGTCTTGGCCTATTGAGTCTAAAACCTTCATTAGCCTTTCCTTTGATCTTCGTTTAATTCTTCTAAATCTTATACCACATAAATTTCGATATTGTCGAAGTATTTATCACCAGCTTCGGTTCTTCCGACTCTATAAACAATCACTGCATCAATCTTGACAGCGATGGAACAACTTCATGGATTTGTACTAACACATTTATCTCACCCAAACGTGTTTCAAACGCACATCTTTCTTCCAAAGATGTTATTATATATCAAACATACTTTAAATGTATAATACCACTCTATTGGTATTAATACACTATTTACGGTAACTTTTTATATTTATTATTATTTTACGATATCCCGTGATCGTTTATTTATAAACTTATCGATGTCAACTATCATAAGTCTCTTTATCATTTTGAAAAGTTTCATGTAAATTCTAATACAGAAACTCTTAGAATTCTGATAATATAATTTTCTTATCTAAACCAAGGTCGGTAACAGACCTTAAACTTTATCAAGTAATAGCAATATAGCTAAGCAACTTAAGGCATGCTATATTTACTTATCATTTAGCACTTAATAGAATATAAGGCATATCTCCTCTTAATATTCTAGTGCTTACCCCATTAGGTATTCAACCTAAAGTATACTAGATACATATTGTATCATCACTTAACAATTCATGTCTAAATCTAGAAATTCTCAAAATTCCAGTTTACATAAACTAATTCTCTAAAATTCTTGGAGTAACTTAATATCTTAGAATACTAGGGTTTATCACTACCCAATACCCCACTTAAGTGTTTCCTATGGTTTGTATCCATATATTTACAATGATTCAGTTCATATATTGAACTTCCACTAGTTTAAGTCTAAATACCAATCCATAGAATTTAGTTCACTTAAACCACTGCTCTGATACCATGATTGAAAGAACCCCTTTCTATACTTTCATATTTCTGAAAGACCCAAACTTTCATACTTGACAATATAGTTACTCCAAAACATGCAACATGCATATTTATAAAATAGTATTTTACATTGATAAAGTGATTACAAAGGATTGGATACAAACCGACTATGTTTTAAGATTTTACATAACTACCCAGGATATTGTAAATCCATACAAACCTAAACCAAAATACAAAAATAATATTTCAACTATTCTAAGTCTTCCAACTATACTGGGTGCTTATTGCCTGCATTATGTTAAAACATTGGGAGGGGTAAGCGATAACGCTTAGTGAGTTCAATAATAGATACAATATAACGTTATGTCATATATATACCAATATGGCAGAAGCAAATAGGAGCAAGGAACAACAAAGGCATAATGCAAAAAAATTTCCATATCAATCACTGAGACGTAACAATTTCCATACTTGATATACAATCAATAAAGCTTTGGCCCAAATGGCACAGAAGACATACAACTTCGGATTAACATTTTGGTAGATTTCAGGTTTTCACGCACTGTCTAACCATCTGCCAATGCAATAGAATAGAGTCATTCACTTACTGGGGGACATGCTCTACATGGCCAGAGGCTACATACCAGTGCCACTGTGAATCTGAGTTCTTAAACTGATCACATGGTCAAAGGTATAGATTTGCTATCATAAATAGCAGAAATAAAAATAACACGGGAAAATACTCAGGAATATTATTCTACCGAAGCCAAAGTGATGCCTATGTCATACACTTCATGGTCAACGGTTCATACCAATACCCAAGTGATGCCTATGTCATACACTTCAAGTCAGAGGTACAGCCTTGCTATAAAAATAGCGGATACAACAACTCGAGATGATAACATGGAAAAGCACATAGCACATATAACACATAACATACAATTTTTCTACATATTAAACTCACCTTGCATTAACCAGGAGTCAAAATAATAATTTGTGCAGCATTTCGGCTCTAAATATGACTTTCGTCGTTGAAAACCGGGAATTTTCTTGAAAACCGGGACCTGCGGGGGTTGGGCTTCGAAACCGAAAAGATAAATTTTTTGGGCTTCTCGGGAATCTCGGGGCGCGCTTCGGGCTTTGGAATAAGTACCGGGGCTTCGGGGGAAGTTAGAATGAAAGTAAATGTTGAAAGGGGGTGAAAAAGGCCAAAATTCAAACCCTTAACCGGGAGGTCTCGCACCCCTTATATAGGTGCGAGCCTCGGATCCGAAGCGAAGAAGGAATGGCATGTGTGCGAGGCTCGGAACACGCGGCAGCAGGGCGAAGCTTCGGCCGGAGAGCTGGCTGCTTCGGATTGGGCCTCCTCCTCGGTCGAATCAGGAGCTTACACGAGGGTCAGATCACGTGGGAGCATGCGAGGATCACGTGGCTTCCTTCGGACACCTGTGTGACACGCGTCGCTTCTCGGACCTGCCACTTAGCAGCTTCAGACACGTGGCCAGCTCCGAGCGAGGGTGACGTGGCAATCACTATTCATGCGATTTTTCTCGAAAATTGTGTCAAATCTTGTAAAATCCATAACTTTCTCATACAAGCTCTGTTTTTGACGTTCTTTATATGCACGCGTAGAGAAAATTATGCTCTACAACTTTCGTTTAGACTTAATCGGAAAATTTTGACTTTATTTTTATATTATTATTTTTAACAGACCGGGACTGGTAAATCCGTTAAAAATTCATAACTTCTTCATCCGACGTCCGTTTTCGTCAGACTTTTTACCGTTGTACTACTAATGACAAGACCTTTGATTCTCGTTTAGGTCGTGTCAGCTAAAAATCACTCGATCTAAAATTCGAGTTTTTAGCTGTCTACTGCTAAGCTGAAACTTGTAAAAATCATAACTTCCTCATACGAAGTCAGATTTTGGCGTTCAGTTTATCGAACTTCTCGGTTTAACGAATACTACGACTTTCATTTAGATCACTAAGGCTAAAAAGTAGTTTATCAAAAACTCACTTTTTACGTCATTCGGCACCGTGCCGGTTTTATCGCGGATCTTCGATTGGTCATAACTTCTTCGTTATAACTCGGATTTCGATGAGGTTTTCGCCTACATGTTTCTAACGAGATTATCTACAACTTTCAATAATAAAATTTTACATATTTCAAATTTTATATTTTCACTAAATTTCACTATTTGACTTTTAATTGGAATCTCATAAGACTTCCAATAATTTATGAGTGATTCTAAACATAGTTTTACTTTATTTCTCGTAAAAACTATCTGTTAGAACTCAACACTCAATTTCACATAGTATTTTTAACTTTTTGAATTACATAACACGATTTCAAAACGTGTATGTTACAGCCCATATGAAGGATTGGGCTATAGAGTAATTTGGAAAATTGGGCCATAGATGGGCCATAGTTTGGGCCTAGATGGTTGTATGATATTGGGCCCTTAGAATGAGACATGTTGAACTGGACTGAATAATTGGGCCTTAAGGGAAGTCCATGTAGAGGTTTGGGCCCAATTTGGAAAATTGGGGCATAGTTGGGCCTTGGTCCATTATGAGACTTTTGGGTCTTTGGTTTGGGCCTTGGGCTGGAGTCAAGCTAAGATAGGGGTAAAGTAGTCTTTTACCCAAGTATGGACTTATGGTTATGAGTTGGAACCCAATTATTAATTGGGTGTTATTTTGGTATTGACAGTTCGAGAATCTGTCATCCAGCAACTGGGGTTGAGTCTGCGGGACTTCAGCAATGAGGGGTTATGTCTTCGGGACTTCAGCAGTGTGAGGTGAGTTTCCTTTCCAGTAGGAACGGGTCTACGGCCACAATGCCGACCCGTTTAGCTAGCGGTAGTTTCGGACTCCGGTCCGATGCAGTAGTTCAGTGTGCTTGAGGTCTTTGTGATTCAAGCATGTCTTTTTGTTATGTGTTCCGGACTTCGGTCCGATGCAGTATACAGTATATGTGTTTATGCTAGTAGTTAAGATTATGTTACGCTATGTTCAGTCAGTTTCCGGACTTCGGTCCGATGCAGAGGGCAAGGCCCTGGTTAGGTCCGGACTTCGGTCCGATGCAGTTTCCGGACTTCGGTCCGATGCAGAGGGCAAGGCCCTGGTTAGTTCCGGACTTTGGTCCGATGCAGTTTCCGGACTTCGGTCCGATGCAGAGGGCAAGGCCCTGGTTAGTTCCAGACTTCGGTCCGATGCAGTTTCCGGACTTCGGTCTGATGCAGAGGGCAAGGCCTTGGTTAGTTCCGGACTTCAGTCCTATGCAGTTTTCGGACTTCGGTCCGATGCAGAGGGCAAGGCCCTGGTTAGTTCCGGACTTCGGTCCGATGCAGTTTACGGACTTCGGTCTGAGGCAGTGGGCAAGGCCCAATATGTGTGTATATGTTTGTATGGTATGTGGTAGTTTGGGGGAGCTCACTAAGCTTTGTGCTTACAGTTTTCAGTTTTGGTTTCAGGTACTCAGTTTTCACAGGAGGAGCTCGGGAAGATTGCAGTACACACACCATTTGTTCAGCCTAGGATGTTTATACTCTGATATACTTAACAACTGTTATATTATTTTGAGATACATTGCTTATGATTTTTATATGATGTTTATCGACTATGGTTTTTATTATTAAATTAAACGAAATTTTCAGACTGTATTTTTGGGATGTTACACAACCCGAGGAGGAAACTCCTGTTGAACCAATTGACGAGTCCTTACCTCTTAGACGTGCCAGTAGAGTTAGTGTTACACCTGAGTTTTATGGTTTCCATATTACTACTGAAGGTGATACATCTATCAGTGATAGAGATGAACCTAACAATTGCAAGGAAGCCATGGCATGCCTGGAGTCTACAAAATGGAAAAAGGCGATCGACAGCGAGATTCAGTCCATGTATGACAATCAAGTTTGGAACTTGGTTGACAATGTACCAGGTCGTAAGACGGTCGGGTGCAAATGGATCTTCAAGAAGAAGACCGACATGGATGGGAAAGTACACACTTATAAGGCGTGATTGGTTGCAAAGGGCTTTACTCAAACTCCTGGAGTTGACTATGATGAGACCTTCTCACCAGTAGCGAAGATCAAGTCTATAAGGGTTATGCTAGCCATAGCTGCGTTTCATGATTATGAAATATGGGAGATGGAGGTCAAAACCGCTTTCCTTAATGGGAAGTTGGCTGAGGATGTTTACATGAGTCAGCTAGAGGGTTTTGTCGATGCGAAGTACCCAAATAGAGTGTGTAAGCTTGAGAAATTCATCTATGGATTGAAACAAGCATCTCGCAGATGGAATCTTTGTTTCGATGAGAAAGTCAAAGAGTTTGGTTTTTCGAGAAGTGAGGATGAGTCTTGTGTGTATGTCAAAGCCAATGGGAGTATAGTTAGCTTTCTCATATTGTATGTGGATGACATACTGCTCATAGGAAACGACGTCCCAACCTTGCAGGAGGTTAAGTCCTGGCTTGGGAAATGTTTCGCTATGAAGGACCTCGAAGAAGCTGCTTATATTCTAGGGATAAGGATATTGAGAAATAGGAGTAAAAGACTAATAGGACTTAGTCAAAGTACTTACTTGGATAAAGTGTTGAAACGTTTCAACATGGAGAATTCCAAGAAAGGGGAGTTACCAATCCAAAGTAATACCAAGTTGAGTAAGACTCAAAGTCCGAGTACCTAAGCTGAGATAGCAGAAATTAGTCGAGTACCCTATGTTTCCGCTGTTGGCTCGATCATGTATGCTATGACGTGTACTCCCCTGATGTGGCCTTCGCTTTGAGCATGGTCAGCAGATATCAAGGGAATCCTGGTAGAGCTCATTGGACTGCAGTAAAGAACATTCTTAAGTACCTGCGGAGGACTAAGGACTGGTTTCTTATCCTCAGTGGTAGTGATGACTTGAGAGTGCGAGGGTATAGTGACGCCAGTTTTCAGACCGACCGATATAATTTGCACTCTCAGTCGGGCTGGGTGTTTACCCTGAATGGAGGAGCGGTAACTTGGAAAAGTTCCAAGCAGGAGACCGTAGCTGATTCAACATGCGAATCAGAGTACATAGCAGCAAGCGAAGCGTCAAAGGAGGCAATAAGGTTAAAGAACTTCATTGGAGACCTTGGAGTTGTACCTGCCATAAAGGAGCCTATGGAGATTTTCTATGATAACGAAGGTACGGTCGCCTTAACTAAGAAACCGAGGGATCATGGCAGATCCAAGCATATCGACAGAAAATACCACTTCATCAGACATCGAGTAGAAGAGGGACTCCTCGTAGTGAAAAGGGTATCGTCAGAAGAGAACCCAACAGATCCCCTTACGAAGGGACTGAGTAGGTTTAAGCACTTGCAGCATGCTAGGAGTATTGAGCTGAAGGAAGATATTAGTTTTAGTGATTAGATAACTTTTAGAAACTTGTAATAGATAAAATGTAATTGACATTTGATGATTAAATAAATGAGTTTTATTTATAAGTAATGTTACTGTCTTGTGTCAATTGTTTACTATTGTTTCAATTTTTGCATGTTTTGACTTCCAGAATAATATGATTATTCAAACCATCCACAGTCGATCATACTTCAGAAGTAGGTATTGAGGCAAGATTGTCATGAATTGGCTTGTAGATTGTCTAAGCGTTTAGACATAACAAAAGTTTGTTGCAACGTTCATCAGTGCTCCTGAAATAAGATTTGAGTATTGGATTAAACCCACGCTCACATGAATCACTTCATGGAATTTATCACGAGTGATTGTGAGACTATAATATCATATAGTCTATAAACCTAGATATATGAGTTGTTGTTTACGAGTTGATTGTGCATTGATAATGCGTAAATGCATCAGTAACTTGATGTTATAAAACGTATTGTTGTGTACGATTTAATAAGTAAATAGTACAAGCATATAAGTCGAAGTTTATCTGTTCCTTTTATCCTAAGCGGATTAAAAGCAATATCTTGGGCCCCTCGATGATTTTGTTTTGACTTATGTGTCGGTCCCGGTCATGACTAAGTTGATGTGTTCAACTAAGTTCTATGTCAGACAAATCAGAAATCGGGAAACAAACTGTTAGACAATAAGTATGACTATGTTCCATGTATTTGTCAGCATGATATCTTGAGAACGGAGGATTACATGATCCCTTATCTATAGGACGTGTCAGAGTTCGACAACGGCTTTTGAGAGCTATGATTGCTAATCGGATTTTTGAAGTCATTCTTGCATTTATAGTTATTAGACTTATCCAAGTGGTAGACTGTTGGATTAGGTGTCTAAGCCCATAACTATATTTGGTATGTACTTGACCCGATAGTAACATGGTCCTTTTGGGTTGCCTTCGCCATAGCAACTTGATTGGATGAATTATGGAGAAAGAGGTTAACTGTGATTTATTAATATATTATCTGAATAATATAATAAAAGATAAATCATATTATTTAATTCATATTGGTCAAGAATTAATTTAAAATTAATTTTGTGGTCAAAAGATATTAATTAAATTAAGGGGACTGGTACTGTAATTATAAGATAGTTACAAAGTTGGGCTTAGGATCCATAAGGAAGGGATGGACGAAATCTATGTGGGAGTCCACATAGAATTCGTCCAAGGGGCTTTCTGGAAGGATCCTATGGGCTGCTTAAGGACTAAGTAACTGGATTAGGATTTTGACTGAAACCCTAACTGCTCAGCTATATAAGGGACCCTTGGGCATGCAGAAATCTGCCACTAGAAACCATAGAAGGATCTCCAGCTGATTTTGTGATTCTCCCTCTCTCTCTCATTCTTCCAACTTGCTTTTGGTGTTTGTGATCGATTAGAGGTATTACACTTGTGATACTAAAGCTCTCAAAGGTTGAAGATCTTCAAGTTATAAAGAAAGGTATCATTCTAACTTGTTTATTATGTCAATTTCGAAATAAGCATGCTAGATTAGGGTTCATAGCTTTGGAAATTTTGTTGTATGTATAACTAGAGAAAAACCTAGATTCAAAGCTTTAGGGTTGCATGTGCACCATAGGAATGATGTTATGCTCAAAACCCATCAATTTTGCGAAAACATACTTGAGCGTGGTCGATTGCATGTACCACACCCTTTTTCTTTTATTAGAAAACCCTTTTATAAAATTTATTTTGAAGAAATCTACCAAACCCTCAGTTTAAATTCAGACACACCCGAGAGTATGCCCGAATCCCTCAAACTAAGGCTCTGATACTAACTTGTAACGTCCTAAAAATTAAGACCAAAAAATTTAATTTTTATATTAATAAAACCATTATCCATAACAATATCATAAAACCATAGTGAAATCAGAGTACATTAAATAACATCCAAGTAAAATCAGAGTCATATGAAATGCGGAACAACGTGGTATGTGCACTACAATCATCCCAAGCTCTTCCCCTTCGAACCAGAAGTACCTGAAACATAAACTGAAAACCGTAAGCACAAAGCTTAGCGAGTTCCCCAAAATACCAAAATACCATACATATCAAACATATAATGGGCCCCGCCCGACATCAGGCCCCGCTCAGAACAGATTTGTAAGTCATCAGGCCCTGCCTTGCATCGGGCCCCGCTCGGTATACATATAAACACATAAACACATGCAAAAATCACAAAAATAAATAGCATACAATATAATCATCAGGCCCCGCACGGTAAACTTATCGCAAAACATACATGCAGAGGTACACAAACAACTAGCATCCTAATCATAATAAACCATGGGTCGGCATTGGTGCCTTCGACCCGATACACACAGTGAGGAAACTCACCTCAAGCTGTTGAATCTCTCAAATAAAATCTTGGTATGCTGATCAGGAAAATCCTCGTGCTAACATCATCAAATAATATCCAATTAATAATTGGATCTCGACCCATAATCAAGAATCTAAATTACTTGTCCAACATCCAGGGTAAAAAAGCATTTTACCCTTCTCTTACTTTCCCCAAAACCAAGGCCCAACCAATCAGCTCAAAATGCCTAAATTCCTATATGGCATCCCAAGACCCAATATGGCCCAACTTCCTAATTGGGCCCAAAAAACATCAAGGGCCTATTTCCAAGAAATCTCAATAACTATCCATGGCCCAAAGTCAAAAGTCCAATGTCCCAAACCCTAAAAGCCCAAAATATGGCCCAATCCCGTGAAAGTCAAGCCAAAAGTCAAACAGATGAGTACGTTGGGCGTACTCATACTTATGCTTGGCGTACTCCTTTCGGGGCCAGTGAGTGCAGCGTACAAGCTCGGTACACCCCGCTTACTCTGCAGGCAACCAAATCAACTTATTAAGCACTTAATCGATAAAGCCAACATGCCAAACTCTTAGATCTGATTGTAGAATGCGACTTAACACGTAAATTTGGCAACTTTACTCCCATGCATGACTTAATAAGACCCAAAACTCAAAAGGAACCATAAAAAAGAACCTAACTCATGCATGGACCAAAGTAACTCATAAAGGTTACATTTTTATGGACAAGGGACCTCAAATGTGCTAAGATCTAACCTCCATTGCTTCTGGAGTAGACCATAATCTCATATATAGCTTAAAAGAACCAAAAATGCATAAATAACACCCTAAGTTGGATCTAGCATAAAGAACCATCAAGATGAGAGCTTTTGTTTACCTCAAATGGCTTGCTAAGATGAAGATGACTTTGGATCTACAAGCTCAAGCTACTCCCAAGCAACCTCTAAATGTTCTTCTTCTTATACTTCACCAAAAACACCAACAAAACTCACTTTCAAGCTCAAATCTCACAAATGACACTTAGGGTTTCGATATTAGGGTATAGAGTGATGGAGGTTGATCAATAGAAGGTCTAAGGGTGATATAAGTTGCTTAAATAGGGCACAAACCCTAAAAATTAGGGTTTTCCCGTGCATCATGTACGTCATACGTACGCCCCACGTACGTGGGTGAACCCGCGATCCTGAAATGAGCTAGTACGCTAACCATACTCATATAGTACGCCCCACATACTAGCTAGGGACTAAATTGATAGAATTTTTCATTAAGGGGGTTAAAAAGGAAACATACGAAATCTCGAATAAGGTGGGTTGCACCTGTTCCTACATCGGCTTGGAAGGAGAATGAAACATTTCTTTATAAGGGTTGTGGATACCTTCCTTGTTACAACGCATTTTAAAGTCGTGAGGACAACAGATCCCATAAGAGCTCTGCAGTTAAGCGTGCACGAACAAGAGCAATCTAGTGATAGGTAACCCCGTGGGAAGTTTTCGTGTAAGGAGCCCAAAGCGGACAGTATTGTGATACGTGCTGGTGGAGGATGTTACAAAATGGTATCAGAGTTGGGGCACAGTTCGATGTGTTCGACGAGGACGTCGAACCCTATAATGGAGGTGAATGTGGGTTGCACCTGATCCTACATCAGATTGGAAGGAGAATGAAACATTTCCTTATAAGGGGTGTGTATACCTTCCTTTTCCCAACACGTTTTAAAGTCGTGAGGGCAGCAGATCTCATAAGAGTTCCGCAGTTAAGCGTGCTCGGGCGAGAGCAATCCAGGGATAGGTGACCCCCTGGGAAGTTTTTCTTGTCGGGAGCTCAAAACGGACAATATTGTGATACGTGCCGGAGGGAATGTTACACACATGTTTTTCGCTTTCGAATTATACGGATTCCGATTTGTCTGTGTATAACTAGACAAATATTTTTTATTTCAATTAATCTATATATTAATCCAATTAAAATAAGTAAACTTGCATGTAATCAATATTAGTTCTAGTCACATTTGACAAATCTTTTTATATTTTTTTTATAAAACAAAATTTATATAAATTTTTATAAAAATAACATAAATATATCCTTATATGTATTATATAGTTAAATATATTTTTTATAAAAATATATCCTTATCCTTATCATATAGTTAAATATTTGAATTAAAAATAATAATTATATAACCTTATCAACATTTAAACAAAAAAAAAGTAAAAGGAGAACATGATTGTAAGTTGCAAAATTAGCCCGACAGTATGATTACAGAAGCCATGAAATCAGTAATAAATATAAACTAAAAAAAACGTTGTAAAAAACATTGTAAAAAATATTCAAACAAAACGATAAAAAAATTTACACCAAATTTATACGAACAAAACGGAAAAAGAAATTACAAAACTAGCAAAATGTAAAAAAAAATTAAATAATATATTAAAACAAAACGTCAATAACATGGTTTGCAAAATATCATTTTGAGGACTTTCAAAGAAAACGTTATGCCATTGGTGTGTAACATCCATAAAATTCATGCCAAATTTAAAACTTTTTAAATCATTTAAAGCCATTCAATTATTACAATTTGTTTCCAAAATAGTTTAAATATCAGAGTTCCCAGAAATAATAATCATCAATCGAGGAAGTGTACGGTCACGCCTTCGCCTTCCCGCGGTCATCCGCTAAACCTGAAACAATAAACTGAAAACTGTAAGCTCGAAGGCTTAGTGAGTTACCCCCAAAATACCAACCTCATATAACCATAACATATCATATAACCAATACAGAACAGCCATGCATCTCGAGTCTACAGTGTGACTGGTCCGCCCGCACCGGGCCTTCAATCCACCTGGTCCACTCTCTGAGTCTACAGTATGATTGGACCGCCCGCACCGGGCCTTCAGTCTATCTGGCCCACTCTTCGAGCCTCGGCACGTCTGGATCGCCCTCTCGGGGCCTTCAGCCTATCCGGACCGCTCGTCGAGCCTTCAACCTGACTGTGTGCCCTCCAGGGTCTGCAGTCTATCCGGTCCGCCCTGGGTATGTTGGCCTACAGCACAAAGCAAGACCCGCCTCAACCCAACCCCCAATCAAAACAACCATGTGCACATATAACAGATAATCACATAACAGTCTATAGACAAACAAACCGATCTAACAGATCATATAGCATAGCAACATTGTATAACTAGGATACCGACCTAACCTGCACTAACATAGCATCATCCTATATACCACGATACCGACCTAAACCAGGTAACTAACATAGCATCATCCTATATACCAAGATACCGACCTAAACCAGGTCACTAAACATAATACAGTCCTAACTACCAAGATTCAGATCTAACAGATCAATAAACATATCATGCAAATACCCAAATCCAAATCCGATAAAGGGCCGGCCTTGGTGCCTTATACCCTGTTGATATAGTGAGGATAACTCACCTCGCAAAGCAGATCTGAAATAAAGAATCAAACTACCGAATCACCGACTCGCCAAAAATCCCGAACTATCCAAAATAGCGAGTAATAAGTCAAAATAGGAATATTAATCTTGACCAAGAATCCCACAAACAATATTAGTCTAATTTGCCTTTTCTCTCATTTGGGCCAAGGCCCAATACCAATCCATGATCTACAAGTCCATATGTGTAAGGCCTAATATTGGCCCAATTTACCAAATTGGGCCCAACTTCCTAAATGGGCCCAACTCTAAGATCCACTATCAAGACTTGGCCCAAAACACCATATCCATAACATCCAGCAAAGGCCCAAGCCCAACTAGTCCATAAACAGCCCAACACCCGATGCCCAAATCACAAAATATGGGCGTATCCCAAGGCTACGCGGGGCGTACACGAGTCTCGCGTTGACTGGAAAATGGGGTCATTGACCCAGTACGCTGGGCATACAGAACCTTACACGGGGCGTACGTGAGTTTTGCCAAAACTCTAATAAGTGCTTAATGGCTTAAGCACTTAAAAACATATCATGCAAATACCCGGATATAAATCTGATAAAGGGCCGGCCTTGGTGCCTTAGATCTCGTTGATATAGTGAGGATAACTCACCTCGCAAAGCTGATCTGAAATGAAGAATCAAACTCCCGAATCACCGACTCGCCAAAAATCCCGAACTATCCAAAATAGCGAGTAATAAGTCAAAAAAAGGAATATTAATCTTGACCAAGAATCCCACAAATAATATTAGTCTGATTTGCCTTTTCTCTCATTTGGGCCAAGGCCCAATACCAATCCATGATCTACAAGTCCATATGTGTAAGGCCTAATATTGGCCCAATTTACCAAATTGGGCCCAACTTCCTAAATGGGCCCAATTCCAAGATCCACTATCAAGACTTGGCCCAAAACACCATATCCATAAAGTCCAGCAAATGCCCAAGCCCAACTAGTCCATAAACAACCCAACACCCAAAGCCCAAATCACAAAAAGCCCATAGAAGGCGTACGTTGGGCGTACCCCAAGGCTACGTCGGGCGTACACGAGTCTCGCATTGACTGGAAAACGGGGTCATTGACCCAGTACGCTGGCCGTACAGAACCTTACGCGGGGCGTACGTGAGTTTTGCCAAAACTCTAATAAGTGCTTAATGGCTTAAGCACTTAAGCCTAAACCTCAGATCCAGTGACCAAATGTGCCTAGGACTCATAAAGTCTCAAACTGTAACACTTTGGATGTCCAGAAAGCTCTTAATCTAAGGTCTTAATCCATTAAGACCTTCCTACTACATGCATGGGACATCTTAAGCCATTGGGACCTCATTTTTAACACTCAAAACCCCTTTAAGAGCCTGAAAGGACAGCTCATCTCGTCCAAATAATAACATGCACCATTTTGGGACTTTTGGGACAAGAATTCTTTCATAAAGCTAAAATAACTAGATCTACCTCATACAAGTTTAAAGTTCCAAGCTTTTTACCTTCTAGAGCTTCTAGGGCACAAACCAACTTAAGATCTACAAGCTTGATCTTCTTCTCCAACTCCTTGATGCAATGTCTTCACCTTCAAGAGCTCAAAATGCACACCAAATCACACTCAATAAGCTCAAACTCACAAGGAAAGGCTAGGGTTCTCTCAAGACGGCTAAGGGAGGTGTGGAGCCTGAATGAGATGAGAGGGAATGGTCCATAAAGTGTTTAAATACTCCACAAACCCTAAAAGTTAGGGTTCCTTCCTGGAACACATACGCCCAGCGTACTAGGGCGCGCCCTAGTACGCTTAGCGTACCATATGTACGCCTGGCATACTATTTCACTCCCAAAACTACCGTTTTGCCACTAGGGCCTCCTTTTGCCACTTCCTTCCAAACTAAGGGCCAGAAGTGACATAATCGAAACCTGGGGGATGAATTTTGAAGCTTCTTGAAAAATGGGATGTTACAACTCTCCCCCACTTAAATTTAATTTCTTCCTCGAAATCATTCCTTACCATCCCCGGCAACCTGACATCCTGCGTGGCGCCTGCACTACTCGAACTCACAACGACTTCCCAAGACGAGAAACCCAGCATAAATCTCTACCTTGAAGACACTCAATTCATAATTCCACGTAACGACCAAAGCCACCTTACCGGAACTCTGAAATCTGTAATCCTGAAATCGGTCTGACTTCCTGACAGACCTCATCTACTGAACCATTGTCACTTCCAAACCACTTACACCAAATCCTGATAATTCGAGGTTCCCACCAAAATAGAACCGCGGATTACCTGCTGTTGCGGCAATTCAATGCCTCCATAGATTACCAAACTAACGTACACCGAGCCTTCGACATGACTGGACCGCCCTTTAGGGCCTATAGCCTCCCGGTCCGCTCGTCGGGCGTTTGTTCTGACTGGGCAACCTTACCAGGCCTTCAGCCTATTCGGACTGTCCTGGTCCGCTAACCTCCTGCCCTAAATCCCACTTTTCTACTGAACCCATGTGCCTACGACTTACCACCGGCCCGCACCCGGGTATCTTGGCCTACTGCCTCAATCCTACCGCTCTCCCTAGAACCTATGTACCTACGACTCACCGTCGGTCCACACCGGGTATCTTAGCTTACTGCATAGCGCAGGGCCTGAAAGATCTAGTATGCCCAAGAGTCATTCTAGAATGATATTGTTAATCATATATGATTCTATAGGGTCACACCATATAGCAAGTTACCGTCAATTGATTATTTATTAGTATAATTTGATTATTAATAAATAAATCAACACTTGTATTTAATTGGAAAATTATTATTTCATTGAAATAATATTTTACTAATTAGGAATTGATTATTTGTGGAAATAATATTTATTGGAGAAATAACAACTTATGAATTATATCATAAAGTATGATTATTTATGAGTTATATTTATATCTTAATAAACTAGTTCAATTTATATAAAAGATAGCTTTATATAAAATAAGCTAGTTACAATTTATGTAAAAGTTAGTTTTGTATAAAATAAGATATTTATATATGACTAGTTATATAAATATATATGTTAGGAATTATTTATAAAAATAATTGATTTTTATAAAGATAACATGTATATGTATATAAACTAGCCATGAGACAAATTTTGTCTTCTTTTGGACATGCTTTTCTCGAAATTAGGAAGGAGACAAGGCATTCATGCCTTGTCTATTCATGTCATGCTTGGGGACAAATTTGTCCCTCCTTTTACTTTATGGTCTCCATTTTCTTTTTGGGCATTATATAAGGGAGTGCATGGAAGGGTTTGGTAGAACTTCTTGAAAGCTTCTTCTTCTTCTTCTTTTGGCCTTAAAACCGAGAGCAACAAGTGCTCAATGGGCCTCCCAAATTTTCGAGATTTATGCCCTCTTATTCTCCTCTATTCTCTTGCATTTTGATTCTAGAAAAAGTCCCTTTGTTGCTTCACCTTTGAACATATATTTGGTATATATTTTAAAGGCTTATGAACAACAAATTACAAGTGAATACTAGCATGTTTTGATTGTTCTACTCTTGCTTGGTGGATACTTGTAGAGAACTCTTGCTTTAGAGTTTCATGCCACACTTCATCAACTTCCAACCTCCCATGAGGATCAAAGTCTTCAAAGGTTGTTATGTTTTTTCCTTCTATGGTTGTTTTAATCTTTTTAACTCTTGCAAAATGATCCTTGGTGGGTAAAATATTTTAGTTTTATTCAACATTTTTAAAGCTTCCGTTGTCAATTTTACCGGTTGTGAAACCGGATTTTTGAATAAAAAACCCAACAATTGGTATCAGATCCATTTTTGCAAGATTAATTAGATTATTTGTTTAGTTGATGAAATCTTTGTTTTTGGAAAACATGGATGGTTTTCACTTTGCAAGAAAAATTCATACATATTTTCTTTGACAACTTTAAAATGTTTATAATTGTTATTTTTTGACCAAAAGTTTACATGCATATTTTTTGGTCATAAAAGTTGTCTTAGAAAAACAAAGAGTTGTTTTATATATTTTTGAGTATATCAATATTTATGATGTGCATAAACTAGCCATGGACATTTGTGTTGTTGCATGTGTTGATTTATTTAAAATGGTTGTAACTATTTATTTATTCATATGGTATGTAATAATTAAATATGTAGTTTTCTTTTGTTAATTTTTGTAAGTAATAGATTAGTTTTAGAAATAGTTTATTTTTGTAAAAATATAACAAGAATGAAGATGGTGGCCATTTTGAAGATCAAAAGTTTATAAAGTTGATTTTATTAAAGTTTCTCAAACTTTATAAAATTATTTTTATAAACTTGCTACAAGGTGTTGAAGCAAGTGGGAGCATATGAAGACTTTACAAGATAAATGTCCCTTATGTCCCTTTAGGAATGGACTTGATAATTTTGTGATGACTCACAAAATTATTACTAGTTAATGGCTTGGTTTATGCACATATATTATAATTATTATGCATGCTTGTGATGTTTTATGTTTATGTTATTATTATTATGTTATGGTTGATAAATTAGTTTTTCAAATGCAAAATAATATTTGAACATAAATAAACGTCACAAAGAGTTTGATTTTAATGAAATTTACCTTTTAACATAAGATGCTAAAATAGTTTTACAATAAAACAAGTTTTATCGTTAAAACTAGTAACCGGTAAAATTTCAGGATTAAAATTGTATAAGTTTAAAATAGAGATTTGTAAACTTATCAAACTCCAAACCTTATTTTATAAAAGGAAGTTTTATTAAAATGTTTCCAAATGTTCTAAAGTGCTCATAACTTAATACTAGTTATTAATAAAAAACTTTGATTGCGTCAATAATATAAAACAGGGTTTTATATATAGAACATTGTTAAAAATAAGATTTTACATAAAATAAGATTTTTTAAAGTATACCATGGTTTATTGAATGCATGCAATAACCATGATATAACATGTTTTTTAAACTAGAATTATAAAAACATCAAAGACCCCTTACAAACCTCAAATCTATGCAATCCTTTTTTAAAGAACACTCGCACGTCTCTTGTATACACTAGTGGGATAAAGGATACCTAACCACTTAGTGTTATCTTTTGATGGTCGAGGTGTCTTCGCGATTTCTATAACCAAGTTATAGGCCGATTACACAAGTTTTTCAAATTGGATGATTTGATCGGAAATCTCTTGTGTTAAAGGATACCTAAGCAAGAGAGTTCTGAGGCATAGATGGGATCAAACATGTCTAATTAAATTTGTTATTAGCGATCCCATAAATTTAGGAATTATATGGTAAGATATAATTGATAATCGATATCTACCGAGTTGAATTCAGATGGATGGGATAAAGGATACCTAACCAATTATCTGTTTTGCAACTTGGATCCTAGACTTTGATAATTAATGTTTTTAGAAACTAAAAGGGTATCAATTATTAAAGATTAGATATTGAAAAATACTAAATTAATTTTGTTAAAAATTTTGTAGATATATAATCCACTCTCATAACCATGAAATGTCATTTCTCTTTAAATGACTTAGTGAAACAATAACATTCAATAGATACAACTTCAATGAATGGGTTCATGTCTTAAAAGACAATCTCGTGAGAGATATGAAATTGTATACACTTGAAGGTCCTAATCCTAAACAAATTATTTTGAGTAATAGACCTAAAAATGTTACCTAGTAAAGGCATCACTGTGATGCTCAAGATGCTTCTAACATCAAGCTAGGAATAGTTATTCATGACTTCTAGGAAGTCTTGGATAATTTAAGCATATATCTGATGATATAACAGGTCAAGCACTATTCCAATAAATACAGTGATATTTTATTTAAAGCTAGTTTAAACAATGGAATAATGCAAGGCTAAAAGGGTCACCTTGTGTGATCTAAAAGGCCCATGTTTTATGGACTAAACACCTTTAAGCCCAAGAAATTCAATAAGGCCCACATAGATGGATCTTGTTTCTTTTGTGAAGAAACTGGACACTGGTAGAGGAAATGCTCCTCTTATCTAGAAAGAATGTCTGGAAGAGACTAGTAGTTCATGTATCTGCATGATAGAACTTATACTTTTTGTGTAACACTCAAGTACTTTGTACTTAAATGTTAATCTAATATTTGTAACATGATTGCAAATATTTACAGAAGAGTAACTAGCTGAGTACAAGCAAGTTGGAACTACACTCTCGAAGTTTAGTTTATAATTTATGCTTAGAACATAAATTGCTTGCAATAAAAAACAATATTTGTTTTGGAACAATGTATGTTTTAAATTTAGCATGTCTAAATATTTATGTCCCAGTTATTTATTTAAATGATTGATTATTTACTATATCGTTTTTCATGACGATAATACTCATATTCTGAAATGATTGAATTCTATTTCTGAGACCAGATCTCTTAATAGAATTACAAAGTAAATATCAACATTCTATAAATAAAATTAAGTTCTATATGCAAGCACTTTTGACTTAAACTTGTTTTAAATCAAACTTATCCATGATATTGTTATCTTTATTGTATAAATGAAATCCACATATTCCAACTTCAAGAAAGGGATATTTGAAGGCAAATAATGTAGATTATTTGACATATGTGAATCTTATTTATATATAAAAGATTCCTAATAATATTTTCACTAAAGTGTAGAGAAAATAATTATTAAGGAACTATACACTTTTGTGTATGAATTCCTTTCTAATGAATGCATATGATTAAGCACAAGATACAACCCACTAGTACCATCTAAAGCCTTCATGATGATAAAGGGTAAATTAAACTTTACTTGATATAGTTTACTTTCTAATCAGTAGAAATGTCCTCTTTTTAATTTTTTTGGGATTATACTTCAATCACTATTAATTTTATCTAGAATACAAACTCCAACTAATTACATAATTGTAGAATATTCTAAAAGGGCATTTAGATTATTATATACAAACCCACCAAGAATAAGTTCCTTTATTCCTCTGAAAGCTGAGTTAGCAGAAAGTAAGCTTCTAATGACAAAGCAAGTGGGAGGCACATGGAAGTTAAAGTAGTTCAAGAACCATAGCCTGATATAACAATTGTTGGCACTAGAAAATGTTAAACATGAATAATAGCTATTCATAAACACAAATTGTTCACGATAATGGTAGAAATCATCTATAACTTGAGAATTGTGGAATCTCTCATTGATGATTCTTGATGGCTTAAACCATCAACTTCCAAAATATTATATCAGATCTTGAATCTAACAAATAACTTAGAGTCATGAACATTGAGATGTAATCCATGTTTAATAATCAAGTATGGGCTTGATTAATCTTCCTCTCTATAGCAAGGCTAGAAGGAGTAAGAGATTCTTCTAGAAAGAATATATATATATAGATGTATATGTTGGATTAGGTGTCTAAGCCCATAACTATAATTGGTATGTACTTGAATTGATAGTAGCAATGTCCTTTTGGGTTGCCTTCAAACCTGGCAATTAAATAGGATTATTGTTGGAGAGAGAATAATGATTTATTAATTTATTACTTGGTTAATAAATTAATTTATTAATGTATTATGGATATAATATATTAATTAGAAATCATATTTTTTAATTAATATTTAATCAGAAATTAATTTGGAATTAATTTTGGGATTAAAGGAATTAACTGAACCTGCAGGGACTAAAGGTGACAATGTTCAAAAGTTGAGCATTGAGCATTCTAGAACCTCCCTTAGAGGGATGGAACGAAATCTAGAGTGTCCTAGGGTTTCCTTGGGCTCTAAGGGTGCCTTGGAAGCCTTAGGGAGGAAGTTGAGGGATTAGGGTTATCTAAGATACACTTGCCTTATCCTAAACCTTCCTTATCACCTATATAAACCCTTATAGGGTTGGATTTCGTGGTAGGGCACTCCAAGAGAGGCTAGGGCCGAATTTTCCACTTCCCTTCTCTCTCCATAGTAATCCTTGGTTGCTAGGTTTGTTTGTGAGCCATTAGAGGCGCAACACTTGTGGCGCTTGCTACCAAAGTTCAAGATCTTCAAGGATTTGATTGTTATTACAATATAACAATAAAGGTATGTATCCTAACCCTAATTATATGTTAATTTAGAACATTACATGTGCCTCCTAGGGTTTCTAGTTTTTGTGTTCAATGCTTGTATGTCTAATAGTGAAAACATAGATCCTCAAATTAGGGTTGCATGCACACATAGGATTGTTTGTTTTGTATAAAACACATCAGTGGTATCAGAGCGTATGGTTTTTGTTTTCAATTAGTTTTGGTACAAGTGATTGAACTAGACAAAATTAGGGTTTATAGTTATTAAACCCTAAGGCCTTTAAATTTTCGCAAATTAGTGTTTAAGAACCCTGTTTTTCAAAAATCCCTAAGGGTTTTCAAACTCTTTCCTTTGGCCACCTTGGAGTCGGAATCTAGGGTTTCCTAACCCTAGGGTTTTTTGTTTTTTCTGGCAAGGTTGAAAGCCTTGCTTTCCACTCCAAGTAGAAGATTTCGAAATCTAATGAATAAGTTAGTAGGTTGTTATTTTTGGTAATTATCTTGTAATTGTTTAATTGGATAATTAAAGAATATCCCTACCTAAATTTCGAAATCCATGGATAAAGGATTAAATTAAGTTAATATGTTTAATTTAAATTGGTAATCCTTATTTGATTTAATAATTTAATTAATCGTCTAATTTTTGAATAATTATTAAATCAAAAGTTTTTTTAAATTTTAAGATTTTAAATTAAATGGTTTTAATTTTTGAAAATTTTAATAAAATTAAAAAAAACCCTAGTATTTTAAAAATTTTAAATACACCCTTATACTATATAAAATTAAAAGTCTAATATATTATATATGTATAAGTAAAGAGTCAGTCTTACTGTTAGTAGGTCTCATTCACGAAGCTGGTCTATAAGGGGTGTCTAAGGAAATTGCCTATAAAATGGCGATTGAATGGGTATCCACTCTTACCCACCGCACTCTTGACTAGTGGAGGGTCGAAATAACACTTAAGGTTGGTTAATATATTATAAGTTCTAATATATTAATAAGGTTATTTAATTAGTATTGATCAAGAATTAATTTGGAATTAATTAAGTGATCAAAAGGAAACTAATTAAATATATGGGTTGATTGTGTAAATCATTCATTCTTATATATGTGGGCTTGTGATCCAAGATTTCTTATGTTGGACTAAGTCCATGGGGTGACCCATGGATACTCCATGGAGGTTAAAATCCATTGAGCATAAGGAATGGGTAAAGTTATGAGTTACATGGTGTAACCCTAATAGCCACCATATAAAAGAATCCCATGGCTCAAGAAATCGTGCACTAATGTGTGAATATGAGGGCTAGACGATTTCAAGGAGTGTTCCATTTCTCTCAAGTCATTCCATGTGCATTTGGTGTTGTGTGAACCATTTGAGGTGTCACACTTGGGGCACTAGGCACTCAAGCTTCATGGAGACAAGCTACATCAAACAAAGGTATGTATTCTATCCATTTGATTATCCAAGTATCAAGTATTGTATGCTAGATAGGGTAATACCTTGGAAAGTTCATAATTGCATGTATAATAGAGAAAACATAGATCCAAGGTATTTAGGGTTGCATGTACACTTAGGAGTGTTAGAATGCGCAAAACCCATCAGTGGTATCAGAGCCAAGGCTTGTTTTCTTGTTATACTTGCAAAAATAGCTGAAAAATCGAATTGTATTAGTTTAAAAGTTATGCTAATTACTTGAAAAAAATTTGATGTGATTTATCTTTGTTCATATGAGTTTATTAGATTAATAGAAAAGTTAATTGATTATGTGTTTTCAATCCATTTTAATCTAAGAGTTGATTCTAAAATGTGTTCTTGTAACTTGTCCTCAAGTTATATGAAAAGTCACATTTAAGTTTCATAAAACTCATAAAAAGTTGGCAATGGTTACAAAAATGAAGAGTCTTGTCCTCATTAAATGGTTTTATGACTCCATAACTTGTCCTCAAGTTATGAAGGTTCAAGAGTCACTTCATTAAATGATAAAATGTGTAACCTTAATTAGTTCCATAAGTTACAAAAATAAAGAAAAGTTACATTCTTTTATTAGTTTAAAGTCTTCCATAACTTGTCCTCAAGTTATGGAACTTGAAGAGTTTTTTTTTTAATTAAAACTACTTTAAACACATAAGTTATGGAATTAATTAGTTTTGAATATTTTCAAAACTTGCCCTCAAGTTTTGGAATTTGTAAAGTTTTCCCCATGAATACTTTAATTCCAAGTTAGCCCTTAGAATTTTAAAAGTTAAAATTCAACCCTTATACTTTATAGTATTATAAGTTAATAATAAATATATGTATAAGAGCAGGTCAGTCTTACCGTTAGTAGGCCTCATTCACGAAGCCGGTCTATAAGGGGGGTATAAGGTTACTGCCTATAAAATGACAGTTTAATAGGTGTCCACTCTCACCCACCGCTTCCTTGACTGGTGGAGGGTCGTTAGCCGAACGGGTAGGACAAGGACTATAATTCTCCCTTCATTAAAAGTATTAATGATAAATACTAAGTAACTAAACTTTTTATAAATTCCCAATCTTAGTTACTTAGGAAAATGTGAATAAGGTGCTACTCCATGAAATTACACTTTGCACTTTGTTTAAACCGTTAGTGGAGTGTGTGTGGTTAACCGGCACACTAACCTGGATTTAACAAAGTAGTCAAAGCGTAACTTAATATTTATCATAGTATCGGTGGAGCTCGTGTGGTTAACCGGAACATCGATTGAGGGGTAAATATTAAGGGTACCAAGTATATTTGCATGGTTACTTCACACCTTGTTTTGTGATCCTTGGCATCCCAGTCACAAAACCTGAAGGGCACACTCGAGATTGAAACATGCCATTGAAAAGTTCAATGAATCTCAAAAGATCTAGGAGTTTCAAATCCAATTAAAAACCTAATTACATTATTTCGTTTTTCATGGTGGAAATTGGTAAATCGTCATTTACCTACCTTCAACTATTTTATAACTCGGATTACGGCATCCCTCTTCCAGTTATAAATAGGTTGTTGGATCCTAGCCTTAATATTTCATATTGAGTGTTATATTAAGGACTTTAGATCAACTATCTTGAATATCTCCCAAAAGATGTCTAGTTCAGACATCTATGATCTTCCCAAATCTCTTGGAACTTTACTTCCTCCACCTCCTCCAATTATTCTCCCTAACCCACAAGTTCAAGGTCACTCAAGCCCTAATGGCAAGCAAGGTCTATGTGTGATCACATCTTCGAGATGAAGTCACATATTGACAAGCTGGGAGAGTTGGGTGTCAAAGTCTTGAGAAAGTTGGATGTTCAATCACTTTCTAAGCCACATAGTGAGTTCCTTTGGGACTACTATGAAACAGACTATGACATGAACCTTAATGATCATATCTATTTGCTTGGTTCTGCTGAATCAGCAATGATTTGGAACGATAGTAAAGCAAATTTGATTAGAAGATCAACTTCCCAAAAACTTTATGGACAGTGACAATGGTGACACTGGAAATCCAGAAAAAGCATTCTCTTCCCAATGGAAAGGGATTGGCCATAGTCAACCCGGTTGACCAAATGGTAAGGAGAAAGGCTAAGTCTGAGATAGTCCCATTACCAAAGGGTCCATATGTTTATTTTGCCAAAGGAAGGGGCGTTGATTGCAAAGCTGCCAAGTTTACCTAAGGATGTTAAAGTCAATAAGTCTGACTCTACTTCAGGTAGAGCCCATTATCTAACTCTGTTAAGTTTCTATTCTAAGATCCTCATTACATGATGTGACTGGGTCACATGTTGATGTTTTAAGAATCAAAGAATAGAGAGAAAGCTTAAAGGAAGTATATGCTGATTCTGATCGCGTAGGTGGATTTCGATCGCATCAGAATTTTGAAGCTGTTACTTAGGAGTTATGATATATTGCTTAGGAATAGATAACAACAAGTTTTTCCGTATGCATTTGCACTATAAGGATAAGTTTTTTCCGCAAAGTTTTGAAATAAAATAAAAGTTTTTAATTTTATATTTATTTTAAATATCCTTACAAGTGGCATTTGTGAAAAATGGTTGTTTATATGATTCCATTGATAGCAATATTTGAAAAAAAAATGGACTTGATTCTTTCGTTTGTGGTAGTGTCATAATTTACCAAATAAGGAAAGATTCTCATTCCCAAGGCTTCAGTTGGATAGAAACTTGGAATCATGCAAGTTGAATAGTATGATGAATGAGAACTTTCAAGCATTGGAAAATTAAGACTTGTTCACATGGATGTGTGAGTCAAGTTAAGGACTAAAGGGATCGAGTACACATTCTTGTGCACTGGTCAAGTCCACCACAAAGCTCGTTAAGACTATTCGTCATGATTTACTAAATTTTAGTAAATATGGTTATACTTACAAGTTTAAGTATAATTCTGAAACATTGGAAAAGTCTCAATGTATGGCAGAACGAATGGGAAGAATCAAATTAGGCAGACAGATAAAAGTTTCTCAAATCTGAAAAGATGGGAGAGTACTTTAGTATCATGTTTTGTGATCATCTTAATGATTAAAGAACCACATCACAATTGGTCTTCTAAGGACATCTTAGTGCATTCTTATGACTAAGAAGAGGAGTCATGAATTGTTGAAATGGTTAAATCAAGAAGATGAGTCATATTTCGTTTCAAAACAAGTCTTAGAGTCATACTCCAAGACTATAAGTTGAGTGACATATCTTAAAGAAAGGTTTATAACACTTGTCAAATGTAAGAGTAAAAGTGTCCTACTCTTGTACATTTGAAGTTGGTAAGTTGTGATGTTTTGGATTAAACAAAGACCAACTAAGGCCAATTGTGTGAAGTGTTTGTCTTGATAAAGAATCTGCACTATCTCTTGAATATTTGGCAAGATAGTCTTATATGTCAAGAGGACAGTGGGAGTCTTAAAGATCCTAAAAAGAATTTCAAGAACTAATCAAGAATAAAACCTGAGGTTCTTCACTAGCACACGACTTGAGGTTTATAACCTATCATGTTGACATATTCTGTGCCCATTCCAGTTAAAGTTGGCTTTGCATAGGAGTTCTGAAAGTTCTCAATTGGTTGCATAACAACTTGGAAGCAATGGCAGGCCCTGTACTGCCAGGTGGCAAGAAGTTAAGATTGCATAAGTTCAGTCCATATGAGTTTGGATTTGTCATTATCCTTGTCTTGTGACTATGGTTTTGACGATTCACATGGATAAGAACACATACACCATAAAATCTAAGGGTCATAAGGTTTCTCTCTGATTCATGAAAATGATGGTGAGGAAACACTTCCACCAAGTAGATTTGAAGCAGATGGCAAAAGGTCTAAACAATTGAGACTATGATTACGGCATCCCTTTTCATAGTTCTGAAATTGTTTAGACACACATGCATGCTATCTAAGGAAAGGTGTATGATTTTGATAAAGTTTTATCAAAGCATCTCGTATCAGAAATCTGAACTTTGGTAAGGAAGTCAATAAAGTATTGATTTCTAGAAGTCCAGCTGATTTCTGAGTACATGTCAAAGCTAGTGGGAGCATAAGTGTTATGCTAATAATCATCATGTTAGTGGGAGCATGATAATTATTGTTAGTGTTGCAAGTTAGCAATGTTAATTATAGAAAACAAAAGTTTCAATTCGTGAGGCTGCAGGGATTGAAAAAGTTGTTTTGCTATAACTAAGGGAGAGGATATACTTCATTTCAGTTCTAAAGGCTTAGATTGAGACCTTAATCATCTTTAGTCAAGAATATATATATGAATTTCATGTTGGATTGGTTCAACTTAAGGAAATTCTATATATTGCGTTCTCAAAATTCGATTATGATTACGGCATCCCTCTTCATAGTCAAATTTTGAAAACATGGCAAATAAAAATATTATAGCAAAAGACTGGTCTAGAATCATGTCTTTATGTGAGACATCATGAATCGTGTACCATTTGCTTTGGGTACAGGATCGATTGCATGTGCTATAATATTTGTCATTTCTAAATTTTTCCAAATGCCCAGAGGCATTAAGAAGGGAAAAGGTCTAGAATTGGATATGACTAAAATGATTAAGCAATTGTCGAGGACAATCTGAGGTTTACCAAAGATTGGTTGCTCAGGGACAGTTGGAAGTATAGTGCTAATTTTGGAAGGACCATATTGACATATTCTGAAAAGAGGCATCTCTTATTCAGAAGTGATAGTCAAAATGAGAATATGGAGTTGTCTCCATAGGTGGAAGTTATCTGTGTAAGATTAGAAAACTTAATGCAAGAAGCATGTCCAAAGCAATGTACTTTGAATATGAGACTTAGTTTCCATGGAGTTGATCTCCATTGGAATACCTTATAATGACTGTTGACAAGTCTTTATGACTTTGTACATATTCATTACAGGAGGGTCAGTGCATATAAGTTTAAAATCTAAACAGATTTTGATAAATGATAGGAATTTGAAATTCTCACATTTTTCTATAAGGATTTGGGAGTGTGAAATTAGAATCATTGAAATTATGTTCAATTGGTTTATTTCACAAAGTAAGGATCATAGACAAACATAGAGTGCATACTTGGTGTATGGCAAATCTATTGTTTAAGAAAAACATAGTGTACATGCTTGGAGCATGGGACAACTAGTGTTTTTAATTCAAGTATAAAGTTGATAAAACCGAAACAATGAATAATGAGTAATCAGTATGGTGATAAATAAAAGTGTTTATTTATATTCATAGGGTTTGATACCATATTTGATTCATTTATTCTTGTGTTTCACTTTGCATGTTTTGACTTCCAGAATAACTAAGTCGCTCTTCCTGAATGATTAAGTTATTCAAACCATCCACAGTCGGTCATATGTTGGAAGTAGATATGAATCAAGACTGTCATGGGTTGGTTTGTAGAGGTCCAAGTTGGTGGACAAAGTGGTGCTACAACACTCATGAGTGCTCATAAGTTCTGAGTATTGGATTCAACCCACGCTCATTTGAATCACTTCATGGATTTTATCACGAGTGATCATGAGACGATAATATCTTATATTCTTCAAACCTAGAGATATGAGTTGTTACTATGAGTTGGTTGTACATTGATTGCACGAAAACGCATTCGGTAACTCGATGTTATAAAACGTGTCTTTGTGTATGATTCAACAAGTAGTAGAACAAGCCATATGAGTCGAAGTTTATCCATTCCTTTTACCTTCGGGATAAAAGCGATATATGTGGGCCCCTCGATGATTTAAAGATGATACATGTGAGTGCTTGGCCAAGCCAGGACTGATTTGATTTGTTCATCAGTCAGTCATCATGAATCGGAAATCGGGAAACAACAAATAGACAGAGAGAATGATTGATAATCCATGTCTCAGTCCATATGATATCTAGAATGGAGGAATATATGATCCCTTATCTAATGGACAAGTCATTGACAAAGGTCAGAGTTCATCGACAAGGTCAGAGTTCGACAGAAGCTTTTGAGAGCTACGATTGCTGATCGGTTCCTGAAGTCATACGCAATCATAGTTTTAGACTTATCCAAGTGGGAGACTGTTGGATTAATCTAAGTCCATAACTATAATTGGTAAGACTTGACCCGACCCGGCATGGTCCATTTGGGTTGCATGGCATCATGCATTTGGGTAGACTATAATGAGAGAAATAACACTTAAGGTTGGTTAATATATTATAAGTTCTAATATATTAATAAGGTTATTTAATTAGTATTGATCAAGAATTAATTTGGAATTAATTAAGTGATCAAAAGGAGACTAATTAAATATATGGGTTGATTGTGTAAATCATTCATTCTTATATATGTGGGCTTGTGATCCAAGATTTCTTATGTTGGACTAAGTCCATAGGGTGACCCATGGATACTCCATGGAGGTTAAAATCCATGGAGCATAAGGAATGGGTAAAGTTATGAGTTACATGGTGTAACCCTAATAGCCACCATATAAAAGAATCCCATGGCTCAAGAAATCGTGCACTAATGTGTGAATATGAGGGCTAGACGATTTCAAGGAGTGTTCCATTTCTCTCAAGTCATTCCATGTGCATTTGGTGTTGTATGAACCATTTGAGGTGTCACACTTGGGGCACTAGGCACTCAAGCTTCATGGAGACAAGATACATCAAACAAAGGTATGTATTCTATCCATTTGATTACCCAAGTATCAAGTATTGTATGCTAGATAGGGTAATACCTTGGAAAGTTCATAATTGCATGTATAATAGAGAAAACATAGATCCAAGGTATTTAGGGTTGCATGTACACTTAGGAGTGTTAGAATGCGCAAAACCCATCAGTATAATGAAAAACGAAGTAACTAAACACTTTTATAAATTCCCAAATCTTAGTTACTTTAGGAAAAATGTGGAATTGGTGCTAATCCATGAAATTGCACATTGCACCCTTATTGGTCGATTAGTGGAGCGTGTGTGGTTAACCGACACGCTAATATAGGACCAATGAAGGATGGAAATGGGTAGCTTGATGTTTATCATAGATCAATGGAGCGTGTGTGGTTAACCGACACATTGATTAGGTGATTCGTAACATCGAGAGTACCGAGCTAATTTGCATGGTTATCCACACCTTGTTTGTGATCCTCTGCATCCCAGTCACAAATGAAGGACACAATCGAGATTTAAACATGTCATTGAAAAGTTCAATGAATCTCAAAAGATCTAGGAGTTTCAATTAATTTAAAACTTAAATTTCCTTTTCGTTTTTCATGGTGGAAATTGGTAAGTCGTCATTTACCTACCTTCAAATGTTCTGCAATTTGGATTACGACATCCCTCTTCCAAATTGTAGAACATTGTGTTGGATCCTAGCCTTAATATCTCATTTGGGTGTTTTATTAAGGACTCAATCAACTGACTTGAATTTTCTCCCGTTTTGTAGATGTCTGATTCTAACTATGGTCTTCTCAAATCCCTTGGAACAAGCTTTCCACATGAAGATGATATTCCACGATTCGATCGAGGAACAAGAGATCATTCTTCACTTCCTCCACCTCCTCCTATTGTTCTCCCTGACCCACAAGTTCGAAGGCTTGAAAAGTTCAAGCTCACTCAAGCCCTTTTGGCAAGTAAACACGAAGAAGGAAAGTCAGTGTGTGCACACGGCTTAAAGATGAAGTCGCACATTGACAAGTTAAGAATGTTGGGAGTCGTTGTCTGTGAGAAGCTGTCTGTTGACTGGGTTCTTCAATCGCTTCCTGACTCATATAGTGAGTTCGTAAGAGAGTACTATATGATGGACCACGACGTGACCCTCATCGATCTCACCTATTTGCTTGTTGCTGCTGAATCAGAAATGATTTGGCGCACTGGAGAAGCATAGTTGATTGGTAGATCAGCCTTCCAAACCTCCATGGACATAGGCAATGGCAACGAAAGGCATGCCATGGTCAAAAAGTTTGACCATAAGAGAAAGGCAAAGTCTGAGGTAGTTCTGTGTGATATTCCAAAAGAGTCAATTTGCTTTTATTGCCAAGAGAATGGGCATTGGAGACGAAGCTGTCCTGTCTACCTGAGAGATCTAAGAGATGGGAGAGTCAAGACGTATGACTCTACTTCAGGTAAAATCCATTAACTAACTCCGTAAGTTCCTATTTTTTGATTCTTAATACATTGTGTGATAAGATTACATTTTTTGATGTTTTGTAGAATCGAAGAAAAGAGAGGAAGCTTAAAGGAAGAAGTGAGCTGAGTCTGATCGCGAATAAATGGATTTCGATCGCATGATTCGATGGTCGGATTTTTGGAGCTGCTACTTTTAGAGTTATGATAGATTGCTTAGGAATATGTAATAGCGTAGTTTTTCATTTGAATTGCATTGTAAGGACAAGTTTTTCCGCACCTTTTATAAATAAACTAAATTTTTGTTTTTGTCTTATTTATTTATTTCCTTGCAATGGCATGTATGAAAAATTGACGTTTGTGTATTTCTAGTTTTAGCGATGTTGAAATAGATGTGATTCTTAGTTATGTTATTTGTGGAAATGTCGAGAATTTACCAAATAAGGAAAGATTCTTGTCGCCCGAGTTTCAATTGGATAGAAACTTGGAATCATACAAATTGTAATGTATGATGAATGAGAACCTTCATATTTGGAAAATTAAGACTAATTCCTTGACAAAGAGTCAAGTGAAGGACTAGGAGAACTGGTACACAATGTTGTGCACTAGTCAAGTCCACCACAAAGAACAATAAGATTATTCGTCATGATTTACTAAAAGTCTAGTAAATGTGGTTATGCTTACAAGATTAAGTGTAATTCTAAATCATTGAAAAGTTTCAATGTATGGCAGAACGAATAAGAAGAATCAATTACGCAGAAAGATAAAAGTTTCTCCAATCTAAGAAGAAGGGAGAGTACTTTTGTATCGTGTTTTATGATCGTCTTGTTGATTATGAAACCATATCATAATTGATCCTCTAAGGACATCTTAGTGCACTAGTATGGCTAAGAATAGGAATCATAAATTGTTGAAATGGTTAAATCAAAAGGATGAGTCATACTTCGTTCCAAAATCAAGTCTTAGAGTCATAATCCAAGATTGTGAATTGAGTAACACATCTTAAGAAGTTCTAACACACTCTTCAAATGTGAAGTAGAAAATTGTTTTTCTTACTCTTGCATGTTTGAAATTGGTAAATTGTGATGTCTTCGATAAGACAAAGACCAACTAATACCAATTGTGTGTAGTGTTTGTCTTGATAAGAATCCACACTAACTATTGAATATTTGTTTGTCAATAAATGTTTCTTGACAGGAGAATTTTATATGTCAAGAGGTCAGTGGGAGTCTAAATGATCTTGAAAAGTTTCAAGAACTAATCAAGAGTAAACCTATTATTAAACACTAGCACACGACTTGAGGTTTCTAACCTATCGTGTTGACATATCCTTGTTTATGTGCCATTCCAGTTTAGTAAACTATGCATATGAGTTCTACGAGTTCTCAATAGACTGCATAAAGGAAAGCACCTTGTTCAATGAAAGAACATTGACAAGTATAGGTGAACCACTAAATAACTTGGAAGAAATGGTGGGACCCTTGATGGAAAGAAATCAAGTATGAACAAGTTCTGTCCATATGAGTTTGGATTTGTCACGAACATTATCTTACGATGATGGTTATGACAAATTCACATGGATAGGAACACATACACCATAAAATCTAAGTGTCATAAGGTTTCTCTCCTTCATGAAAATGATTGTGAGGAAACGCTTTCACTAAGAGAGATTTTAAGGAGATAGCGATTATGTAAATTACATTCTCAAATTCGATTATGATTACGGCATCCCTCTTCATAGTTCGAATTGTGAGATTTGGCGATTAGTCGGAACGTTTGGGACTTAGTAATATAAGTTCTGAATTAGTTTAGAAACACATGTGAGCTATTTAAGGAAAGGTGTATGAGTTTGAGAAGCTTAGATAAAGGCTTATCGAAGCATATCGTATTAGAAAATATGAACTTTGGAAGTCAATAAGTATTGTTTTCTAGAAGTTTAACTGATTTCTGAATACGTGTCAAAGCTAGTGGGAGCATAAATGTTATACTGGAATGGATATAATCATCATGATAGTGGGATCATGATTATTATTTTAAGCGTTGCAGGTTGGCAATATTAATTATAGAAAACAAAAGTTTCACTTTGCAAAGTTGCAGGGGTTGAAAAGTTGTTTTGCTATAATTAAGGGAGAGAATGTTATACTTCGTTTCAAATCTAAAAGCTTAGATCGAGAAATTTTAATCAAATTTAGTCAAGGATATATTAACTGCATTCTCAAAATTCGATTATGATTACGACATCCCTCTTCATAGTTCGAATTGTGAGAACGTGGCAAATAGAAATATTATGGCAAATGGCTGATAAAGTATCACGCTTTTATGTAAGACATTATGAATCGTGTCCCATACGCTTCTTGTATAGGATTGATTGCATATGCTGTAATATTTGACCGTTCTAAAAATTTCCAAATGTCTAGGGCATTAAGAGGGAAAAAGGGACTAGAACCGGATTTGACTAAAATAATTAAACAACTGTCAAGGACAATCTAAGGTTCGCCAAGGATTGGTCGCTTGTGAGGAGTTGGAAGTATACTAATGGATGAACCATATTGACATTATTACGAATAGACAAGATTCTATTTAGAATGAGTTGTCATATGAAAAATATGGAAATGTTTCCATATTGGGAGTTGAACGTTAAGAATTTATGTCTAGGTTAGAAACTTTTATGCAAGAAGGATGTTCAAAGGAATGTACTTTGAATGTGAGACTTCACATCTATGGGGTTGTCGTGTAACAATCTCCAATAGAACACTTTGTAATTTCATTGGCCGAGTCTTGGTGACTTTTGTGCCGTGACATTACGAAAGGACTGTTGCATAAAATGTTAGAATTTAACATATTCTAGTAGTGGCGAGAATTTTGTACTCTTACACTAATGATTAGGATTAGGAATTGTGAAATGAGCATCATTGGAAATGTGTTCATTTGATCTATTTCACGAAGTAAGGACCATAGGTAAACATAGTGTTCATGCTTGGTGCATGAGACAATTGTTGTTATAATTTAAGTAAGAAGTTGATTACCCGAAACAACAAATAATGAGTAATCAATATGGTGATTAAATAAAAAATGTTTTATTTATACTCAAAGGTTTGGGGCCATATAGGATTAGTATTATTCTTGTGTTTCACTTTGCATGTTTTGACTTCCCGAATAATAAGATTATTCAAATCCTCCACAGTCGCTCATACTTTGGAAGTAGGTATGAATGAAGATTGTCATGAATCCGTCTGTAGATTGTCTAAAGTGTTTAGACATAGCACAATTTTGTTGCAGAGTTCATGAGTGTTGCTATAAGATTAGAGTATTGGATTAAACCCACGCTCACTTGGATCGCTTCATGGATTTTATCAGGAGTGATTGGTGAGACGATAATATCTTATATTCTTGAAACCGAGACGTGTGAGTTGTATTCTGCAAGTCAGTTGCACATTGATAATATGTAAACGTACCAGTAACTTGGTGTTATAAAACATATTGTTGTGTGTGATTTGATGAGTAGATACAAGCGATCAATGGAGTCGAAGTTTATCCGTTCCTTTTACCCAAAGTGGATAAAAGCAATATATGTGGGCCCCTCGATGATTTAGTGATGACACCCTAAGCGCTTGGCCAAGCCGGGACTAAGCTGATGTGTTCGATTGTAGTCTATTGTCAGTCGTCATAAATCGGAAATCGGGAAACAACACATAGACAGAGAGAATGATTAAAATCCATGTCTCAGTCTATACGATATCTAGAATGGAGGAATATATGATCCCTTATCTTAAGGACACGTCACTGATAAGATCAGTGTTCGACAGGGGCTTTTGGTAGCTAAAATTTGCTAGTCAATTTTGAAGTTATACTTACAACTATAGTTATTAGACTTGTCCAAGTGGGAGACTGTTGGATTAGGTGTCTAAGCCCATAACTATAATTGGTATGTACTTGAATTGATAGTAGCAATGTCCTTTTAGGTTGCCTTCAAACCTGGCAATTAAATAGGATTATTGTTGGAGAGAGAAGAATGATTTATTAATTTATTACTTGGTTAATAAATTAATTTATTAATGTATTATGGATATAATATATTAATTAGAAATAATATTGTTTAATTAATATTTAATCAGAAATTAATTTGGAATTAATTTTGGGATTAAAGAAATTAATTGAAACTGCAGGGACTAAAGGTGACAATGTTCAAAAGTTAAGCATTGAGCATTCTAGAACCTCCCTTAGAGGGATGGAACGAAATCTAGAGTGTCCTAGGGTTTCCTTGGGCTCTAAGGGTGCCTTGGAAGCCTTGGAAGCCTTAGGGAGGAAGTTGAGGGATTAGGGTTATCTAAGATACACCTGCCTTATCCTAAACCTTCCTTATCACCTATATAAACCCCTATAGGATTGGATTTCGTGGTAGGCCACTCCAAGAGAGGCTAGGGCCGAATTTTCCACTTCCCGTCTCTCTCCATAGTAATCCTTGGTTGCTAGGTTTGTTTGTGAGCCATTAGAGGCGCGACACTTGTGGCGCTCGCTACGAAAGTTCAAGATCTTCAAGGATTTGATTGTTATTACAATATAACAATAAAGGTATGTATCCTAACCCTAATTATATGTTAATTTCAAAAATTAAATGTGCCTCCTAGGGTTTCTAGTTTTTGTGTTCAATGCTTGTATGTCTAATAGTGAAAACATAGATCCTCAAATTAGGGTTGCATGCACACATAGGATTGTTTGTTTTGTATAAAACCCATCAGTATATACACATTCAGTAATACTTGTTATATAAGGATTTTCTCATACTCATGTCATTGACTATGGTCCTTATCATACTCATGACATTGACTATGATCAAACCTTTTCACAAGTAGCTATGATTAGATCTACAAGGATATTATTTACTATAACTTCATATTCTTAATATGAGATATAGCAAATAGATTTCAAGAAAAAACGCTTTTCTTAATAGACATCTACTACAAGATATCTACATAGCTTAGCTTGGAGCTTTTCTTAATCCATGTTATCCTAACCAAATGTGTAACGCTTAAGATCCACCTGTGGACATAAAGCAAACATCTCAAGATTAGAATAGTCATTTTAATATAAAGATACAAGGTATGCTTTTATATCAAAATGAAAAAGAACATGTGTGTTTACTAAGAACTAGTGGGAGGATAGTGATATTCCTAATCTTGTATGAAAGAGACATACTTAATCGTTTGAAATAATATTCCGACTATGCAAGGTGGTTTTCACCTTGACTCGGAAAGTATTTCTAAAATGAAACACTTAGGAATGACAAGATACATTCTTGGAATGTAAAATCTATAAGAGATAGATAAAGATGAATGTTAAAGGTTTTAAAATTCTTTTGCATGAAATGACAATATCTTGAAAGAGGTCAAGAGACAAGATTCCTTTGGAAGATTCTTGACATTGTCGCATGACCCCATTTTGAGTTTGTCTCAAATGGACCTAGCACATAGGTTGAGCTAGATGAAATTATTTATATTCTATTTTCTTGGAAAATGAATCCATCATGTCATATCATGACATACAAATTGAATAAATGTTTAAGTCACTAGATGACTGTGAGAACATTCTAAGAGTACTTAAGAAGAGCTAAGAGAATGTATATGAGATAATTAGTTTAGAATAAAATCTTAATGTAAAGAGCTAAATATCATTTTGATTTCTAAATAAATATTGATAATTATGAATTATAATTGGATTATGACTTCATTATGGAATGAAGAGTAAGTTTAGTTGTAATGAGATCCAAGCAAAAACAAAATAGCTCTATCTACTAAATAAGAATACACTACTTTTCAGAAGTTGAAATCAAATATAATTGGATGAACTAGACCATTGAAAAACTAGGTTGAATCCTTCCATTCAGGGATAACCTAGAAATCTTTTGTGAGTAATAGAGTGTACTTAATCAAGCTAAGAAACTCTATGTCACATAAGAGCACCAATTATATTTTCCAAAATATTTTACTATACTTAGAGTAATGTCAAATATGGAGATGATTGTATTCGCAGAATTCAAACAAATTAAATTTAGTCGAACCCATTGATAAAGTCTTTCCTTTTAAGCTAAGTATGAGTGGTCACACTTCAGCCATAAGACTTTTATTATTCTAGTAATGGGATTTTGATTTGAATTTAGTATTTGGATATTAGAACATTGTAACAACAACTATTAAATAATGTTTTGATATACTGGGATATGATCATTACATTAATACTTGTTGTGTTCTATATTAACATGTTTAATCCATGAATAATCTTATTATTCTAAAGGTTCATAGTCAGTCATGATTGTGGGAGCAATTATGAAGTAAGACTAATATGAAATGGATTGGTTGACTCTCACTAGATGAAAGTAGGCAAGTGGTTGTAACCAAGTTTCATAGGTACTTGTCAGAGAACTAGTATTGAACGGACCCGCATCAAGATCATCTCATAGATCGCAGTTATGAGTGATACTTGATTAAAAGGTACTATCGTTGTATCCTTAACACCTGAGATACATAGTGGGACTTGAGTATAGGGAGTATTGTGCTTTGATATGACCAAATGTTGTTCCTTAACCGGGCAGTTATAAAAGTCATATTCGAGTATGGTGTGAACTATGCAAGAGGCTTATGTAGTCAAGATAGGATTTGTTCCTCTTATTCGTTGAGAGTTAGACATCTAACACGCGTTACCCAAAGTTGAATTACAAATGAGATTGATTGTGATCCAAGGATCATGTTTCAACAGGATGTCTGTAACAAAGGGATAATTGATAAACTTACCTTAATGCATCAATTGAAGCTTTGAGCTTTTGGGAATTGGATGTTGATGAATGGCATTCTTCGTCATATATTATTGGGGGCAGTGAAATGTTGCTAGACGTTCACCACTGTCTGTATCAATCTATGATCAGTCTTGTGCAAGTGGGAGATTGAAAGATCTAGTATGCCCAAGAGTCATTATAAAATAATATTGCTAATCATATATGATCCTATAGGGTCACACCATATAGCAAGTTACCGTCAATTGATTATTTATTAGTATAATTTGATTATTAATAAATAAATCAACACTTGTATTTAATTGGAAAATTATTATTTCATGGAAATAATATTTTACTAATTGAGAATTTATTATTTGTGGAAATAATATTTATTGGAGAAATAACAACTTATGAAATATATCATAAAGTATGATTATTTATAAGTTATATCTATATCTTAATAAACTAGTTCAATTTATATAAAAGATAGCTTTATATAAAATAAGCTAGTTACAATTTATGTAAAAGATAGTTTTGTATAAAATAAGATATTTATATATGACTGGTTATATAAATATATATGTTGGGAATTATTTATAAAAATAATTGATTTTTATAAAGATAACATGTATGTGTATATAAACTAGTCATGATACAAATTTTGTCTTCTTTTGGACATGCTTTTCTCGAAATTAGGAAGGAGACAAGGCATGCATGCCTTGTCTATTCATGTCATGCTTGGGGACAAAGTTGTCCCTCCTTTTACTTTATGGTCCCCCTTTGCTTTTTAGGCATTATATAAGGGAGTGCATGGAAGGGTTTGGTAGAACTTCTTGAAAGCTTTTTCTTCTTCTTTTGGCCTTAAAACCGAGAGCAACAAGTGCTCTATGGGGCTCCCAAATTTTCGAGATTTATGCCCTCTTATTCTCCTCCATTCTCTTGCGTTTTGATTCTAGAAAAAGTCCCTTTGTTGCTTCACCTTTGAACATATATTTGGTATATATTTCAAAGGCTTATGAACAACAAATTACAAGTGAATACTAGCATGTTTTGATGGTTCTACTCTTGCTTGGTGGATACTTGTAGAGAACTCTTGCTTTAGAGTTTCATGCCACACTTCATCAACTTCCAACCTCCCATGAGGATCAAAGTCTTCAAAGGTTGTTATGTTTTTTCCTTCTATGGTTGTTTTAATCTTTCTAACTCTTGCAAAATGATCCTTGGTGGGTAAAATAGTTTTAGTTTTATTCAACATTTTTAAAGCTTCTGTTGTCAATTTTACCGGTTGTGAAACCGGATTTTTGAATAAAAAAACCCAACAGGGTCGCCTCAACCCTACCCACATATAATGTGGCCATAGACGATCAGGATAAAAATCTAATCCGGTTCACAGAACCTGATAGGCAGGACATTCTGATCCCAAGCCTACCTAAAGCTGATGAATGCCCATTCAAACCTACTCCCAGTCCCCAACGGAGTATTACCCGATCCAAGAAGATTAATCCTTTGAGACACTCCAAACTGGTGAGACACTCCATCCGATCTCTAATAACAACTTCCGATCAAACCAAAAATACACCGGAGTCTTCAGTCTACTCCATCAGCATGTGCAGTACTTGGGGGATAGACCTACTGATTGCTATAGCATAACAGCATACTCAACCCGCACATAAATCTACAAACACCTACAGAGTCTTGAGCATGACTGGACCGCCTTACCAGGCCTTCAGCCTATCTGGACCACTCTCAGAACCTTCAGCATGTCTAGACCGCCTCTCTGGGCCTTCAGCCTGTCTGGACCGTTCTCCGAACCTTCAGCATGTCTGGACTGCCTCTCTGGGCCTTCAACCTGTCTGGACCGTTCTCCGATCCTTCGGTCTGTCTGGTACGACCCTCCGGCCTTCAGTCTATCCGGACCGCTCTAAACTGTTGAGCATCCCCCTGAACCAACCCCTCCTGGTGCTTTCTCCCATGCAGCCTGTTCTCCCTCACTTGGGCTTTGAACTCCTGATCTATTCTGTGGACTATACCCCCCCCCCCCCCGGCCTAACCCTAGGCCTCATGTCAATCGTCCGCCCTTTCGGAAAAACGTGATCTGTTCCCGGAACCGCGTATCTACAACATACGCTAAATAACTCGCACACTCGTGTTGAATGTACTGTCGAGCCCTGGCAGCTAACAAAGCCCTCAACGACTGATGCTCCCTCTGAGAATTCCTAATTCTCCCCCATTTGGGACACTAACCACTACCTACTAATGGCGACATCGAAACACTACTTCACCGTCCAAACCAAGCATTTCCACACTTCACCATAGAACGATGAATTCCGAAACGAATAGTCTTCGCAAAAAAACCCTCCTGGCATGGAGCAACCGAACTTCAGAAGAAACCCGAATCCCTGCTAACACTTCTGCCTCTCCATTTCACAATTATTGGCCCTGGAATGGAGATTCTATATCCTAACTTCCCGTTCTCAAACATCCCTGGATCCTAACTGTCTACAACCCCTCTAGGCTAAATTCCTCAAACCCTCCTATATTCTAATGACTTCATGCAAAAAGAGGAGGAAAATTTTCACAATATAATCATAAACAGTAAGATAAGAATGGAAAGGTACCCACAACCGCATCTGGTGTTGTCCCGACCTCCTCTGCCGTAAGCTGGAAGGCACGTCCCTGAGCCCTCGGAGGCTCTGCTCTACCCTGGCCCCCGTCAGTAATCCTCAAAGTAGCCGATGCTGGAGCGTGCACCGGTCTAGCAACAAGCTGTGGACAGTTGGTCTTCAAGTGACCAACCTGATGGCAGTGATAGCAATTCCTCATGTCCTGAACTAGGGCCAACTGATGACAATCCCTCGCATAGTGCCCCTCCTTTCCGCACTTGCGGCATGCACCACCGGACCTACAAACTCCGGAATGACCCTTCCCATACTTCTCACAAGTGCGGCCGCTCTGTCCTCCAAACCTAGAATTAGCGGTCTTGGACCGCTTTGGCGCAGGCTGCGACTGCACCGGGGCCTGCCTCTGCTCTCGCAACTGTAACTCAATCTCCAACTCATGCCGCCTAGCGGCCTCCTGTAGATCCAACAACGTATCACATCGCTGAGTAGCAACGAACTGTCTAATTTCAGTCTTGAGCATTCTCAGATAGTGTGTCATCTGAGCCTGCTCGGAAGCAAACTTCGGGTAAAACATTGCCCTCTCAGTGAACATACGGATGATCTCCGTCACCGACTCTGCATCCTGTCTCAACTCCAAAAACTCCTGAGCTAGCCGCTCAGGCTCAACCCGTGGAATGTAGCGGGAGCGGAAAATCTCCCTAAACTGATCCTAAGAACCTACAACTCTCTGCTCATCCGAATAAGACCCTGTCATCAACCTCCACCAGTCCTTCGCCCCGGAACTCAACATGTTCAGGGCACACCTAACCTTCTGGTCAGTCGGACAGGAACATGTGAAAAAGCATCCCTCGATGTACGATAGCCACCCCATGGCTATGATAGGGTCCTGAATCCCATCGAAAGTCGGGGGCTTCGTTTTATCGAAGTCTCGGTGCTGAAAAGCCCAACCGGCTCCTACCCCTGCCGATGTTACAACTGCAGTAGCTGCCGCGGCAGCCGCCTCCGCAAGGGCTGCATAGCACTCGTCAAAGTACTCGACCATGGCGGTCTTGATAGACCCAAACATCTATGGTAGTTGTGCCTGAAACATAGCGGCAACCTCATCATGCAGGATCCCTCGAATCCTGGCATCTAGCTCCTCTGTCCCCATCTGTACCACAATCTCGGGTGCTGCTGGCCCCTCCTGGCCTCCGTCTCCTGCTCCTGATCCTGACCCGGATCCAGTCACAAAGCGTCTCGTAACCACCATTCTAAAAACATACCAAGAAGGTATCAAATAATCCGCATAATAACAGGGGACCAACTTCTAACTAAACCCTAGGGGGTTGTGACTTCCTTGCTACGCGTATGGGTCCTGTGCTTTCAGTAGTACGGACCCATACTACCTTCCACACCTACCCATATTTGTCTCAAGTATCACCACAACACCCTAACAATATACATAAACATAGTGAGCGCTCAATCCTCACTCCTAGAGGAATGCTAAATATCTCGTAACTGGCCTCCCGGCCTCACACAACCCACCCATCCATGAAACTTCCACCAACCCCTGCAGCACTCGTGTATGCTAACCATACATAACACTGGACCCTATAGACTTTCGAATACCTGATCCTACCCTAAGCACTTCATCAAACAAGAACAGGAAATAAGGCCAAACCAAACATTCTCAGGCTATAAGATCTTAATTATGTACGGCCGTGATGCATACCCTAAGCAACTACAGTAATGATATTAATTTCATATAAGGAAAACCCTAGGCTAGCAGGCATCATGTAATCAGGAAATTTTATCATGTAATTTCTGAGGATCCCTAGCCTAGTACTAGCATGATGTTCTAACATATCACAATATCAAATAACTTTTTGGTATTTTGGGGTCTACTTATTGGCTCCGGCTGATCGTACACTTTGCATCCTCTTTTACTTATTTGAAAATCATTTTAAAATCCTTTCCTTGATTTGAGACTAGATTCACACGAATGTTCCTCCAATTCACTCAAACCAAGGCTCTGATACCAACTTGTAACATCCATAAAATTCATGCCAAATTTAAAACTTTTTAAATCATTTAAAGCCATTCAATTATTACAATTTGTTTCCAAAATAGTTAAAATATCAAAGTTCCCAGAACTTATAATCATCAATCGAGGAAGTGTACGGTCATGCCTTCGCCTTCCCGTGGTCATCCACTGAACCTGAAACAATAAACTGAAAACTATAAGCTTGAAGGCTTACAGAGTTACCCCCAAAATACCAACCTCATATAACCATAACATATCATATAACCAATACAGAACAGCCATGCATCTCGAGTCTACAGTGTGACTGGTCCGCCTGCACCGGGCCTTCAGTCCACCTGGTCCACTCTCTGAGTCTACAGTATGACTGGACCGCCCGTACCGGGCCTTCAGTCTATCTGGCCCACTCTCCGAGCCTCGGCACGTCTGGACCGCCCTCTCGGGGCCTTCAGCCTATCCGGACCGCTCGCCGGGCCTTCGGCCTGACTATGTGCCCTCCTAGGTCTGCAGTCTATCCGGTCCGCCCTAGCTATGTTGGCCTACAACACAAAGCAGGACCCGTCTCAACCCAACCCCCAATCAAAACAACCATGTGCACATATAACATATAATCACATAACAGTCTATAGACAAACAAACCGATCTAACAGATCATATAGCATGGCAACATTATATAACCAGGATACCGACCTAACCGGTCACTAACATAGCATCATCCTATATACCAGGATACCGACCTAAACCAGGTCACTAACATATCATCATCCTATATACCAAGATACTGACATAAACCAGCTCACTAAACATAATACCGTCCTAACTACCAGGACGCAAATCTAACAGATCAATAAACATATCATGCAAATACCCGGATATAAATCTGATAAAGGGCCGGCCTTGGTGCCTTAGATCCCGTTGATATAGTGAGGATAACTCACCTCGCAAAGCTGATCTGAAATGAAGAATCAAACTCCCGAATCACCGACTCGCCAAAAATCCCGAACTATCCAAAATAGCGAGTAATAAGTCAAAAAAAGGAATATTAATCTTGACCAAGAATCCCACAAATAATATTAGTCTGATTTGCCTTTTCTCTCATTTGGGCCAAGGCCCAATACCAATCCATGATCTACAAGTCCATATGTGTAAGGCCTAATATTGGCCCAATTTACCAAATTGGGCCCAACTTCCTAAATGGGCCCAACTCCAAGATCCACTATCAAGACTTGGCCCAAAACACCATATCCATAAAGTCCAGCAAATGCCCAAGCCCAACTAGTCCATAAACAACCCAACACCCAAAGCCCAAATCACAAAAAGCCCATAGAAGGCGTACGTTGGGCGTACCCCAAGGCTACGTCGGGCGTACACGAGTCTCGCGTTGACTGGAAATCGGGGTCATTGACCCAGTACGCTGGGCGTACAGAACCTTACGCGGGGCGTACGTGATTTTTGCCAAAACTCTAATAAGTGCTTAATGGCTTAAGCACTTAAGCCTAAACCTCAGATCCAGTGACCAAATGTGCCTAGGACTTATAAAGTCTCGAACTTTAACACTTTGGACGTCCAAAAAGCTGTTAATCTAAGGTCTTAATCCATTAAGACCTTCCTACTACATGCATGTGACATCTTAAGCCAGTGGGACCTCATTTTTAACACTCAAAACCCCTTCAAGAGTCTGAAAGGACAGCTCATCTCGTCCAAATCATAACATGCACCATTTTGGGACTTTTGGGACAAAAATTCTTTCATAAAGTTAAAATGACTAGATCTACCTCATACAAGTGTAAAGTTCCAAGCTTTTTACCTTCTGGAGCTTCTAGGGCACAAACCAACTTCAGATCTACAAGCTTGATCTTCTTCTCCAACTCCTTGATGCAATGTCTTCACCTTCAAGAGCTCAAAATGCACACCAACTCACACTCTATAAGCTCAAACTCACAAGGAAAGGCTAGGGTTCTCTCAAGACGGCTAAGGGAGGTGTGGAGGCTGAATGAGATGCGAGGGAATGGTACATAAAGTGTTCAAATACTCCACAACCCTAAAAGTTAGGGTTCCTTTGTGGAACACGTACGCCCAGCATACTAGGGCGTGCCCTAGTACGCTTAACTTCGTGGAACACGTACGCCCACCATATGTACGCCCGGCGTACTACTTCACTCCCAAAACTACCGTTTTGCGACTAGGGTCTCCTTTTGCCACTTCCTTCCATACTAAGGGCCAGAAGTGACATAATCAAAACCCGGGGGATGAATTTTGAAGCTTCTTGAAAAATGGGATGTTACATGGTGCCTGTGGTTTGTAAAATTACATGAAAGGTCCTCCTGCTGTTAAATATAACTTTTCAGCTGTTAGATTTTAATGAAAAAGACTATTTTACCCTTGTTCCAAATTTGCAATATACTACAAACCTCAAGGACCATTTGTGTAATTTTGTAAATTTGAAAATTTGTATATATATATATATATATATATATATATATATATATATATATATATATATATATATATATATATATATATATATATATATCTTTTTGACATTTTTTTCTATTTTTATTTTATAAATTTAGTTATTATAGTTTTTTAATGTTTTCATTTATTTTGATTCAAGTAAATAAATTTAAATTCGATAAATCATGTCGAAACCGTTTTTTCTTTAATTTTTCTTATTTGTGAGTCGAAGCGTTAATGTTTTTTATTTAGAGTAAACTACAAGAATGGTCCCTATGGTTTAGGGTAATTTGCATGTTTGGTCCCTAACTTATTTTTTTAGCTCGGAATGTCCCTACTGTTTGTTTTTATTACACGCTTGGTCTCTGTCTTACCTAAAAAGACTATTTTGTCCTTGATTTTTAATATATTTAGATAAACATACCCCCAACCTCACCCCCGTCACCTTACCTTACCTACCATACCATTTTTCCATATTTAAATAATAGTCTTTTTAGGTAAGACAATGACCAAGCGTGTAACAAAAACAAATAGTAGGGGCCAAACGCGTAACAAAAACAAACAGCAGGGACCTTCCAAGTTAAAAAAAATAAATTAAGGACCAAGTGCGCAAATTACCCTAAACCATAGGGACCATTCGTGTAATTTATTATTATTATTTTTTAATTTTATGCCGTTACGGTTCATGTTTTTTTACTTGAATACTCCATAGTTAATATCATTAGCAATTTATGTTTGCATCTATCGTTATCATTAATTCACCTTTTGTTTTCTATTTTTTTAATTTTATTTATTTATTATTCTTTTATTGTTTTTATTTATTTTGATTCAAGTAATGAAAGAAAAACAAAAAACAAAAACTCAAACACCAAAATTGTTATACTATAATATTTTAATACATTTTACACTTTTCATTTTCATTTTTTTGGTTTTTTTTCATATTTTTTAAGATTTTTCTTGTTTTTTTTTTTGGTTTTTTTCGTATTAGTTACAAAAACCATAAATACCTAACATAATAAAAAATAGAAAACCAAAAAAACTCAAACACCACAATTGTAATATACTCTAATATATTCATACATTTTACACTTTTTGGAAAAGGTCAAAAAATAGTTATCAAATTGATGAAAAATAAAACGAAACAACGAAAAAAAATTAAAATAAGAAAAAATTAAAAAATAATACGAAAAAAATATAAAAAATAATACGAAAAAATTAAAAAAAAACCAAAAAAAAGATGAAAAATGTAAAATGTATTAATATAGTAGAGTATATTACAATTTTGGTGTTTGAGTTTTTGTTTTTTGTTTTTTTAATTTTCATTACTTGAATCAAAATAAATAAAAACAATAGAAAAATAATAAATAACTAAAACTATATGAAAAAATAGAAAACAAAAGGTGAAATAATGATAACGATATTTACTATGGAGTATCCAAGTAAAAAAACATGAACCGTAACGGCATAAAATTATAAAATAATAATAATAATAATAATAATCATTAACGCTTCAATTCACAAATAAGAAAAATTAAAGAAAAAACGGTTTCGACATGGTTAATCGTATTTAAGTTTATTTACTTGAATCAAAGTAAATAAAAACATTAAAAAAACCATAAATAACTAAAATTATAAAACAAATTGTTGAAATTATATATATATATATATATATATATATATATATATATATATATATAACATTTATATTTATACTTTATATATATACAAAATTTCAAATTTACAAAATTACACAAATGGTCACTAAGGTTTGTAGTATATTGTAAATTTGGTACAAGGGTAAAATAATATTTTTCATTAAAATGTAACAGCTGAACAATTAGATTTAACAGCAGGAGAACTTTTCATGTAATTTTGCAAACCACAAGGACCAGTGACTTGATGTTTTTATTGAAAATTCTCAAAATGAGATATTTTACAAACCATAGGGACCAATTATGAAATTTTGTCTTTTTTTTTTATTTATAATAATTATAGGTTTTTTTAAAGGAACGGCTAAATCATTTGGAATTTAATAATTGTCGTACTTTTGCTGACTAATTTTCGGAAAATATGGAACTTGTCTCATCTAGTGGAAGTACCTGCCATAGTTTTAAATTAAATATAAAAATAATTAAACGTGTACTTGCTATGAAAGAAAATGAGAACTATGTGCGAAACAATCATGGTAAAGGGGTATTAATATATCCATATTAATCCATAAAGGCTTGAGAAATAACTTAATAATAATCTTTGACTGCTTTAGATTTTGCCACAGGTTTTTCACGGTTTGGCAACTTTAGTTGCTGCCTAATCTTTAGATTCGAATAGATATAATAAAACTAAGATCAAATCTGAATTCTTCTTTCATAAATTAAAATACGATTACAATGGGATGCTTTTATAATCAAGGTATTCTTATCAGATAAGGAAGCCAGCTATACTAAGATAACGATAATCTTGTTCAACAAGAAATAATCAAAAGATAATGACATAAATTTAAATCTCAACACTCCCTCTCAAGTTGGACTGTGAAGATCACGAACTCCCAACTTGCTGCATAAGAATCTAAATCGATCTGCTCCCAATGCTTTTGTGAACACGTCTGCCGTTTGAAACTCGGAACGAATAGGACATGATTTTATTTCTCCATTGTCTACTCGCTCTCTAACAAAATAACAATCCATCTCAACATGCTTGGTTCGTTCATGATAAACTGGATTAACTGCGATGTGTCGGGCTGCATCATTGTCACACATTAAAGGAGTAGGACCCTTTTGAGTAGCATCGAAATCTTGCAAGAGCCACCTTAACCAAACAACTTCACAAACAGTACTAGCCATGGACCTATATTCTGCTTCAGCTGAAGACCTAGCAACAACACTTTGTTTCTTTGTGCGCCAAGAGATAGGAGAACCTCCCAAGCTAATGAAATAACCTGTGCAAGATTTTCTGGTGGATGGACAGCTTAGCCAACTAGCATCACAATATGCCATCAATTCAAGATTCCCTGATGAAGGCAAAAACAGACCTTGGCCTGGTGTGGTTTTAAGGTAACGAAGTACCCGATATGCAGCATCCATATGTGTTTTTCGAGGTTTAGCAAGAAACTGACTTAACTGGTTTACAGAAAAAGTTATGTCAGGACGTGTAACTGTGAGGTAAAGCAATCTTCCTACTAACCGTCTATACCTGGAAGCATCAACCTCCGGGCTATCATCGTATTTATGAAGTATTAAATTTTGTTCCATAGGAAAAGAACTAGGACGACTCCCTTCAATTCCAGAGTCCTTCAAAATATCCAAAGTGTACTTGCGTTGACTAATAACAAAACCTTCAGCCGATCTGGCCACCTCAATGCCAAGAAAATATTTTAACGGTCCTAAATCTTTAATGCTAAATTGTGTTTGTAAGTATGCTTTCACCTCATTGAGTCTTTTATCATCATTCCCCATCAAAAGAATGTCATCAACGTAAATAAGTGCAACAAGATCTATTGAGCCTTTCTTGAAGATGAACATGGAATGGTCAGCCTTAGATTGCCTAAAACCATTGCTCACAAGTGCCTTCGTGAATTTTTTATACCAATTTCTAGAAGCTTGACGCAACCCATAAATGGATTTTTGTAGTTTGCAGACCCGATCTCCACTCGTTTTGTTAAAACCTTGAGGAATTGTCATGTAGACCTCCTCATCTAAGTCACCATGTAAGAATGCATTGTTTACATCCATTTGGTGAACAAACCATTGCCTTTTAGAGGCGACCGCTAAGGCACATCGAACTGTTACCAATTTTGCAACCGGTGCAAATGTTTCATGAAAATCTATTCCTTCAATCTGCGTATATCCTTTAGCCACTAGTCGTGCTTTGTAGCGCTCAACTGGACCATCTGGTTTATATTTAATCTTGTATACCCATTTCGAGTCAATAGGTTTCTTTCCTGGTGGCAGTGAGGTAAGAATCCAAGTTCCATTTTCTTCAAGGGCCTGGATTTCTTTGCACATAGCTTTACGCCAATTTGGATCTGTAACAGCTTGCGAAAAACTTTTAGGCTCATCATGAGACGTGATGGCCGCAAGATAAGCTTGATGAGGCTTAGAAAATTTATTATATGAGATAAAATTAGAGATTGAATGTACCGTGGAGGAATTGGAGGAAGTGGAGGAACCTGAAGTGGGAACGGTAGTGGAGTCCGATGTAGGAACGTTGGAGTGATGATCAAGAGATGGTGGCAGGTCTGTGACGAATTCGTCTAGATGTTTTCGGTTTGCTTTTGGTCCTGGTACTTCTCCAGTTTTCTTGTTGAAGTGTTCGCTCAACCTGGTCTGGAGCTCTGTCACGAGACGAAGAGTTTGTCTCTTCATGATTTGTAACGACATCCTGATCACGATTTTGGTTGTTATTATCACGGCCAGATCCATTATTTGAGTAAGACGATTCATCAATGGAGTCAATCTGAACTTCAGGTTCAACCTGCTTCTCGAAAGTTTGTAATCTTTTATCCAAATCATCGACTTCCATTTGCATTTTGTTCATGTTTTCTGGAAAGCTTGTGTTATCCACATTCTTGTTGATCTTGTAATCATTTCTAAACGGAAAAATATGTTCAATGAAAGTGGCATTGCGACTGATGTAGGTCTTTTCTTCCTTTATGTCAAAGAATTTGTATCCCTTCTGACCCATTGGATAGCCCAAAAAAACACAAGGTTTGCCCCTCTCACCAAATTTGTCTCGTTTCCCAACACTGTCATGCACATAAGCGAGACAACCAAATACTTTGAGGTGGTCATATGAAGGAATTTTTCCAAGAAGCATTTCATACGGAGTCTTGCTTTCAAGAACCTTTGTGGGCAGCCTATTAATAATGTATGCTGCAGTCAAGACACAATCTCCCCAAAATTCAATCGGTAGAGATGCTTGAAATCGTAGCGCACAACCCATTTCCAAGAGGTGTCTATGTTTTCGTTCTACTACGCCGTTTTGTTCCGGTGTATAGGGACAAGATGTTTCCAAAAGTATGCCACGTTCTTTATAGAATTCAAGCATAACTCTTGAGTTGAATTCCAAACCATTGTCAGTTCGTATCCTTTTCACTTTCTTATCAAATTGTGTAGTTATCATATTACAGAAGGATTTCAAAAAATAGCTAGCCTTAGATTTTTCTTTCATCAAATAAACCCAAACTCCTCTACTGTAATCATCTACTATAGACAAGAAATAATGTTCTCCATTCAAAGTAGCATTTCGATATGGACCCCAAATGTCAACATGTATTAATTCAAAAATCTCATAAGTCTTGGAAAAAACTAATAGGAAACGGAAGTTTGGTTTGTTTTGCTCTAAGACAAGAATCACAAAACTGGTTACAATTACCTACATCTACTTGTTGTAACTTTCGTAAAACTCCCTCTGACGCATGACCTAATCTTTTGTGCCACACCATCTCTTTACTCAAAATTGCTACCGCCACCTTGCTCTCCTTGAACGAGTCCAAGTAATACAGTCCTCCATGTTCCTTACCCGTCCCAATCAGGTTCCTCGAACATAAGTCCTGAATGTAACATGTTTTTGGTAAGAAAGTTAGTGAGCAGTTCAAATCATTTGCAAGCTTACTCACAGATAACAAGTTACAATTAAAATTTGGAATATTCAACACATTTTTCAGATCAAACCCATTTGGCAAGTGAATGTTTCCAACATGTTTAACTGGTATGGATGCACCATTAGGAATGGTGACCGAAGAGTTATGTCGATTGGTTTTGACAGCTTTTAACCAATCTTTATGAGGGGTAATATGGTCAATGGCCCCTGAATCGATAATCCAAGAAGTTTGGTTTGCATTCTTACCAGTCATGCAGGCTTTGGAATTAATCTTACCACTCATGTTAGCTTTGGGATGATCATCAACTGTTTTGGCAGCCTTTAGCATTTTTATAAGGTTAGCATACTCTTCCTTTGTGATTGTTTGGTGACCAAAATCTTCTGTAACAGCAGCAACCTTAGCTTGCGTCCCTTTTTTTCTGTTTGGTTTTTCATGTTTGTGGTTTTTGTGTTCCACCATTCTGGATAGCCAATAATCTCAAAACAACCATCTATCACGTGTCCTGATTTCTGGCAATGTGTGCACCATCTGTCTTCATTCCTAACAGTTTTGTTGCGATTATCTTGTTTAGCCTTCAACTGTGAACCAATTTTACCAGATTGACGAGGATTGTATTTTCCTGCTGCTTGAAATGCCGAAGATTCTGAATTAGTATTACGTGCATTGCCGATTTGTCGTTGTTGTTCGTCTTGGCTGACAAGGTGATATGGAGTATTTAAAGTAGGAAGTGGGCTGCTACTAAGGATTTGAGTTCTTACTGCATTGAATTCTTCATTCAATCCCATAAGGAAGTCGTATAAACGTTCCTTATCGCGGAGTTTGGCGATTTCCTTATTAATTTCACACTTGCACCCGGTACATGAACAAGACGGGATTTGGCTGATAGATTGAATTTCGTCCCATACACCTCTTAACTTCGTGTAATAGGAGGATACACTCAAGTTGTTTTGTTGTATGCTAGTGGCTGCACGTCGAAGTTCATATGCTCGTGGAGCATTTTCTTTTCCAAATCTCTCCTTCAGATCTAACCAGATGTCACGAGCTGTTGCAGCGTATTTCACACTGCTCTTTATTTCTTTCTCCATGGAGCTCACCAGCCATCCTCTCACCATCGCGTTGCATCTCCTCCAGTTGGTTAAGTCTGCAGAATCTTCCTGTGGCATGAGTAAAGTTCCATCAACGAACCCTATCTTGTTCTTGGCAAAAAGAGCATTAGTCATCTCGTTTTCCCAATCACCATAATTCCCATCCCGTAAGAGGTTTTCTCCTACAAAATTTTGTCCCAGGTGATCAGAATTTGTGAGGAAGTAAGGCGAAGATATGTCAAGAACCGACTTGTCTCTTCCTGTGGAGGACTCCGGCTTGTCTCCTACTGCCATTCTTATCGAGCACTAGGATTGTATTCCCAGGTATTGATCTGATACCATAATAAAACTAAGATCAAATCTGAATTCTTCTTTCATAAATTAAAATACGATTACAATGGGATCCTTTTATAATCAAGGTATCCTTATCAGATAAGGAAGCCAGCTATACTAAGATAACGATAATCTTGTTCAACAAGAAATAATCAAAAGATAATGACATAAATTTAAATCTCAACAAGATATATTTCAGATGCTTCCTCGGTTGATTTCTAGCCCTAAACATCATCGTTCAGGCCTGTAGATGAAAACATCGACTGCGACGTAGTCGAAGCCTGACGATCGCCGGCTCCAATCCTAGCTATTTGCAGTGAATCTGCTTCCATGGTCGACACTTGAACGCTCTTCTACCATGGATTCCATCGTCGTACTCAGTGTTATAAAACTCGCCGAGTTGGCCGAGTACTCCTCCGAGTACTCACTACTCGACCCCTTACCGATGTGAGTTACTGAATCCCGAGTACTCCCCGATCGGCCTCTTACTGAACCGATCAGTGTTGTAAAAATCGGTCAACTCTGTGATTAATATATATAATATACTAAATGATTTATTATTTAACACACACATATAATTATTACTACATATATATCTTAAACTTTCAGTAAATATTCACGAAGTGAGACCATTATGTGCTTTTCAGTTTTTGTGTATTCACAGTATCTGATTTTGTTATATATTTCAATCAACTTATGATTTGAACTTATAATTTTGACATATATAATTTCCCTAAAAATATTTCTACATGAATTACCGAATCCGAGTACTCCCCGAGTACTCCCGAGTACTCGCTACTCGGTAGTTGGCCGAACAGGTACCGAGTAACGAGTTCTACAACCTTGGTCGCACTCAATAAACTGCGGATTCTGGTCCGATTACATGGTGTCGGAGGCGGCGCCTGACGGTGGTGGTGGTGATGTCGTCGAAGATGGAGAGGGCAATAGTGGTTATTATGTTAAGAAGGTGAGGACTGGCGGCGGTGGTTGTTATGTTAAGAACGAGATGGATATAACCACACATTTCATAAAGCCCTCATATTTACATAAAAGCCCTGGGGTAACCGGCTACTTGTTTCAACCTGCTAAAAAGGTTAAAATGGAAAAAAAAAATAGAAAAATATGAGGCATTAATGAACATAAAAACAGATTAAGGAGATAACCACACATTTTATATAAATGTGAAGGCTTTTATGATAATAACTCTTTAAGAAAATGACTAAATTACACATAAAGTTAAATAGGTTAAATAACTGCTAAACCTAAATATATGATAATATTCCCCTTAAAATCTCAATGTGATATCAATAAACTTTGATAGATGAGAAAAAATTATAAACCCAAGTTTGTCTTACTAAACATATCAACATTTTGCAAAACGGGAAAAATATAGGACAATCAGATGATTCCGAGTTAAAAATAATGGTGAGTGAAATAATTGTCAATCATAATATGTTTTGTATGCTCATGGAAAATATATTATGAGCAATTGCATATAAGTTATGTTGTCATTCTATAAGGGTGTGCTAAGAAATATCAACACCCACATCTGCATATAACTATTGTAACCAAACAATCTCACAAATAGTAACATCCATAGAATGATATTCGATCTCTATGAAGGAATAAAAGACAATATTTCGTTTTTTACTCTTCACTTATATAAGAGAATCTTCAAGAAATTAATTTAAAGAAACTACTGATAGACTTATGATTCCAATCAAGATTATTGTAAGTATGCAACTATAAAAAGGATATGGAAGGAACTATACATATGACACAACTAAGATAAAATCTATTTCATAAAAGGTTTATTCTATATGAACCCTCATTGCTTAGTGTATCCTTTATGTGAGTTGGTATATGTGTGTGTCGGTGTATGATTTTTTATGTGAGTGGAGTGTATATATATTAACACCCTTCATAAAATGACTAAAGTATCAATAGACTTAAATTTGCTAAATAATTGTTAAATAAAGGAAAGTCTTCGGTAAGTCTTTATATTTTGACATATATTCGGTTAAGCTATATTATTTTTACCAAGCCAAAAAAAACTTACAATTATTTACACATTTGAGTTTTTACCCGGTAAACAAAATCACCGGATGAATATGAGGGTTTTTCACAAATATGATCAAAATTTAAGAACTTTTTTAATAATATTTAAAATTTTAATATTATCTTATTATATTAGTATATTTTTTAGTTCGATGGATTTTGCAGATATATTACCAAAAGTGGTGGCTTAGCCTATCGCCAAAGACAAGCCCTCTCCCATATAACCAACCATGACAACCGACGAAGACGCTACGATCGATGTGAAAACCATTGAAGAATCTTGCAGTGGCGAATCTAAAATTCAAATTTATGGGTGTCCAATTCAATCAGATGATAAATAAAATAGTCAAAATGTTTGGTTAATTATCAGGTCGGATTGTCAATAATATTATCTAAATAAATTATAATTTGAATACCAAATAACAAACATAAGTTCAAAAATACCATCTTAGATAAATATAATTCTAATAGCAAAAACCAAACACAATTTTAAAGATATCATCTAAAATAAATAAATTTTAAAAATGATCATCCATTTGCCAATGACTGTTTGTTTGTTTTTTTTTTTTTCTTTTTTAAGTTGAGTCGTGACTTAATTATTGTATCCATATGTGAATTATTAAGTAACGATGATTGGAATTAGATATATTGAGTTATCTTATGGAAAATGAGTGTAGAGTTATTTTGCGAAAATGAGTGTAGAGTTATTTTGTGAAAATCAAGCTCAATCATTAATTGAGGTGTGAAACCATATCTTCATAGAAAAATTAGTAAATGGTAACAGGTGTTCATTTTTATCTGTTTAGTTATAGAAGCTTCTTCTATATTTAAATTAATTTTATATTACCCTTCTCTTATGAAAACAAAGGGTGTCCATGGACACCCTTTCAATCAACGTAGATTCGCCCTTGCTTGGGAGCCTAGTGTGATATGGACTCCATTCTTAGATCGAAAGGTCTTTGGTTCAAAAACAGAACAATGAAGCATTCAGGAGTTGAAGTTTTGAAAACATTGATTTATTGAAATAAATTACTAAAATTATTTTATCATGAAGAATCCATAAGAATTTGCACACGGATGAATAAAAATGGACCTAATTACAAATTACATCCAAAAGAATTTGTCAATTTGCACACGAATGAATAAAACAGAAAATTATTATATTAATTTATGAGCAAAACAAAAGAATTTGCACACGAATGAATAAACAAATGACCTTACAAATTACACCTAAAAGAATTTCCACACGAATGAATAAAACACAAACCCTACACAAACTGAACGTTCCTTCTCTGATCCGATCGATGCTTTAATCCTTTAAGTTGCATTTCCCACACCATTCTTGAATACTGCACTCCCTGTCCACGGTAAGCATGATCTCCAAGACCACACCCCATAGATTCAACCAAGCTCAAGTCATACATTCTTCGGGAATTTGGATCAGAAAGCACCTCATACGCCTCTCGTAACTCCACAAACTGTTTTGTGCATTCCTCCTTTATAGAAGATGGAGAAACGTCGGGATGAAGTTGAAGAGCTTTTGCACGGTATGCTTTCTTGAGGTCATGAAAACTAACATTCTGTGATTCCAATGAAAGAACTTGGTACAAATTCTTTTTGTTACCTATAGGCAGCTCTTTGACCCTGCATGATATAGTAGTTGCCATCTTGATGCCATTAATGTTACTCTCTTTCTTAAGCATCAGATCACTTTTCTGCAACACAAAGCTCATCTTCAAAGACATCGCCATTATGGTTGTTTTAGTTTATGTGTGTGTGTGTGTGTGTGTGTGTGTTTGACAGGAAGATGATGAAGTCTATGAGGAATGGGGCGACTTTGGGAGTATTTAAAGAAAAGAAAGATGAGGGGGGATTATTATATTAACAAGCTGGCAAATATATATAAGAAGCAGCACACGCTTTTGAATGTTAGATTGGCAAGTAGTGATCTCCATGTGGAAGTTTCCATGCGTTGTCTATTGTTTGCATCGATTTAAATTGTTGAACAAGTCTTGGTATCCGCTAATTCCTTTTAATTTGTTTAATAGTTGGAAATTGATCATTAATTTTTGATGTGTATTTAATCTCGTACGCGTAATTTTCGATGACGTTTTATGGGTTTTGTATACAAAAATAGTTTTTGTGTTTGTTCATGGTCGTATACAAAAAAATTGTTAGGGTATGATTCTCTAGATGCTTATATGGTTATCTTCACTGCTTATATCCTAATGTTAGTCATAATCATGGAAGTAAAGAATCGTCAAATGCTAGATACTGTTGGGGACTAAAACATCGTCAACAAGAAGTTCTATTCAAGACTTGTTGTATCATTCGAGATGCCATGCAATATTTCATGCATTTTTTGTAGGCGAATGTGAGACACTTATCGAGAAAATATTATGTTCATTTGCACACCATTTTTATTGGAATACATAAAGTTTCTTAAGCCATCTCTTGATTTATTATTATTATTATTATTATTATTATTATTATTATTATTATTTATTTTTTATTTTTTTGGAATAAAGCACTCCAAAGGAGCTGTGCTTAAGGTTCCATTCCACAAGCTTCAACTATATATTGGGTGGCCTTGCGGCCCTTGCCTTACTTTTGATATGCTGGTTTACCCGGTCCATGAAATTTGCAGGGCATTGTGTGGGTTAACAAAATTCGCATGGAGTTTACCCTGATTATAGAGAAAAGACATTTGTTAAACAATAATTTGTTTTATTATTAGTTAACAAAATTTGCATATATGTTTTCTTTAATGTGATTATTTGATAATAAATCACTAGAATCAAATTATTAACGTGCAGTGCTAAAATTAGTTATATATAGAAGTTTAACGTTAGTGTTGTTTGAAGTTTTAATAAAAGAATCAAACAAAGAAGATGATCAGCCGTGTAACACGTGAGGAAAAAATCTTTCAAATCCGGTGGAAATAATGGGGAAATAACCGGTGCTAGTGACTTTTGGATAATAATAAACAAAGATTGTAAATCAATTATAATAATTAACTATTCAGTTAAAAAAAATTATCATGACTCGGATCAATTAATAACTAGTGTCATACCCTTCCGGTGGACGGTTTGACCGATGTGATAACAATAGATTGATTTTATTTACTTCTAGAGCATCATTCTTTCATTTGTTTCTATAATAGCAATACACGATGAAATATCTACCCACTTATATTACATATGAATGAACAAAAGAATAGTAATGGATTAAAATAAAATGAAATGAAATCAAGTTCAAAAAAAATATTACAACAAAGGTCAAATCTATTGTTTTATTACATTCGAAATTCATTCTTATATTGTTTATTGTCGTAAATGTTTTAACAAAGTACTTTGTATTTTACCAGATAAATGCTTTAACCGGAGACATAAATAAAAGACCAAATAAATAATACAACACCTCATGAAAACGATGTCAAACTAAACTAATGCAAAACTTCATTTCTTATTTATGTTGTGACTCACTAAAAATAGCAACGTACTTTCTATGTATTATAGTTTTTGTGACTCGATGAGAATAGAAATGAATTTTTTTTTTGACTCACCGGAAAAAATACTTTCCAAAATAACTCGCTAAAAATATCATAAGGACCAAAATACCCTTTCCTCTCAGAATTGGTTTCACTATCATCCCCAGCCAACCCATTTCCTTTGGCCTAATTATTCTTTTAAGTTTAATTGATTTGGTCTCGTCCTAAACATTCATCTCTTTTTCTTTATACAATCTGACAAAAAGATCGAGTTTATAGGAACACCTAACAAAAAAATCAAGAAAGTTGCAACTTTTGCTTTTCATCCAAAAATGACACAAAAACATCTAGATGTCATCATCAACCATTCGGTTGTTTCAAAATTAATTTTCATAAAAAAAATAAAAAAAACCAAAATTTCCCTTGCTTTTTAACCCTGACTCAAAGTAAAAATTAGACTTCTCATCTCTAAGATCTTATTTTCTATTTATTTTTTATCAGACGCCATAACATTTTGAATGGACCAAAATACCATTCATTCTTATTGAACCACCTTTTGCACCTAAAGAACTCAAATGGTTGATTTGTTAGCAGATCCAAATCCTATGACTTATCAAAAATCAAAACCCACTTCCAATTTCATAATTCGCGAATAAACATATAACATAAAACTATCAAGTTTACTTAAAAATCAATCCAATTTATGACATTGTGGATCTTTACATGTATCTCCAAACCTCACGACCAATCTAGAAAACACTTCAAGTTCCTCTCTACAAAAACCAATAATAAGAACATAAAACATAGTTTTTTTTTTAAAAAAAAAATGAAGAATTAGAAATCAAAGTTAAATGTCGTAATTAGACAAAAATAAAATAAAAAATAAAAGTACATTACTACTTCTTGCATCTCGCCCGATCAAGGCTAAATGCAAGATATAACAATGTACTTCCATTTGTTTGTCAAATATAGCATCACACTTTCATTTTTAACTCTTATTTAAAAAAAAATATATGTTTTTTTCTTATTATACCATTGTACTTTCAAAGTACAATGCTTAAATAAGAAAATAAAACAAAATTTCAAAAAATTGAAGAATTAGAAATGAAAGTTAAATGTTATAATTAGACAAACAAATAAAAGCACATTTCATCAAGCAACTTACATTTTTCATCAACTGATACCAAACCGATCGGGTCACTCACCAATTCCTGAAGCCTCGAACACATTAATGTCGCATTCTGATGCTCACGACAGGAATCGAAAACCAACTGATAAGATTCTGGTCTCCGATCGGAATCGGAATCGGGGACATGTAACTTAGTGTCCCAAGCTGAAAATGTATATATAAAAACAAGGTTAATGTCATATATATATAATAGAGGAATTGAGTAAACTGAGAATCTCGTTGAATGTTTGTAGTGTCACTTTAAATAGCTTTTACGATACCAAAATCGGTAAGTTCGAAGGAGCCTTTGACAAGGAGAGAGTTGGCTAGCTTCAAGTTTGAATGCACAATGCGTTCCTTGTGAATGGTTTTAACAGCTAAAAGTATCTGATGCAAATAACAATGTACTTTTATTGATGTGCATACAATAGGATCCTACTTTTATTTCTTCCTATGACATCATTGTAAATAAATACCCAATAATAACAAATTTCACTGTTAGTCTGTTATAATGAGAAAAAAAAAAAGCAAAAATGCAGCTTCAATAGCATAAAAATTATCCGCCGATTCGTTTATTATTAAAATTGTTGAAATGGATTATGCACTCAACCTGGAAAGAATGACTTACTGAGTTAAGCCAATTCTTTTTTTTTTTTTATCTATTTTCCTTTTTTTCTTCCCAGTTCTCTCATGTTAAAATTGATTAATATTGTAAATTTTGTTTTTTTCTTAAATGTAAGGGTATATTGGTCATTTAGGCTCATGCACACGGTTTAATCAATCTATATTATATATAACAATTTATTGGACTTAATGGGAAAAAATAGCCCCTTAATATATGTTTTTATTCTACTTGATGCAAATAGAACGACTTAATAAAGAAACTCGGGAAAAGGAGGCTTTCCCCATTAACTGAGATGTTTTTTTACAATTTTTCCCTCATTAATTAGTTTATGAAATCTTTTTTAGGCATCATTTAAACAGATGACTATGAAGTAAGAAAAATAAATGATAGTGTTAATTACCTCAGGCCATGTTTGTGTGGTGAAGTCCAACAATGTCGTATAATGTTTCCTTGTACATAATTTTGGTCAATTTTAGTTGGCCCTTGTTTTTTTTCACAAAATGTCAATTGATTATTCACAATCATTTTTTGTAATATTGTTAAAACTTAAATGTGTAGCCATTAAAACTGATGTACCTTTACACAGAAGCTCCAGTGGCAAACTTCTCTCCAAGCTTCTTTGAAGTTTCACTCAGTTTAATAAATACATTGCATTATCATAATCCTATTGTCATAAAAAACACGGGAATTAATATATATATATATATATATATATATATATATATATATATATATATATATATATATATTAAAATGAAATAATAATTAATTATTATGCTCTAAACGAATGGCTAAAGTTAAAATTAATCTCAAACAAACACGGATATCTTGAGAAAAATATCTAGAATTGTTTCTTTAAGCTCTTTTGACTACCTGAATGCAGTGAATAGATGAATATTTATCACTCGGATTAATACCCTCTTTGGTATAACAATTAAATACAAACATATATTCATTGATGTCTTATACCAGTTATTTGTTATGCTAATGCATCCAACCACGATAAGAAGATGAAAACAGATCAAAATAAAACCTGCATGCTCATGTTTATACATGGTCAATGGCTGGAACAAAATCAAAGTAGTAAAAATAATTACATATATGAGAAATACTAACATATACACATAATGAAATTAAATTACCCAATGAATAAGCAGTGAAACCAAAGAACTTAATGGGAAACTACATGATTTCTTAACAAAGTAAAGCATGGTGAATCATGAATTAGTTGTCGATCAAAATACAAACTGGAAATTTCCCTTGTTCGTGAGTTAGAAGTCTTAGGATCAAAAATTGATCGAAGCATTTCATCAAACGCCTGATATGCATCAAACAAACACCAAACTCACTACTGATATCGATATTTATTTCTAATCAATTCACTAAACTTTTCTTTTTAATTTTCAATTGAGAAGGATTTCAGGTTAGTTCAAGAACAATAATTAGACGGAGAGAGAGATGGGGTTTTGCATATTATGAGAACGGGTGTGAATTCATCTTCCAGTTAATTAAACTCACATGACCTGAACCAGAAGGAGATAAAGAAACTCAGCTGATCAGAAAGAAGAAGATGAATAAGGAGGTTTATAGGCTGATGAGTACGACGTGATTTAGCAGTTACCGAATAAGAGGCATCCACCCAATCGTGGGTAGAAGAAGCAGGAACCGATCGAATGAACAAACAACCGCCAAATTGGAGTTTATGCGGCTCAGATTGAAAGTTATATAGGAGTTTTAAGGCTAGGATTTGGACGACGGCGTGTATTAATAATTTCAACTAGCGCCTGAATTAAAAATATAATAACCGGATATTAGATAATGAATTTCAAAAGGATTTTAAATACAACCGTAATTTTAAATACAACCGTAATTTTTAAAACCGATCCAATCCGATTTAAAACTGACATTTGTATATGCTATAAAAATATCATTTTGATCTATCATGTTTTCAAAAAGACAAACAAAGAACAACTAACATATAAAATACACATTTAATCTATGCATTCTCTAATGTACTTATAAAACACAGTCCTATTGCGGCTTTTTGTTGATACAAGGATTTTGAGGCTGCCAAGAAATATTTTAACCTTTAACCACCTAAACGATCCCGATAGCTTAGAAATACATTTTTTGAAGTTATAAAAATATTCAAATGCCCGTTTTGACAACTTAATCATCACAAAACAAGGTGTTTTGGTTGTTGGTACCCTTATTTGAACAACAATATGAATTTCGCTAAAGTTTGACATCCAAACTAACTTTGGGAAAATGAGACAAAAAATGACGTTAGATATATTTTCCATACAGGTTTTGCAAAACCCAATTCATGTCAGATATGTAAACGGGTTATATACTTATATATGTTCGGTGTTCCATGTCAAAATCCCGTTTTATTTCGATCTAATTGTTGGTGATTCGATCACCAAATATATTTTAGTGTAATGGATTTAACAAGTGTTTCAAGAATAATGTTTTAGTTATAATACAAGTTAGGAGGTGTGGGAGTGCACACTTGTATTTACTAAACATTGTTAGTACTGAACCCTAATCTGTCATTCTTTAGAGATGCAAATTCAAGGACTAATCTGTCTTTTCTGAAAGATGTAAACTGTTCTCGTTTATCCGTTGAGTGGATAAGTCCGGGAAAAGGACGACTTCTTTGAAACACAGAAACACAGAAACGCTTTCTACTTCATCTTCTTCTCAAAATTGATTCTGATTTTGTGCCTAAAATCAGAATTGTTACTTCAGGAATTATCCCAGTTTGGATTTCGTGACACCCAAGGCATTTAGGGTCGAAATATCAAACAAGGAAAGTGTTTACACGATTCCTGTTTGTGATCCAGATTTTCTATAACCCTAATTCGATTCCCCAACAATCTTGTTTGATATTCTCGTTTTTCTGAAAAAGATGGCTGGCAATTCATTGAAAGACATGAATACTTCGTTTGGCAAATTGGAGAAATTTCGGGGCCAAGATTTCAGACGTTGGCAAAAGAAGATGCACTTCTGGTTGACCACTTTGAAAGTTGTCTATGTTCTTTCTACTCCAAAACCAGAAGAGGTTGAAGATGCAAGTCTGGAACAAATCAGAAGGAGAAGCAAATGGGAGAATGACAACTACATCTGCCTTGGTCATATTCTGAATGGTATGTGTGATTCCCTCTTTGACACTCATCAAAACATTGAAACAACAAGTGAATTATGGAACACACTTGAAGCAAAATATATTGCAGAAGATGCTTCACGTAAAAAGTTCATTGTTTATGATTTCAACAATTATAAAATGGTTGATTCTCGATCTGTAATGGAACAATATAATGAAATCCTACGAATTTATGGTCAATTCAAACAACACAACATGTCCATGGACGAATCCTTTGCTGTTTCAAGTGTGATTGATAAACTTCCACCCTCATGGAAAGATTTCAAACACCATCTGAAACATAGAAAGGAAGAGATAAGTTTGATTCAACTTAGGAGTCATTTGAAAATCGAAGAAGGACTTCGTGATCAAGAGAATGACAAAGGAACTGGAAAGGGCAAATCTGATTTTGGACAGCCCCAAGTTCATATGGCTGAATGTGATAAAGAAGACAATTCTAATCACAATGGCAAGGGTAAAAAACGTAAGTATGAGGGTAACAACAAAAAGTCCAACAAAAAATACAAGGATTCCAAGGAACTTGTATGTTGGAGATGCCATCTGAAAGGGCATATGAAACGTGACTGTCGGGTGAAACTTGGAAATAAAGGTGCAAGTGGTAGTGGAAAAGATGATGCTGGTGTTGGCAGTGGATCTCATGATCAATCTGCAACCAAAGGTCAATTTACATGTTAGGCACAAAATCAGAATCAATTTTCTTTATAAATTAACATGTTAGGGAAGAATCGTTTCAAAATGAATTCTCCCAAGATACATCCATTCAATTAAATTATGAATCTATGTCAATTCCTAATATATGAATTGTCCTAAAGATTCAAAACCTATTTTCGGACTTTTTCTAAAAAAATATAGAACAAAATCCAATGAATTTAAAACTTATTTTTCGGTAAATCAATTACAATTTTTTTTTGTAAAATGTCTAAAACTTATTTGACATCTTTTCTGTCAAAATGTTCCAATTTCATAAACTATTATTCAAAAGGTCCAAAAGGTCGGAACAATGTTATATATATTGGACCTTTGTAAGTCGAAGAGTCAAACTCTAAATCTACTCAAAGCCAGATGCGGGCTTGGGCCCAAATATATAACCCTTTATATTTCTGTAACGGTGTCGTTTCGCCTTTCGACTTTCGTCCCACCGAACTTGTGGAACAAGAATTCCTTATTTCAGTCAAAGTCTTCTCTCCTAGGGTTTCAGTTCCAATATCAAAACCCCTTTACTAAACTGATATTAAATTTGTAAATATAAACATCTCATCGATCCTTCAAGTATGGTGAAGAAATCAGCGGAGACTGGTGGTTTAACGATTGCGCCATTTCTGTCTAAATGTTATGAGATGGTAGATGATCCTTCGACGGACGCTTTAATTTCATGGAGTCCGACTAGTGACAGTTTCATAGTTTGGAATGAATCCGAGTTTACTTCCGAATTGCTTCCCAAATATTTCAAGCACAGTAACTACGCCAGCTTTCAACGCCAACTCAATATCTATGTGAGATTTCTATTATTCTATTCGTTTCTTGATTTCTTAACTGGTTATTTGTTGAAAGATCAATCTTTAAATAGATTTGATTATTTCACATAGTTTATCTGATTCTTTGGCTTATTATCATCACCGTAATCTCGTTTCATTTATAATTTTGTTACTCGGAATTCAGTCACAGAACATTGGGTTCCTTAAATTGAGGAACAAAACTTATTGATTAACCTGAGTTCTAGCAACCAAAATAACCAATAATTTGTCGATTAATACTCACTTTCTTGGAAACCCTAGAATCCAATTTTGTGCGATAAGATTATTCAAAGGGGATGACTTCATGTTGAAGTAAGAATCCAATTTTTTGCACTAAGGTTATTCAAAGGGGATGCCTTTATGTTTAAGTTGATAATGTCTTTAAGGATGACTTATCAGAAACACTATCTGCAACTTACCAATGGATTCATAAAACCGAATGAGATTCAAGAAATCTTGAAAAACCAGTATAATACCCATACATAGACATAATCCACTATCTTAATCCTAATTTTTTCAGGGGTTTAGGAAAATCGATACAGATAGATGGGAATTTGCAAACGAAGGATTTATCAAAGGCCAAAAGCATTTACTGAATTCCATAAACAGAAAAAAAGTGACACATGTCACATCTCATCAAAAAGTTACACATGAAAAAGCTCCAGAGTCCAAACTCATACATGTCACCACACATGATGAAAACCGATATGCAAACTTAAGAAAAGAAGTAGAGAATCTTAAGACAGATAAAAACGCATTGATGCAAGAGCTTGTGAAACAAAGACAACATCAAGATAATTCACAAACAAAAATGTTGGTTCTTCGTGAACAGCTAAAAGGTATGGAAAAAAACCAACATCAAATGTTGTCATTCATAGTTATGGCAATGCAAAGCCCTGGTTTTTTAGCTCAATTATCAACTCCAGTTCAAACCACATGGCTCAAGAGTGAAAGTAATAGCAAAACCATATTGAAACCTGTTGTTGAAGATACTGAAGACACTGAAGATACTGAAGAAACTGTGATTCTTCCTCATGAAGGTGCAATTGTGAAATATCAACCACCAGTTGAATTTCCACAAGATGGATTTGAATTTGAGCTTAGTTCTGAGGAAGTGAAGGATTTGTTGAAGGATTTTGATCCTGAGGTGACATTTGATGAGAGGATTGAAAGTTTTGATCCGTTTGTAATCCATGATAATGGTGATGATATGTTGGATCAGCTTCTTTCGAGTCCTTTTTCAGAGAAAAATAAAAGTGTGAAAGATTTTATTGATGAAGAACATGGATTTGAGGAAATTGGAATGGAATCGATGGATAGGTTTAGAGTTTTGACAGAAGAATTTGAGAAATCTTTGAGTGTGTCAACCATGGAATCTTGATTTCATGGAGTTGAGTTTTGGTACTTTAAGTTGACTTCTACTTTTGTATATTGTTAAATGTGTATAAGCCGGTTTTCCATGGGAAAACATGTTTAGAGAAACGCTAAAAAGTTCTCCATATACGAATGTTATTTTCCACCTCTATTGGGTGATTAAGATTGTAATCGTAGTTATAAAAGAATTGATATTCTTTTGCCATGAAATGTCTTATGCTTACATTATTTGTCATTGATAGATCGTTTGTCCCATATTATTTTTGGATATTACCCATGACTATGAGTAACATACCAATCACATTTTGCTATAATATGTTGTTCGACATGTGAGATATGAAATAAGTGTGAAGCTCAAAGAAAGAATACACTTGAAAATAGTTTATGATATTTGCCTTCGGAATTTTAGAGGCCGAAAGTGTTTAAAAGGGTCAATTGAAAATATGGCCAAAAGATAAGATGGATATAATGAATTTACCACATTTTCTACATATAACACAAGATAAGCAATGCGAAACAACTATGGCTTTAAATGGTGTTGCTTGTTTTCACAATCCTGTTTTTCGTAGTGGAATTAACCTCTTCAAGCCAAAGGTTTTGTGACTAAAATAAGTTGATATTGTAAAGTTTTGTTTGTTAATATGAAGAAAGGATTTGTCCCATATTGGTAGATTGTAAAAATATGAAGTTGGTTTCATGCCTTCAAAAGTAGTCTAAGGTTTTAGTTCAAAAATGTCCCAATTAAACACTGTTTTTTTTCATTTCCTCTTTTTTTTAGCATTTTGTTTATGTGCTTGGCATAAATTTTTAACGTAGTAAAAAATTCTTGGTGTCATGGTGATGTTTTTGTTTTTTGAGCTCTTAAATTTTCTTTATTATTTGTCATTTGGTGGATTGGGTGGTTTTCGTTTATGGATTTCTCAAGTTTTCTTTATTCTTGTTTCATGAGGTGGATCATGTTTGTCATACGGTGGATTGGGTGGTAATTTTTTTTATTTTTGTTGTTTTGGAGTTCTTACGTTTTCTTTATTCTTTTTCATTTGGTGGATTGTTGGGAATGTTTAAGACCATTTTTCCAATATTAACAAATATGAGACTGGTACAATCACCTTCTTGAATTCCAAGAAATCGCCCCTTTTTTTTTTTTTTTTTTTTGCACGGCGGAAAAAAATAAAAGAACTAGACAGAAGGTAGAAAAAACCAAGAACAGTTACATAATTGTTAGTCTAGGATCCTGCAACCATCCTACCCAACTGATATAGTAACCTTTTAATCTAGAATTACACCAAATATAAGATTGAAAAACAATATCATCAAATAAAAAAGACTTCTTCAGCTTCAAATTCCCAACCAACAGGTGGTTCCTAAACTTTCATATATGCCACCACATTACATAAAAAAATTGCTTCCAAAACTTCCTTATCTAATAAGCCCGTTCTCAAAGAACCAAACACGCCACCCGCTCACCATATAAAGTCAAAGAAGGAGCCAAAATCCCCCACCGGAGAAGAAAACGACCCAACTCATTGCCCATGGATAGAGAAAAACCGTTTCAACATCAAAAATGACAAAAGGCGATTCTAACTATTTTTTTAGTTACTTCGTTCAACAACTCCATAACAATCGCACAAGAGAAAAAAAAGGCGAGCAACAGATTCAAGGGTACCCTCACATATCGGGCAAATCAAGCATGGGACCTCCGTACCTCTTTTTACCAGATTATCCTACCTTTTTTACTAGATTATCCGTAGTTGGTAACCGATCAAGAAACAATCACCAAACAAAAACATTTACCTTAATAGGGACAATCTTTAGCCATCTAGTCGGGCTCCCTGACACCTCCAATAAAGAGTCATCAATGAACCGTCTCGTAGAAGAGACAATGAACTCTCCAGAACCCAACAAGCTCCAACTCCATCTATCATCAGTGGGAACCAAAGATACATTCTCCAAGACATGTAACAATCCATTGTTCCTCTTCTACACCACCTCTAGGCAACCTGCAAAAAGAAGAGGAAATCGTAGGCTGGTCCCTCTCATTCTCTAACACAAAAAGCTATGAAAACAAGACATGAAATGCCTATCTCCAACCCACACATCTTTCCAAAAAGACATTTCAGAACCATTACCAACTCTCTTGTGATAGATGGAAAACAAATTGACACTTTTAGATAATAAATGTCGAATACTAATAATCAGATCCAGCCAAGACGAAGACTTAGAACATGTCGAAGTCTTCTCAATCCCGCCATAATTCCCATGAATAACTTTCACCACTCTTACCCAAAAAGCATCATAATGAATACGAAACCTCCAAATCCATTTGAACAACAAAGAACGGTTGAGGGTAAAGAAGCTATTCACCCCAAGATCACATACCTCCTTATTAGATAAAACTTTATTCGAAGACACCCACGTTATCTTCTTTTCTTCCAAACCAACCACTATAAAGAAGTTATTTCTCAAAGACTCCAACTTTTGATAGAATACCCATCGATACCTAATACTCCCTCCGTCCCAATATTATTGTCCACATACAAAAAACACACATATTAAGAAAAATATTAATTACCACTAACTTTATTTAATAAAATGACAGTTTTGTCCTTACTTTGCATTTAATGTTCCATTAAATGCTTAGTTGGTTAGGTAATAATGAGGGGGTATTTTGGTAAAAATGTTATTTATTTTTAGAAGTGGACTATTATTTTGGGACAAACCAAAAAGGAAAGATGGACTATAACTTTGGGACAGAGGGGGTATAAGGACTTAAATTATTAAGGCAACGACCCAAGCACTGACTTTAAGAGAGTTAGTCTCCCAACAACTGATAATGTCTTCACTTTCCACTTCGAAAGTTTAGACACCACTTTTTGAACCATTTCTGTCTGAGAGGACAATCTAGACATATTTCCCCATACACTAACACCTAAGTAAGTGAAGGGTGTTTTCATAGCTGCACAACCAACCTGGTAAGCCACATCTTCGAATTTAGTAGAAGGCACACCTACCCTTAACAATTTACTTTTCGGTTGTTGGATTTCAAAAAAGCTATATGCCGAAATGATCATGCCTCCCGACTGTCTTGACTAGATAATCCTTATTTGATAGCCTTTCATTTTTATTGGGATTAGTGATGGATCTAGCTTTTTGTTATCAGATATCCTTAGTTGCTGATCATTTATAGCATTATAGGTCGTTTCGTGTTTGGAGCGCCTACTCATTGGTTGGATCGTTGTTAGTTGCCCAGGTAGTTGTTCAGGTGGGTTTTCTCGCTATACTCTGTACTACAATATGTATCATTTGTATGATAGGATGTTGTTATGTTGTAGTATGATGTTAGGAAAATAGATAGTTAATCAATTGCCTTTTGTATTGGATTGTTTGGTTTTCTATTTGTTAAATATGTGTTGACATATCAGGTTGTGAGTTAAAGGCGGTCCAACTTTATGTTGAAAGCCAAGATACTCAGGTCAGACCAAATTTATGATGAAATCTAAATGGGCGGACTATTGGGGTTTCGACGAAGAAACCCAAGGGATTTGATTCTAGATTGAGGGGCCAGTGGGGCCGAGGCAGCTATGGCAAGTACGGCAAGACTCATGATGGAGCCTGCAGGGTGGGTGGTTCGAGTTGCTATAAGTGCAGCAAGTCGGGGAACTTTGGTAGGGATTGTACTGCTATGATTACCATCTAGGGATCTGATCTGATTTGCTTCCATTGCAATCAAAGGGGCCACAATAAGGCCAATTGTCCATGTTTAGCATCAGGAGGACCAGTAGCAACACCTGCTCCAGCGACTCTGAGGATTACAAATGGTCACCAGGGCAAGGCGGAGGCGCCCGTTGTTCAGAGCAGGGCATTTCAACTGACAGGCGAGGAGGCCCGTGCAGCACCCGATGTGGTCACTAGTATGTATCTTCTCCTAATCTTCTTATTTATATTATTTGTAATGCTTATATGTGGTATTGTTATATAGGTTCATTCGTTGTGAACGGTATCCCTGCGTTGGTCCTATTAGATTCGGGGTACCCGATCTTTTGTATCCCTTGCGCTTAGCAAGAGATTTGATGATGTCCCAGGAGATTTGGATTATCCACTAGAGGTTGAGATTGTTGATGACCGTCCGGTGTGAGTGTCGAGGGTTCACCGAGGATGCATCTTCGAGATATTCAGTGAGCCATCTTGGATTGATCTGGTTCAGATTCCCCTACGTGAGAGCTATTTTATTTTGGGGATGGATTGGTTGAGCCCCAATCCATCTGTAGACCTTTGTAGTGGAAGAGGTGGACCAAATGTCTGCAGTCTGCAAGAGGAAGACTGATCGTTTTTTAAAGTCTGCAGTCTACTAAAAATAATTGATTTTTTAAAACTTAAAAGACTTTGAAAAGAATATTAATAAACAAATTATAATAATTTACATACAACGTACAAAATTTAACAATTTCCGTTGCATTATGAAGCAATAAAAGGATCATTTTTAAGACATTCATAAACAAATTTTAAGAATCTACATATTATGAATCAAAATACCCATAAAAACATTACATTGCAAAATTATCCAAGCATCAAACTCCAAGCTCTAAACTACATTCCTATGACGTCAACATTATATTCCAGCTTTGGGTAATCAAAATAACCAAGGCCAATCAACAATGGTGGCTTGCCAATTAACATTTCCAAACCAATCACGAGATCAAGAACAAATTAGTCCCAAATATGACTAATATACAACAATAGTAATACCTTTTGTAATAAAAGTATATATTTTGGATCAATGAGTCCACTGAGTTGAAATTTTTGAGAAACTAGTAAGGAAATCAACGTGTATTTGAATATGTGTTTGATATTAAAGATACTTTCCCAATTATTGAACTGCAATGTCAATAATATTGAAAGACTTCAAAGTAATGCAAGAAAGGGAAATTTCATGTAACGCCCGCAGATTCGGGCTAGTCAATTTAGAGACAATAAGCATCAAAAATGGCTTTTTGATGGAAGATTATTTAGAATGAATAATCTTAACTAAGTTGTAGTATATGTCATAAGGGTTTCGTACATATAAAGAACGCTGAAATACGAGTTATAACGAAGAAGTTATGACCTATCGAAGTATCGCGACAAAACCGGCATGACGCTGTGTGACGTAAAAAGTGAGTTTATGATAAAGTACTTTTTAGCCTTAGTGATCTAAATGAAAGTTGTAGTATACGTTAAACCGAGAGCGTGAATAAAAAGAACGCCCAAATCTGACTTCGTATGAGGAAGTTATGATTTTTCTAAGATTTGACACAACAGTGCACAACCCAGAATTCGAATTTTAGATCGATCGATTTTTGGCCGACACAACCTAAATGAGAAATGAAGATCTCATTAATAGGATCTCAACGATAAAAAGACAGACGAAAACGGAGTCCGTATGTAGAAGTTATGAATTTTACACGGTCATTTAACAGTGTAATCTTCTCATATTGTTAAATTTAAAATTGGTCGATAATTACCTAATAAAGTCAAAGGAAAGGTGTAGATCTTATCATTACCTACGCTTGGATATAGAGAACGTAAAAAACGGAGCTCGTATGCGAAAGTTATGTATTTTTAAAGATTGACTGTTTTACCTGCGTCCGACGCCACGTGCCTACGCAAAGCTCATGAAGTGAGAACCAAGTCTCATGACGAGAGAGGCCCCATACAACCTATAAATAGAGACATAGATCACTCCCAAAACTCACACCAAAACCATTCTTTCTCTCCCATTACCCCCAAAACCTCTCTTCCCTTCCCAAGTACTTCCTAAGTGCTAGAGGCGAGTCCCGGAGCGCCACAAGGCTCCGAGAAGAAGAACTTTTGGCTCAGAAGTTCTGCCCCCGTAGAGCCCAGTTCCTAACCAAACCCCCTAGTAAGTGAGTTATGATTACCCTACTTTAAGTATAACTTATATTTAAGTTCATTATCGTTATTATGAACCTATAAACAAGATTTATCAGTGATTCCAAGTTGTTATACTGATTGATCTACTTACGGGGATGATGTCTAGGCTATAATTTAGTGAGGTGTTTAAATTGGGATTTCCAAACAGTATACTTCGTATACCAAACGGACCCTACCTCCGATATGATCCTACCTGGTTGTTCCTTACTTGATAGATCATGAAAGTAGACTTTGAGTTAATGATGAATCTAGACTAATAATTAGTCGCAATAAAGATTAGATTAAAACTTAGTGATAATAATGCTAGGTTTCGTCGAAGGAAAATAGAATCGTTAGAAGCGAAGCGCTGCCCGAGTTTGGAATCGTCACTTTAACAGGTGAGTGCATAGTTACTTTCATCTTACACATAGATATGAAGTATTTTATATAAATTACGTGCTATGTGTGCATATTATCTGTATACTTGCTATGTATGATGGACGAACAATTTTATACATGTTTTAAATGATTTAATTGTATATGTATTTTATATCTACAAAATATGTTGGGTAAAACATGGGTAGATAAATGATGAGGGATGAAAGCTAATTTAGAGGAACACTGGCAGTATGGACATAGTGCCCTATAGGTGAACATTGGCAGCAATGGACTTTGATGTGTGTAAAGTCAACTAGTTTTAATCCTACTTTTCTAATGTAAATTTGACACACAATAGGCAGTGTACCTGTCAATTGGTGGTATAGTTTTTAGTAAGCAGGGTATCGAACTCAGGGAACAGTAAATTTTAAATTAACTACTAATACTATCTAAAAACAAATAATAAAAGAAGGGGTTTTCTCTAGTTTTGCAAGACTAGAAAACTTAAATATCTAACTAAAACTCAAACAAAACAAATAACAGCTAGAGAGTAAAATTCAACTAAACTCAATGGTAAAGGAGACTTCTGTTTAGGTTCGACTCATTTGATCCTATGGTTGATTTTATGAAAAGTGCAATGGATTAATTATTCTTTGGCTACCGATTAAGGTGATTAGGTTCACGTTCGCTATTACTAGTCCTTAGAAAACAAATTAATCTAAGCAGTGGCCAGTTGTCTAAATTAATGAATTTCCTAGTTTATTTATTCGGGTTAAGTAAGACTTGTAATGGTTAACTAAATTGGTCCTTCAATTAACCTCTTGTTGATGGTTCGTCACACAAGCTCACACGTTAATTTTCCTATTCTCTATTAACCCTAGTTTCACGTTCGCTATTCCTAGGCATATAACAATGTTTTCACATAAATCATATGAGATTAGCAATTAAGAGATGGTCATGCAACTTAATTACAGGTTAATTAACAGAAAATAGTCATAATTAACACATAAGGGTCTTTAACAAGATTAGCAAAACAAATCACCAAATAAGAACAATCCAAATCATAAAATCAACACATAATCACAAACTTAGTCTTTCCTAAACAGAAGAAAATAGTCTTAGCTCATGATTACAAAAAAATCAAAGTCACAAACGAAATCTACTAATAAAAACATGGTTTAGACAAGAGATTGGGTAAGAGTAAACTTGATTTTTGCCTTAATCCTCCTTAAGATTGAATGTAGACTTGATTCCTTGACTTCCTACGCTCCAACAGTCCTTCAATCGAAAAGTATCCTCCAAGGGTTTCTTAGAAAAACCGGGTATCGATCTGAAAGCCTCTTTTTATAGATTAGAAGCGACCCGTCGATTCCAGGGACTGACTCGTCGAGTCTCTCATTAAATCCCCGTGTACGGCAAGGCAATGACTCTTCTGCTTCGAGAATGTTCGTGGGAACTCGTCGAGTCAAGGGTCAACTCGCCGAGCCCTTCTTGGTTTTTGGCTCTTTTCTTCTTTCTTTGATTCCCAAGCTCCCGATAGCTTCTCCTGCTTCCTTTTGCTTCCGAGCACTTCTTTTGAACTGAAAATATAATTTAAACGTAATTAAGCATCTTTTGTTCCATAATTGCAATAAATTAGCCAAAAAGTATTAATATTCTATACAAAATATATGACTAAATATGCACATATCAAATTACCCCACACTTGACTTTTGCTTGCCCCCAAGCAAAACTGAATTTTAATCACATAAAACAATCCTAATCAAACCCAACCATTATACCAAGACCTCAATGCATGCATTTGTGTCTAAATTTTTCCTAAGGAACCACCCCATACTCTAAATACTCACAATCCTCATAAACACCCGCCCACTTCTTTTGAACAACGCTCATTTTATGCATCCCTCCGAATCAATCCTCAGAAAACTTTTTTAACCTCAAGGTATTTTTGTAAAGCTACCCAAGCATACATAATCTAGAGAATTACAACTTTTAGATACCACAATGGAGCTTTTGAATTCTTCACTTTCTTTGATCTTCAATTTGTACTTTGAATTCATCACCTTTTTGTGTGATTTTTGGTATGTTCAATTTTTTTGAATTTCTTCAGAATTTTTTGATCTTTGATCTTTAAACTTTAAACTTGATAGCTCCAAAAATTCTTCAACTTTTTTGTAATTTCTCTCTCTCTCTCTCTCTCTCTCTCTCTCTCTTTTTACATGTAGATCTTACTTTTTTTTTCACTCAAATCCTACATGCTTAAGCAGGGGTGCTTAACTTCAACCCTTATTGGTTAAGATACAAATCTTCCTGGATAGATTTCTGGTACACGATGCTAAACATATTGCATCCCTCAAACTAAGCGAGGTTGTGTTTTTGTCCCATGATTTCACTAGAATAAGGGAGGCCACAAATGCATTATAACATATATTGGCTCAACTAAACATTTGGGTCCTCATAGAATCATAATACTAGCATGGGTCCTAATTGCTTTACCAAAATTTCTAAATTAATCCTAGCAATATTAATGCAATTTTTTTTAAAATTAAGCCTAAATTAAGATCCTAAGTTATCTAATGTAACCAACCCCCTACCCCACACTTAATTCATGCAATGTCCCCATTGCATGCTATGCATGATTAAGAAAACAAAAGTGAAAAGGGAATTGGAACAAACTCCCCTGGGATAGTAGTGACGAGGTTGATATTTCTTCTTTTGAGTTCCATCTTCAGCTGACTTTGACATGGGAACAGCTCATCCATGCCTTGGGCGTCATCTCTTGTGTGGTTCATAGCTCTAAAAAAATTGCAGGAAAGACTCTCGGAAATCTTCAGGAATTGATCTTTATAAGTGCAGCCAATCGTCGTGTGAAATAATCATCAAATCATAAGCTTGAGAGGTGAAATACGTATCAACTCGTCGAGTGTGGTATGTGACTTGCCGAGTTGTAACGCGAAAAGGCAGAATTCATGAAATTACACTGGGACTCGTTGAGTCAGTAAGTGCACTCGGCGAGTCCATCGCTGGGTGGAAAATTTTATATTTTGCTCCAAAGTTCTGATGTGGTTGGAAACTGATCACTTGAGACTCTCCCATTTTTTTTCTTCAGTATTTAGACAATTTCCAACTCTTTTCTTGACCGGACTCTAAAATCGGACTCCATTCTCTCTCGCCTAGACTCGACACTTCTATCACTCTCGAGACCCTTTGTGTGCAAACCCTTTTTCAAAGTTCTGAACAAACCATGTACTAAAAGAAAAATACACCAAAAGCAAATCCTAAGCTACTTGTCCAAACAAAATCAAACAAAAACCAACAAATAAAAATTGTTTTCAACACAACCAAAAAAAAATCATTCAATCTTCTTCTTCCTCCTCATCATCATCTCCATCATCATCTCGCGCTCTGCTTCCGCTTGCTCCACTTCTTCTCGCGTCTATCCGCTCCTCCCATGTGTGAATATACGGATAATTTCCTCCATCAATATGCGGAAGTTGGAAGTGATTAAACAATTGGATGTGTGATTGGTTACTAAAATTGATCCCCCTAGCCAAATCATCTTGTAACCGACACATCTCAACATTGTACCAATCCATTGGTACTTCATCATCAACCGGGATTACCGGTGGTTCATCATGGTCTTCTCTTTGGCGTCTTCTCACTCGCCTACCCGGCTCCTCGGGTGCTATCACCGGATCATCATGAGGAATAGCATAGTGGCCCCCCTCCATAATCTTCAATAATTCTTGCTCTTCTAAAAAGAATGGGATTAAAAGGAGGGGTCGGAACCTCTACCAACATATCCCACACCCCTGCGTTCATCAATCCTACGACCTTGCTAGGCGGGTCACAAACATCCCGCCATTGATTTTGGAAGTCTTCCTGTCCTTGACTGCTCCCTCAGATAAATAGGATGCCATGCAATATGGGAGACTGCAAAAAGTATTTGGAGTAATAATACTCCACAAATAAAACACATCAAGGTTAGGAACCTTGTCGTTGTCTTTCAGCATGTTGATCGTGCTTGCAATGAGGCGATGAATTAGCCGGTGGGTGGGTGATCTGATACTCCCCTCTTGAGCAGACTTGGGGATGTAAACCTTGTTAGCAATAGTGCTCCACCAAATAGGACCCTTGACACTCTCCGGAAAAACTTGGTGACAATGTTCAAGAAAAGTACCAAAATGCACCAGTGTTGACCAATTGTTGGTCATAAATTCCCAGCCTCCAAGCCAGCTCCACCATACTACAATGGCGGTATTCCCCACCAAGACAAAATGCAATGTTCCCCGGACTATAATAATCGTTTCCTCCACGAAAAGTAATGGTGGAGAAAAATTCCCAGCACAATTCCTGGTACACCGGCTCTTGCATTCTGAATAACCGGTTCCATCCTTCACATATTATTGACACCCCGTTATGTGTGAATGTCTTGACCAAATAAGGGGCTAATTCCTCCTCATAACACACTCGTTCAAGCCACTCCCAATCAATTGCATTCGGGACATTGATTTCCTTCCTTTTCAGCTCTTCCAACCTCTTCCTCCACTTCCTCATAGTCGATTCGGAATTGATCAGTGGAAAGTTTAACCAAGGATGAGATTCTTGGTTCCCACGGGAGCTTTGACCCCTTCTGAAAGACATGTTCCTGCAAAATAACACAAACAACACAAACAAACCACAAAATGCAGAAAATATCAAAACATAAATTCTGACAAACACGACTCGACTCGTCGAGTCAGTGACAGACACGGCGTGTCCGATGAACAAATCGGATTCTGCTATGTTTCGATCCGTATTGAGTCATGTAAACTCTAAATTTATCTCAGGGGTTTGTCCACGAAGGTATCCTAAACACTAATTCATAACTATTTCGATCAAAAACTAACAAAACATGTCAAATTTAAGAACCCTAGAAATCATGTACTTTCAAAAACGAGTTTTTTTCAGAAATTAAGACCATATAACATCTAAAGGTTGAACCTTTAACAGAATTAGGAGTGAAAATTGTTACCTTGTGTGAAGATTTTGGAGAAATCAAGAGAAGAATGAAGATGAAAGCTTGAGAGAGTTTGGCACGGCGTGTAGAGGCGGCTGTTGTGTGGAATGAGAATGATGTTTCAATTTAGGTTAAAACCCTAATTTTACCGAATTGTAAAATTATTTTTTTTCAGTAAATAATAGCGACACGTCGAGTAAGGGTACCGACTCGGCGTGTCGTGTCGCGGGTCCATTTTCCTGGATACGTAAGGACTCGTCGAGTAGGTGGCCTAACTCGGCGAGTCGGTTAAGCTGTTTGAAAATTTTTCTAAAAACTTCACTTTTCTTAAAAACTTTTCTTAAAATATTACCACCACACTCCACACTCAGGCCTTGCTTGTCCTCAAGCAATCATTTGTAGACAATTAGGAAGAATTGGATAGAAAAATCCTAAGAAAATCGAAAAAATAAAAACGAAAAATAAAATGAGAAAAGGAAAAGAAAGCAAACTCTTGTAACGGGTTGCCTCCTACCAAGCGCTTCTTTTTTAGGAGTCTTTAGCTGGACTCCTTTCCGCTCTATGTTGCTGCGGTTTCTTCTAAGTCCAACTCTTATTCAATTCTCTCGTCTTGTGGCATTCTTTCTTTGTATCTCTTAACCCGATGCCCATTGACTTTAAAGCTCGATCCGTCTTTGCTCCATAACTCAATCACACCATAAGGATAGACATGCTTAACTGAGAAAGGCTCGGTCCAACGAGTGCATAATTTTCCCGGGAAAAGTTTAAGTCTTGAATTGTATAATAGCACTTTTTGTCCTTCCTCAAACTCTTTATTTCCTTTCAACCTTGCATCATGCCATCTTTTGGTCTTATCCTTATAAATTAATGAGTTAGAATAAGACTCATTCCTCAATTCTTCCAAGGCATTCATTTGCAAAAGTGGATTTGCACGTAACTCATGTGGCTCAAAATTGCATGTTTTCAAAGCCCAATAGGCTTTGTGTTCAAGTTCCACGGGTAGATGGCAATTTTTACCATACACTAGTTTATAAGGTGTGGTTCCAATGGGTGTTTTGAATGCGGTCCTAAATGCCCAAAGTGCATCATCCAACTTGTCCGCCCAATCTTTTCTATTATTCCCCACCGATTTTTCCAATATTCGTTTTAGTGCCCTATTTGTAATTTCGGTTTGCCCTTTTGATTATGGATGGAAAGGTATTGAAAATCTATGGCATACCCCATATTTTTGCAACACCTTTGCTAGTTGATCATTAGCAAAGTGGGTTCCCCGATCACTAATTAACGCTTTAGGCACTCCAAATCTTGAAAATAATTTCTTTAAGAATTTCACCACCACTCTTGCATCATTGGTTGGTAATGCTTGTGCTTCTGCCCACTTTGACACATAATCCACCGCCACTAGGATATATTTGTTGCCTTTGGATGAAGGAAATGGTCCCATGAAATCTACACCCCCATACATCAAAGATTTCACAAACTTGAATATTCACTTGGGGCATTTCATTCCTTGCCAATATATTACCCGTTCTTTGGCAAGCATCACACTCCTTTATGTAAGAAGCCACATCTTTGAAAATAGTGGGCCAATAAAATCCCGCATCAAACACTTTTTTAGCAGTGTATTGTACCCCATGATGTCCTCCTGCTGGTCCATTGTGGCAATGCTCTAATATGTCACGACTTTCCTTGCCAAAAACACATCTTCTTATGATTCCATCCGCACATCTTCTAAAAAGGTAAGGCTCATCCCAAAAATAATATTTAATTTCGGAAAAGAATTTCTTCTTTTGTTGATGGGTAAGGCCTTTTGGAAGGTAATTGCCATCCAAGTAATTTGCAATATCTACATACCATGGGTCTTCATCCACAACCATCATCAAATATTCTTCCAGGAAGCTATCTCCAATATCCATGTTGTCTTCATCTTCCCTTTCTAGATTCTCTAATCTAGAGAGATGATCAGCCGCAACATTCTCCATTTCCTTTTTATCCTTGATCTCGATGTCAAATTCTTGTAATAAAAGTACCCATTGAATCAATCTAGGCTTCGCATCCTGCTTGGCAAACAAGTACTTAATAGCAGAGTGGTCAGTGAAAACAGTAGTTTTAGATAAAATAAGATAAGGGCGGAATTTGTCAAAAGCATACACCACGGCTAGTAATTCTTTTTCGGTTGTGGTGTAATTTTCTTGGGTCGGATTCAAAGTCTTGCTTGCATAATAAATGGGTCGAAAGTGCTTATCAACCCTTTGGCCAAGTACGGCTCCTAATGCAAAGTCGCTTGCGTCGCACATTATTTCAAAATGCAATTTCCAATTCGGGGAAATAATGATCGGGGCATTAGTCAATTTTTCTTTCAAAATTTCAAAAGCCTCTAGACACTCTTTAGTAAAATTAAATGGTGCATATTTTAAAATTAATTGAGTTAGAGGTCTAGTTATTTTAGAAAAATCTTTTATAAAACGGCGGTAAAAACCCGCGTGACCTAAAAAACTCCTAATGCCCTTCACATTAGTCGGTGGAGGTAATTTAGCAATTCTATTAATTTTTGCCCGATCCACCTCAATTCCCGCTTTGGATACCTTGTGACCCAAGACTATACCCTCTTTAACCATAAAGTGACATTTTTCCCAATTGAGAACTAATCGGTTTTTTCTCACCTAGCAAGCATCAAGTCAAGGTTAGCAAGACAATCATGAAAGGAAGATCCGAAAACAGAAAAATCGTCCATAAATACTGCCATAAACTTTTCCACCATGTCGTGGAATATTGTCGTCATGCATCTTTGAAAGGTTGCAGGTGCATTGCATAACTTAAAAAGCATGCGGCGATAGGCAAAAGTCCCACTTGGGCAAGTGAAAGTAGTCTTTTCTTGGTCAATTGGGTCTATGGGTATTTGAAAGTAACCCGAAAATCCGTCTAAGAAACAGTAATAGCTATGGTCGGATAATCTTTCAAGCATTTGATCTATAAAAGGTAAGGGAAAATGGTCTTTACGAGTGGCATCGCTTAGCTTTCGATAATTGATGCACACCTGCCAACCGGTTACCGTTCGGGTCGGAATAAGCTCGTTCTTCTCGTTTGTTACTACTGTCATCCCGCCTTTCTTGGGCACTACTTGAACGGGACTAACCCATGGACTGTCGGAAATAGAATAAATGATCCCCACGTCTAAAAGCTTGACTACTTCCTTCTTGACCAGTTCTTTCATGTTCGGGTTCAATCGTCTTTGATGTTGCACTACCGGCTTTGCTCCTTCTTCCAGGTTGATCTTGTGAGAGCAATAAGAGGGGTTTATTCCTTTGATATCAGTGATATTCCATGCAATGACATTCTTTCTTTTCTTTAAGACATGGACTAACTCTTCTTTTTCAGATTTGGAGAGGTCAGAAGCTATAATTACTGGTTTTTGATCACCATCTTCAAGAAATGCATACTCCAAATGATCAGGTAAAGTTTTGAGATCTGCTTTTGTGTTTTGCACACTAGACACGGCGAGTTGAGACAGGTGTCACGTCGAGTCCAGGCTAAAGTCCTCATCTGATCGTGATTTCCCGTATGGACTCGTCGAGTCTGGGGTGTCGACTCGGCGAGTCGAGCGTTCTGCACTTATGATTAAATCATTGTAGTCGGACTCTTCTAGCAGTCTCTTTATCTCTTTCAGGTCCCTTTCAGCATCAAAGTCTTCTTTAAAAGTAATGGTGGAATCGCTCGACTTTTCTTCTTTCCAATCTTCTATTAGTTCGTCCAACATATCTACGGAGAATGTCGTATCATCACTAAACCTTGAATGCTTGATTGCTTGATCAACCCCAAATGTAACTGATTCGTCCCCCACCCTAAGGGTGAGTTTGGATCTCGCATATCTACTATAGCACTCGCGGTGTTGAGGAAAGGTCTTCCAAGTATGATTGGGACTTGAGGATCCGCTTCCATGTCTAGCACTATAAAATCCGCTGGAAATACGAACTTAACAACTTTTACCAATAGGTCCTCGCATATTCCCCTTGGAAATGTCACCGTTTTATTAGCTAAGTGTATTGCCATTCAAATTGGCCTTGGCTCCGGAAGGTTTAATTTCTTAAAGAACGAATATGGCATGAGATTTACACTCGCCCCCGAATCCGCTAATGCATGTATAGTTGCCAAATTTCCGAATTGACAAGGCAATGTCAAACTACTTAGGCCACCTCTCTTCTTAGGCACTTTGTTCAACATGACGGCTGAACAATTTTCATTGAGAACTACCTCTTTTACTTCTTCCATCTTCTTTCTATTTGTGAGGAGTTCTTTTAAGAATTTGGCATACTTGGGCATTTGTGCAACCGCCTCGATGAAGGGCATATTAATTTTAAGGGCTTTGATGTGTTCCAGGAACTTTTGATAATCAACATCATGTTTCTCTTGTCTAGGTCGGCCTGGAAAAGGTAATGGAGGTTGATAAGGTTTAACAGGAGGCTCTTTTTTCAATTCTGGTGGTGGACTCGTCGAGTCCGTGTCTTCGACTCGGCGAGTCGTGTCGGGTTTCAGTGATTTTTGCTTTTTTGCCTATTCTTCCACCAGTTTTGGATCTTCTTTCTGAATGGGGATCAGAGGAGTGATAATCTCCCCACTCCTAGTCGTCACGATATTTATATGTGCACCTCTCGGATTATTTTCGGTATTACTAGGAAGTCCACCCGGTTGTCTCTCTTTTATTTGTAGTGCAAGTTGGCCTAGTTGTTTTTCAATGTTCAGAATAGATGCTTGCTGATTCCTAAGCATGGCTTGTTGATTTATCATCATGGTTTGATGCTCTCTTAACATATTTCGTTGTTCTTTTATTGCAGCATCGGTATCATTGTGTCTCTTTTCGGATGCAGCTGCAAATCTCGTGAGCATGTCTTCAAAATCTGATTTCTTTTCTTGCACCGGTTCCTCCTTTTGATAAAAGCCCCAATCTTTTTGTTTGTACTTTTCCTCCTTTGCCTTTTTGTACTCGTCATACGGGAGCCATTCCTTCTTGGGTTTTCGCCAATTATCATCGTACCTATCACCACTTGAGTAGCACACTTGTACTTTCCAGTTCCCGTTCTCGTCAAGGTCGCAGTCTTTAGTAAGGTGAGGCCCTCTACAGTTTTCACAGCTCACTCTAATGGAATGGATGGATTGGTCCATCTTAGTCATTCTTCGATCCATGCTTTCCAATTTTGCCATTATTGCTGCCATATCATCAGTAATAGAATTCACCACCCCCCCGACTTGGTTTATTCATTGGGTTATGATATTCTCTAGAGTGTTTAGAGAATTCTTCAATTAGTTGCTTTATCACCGGGGGTGCTTTCTTCGTGAGCAGTCCTTGCGAGTCAAGAAGTTGCCTTGTGGTCACATTCAATCCATCATAGAAAATGGAGACTTCTTGTTGGCTATTAAGATCATGATGTGGGCAATTCCTTAGTAAACCTTTGTATCTCTCCCACGCCTCGTTTTTAATTCAATTTTTGTTCTTTTTACGCGTGTTTTTTTTGTTTTGTTTACAGTTCGTATATGACCAGAGGAGGAGGCATACCTTTGATTCCACCACTTGAAGACCCGGAAGCAACCTTGAAGAAAAACAAAGGCAAAACCGTAGGAGAAACCGCAACATCAAAGAATTCACCATTGAAGAATCTAAAATCTGTTTTTAGTAAGAAAAAGGACAAGAAAGCGGGTGAATCCAACAACTTTTCTGAGGCGAACGAAGACCCGAACAAGGACGATATCGTGTACAAATCCGAAAAAGAAGAAAGCGAATCCGAAGGAGGAAGCGACATAGAGGGCGAACTAGCTAACACCATGGCTAACATCGATGAAGTTCCCATGGGAGAATGGAAGAAAAGGATGCGTGACGACACCGGCCCGGGGCTTGTACAACCCGCGATTCCCGCAACTGATGGGTTTTAGGTACAACAAATAAACTAGAAAACAATTCCTAAGTTCACATGCAACCTACTTTGGATCTATGTTTTAACTATTGACCATACAACTTTGAATTGCAAAACAAGAACCCTAGAGGATAGAGGCTAATTTCGAAATTAACAAACTAGGGTTTAGGGTTTACATACCTTTCCATTGTTATAGCAAACAATTGATATTCCCTTGGTCTTGATCTTGATCTTCTTGGAAGCTTTAGCACCACAAGTGTAATGCCTCTAATGGAATCACACCCAAACTAGCAAGAAGGAAAGTAGAAGAGAGAGGGGAGAGAGAGTATGCAAAATCTCGGCCTTAGGGTTTCTTCAAAAGAAAAAGTGACCAAAAACATGAACCAGGAGGCTCCTTATATAGCTGAGGGATCTAGGGTTTAAGGGAAACCCTAGTTATCCTTTGCTTAGGGCCTAAGCAAACCCAATGGCCTTATCCAAGCCCCTATGGACGAAATTATTAGGGTTTCCCCTAAAGATTTCGTCCACCCTCTTCCAAGGGGGTTCTAGAGCCTTCCACTCAACTATTAGATAATTGCAAACTAGTCCCTGTACCTTATAATTAATTCTTTTAACCCCAAAATCAATTCTGATTAATTTCTGGCTAACAATTAATTAAACATAATGATTTCTAATTAATATATTAATCCATTAACATATTAATAAATCAATTATATATATATTAATTTATTAATCTTATAAATTAATATCTCTCTTTTCATAATTTCCTTGTCCAGTTGCTAGGTTGAGGGCAACCCAAAAGGACTGTGCTGCTATCAATTCAAGTACATTCCAATTATAGTTATGGGCTTAGACACCTAATCCAACAGTCTCCCACTTGGATAAGTCTGTAACTATAATTGCTAGTATGCCTTCTAAATTTGACCAGCAAATTGTAGCTTCCAAAAAGCTGCTGCCGAACTCTGACCCAGTCAGTTACGTGTCCTAAGATAAGTGATCATATAATCCTTCGTTCTGCTAGATATCCCTAGACATAAGACATGGAATGTAATCAATCTCTTTGTCCAGAATCTATGTTTCACGATTCCTGATTTGTGATGATGTAGGACTTCTAATTGAACACATCAATTTAGTCCTGGCTGGGCCCAGCACATAAGTCAACACCAAATCATCGAGGGGCCCACATATATCGCTTTTCCTGTTAGGGCAAAAGGAACGAATAAACGTTGACTCATATGCTTGTATCTTTTACTCATCAAATTATGCATGACAATACGTTTTATAACACCAAGTTACTGATGCGTTTTCGTATCACCAATGCACAACCGACTTGTAAATTACAACTCATATATCTTCGTTTCAAGATTATAAGATATTACCGTCTCAGTATTACTCGTGATGAATTCCATGAAGTGATACTCTGAGCGAGGGTTTATCCAATACTCAAATCTCAATTTCTGAGTACTCATGAACATTGCAGCAATTCTATTGCCATGTCTATCCTTAGACAATCTGCAATCCAATTCATGACAGTCTTAATTCACTACTTACTTCCAAGAGTACGAGCGACTGTGGAGTTTGAATAATCTCATTATTCAGGAAGTAAAACATGCAAAAATGAAACACAATAATAAACAATTGACAAAAGGTAGTAGCCAAACTTATAAATAATACTTTATTATTTAATCACCAAAAGTCAATTACATTTACTTTGTTACAAGTTTCAAAAACTAATCTAACTACTAAAACTAATATCATCTTTCAGTCCTATGCTCCGAGCATGCTGAATATGCTTAGCCCTACTCAGACCCTTTGTGAGAGGATCTGCTGGGTTATCTTCAGATGACACCCTCTTTACTATAAGATGGCCTTCTTCTACTCTATGTCTGATGAAATGGTACTTTCTGTCGATATGTCTGGTCTTACCATGATCTCTTGGTTCCTTTGTCAAGGCAACCGCTCCTTCATTATCGCAGAACAGTTCCATAGGCTCCTGGATGGTTGGAACAACTCCGAGATCCCCGATGAAGTTCCTCAACCAAGCTGCTTCTTTCGACGCTTCACTTGCTGCTATGTACTCTGATTCACAAGTAGAATCAGCCACCGTATTTTGCTTGGAACTCTTCCAAGTAACTGCTCCTCCATTCAGTAAAAACACCCAGCCTGACTGAGAACGGAAGTTATCTCTATCCGTCTGAAAGCTGGCATCACTGTAACCATCTACTCTCAAAGTATCACTGCCACCAAGCACAAGGACCCAGTCCTTTGTCCTTCGCAAATACTTGAGTATATTCTTAACTGCTATCCAATGAGCTCTACCTGGGTTTCCCTGATAGCGACTGACCATGCTCAAAGCAAATGCCACATCAGGACGAGTACATGTCATAGCGTACATGATCGATCCGACAGCGGAAGCATAAGGTACACGACTCATGTCATCTATTTCAACATATGTACTCGGGCATTGAGTCTTACTCAATTTGGTATTGCTCTGGATAGGTAGCTCTCCCTTCTTGGAATTTTCCATACTAAACCTCCTTAGTACCTTATCCAAGTATGTGCTCTGACTAAGTCCAATTAGTCTCTTCTTTCTATCTCTCAATATTCTAATCCCAAGAATATAGGCAGCTTCTCCAAGGTCTTTCATGGCAAAACACTTTCCAAGCCAATACTTAACTTCTTTCAAGGTTGGAACGTCGTTACCAATGAGTAATATGTCATCGACATACAACACCAGAAAAGTTACTATACTCCCACTAGCCTTGATATACACACAAAACTCATCTTCACTTCTAGAGAAACCAAACTCTTTGACTTTCTCATGGAAGCAAAGATTCTAACTGCGAGATGCTTATTTCAATCCATAAATGGATTTCTCAAGCTTGCACACTCTATTGGGGAACTTTGCATCAACAAAACCCTCTGGCTGACTCATGTAAACATCTTCAGCCAACTTCCCATTAAGGAAAGCAGTTTTGACATCCATCTGCCAGATTTCATAATCATGAAAGGCAGCTATGGCGAGCAATATCCTAATAGATTTAATCTTAGCCACTGGCGAGAAGGTCTCATCATAGTCAACCCCTGGGGTTTGAGTGAAACCTTTTGCAACCAGTCGAGCCTTGAATGTGTGCACATTTCCATCCATGTCTGTCTTCTTCTTGAAGATCCATTTGCACCCAACTGTCTTACGACCTGGTGCACTATCAACCAAATTCCAAACTTGGTTGTCATACATGGACTTAATCTCGCTGTCCATTGCCTCTTTCCACTTGGAAGCCTCTGGGCCTGCCATTGCTTCCTTATAAGTGACTGGTTCATCTAAGTTTACCAGTGTTCTGTCACTTATGAATGTGTCACCATCTGAAGTAATATGAAAACCATACAACTCAGGTGGCACACTCACCCTAGTGGATCTTCTAAGAGGTAATGAGTTATCGATTGGTTCAACAGGAACTGTTTCCTCTGGTTGAGTGCTAGTGTCATCTAAGGTTCCTTCATTGGCTGAATCTTGAATTTCTTCAAGGTCAATAGTGCTCCCACTGTCCTCTTTGAATATGAGCTCTCTTTCAAGAAAGACTCCTCTTCGTGCTACAATGACCACGTTCTCACTAGGCCTGTAGAACAAATATCCAAAAGACTGCTTTGGGTAACCAATGAAAACACATTTCTCACTTCTAGCTGCTAGCTTGTCGTGAGTCTCTCGTCTTACGAAAGCTTCACAACCCCAGACTTTAATATGTGCTAACGAGGGAACTTTCCCTGTCCATATTTCGTGAGGTGTTTTGGCAACCTTCTTTGTAGGGACAAGATTGAGGATGTGGGCGGCTGTCTCTAAGGCATACCCCCAGAAGTGAATAGGAAGCGAAGCCCGACTCATCATAGAACGAACCATGTCTAACAAGGTTCGATTGCGCCTCTCAGCTACACCATTTAACTGTGGTGTCCTAGGAGGAGTCAATTGTGAGACTATCCCACATTCTTTCAGATAGTCGTTAAACTCGATACTAAGATACTCCCCGCCTCTATCAGATCTAAGTATCTTTATCTTTCTGCCCAATTGATTTTCGACTTCATGCTTGAACTCTTTGAACTTTTCAAAAGTTTCTGACTTATGCTTGATCAAGTAGATATATCCATATCTGCTATAATCGTCAGTGAAAGTCACATAGAATCGATTAGCATCTCTTGTAGTTGATCTGAAGGGCCCACACACATCCGTGTGTATGAGATCCAACAGACCTTCACCTCTTTCACAAGACCTTGTGAATGGTGATTTTGTCATCTTTCCCAAAAGACAAGATTCACACATGTCATCTGACTTTAGGTCAAATGATTCCAACACTCCATCCTTTTGGAGTTGGGCTATGCGTTTCTTGTTGATGTGTCCAAGACGACAATGCCACAAGCATGCCTTGTCTACACTATTAGACAAGTCAATATTAAGTACACTATTTCCTAGGCTATCAACACAAGTCACTGTTTCATACACACCATTACAAGGTAAAGCTTCAAACATAAAAACACCATTCTTATAAACAGAAATTGAACCATTCAAATCATTAAAAGAATATGTAAAACCTTGTCTGAACAATGCATGAAATGAAATAATGTTTCTCGTCATCTCAGACGAATAGCAACAATTTATTAAATCTAATCTAACATCATTACTAAGCAGAAGCTGATAAACTCTGATCTTGGTTACTGGTGAAGACTTTCTGTTTCCCATGATCAGGTTTATCCTTCCTCGCTCTATCTCCTCACTTTCCTTTAGACCCTGCAAATCAGAACAGATATGAAAACCACATCCTGTATCAAGTACCCATGAACGAGAAGATAATGAGTTATTAGCAGAAATAGTGTAAATACCTGCCGAAGATGGCTTCACTTTGCCATCCTTGATATCTTGCAGATATTGTGGGCAAGATCTCTTCCAATGCCCTTTTTGGTTGCAGTAAAAGCAAACTGCCTCTTTTGGATCAGAAACATGGGGAGTGGAACCATTGGGCTTAGCCTTTGGGCCATTATTAGATGACCCAGCTTGAGCCTTGCTCTTCCAGTTTTGTTTGGGAGGACCTTTCCTCTTTTTCCCCTTTCCCTGTCCAATAGCCAAAACAGGGGCACTCGTAGGTGTGGAGGGTATACTTTTACCCTTCATCCCTGCCTCAGCTGTATGCAACAAGTTGTGCAATTGGGCCAAGGTCTGCTCAATATTGTTCAAATGGTAAGTTAGAATAAACTGACCATAACATTCAGGAAGTGAGTTCAAGACCATGTCAATGGCCAATTCCTCATCAAAGTGAATATTGAGCTTGACCAAACGCTCTATGTAGCGTTGCATTCTTTGCACATGTGACACAACCGACTCCCCATCTTTCATCTTGCAAGCCATGAGTGACTTGACTACTTCGAACTTTTCTTGACGAGCTCGCTTATGGTACTTTTCCATAAGGTCCTTGTTCATCTCGAAAGGCCAGTAGTCCTCATAGTACCTCTGCAGTTCTGGGGACATAGTTGCCACCATGATGCATGCCACTTTGGTAGCATCATCGTAATGTTTCTTGTAGGCAGCAAGATCTTCAGGAGTAGCTTCATTCTTATCAAGCTCTTTGAGCTCCTTTTCAAGAACATATTCTTTGTTCTCGAAACGAAGAGCCATCTTGATGTTGCGCATCCAATCGTTATAGTTTGAGCCATCCATAACGACTTTGGAGCAGATATTGAGCAAAGAGAAGTTCTGGTTGGAGGAGGATGAAGCAGAAGTGTTTCCAGGAGTAGACATCTGAAAAGAAAGAAAGTTTTAGTTAGATTTCAAGATACCTCAATATAATAACCCAAAGATAAAATATCAAGGTTAGGATCCAACTATGAAGATTCACAACTTAGAAATGGGATGCCGAGATCCAAGTGCAAATTTCATAAAGGTAGGTGAATGACGATTCACTAATTCCACCATTAGACGAAACAAACGAAGTGAAATTCCTAATTCTTTTGAGATACATTGAACCTATTCAATGGCATGTTTTGATCTCAGATTATGCTCTTGTATTTGTGACTGGGATGCCGAGGATCACAAACAAGATGTGAATAACCATGCAAATGTGCTTGGTAACCTCATTGTCTTTATCATTAACTATTGATGTGTTGGTAAACCACACACGCTCCATCAAAATGACAATTATGAGATACCCATTACTACTCTTTATTGGTGCCTTTTAGTGTGCTGGTTAACCACACACGCTCCACTAACGACCAATAAAGCATAATGTGCAATTTCAAGGATTAGCATACTTTTCACATTTTTCCTAAAGTAACTAGAGTTGGGATTTTGAAAATAATGTTCTAGTACTTTCTTTAATATCATTATACTTTTAATGAGAAGTAGTTGTCCTATCAAATCCGTTCTGCTAACGACCCTCCACTAATCAAGGAAGCGGTGGGTGAGAGTGGACACCCATTCAACTACCATTTTATAGGCAGTTTCCTTATACCCCCCTTATAGATTAGCTTCGTGAATGAGGCATACTAGCGATTTGACTGACCATATTCTTATACATATATAATATTAAACTTTTAATTATAATATATATATAAGGTGTGTTTTAAAACATTTTAAAACTTCAAGGGTTTATAAATTTCGAAATTTAAGCTATTAAATTTAAATTTAAATAAACCAATTAACTAGATTTAATATTTATCTTTTAATTAACTATTAATCAAATTATTAAATCTTGTAAGGATTATCTAATTAAATTAATCCATTAATTTAATCCTAATCCTTATCCCTTTAAATTTCGAAAAATAGGGTAAGGATAATTATCCAATTAATCTAATTAAGTAACAATTATCCAAAACAAGAAACCCTAAAACTTCTAAGCAAATTTCGAAATTTACAAGGGGGGAGGCTAGGGTTTTCAAAACCCTAACCCTAATTTCGATTAGGGTTCTTTGGAGGCTAGGGTTTTCGAAAAAACCCTTTGATCCAAAACCCTAGAAATCGAAAATTTGGCCTTTAGGGTTTAATAGCTATAAACCCTAATTTGCAATTCAACAATTATAGCAATTCAATTTAAAACAACAATGGCTCTGATACCACTGATGGGTTTTAGGTACAACAAATAAACTAGAAAATAATTCCTAAGTTCACATGCAACCTACTTTGGATCTATGTTTTAACTATTGACCATACAACTTTGAATTGCAAAACAAGAACCCTAGAGGAGAGAGGCTAATTTCGAAATTAACAAACTAGGGTTTAGGGTTTACATACCTTTCCATTGTTATAGCAAACAATTGATATTCCCTTGGTCTTGATCTTGATCTTCTTGGAAGCTTTAGCACCACAAGTGTAATGCCTCTAATGGAATCACACCCAAACTAGCAAGAAGGAAAGTAGAAGAGAGAGGGGAGAGAGAGTATGCAAAATCTCGGCCTTAGGGTTTCTTCAAAAGAAAAAGTGACCAAAAACATGAACCAGGAGGCTCCTTATATAGCTGAGGGATCTAGGGTTTAAGGGAAACCCTAGTTATCCTTTGCTTAGGGCCTAAGCAAACCCAAGGGCCTTATCCAAGCCCCTATGGACGAAATTATTAGGGTTTCCCCTAAAGATTTCGTCCACCCTCTTCCAAGGGGGTTCTAGAGCCTTCCACTCAACTATTAGATAATTGCAAACTAGTCCCTGTACCTTATAATTAATTCTTTTAACCCCAAAATCAATTCTGATTAATTTCTGGCTAACAATTAATTAAACATAATGATTTCTAATTAATATATTAATCCATTAACATATTAATAAATCAATTATATATATATTAATTTATTAATCTTATAAATTAATATCTCTCTTTTCATAATTTCCTTGTCCAGTTGCTAGGTTGAGGGCAACCCAAAAGGACTGTGCTGCTATCAATTCAAGTACATTCCAATTATAGTTATGGGCTTAGACACCTAATCCAACAGCAACTACCACCTTTGAACTCAAAGGCCACATACTAGCACAACTTAAGGAGATTCCATTCTACGGGGATGATCACGAGGACGCATACAAGCACTTAGATGAGGTCAGTGACATAGTCGACTACTTCAACGTCCCCAATGTGGCTCGCGACACCGTTCTGCTTCGTATGCTACCAGTCACGTTTAAGGGAGCTGCGAAAGACTGGCTCCAATCACTCCCCCCAAGATCCATTACCACTTGGGCCAAGATGAAGGAAGAATTCATTGATCAATTTTGCCCTCCTTCAAAGATAGCCATATTGAAGAAATCCATAGCAAACTTTGAGCAACAAGCTGGAGAGTCCTTATACGAAACTGGAAATCAGCTATGGACTCGCCGAGTAGCTTCGAATGCACTCCGCGAGTTCAAGGCTAAAACAGAAAAAAAATTAATCAAAAATCCTAAAACATAAAAATTTCAAATTTATCCTAATAACTAATTTACTAAAGCAGTAACTTTGTGCAAGAAGGATCTCACACAAAGGATCGATAACACTAGTAATCAAATTTAATTTTAGAACCGTTCCCCGGCAACGACGCCAAAAACTTGATGTGTGTAAAGTCAACTAGTTTTAATCCTACTTTTCTAATGTAAATTTGACACACAATAGGCAGTATACCTGTCAATTGGTGGTATAGTTTTTAGTAAGCAGGGTATCGAACTCAGGGAACGGTAAATTTTAAATTAACTACTAATACTATCTAAAAACAAATAATAAAAGAAGGGGTTTTCTCTAGTTTTGCAAGACTAGAAAACTTAAATATCTAACTAAAACTCAAACAAAACAAATAACAGCTAGAGAGTAAAATTCAACTAAATTCAATGGTAAAGGAGACTTCTATTTAGGTTCGACTCATTTGATCCTATGGTTGATTTTATGAAAAGTGCAATGGATTAATTCTTCTTTGGCTACCGATTAAGGTGATTAGGTTCACGTTCGCTATTACTAGTCCTTAGAAAACAAATTAATCTAACCAGTGGCCAATTGTCTAAATTAATGAATTTCCTAGTTTATTTATTCGGGTTAAGTAAGACTTGTAATGGTTAACTAAATTGGTCCTTCAATTAACCTCTTGCTGATGGTTCGTCACACAAGCTCACACGTTAATTTTCCTATTCTCTATTAACCCTAGTTTCACGTTCGCTATTCCTAGGCATATAACAATGTTTTCACATAAATCATATGAGATTAGCAATTAAGAGATGGTCATGCAACTTAATTACAGGTTAATTAACAGAAAATAGTCATAATTAACACATAAGAGTCTTTAACAAGATTAGCAAAACAAATCACCAAATAAGAACAATCCAAATCAACACATAATCACAAACTTAGTCTTTCCTAAACAGAAGAAAATAGTCTTAGCTCATGATTACAGAAAAATCAAAGTCACAAACGAAATCTACTAATAAAAACATGGTTTAGACAAGAGATTGGGTAAGAGTAAACTTGATTTTTGCCTTAATCCTCCTTAAGATTGAATGTAGACTTGATTCCTTGACTTCCTACGCTCCAACAGTCCTTCAATCGAAAAGTATCCTCCAAGGGTTTCTTAGAAAAACCGGGTATCGATCTGAAAGCCTCTTTTTATAGATTAGAAGCGACCCGTCGAGTCGAGGGACTGACTCGTCGAGTCTCTCATTAAATCCCCGTGTACGGAAAGGCAAGGACTCTTCTGCTTCGAGAATGTTCGTGGGAACTCGTCGAGTCAATGGTCAACTCGCCGAGTCCTTCTTGGTTTTTGGCTCTTTTCTTCTTTCTTTGATTCCCAAGCTCCCGATAGCTTCTCCTGCTTCCTTTTGCTTCCGAGCACTTCTTTTGAACTGAAAATATAATTTAAACGTAATTAAGCATCTTTTGTTCCATAATTGCAATAAGTTAGCCAAAAAGTATTAATATTCTATACAAAATATATGAGACTTAGTACCCTATAGATGAGCATTGGCAGCTACGCCACAACCTGTAGATGTTTTTTATCTATGATGTACTCTAAACATCCTAGCAGCTGCGCTCTAAGGATAGAACCGGCAGCTGCGCCTAATAAAGAACATCATAACCCTGGCAGTTGCGCCTAAAGGACAATATTGGCAGCTGCACCTCATAGAGAATGTCACAATTCTGGCAATATTGGCAGTTGTGCTTAATAGATAACATTGACAGCTGTGTCATTGGCAACGATGAATTTCGTGCCTATTCCTTAGGACAATCCTTAGGAATGAATGAATGAAGAATAGCCGATTCTTAGCGTAGATCCTTAAGAGTAAAGAAGATAATGGGGATGGGTAATTGGGTTGGTTGTTTGATGTTTAAACATAATAACTATATTATTGTGGGTTGAAAACCCTATGTACTCACTAAGTTTCCCAAACTGACCCACTCAAGTTTATTTGTATCACAGGTGTTGATATAAAGCTACACTACACCGAGAGATTAGAGAGATGTAGATCACTAGTGTAGATGAATGTAAGTTCTGTTTATGCTTATGTTTCTCTATTGACGATGACATCCCAAAGTTTTAAAATGAATAAAATACATTTCTTCGGAAATTCTTTGATAACATATTTATCATGTTTTTCTGGGAACGAATTCCGCAACACTTTTCTTTAAAAGGTTACTCTGATTTGAAAATAAAGCATAAACAAATCGGTCTTTTTTGGCCGTGAAAATGGGGATGTCATAGTTGGTATCAGACCATTAGCTTAGGCGAACTAGGAATAAGGATTTATTTCTAGACTTACACTTAGAATGTTAAGCGATGATCGTGAGGAGTGTGTCTAATATATTTTAGGAAGTACACCTGAATAGACACGAGTACTAGCTCATTTAGGGAAGATGCCTAAATTGCTTTTATGTGCTAAAGGACTTGTGATGCTTTATGATGCTATCGTTTGATCGGATCTATGGTTTGTTGCCGACCGGATCTGGAAACTTTATGTGTTCAAATTTCTAAACGTTTAATTACGATATTAGAACTGACATGTAATTTTTCGAAGTAATAAGGAGGAATACACGTCTAAACCTTCCTCTATCTATATTCTCGTCTCAATACACCAAATGACTGCTTTGGTGTGCAGAACATCATGGTGAAGACTCGTACTGAATTGAGTAAATGGAGGAAATGATAAGGCTTACGATACTGAATGGTACCTATCAGAAGATATCGTAAGCGTGATATCTTGCCTTTAGAATGCGTCTAATAAATAATACGTCTTGTACGGGAGAAGTACACTTTCGATTAGCAGAAAGAAAGATTTTTGGTATAATCCATGAAGTTATCCCATCGTCTGACATTTCCATCACCAACCGAGTTGAAGCAGAATTAATGATTGAAGATACGCATTGAAGAAGTCCTAGTAGAGTCTAGGGAAAATTATATGATTGTTTGGACACATTTGTACGTGTTAAAATTGTTTTTATGATAATGACTTGGAGAACTACGAGACAATACTTGGGACGAGTATTAGTAGGTGTGAAAGGTAGTAGAGGCCTATACTACCGGAAGCACAGGACTCGTACTTGGATAAGGGAAAGTCACAAGGTTACCAAGGCGCTAGTAATTGATTTTGTTTTGTTCATGTTTGTCGTTACCATCGTTTTGGTAATAACTAAGAATATGATTGTTATTCCGACCCTAGTGGTCATGTCAAATCGAGTCCGACTAAGATACGTATGTTACATGGTTCAGAGAACCAAGATCGATGTAGCATCAGACTTTAGCCAGAAGATTGAAGTGAAAGATAATCGAAGCGATCAATAGAAGTATCGCGATCGTTGTTGAAGAAAGAAGCTTGTAGCTAGAAGTGATACATGCTAGAATGTGATTATATCACATTAGAACATAAAGGAAGGAAACTTCCATTCTGGAATCTGACTCAAAAAGACCTGAGTCTAAGCGTTGCATCATATGATGAGAGGTCATTAGAACATGACCTATCGATCTGTCATGATAATCGAAGTAAAGAACTTCTCTTATGTTAAGTCTTTTAAGAAGAATAAGGAGTCTCCAATAAATATTGATTTTGTAACTCGAAGGTTACAATTAAAAGCCCAACGCGAGATAGAGAGCGGGTGCAAGATTGAGCACTACCTGCGGTCAAGAAGTCCAAGAGTTAGATACTCATTTGAAGGAACATATAATTACGATTATTATCTAGGATGAAGAGATAACGTATGGAGTCATTATACAAGCCCTGTTTCGTTGATGATTCTGGGACGTAATCATCCTACTGGGAGATAATTGTAACGCCCGCAGATTCGGGCTAGTCAATCTAGAGACAATAAGAGTCAAAAATAGCTTTTTGATGGAAGATTATTTTGAATGAATAATCTTAACTATGTTCTAGTATATTTCATAAGGGTTCCGTACATATAAAAAATGCTGGAATCCAAGTTATAACGAAGAAGTTATGACCTGTCGAAGTTTCGCGACAAAACCGACACGACGCTGTGTGACGTAAAAAGTGATTTTACGATAAAGTACTTTTTAGCCTTAGCGGTCTAAATGAAAGTTGTAGTATACGTTAAACCGAGAGCGTGCATAAAAAGAACGCCCAAATCTGACTTCGTATGAGGAAGTTATGATTTTTCTAAGATTTGGCATAACAGTGCACAACTCGAAATTTGAATTTTAGATCGATCGATTTTTGGCCAACGCAACCTAAATGAGAAATGAAGATCTCATTAATAAGTGTTCAACGATAAAAATATAGACGAAAACGGAGTCCATATGTAGAAGTTATGAATTTTACACGATCATTTAACAGTGTAATCTTCTCATACTGTTAAATTTAAAATCGGTCGAGAATTAGCCGATGGAGTCAAAAGGAAAGTTATAGATCTTGTCATTACCTACACGTGGATATAAAGAACATCAAAAAAGGAGCTCGTATGCGAAACTTGTGAATTTTTAAAAATTAGATATTTTACTTGCGTCCGGCGCCACGTGTCAGCACCAGGCTTCACCTTGGTGCCTACGCAAAGCTCACGACGTGGGCCAAGTCTCACGACGTGAGAGGCCCCAGACGGCCTACAAATAAAGGTGTAGATCACCCCCAAAACTCACACCAAAACCATTCTTTCTCTCCCATTACCCCCAAAACTTCTCTTCCCTTCCCTCGTACTTCCTAAGTGCTAGAGGCGAGTCCCGGAGCGCTAGAAGGCTCCGAGAAGAAGAGATTTTGGCTCGGAAGTTCTGCTCCCGCAGAGCCCGGTTCCTAACCAAACCCCCTAGTAAGTGAGTTATGATTACCCTACTTTAAGTATAACTTATGTTTAAGTTCATTATCGTTATTATGAACCTATAAACAAGATTTATCAGTGATTCCAAGTCGTTATACTGACTGATCTACTTACGGGGATGATGTCTAGGCTGTGATTTAGTGAGGTGTTTAAAGTGGTTTTTCCAAACAGTATACTTCGTATACCAAATAGACCCTACCTCCGATATGATCCTACCTGGTTGTTCCTTACTTGATAGATCATGAAAGTAGACTTTGAGTTAATGATGAATCTAGACTAATAATTAGTCGCAATAAAGATTAGACTAAAACTTAGCGATAATAATGCTAGGTTTCGTCGAAGGAAAATAGAATCGTTAGAAGCAAAGCGCTGCCCGAGTTTGGCATCATCACTTTAACAGGTGAGTGCATAGTTACTTTCATCTTACACATAGATATGAAGTATTTTATATAAATTACATGCTATGTGTACATATTATCTGTATACTTGCTATCTATGATGGACGAACGATTTTATACATGTTTTAAATGATTTAAATTGTATATGTATTTTATATCTACAAAATATGTTGGGTAAAACATGGGTAGATAAATGATGAGGGATGAAAGCTAAGTTAGAGGAACACTGGCAGTATGGACATACTGCCCTATAGGTGAACATTGACAACAATGGACTTAGTACCCTATAGATGAGCATTGGCAGCTGCGCCACAACCTGTAGATGTTTTTGATCTATGGTGTACTCTAAACATCCTAGCAGTTGCACTCTAAGGATAGTACCGACAGATGAGCCTAATAGAGAACATCATAACCCTGACAGTTGCGCCTAAAGGACAATATTAGCAGCTGCGCCTCATAGAGAATGTCACAATTCTGGCAGCTGTTCCTAAATGATAATATTGGCAACTGTGCTTAATAGATAACATTGACAGCTGTGTCATTGGCAACGATGGATTTCGTGCCTATTCCTTAGGACAATCCTTAGGAATGAATGAATGAAGAATAGCTGATTCTTAGCGTAGATCCTTAAGAGTAAAGAAGATAATGGGGATGGGTAATTGGGTTGATTGTTTGATGTTTAAACATAATAACTATATTATTGTGGGTTGAAAACCCTATGTACTCACTAAGTTTCCCAAACTTACCCACTCAAGTTTATTTGTATCACAGGTGTTGATATAAAGCTACACTACACCGAGAGATTAAAGAGATGTAGATCAATAGTGTAGAAGAATGTAAGTTCTGTTTATGCTTATGTTTCTGTATTGACGATGACATTCAAAGTTTTAAAATGAATAAAATACATTTCTTCGAAAATGTGTTGATAACATATTTATCATGTTTTTCTGGGAACAAATTCCCCAACACTTTTCTTTAATAGGTTACTCTGATTTGAAAATAAAGCATAAACAAATCGGTCTTTTTTGGCCGTGAAAATGGGGATGTCACATTTCAGCAAGTTTCATATGAAAATGCTTGTTGCAAACATTTTCCAGATTTCAACAATATATAAACATTTGAAAAGTAATAAAGGAAATGAACAACACTAAACAATAAATTTAAGCAAGAATGGCTATTTGTAGCAATGTTTTCCGTTTTCCAGCAGCAACCAAAAGCAAACAATGATTTTCAGCACATTCAACAACAAATTAAAGCAATAAGAAGTATTTTCAGCAAGATTAAACAACAAATTTCAGTAAAATAAAGAGTTTTTTAACAAGAACAACCTTCAATTTCATATTATAGCAAGGAAAAAAGAATCAGAAACAGGAAGGGGCAATCTGTTATCGTTTTCTGGGGAAAATCTGGTGATTCTCGTCTGGTGGTGCGTTTGGTCTGGACGGCGGCGGAATGAGGAGAAGACGAAGGTGAAGAAGACCGGTGGTGGAGTGAGCCATCGATGGTGAGGAGTGTCGATGGATGTTAGCGGTGGTTATGGAAGTCAACGAATGTCAGTGGCGGGTGAGGAGGTGAGGACGGCGGTTGTTGACGGCACTGGTAAGGAGTGGAGGAAGATGATCGATGAAGGAGGGAGGCTGTGAGAATGAACGAAGAAGGTGCCTAATAGAAGAGATCATGCATATGCGTGTATTTTTTTTATTTTAGGTTTTGAATAAATGTGCAGAACTGGGAAGACGTAAGGCCAAGTCTGTGACATGAAGACCTTGCACAGATGTTTTTATGTCTGCGCACTTCAGAAAAACAAACGCACTGCAAGCCTTTATGTTTGCACGTGGTCTGCGTTGCGCAGACAGAAGAGATCATGCAGATCTTCAGAGAAAAAACATTCAACCCCTTAGAGAAGAATAAACATGAGTACTAAGAGGAAAATAATCTCTTGTTTGTTTAGCCTTGGGCAATACATAACAAACGTCAAGAAAATTACCATTAATCCCTAAAGGGTCCGTAAGGAAATCTAAAACCTGATTAGAAGGATAACCAAGTCGGCTATACCAGATGGTCTTTGGAAGAAAACAAACAACATTAAAGTCAAAAGTTTCCTTATAACAACTCTTATTACCTTGATTAAAGTAATACACCCCACAATGTTCTCTACCATTCCCCACCATCAAAGTTTGATGTAAATCCTGAAGATAATCTTCTCATTAAAAGTCATGCATATCTTATTATCCTTAATAATTCTGTGAACACACATCAAATTAACATTGAATTTTGGAACAACTAGAATATCAAGTAACATAACGAAGGGTTTGTTTGATATGTCTCTTAATGGGTCCAATAAGACGTAGGACATGACTCAGTCCGAGTCAAACAATTTGTTTTGCGTATTTGAGAGGTATGACCGGTTTATATTTTCTCTGACTGAATCATCCCTAAAATGTCATTGACCGAAAAGATTATTGTGTTTTCCTTTTCCCATAAACAAGTTGATATCTTCCATTCTTGACCAACACCTCAAGCCAAATCGCCCCCAATCTAAGTAACCACAATCCTCCAACCTCGTCGCTATCCTCCATATTTGTCGCCATCACCACCATCCTCCATCGCCATCGATTTTTTGATAACGTGTTCTTTAAAATCGATACTGTATGCCATTGAATTGGGTAGATTTGACTTTTGTACAAATTTGTATGAGATCCCTAACTATGCTTCATAATTTTCTTATCTTTAGTGTTTTGTGATTATTGTTTTTGTTTAGTAGGAAAAGTTGGGAAATATTCTAAGTCTTTTTTAATCCAAAATCTTGAAAATAGTAGCATCTTTATGTTATTAGTTTGTTGTGATTGATGCACATATATCCTTGTGATTTTAACCCAACATGTATGAAATATGACGTTTATGTATGTTGTATGTTCATTTGATTTGTGTGTTCTAAAACAATGATTTGTTCAATGGCTACATATATTACACCAAGCGTAGATTCATAGAACAACAGTTTATAGGCGTAACACAACATGTTTTTTATTTAGAGGTAGATTCAATCATAGCTTCTGAGCTAGTCAGGCCTCTAACTCATTTATTTATCCACTTCACTAAATAATCACTTCGCACTTTTACACAAGAAAGAATCACTATAATCTCTAACCTAAAATTAACACTTAATCCTATTTTGTTAACAAAAGACATGATCTAGTCTAATGAATAATGAATCAACAACAAGAAGCAGCTAAGAACTAAACTAGATTTTTCTAGAGAAATTGAAAGAGAATCAAGAGAAGAAAATAAGGAAACATGACCCTCTTTAGCTTCGACATGCATTATATATTACCTGAGTCATGAAATGGGTGACCCATAGGTTTAGAAGGCCCATGAGCCTTCAAAAATTCCCATCCGAAAATCTACATAAACGAAACTTTGAAGTTTAATTCTTAGCATTATAATCATTCTTTTGGTCTAGCTCTACATATGCCCAATAATATAAGCCCCAATGACATGCTAAAGCCTAAGATATAACTATATCCCTAAAACACAAATAAGAAAATGTAAATCTCTAAAAATAAGAGTGAAAATGTAAGTAGTAATTAAAAGAAAGAACTATGTCATTTACTCTTCATTAAAAGACAAGCAATAAATTGTTGATTGATAACCTAGTTTTGGTGAAGTGGGGTTTGAAAAAAAGATAAAGACTAATTTGATTATATATATATATATATATATATATATATATATATATATATATATATATATATATATATATTTGAATCGTATCCGGTAGAAACCCAAGAAATAGTACGAATTAGGAGAAAAATAATCTCCTGAATAATAGGCATATGTTGTCTAATATTATGTATGCAGATACCATAACTTCCATTGGTGAATGGTCTACAGTTAACTCTATAAATATAAATAGACTTCTGAGATGCTTCTTTTTTGGCGTCTAGAGTGAAAGTGAATCTTCATAAAAGTAAGGTTTATGGTGTGGGTGTTAAGAGCTTAGAGATTTCTAGGCTTGTTAGTATATTGTGATATAAACGTACTATTCCTTTCATTTATCATGGGTTTCACATTAGGGTCAGTATGTAGCTTCCTAAATATTAATATCATATTATGGAGAAATTTAGATCTAAATTTTCAAATTTGAAGGCTAATGATTTATGTTTAGGTGGTAGGCTTGTCCTCATAAATTAGATCTGTGTATTTGAATCCTCAAAGAAAGTTATTGACTTATTAGAGAGTTTGAGAACAAGGTTTTCTTGGGGAGGTAATGAAAATAGTATGACAATGAATTGGGTGGCTTGGAATACAATCACTCATTCTAAAAATCATGTTGGTCTTGGTATTGTAGGTTTTAGATCTTAGTACTTCTTGCTAAATGGTGGCGGAGACTTAAAAATGATCTGAATAATTTTTGGTTTTCTTACATTAAAGTTATTTATAATATCTCTTGTGTTAATGATAAGCCTTTAGCTAAATATAACTTAATAGGAACTTATAACTTAACAGGAACTTGGCTTGCCATCTTTTAAATAAATGTTGATCTTGAATTGAGGTATATCTTTATTTGATCGTTTTGAAAGAGGTATTGTTATTGGAAATCAAACTTTCTTCTGGAAGGCTAAGGGTGCGAGAGTTCACCCCTTAAAGAAAAATATTCAAGTCTTTATGATATCGAGTCGAACAAGAATTGCTTAATCAGGGACATAATTCTTGAATGGAACAATAGGGTTGTTGACTTGCATATGGGCTGGGCTTGGAAGAGGAATATTAGAAGGGGCGAATAAGCTGCTGAATTAGTTGATTTGTTGTTAGACATCGTGAAATTGTGTGTAGCTCTTTAATTTGTCAGCGTGTTGGAACTAGGTTGGCGCGACTGTGGGGAATTTCTCAGTTCAATCCTCGAGAAAACTGATGGATGAGGCTGTTTCTTGGCAACAATTTGTTGGTTTCAGTTGGATTAGGTGTGTCTCCTAAAATAAATTGTTTTTTAGCATTTTTTCAAAACAAAATCCATTTGGCCAATAATCTTTCTCATCGAGGTGTACATATTTCCTCCAGTTTATATGAGTTTTGCAACTCACCGGATGAGGAAATTGATCATGTCTTCAGTGTCACTTCTCGATGACCATTTTGAAATGGTTTTTTTCTTGGAGTGAGCTATTGCATTTGTCTCCAAAAAAATGGGATAGATCTTCTTCTTAAGCTCAATTTTAGAGCGGTTGGTAAGAGGTGTGTGAAGTTAAGATATGCCTTGGTCTACTTGATGCGATGACATATTTGGAAAGCCCAAAATTCACTTATCTACTCTAATAAATGAAGTTTTTTTTGCCACATGTCACACTCTCATTCAATTTGACAAATGTTACTTTGTGGTTATTTTGAATTAATTTCTTTTCCACTTGTCATTTTATGGGTTTTTCTATTTTAATAAATTTCATATAATACTTTAATGTAATAATTACAATAAATATAGTAATAATCTACTCTAATAAATAAAGTTTTTTTTGCCACATGTCATACTCTCATTCAATTTGCCAAATCTCACTTTGTGGTTATTTTGAATTAATTTCTTTTCCACATGTCATTTTATGGGTTTTTCTATTTTAATAAATTTCACATAATACTTTAATGTAATAATTAAATAAATATAGTAATAAATGAATATAAATTTCATTAATGCATTTACCTTCTTATTTCCAAATTTCCAAATTAAAGCTCATTAGTTTATTTTCTTTATTTATTTAAATTTAAAAGATAAAAAAAATCAATTTTAATAATTCATTATTTTTCTTATTTTTTTTATAAATCCAAAGTTTTTAAATATTTAAACATTTATATTTATTTATTTTTTAATTAACCTATGTAATACATGAATGTTACACCTAATAATATGAAGTGTTCTCCTTTGAAAATGATGATATTCAATTGCTATCCTTTAATTTGATCAAACATAAAGCTAAATTAAATGGTTTTGCTTGGAATGCTTTTGGATTTGTCCCCCCTTACTAATTGTACTATGTAAAGTTTTCTAGCGTCTCCATAGATTTTTATTTATGTATTTTCCACCGTTGGAAAAAGTAAAACAAGGTTGGGATGACCTAGGGAGTATGCTAAACCATGGAAAATGAGATAGAATAATTCTTACATTTCTATAAATGAAATTCTCAATTTAAGAAGTCCAATTTGTAATTAAATAGAACATAAAACTCAACCTTTTCTTTATGTCTTATTATAGTATTTAACTCTATAACTTTTTAATTTTTTTTTTATTTCATTTACTTTTTCTTTATGCTGTAGCCAACTCACCTCTATTCTAAAATGTTTGGATGCTCTTTGGTGGTTCTTGTTATTGATTTGTGCCGGTGTCATTACATGTAACATAAATGATGGGAGGGAATATTGGATTCAATGATTGGAATTTGTGCTTAAGATCTATGGCATGTTTAAAGTCCTATTTAAATTTGATTTCAAATTAATAGGGGCGAGATCTTGAACCTAAAGTGTGGTACATTCTTTTAAATTTACTCCCAAAGTAATGTTGATTCTTGTAAGTGTATGAATTTTCATCAACTGTCCCCTAATGTCTTTTTAGTCCTCATTTATCGTAGAACTTTAGTTTTACCAAATTCGTGTTAGTCAATTTGATTAAAATTGATTTGAATTCTTGCTTCCAATATTGTTCATAGAATAATGTGCCCCAATATTGGTTAAATTCGTTTCCTCGTTTTGGAGCCAACCCACGCTTGATTTTGTTTATGAGCAAATAATTCACGATCATTTTTAACGATTTCGTAGTTCATAACACCCCATAAAGAGTTTTAATAATATTTTTGGTATTTAAAAGGAACTGTAATAATATGGTTGAAATTTTTTAAATTTGGGAAAGAAAAGCTATCACTTAAAATTACGTATACACTAAAAAACCATATGGAATAATGAATGAATCAAAAGACATCAAATTATATTATTACAAGGAATTAATAAATTTATACAAAAAATGAAGTTTTTTCTTCACCTTACTAGGTATTTCCATATATTTACATAACTGACTACTCCATGCTTCTATTTTTAGAGGACTTTAAGCCTTCGAACTTTGTGGGCACATAATGAAACTAACATAATTACTGCAACCCTCTCTTAATATCATATTCAATTTATTTATTTTCATATTCAAAATATGTTCAATAAAGAAAACTTGACAAGAAGACGTATTTTCCCTTTATCCAAGTCAAGTTTAGCCCCGGTGACTAACCAATGCCCGGGATTGTCCCTTGGTCCCTTACATACTTGTGACATATCAACAAACTTTAGAAGTTTTGGTGATGGCACCTCCACTGGTGGTCCATTTGGATAAATGCCCGAATCTACCACCACATTTGCTGTTGTTATCTCTTTCTCTGGATTTCCAGTTAATGTGGTACTTAATGCAGACAAAAAGCCCGATCTTTGTGATGTACTGGTTTGGCCTAAAGTCCAAGATGATTGCACTACACATGAGCTCGAAACCCTAGAATACAATAATCGAAGATGCAAAATGCTCTTTGACTCATGCTTTTTGACATGAAGTTGAGCTCCCGTGACAATAAATGAGGCATCTTTTCTAGGCAATGCCCATTTAGGATCATACTTAATCGGTGCTGTGCAAACATGAGAAAACTTCTTCCATTGAATTGGTTCAAAAAAACGTGGATCAGGAATGTCCTCTGATCCACGCCAGTTTAAAGCTTCACCTATTCTATCTCTGAATAATATCGGTGTCTCTGATAAGTGTTGGAGGTGTATGGCCAACCTGGTATAATCAATAACTATACTTATTACAAATGATGCAAATAACAATGAATAAAATATATGTATTTACAAGTTTATTACCTGTTGCATTTCATACCCTCGAGATATAGCCGCATTCCAGTAACGGGCTTCTTTGATATTGTAACCTGTAAAAGACAATTTTTGATGTTTAGTCATATTTCAAAAAACTTACTATCAATAAATTACTTATGGTGTGTATTTAATACCTGGGTAGTGTTAACATAGAGCTTGGGTCCCATCAAGTTGAAATTCAATGCTGGGGTTTTGATGGCCCTGTTTGTAGTTGGGCCTAACGAGAGATCATTATGAATTGGAGCCCATAGTTTATGGGCTTGAAAGTCCAAGAAGTATACCAAATCTGCTATAGGAGGTTTGTCTGCATGTGACAAGTCACAACAATAACAGGATTATTTGTGAGTAAACTTTAAATTATTTATTTATTTTCAATGATAAAATATTCAAAATTATTTTATTAACAAACAAATTAAATAATAATAATAATAATAATAATATAATACGATTCTAAGTCATGTTTAAGACACTATCATTTAAAAAAATGGATAAAAGGCACTTTAAGTCAATGAACTCGGTCCGACGACCTACCCAAAAATTACACGCTTATTACTAACTATCTAACCAGCTGCCATTTTGACATCTACAACAATTATCAAATAAGAAAATCTAAGGAAATATAACACTTTTATTTGATATATAATTTTACTTATAGATATAAAATACAAATTCATTATTGGTGATTGATTAAAAGGAAAATAAGAATACTTACAACGAAGGTAGAGGTTAATGGCATGTGATAAGAAGCCCTTTCCGGGAACACCTGGAAGTAAAGAGGTGATCGGAATGAAGTCAAAACTAATGGCATCTGGCATCGAAGGTACAGTCAGTAACCATTCACAATGTGTGGTTGATGTAAGATCACCTCCTCTTTTAGAACACATTACAGTTATCCCCTATATCATATGCACAAATATTAGATTAAATAATTATTTATTTAATAATAAATGATAGAAAATGACCTATTATTTTTGGTTATCTAATATGACTATATTATAACATAAAATAAAAAAATAAAAAATTAGTTGTAAAATAAAGTACACCAATGACGCGGTCATTGGAACCAAGTCAAGAATCCATGTCCACACATGACACTAGCTAGGTTTGAAATCGCCTAATAATGCTTCATAAAAAAATAAAAAATACTAGTTTCCCATTTTGTTCCTTCAAGATTGATACTTGCACAACACGGCAATATAATAATAATGATAAATAAATATTCCAAAGTCTAAATTGTAGGTTAGATCTATAATCTTTTCCGTTTCTTTAATTACTATCATAATTACTATAGTATCAAGATCCGATAAGTCTTTTTTTTTTAATTCAACAAAGACTAAGGGATGTTTATTCCATTTATTATATTTATATATGACAATCAAACCTACATTCTTTGTTGCGGTAGAAGAGAAGCCGTTGAAGAGCATTGGTTCCGGGTCAAATACAGTACTAAACGCTGATGGTGTCTGCAATTACATGTTTAAGACTAGTTAGTAACCATTACACATGTTTAAGACTAGTTAGTAACCATTACAATAATCCATAAGAACAAGGAAATGTAACATGTACTCTATATGTTGTATGAAAATTATAACATTAACTTCTCTTAATTAATTTTCAAGTAAATTTGACATATTTATCGGATTCGTGCATCACCATAACTATAAACACATATATAAATATTGTTTTGTATACAATAATCGGGTTTTCTTTAAACCTTGTTCCTGTTGTTTGTTTTGAGTTGATGAGGGGGAAAAGTGCATGCCCCATTGAACATTTCATCTCCAAGGTCTTCCAAATGGTTCTTTAGTTGTGAAGGTTCCAAATTAGAGGATTTGTTTTGCTTCAACAATATTACATCTTGCCCCCCTATGCTTATCCCAACTATTATATGAGTCCCATATTTTTCTATGAATCTGTAATAAAAATTACACATATATAAACATAATATAATTAAAAAAAATACTATCACATTTACAAGACATGATTGTAGGCTCGCAAGTTTGTTAGAGACATATTATACACTAACTATTTTGTACATATAACATATGTATATTTACATGCCCTAGTTTTATTTTAGAATAAAAATTTATTTATATATTTACAATATAACATACTGAAACACAAATTGTTATGTTTATAAAAAAACCTATTGTTTATCGCTAACAAATATAATGAAATTATATTATACGCCGTTTAAGAATGGATATGTACAAATCTCTACTAGTGTAGATAATTTCCGGCAATTATTTTGTGTCCAAATCAATCATTCATTAAGCTTAATCATGGTACCCTACCTTATCAATATATAATAATAATAATCCAAAATAAAGTAAATCAATAATGTCAAACGTCATGATTATTCAAAAACAAATCATTAACATGTCATTGTGATTTAATGATCTAATTTTGGTAGAAATTTCTATTAATTTCTGTACCGTAAAAAAAAGTATAAACCAATCGCGTTCCTTCGAATTCAATATGATAATGAAAGATCAGCCACTGATATTGTTGACTTTTATAAGAATAATTAGCCCAGTCAAACAAGCAAAATGTTTTACCTGGCACTATTGACATTTTTGGAATTCCTTCTGTTCTTTTGAAAAAGTACACGCCTTCATATTATCCTTAAATAAAATATATAATTCTTCTAATTAAAAATTACAAATCTTAACTGAATATCTATTAACAAACTTATAAATCATAACTAGAATCAATTATTAAGTAATTAAAATGTGTGTCCTTTTCTTGACTTGGTCATTTTTAACTCGTTTGGTCACCTATCGTGGGTCAAATTCAGCCATGTTTGTGATACACATCCACCAAGTGGATTATGCCATGTTACGCTGATTTGACTTTATAACTTAATTTCACATACAAAATTTCGATTTTTTGAAGATTGGTAATCACTATTTTGAGCTTAATAATCAAAATCTAGAGAAAAAAAAAATGATGATCATTTTGCGTACCTTGCAAGAGCAGGTGGATCCCAAGTTGAAGGAACATCATTTCGAACTTCATCGGAGAGAACTAAGGGATAACGATCAAGATGGACGTTAAACAACATAATGAAGTAACCATCCAATCCTAAATACTTTGTGTTAGCAGCATCACTAGCCCACGAACCACTTTGGAATGCAAACATCGCATTAAAGAATCCATTCGGAATTTTCCCTGGCCCTGAGCACTTTTTGTTGAAAACTTCTGACATCTGAAAGCATTACATATTAAAAAAGAAAGAACAACACAGTTTATACATTCGTTTATAAACTCAAAACTCACAACTTACTTGATTGAAGTCGAGAATATCAGATTGGTATCGAACCCTATCGCCTTTATCACATTTGATATCACGTGATACACCTTTGAAGGAGCCGAACCCAGGTACAAGAAGCTCATTTGATTCATTTTCATTAAGAAAAACTAAACGGTCTTTGCCTTTGCAATACTTTAGTCGAAAATCGGAGGTTAAATCGAAGCCTTTTCCGAGACTATTGATGGCTTTTTCTACCAGTTTTTCGCTCATCCTTTTAATATAACTTTGGAGGATTGGAGAGAGCGAGGAGAGGTTTGCCAAATTGAGTTGTAATATGGATATGCGGGGTTTTAATATGTTGAGTGAAGGATGAAGACAGGATTACAGAATTTTGTCATGTCTTTGGAAGTTTCATTCCTTGCTTTGTTTTTTGTTATTTATGAAGGGTAAAGCCGACTTAAAACTATATATATATATATACATATATATATATATATATATATATATATATAGGTTATTTTGTTTTTCTTACATTTATTGTGTACTAAAATGCACCAATAGAAAATTTAGTAAATTAAATAATTATTTAATTAAATAAATATAGATATTAAATGATTTTCATAATTATATGTATATCAAATGATATCCATAATTACAATTCTCTTTTTATGAAAACTAATTAAATCCGTCATTAATGTCAGCAACATTCTTTCAGAATAAATTCGCATCTAGGTTTTTATATATGAGTTCGTATTTTATTTTACGACTCACTCACTTAAAATACAATAAAGTTGCATTGAATATGAAGAACAAGAGGGTATTCTACTAGAATACACTTTCAATCTGTTGGAAGACACTTTCATTCTTCTAGATATGAATTTATTCTGAAAAAATATTATTGTTGACATTAATGAAGAATTTAATTAGTTTCCATAAAAATGAATTATAAGTATGGATAGCATTTAATATACATATAATTAATACTAAATTCTTATTGGTGCATTCTAGCACACAATAGATGTGAGAAACATTTGAACTTCCCTCTATATATATATATATATATATATATATATATATATATATATATATATATATATATATATATATATATATATATATGGCTAGGTTGTAATGTGGATGGATAATTATTGTGCGGACATGTGAACAGTGCTATTCTATGAGAATTAGTAAGAGAATAAGTTGTTTAGTAATGCGAATATGTTCAACCTTACAAAAATATTGTCATTTTCATGTATTCTCACTAATTCTTATTCATTTTTGTTCTCACACATCGTTTTTCACTCATTTTCATTCTGACAGAATACGACTTAATAAACATTCTGACAACATTCTGACAGAATGAGAATAATAATAATAAATCTATAATAACCTTATAGACGATTTAATTAGTGAGAATATATTATATTAACAATAGTTATGTAAGATTGAACGTATTCATATTATCAAACAACATATTTTCTTTGTTATTCTCAAACAATAGCATTGTCCACACGTCCGCACAATAGATGTCAATCCACATTTGAACATAGCTCTCTCTCTCTCTCTCTCCCTATATATATATATATATATATATATATATATATATATATATATATATATATATATATATATATATATATATATATATATATATATATATATATATATATATATATATATATATATATATATATGGAGCGTTCAATCGAGAACATTTCTTATTGCGAGAACATTAGAAAACAAATTTTGACCACACAATTTTTTTTTAAAATTAAAATTATCAAACAATATTAATATAAACTAATAAATAAGTAAAAAAAAAATTAAAAATCCACTAACCAACACCACTCACTACCCAAACAATACGATCCACCACCACCACCCGTCACCGCCACCCACCTCCATTAACCATCACCACCACCCACGAAAACCACCACCCAACATCATCACCACCATCCGCCACCGCTAACCACGACCATCATCCACCACTACCACTACCACCACCACCCCCATCACCACCACCAACCCCACTCACCACCATCACCATCACCCACCACAACCACCACCCACCCACCACCACCATCCACCTCCACCACACATCACTACTACCCACCCATCACTATGACTACCACCTGCTACTACCACCACCCATCACCACCACCCGCCACCACTACCCATCACCATCGACCACCACCAACTGTCACCATCACCCCCACCCACCATCATCACCATACCCACCACAACCACCACCCACCCACCTCCACCACCCATCACTATCACCTAGCTACTACCCACCGTTATGACTACCACCCGCCACTACCACCAACCACCACCCACCACCCATCACTAGAGATGCACACAAAAACTGGATTGGCCCATAGGATCTGATCCGATCCGGAAACCGGATTTGGTCAAAAACGGTTTTGACCGAACCGGTTCGGATTAAACCGGTGACCGGATTGAAACCAGTTTGGAGTTTCACACGTAAAATCGGATCGACCCCCAGATCGTAAACCGGATTCGACGAAAACCGGATCCAAAACCGGTTTGAAATCAGATTTTTTTGTGACCGTTAAAAAACTGGCATTTTAGAAAAAAAATCAATTTTTTTCTAATCGTTAGTAAGCTCCAAAAAACGGTTAGTTTGGCTATTTCTTAACTTTTATGGCCTCCTCAACACATGTAAATAGATGGCATTTGCTAGATTTCAATGTTACACAAAATTCTACTACTTTTAGACTTCTGGTTTTATAATACTCCACAAAAATGAACTCGATAAATTCTACCGCGGGTCAAGATTCGGATGCAACGGTGGTGAAAATCATACCAACCACTCGGAATAAAGAAGTGTGGGAACATTATGATTTGTGTTTGTTGTCGAACGGGAAGGAAAAGGCGAGATGCAAGAAGTGCGGGATGTTTTTGGGAAAAGATGGCAATAGTACGTTGTGGAGTCATGTAACAAAAACTTGTCCGGTTGTAAAAGGTCAAGGCAATCCGGATCAACCAAATATTATTCCCGACGAGGCGATCTTTATTTACAACAATGATGACATTCGTGAAAGCTTTTGCAAGTTCGTGATTCAAGAGGGCTTGCCTTTCAACCACTTCAACAACCCACGATTAACAAGGATTTTGCGGGAAAAAATGCAACCACAATACCGGCAAGTAAGTCACAATTCTCTTAGACGTGATGCTTTAAAGTATTGGGATATAGCCAAAAAGATATGCAATTGAGATTTTTAAATATAAAAACCAGTGTTTCTTTAACTTGTGATGTTTGTTCCTCCACCTGGAGTTGTCCCAAAAGCTATCTTGTCATCACGGTACATTGGATAGACCCCTCTACTTAGGTAATGAACAGACGAGTTATTGCTTTTGAACTTTTTCCGCATCCTCACACGGGGGGCACGATTATTTGCAATTTTAGTAAGCGTTATAGAGACTTATAATTTAATCGACAAAATCTTCTCTATTTCGTTTGACAATGCAAGTAACAATACTGCCGCCGCAAAAAGATAAATTGCAAAATATAGACCTATTTTGGATGGCTCGTTTTTTTCATACTCGATGTGTTTGTCACATTATTAATCTAGCGGTACAAGATGGTTTAAAAATGTTAGATTCGACGATTGAAAAATTAAAAAATGTTTTAACTAGAGTTTTTGGAAAAAAATAAAGCTACAATGGAAAAATATCGAAAGTTTGCCATTTCCATTAACGTAACTTCATATAGTCCTCATTGGGATGTTGACACTAGATGGAGTTCGACGTGCATGATGTTTGAAAGTTTGACACGTCAAAGAATCGCTTTGCAATTATTTTACGACACAATTTCAAAAGAAAAAAACCCGGTTTCGGATTTTGATTGGGATTTGATGGAAGATTTTGTGGAAATGTTAAAAGTTTTTAAACAATCAACCACTTTTTTACCGGGCGTGTATTATCCTACAAGTCCGTTGTTACTAAATGAATTATGGTTGATGTCCGCGCAATTGGAGCATTTTGAACAAAGAAGTCAAATATTTGTTTTGGTTACGAGACCAATGAGAGAAAAATTAGTCAAATATTTCAAAGAAATGCCACCACTTTTTACTTGCGTCAAGACATTAAACCCATGTATCAATGTTACGGGTGTAGATGCTTTGATTACCAAAATGTCCATCTCTTTAAATTTGCACAAAGATGACTCAAACTACATCTGTAACCAGATACACAATTTTAATAATACCTCTACTAATTTGTTTGACATTTACGCTACAAAATATGACAATATGTCAAACACTTTTGCAAGTGTAACCGACTCTACTAGTGGTGCATCGGCTAGTAGTGGGGGTCGAACGGATTTTCATATCGACCTCTGTAACTACCTTTTGGAGGAACAAAGCAAGCGAGCACACACACTAACCCCTAGTAGCGAACTTGGAATTTATATGGGGTCAAAATTTTTAAAATTCATGAGTGCACCACAATTTAAAATTTTTGATATTTTGGCTTGGTGGAGAGAAAAGGAAGCACAATTTCCTATTATCTCCGTCATGGCCCGCGATTTTCTAACCGTCCAAGCTTCCACGGTAGCTTCGGAATCCTATTTTTCTTTTAGTGGTAAAGTTTTATCGAAGTTGAGGACGAATCTTACCCCGGTTGCGGTAGATGTTTGCATTTTCTTGAAGGATTACTTGGATTCGGGGGAACGTATACAACACTTGGCATCACTAGAAGGCTCACTAGCACAAAATGTTGAACCGGAGATAATGGATGAAGAATATGCACAAGGCTTATCAACACCTCCGGAAGTAAACGAAGACAATGACGATGAAGACGAAGACGAAAATGAAGAATATGGTATTGATGAGACCCCTAACCATTTGTGTGGCGGTTGAAGAACATTTTAGTGAAGGCGACACAAAGTGGAAGACCACAAAAACTCTTTCTATTTGGCAAAATGTTATAACGCCACTTTATTATTATTGTTAGTTAACTAGTTTCTAAACTCTTTCTATTTCGACTTTTGATGTATGTTTTAACTACTTTAATGAACCTATGTTGCATTTTGTGTTATATATGAGGTCCTAAAAATGTTTTTTTTAAATTGTAAATTTCATTTCGGATCCAAACCGGATCGGATTAAACCGATTCGGATTTGGGGAAGGGAAAACCGGTCAAAACCTGTTTGAAACCGGATCAGATCTTTGATGAAATTGGATTCAATATGACGTCATCGAACCGGATCGGATTTTCCATTATCCCCGATGATTTGATGATTGTTAGGCCACCTATAATGGATAAACGCCAGCCAGGCAGGCCAAGAAACACAAAACGCATTCCATCCCAAGGCGAGGGTCCAATTAGAAAAGAGTGTTCTACATGCGGTCAAGCAGGACACACGAGAAAAAATTGTTCTGGAAGGGTGTCCGGCAGTGGAGCACGTCGCACGAGAATTCCTACTATGGAGACGACATTTAATATTGGGGCTTCTGCGAGTTGTTCACAGACCTATAACGCCGATTATGATTTAAAACAACTTTCAATTGAAGAGTTGTTAATTTATTATGTATTATAATGTTTTTATTAATTTTCTAAGATGTTGTTCTTATGCTTTTATATTTTAATTTAGTTTGAACGTCATAAGAGCAAATGAAGTTTTTATACATGATTTTTAAAAATACTTGGAAATTAACGGTAAACAAACATATTAATCTAAAAAAACATATAGCAAACCCAAGACATGCTAATGTTACAATAACTTTTTAACTAATTATTAACCTCAGGGAACTACAATGGGTACTTCTCTTTAATTTCTCGATTGTTATATAGTCATCCATAATTCTCATTTTATCTTCCAAACGATCCTTTTGCACCCTAAGATGTATCATCTTTGCATCCTTGTCAGCAACCCATTTTTCAGTCATTTTGATAGTCTTCTTAGTCTTTTTTATCCATTCTTCATGCTCTTTGATTTTCTTTTTATTAAGGTCTATCCATTCTTGACCTTCTTTGCATTCCGATGCAATAACTTTACGACGTTGACTGAGAAGTCGGGATGACTCTTTATCTTTCTTTTTTTGTTCTTCAGCCGTTTTCAATTCTTGAAAACTTTCATCCGACATATATGGGCCTTCTGAAGAAGGTGTAACAAAGGGGTCGACTGGATTACAGTAGTAACAATCTACTTCGTCACATGAGCAAATTTCGAACTTTGAGGATGAACTCATAATAAAGTTGAGATTATATATAGTATTTTTAATAAGAAAACGATCGTATATTTCGTATTTATACATCCTAGTAATCCGCAAATCATAGTCCAAAGGCAACCATTTCATAGCGAGAGTTAGAATTCATAGATGATTGTTTGACATGACAAGTCACTGTAGTAACCTGCAAATCGTAGTCAAACTTGGAAATGACTACACATAAATGATTGTTTGACATGATAACTCACTGTAGTACAAAAAGATTCCACTACACTTTTCAAGTCCTTGTTAACTCCTTTTTTTATTATAAATAGATGTTTAATCTATACGAAACGAACACCCATATCATCTATACGAAACGAACACCCATATTCAGAAATGTCGTCCAATGTAGCAACTTCTTCGAATGCAGTACCTGGTTCCAATTCTCCACGATCATGGACGACAAGCAAGGTGTTGGTTGTAACACGATGTTGGCTTAGAGTTAAGGAGGGTGTAACGCCACTGGCTCCCCCGCATTGTCTGGTAGGTGATGAATGGACCCGCATAACAACTTTGTTCAACCATGAGATGGGAGAATGACAACACCTGCTACAATCATATATTGTCAGTAAATGGATGGATGTAAGGGGAGAAGTCATATGGTTCAATCGAGCGTATAATTATGTTAAAAATACCAAAACTTATTATGCAGACGCCAAAGAGCTTTTGGAAATTGCTAAAGATTTTTACATTTTGGAGCATGAAGGCAGTGACTTCGAATATGAGGACGTTTGGAATCTTGTTAAAAATAATCAGTATTTCATGTAGACAACTCTGTTATTATGCAAATTTCATATTTGTAATGTTTTATGTGTAATGCTTTATTGAATTGTTATTTGTAATGTATTGGTTTATGTGTAATCGAGTATGAGGACGTTTGGAATTGTTATTTGTAATGTGTTGTTTTATGTGTAAGGTTTAATGTGTAATGCTTTATGGAATTGTTATTTGTAATGTATTGTTTTATGTGTAATCGAATATGAGGACGTTTGGAATATTGTTAAAAATAATCCAACCAGTTTTCATAAATAACATAAAACAGAGGAGGTACATCTAATACAGACGAAATACATGTAAATAACCTAGTACAAACCTAATAGATAGAAATAGATATTAAATAAACGGGACATATTTCAGAATATTCCAAGGGGCTTCATACTGGAATTCCAACCCATCACTTAATGATTTGTATTCCTCTTTAGCAGCTTCCAAGATGACCTCCTCAGTAGCATTTAATCGGGGGTCGTCAATTATGGTATAAAGATCGTTGAATAATAGAATTTCAGTTTTCATTTCATACCATTTTGCTGCGATATCTAGGTTGTCACGATGGTTTTTTGCAGTCGTTCGAGTTTCAGCGTTGAAGATATAGGTAAACAAGTCCAAAACATTGGATCGTTCGACTTGTTGGTCTCGTACACATGGATATATGCACGACTAAGAACCAAGTACTCCTCATCGGTCCATGGTTTTGAAGTCATTTTTAGCGAAATAAAGAGAGTAAATTTTCAAAAGTAACATATGAAGAACTGATATATCTTTAAGTGAAATGATTTTTTCACTGAAAGCAAATTTATAGTAGGCTTTATGACAACAATAAACGGCACGTTTTTAATGTTCGTCAATAGCACATAAGCTTATACACAAAATCACAGTCAAATTTTTTAATTTGTCTACAATTCATAGTCCAACTTAACTGAAGAACGCAATGTACTTATTGACAACACAAGAGAGGACTGTTTGAGTTGACAAGCCATTGCACTGACTGACAACACAAGACACGACTGTTTGACTTGACAACACAGATGAAGTAACAAAAAGGGGCCACTATAAATAATTGTTCATATCCATATTAGTTGTATCACCTTACATTTTTACCTTGCAACTATGGACCCACCTGTACCACTCAGATGGAGCATCGAAGAGGAGGTCGCTTTGGTTCATGCTTGGATCGTAACTGTAGATGAGGATTTTCCACCAGGTCCGTTAGAAGTTCGCAATGGATCATTTTGGTCTCGTGTATGTCATTTGTTTCACCATCAAATGGGTTGTACTCGATGTTGAAGAAGAAGAGATGTCGAAGACAAGTTTGTGGATTTGAAACAAAGGGTCAAGCATTTTCAACGTATTTACAACGAGATGGATAATGAACATCCGAATATGGATGAAGACATTCTCATACAGGTGGCTATGGAGCTATACCATTTCGAATCTGATGGTAGAGAGTTTAAGCATGGGGAAGCATGGAATCTTTTAAAGAATGTCCCTCATTTTTAATATGCATGTTAGTTGAAGAAGATTAGATGTATAATGTTCGTTAGTTACGTTGTTTGTTTTTTAAATGTGTCTTGTTAATCCTTTAAAGGAGTCTTTTCCCGTATAACTTCCTTACTCTTTCAGTATTCATACGCACCTGCAAATGTATGTTGTTTCAGTAATAAGCATAAAACATGAATTAAAAAAACACATCCATTTTCATTTCATTAAAACATCAAACCATAATTACTACATAATAAGACATAAAATGGAAAGGGGCACATGAATAACTACTTCTACTTGGGAGGTAACAGGACCACCCTTTCATTTGGTATTTCCCATTGCACATGTGATGGCAGAGAATTCACCGTCTCAGATCCGAATGCAGCTCGATACACGACAGAAGTCAGCTTATAATCAACCATTTCGTGAATGGTTGCAGACATATGGGTTCTTAGTGACGCTATTGCGTGGCCACAACGTATACCGCCACTTTTTTGCCATTTCCCACAACTACATACCCTACGTTCAAGTTTTACTTTGCAGGTGTCGAAATTTTCATCGACTTCAAATATATCCCCATAAATACGTCTTGCCTCCCAATTATAAGACTTGTTCACTGGTTTTTGAACTTATTCTCAGCATAAGGGGTCACACTAACAGAAATCCTCCCTGCGAAATTAGTTAATTTAGAAATAAGAACACAAGAAATAACAAACTATAACTATAAATTTACCTCCAACTTCAGCCCGTTCAACATATACCAATTGTATCGACTGATTGATTAACTCAATGATTGTTGTTATAGGTAACTCATGTGTGTAGGTGGATATATTTTTCACAATTTGAGGAATATCAATCGATTTAACATTGTAGCGTACTTTAGGAAAACAAAATGCCCTTTCCCATTTTGAAATGGCTATATTGTCAAGCCAGGCAATTGGATTCCTACATGCACTTTGAAAGCTCTCCAAACACAAGTAAAATTCATGCACACTATATGCATTGCATGACTTCCAAAACAACTTTTCGACAATAGTACCATTATGTCCGATAGAATCTTGTATTTTCCAAGTTATATCTTTAGGACAATGCCCATGATATGAATCTGGGTAGGATCTCCCAACGGCAAAGTCTATTTTATCACATAGGTGGCTTATGAAACCAACCTCTGTATTGTCACCTAAACATTATTTTAACTTCCTCATGAACCATGCCCAAGATTCCTCACACTCTAAGCTTCCCAAACCAACTGCTAAGAGTGGGGGTTCATGGTTTCCGTCCAAAGCCACCGCAAAGTACATTGTTCTCAGATAGTTGCCAAGTAGGGGTAAATACCTCACATATATTAATGGTATCATGCACCTAAGGAAGGTACAGATCTGCATAAAAATAAAACATACTTATATTAGTCACATGCAAAATCTAAACGAGGTACATTACCTACAACTATTAATTAAATCAATAAAATAAAGATGACATACCACTCAACCTAAAGCCATGAAACAGAATTGAAAGCGGTTGGTATCTGTTTTCTTGATGGCTGTGAAGGTATTAGGATTTGTTCTTTCAAGATTATGAAAGAATATTGGTAGGTCACAAAAGTTTCTTTCGTTGTAAGAATTCATTTTCACATGCAATGAAAGTGTATTAGGAAAATCACACGAATCTGATTATAAATATACAAAAGTTGGTATTTAAATTGGATTACTTCATAGTCAAGCACATGATTTCATAGTCAAACCGTAAGAAAACTTTACTGATTGACAAGACAAGGCATTGTACTTATCTGCACTTCATAGTTCAACTTGAAGGATTCGTAGTCAAACCAAATGATTTCATAGTCAAACCGTAATCAGACTTTACTGATTGACAAGACAAGGCATTGTACTTGTCTGCACTTCATAGTTCAACTTGAAGGATTCATAGTCAAACCAGATTATTTCATAGTTAAACCGTAAGCAGACTTTACTGATTGACAAGACAACGCAGTGTACTTGTCTTCATTTCATAGTTCAACTTGAAGGATTCATAGTCAAAACAGATGATTTCATAGTCAACCCTTAAGCAAACTTTACTGATTGACAAGACAATGCATTTTACTTGTCTGCAATAAAATTTCGTGTATAGATGGGTAATACTCACTCCATGAAATTTATTTGTGAAGTTATTCATATTTGATCAAATAAATCAGGTGAATGGCATACTGCAATTGCATAGGTTAACGTATCATTAGGATATCGGGTACACCTAAAAACCCAGAAAGATTATTTTACGCTTGCCCAAAAATGGTATCATGATTTTTAGTTCCTTAATATTTACGCTATCATATTTCTACCACAACTTATCTTCTTGTCTATCTTTAAATTCACAGGGACCAAAATGCGAGTTTATATGTTGGGTTGATAAAGAGAAGGAACAATTTTCTATGGTAATAGCTAAGGTAGCTAAGTCGAATAAACACTTTCAATCTGAAAATAAAAATTTGAAGATAGTCTTGGTTTGTAGCTGAGTTTTGTTCTTGGCAATTATTGCTTACAAGTTATAAGGTTTAGGTATTTTGGTTAACTTTGAAGTTGTAACGTCAATAAAGAGGGTGTAATCGTTGTTATGTTTTATCTTTTGAAGTTATAATTATATTATGTATGAAGATAATGTCTATCGCTCTATATATAAAATTACTTTTCCTAATGAAACACTTGAATTTATAAATCAAATATTCATTTATATATATATCACATCCAACTACATAGGACCAACACACGATCCCCAATAAATTTTGGGCATCCTTTGACGAAACTCTAAAGCTACATTTTTTGGGTCCATAAATTCATGTATTGGTTGTCCTGATACTAGTTGTTCCATAAACATACAAACAAATACAACACAATCTCCCAACCCGCTGCTTTGTTGGGGAACATTATCTTCGATGGTAAATGTCATATTCAATGGTCGTCTTGGGATGTTCCTCCTCTGCCAGTATTTAATTTTGTCTAAATATTTTGCTACCCGCGCCTCAAATTTGCTTAAAGTTCCATCTGACGCAAAATTTTCAAACGCACCCCTACCGAGACTATCATATAGATGGACTTCCATTGACTCCAGTCGTAGTTCCCCAAACAGTCAATGATTTGGATAGGAATGAATCGGCATATAAACCTGTACAAAGTTTAAAAAATAATTACTTATTAATATTTCGATACAAAAAAATGATACTAATGAATGTAATTTCAATAAAACTAATAATATACCATATCCACATCCCACCAAGGAACTATAAAGTCGGGGTATGTAGCTATCCCATACATAAATGCCCTCAACTCGTTACCATCTTCCAAAACATGGCAAACAAAATTTTTTTGGAGGCATCATGGTATACCGGTCAGCTTCAAACCGTCTCTCCGTCAATAGTCTAATCGTGATATGTTGCGAATGTTATGGTACTTTTGTTAAAAATTGATAAATAAAAAATCACTTATAAGCATAAATTTATAAATACTTACTACTTCATCTAACCAGCCGTTATGTGTATGCCCAAACAACGCGCTCCAAAACTCTCTATCTAATATCAAATTGTACAATCTGTGTTGCACGTCATACGCATGATAAAAATAATTTTGTAACACAACCTCATCGCCTACTATGTAAGGTTGTAGGCGCAAAACTGAAAAGTCATGAGCAACACCGAATACTGGAGGAGGAGGAGGAGGATGAGGAGGAGGGGTTGTTGATCTGATATCAACCTTCTTCTTTGCTCTTCGCTTTGGCTTTGGTGTCGTGTGTAGCTAAAGCATTTGTCAAACATTTATATCTTTATTTTATGAATATTTGACTTAAAAAAATTATTTCCGTATTAGCTTTTAATATATACCTGCATGAAAGGATTACGCATAAACTTTGATGGATTACGAAGCCTAGGTCCATCGGGTGTAGCTTCATTATCATCAAAGTGATTTGTATTCCCTACAATTATTACCTCGTGGTCTACCATCTACATTAATATGTTATAATTATTAATAAAATATACGTATTTATTAACAAATTATATCATACATATAACGTATAATAACCTTTTCAGCTTCATTATCATCCAAATCCAAAACATACTCATCGAACTGATTCGTACTCCGCCACTGTTCGTCTAACGCCTCTTCATCCAACACCTACATTAATATGTTATAATTTTTAATAAAATATACATATTTATTAACAAAATTATATCATAAATATCAGGTATCATAACCTTTTCAACTTCATTTTCATAAAAAAAACATTATGTAACGCCTGGTTCCTGGTATGCTTTTAACTTAATTATTTATTCATTTTAAGAGAAGGACTCGACGAGTTGGTGGCCCTAACTCGTCGAGTAGAATGCAGATTATGCGTGGGGTTTAAGCTATCTACTCGAAGAGTCAAGAACCCTTGACTCGGCGAGTAGATCGGCCAGAATGAAACCCTAATTTCGGGGTTTTGCACCATATTTAAGCTCCTTAACCCCCACCCCTTAGCCTCATTTACAGCCTCATTGTCCCAAACCCTAATCCACGAAACCCTAGAGCATCTTGTGAGTGTGTGAGCCATTTGTAAGCAATCTTTTGTGTTTTGAAGCTTGAAGAAGAAGAAGAAGTTAGAAGGCTCAAGAGGAGGAGAGTAGATCCAGAAACTACACTTCTTTGGCTACATTTTCTGGTAATCAAGTTTCTATCTTGATCTCTAGTTCATTAGATCTCTTCCTTCCCCTTTTATGAAGGTTTTGGCCCAAGAATGATAACCTTTGGAGAATGAACAACCCAAGTGGATAATCTTCCAGATTTAGGACCTAGAGGGGCTGTTATGACATAAAGGTGCAAACGTTATGCCATTGGAGCCCCCATGCAAGCCATAGAGTATCATATTAGCCTTTTTAGCCCAAAAGGCCACGCATGTGGGGAAAAGGTGGGAACTTTACGTGCCCAAGTAGTGTTAGGGGTTTAGATCTGAGGTTGCAAGCTTTAGTTTGGTGTATGGAGGGCTTAAGGACCAAGTTCTAGGTCCCAAGGAATTAGGGTTTGAGCTGAACCCTTTAAGAAGTGGTATTAAGGGGTAAAGTCAGAAACTTTACCCTTAAATGGACATTTTCAGGGTTTATGTGAAGTATGAAGCTTGGATCTGAAGTGTAGGGGCTTAATCCGTTAAGATAGCCAAACAGACAGGAGAACTCGGCGAGTCCAGTAAAGGACTCGATGAGTTGAAGCCGGGTTGTCCCGATTTTATGATAGGTAGAACTCGACGAGTCTGTGAAGGGACTCGACAAGTTGACTCGGTTGACCACGAGTCTGAGTAGTACAGGAACTCGCCGAGTTGGGAGATAACTCGACGAGTTAGGTTGACTGGGAGTTGACCTTGACTTTGACTTTGACCAGGATGTTGACTTTGACCAGGGGTAAAATGGTCATTTTACTCTAAGAGGGATTATCAGATTTTGACTAAGTGTTATTGTGAAATTGATAGTCGGGGAGTCGTTGGAGCAGCCGTCAGAGATTCTTCACTCGAGATTTCAGTAGTCAGCCTTACAAGGTGAGTTTCATTCAGTAGGGACGGGTCTATGGCACCAAGGCCGGCCCGTATATGTGATATGATAGTAGCTGAGTGTGGGCGGGACCCGAATCTTATAGTAGCTGAGTGTGGGCGGGGCCTGAATCTCATAGTATTATTTAAGTATAGTTATGTGACTGGTTGATAGGAACAGGTATACTTGTTGTCTGTGTGATACTTGTATGCATGTTAGACATCGGAGTGTGGGCGAAGCCTGAATCTCCTAGACAGCAGAGTGTGGGCGGTGTCCGAATCTCCTAGACATCGGAGTGTGGGCGTGGCCCAAATCTCCTAGACAGTGGGTGGGGGCCGAATCTCCTAGTTGCATGTTGTGTGTATGGTATGTGGTAGTTTGGGGAGAGTCACTAAGTTTCGTGCTTACAGTTTTTAGTTTTGGTTTCAGGTACTTCCGGTAGCAAGGGGAAGGGCTCGGGATTATTGCAGTGCACACACTATTTGTTCAGCCTGGGATGTTTATACTCTGATATTTTTATATACACTGATATGATGTTTGAGATATTTTGACATGTGTTTGGATAACTATGGTTTTGTTAATAATTAAAAACGAAATTTTTGGTCTGTATTTTTGGGATGTTTCACATTATCATCGAACTGATTTCTAGTCCGCCTCCCTTCATCTAAAACCTACATTAATACCTTTAAATTATTAACAAAGTATACATATTTATTAACAAATTACATCATAAATATAGGGTATCACTAACCTTTTCATCAAAACCATAATTTCTTTGAAACTTTTCCGGTTCATCAAAATTTATGTTGTTAAATATACTTTCGTCATTCACTTCTTCCACGTTCACCTCGATACGTTGTCGGTTCAAATACACCTCTTGTTCGAGTGCAATTAACCGATTCACCAACTCTTCTAAACTTGGTTTCCTACTTTGTCCTGCTCTACCGTGGGATCGGCCACTAGACGATAGACTACACGAAGATTCATCATGCCTCCTAAAATGCTTCCGGATTAGGGATGGAACTGAAGGTGGTTCACCATATACATACTCTTAACATGACATATAATAAGAAGATCTTCTCTCCTCATCGTTCGGTGTCATGCTATGTCTTGGTCTTCGTCTCTCCTAAAACAAATTAACATATGTATAATGTTAGTAAAAAGTTCAAACAAAATATTGAAACAAATAAAAAAAATATGCAAACCTTTGTCACATCGAAAATCTTGTTCACATCAACCCATTTTAATTTTTTGGTTGAACTCCAACGCTTTATCCAAGGTGTATCTTTGTTTCTACGTAACGTATAAACACCTCGAACAGATGGAAGCATCTCATAGATCCATATCAATAACAATTATTAACAACTAACATACTTGTTATATTTTATAAATATATATATATATATATATATATATATATATATATATATATATATATATATATATATATACCTTGAATGACGCCGTAAATCACAGATTTTCACCGAACTATTTGTATGGTTCGGAAAGAGACGTTCCAACAATAAACATCTTTTTTTACTACTAATTTTTTTTTTCTGACACGTTTTTTCCAATCATTTTTGGATAAACTCCAAAATTAAATCTGGTTATCAAACAAAAACTCTTCGGGGCCATAAACCATTTTAGTATCTCCCACTTTAAAATACAACCGCTTTATGCCATCTGGAGATACTACTGCGTGTGGACGTAACTGATGAAGAAACATTTTATGAAATAGCAACCTGTCCCCTTGTAATTGAGGGACGTCCAACATATAACCAAACACGGTGCTTCTAAACATTTCCCGTCGCACACCATGCAATACTTCAAATACTTACCATATGTTACATCCCGGACCTTTTAGATTTACAGCAGCTTTAACATTTAGATTTCTAGAATTATGCTGAGTGTAACATCCCGTTTTAAATAGAATAATTAAAATAATAAACCCGAAACTCCGAGAAGTAATTCTTACTCTTATTTAATATTATAATAATCCAAAACCAAATAATAATTAGCGGAGTGTTGGTTTCGGGACGCCAAACGACACGATTTAGAATCTCGGGGTTAGAGTGTAATTTATGGATTTGTTTTGCAAAAGATTCTTAAAGTGGTGGTGTAACGCCCCGTTCCTGGTACGCGTTTAATTTATTTAAATGTCTTTTACGAAGAGCTACTCGGCGAGTAGTAGCCCTAACTCGTCGAGTAGATGCCGTGATGGACGCGGATTTTAAGTGATCTACTCGCCGAGTCCACGCCTGGACTCGACGAGTAGACCAGTCTGGAGGTAACCCTAATCCTTAGGGTTTGCACCCTATTTAAACGTCCTTATAGCCCCATCCCAGTCTCCAGCACCCTTAGAGCATTCCACCTCGAAACCCTAGCCTCCATTGGTGAGTTTGAGTGCTCCCTTCTTGATTTTGAGTGTTTTGGTGTATTCTTGGAAGGGTAGAAGTGAAGGAAAGAGAGAAGGTGCAAAGGAGAAGAAGGAGATCCAAGAACTAGCTCTCATCAGCTTCATATTCTGGTAATAAAGTTATTACCTTGCTTATTCCTCCATTAAACCCTCTTTATGCTTGTTATGCCTTCTTTGGAGCCTTTTATGATTCAAAGCTTGGGATATGGACCCCCCTTGGATGGAAACTTCAGATCTGGACCCTCATTGCATTCTAGAAGTGTAAAGTTTCAGTCATGTTTGTGATTGATGTCCCTTTTGAGCTTAGAATTCCATTAAGAGCTTAGTTTTGGACATTTGAAGCCTTTAAAGCTATGCATGCACGTAAAGTTTGCAACTTTACGTGATAAGCATGCCCTAGGAGCTTGGATCTGTGATTTGGAGCCGTTGCATGGCTCAAATCAGGTCTGTATGGAAAAAGGGACTGAAGGGACTCGGCGAGTCCATGCTTGACTCGGCGAGTCATATGAAGATAGTCGTGGACTCGATGAGTTGGATGAGCAACTCGGCGAGTCCGATGAAGATGGCCTTAGACTCGACGAGTTGTTCATCAACTCGGCGAGTCGGATGAGTTTTTCCCGAGAAAAGTAGTGTTCAAGTGAAATAGCTTCTTTCCTTCTTAGATACACGTAAAGTTAGCAACTTTACGTGTTCAGATGGTTCCAGGGGGCTCAGATCTACAAGTTAGGTGCTCGAGAATAGTTTAGAATTCAACTGTATGGAATCTGCACGTCAGGACTCGGCGAGTTGTTCTTCAACTCGGCGAGTCGAGTCGCGAGTAGGAAAGGGACTCGGTGAGTTAAAGTCAGTGTTAGTAAAGAAGGGACTCGGCGGGTCTGTGCCTTGACTCGGCGAGTTCGGTCAACCAGGAAGTTGACTTTGACCAGGAAGTTGACTTTGACCAGGGGGTAAAACAGTCATTTTGCCCTGAGATTTGTTATCAGTATTTGATTTAGTGTTTATGGGATTTGTAGCCGGGGAGTTCCGGAGTAGCGGTCAGGCAGTTTCAGATTTAGCATCTCGACAGCCAGCGTTACGAGGTGAGTTTCCTTCCAGTAGGAACGGGTCTACGGCCACAATGCCGGCCCGTTTAGTTAGTAGTTAGTTCCAGACTTCGGTCTGATGCAGTAGTTCAGTGTGCTTGATGTCTTTGTGATTCAAGCAAGATTTTGTGTTATGTGTTCCGGACTTCGGTCCGATGCAGTATGCAGTATATGTGTTTATGCCAGTAGTTATGATTATGCTATGCTATGTTCAGTCAGTTTCCGGACTTCGGTCCGATGCAGAGGGCAAGGCCCTGGTTAGTTCCGGACTTCGGTCCGATGCTGAGGGCAAGGCCCTGGTTAGTTCCGGACTTCGGTCCAATGCAGTTTCCGGACTTCGGTCTGATGCAGAGGGCAATGCCCTGGTTAGTTCCGGACTTCGGTCCGATGCAGTTTCCGGACTTCGGTCCGATGCAGTGGGCAAGGCCTAGTAGTTGCTTTATATGTTATTGTATGGTATGTGGTAGTTTGGGGGATCTCACTAAGCTTCGTGCTTACAGCTCCAGTTTTTGGTTTCAGGTACCTCCGCAAGTAAGGGGAAGAGATCGGGATGATGGCATGGCACACACCACAGCTTCAGTTTTATCCTGGGAGTTTTATTCGGATCTCTTGATATGATTGATACAATATTTGTTTTGACACGGTCACTTGACTTTTGAGTTTCACATCTTATGGTTTTAGTATGAATGACAATCGGTGATGTGATTTTTAGTAATATTAAAACAAAATTTTCGGGTAGTATTTTTGGGATGTTTCAGGTGGGCCATTTGGTAAAATATGGACTTATTATGAAAGGGTTTTGAGGGTAAGGGCTAAAAGGGTAACATATGGAACTGGATTGTAAAGATTTCAGAAGCAACAATAATCATTTTTATAACATCATGAAGCAACAATAATCATTTTTATATGAAAAAATCATATTATTACAACATATTAACACATTTATATAGCATATTAACACAAAAGTACCAAATGTACAACCTCACAATGCACGATTTACGCATTATGCACTTGTACAATCACAGATTCAATTATTAAATGTTATCAAAACTTCAAGGCTACTTTTGAAATATAATAAATATCAAATATAACACATAAATCTAAAAAAAAGTGGATAGGAAACGTCTGAAATCTAGTAATATTTTCGTTTTTTTTCAAACTTTTTCCCAATAAATTGTAAATAAACAAAGCCTAAAATTGATAAATGATGATTAAAACACAAAATGGGTAAAAATATTACCATATTGTTGGGATTGTTCACGAAATCATCCATTACTTCCAGAGAAAGAATTCTTCAAAGAAAAAGTGTGAAAAATGAAGGAAAAAAAAACGTTTTTATACCTGGAAAAAGGTACGTTCGCAGATGGCTTGCTTAAATCGCAGATGAACTAGTCCATCTGTGAACGTACAAGTCGCTAAAGCACAGTCGTGCTTTAGCGACTTGTACGTTCGTAGATGGATTGCTAAAATCGCAGATGGATTTAATCTATCTGCGATTTTCATGGCTAAATTTGTAATTTGGGTTTTTTTTTTTTTGCTATTTTCCACAAAGTAATTAAGAGATTAGGCTATTTTTGTAATTTTCTGTAATTCAAAAGGTTAATGATTAATCAATGATTTGCAAAATTTCCATTTAACAATTTTATTATAAAACTTAAACCAAAGAGTTTATGTATAATTTGTCATTAGTCACGTACCCATATATTAACATTATAATAGTTAGGAAGTTTATTTAGAACTTTTCTAAAAACTACAAAAGCCCGTGTGTAATATCAAGTGATTAAATTTTGATGGTGCGTAGCAAATTTAAACATACAGTGATGAAACTAAAAAATAATAATAGTTAGGAAGTTTATTTAGAACTTTTCTAAAAACTACAAAAGCCCGTGTGTAATATCAAGTGATTAAATTTTGATGGTGCGTAGCAAATTTAAACATACAGTGATGAAACTAAAAAATAATAATAGTTAGGAAGTTTATTTAGAACTTTTCTCAATCCTGGATACATCACATTGGTTAATATACCAATACTACTTGGAAATTTTATAAAATGTAATTCTTAGTATTTTATCCGACATCAGCTTAAATGTATACCAATAATAGCAATGAACTTTACTCTGTATAGCAATATGTAAAACCAATCGGGTCCGGATAAACCGGGTTTAAGAACTAGAATTGCTAAGTAGAACCGGTTTTATAGGCTGGGACCGGATTTATGGCCAGAACCGGAAGTTAAAGAGTTGTTTTTAGTTATGTTTTTGTAAGGAGTTATGACTAATTTGCCCTTGTAATCATAAAAGATTTAGAGGTACACAATAGCAGCTAAACAAAACGTTTCAATTTTATTAAATAGGATCACAGTCTAGCAACATATGGTTCAAAATTGTTTGTTTATTGATTTACCATCCATATAGATATTAAACAGGATCACAACGTTAAACATGATCCTATTTGAAAGAAAATGTTTCAACTGTTTATGTAAATATACTTAAAATTAATTTAATAAACTAAACTTGATATTTAAATAGGCATGTGGCAATGTGACATAAAAATAAGAGAATTTAATCAAAATGATAAAATGAATTAGCCATATGCTTGTGGTAATGGAAAGCAAAATGGGGCCTTATTAAAAAAAATATATGATTAAAGCCCCAGCGTGTTGAATTTAATTTTGGCTGCGATTAGGATTCCTAATTTATTGCCTAATAATCCATAGAATTTAATATGTTTGAAATTATTTCGAAGACACATAAAGTATATTAATAATTTAATTTTTATATGAAATCTTTCTCTAATAAATGAATTTTATTTTACCACTTGTCCCATTCTTATTCAATTTGCCAAATATCATTTTATGATTATTTTGAATTAATTCTTTTTTCACATGTTATTTTATGAGTTTTTTTATTTTATTAAATTCCACATGTAATAATTACAATAAATGTAATAATAAATGAATATCAATTTCATTAATAAACTTATCTTTTAATTTCAAAATTCCCAAAATTAAGATTCATTAATTTCTTTTATTTATTTAAATTATTTGTTTAAAATTTACTGATAAAAGATTAATCTAGCATATTAGCCCTTACATCACGAATGGTTTCTCATAAAGCAATAGTCAGCCTTTGAGACTATCTAATACACAAACTACCTGTTAAAAGATAAAAAAACATTACTATTATAATAATTTATTATTTTTCTTATTTTCTTATAAATTCAAAGTTCTCAAATGTTTTGACCTTTATATTTATTTTTATTTTTTTACATTAACTCATTTAATACATGAGTCTCACAACTATTATGTTATAATGAGATGACATTTGGCAATAAATTGACTCATTTATTACAATAGGTAGCGGTAGATAAACATACAAAGCGTATATTAATAATTTATGTTTTACATGAAATAGGTTATAATGAGATGACATATGGCAATAAATTGATTCATTTATTTGAATAGACAGCGGTAGATAAAATCTCTCTCTCTCTCTCTCTATATATATATATATATATATATATATATATATATATATATATATATATATATAAGAGTTCATTTGAGACGAACATAATTTTGTGAGACCATGAAACCAATTTTTTCTAATGAAATATTCTAATATTCAGTCATCATAAAAATATAATATGTATAATATTCTAACATTATATGCTTTTAGAATATTTCAATGTAAAATATGTTAAAAATATTGTTTTAGAATATCAAAATAATACATATATTATATTTTTTTGAATAACAGAATATTAGAATATTTCACTAGAAAAAAGTGGTCTCACTGTCTTACAAAATTAGACCTGTCTCAAATGAACCACACACACACACACTTATATGGTACTTGTTATCCTATTGTAATATCATAGACACTCAGATCATGACCATTAATTCTATTCATCAATTGGTCCAGAATTGTGTACTTACGAACACACAATAGATATAAGGAATATAATAACCTAGTCTTATATATATATATATATATATATATATATATATATATATATATATATATATATATATATAGAAGACTAGGTTATTATATTCCTTATATCTATTGTGTGTTCGTAAGTACACAATTCTGGACCAATTGATGAATAGAATTAATGGTCATGATCTGAGTGTCTATGATATTACAATAGGATAACAAGTACCATATAATCATACAAAGTTCAGCATAAATGTATTTTCGACAATTAACTATATTGTAAAATGAAATTTTCAGATTTTTAGAGATAAATAATTCACCTAATTTTAAAAAATCTAAATTATTAAATTAATTCAATTTTAATTCTAACGTGACTTTTATAATAATCAAATTTATTCTGTCATTCTGACAAAATGTCAGCTATAAACCAGTGAAAATATTTTCAAATTTATTTTTACAGAATATAGTTCAATTTAATATATTTTTTATAATTACCATGAGTAAAAAATTCTACAACATATATTATCAAGAATATCATTTTATAAAGAATACGGATTTTATATGAAACACATTTTATTTTTTAAGAATCATTAATTATATTAATTCTTAAAGAATAAGACTATAAACAATAGTTATATTCGTTATGAAAAAAAAAGGATGACCAATAATGGTTAAGAATTACATTTATTCTTAAAGATTAAAACTAAGAATGGTTTAAAAGAAAAAAAAATCAAAATCCAACAATAACACTAATCCATTCTGAAAGAATATTATTGCATAGAATGTGCTTGATCTTCATCTGGAATCCAAAATGCACCTGAAAGAATTCATTTTTTCAAGCTCACTTGATTCCAACCATACAAAAAGTTCGCATCACTTGATTTTCTTTATAAATCCTGAATAATTTAACCAATTTTCTTGTAATCATAAGATTATAACTAAAGAGTGCATTTCCAAATGTAGTGTATTCTTACGGAATTCAATATCCAAAACATAATGTATTCTAACAAAATACACTATATTGTGTTCGTTTCCACCAAAACAAAGCTTCATTTTTTAAATAGTACTCTATCATTGATTTAAAAATAGAATAAGAGACATTATGTAAGAATGATATAGAATTCTTTTAAGTTGTAACTACAAAAAAAAACACAAATAGTAAAACAGAACACAAACTATGCACATTCAACATGGATACTCTAAAAGAATAAAACTATAAATTCATTAACACGTATGTGTAAAATACTTTCAAAATTTCACAAAAACAAAAACCCATTTCAAAATATAGTGTATTATAACAGAATCCACTATTCTGTAATCCACTATTCTTACAGAATGTATTATATTTTGTATTCGATTTTTCAAAAAAATTGTGTTTTCTCCCTAACACATAAGAATGAAATTAGAATGAAACTCACATCCTTTAATTGTTTAAACTTCAAGCAATTAGGAAAAAATCATTGTTCTTTCCGGTAGAAAACAAACATAAAAAATGTGATGTTTCTTTTCTTATTTCCAGAATCTCGATGAAAGCAAAATAGAAAACGAAATTCAAATATTTAATTACCCCACCTCACATTATTCACACCGTAGTACACATTCTACAAACAAATCCGTTATCACATTATCCACTATCAATTAAGCTTGCAAAAGGCCAAAACCAATAAATCATATAAGACATTACTCAAAAAAATAATTAAACAATAAAGTTTCAAGTATCAGAAGCTAAGAATTTCAACGAACATGCAATAGTCGAACACGATTTATATATGAAAATCTTGAATAATTATAACAACATACTATAAAAAAATGCTCCGGAAAAGTAGGAAAGTCGGCGACAAATTTTGGGTTCAGGCGGGATCAAACGCCGATGATCTTCTCATCATGGCGATTTCAAACTGGCAGAAGGTGTCTAGGAATAAGAAGGTTTCGGTTTTTTATCGTATTGGGGATGATGACAGAAGTAATAAGCACAATGAATACATGTGATCAGTAAGTAACATCTCAACTACCATTTATGTTACTAACTTTTTGGCCTTTGTTGATAGCATTGATCTTAAGAAGGAATGTGAAAAATATGGATCAGTGGTGGATATTTTATCTCCAAGAAACTCTCGAAACTTGGGAAACATTTTGGTGCTGGATATTTTATCTCCAAGAAACTCTCGAAACTTGGAAAACATTTTGGTTTTATCAGGTTCATTAGGGTTAAAGATGTGGTTGCTCTTACCCGTAATATTTGTGCTATTTGGTTGGACTCTTATAAGTTGTTTGCTTCTTCGATAATTCACCCCCGATCATATTATTCTCGCCCAACTATTAAGGATACCGCTTGCCCTCAATACAAACAAGAAGCCAATAAAAGAAATAACCATACAACTTATGCTAGTGTTTCTTGCCCAAGGTTAAGTCTGTAGTTACCAAATTTTCTAATGATCTCATGCAATTAAACTCTGGTGATTTTATTCTTGATCATAAATTTTCGAATAAGATGATTTTAGGAAGAGTTAAAGAATTTTTCATTTTGCATGTATTGGAGAATATGTGTAAAGGTCAAGGTTTCCCTGATGTTGACTGTAAATTTATGGGAGGTATGTGGTTAATGCTGGAATTTCCTTCACCCCAAGCCTATTATAATTTTCACAGCAATGAAGTGGTCCGTGGTTGGTTTCATCAGTTTTTTGATTGGTCCTGTGATTTTGTTCCTAAGTAACGATTAGAATTTCAAAAATTGAAGGCATGCCTCTTCGTGCATGGTCTAAGTCGAATTTTTCAAAAGTAGCATAAAAGTGGGGTAACATTCGTCATATGGATGAAACGTTGGGCCTTATTTTGTCTAGTCTGATTTGTGTGGAGACTCAGTCAAAAGAGATGCCAATTATGGTGGATGATTCAGCTTTTACTGTGCGAGTCAAAGAAGTCATGGGCTGGTCTCCATCTTTTAACGAGATTGTTACTATTAATGAGGCGGATGACAATCGTTTTGAAGGCCCGGATTTGAATTTGAAGAAGATGATTGTATTAGTATTACCTCATCTAAAGATATAGGCAATGATGGTTTTAAGGAACAGGACTCAGATCCCTTTCAGTTACGTGATCTGATAATGGAGGATTCACGTATAAACAAAATGAAAAAAAAAGAAATCAGTTAAGGATGGTGGTAATTCGGTTTTGGGATCAGCCTCAACATCATAAGGTGTTGTCAAAGCAAGATAAAGATGATCTGGTTCCTAATCATAAAAGGGGCGATGACAGTAAGGTTATGAATTTACAAATTATGAATTTACAAACTAAGGAAAGTGAACATTTAGCTGCTAGAAGTCTGTCAATTCAGTATGAATCTTCTCCAACTCATATTCCTGGATGGTCTGAACCAGGTGCTTTTGATGACCGTTATGTCTAGCATTCTCGAGGTGGCGGCGGTTCTTGTGGTTCTCTCCGATCAGCTAGTGTTCATCAGGGTAGTAAACAACCTTCAGTTATGGAGGGTCTTGATGTTCTTATCCAAATGGGTCATGCTATGGGTTATTCTCTGCAAGGTTGTGTGCAACATAAAGAGGAGGTAATTAAGAGGTTATGTGCTAATCAAGTTTTTAAACGAATTACATTTCTATTAATATGCAAGGTGTAGGTAATGTGGATAAAATTTTTTGGTTACGTAAACTTGGAAATAAACATCGTGTTAATTTTGTGGCATTCAAGAGACAAAATCTTCGTATGTGGATCTTCATTTTGTTCGTTCGGTGTGGGGAAATAACCATTTTGATTATGTTGTTTCGAATGCTATAGGTGTTTCAGGTGGTATACTTCTTGTTTGGGATTCGGGTGTTTTTATCAAAGATAAGTCTTTGGTTCATGAGAAGTACATGGCTGTTGAGGGGATTTAGAGTCTGAAATGCATTAAGCTCATGATCGTTGTCATTTATTTTCCCCGGGCTCTGGATAGGAAGAAATTGGTGTGGTATTCGTTATTATGGTTGATTTTAAAAACTAATGTTGTGATAATTATAATGGGTGTGATGAGACAGAAAGGTTTGGTACTACGTTTAATGCCTCTGAGGCTAGGGAGTTTAATCAGTTTATTTCTGATATTGCTTTGGTTGATGTGGCGCTTGGTGGTCCGTCTTTTACTTGGTCTAATAGGTAAGGAACTAAAATGAGCAAATTGGATCGCTTTCTTGTTTCTGAAAGTTTTTTGATGAGTTTCCCTCTACTTCGGCTTTGGTTCTTGAGAAGGGTTTACCATATCATAATCCTATTATTCTTTTCGATCAATGTGTTGATTATGGTCCTTCTCCCTTTCGATTTTTTCATTCGTGGCTGGAGATTGATGGTATTTATAAGGTTGTTAAAGATTCTAGGGCTATTCAGTTTCTTAAAAATAATTTGAAAAAATGGAATTCAATCCGGAGACAGTCAAATGATGCTAGTAAGAAACAATTGAGTTTGAAGATTGATAATATTCAAAAACATATTGATGAGGGCACGACTTCACAGGAGGATTTGAAAAATCGCATTGTCTTCTCAAAACAAAATAAGGGCCTTGAACATATGAATAATCTTGATTTAGCTCAAAAAGCTAAAATTAAGTGGGGGTCGAGGGGGATAAAAATTCTAAATATTTTCATGCCTCTGTGAGTTGTAGGAGAAGACAGACTGCCATAAAAGGAATTATGAAAGATGGAGTTTGGGCTTCGGATCCTAATGTGGTTAAAAATGAGTTTTTTACTCATTTTGGATCAGATTTCTTCTCTTGGCTCGCCTTTCTCTGCTGAGGAAATTAAGAGAGCTATTTAGGATTGTGGGAGTGATAAGGTGCCCAGTCCCGACGGATTCACTTTCGGGATTTTTAAAAAATATTGGGATATTATTAAAGATGATGTGTGTAATTTCTTTTGGTGCTTTCAGAAAAATAGGTGGGTTCCTAAAGGCTGCAATTCTTCTTTTATAGCTTTAATCCTAAAAGTTAATGATCCTAAGTTTATTGTTTATTTTAGACCTATAAGTCTTATAGGTTGTCAATACAAAATCATTGGTAAATTGTTAGCGAATCGTCTGGCTATGGTTTTTGATTTTTTTGTTAGTTTGGAGCAATCAATTTTTATTAAGGGCCGACAGATTCTTGATGGCCTCTGAAGTTGAGTGAGATCATTGCTCATTTTAAGGGGTATAAAAAGAAGCTTATAGTGTTTAAGGGGGATTTTGAAAAAGCATATGAATCTCTCTACTGGGATTTTCTTTTCCAAGTAATGCATAAGATGGGGTTTAGTGATGTTTAGTGCAATTGGATTAGAGCAACTTTGAGCACTTCTAGAGCTTCAGTTATTGTTAATGGGGCTCCCACAAATGAATTTGAGGTTCAAAAAGTTCTTCGTCAAGGAGATCCTTTATCTCCTTTCCTATTTGTTTTGGCTATGGAAGGTTTTTATATTGGTTTGTTAGAAGCTAGAAGATCCGACTGTTTAAAGGTGTTCTTATTGGAGATTCAGATTTAGAAATATCGCATCTCTTATATGCAGATGATGCAATTATTTTATGCGACTGGGAGGTTGAAAACGCTAGAAAATTTTTACGTATGCTTAAAGTTTTTCAGATGGCTTCCAAGTTGAAAATTAATTTATCTAAAAGTAAGTTAATTGGGGTTGGAGTGGATTTTAAGCATGAGGGGTTGCTGATATGTTGGGTTTTAGTGCTATTCGGCTTCCATTTTTGTATCTTGGGGTTCCGATAACTTGAATAGATTTGCTTCTTGGCAACCTTTGATTGACAGATTTGTCAACAAACTTTTGACTTGGAAGGCTAAGCTTCTTTCTACTAGTGGTCGTGTGACTTTGATTAAAGTTGTTATGGGTAGTATTTCTATTCACCCAATGTCTATTTTCAAGGTCCTAGATACAGTTATTAAACTTCTTGAAGCGCTTCGTGCTAGATTCTTTTGGGGTTCAGATATTGGTGAAAGAAAAATTCATTGGGTAGTTTGGAATCGTGTTCTTAATTCTAAGGATTCATGTGGTCTTGGAATTAGTAGTTTACTTGCTTTTAACCAGGCTTTAATTTCTCGTTGGAGGTGGAGATATTTACAATAACCAAACTCGTTGTGGGCAAGGGTGGTGAATATTCTACATGGTTCGGTCACAGGAGGTTCTGGAGGCTTTTTTTGTGCTGGTGGATTGAGTCCTTGGTTGAACATGGCTAGATGTTTTGTCCATTTGAAAGACAAATGTCTTAATTTAGAAGGCTATTGTCGTAATCAGGTGGGTAATGGGTTAAAAACTCAATTTTGGCTTGATACTTGGATTGGAACGGGGTCTTTAAAGGATCAATTTCCCAAAAATTTTGTGCTTGATCCTTCTCCATGAGCGTTTATTACTGATCGAAATTTCTCGGATAAGTTATTGGATACGTTTGGTAGATTGCCTAGACCAGACTCCCTAATACTCAATGGTTTGGGTTATGTTCTATGTTGTAGAGTTATGTGTTTTTGAGGCCCCTGATCGTTTTGTGTGGGACCTAGACGTGCATGGAGTTTTCTCGATTTCTTCTTCCAGAAAACTTATTGATTCCTTCTTGATGATTGGTTCTAATATCGCCACTAGATGGAATAATCTTATCCCCATAAAGGTTAATGTTCTTATTTAGAGAATTGAGAGGGATAATCTATCCCAGTTAAACCTTAGAGATAAAGGAATCGATCTTCATTCCTTGTTGTGTCATGTCTGTTCTCAAGTTGGCGAATCCACTAGAGCATTTGTTTGCTTCTTGTTGTCTTCTAATGCCGATTTGGAAAAAGATTGCTCAATGGTGGAATGTGATTATTCCTTGTGATTTTTCGGCTTCCTCCATTCTCAATTGGGCTAATTCTTTATCTTTTGACAAGAAAAACAAGACAAGATTTGAAGCGATTATAGCTACCACGTTTTGGGTTTTATGGCGTTTTCAAAATAAACTCTTATTTTGAGCGGTCAAGCCTAAAAAATATGAGATTTTTTATGATATATGTTATTTTTCCTATTACTGGATCTCTAATAGATGTAAGAAAGCTAACTTTTCTTAAGATCGTTGGTTGATTTCTCCCAAAATGGTTTGAACTTTTTGTAATTTTGTTCTACTTCTTGCTAGTTTGCTTTTAATTCCGATGCCGTTCCAAAAAAAAAAAATCTTGAATAATCAAAAGAATAATAAAATTTGATTACCTCATGCAATACCCCTTAACCAACTACATGCCCTCTAACCTTTCTCGTGGATTTCTTTCTCGAACCAGGTTGCAGACCTAAATTATCAAGTCGGACTAAGTATGAGATAGCGGAGGTCGGAGGGGGGTTGAAGGCCTTTGGATCGAGCAGCAAATTGAAGGCCTTTGAATCAGCAACGGCAGAGACGATTTGGAAGGCGTCCGATAGTGGAGATAGATCAGAAAAAAATCGGTTGTAATGCGAGGAAGAAAGATCGATTTCCTTAGAGGCGTTGGTCGATGTCTAAGGTTTTAATACATAAAAAACGGATCCCCCAAAAAAGGGATACCAATTGTTAAATTTGGATATTAATTAATACATATATATAATGTTACTATTTTACCCTTATTAATTTAACTAAGGATTAAATTATTGTTAAATTCTAATTGGTCCATACATGCATATAATAGTTGTAGGAAACATATTAACCTATATATACATACATACACACACACACAAACACACACACACACACAAACTAGATCTGTGCACGCGCAAAGCGTTGGCGATAAATAATTTTTTGACAAATAGTTTTTTTACGAGGAAATAGCTACTAGATTTATTATTAGTTATTATGTATTAAAATTTATCATTTTTAAATAAAATATTTATGTTTATACCTTAATTTATATTGTTTGTTTGTACATTTTATGTAAATTAATTAATATCGGTTTCTAGTTTAAGTAATGTAAATTTATTTATATACATGAATTTAATATTTTAAAATTGTAATTTTGTTCCAAATTAAATTTTTTAATAACTTTGTTTAATTCAAGTCTCCAAACTTTTAGTAAGTAGTACCGATTTACTTATGCATAAATTGATTTATACAAAAAAACTTTGTATCTATACCTCTTAAAATTCAATATATGACTAATATAGTTTATAATATATATATATATATATATATATTCTATCAAAAATTAAATATACTGCTAATTATTCTTTCTACCTGTCCTCCTACTTATTAATTATCAAGGTTGTAAAAATCGATCGACGTTAGCTAGTCGGTGGACTGGGGTTAAGGGATTAATCGGCTAGGCGGAGATTAATCGGAGGATTAATCGGGGACCATTAATTGCTAACTTGATAGATTTTAAAAAATTAAATATGACTAATATCATATAAAAGTTCGTAAATACCACTAATATCATAACAAAATAGGTTTATATGATAAATACAACACTAATCATACCTTAAATAATTTCTATTGAGATATAACTTCTTTAAAGTTTTAAATTTTCTTTGGGTTCTATTGTTTCAGTCATTGTATATGTAGGGATTAATTGCTAGGCGCCCTCTAATCGGTCGAGTAGAGCGTAGGGATTAATCGGAGATTAATCGGGACCTAATCAGGATTTTTACAACATTGTTAATTATATTAAACATGACAAGTATCACAATCTTAAATATATACGGAAATGGTAAGAGGATATTTAATTTCTCATATATTCTATATATAACACGATGTATGATGTTGTAACCATTCATTTAAAAACACTTCAGGTGTTTTCCTATAGGTTTCCTTTTTAGCTTTTGTTTTTTTCCCTTGTTTTACACATTTGGCTTTTAACAATATTATACAATCCAAATAGATTAAATTCCCGTTAGTAAGTTGAAATTATCACACCTAAAGATATATAATATATCAAAAGCCACATTTATAAAACCTTCATACTGCACCCAATTACACGTATACGGAATGAGAATGATGTTCTCATTGCATTAAATTCTTATTTTGATATTACACCTTGAATTGACCAAGAAACACAATTGAAGGGGTGATCGGAGCTTGTTGCATTCACATGAGGTCACTGCTTATGGTGTGAATGAATTGAAACTAAAGTGTACGTACAAACTTGTAAATAATTGAATGAAGATAACGTATTCGGCTTGGTTCATAAATTTGACCCTTCATATTGGACTACTTGTTTTTTAACCTATCTCATTAATTATTACATTTTGAATTATTAGTATTCGACATCTTGGGTCTTGTCTCATGTTTTTTCCTTATACATCGACAAGGTGGATGTTCTTATTGAGACGGACTCTATCACAATGATCAAATATGTGTTGTAAAGAACTTAGCAACCCAACACAACCCCAACCCAAATATCTATTAAAAACCTATTTTTTTTTTATTTTCAACATACACAACACAACCTAACTGACTATAATTTTTTCTCCACATTAACAACACAACCCAATCTTTTATTTTGTTTTTTTTTAATATATCAAAAATATATTAGCATTAGTCTCATTTTGTAGATAACTTTTTTTATGTATTTTAATATATTGTATTTATTTTTAAATTTAATACCACGTCTATTTTTTATAAAATAAATGAAATATAAAAAAGAAAAAAATAAAGAAACATGGTGAACTAGGTTGTGGGAACAATTGCTCACATCATTTCTTTTCTTTTTAATTTATTTTTTTAATTTTTTGGGATGAGCCATGGTGAGCTGTACACTAATGGTGATAGTCTTAGTTCAAAATTTGAAAAATAATCAACTAAACTTTGGTTTATACCATCATTTTAGATTAATTTATTTAGACTTCGGTTTATACCATCATTTTATATTAATTTATTTAGTCAAAATATGAGATTAATAAACTGCAATAATACGTATGGAATCCCCATTGGTTAACACTATAAATAACTTTAAAGGATTTATAGATACACAAAATATCTAAAAGAGATTATTATAAAATAAAATTTAAAAAAAAATAAAATCAATAAATAAAAATAAATAAATAAAATCTGTCGTTTTAGTATATAGGTGATTAAACAATTAGAATTTTCCAATCACTATTTGATTATTATTACCACCATGAGTTGCTCAGAAACTAAGGGTTATGATTGGAGCTTACCATTATAGCTAAGTTGCAAAACCAAAGTGTAAAAACAGGGGGAAAATGATCAAAAACACCATACGTTATAACTCAACCCCAACAAAGTAGCAATCTATACAAGTTTTTGCTAATCTTTATCCCACATAATGTATGGTGTTTGAATCAAACAAACGTGGGTTTAAATAAAAGGGGTCAATGGTGCATCACTAGTAACTATTGACACTATTTTACCCCCACATAGCGAGTTGCTTTAGGAATCGAATATCTTTTTCATAGTAGTTTTTTTAATGGTATATGTAAATAAAATTTGTAGATTGCAACCCCTATTGAAATTAATAATTTTTATTTAAAATAATAATAATAAATAAATATAACTTAAAGTCATTAATACCCAAATGAGTTATTATTAAAAAAAAATTCAAATATTTTAATAAAATATTGTTGTAATCTAGAAAAGGTTATGATTTGTTTCAGTAAAAAAACTACATCAGTTAAAATGGACTATGATATATCATATATGTAAATAAAATATAATTTTAACTCTACTCTATAAACTATTTTAATCATAACTAATGAAATTCTATTTACAAAATAAAAAATCAACATAATCAGAGGAGGTAGAAAATTGGTCTTCTGAAGTTTCACTGCTTTGATGATGTGCTATATCCTCTTCCCTCGAAACATTTGATGTTATAAGAAAACATCGGTAATCTAAATCTCAACTTTATTAAAAAATACCCTTTCAGAATCACAAAAAATTATATAAATTGCATCAAACAGCAACGTAATTTATCATTTTTATCAAAATAGACAATGTATTTTCCTTTTGACCCACAATAGGACCATGTGCCACATATACATATGTGTGATTCCAATAACTTTAACAACCCAGTTTACCAAATTAATCAATATGTAACCTAGAAAACTGATAATACCCATGTGGCAAAGGTCTTGCCACATCATCGTCCACATCATGTGCCACATATACAGATTTGTAGACAAAAAATTTCCTATGTTTAATTATTGGGTTATTGTCACTCTAGCCCAACGATGTTTAGTATATTGGTTTAAAAGGTCACTCGCGACTTTTTTTTCCTCTTAGGTTTTAGGGGTACATACTTGTGTTTTACCTGCTAATAAAGGGATAGACCTCATTATAAGCCGGTTTTACCGGTTACAATAAACTTTTCCTTTTAAAACCTTATGGGCCCACTTTTTATTTGTTATACTTTTGTTGACTTCGCATTTGTACTCTCGGGTTCCACTTATTTTTAGATGAGCTTCTCAATCACATTTCTACTCTTTCTCTAAACTCTATGCTTTTCTCTGTATAAGCTTCCATGGCAAATTGTACCCCCTTCTATGGAGTTGTAAATTTTGGTCTTATTGGTGGGTTTAAAATTAGGGTCATATCAACACCCCTCCATCGATCATCAGGTGTCATCTCCTTCGTCAACCATTTTCCTCCGACAACGATCTGCCATCGTTACGATTCCTCCGACAACCTGCTTCCTCCGACAACCATCTTCCATCGATCCCTGACCATCTCCCTTTCCATCGCATCTGTACAGACTACAAAAACACCCCTTTTCTTTCTCATGTATAAGGGGGTTTCCAGGAGAAAACAGAAGCAAACTCACATTTCAGGTAAGGCTTTAAACCCGTTTGATTCGATTAGCGATTTAGATTTAGATTTAGATTTTGATGAAATTCAACTCCTAATTATGGATTTTGTTGTGTTTTCTCGTCTGGGTTGATTTTAGTTTCGGTTATATGTACACAAGTAGGATTGGTATTGATAAAATATATTGAAATTGGACCTCTTTATGGTGCTCTTCATTTTGTGGAGTTTTTATGCGATATAATAACCTAAATTTACCCGGGACGAGGTTATAGATGTGTTTGAACTACAATGTTTTGAGATGGGCGTATTTCGATTATAACCAGTCAGATTTCTTCCATAGCCAAGCACAAATAGAAGGAGAAATCGCCTTCCTCGACGATGATCCGTCCTCGTTTTCCTTGCCTACCTTCTTCTTTTTTCAATCGACGCAATGTTGGCTATAGAGAACAAAAACTTCGCGGAATTGGGTTTGCAGAAAGAGGATTGTATAGAAGTAAGTTGGATTCAATCGATACTTTACTTTACTGGTCCAACTTCGATGTCAACATTTTTGTGTTAATTTTGACTTGTATGTAAAGAAACTTAGTGGTTTGACTTTTTTGGAAAATTTCATCTTTGACTCTTACTATCACTCATGGAAGATAATCCTAAGCCTGGATCATGTTGATACAAATTTCATCTTGACCAAATGCCACGCGGCATGTCAAAATTGAAGATTTGGAAGGGGTTCACCGGGTGAACCCTTCATATTTTTGATAGTGACATTTTAAAACGGTAAAACACAAGTATGTACCCCTAAAATGCAAAAAAAATTGCGAGTGACCTTTTAAACCAATATACTAAATATTGTTGGGCTAGAGTGACCATAACCTTTAATTATTTAGGCGATATGTAACACACAATAAGTATTCAACTTAGGCGATCAAACAAAAAAATAGAAAACTTGGTATCCATTTGATTTTTTGCCTGTAAAAATTGAGGCAGTTCGGCAAAGGTGACAACTAAGTCAAGTAAAAAAGTAAATAATAATTTTAAAAAATTTAAAAAAAAAAAATAGTAAACGAGCTAATAGAAAAATACAACTCGGTACTTGCACCTAGTACATGTCTACAGCAAAAGGTACAAGTGTGGAAAGTCCTGAACATAGAATTATTTACCACTCTTAATTAAAATGATACTAAAAATGCACCTAGTGAGAACCCTGGCATATTAAAGTTCATCTAAATAGCATTAAGGTTTAAATAACTTGCAATATTCAAGTAATAATTACATCTGTTAACATTCAGGCATTATCCTCTTATTTTTTTTCTCCAAATTCAAGATCTAGTGGAGAATCTCTTGCAGAAACGAACATATTTTGTTAGTTTTTAACTTTTTATGTGAGGATTGGATCAGTTTGCTGTGGAGCAAAAAATCCAAGAAAACGTTGATTTCAAGATGAAGTTGTGTGTTCATAAAACTGCTAAGCTTCATTTCTCGAAATTTCAAATGTTGTAATAGGGAAAGTCATTTTTAAAACACATGGATAAAAAAAGAAAAGAAACAATCTTGACGACATTTTAAAGTAGAAAAGATCAAAGTTTCGAAGTAAAAGTTTGCTTGATCATTGTCTCATACCCTTTATTGAGGTATATCAGCAATAGAGCTAGTGAGCCATCTTTTAAGCCTGATTTTTGAGTGACTGCAGCTGCAACATTAGCATCTGGATGATTTATTATGTAATCCAAACCCATAAGCTTTGTCCTGATCTCCCTCTACTCCATTCCATTCCATCTCACAAAACATACATTTTCTTGGTTTTTTGCATTAATATTGTAAGAATATTGTTTATCAATTCATGAAGTTGTGCGGCATTTTACAAGTTACATAGGCAACGGACATGTAGGAGCCATATCAACATATCTACTAAACCACTACATTTGTTTTACTTTTCTTAAATTTAATAGACGTTTCATGCACGCTCTATGGAAAACTCAAAAAATGACATCTTTGTTGGTTTTGTTGATATGTCACATAATACCAACCAGACTCTTGTGTTTCAATAGCAATCACATCACATGTGACATTGTTAAACCACTCCCTACCTTAGTTTCTTAAAGACTCTACTGCCAAACCAACCACTTAAGCATCATTCCAGGCATCAAATCGTTTCAACATACTCCTAATACTAACAGTAACGTTGAACAATATAATCTCAGCTTGAATTTCATAATAGTCCAACAGTTGCAATTTATTATCATGTTTTTCTTCTAATTAAGAATCTTCAAAGATATACTCCCAAAACCTCTTTACTAACATGTCAGCATCAATTTTTTCCTTTGTCATGTCACCTGTGAAGGAGTTAGCAATTTGTTGTGTTTTGATTTTGGCAATGTGATATGGTTTCCCAATTACCGTCTTGAACGATATGTGATTCGGGCACGTCTTTCAAGGAAATCTAGAAATAATTTGGCTTAGACATAGTCAGGGATCTCTGTGTCAACACCTATTTTTGGGGATTCAGATAACTTCTGAGAAGAACTTTGCGTGCTCTGCCTAATTTTTTAACATTGCTTTTTTAGGCGATAGACATGTAGGAGTCATATCAAACTGCCATATGGCATTTGCATACAATGCAATGTCCAAAAATTGTATAAAGCTCGCAAAGTTGTTCTCGGAAGTTGTCTGACTCTCCATCTCCAAAAAACAGGAGTTGACATAGAGATTCTTGAATATTTCCGGAACAAACGATTCCCAGATTTCCTAGAAAGATCCACACAAATCACATACCGACCCAAGATAATAACTGGGGAACTATATCACACTACCAAAATCAGAAGACAACTGTCAGTCCTTTCACGTGTGACATGGCAAAGGAAAAGTGATGCTAACATGCTAGTAAAGGGGTTTTGGAAGTATATATCCTAAGCTTTCGATTAAAAGAAAAATATGACGATAAATTGCAACTGTCGATGGACTATTATGGAATTCAAACTAAGACTGAATTGTTCAATGGTACGGATAGTATAACTATCAGGAGTATATTGAAAGGTTTTGATGCCTAAAATGATGCCCAGTGATTGGTTTAGCCATGGAGTCTTTAAGGAACGAAGCTAGTTAGTGGTTTAACAATGTCACGGGTAGAGTGATAGGAATATTGATGAAGCAAAAAGCGTCTGCTTGGTATTAGAAATATTAGAATCGAAACAAAACCAACAAAGATGAGCACTCATTTCACTTTATGTTGATGCGTTACTTAAATTACAAAACACACGAGAGAGAGAGAGAGAGAGAGAGAGAGAGAGAGAGAGAGAGAGAGATTGGTATTAGAAATATCAGAATCGAAACAAAACCAACAAAGATGAGCACTCATTTCACTTTATGTTGATGCGTTACTCAAATTACAAAGAGAGAGAGAGAGAGAGAGAGAGAGAGAGAGAGAGAGAGAGAGGAATAAATATTATACTTTGTGCTTCTCGAAGAACTTAAAATTGTGTACATTAGAAACATACTTACCTCTTTCTACTTCTACCATTAAAAGCAAAATGCATCATATTTTATCTTAAATTCCAAAGAGCAACCAACTTACATTTTTTACCATTTAATGCAACCAACTTACCTTTTTTACAATTAAACCCAATCTCCTCACACACAGCCAAAATCACACACATTATGTGTGTTGTATGTGTATAAAGTCCCAAAGAATCATATTCACATTGCATTAAAATTTACTTTGTTAACTTAGATGACCGATGGACCAAAATTGTTAGAAAACTTCAAAATATGGACCAAACACAGGCACACAGTAGCATACAAACACACAAGTACTAACACATACAACCACACACGGTAGCAATAACACGCATAGTGTATGGTGTGTGTATGTGTAAATGTGTGGTTGCTTGTGTGATTGATTTTGTGTGTGTGTGAAAAATCTTTCAATTATAACATTGTTTAATTAAGAGTTTAAGACATTGTACTTTGAAATATGTTTAGTCAAGACATTGTAAATCTTACATTTGGCCCTAATAAATGTAAGTACATTACTATTTGTTGAATATCTATATGTTGGAAGTACATCTAACATCCATATAAGATGTCAAAATACGGACATTCGACAAATAGTAACATACTTGCATTTATTAGGTCAAATGCAAGAAATGGAAATGTAGATATCCAACAAGCACAAATAAAAAAAACAAGTTCTTTTACCGTCGATAACCGACTATTAGGCCTTAAAACCAGTATATTTTAGAAGACGCAAAAAATAATTCTTATATTTCATTCTATTTCATAATGTAACAACGGCAATTATTTTCATTCAAAGTGGAATGAATCCTAAGAATATTTTACATTCTAATTGAAACACATCTGTATTCAGCATCTGGACAACACACGCTTTGTTTCTTATTTAAATCCCATTAAAAATCAATTATTAACTTAAAATAGTAGAAAAAAGATATCCGCATCAACTTATGGATTTTAAAATTGCTAATATTAAAAAGATTATGTCTTTTCATGATGGAATTTCTCCATTTTAAACTCTTGCAACAAAATAATAGTAATAATAATAAGAACATTAAGCAAGCAACTGACGAGATAGTCCCTCATAATATTTATATGTTGTAATTTGTATAAGATAATACATATAGTTAGGGTTTTGTTTCAGAAAACAAAAGTTTTTGTTGATACACAATAGAAAAATGACACATGTACCCCTCTTATTAGAAGTTAAACTAAAGGTCGTATTCAGAACAGAGATAGTAGCATAAAAAACAACAATTTGGGTGAATCAAGAAAGAACTTGTACTTCCCTCCCATTTTTTGTATAAAAACCTTCATTTTCATCATCAATATCAAGATCAAACACTGTGAATTCGATTTTCATAGGACTAACCTTCAAAATCTGTAGCCTGACCTCTAACCACGGCCTTGCTAAAAACCATCAAAACTCCTTCTGTCATCCTGTAATAAGAAAGACATAAACCAGGTATATTAAGCAAATAGATAAGCGAAAATAGAAGAAAAACATATTTACCAGTTGAAAAGATGATATGGGTTTTCTTTCCTTTCCAAGATCCAAGTTTTCGTTCCAAAGCAAGCTCCCAATCGTGGTTGCTGCGTCTGTTTTTGAACAGATAGAGAGCCCAGATGTGGGTTGTTTAAGGCGGAAGGAGGGGGAGCGACGTCTAGGGTTGCAGTGGTGCTGAATGATGAAGGTTAGGAAGCGGTGGCAGGCGGTGGTGTTGGTGGTGAAGGCTGGCCTATAGGGATTGTCTATAGAATGGAGTAGAGAAATGTTTAAGAGAGATGGAGCGAATCCTTGAGAGAGAAATGTACCTCCTACGGTCCTGCCTTTGTAAAACCATACTTGCAGTTGTGATAAATGACTATCACAGACAAGAAAAGGTATACATGGAAATAGCTTTTTAATTCAAAGAAAGTACTTGATTCAAGTACCATCACGTGGGTAAGGATTGTTTTGTTTAGCGGAATTTGACTTATTAAGGTAATTAAGTATTTCGAATGTTCACATATGGGTAATATTGTATTTTTGTACTCATTTACCCAACTAACTTGTTTCAGCCGTTCACAAATAACCAACATTATCGGCAATCGCAGGTTTTGGATGATGTGGCATCTACGTGGCTTGTACGTTACAATACTCATCACCTACGTGGCATTGAGAAGTGTTTACATTATAAGAAGGGTGAGATACGATTGCTTATTAATTAAAACCCTAGATCGATCGATGGCATCTTCTTCCTCATCCTTTTCTTCCAAACAACAAGACGAATTGCAACCGGATCATCCATGTGATTGCGACTTGCCATCTCGTGTGAAGACATCAAGAACCCCAGACAATCCTGGAAGGAAATTCAGAGTTTGTCAAAACTCACTGGTAATTCAATTTTTTTTTACTTCTTCATCCTTCAATTTAACATGTTTTTATAAATTTCTTGAAGAATGGGAAAAGTCCAAGCTGTAAATTTTGGCAATGGTTGGATGAGGATGAAGGGAGGAAAGATGGAAGAAGGCATTACAGGATGAAACCAGAAGAAAGCTGCAATCTTACCTTGAAAATTTGTACCTTGGAGAATGAAATCAGCATAATCAGGATGAAGATTGAACAAGAGAAGAACAGAAATAAACTAGAACTTGACAAAGTCAATTGGAAATTGTTTACCCATAGACTTGCATTAATTTTCTTATTTCTCTTGTATGTCAAAATGTTGTTTTAAATTATGTAGTATAATATGATGTAGTATGACTAAATTATGTATGCTTTTGTGATGTTTTCAATTAAAAAGGGTTACATTGTATCTTTGGAATGGAATTGTACATTGTAATGGAATTGTTATTAAACTTGGTAGTATAAAAGATAGTAATAAACATTGTAATGGAATTGAATCATTGGAATGGTAGTGTACAAACATTGTAATGGAATTGTTCAAACAATGTAATGGAATTGTGATTACACTGTAATGGAATTGTGATTACACTTGGTATTCTAAAAAGATGGTAATAAATTATAAACAATACAAATGGTATTAGAAAGATGTGCAAAAGATGGTAATACATTATAAACATTCCAGGGAACATTGACTTCAAAAGATGTGTCAACAGTTTTACATAACATAGTTAAACATTCATTACACCCAAAAGCTGTGCAAAAAGTTAAACACTACACACTTAAACATGCATTTAAGCTATTCCAACTAGTTTTCAAAAGATGTGCCAAAAGATTCCAAAGTTAAAAGATGTCAGTCAAAGATGCCAAAACATTAATAACAGTACAATAAGCCAAAAGTTAATCCAACTCATACGGATTGTCATCACTGCTTCCCTGTTTTCCCTCCCACATCTTTCTTATCTTAAGTTTTGTAATTCTTTCTGAAGGTTTCCTTGCCCTCTGTCCCACTACAACTTGAAAAGCTGGTATTTCCACTTGATCTTGAACTACAATTTGGTTAGCATCTTCAACTTGAACTTGCACTTCAGGTTCAACTTCAGCTTGAACTTCAGGGTGAACATCAACTTGGTTAGCATCTTGAACTTCAGGGTGAACTTGAGGTTGAACTTCAGGTTGTACTTCAGCTTGCACTTCATCTTGAACTTCAAGTTGCACTCCATCTTGAACTTCTTGTTCTACTCCATCTTCAACTTCATGTTGCACATCATCTTCAAATTCAAGATCAAAAGAGTCAACATCACTTTCAGCTTCTATTTCAACTTCACTATCACTGTCAATATCAACTTCATGTGCCAATGCAGCCTTCACTTTACCTGTTTTGTATTCCTTGAAAAGATAAGTTATGCCAAATATGTTAAGTTATACAAGTTATATATAAATAAATATATCAAACATACCAGCTTTCTTGGGTTTCTTTTTCTTTGAACTTGCATTTGATGATGCCCAAATTGGTTTTTGAGGACAGGTTGTTCTATTATGCCCACTTTCCCTACATATGCTGCATTTCATCACACTACCTCTTTTTGTGATTGAATGATTTTTTCCTTGGTTTTCCTTCTCAATCTGATCCTTTTTCCTTTTTGTTGATGGTCTTCCTGGTAGCCTTCTCCTTTTGGGGGGCAATGGGTTGATGTAGTCTACATGAGGCCACATGTCACTACCATTGAGTGGGTTGATGGTATACATGTAAGAGTTTAAGAACATTGATGTGGTAAACCATGGTGACACATACTCCTCTACATCCCTATTGAGGCTTGCAATGCAAGCATACCCATGCACACAAGGGTAACCAGTTAACTGCCAAGTTCTGCAGGCACATGTCCTGCTACCAATATCCACAACATATGCATCATACCCAAGTCTGACTTCATACTGTTGATAACCAGATGGTATAACTTTCCAAAATCTGTCCACATACACATGTTAAAAGACAAACATATATAAGGACAAACATGTTAAAAGACAAACATATATAAGGACAAACATTTTTAAGCACTTACCTTTGAAGATCCTTAAGCTTGGACAACTTCAGCCTAATGGTAGGACATATGGTTAAATCCCAAGATTGCCCCTTAATCTTCTCTCTATAAAGCCTCTCCATCACATAAATTCGAATTTCTTCTAACATGGTGATTAGTGGTCTCTTTCTGGCAGCTTCAATCACTGAGTTGAAACTCTCAGATATACCATTTTCATATGCATCACAAGCCCTATCAGTCTGAAAAAATGCTTTACTCCAAGTTTTAGGGTCCCTTTCCATCAAATGTTCATAAGCTAGTGGTTCTAATTTCTTGATTTCATTCATATGTTGCTCAAATTTTGCAGGGGTAGTAGATGCAGCAGCATACCAGAAAATCTTTCTAAACAGTTGGCCCTTAAACCTTTTCATGAAGTTAGCACATATGTGCCTAGCACATTGCCTATGATCTGCTGCTGAAACCCTTTCCTTCACAGCCTCAAGTAATCCCTGTTAGCAATAGACACAAAACTTAAACAACAAAAACATAACATAAGCTAAAATAAAGATGGAAAAAATAGAAATTGATTACTTTGTGTTGGTCTGATATCAAGGTTAGTCCATGCCCAACTCCCATTCCAAGGTCCTCAATTAGAAGGTCAATAAACCACTTCCATGTTTCTTTACTTTCCACTGATACAACAGCCCAAGCAATAGGATATATATGGTTATTTGCATCTCTACCTATAGCAGAGAGCAATTGACCTCTGCATATGCCCTTTAGGAAGCAACCATCTAGTCCAATTACCCTCCTACAACCTTCAATCCATCCATCCTTCAATCCCTTGAAACATACATAAAACTTTGAGACATAAGTGGTTCCATCAGGCATGACATCTACATCCATCTTCACTGTTGATCCAGGGTTAGTCCTTCTTATCTCTTCTCCATAGCTCCATGTTTTTGCATAATCTTCTTTCAAAGAACCCTCTATCTCCTGAAATGCATACTTCCTTGCATTTCTGCATTGTCCAACACTTGCAATCAAATTAAATTTCTTGCTGACTTTAGCTTTCAACTTCCTTATACTCATCTTTGGTTTCTGAAGTATATGATTCATGAAATGATTTGCTATCCATTTATAGGTAACAATGGACCCAAATTTGAACACTCTTGCACAATTATGCATATCATTCAGAGATTTAATCTGGAATAATTTTTCACTGCTCATCCAGGTTGCCCACAACCTAAAGGGACAACCTTTACCCTGTTTATTTGTCTTACCTTTACAACATTTTACCAATAACCTTTCATGATCGCTTTTCTCATACCATAAATCATATCCATTTTTGACTGCATAGTTGGTGATACACAACTTCAATTCCAATGGGTTAGAAAACTTCATACCCAAAACTGGCACCATTTGCTCCCATTCTTGATTCTCATTATGGACAGGGAACACAACATCCTTAAGCTTCCCATTGTTTGCTTCCTCTTCATCATCATCACTAATATGTCCTGAAAGTTTGTCCAAGAATGGGTCTCCAACAGTTTTATCAAAAGTATGTTCCTCTTCATCATCCCATTCATGTTCATATTCCATTGTCTCTGAAACTTCAGAATCCTTGTCATCCTCTGCATCCAACTCATCCGACTCATACCCTTTACCATCTGCTAAGAACTCGTTATCAGCCCAATCAAGAATTGGTTCATTTTGGTGGTCAATGTACACATCTAACTCACTCTCAAGACTATCACTCTCCAGACTATAAACAGTTTCCACAAACTCCCAATAATCAGCATCACTGTTGATTCTTCTAATACCCTCACACAAGCTTTCCTTTCGCATACAGTAGTAGACATTATCACAGGCTCCATTGGTTAATTTCGTAAGCCACAAAAGAAACTCTTTATACGTAAATCCCCCAAAATCCACATCACGTACATTTGTTTTTACGGGGTCTAAGTACACCAATGGGTTTGGCGAAAAGAATCCATTGTAATGAAAATCTACAGCTACATACATACCTGTAGATGAGGATGCCATGCTAGCAGTCGACTTCAATTCCAAGCCCTAATCGTCGATTTGATGTATCGATTGCTTTCTCACAGAAGAAGGTAATCGAGGTGTGTTTTGGACAAGCTGACGATGACGAACCCTAATTAAATGAGAAAGGGGTGTAATGGCCACGTAAGATTCCACGTAATGTTTTTAACCGAGCTAAATCAATGTTACCGGTTAAAACAGGTAATAGCCGGTAATGTTAGTTATTTTTGAACGGATGAAAAAAGTTAATTGGGTAAATGAGTACAAAAAAAACAATATTACCCATATGTGAACACGCGAAATACTTAATTACCTTAATAAGTCAAATTCCCTTTTGTTTGGACAAACTACAAAAAAAATGGTCTTATTATATAACGAAAATTATTATTTCATTAAAAGAAATTTGGATTAGTGGTCTAAAACTTTTATTTTATTAGGAGTTTGATCTAGTTTATTTTGAATTTTTATAAAATGATTATTTTGCCATTTTTATTTTCCTTTTTCAATTTTTTAATTACACAAAAAAAAAAAAAAAAACTACCCACCCCACCCCCTCTCTCTTAAAACACATCTTCATAGTTCTGATTTTTGGAAAAATGGAATATCACCACCACCATCGAGGATTTAACCTAGATTCTCTCTCTCTCTCTCTCTCTCTCTCTCTCTCTCTCTCTCATACACATACAAACAATGAACCAAATGAAGATTTAAACTAGAGTCAACACAAATGTAACGCTCGATTCAGGTATCAATTTCTTTTCAGAATTTTAGGATTTCAGACTGGAACTCGACGAGTTAGGGAGCTCCAACTCGTCGAGTAGAGATCATTGTGGGACTAGGGATTTATGACCTACTCGACGAGTTGGAAGGCCCAACTCGACGAGTAGGCGCTATAAAGGAAAACCCTAAAATTTAGGGTTTGCACCCTATATAATCCCCCATTTTCTTTCATATTGTGAGTTAGAGTGACTTTTGGAGCTTAGAAGAAGAAGATAGCGAGGAGAAGGAGGAGATCCAGCAAACAAAGCCCTCACTCTTGAGCTATAAAGGAAAACCCTAAAATTTAGGGTTTGCACCCTATATAATCCCCCATTTTCTTTCATATTGTGAGTTAGAGTGACTTTTGGAGCTTAGAAGAAGAAGATAGCGAGGAGAAGGAGGAGATCCAGCAAACAAAGCCCTCACTCTTGAGCTTGACCATCTTGTGGACTATTGTAAGCATTCAAGATTCGATTTTTATCTTAGAATATGACTAAATCTTAAGTTTACTCTTTATTTCCCATCATTCTTGTTGATTGCATGCATGAGATTCATAAAGTTTGCAACTTTATGAATCTTCATGGCAAAATGGTCCCATGGTGGGCTAGATCTAGCTTTTGGTCAAGCATGGATGCCATGCCTGGATTTTAGAGTATATTTTCTCTTTTTGGCCATTTTTGACTTCAAGACATGCATGTCCATAAAGCCTCCATCTTTGGAACGTTTTGAGGATTAGAACCTCTCTTGGAAAGGAGGGATTCCATATCCCTAGAGTCTTGATCCACATAGCTAAGCTTTTGAGCTTTCCAACCTTTGTTAAGGGATTTAGAGCATTTAGAGTGGTTCTAGAGGATAAAGTTGGAAACTTTATCCTTCTAGGCACCTTTAGGTTTCAGATCTAAGCCCTAGAGTCCCTACAATCGACGTATCATCGGAATAAGCAAACAAGGGGGGACTCGACGAGTTGCTCTGGCAACTCGACGAGTTGGATTGGGTTTCCCTGTCTTCTAGATATCGAGTGAACTCGTCGAGTTGATGAGATAACTCGGTGAGTTGGCTAGGTTTGTCCCGCTTTCTGGACTCTAAAGGAACTCGACGAGTTGCTAGATGCACTCGACGAGTTGGGGTCAACATGGACTGTTGCCCTTGACTGTTGACTTGGACTTTGACCAGGGTTGACCAAGTTTGACTCTGAGGGTAAATATGGTATTTCGGGATTTTGACAAGTTAATCACATGATGGTTATAGGCAGTTGAGTTGGATCCGTGTGTTGGAATTTAGCTGATATGGTCTTATCAGTTCAACATTCTTGAGAGGTGAGTCTCCTTACCATACCAATGGGTTGAAGGCACCAAGGCCGGCCCATTTTGTGATATGTTGTACACTCATTGATGTTGTCACACCCCAAAACCGGAACAGCGGAAACGTTCTGGGGTGAAGGACGTCATGCGTAGTATCACAACAATTGTATCATAGCAATCATAGTAAACACAACCAAACATTGGATACATGTATGAAAAAGGTTTACATATGTTTAAGTCATGTTCAAATACATCATAACTGTAAGTAAATACAAAGACATGACTTTATTGCTCCGACTTCTCAGACTCCAGGAGTACCTGTCTACTGATTTCCTGGGAATACAAGCAATTTTGAAAGAGTATCAGCATAAAGCTGCTGAATTCATAAGCGTTGTTTGCATATTGAAAACCGGTTGTAAATTCTGAAAATGTTTGCATGACTCCAAGAAAATCCAATATTTTCTTTAGTAAAATTGAGAGAATTTTAGTAAAATGTTGTATGATTGAACTACCACTAGATGTATTGTAGGATGAACATTTTAAGAAAAACCGTTGTATGAAATGTTCTGTTTGAAAACCCTGGTTACTACCAGTACGTATAGTAGTATTAGGTTTCCTTGAGAAACCTTGTATTTATCCGTACTTGTACTAACAAGTATTGTTCGTATGTTATTATTACATAAGTAAATTGATGTTATCTACATTTTGAGTGTCATGACCATACTTCGACTTGATATGGCACGAACCGGGCACCAGTATCTTTTATGACTTTGTCACCCGTAAACCTGCCGGTCCTATTGTAGCTAGCAGCGAGGTGCGGGTAGTCAGTCCCGTATAGATCTATACACAACAGTCACGCTCTCCCTACAAGAGATTCTGATCACAAGTACTAGTCCTTCACCCAGTTAAGTTTGTGAGTGTTACCAAGGACGTGTCTCTAACTAGACTAACAAATTTACAAGTAATAATGCTGAAAACCCTTTTTGTAAATAACTGAAAGGTTTATAAAGTGTGAGTTTGTAAACTGTGGTATGAATTCTCAAACTATACCTCTTATAGTTTGTATGTACGTATATGTATATCCTTGTATGAATTCCCAACTATACCTAGTATAGTTTGTGTGTTCGTATTTGCAAAACATGATATACGTATATGTATATCCTTGTATGAATTCCCAAACTATACCTATTATAGTTTGTATGTTTGTAAGTGTAAATCATGTACTGTTCTGAAAACTATGTGGTTACATTTGTACGTTGAAAACGTCCCTTATGCTCAGCATAATACAGAAGGAATAAATTATCTAAAATATTTCGTAAAACTGTAGAAACTGTGTGTTTGTACTGATTTCGTCCGTTTTAAGTTTACTGAAATCCGTTTGTGTAACTTTCATAAAATTAGTTATGTTTAGCTTGTATTCCCCCCCCCCCCCTGAAAACATTAAAAACTCGGAAAAATGTAGGGGTATGAACTCACCTCGAGCGAGTGGTTTGATTGAAGGATCGACACGGAGGTTGAGTGTCAAATGAAACCTTGAACACGATTTGATCTTAATTAACATGTAATGACACATAAAGGAGTCAAATGAAGATATTCACTACTAGATATGATGGGGAATCACTCTAAGGACTTGGAACCACTTGCACTAAGTGTTAGAACTTTGTAGGGTTGAGTAAGGGAGGTGTATGGCCACCTTAAAGGTGTGTGCGACCATGGGTGTGCGGTCGTACACTCATGATGGAAGGTGCCTTTGAGGTGTTTTCAAGGTTCATACTTGCATCCATGAAGTGTTCTAGGTCCTTACTTAGTTGTAGTGCAAGTTTGAGGTCCATAAGGGTCATAGAAGTGGGTTTGCGGTCCTATGGTGTGTGTGTGTGTGGTCGCACAAAGGAGTGTGATGCCGCACAAAGGAGTGTGCTGCCGCACAAAGGTGTGTGTGGCCGTACACAGGGGTGTGCGGTTGTACACCCTTCCTGTTTGTGTCCAAAATGCCTACTTTGAGGTGCAACCAGGCTAGGGTCATGTCCAGCTCAAAGATAGGGGTCAAACTCTCACTTTGGAGAGCCTTTAAGGAGTGTACGACCCACCTTATGAAGGTGTATGGTCGTACACTCTTCAAGACATGAAGAACATGACGAATCTTGTAGCATTAAGGCTTAGATAGAGTGGTCTTTCATGGTTTGCAAGTTAGAGGATGAATTACTCACGTTTCTTGAAGCTTTGGAGGGTTCACGGTTGCAGAAGCTTGAGAGAATGGTGAAGTGTGCTGCCAAGGAGTGAAAGGAATGAAAGGAAAGGGGTCTACCCTTTATATAAGAGTGGATGTGTGGCCATGAGGGGTGTGTACGGCCGTACACCCATGTGTGTGGCCGCACACTCCTCCAAAAGGGGTGTATGGCCCGATTTTGTCACTATACGACTTGTTGACTCATTCCTAACCTCAACATTGACTGTAGCCAAGCTTAGAACACTTAAATGAACCCTTAAACCGTGCTAGAAGTTAACAGAACAATTTTAACATTGATTGAATCGACTAGATGTACAAGGAAGAAGTTCCGGGTTGTCACAGATGTAGTGATACGTGGTATGATAGTTAGTTATGCTAAGTGGTATGCTAGTTATATATGTGATACTTGAAGGGAAGATCATGGGGGAGCCCATGACGCTTGGATGTAAGACCATGTAGGGGAGCCCATGGCTTTTCAAGTAAAGACCATGGTGGAGCCCATGACACCTGGATGTAAGACCATGTGGGGGAGCCAATGGCTTTCCAGCTAAAGACCATGGGGGAGCCCATGACACTTAGGTGTAAGACCATGTGGGGGAGCCCATGACATCCTGGAGTAAGACCCTGGGAGGAGCCCACGACATCCTTATATGTTTGTATGCATGGCATATATGGCTTATGTAGGTTTTTAGCTAATATGGATTATGTGATTATGTGGTTTGTGTGGGGTATGCTCTGGGGAACTCACTAAGCGTTAGCTTACAGTTTGTTGATTTGTTTCAGGTACTTCTGAGCCTAAGGGCAAGGGCAAGGCTTGATGGCGCGGTATGCACTCTCCGGTATTTGATGTGATGGGACACTCTGATGTTTTGAATAAAATGTTAACGTTATGAATTTTGAAAACAACGGTCAATGTTACTTCATATTTTATGGGAATGTTTAGTTAATTAAAAATGAAAATTTTATTTGATTATTATATATTAATAAATATTATTTATAACTATATAATATTTATATATTAATAAATATTTCTTTATTTGATTATTAATTTCTTTTAGTTAATTTTTTTTAATTCATTTTTATTAGATTAATCCTTTTTATAGGCAACACCACCATCATCCTAATATATTTAAAAAAAATCATCCATCCCACCATTATCAGACATAAACCGGGTCAAGAATCACATGTTGAGTTATAAAAAAGTTATAATTGCTAGAAAGAATAACAATGTAACATCAACTTGAAAAAAAAAACTAAAAAACGACTTAATCGACATTCTATTTGGATTTTTAAATTATTATTGTGTAATTTTGATTTTGTATGACAATTTATATGTTTTTATAATTATTCAGCAACTTCATCCATCACAATATAGAACAGCAGGGTAATATTGTCATTTTTCATCATTCAGCACAATCAATCAGATGTATAATCAAACAACGTGGTTTATTTCCCGGTCAGAAAACTTTCCCATACAACATTGAGAGAGCACTTTCCCGGACAAAAACTATCAAACGAGACCTTAGTCACAATCGTAACCATAGTCACTATCGTAGCTCCGCCTAATGAGTTGGCCTCGGTATAATCGTATAGGGCACTGATAGGGTCGCCACGGTTCTTGCTCCCCTTCATCATAATTATAAAACCATTTTGTTTGATCAACATCTCCTGCTCAAATAACCAAGTAATGGAATTAGTCATTACATTCCATCAATATGTTTGGTTGGCTTGTATGTAGGAATGGAAATATGGAATCATCTTTTTCTTATATTGATTTTTTTTATATGTAAATAAAATGTATGGATTGCAAATCTTATTAAACTAGTGAGCTTTTACTTACAAAAATAATAGCATAACAAAAAGTCATTAATACCCAAACAAGTTATCATACAAATAAGTACTTTTATAAATATTGTGGTAATCTAGAAACAAAAATTATGACTTTTTGTTTCACTTAAAACTAAATAAATAAAACTGAATTATATTGCTTCTAAACAAATCCTTTTTCTAAGGAATGAAATTTAAAAAATGGAAGGCATCATATTCTTTAAGAAATGGTGCATTTCTTCCCATAGGCCCAAGCATTCTGGTAATGATCATGTTTTTCATATTAATTTTTCATGGTATATGTAAAAATACGTATAATTTCAACTTTACTCTATATACTATTAATAACCTTTTTTATTTACAAAAATAAAAAATAAACATAATAAAAGCATGTAAAGATCCAAATAAGTTAATAACAAAAATAATATTTTCAGTTGTTTTTAAAAAATTGTAATCATATTCCTTCATGAATGGTCCATTCCATTCCATCGGAAAAACATATTGATTTTCTTTCATTCCAATGGAATGGACTATTCGATTCCTTCCTTGAATCAATCATACCAAACACTGAATGGACTATTCGATTCCTTCCTTGAATCAATCATACCAAACACTACCTCAGAGACATGAGATTTGTCTTCATAAGTTTCAGTAGAGTCAAATTGGTGTTCATCAGTTTTACTCCTTTCATGATTTCTTACCTCATCTTCCTGCCAAACAATTGATGTTAAAAGAAAACATTTGTAAACTAAACCTCAACTTTATTCAAAAAAATCCCATACAGAATCACAAGACATTATAAAAATTATGAATTGGACGAACTATCAAGTTATTACATCAAATTCTAGGAAGAATACATTTGGATTTGAACATAGATTTTAACTAGTATCAATCAGGCTGTAATTATTTGGGCAAATTGTGTACTTTATCATTTTTACCAAAATAGTCAATGTAGCAACAATCATACCTCCTTTAGTACGAACGTAAAAAAGGTAATCAAATCCCCTTTATTGAGGTATAACAACAATCATACCTCCTTTAGTACGAATCCAGATAGTGCGCCTTCTTCTAAGGCTGCTTTTCTAGCGATTGCAGCCATAACATCAGCATCTGGATGATTTATTATGTAATCTAAACCCATAAGCTTCGTCAGCTTCTCTCTCAAATCAGCATCTGTAAAGCAAACTTGTTAGTTGTTACTAAGCATACCCATAAGTTGGATAAAGCTTTAGCCTTTATGGTATCATCATACAAGTAATATCGCTATTTGGAACAATCTGCTGCTCGGACTTGGAAAGCCAAAGATTAGCGTGCTCGATGCATCTCTGTAACGCATTTTGATGTGAATGAGTACAACCCACGGGTCTTGAAATCAGTAGAGAAGCCAGCAGTGCCATCATATCCAAATCCTCTGTCAAAATGACAGAAGAGGCAGATTGATAAGTAAACAAATCATACGTCAAGCACCACTTTCTCTCATGTAACACCCTTTGCTTTATCGAATTGAAATCACTCTCTGGCTTCGGATCAAACAAACTTCCCAAGTAAATCAAACTCAGCAGATCATCCACAGGTAAAGCCGGGGGCACTGTTTCCTGTTGCTCTTTATCATTGTCTTCAGATGCCGCCACGTGACGGCGTTGGAGGGCGAGAGTGATTTCTTGATGGACTGTGACGGATAGGGTTTGACGAAACTTCTCTAGCTCGTCAACAGCGGCGATGATCGTGGGCTTTGATTTGAGGAGCGATTCCTGCTCCTTGTTTTTGATAATGGAGTTTTCGAGATGTGCGATTCGTTTGAGCTTTTTCCTTAGGTTACGGATGCGCTTGTTGATAAGAGTGAGGACTGGTCCATCAGCGACGTCAGAAGTAGCCTTGCCTGACGCCATTTCTGAATTGGCAGTTGGGTATATCGGAGGTGTTATAAAGTTATCTGAGCCGCGGATCAACGGCGGTGTTGAAAGATTTTTGGTAGGGTTTGCATGGAGGACGTTAATATAAAAGTTGGAATATTAAATTGGTTTTGTTCTTGTTATCCTACTTAATAAATCAAAAAATTTCTTTTTTTAAGTGTCCTCCTCTCCTTTGTTTGGACACATAGTATTTTCTAGAGTTTTTAAATTTTCTATTTTCTACTTGTCATTTGTTATTTTATTGTAATTTTCATTTTATTAAATTAAAATTTCACATTTAATATGTTGGTAATATATATGTAAGGTATTTATTAGAAATGATTTATATATGTAATGTATTCAATGTATTAAAACCTCATTAATTTTAATAATTTAAATTTTTTTTCTCATTTTTCTTATAAATTCAAACTTCTCAAATTGTTAAAATTTCATATTTAATTTTTTTTAAATAAACTCATGTAACACATGAGTCTCACACCTAGTAAATAAATAAAGAACGAAATTTCATGCAATTATATCTTTAATTTACAATTTCCGTTTAATTTTTTTGGAGAAACATATTCAAACAATCATGCAAATATACACATAAAATTGCTATAGTTATTTACCTGATCAAGTAGTTTAAAATCGATATGTAATTTTATATGACATCTCAGCGAATTCTGAAATCAAACATATAAAAACTAATATGACGCAACTCCTAATCAGAAAATCAAAACGAAAAAAAAGGTTTTTACGTACAACTAAAAACCAAATTTTTAGTTACTTTATTATCATTCAAAACATAAAATAAAACATAAAACTATCACTACAAAGATAATACACTGTACCAACGACATTTTCTACCCCTATGCCGACAATAAGTCGTCGGTACAGCCTATACCAATGTCTTCGGGATAGCCTCGTCAGTAGAAGTGTAAAATGCCGTTGGGATAGATGTCGTCGGAATTGGTCGGTATCGGTCAACCAATTCCGACGCTTGCTGTCGAAACATGGTTGTCGGAAGTGATTTTCGAGAAAACGAAAAGTTTTATTATATTCTTTCACAGATGACTTGTCGCCGGCATAGAGGCAATCTATGCCGACGATTTGTCGTCAGGAAATGTTTAGCAATTCAGACGAAAATTCGTCAGGAAAAGAAGGTAACCGTTGATTATGTGTTAGTTACACCGACGATTGTTCAAAATAACATAAAAGATTAATCACAATCTTCGTCGGTCCCCTCGTTCTTCTTGATCTCGTTGGTTGGTTCGGGGGTATTTTGTGGATGGAATTGAAATTGTAGCATTGGTGGTGGTTGAAAGTTAGGAATTACAGACACGAATGAGTTGTTAATTATACACTTATTGCACTTGTTGCATGTATTGTTGCAGGTATTACATTTGCTGGGTTAATGCAACAACTTGGGGATTATCCATATTTTAAGATTGGGATGTGGAAGATTTGGAATGTTTGGAATGTTGATTTGGAATTAAATGTTTGTTGATTTTTGGTTTCCTTCCAACTCCACGAACATGTTCGCGTCTTTCACCGAGGGCACGAGTGAAACAATATTCTTCATTTACGGGCTTGCCTCCCCAAGCTCTTCTTGTATCTTCCTATACTCCGCTTGAATCTTATCCTAAAATAAAGAAAACAATAAACATACATTAAATTTAAACACAAATAATAATAATATACCTTATAAAAACTATAATAATAATAACAACAACAACAACAATAACAACAACAACAACAACAACATATTTAACAACGTATGAACTTCGTTTATTACATACCCAATCTTTTTCTGCTTGCGGTGTACACCAACGTCGACCTTCCTTGAAACGCATTCGTCTCCCATCATTAATATTGTAACGTCCCAAAAATCAAGACTAAATATTCGATTTTTAAATTAATAAAACCATTATTCAAACAACATCATGGAAACCGTGGCGAATCAAAGTGTATCAATAACAACCAAGTACATCATAGTAATATAAATTTACGGAACAATGTGGTATGTGCACTGCAATCATCCCGAACTCTTCCCCTTCGAACCAGACGTACCTGAAAACATAAACTGAAAACTGTAAGCACAAAGCTTAATGAGTTCCCCAAGATACCACATACCATACAGATCAAATATATAATGGGCCCCCGACCGTCACCGGGCCCCGCCCGACATCGAGCCCCGCTTGTAACAGATCTTTCAGTCATCAGGCCCCGCCCGGTATATATATATATATATATATATATATATATATATATATATATATATATATATATATATATATATATATATATATATATATATATATATATATATATATATATATATATATAAACACATGCATAAAAATTACAAAGATAAATAGCATACAATATAATCATCAAGCCTCGCCCGGCATCGAGTCTTGCCCGCCCGACAAACATATAAACACATAACACATGCAAGAGTCAAGCAGACAACTAGCATCCTAAGCATAACAACCATGGGCCGGCATTGGTTCCTTCGACCCGCTAAACACGGTGAGGAAACTCACATCAAGCTGCAATACCTCTCAGGTAAATCTCAGTCTGCTGGTCCGGAAAAATCTTCATGCTAACATCATCAAATAAATATCCAATTAATAATTGGATCCCGACCCATAATCAAGAATCTAAGTTACTTTTCCAATACTCAGGGTAAAAGACCATTTTACCCTTCTTCTTATTTGGCCCAAAACTAAGGCCCAACCCATCTACTCAAAAGGCCCAATTCCTTAAATGGCATTTCAATGCCAAATATGGCCCAACTTCCTAATTGGGCCCAAAAACTATCATGGACCTAAACCCAAGAAACCCACAGTCTATCCATGGCCCAAAGTCAGAAGTCTAATGGCCCAACGAGGCCCAAACCCTAAAAGCCCAAATGCGCTTCGAGTCCAAAAAGGCCCAAACGAAGAAGCCCACGTCACCAAGTACGCTCGGTGTACTCCTCGTACGCTCGGCCTACAAGTGTTGACTCGAAATCGGGCAGCTGACCCATTACGCGCAGCATACTAGGGGTTACGCCCCGCGTACTGTCCAGAGTACCATTTAGACAACTTTGTCTTAACCACTTAAGCTCTCAATGTCAAAACCTCAAATCTACTTCATTTCAAGGCCTTAATGCATAAAGTTGGCAACATTATCATATATAATGTCTTAATGGGACCCTAAAACCCGATTTTGTCCATTAAGACCCATAATAAGGGCTCAAACTCATGCATGGACCAATATGCTTCATCAAGATGAGACCTTTTCACACAAGGAACATCACAGGGGCTAAGATATAGCATCCTAGCCCATGGAGCGCCTCAAACTCCCAAAGAAAACCCAATAGACCATAATAAACTCAAATGCAAGCCCTAATCTCAATTAACACAAGGAGGTTCCAAGATAAGAACTCTATACCTTCTGGAGCTAGCAAATTTGATGAAGATTCTGGATCTACAACTTCAAGTCCAACCAAAGCTTGGTCACCAAGCTCCACCTTCTTCAATGAACCATAATCAAGAATCTAAGTTACTTTTCCAATACTCAGGGTAAAAGACCATTTTCCCCTTCTTCTTATTTGGCCCAAAATTAAGGCCCAACCCATCCACTCAAAAGGCCCAAATTCCTTAAATGGCATTCCAATGCCAAATATGGCCCAACTTCCTAATTGGGCCCAAAAACTATCATGGACCTAAACCTAAGAATCCCATAGTCTATCCATGGCCCAAAGTCAGAAGTCTAATGGCCCAACGAGGCCCAAACCCTAAAAGCCCAAATGCGCTTCGAGTCCAAAAAGGCCCAAACGAAGAAGCCCACGGCACCAAGTATGCTCGGCGTACAAGTGTTGACTCGGAATCAGGCAGCTGACCCAGCACGCGCAGCATACTAGGGGTTACGCCCCGCGTACTGGCCAGAGTACCATTTAGCCAACTTTGTCTTAACCACTTAAGCTCTTAATGTCAAAACCTCATATCTACTTCATTTCAAGGCCTTAATGCATAAAGTTGGCAACATTATCATATAACATGTCTTAATGGGACCCTAAAACCCGATTTTGTCCCTTAAGACCCATAATAAGGGCTCAAACTCATGCATGGACCAATATGCTTCATCAAGATGATACCTTTTTACACAAGGAACATCATAGGGGCTAAGATCTAGCATCCTAGCCCATGGAGGGACTCAAACTCCCAAAGAGAACCAAAAGACCATAATAAACTCAAATACAAGCCCTAATCTCAAATAACACAAGGAGGTTCCAAGATAAGAACTTTATACCTTCTAGAGCTAGCAAATTTGATGAAGATTCTGGATCTACAACTTCAAGTCCAACCAAAGCTTGGTCACCAAGCTCCACCTTCTTCAATGAACCATAATCAAGAATCTAAGTTACTTTTCTAATACTCAGGGTAAAAGACCATTTTACCCTTCTTCTTATTTGGCCCAAAATTAAGGCCCAACCCATCTACTCAAAAGGCCCAAATTCCTTAAATGGCATTCCAATGCCAAATATGGCCCAACTTCCTAATTGGGCCCAAAAACTATCATGGACCTAAACCCAAGAAGCCCATAGTCTATCCATGGCCCAAAATCATAAGTCTAATGGCCCAACGAGGCCCAAACCCTAAAAGCCCAAATGCGCTTCGAGTCCAAAAAGGCCCAAACGAAGAAGCTCACAGCACCAAGTACGCTCGGCGTACAAGTGTTGACTCGGAATGGGGCAGCTGACCCAGCACGTGCAGCATACTAGGGGTTACGCCCCACGTACTGGCCAGAGTACCATTTAGCCAACTTTGTCTTAACCACTTATGCTCTTAATGTCAAAACCTCATATCTACTTCATTTCAAGGCCTTAATGCATAAAGTTGGCAACATTATCATATATCATGTCTTAATGGGACCCTAAAACTCGATTTTGTCCATTAAGACCCATAATAAGGGCTCAAACTCATGCATGGACCAATATGCTTCATCAAGATGAGACCTTTTTACACAAGGAACATCACAGGGTCTAAGATCTAGAATCCTAGCCCATTGAGGGACTCAAACTCCCAAAGAGAACCCAAAAGACCATAATAAACTCAAATACAAGCCCTAATCTCAAATAACACAAGGAGGTTCCAAGATAAGAACTCTATACCTTCTAGAGCTAGCAAATTTGATGAAGATTCTGGATCTACAACTTCAATAAACATTATATCCTCAAAGAAATAAACATATATTTTTCAACTTCGGCTATACTAAACAATATTTCCTTTAATTAGCCAAGAAAAATTACAAACCATGCTGTTGTTTAAAAAATGGACAGAACTAAAATATCGAATATTTTGGGAAACAAAAGAAGAGGAGGGCAATATGGTCAAATGGGCAGAAATAAAAGATGAAATATTATGGGAAACGTCAAAAGAGGTGGGCAATATGGTCTTTTGGTGGTTATTAGTGCTTATAAGAACTTTTATAGTCGCACAAATAGACCCTTTTATAAGAAATTACAGGTATGGTCTTTGTACAAGAAAATTACAGAACATGTTCCTTTTTAAAATGATTGGACATAAATGATACCAACATATAGTTTATTACAACTATTACATACATAACATACACACACAACAGAAAAAAAAATCTTAGAACAAGTCCTGCTTAAAATATGGAAACAATTGAAATTATTTTTTTAAAAAAACTAGATATTTACAGTAATGGTCCTTGTTATTACTTTATTTTCAAAATATTTTTGGTAGGAATGAAATTTGTCAAACAAGATATATAAAAAAGGTCAATGTCAACAATTTTTTTTAAAAAAATATCCTTTGCTTAACAAATTGTTTCTAGAAAAGTGGCGTACAAAAAAAGAACATAATAGTTGTAGTAATGGTCCTGTCAATGAAAACTTTTTAAAAAATAGCATAACTTATGGGAAAAGGAAAAAAGAAAAAAAACAGTAAGAAAAGTGGTAATTAAAAGTAGGATGCTATATAGGGAAGTATGTGATCGTAAGATTATTAAATTTGTTTAAATTGAATAAAAATACACACAACAACAACATATTTAGGTGGCAAGGGCATAAACTTTAGCAACATCCTTTCACTGAAAATATGCATAAATGTCCCAAACTCCATATCATATATATGTGGGAGAAAGGGGCATAACCTGCAGCTATAATTGGAATGAAACCAAAACTTTTTTGAAAAATAACTATTCAAATTTATAACAAACACCAAAATAGCTAACATGTTGCTGAAAATTTTCTTTCTCGTGATATCTCATAAGGAGTTGAAACAGGAAGAAAAAGAATTAAGATCAAAGAATGAATAATGGTGAATGATATTGAAAAACAGATAGATATTAATGAAAGATATATTAATAAGTGACTTTTATAAAAATCAGAATTATTTCTTTTTTGAATTAGTGGGAATAATGAAAGTTTTCTGATGTTAATTTGAAGAAAATCAAAAATTTAGGATGAAGAAGTAGTGGGAATACTAATGATGTGACATTTGACTAAAGAAATCCACTTTTGTTTCTCTTTAGAGTGTCATTTTCATTTTTGTTGTGGGTTTTGTTTAAAATCAAAAAATATATGTTAAAATTCATCTTCATAATAAAGGCGGGAAAAGAAGAGTTCATATATGAATATACAGGCCTTACTGAAATCACATAAGAAAGCCACTTTTGTTTCTCTTTAAAGTTTCATTTGTCATGTGGCATTAATTCACTATTTTATTATATATGTAGATGCTTATAGATGCAAACGGAAAAACCTTTCCAGAATTCAAGAAACTTACTTGATTTTGTAAAGAAATAACAATCCCCTAAAATCAAAAAATAATGGTGAAATGTTAAACATAAATATATCTTGAAAGGTTAAATTCAAGAAATTGCATCACACAAGAAATACCTAACGATGGTAATAAATAAATAAATAATTCTTAGAACAATGAAAATCAGTTGCAGATTAAAAGATGAAGCTCAGTAATTTACCATATCAAGCATAGAAGAAAACAGTCGTTCAGATTTCCGAATGAAATACATTCAACCGGAAATGAAAGAAATGATAATAGGATACTAAAATAAATATATCAATTAAATTACATTTCTATCTTTTGTAAACTATTATTACCCTTTAGATGTTAGAAACATAGTAGTGGTTTATTCCTTCACCCTGCAAGCTTGGACCCTTTATTTCTTACAAAAACCACATAACAATAGTACAATACAACTAAGATATTTCTTAGCAAGAACGAAAGATACCAATTTTGCCCTTTGTGATCCAGAAAACAGCTGCAAATCAAAAATAAGTGGTTACTTAAATGAGTAATGTCAAAATCTAATCAACATTCACCAAATGAGTAATAGTTTGAAAATATAGAAACTTTTTTAAAAAAAAAAATTTAATGTTAATATGCTAATGTTTTTTAGAGAATATGCTAATGTTCATAGTTCAATGATTGTATGTACAGATCCAAAAAGTTACAATGAGAAAGAATATAACCATATTTTCAATTAAGAATCCATAAACATCAATAGAAAATGAATTTTCATGGTTTAATGGTAGAGCAGAAATCTTTTTTGCATAGTTGGGATGATTTGGTTTCAAACCAACAAAAACAATTGTCATAAGTCTTTATGTTATTTTTCAAACCGAGAAAGTTATAGGCTAAATATTTATAGCATATTCGGTTCTTACAATATTTTCTCACAAACCATCTAGAGGATTTGGATATTAGTGTAGCAAGTAATCTATGTTGGATTAGTGTCTAAGTCCATAACTATTCTGGGATGTACTTGACCCGATTATGAGCATGGTCCTTTTGGGTTGCCTTCACCATAGCAACTTGTAGGATGAATTAAGGAGAAAGAGGATTAATTATAATTTATTAATATATTATGAGAATAATATATTAAAGGAGAAATCATATTGTTTAATTAATATTAGTCAATAATTAATTAAGAATTGATTTTGTGGCTAAAATAGATTAATTAAACTTAGGGGACTGATTGTGTAATTATAAGATAGTTGCATAAATGGGCTAATGGACTCCATAGAAGTTGGGGTGGACGAAATCTATGGGGAAACCCATTAGAATTCGTCCAAGGCCTCTAAGGAGGGAGTCCATGGGCTGCTTAGGGCCTAAGCAGTCAAATTAGGGTTTCCTAGTTGAAAACCCTAATAGCCTACCTATATAAAGGAACCTTATGGCCCCAAAAACGTGGTGAACTTGTTTTTCTAAGAGTTTCCAGACGTTTTTGAGCCCCCTTCCTCTTCTCCTCTTCATCCTTATTGCTAGTGGTGTTTGTGACTCCATTAGAGGTGCAACACTTGAGGCACTAGGCGTTCAGAAGTCAAAGATCAAGAGGAATAGATTGTTATTGCTACATAACAATCAAAGGTAATATCTAAACCCTAATTTTGTTCATAGTGTGCTAGATCTAGGGTTTAAGTCTTGGATGAATTGCATGTACAGTAGAGAAACCTAGATCCAAGCTTTAGGGTTTTGCATGAGCACATAGGATGTTCTTGTGTATAAGACCTAACAGTGGTATCAGAGCCTGATTGGTTTCAATTGTATTGATGCTCTTCTGATTTGTCCATAAAATTATTATTTTTTTGAAAAACTGCCCAACTCGTCAAGTTAGGGACAGAACTCGGCGAGTTCAGGCCTGAACTCGGCGAGTCCAGGTCCCTACTCGGCGAGTTCAGGGGCAAAATTGAGGGTTTTTCGGGTTTTTTCCTATTTTGCTGTAGGATAACTGCCAAAAGTGTTTTTGATAAATAAAGATCTGATTTTTATTATTTTTTGGAATTATCCTTGCCAAAATAAGAGATAATCTCATATTAATTGAATAATAAATTCCTTATATGATAAAATTTGATTATTTGAATTATTTGATGAATTATCTGGAAAAATCAAATGGATTAGGTCAAATTTAGATAATCATTAAATTAATTGTTTAATTTAAATTATTTGCTATTTGATCCTATGTGTTTTGAAAAGTTCAAAACTTGCCCTCAAGTTTTGAAATTTAAATTTTTTATTAAAAGTTTAATTATGAATTATTTAAATTTCAATCCCTAGAATTTTACAAGTTTAAAATTCAACCCTTATGGTTTTATTAAGTTAATTAAGTGTATAATTAAAAGAGAGTTAATAAATCTATAAATATTTGGTTTACATTTAATTAAATTAAAAGTATAATTTATTAAATTAAGACCACTTAGTATTTTGAAATGTTTAAAATACACCCTTATACTATTATAATATTATAAGATTAATGATTATATATATGTATAAGATTAAGCTAGTCTTATCGCTAGTAGGCCTCATTCACGAAGTCAGTCTATAAGGGGGGTATAAGGTTGCTGCCTATAAAATGGCGCTTAATGAGTGTCCACTCTCACCCACCGTTTCCTTGATTGGTGGAGGGTCGTTAGCCGAACGGATAGGATAGGGCGTTTAATTTCTCATTATAGGTATAATGAATATTACAAAGTAACTAAATGTTTTTACAAATTCCCAAATCTTAGTTACTTTAGGCAAAATGTGAAATTGTATGCTAATCCATGGAATTACACTTTCTACCCTTGATGAGACAATTAGTGGAGCGTGTGTGGTTAACCGGCACACTAAGTTGGGATTGGCATTGGTAGTGAAGGGTGATTCGATGTCTGTCATAGATCAATGGAGCGTGTGTGGTTAACCGACACATTGATTAGGTGATGATGACGTTGAGTGCACCACGTACATTCGCATGGTTATTCACACCTTATTTGTGATCCTCGGCATCCCAGTCACAAATGAAGGGCATAATCGAGATTAAACATGCCATTGAAAAGTTCAATGAATCTCAAATGATCTAGGAGTTTCAATTCATTTAAAACTTAAACTTCTTTTCATTTTTCATGGTGGAAATTGGTAAATCATCATTTACCTACCTTCAAATATTCTGCAACTAGATTACGGCATCCCTCTTCTAGGGTGTAGAGTATTGTGTTGGATCCTAGCCTTGATATTTCATTTGGGTGATATATCAAAGACTCTTATCAACTAACTTGAATTTTCTCCCGTTTTGTAGATGTCAAACAACTATGGTCTTCCTGAACCCTTTGAAGATGATGTTCCACGATTTGATCGAGGAGCAAGAGATCATGCTTCACTTCCTCCACCTCCTCCTATTGTTCTCCCTAACCCACGTGAACGAAGGCTTGAAAAGTTCAAGCTCACTCAAGCCCTTTTGGCTAGTAAACATGAAGATGGGAAACTTATGTGTGCACACGTCTTAGAGATGAAGTCACACATTGACAGGTTAAGGATGTTGGGTGTCGAGTTTTCAGGTAGGTTGGTTGTTGACTGGGTTCTTCAGTCACTTCCTGACTCATATAGTGAGTTCGTAAGAGAGTACTATATGATGGATCACGACGTGACCCTCATTGATTTGACCTATTTGCTTGTTGCTGCTGAATCAGCAATGATTTGGCGCACTGGTCAATCAAACTCCCAAACTTTAATGGACACTGGCAACATTGGAAGTCCAGAAAAGGCTGAGATTGTCCCATGTGCTATACCAAAGAAGTCCATCTGCTTTTATTGCCAAGAGAAAGGGCATTGGAGACGAAGCTGCCTTGTCTACCTGAGAGATCTAAGAGATGGGAGAGTCAAGACATATGGCTCTACTTCAGGTAAGATCCACTAACTACCTCTATAAGTTCCTATTTTTTTGATTCTTAATACATGATGTGATAAGATTGCATTTTGATGTTTTGTAGGGTCGAAGAAAATAGAGGAAGCTTAAGGAAGAAGCGTGCTGAATCTGATCATGAAGAAATGGATTTCGATCGCATGGATTCAAGGATCGAATTTTTGAGCTGCTACTCTAGAGTTATGATAGATTGCTAAGTAATATGTAATAGCATAGTTTTCAGTTGAACTGCATTGTAAGGACAAATTTTTTCTGCAATAAAATAAATTTTGATTTTGTCTTATTATCCTTGCAATGGCGTGTATGAAAAATTGATGTTTGAAAGTATTTCTTTTATTAGCAATGATGGATGTGATTCTTAATTATGTTTTTGTGGTAGAATCGAAAATTTGCCAAATAAGGAAAGATTTTCATCGCCCAAGGTTCAATTGGACAGAAACTTTGAATCATACAACTTGGTTTGTGTGACGAATGAGAAACTTTATATTTGGGAAATTCAAGACTAATTCATTGACAAAGAGTCAAGTGAAGGTCTAGGAGAACTGGTACGCAATGTTGTGCACTGGTAAAGTCCACCACAGAGAACAATAAAATTGTTCGTCATGATTTACTATAGTTTGGTAAATATGGCTATACTTATAAGATTAACTATATTTCTGAGTTGTTGAAAAGGTTTCAAGGAATGGCAGAACGAATAATAAGAATCAATTAGGCAGAAAGATAAAAGTTTCTCCATTCTAAGAAGAAGGAAGAGTACCTTTTATTGTGTTTTATGATTGTCTTTAATGATTAAGAACCATATCTTAATTGATCATCTAAGTGAGTCTTGGTGCATTAGTATGGCTAAGAAAAGGAACTGGAATTGTTGAAGTGGTGAAATCAAGAGGTCAATCGTACTTCGTTCCAATATCGAGTCTTATAGTTATACTCCAAGATAGTGAATTGAGTGACATGTTTTTAGTAGGTTTATAACACTTATCAAATGTGGAATTTGAAAATGGTTTTTCTTATTCTTGCACGGTTGAAATTGGTAAGTTGTGATGTCTTGAAGAAGACAAAGACCAACTAGAACCAATTAAATGAAGTGTTTGTCTTGGTAGGATTTCGCACTAACTCTTGAATATTTGCTTTATCAATGAATGTTTCTTGACAAGAGAATCAAATGTGTCAAGAGGTTAGTGGGAGTCTTAAAGATCTTGAAATGATTCAAGAGCTAATCAAGAGTAAACCTATAGTTAATCACTAGCACACGACTTGAGGTTTGCAACCTATCGTGATGACATAATTTTTGTTTCTGTGCCATTCCAGTTTAAGTCAACTATGCATATGAGGTCTGTGAGTTCTCAATTGATTGCATAGAGGCAAGACACCCTGATCAATGGAAAGTACATTGATAGGTAGGGGTGAGCTTCTTGACAACCTGGAAGCGATGGTGGGCACTCGTGCTACCATGAGGCAAGAAATCAAGGTTAAACGAGTTCAATCCATATGAGTTGGATTTATCACAAACATTATCTTATGATTATGATTATGACAGATTCACATGGATAGGAACACATACACCATAAAATCTAAGTGTCATAAGGTTTCTCTCCTTTATGAAAATGATTGTGAGGAAACGCTTTCACTAAGAGAGATTTTAAGGAAATAGCTGTTGTGAAGATTGCATTCTCGAATTCGATTATGATTACGGCATCCCTCTTCATAGTTCGAATTGCGAGAAATGACAATTAGTTTGAACAATTAAGACTTATCGCTATAAGTTCTGAATTGTTTAGACACACATGTGAGCTATTTAAGGAAATGTGTATGAGTTAAGAAGCTTAGATAAAGGCTTATCAAAGCAGCAAGTATTAGAAATATGAACTTAAGAAATTCAATGAGCATTGTTTTTTGTAAGTTCAACTGTTTTCTGAATACATGTCGAAGCTAGTGGGAGCATAAGTGTTATGCTGGTAAGAAAATAATCATCATGTTAGTAGGAGCATGGTTATTATTCTAAGTATTGCAAGTTGGCAATATTAATTCTAGAAAAACAATAGTTTTACTTTGTAAAGTTGCAGGGGTTGAAAAATTGTTTTGCTATAATTAAGGGAGAGAATATTATACTTCATTTCAAATCTAAAAGCTTAGATTGTGAGATTTTATTCAAATTTAGTCAAATATATATGAATGTTATGTTGAAATAGTTCAACATAAGAAAATTCTATATATGGAAAGGATAATTGCATTCTCAAAATTTGGTTATGATTACAGCATCCCTTTTCATAATCAAAATTATGAGAACATGGCAATTAAAAATATTATAGCAGAAGACTGGTCTAGTATCACGTCTTTATGTAAGACATCATGAATCGTGTCCCATACGCTTCGGGTATATGATCGATTTCATATGCTATAATATCCGACCGTTCTGTTTTTCCAAATGCCTAGAGCATTAAGAGGGAAAAAGACAAGAACCGGAATTAACTAAATTAGTTAAACAACTGTCAAAGGACGATCTGAGGTTCGCTAAAGATTTGTCGCTTGTGAGTAGTTGGAAGTATAGTATTGGATGGACCATATCGACATTATTATAAATAGATAAGAATCTATTTAGAATGAGTTGTCATATGGCAAATATGGAAATGTTTCCATAAATGGGAATTGGATATTAAGAATCTATGTCTAGATTAGAAACTTTTATGCAAGAAAGATGTTCAAAGGAATGTACTTTGAATGTGAGACTTCACGACTATGGAATTGTCTTGTAACAATCTCTAATGGAGTACTTTCTAATTTCATTGGCCAAGTCTTGGTGACTTTGTGCTGTGATATTACGAAAAGATCGTTGCATGAAATGTTAGAATCTATCATATTTTTACACGGGTGAGATGATGAGCTTAAGAAGATTGTACATGATGTTATTATATGGGTACCTCTTAAAATTTAAGAAATGTCTAATATGTTTAATAATATAGTATATATATATATATATATATATATATATATATATATATATATATATATATATATATGGAGCGTTCAATCGAGAACATTTCTTATCGCAAGAACATTTGAGAACAAATTTAGACCACACAATTTTTTTAATTAAAATTATAAAATAATATTCAGATAAATCAAAAATTAGTTACAAACAATTAAAAAACCCACTAACACACACCACTTACCACCCACCACCACCACCCGCCACCACCAACCACCACCCTCCACCACCATCACCACCCAACCACCACCACCCACCTCCACCACCCACAACCACTACCTACCACCCATCACCACCACCCGCCACCACCCACCACCACCACCCACCACCCATCACTACCCACCACCCACCGCCACCACCACCACCACCACCACCACCCAACCACCACCACACGCCACTACCACCCATCACCACCGCCCGCCACCACCACCAACAGCCTCTACCTACCACCCATCACCACCACTCGCTACTACCACCCATCACTACCCACCACCCATCACTACCCCACCAACCACCACCCATCACTAACCACCACCACCAACCGCCAACCACCACCCACCACCCACCACCCATCACTACCTACCACCCACCACGACCACCACCACCAACCACCACCCGCCACTACCATCACCACCCAACCACCACCACCCTCCACCACCACCCACCTCCACCACCCATCACTACCGACTGCCACCACCACCCACAACCACTATCTACCACCCATCACTACCCACCACCAACCACCAACACCACCACCCGTCACCACCACCACCACCCACCACCACCACCACCCAACCACCAACACCACCACCCGTCACCACCACCACCACCCACCACCACCACCACCCAACCACCACCACCCACCTCCAACACCCATCACCACCGCCCGTCACCACCACCAACATCCACTACCTACCACCCATCACCACCACTCGCCACTACCACCCATCACTTCCCACCACCACCAACCACTACTCACCACCCATGACTACCCACCACCCACCCACCACAACCACCACTAACCACCAACCACCACCCACCACCTACCACCCATCACTACCCACCACCCACCATTACCACCAACACCACCCACCACCATCACCACCCAACCACCACACCCGCCACCACCACCCACCTCTACCACCCGCCACCACCACCACCACCACCACCACCCACCACCAACCACCACCCACACCACCCACCACCACCATCACCATCACCACCCATCACCACCGCCCACCATCACCACCAACCACTACCCACCACCCATCACCACCACCCGCCACTACCACCCATCACTACCCACCACCACCAACCACTACCATCACTACCCAATACCCACCACCATCCATCACTAACCACCACCACCAACCACCAACCACCACCAGCCACCACTATCATCACCTACCATTATCACTACCCAACCAGCACCACCCACCTCCACCACCCACACCCACCCATCACCAACCAAAACCACCACCCATCACCACACACCACCACCACCCCGCCTCCACCACCTGCCACCACCACCACCACCCCAACCTACAAAGATTTCTTATTGTGCTTTTGATTCATTAGTTTTTCTCGTGTATATAATCACATGTGATTATATGTATTGTGTCACATTATATGTATCGAGTCACATGTGATTATATGTATCGAATCATATATGATTTATATGTTATTAAATACATATAATCACATGTGATTAAATACACGTGAAAAACTAGTGAATCAATAATGCAAAAATAAATATTGTCCACGTAAATCATATGTGATTCAATACATATAATTACACGTGATTATATGTATTTAATAAAATATTATTTACGTGGGCCATATTTATTTTCGTGTTTTCGATTTAATAATTGGCATCGTGTATTAAATCACATGTGATTATATGTATTTAATCACATATGATTTACATGGACAATATTTGTTTTCACGTGTTGATTCAATAGTTATTCTTGTGTATTTAATCACATGTGATTATATTTATTTAATCACATATGATTCGTATGGAAAATATTTATTCTTGCGTCGATTCAATAATTTTTCTAATATATTTAATCACATGTGATTATATGTATTTAATCACATATGATTTATGTGGACAAGATTCATTATTTCTTTCTTAATTCAATAGTTGTACTCATGTACTTAATCACATGTGATTATATGTATCAAATCGCATATGATTTATATTGATAATATTCATGATTCAATATTTTTCTTATGTATTTAATCATATATGATTGTATTTATTAATCACATATGATTAAATGTGGAAAAAGAAAAATTATTTAATCAAAAACGTGAAAATGAATCTTGTGCACAGAAATCATATGTGAATAAATGTACAAGAACAACTATTAAACAAGAATGCGAAGATGAATATTGTCCATATAAATCATATCTAATTAGCTACATATGATCTTATGTAATTAACCACACAAGAAGAACAACTGAATCGAGAACGCGAAAATAAATATTTTCCACATAAATTCTATGTGATTAGATAAATATAATCACATGTGATTATATGCATTTAATCACATATGATATATATGGACAATATTTATCTTTGTGTTCTCGATTCAACAGTTGTTCTTGTGTATATAATAATATATGATTATATGTGTCTAATCACATATGATTTATATAGACATCATTATTTTTTGTCCGTATAAATCATATGTGACTAGATACATATAATCACATATGATTATATGTATTTAATCACATATGATTACAGTAGACAAAGAATAATTATTGAATCGAGAATGTGACAATGAATCTCATCCACATAAATCATATATGATTGGATACATATAATCATATGTGATTATATGTATTTAATCACATATGATTAATTTGGATAAAGATTTGTTTTCGCGTTCAATATATGTTATCGTGTATATAATTACATGTGATTGTATGTATCTAATCACATATGATTTAAATATGAAGATTCATATGTGATCAAATACATATAATCACATGTGATTATATGTATCGAATCATATATGATTGATATAAAAAAGATTAGTTTTCTGGTTTTCCGTTCAATAATTATTTCCTGTGTATTTAAACACATATGATTATATATATTGAATCACATATGATTTATATGGATAATATTCGTTTTTGTGTTCTACGTTGTTCTCGTGTTTATAATAACATGTGATTATATGTATTTAATCATATATAATTTATATATATAATATTCGTTTTTGTGTTCTAGGTTAATTTTGTATTCAAGATAGAATAATCATTTCTTGTGTATTTAAACACATGTGATTATATATATATATATATATATATATATATATATATATATATATATATTCACATATAATTTATGCAGATAATTTTCGTTTTCGTGTTCTCAATTCAATAAATTTTCACGTGTATTTAATCACATATAATTTATGTGGACAAATTTCTTTTTCAAGTTCTAGATTCAATAGTTGGTCTCATTTATTTAATCATATGTGATTTATATTTATTTAATCACATTTGATTTATCAGATTTTTAAAATATCATGGAATATTTACATGTGACTGTATCATGTAACATTCACATATGTATCTAATCACATATAAATCATATATGATTAGATACATACAAGCTCATTTGATTATATGTATTTAATCACATATGATTAAATTATTATACGATTAAAATTGACAAATAACAATTATTGAATCGAGAACACGATAATGAATCTTGTCCACATAAATCATATGTGATTCAATAGTTGTTCTCGTGTATTTAAATATATATAATCTCATAAATCATATGTGATTATATTACTCATATAAATCATATGCGATTAAACACATATTATTTATATAATTTATATTTTTAATCACATAACATATCCTAACAAAACTTTTTGATCTCGCATCTTTGTTTGTTTGATACACTATAATGACGACACGTAATTTAAAAAGTTTTGTTATTAAGTAACTAAATGGTTTGTGATAAAAAAAACATAAGTTATATATATTAATATATAATATATATACCTTTAGTACAAAAATTAAACTCCAATGGATGACGTTGCGATACCATTATTTATAAACAATTTTTTATACCACCATATGAAACTTAATGCAAACACTCAGTTTATTTGTCATGTATAAAATAACATATAATTAATTTGGTAGATATTTTTATGTATTAATTTCTTAGGCTTTGTTTATTCTATTTACGATAATTATAAGTGAGTTTATTGATATTTTAAGTTTTAACTTTGGAAAATGATTTTACGAATATAAGGAAAGAAAAAAAAACCTTTAGTCAAGATGACTCAGCCAATTTGGAGTTCCCAAGACGAGATCCCCCTTTTGCCTCCTTAGAAGCCATGGCCATTCCTGATTTCGCCTTCGACGCTCACTTACCTTTCTCCATAAACATTTTATCCTTATTCCCTTTCTCTATCTGCTTGAAAAAAACAAAACATAATCCTTCACCAGGAAATATGATATCGAGACGGAGAAGTAGGGTTTTGGGTGTAACTATCGATGGAGAAGAAATTAAGTGCAATTCATTGTCTCACTCAGATGTCGATGTTTGAGGGGTTGATATATACGATGCGTAAGTTAATAGGTCATCTGATTTTCGTGTTCAAAACCCCTATAAGGAAGTTTGTTATCAAGTCAAGCGTGGTTAGGCACCAATCGTTGTAAAGGCAGTTGGATCAACTACATTCTTCGTGATGAGGTCTAGTGTGTATGCCGTATAATGTGATACAGATATATAAACGACGGAACAGAGACGGCGACGACGATGGCTAACTTAATCCAAGTGATTTTGCCTCCAAACATCTCCTTGAAGCTTCTCTAATGGATACGCCTTCAATTTCATTAATCGTTTTAACCATGATTCAGGTGAACGATCCTCCCTTCCGGCGACGCCTTCTTCAAATCACATTTAATGAGTGGCTGGTGAGATCCAGCGAAACGAGATCTGATGGCGGCAAGATGACATCCGGAGGCGGTGGCTGGTGAAGCAAGATCTGGTGATGGTTCAGGAAGAGTGGAGGTAGATGTAGGTAGTTTTCTATGGTGGGAGGTGGTGAAAGAAACACATCTGGAGAGTGTAGAGCGGCAGTCGGGTGGTTTTCAAGGAAAGAGGTGGAGGGAGATGCCAAATAAGCAGATCTGGATAGAGTGAAGAGGTGCAGGTCTGGTGATTTCGGCAGTGTTACGGCGGTTCCGGCAGTGTTCCGGTGGTTTTGGTAGTGATTCCGACAGTAGTCTGGTGGTTCAGATCTAGAGAGAGAGAGAGGGGAGAGAGAATGTATATCAGATTTAAAAAAAAAAATAAGGATATCACTAATTTTGTATTACCCAAATACCTTGAATGCAATTAGAAAAACAAAGGTGCGTGATTTTTTAAACTCATAAATTAAAAAAATGTTCTAGATGTTCTCATTTGAACATATATATATATATATATATATATATATATATATATATATATATATATATATATATATATTGATTAACTAAAATCAAATTAAAATATGTTAAAATAAACTAAAAAAATGAATACAATGGACATTTTAGATCCCCAAACAAAGTCATCATCTTGTGCATTGTTGGTGCTTTCTCTCGTCAACCCTACAAAAAATGTGTAATTTCCTCCACAACAAGACTATAAAAAAACAGAACATAACTTCTTGATTACAAGAATAGTTTAAAAAGAAAGAAACAAGTTCAAGGAATGTAAACACAATAAATAGACATCCAAAAAAAAGAGACAGATAATATAACCCAAAATAAAGATACATCAAGAAACTCGAGCAATAAACATAATAAGAATCAAGAAATAAACATAATAAGAATCAAGAAAACGATCAATCGACAATCAAAAATGAATAAAGGCAAAGGTTTTTAAGACTATTTTAGTTTTAAGCGAAGGACAAAATCAAAAACAAGAAACACAAATACCAATATTTTCAGAAGTATGAAAAAAACCGTATATGAGACCTTTGGCATTCAAAAATCAAATCCCTTGGAAATTTCAATCAAAGAAGAATCATGAACATGATCAATTAACAAACCAAAGCATGATGAGCACAGACATGTGTTGATGACAAATATCATACAAGATAAAATCTGTAAAACGAATATGTGAATATAATATGAATAAGAAGCTGAAAATAGACTTTAAAACTATGCACATTCTATCTATGAAATCTGATTGTCTAGATCAAACTATCATGTAGATCCCCAAATATATACATACTCCCCTTAACAACTCAATTATAAGGCCATGTCATTTAACAGAAAACAAGTAAAGTGTATTAAACAAATAGTATAATGAGTGAAGAACCGTGTATAAAAACATCAACATACAAGAGTAGATAAACATAAAAGAGGGATAAAGAAATTCTTGATCACACTAGGCAAACCAGACCATGATAATAATCATAATAATTTAATTAAAAGATGAGATGTAGTAGTGTCTTGATATATCAAGTAAGGTTTTTATGGCTTAACCCATTAAGTAATTATGTCCATATTAAGTGCTAAAAACAAACAACCCGTAAAATGAAAGTGTGTGCCATGTTGAGACATACATGGGAATGTATGTTGTGTAATCTTCTTGCAATATAGGTAGGGGTGTAATTGGATTAAGGATGTTGTAACATCCTAAAATTCAAGGCCAAAAATTTCATTTTTAAATAAGTTATAACACAAAACCATAAGTATAAAAACATTTATAATGATGTCTCATGTCAAAACCAATACGTCAATAATACCAGAGTATAATCCCAAGGATCTCGTGTGCGGAAAACATAGTGTGACGCGCTGCGACCAAGCCGACTCCTTTCCTTTGAAACAAAGTACCTGAAACCAAAACTGTAAACCGTAAACACGAAGCTTAGTGAGTTACCCCATCATACCACATACCACATAATACCCTCGGTAGCTTTCAACTGATATCTGTCATCGGTATCTTTCAACTGGTATCTGCCTTCGGTATCTTTCAACCGGTAACTGTCATCGGTATCTTTCAACCGGTACCTGCCATCGGTATCTTTCAACCGGTATCTGCCATCGGTATCTTTCAACCGGTGACTATTTCACCCCTATCACTATCACGTAATAACATATCGTAGATATACTGATCACATACTAATGTCATAAACATACAGATAACATACTAACATATCATAAACATACAGATAACATACTAACATATCATAAACATACAGATAACATTCCCGGGTTCTGTTTACCCCTTCGGTATCTTTCAACCGGTAACTGCCTTTGGTATCTTTCAACCGGTAACTACCATCGGTATCTTTCAACCGGTAACCGGGGACTATTTCACCCCTACCACTATCACATAATAACATATCATGATTATACTGCTAGGCATGCATGGGTACTGTCTACCCCTTCGGTATCTTTCAACCGGTAACTGCGCTATAACACCCCTATTACTACTAACACATGGCATCCTAGCATATATGGCATATCAGATAGTGGCATACCAGACAATTATCACACAGACAATTATCTAACAAACTGTAGTGACATAAGAACATGGTTTGGCATGCGGAATTAAAGTTTGCACAATGAACATGGTGATTTGGGTGCTAAAAGATATATTCGATCATAGTAAATGAGTACAAAAAGGGATCTAGTCTAGAACTTCATAAATATATCACTCGCTAATCACTATGACTACATCTCTCAAGCACACCTCTACAAGTGGTATGAACCCACCTTATATAGAGGTGTTTACATGTCTCTCTCTCTCACTCTCTAATACTCATTAGTCATAAGGCTAATGCACCACATGCAAGTGGGTCTACATAAGTCAAACCATCTACAAAGTCATACATGAAGAACTTTGCACCCCAACATTCTCCCCCTCAAAGTTAGGAATGGATGACCCACTTCAAATCTTCCAAAATCAAGCAACTACGCGGTTCGAGCCTCAAAGGTGACACATGTCGAAACGAACTTCAATCTTCAATTCTTCCATGATTCTTCAATTTGGGCTCTAGGATGTGAGACCATACAATCCGAGCATCAACGAATGATCACGAGCTTCTCAAACTCCAAATCGATCACCCTAAAGTTGAGCATAAAAACACACCCCAAAAATCTTCAATAATTCCAAACCCATTTTGAAAATAAATCATTTCCGAACTTCCCATTGCATCATTCCGTAAGCTTCAAAACTTCAAGATCACTTCGGTCTTCAAATCCGCGTAATATGAAAAATTCAAGTTCGAATTTCCATATAAACTTCTCCCCCTTTTTATAATCGAAATTTGATTATAAAACTCCCAAGGAAAGAGAACGTGCTCTATTCGGAATTTTTCGTGTCAAAACTCCCCCTTAACATGTGGCATAAACTTTGTGCTTCAATCCGGAAAATCCAAAAAATATTCAATTTTTAGCTTCGTTCACGGATCGCCTTTGACAAAATTTCTCAAAAATGGGTAGAAATTGTCAACTTCAAAATTTTGCAGTGACCCGGTGCGCCCAAAACAACAAAATATGCAAAACTCTCCCCCTTTTCCAAAGCTGGGTAGAAAGCGTCAATTTGCACAAACTGCAGGGGCCTGAAATGTACTTTCTTCAATTTTCAGCAAAAACAGTCCTTTTTCGAATTTGGGTACGAACCGTCAAACATTCGAAACATCAGGGACTATTTTCGACAATTCTGCCCTTTGTGTTCAAATCATACGAAGAATCACACCAAACATACGAAACTTCAAATAATTTTCGAATTTGGGTGAAAAGTGTCAAACATTCGAAACTTGAGTTAATTTTCGAAGTGTCAAATATTCGAAGGTTCAGGGGTTGAATTCAAAACATTGTCATTTGTTCAAATCATACGAAATGTTGATCAATCACGTGTTTAAATTTTGTAAAAAAAATCGAAACCATAAGGACCATTTTCGAAAATTCGCCTTCTTCTTTAATTCGTAGGAATTCACCCTTTATCTTTCGTACGAAATCCTTCTTTAATTCGTACGAATCCACCCTTTATCTTTCGTACGAAATCCCAAACACCCCTTCGTTCAAATCCAAAACACCCCCTTCGAATCTAAATCATAAAATCACAGCCTTCGACTGATTCACACGAAAAAATAAAAACCTTCGTTTCTTAACCATGTAAAACATCCAGAAATCAAACCCATTCGAATACCAAAACATAAAGACCCTTCGTACATTAATGACTTCTTCAATCAAACATTCAACTTCCGATTACAACTCCGAGAGACATTCGTACCCTTGACCATCGAGTTAGAATTGAAGAACCAAGATTGAATTCCAAAATCATCAAACGATACTCATATTTCCGAAATCATGATAATCGGTAGTCGATGTAACCCAATATCTAATATCGATTGCATCCAAGACTAATTTCGACTTCAAAGTAACATTGATCCATCGAAACCAATAATTTGATCTGTGACATTAACAGATCATAGAATCGACTTCCAGTCAAATGTTCGACACCAATCAGTTCAACACTAAAATCATTGACTCAACACAAGAACAACAAAATTGAAATCAATTCCAGATTCATCAAGAATCTGATTTTGACTTTCATGTTGACTTATCCTTTACCCATCGAAATCAGTTTTTTTTTCTACAAATCACTTTTTAGATCAAATAGTAATTTCAATGGAATTCATCTCACGTTCTTCACTGTCGCTTTTCACAATCGATCAAAAACCTCATCGATTCAACAACCCCAATCAATTTCTGCTCCAAAACTGATTTAGATCATATAGTCGATGTCGATTACACCACTTAGCAATCAGTTATGAATCTGTTGGGTTAATTAAGTGTTGCGTCATGGGCTCGGTCCTTAGCCCAGTTTTGATATCCGGTTTGGGCCTGTCCAACCGTGATTGTTTTGTTTAGGGTTTAGTATTTAAGGTGCATGCATGCAACCTTTATTGTTAGCGCTTTGATAATAATTATTGTTTTGTACTACAAAACCCTAGCTCGCCTCTACAGTGGAAGTTCTTTGTCGAGCTCTGTTGAGGCGTGACTACGTTTGAATCATTCAGCATTATTTGATTCTATATTGTGTTCTCTGTGTTCATTTGATTTTATTGTTTAATCTGTTGAAGATCTAATCGATCTAAGAGTTTTTCAACTCAACAATTTATATCTTTATCGGGGTAGCAAGCTGTCAATTTCACGCCTTTTCAGCAGTTGTTTCCAAGATTTCAGCAATCATCACCTACGATTTTTCTCTCTCCAAGATCGTATATAAGGGCTAACTTTAGCGCGACTGTTCCTTACCACACTTCAATTCTCTAGAGCAAAAGCAGACGATTAATTTCTCACTGTTCATCATCTTCCTCGACACGCTTCATCAATGGCAGAATCATCTTCCGTTCAGGAAACCACAGCACGCTCCACTCTTCTTGCAATCAAGCCCAATCAGAACCTGCTGATCGATCTCTCACCTTTCCTCTACGATACGTACATGTATCAAGTGGTGGAATGTCTGAAGTATTCCCCACTCGCTAAAGCCCTAACCACAGTCGAAGTTGTTCCAATGTCCTGACACTCTCAAATCTACTCTACTACAACATATGACAAAGGGGCAGATAAAATTTTCTTCGATATTCTTAACCAAAACGCCTCAATCTCCAAGAATCGTTTTTGCTCTCTTCTAGGGCTTGCATATGAAGACTCCATGGTTAATCCCGATTCTATTGCCACAGGTCAACTCTTCTCAATGTTCTACAACATGGGTTATACTGAAACCCTAACCACTGTGACAAGGTTCAAGAAGTCCTGCCTTCCTCCTCAATGGAATGGCCTCTTCACTCTACTCTTCAAAGGGCTTTCAGAACGTAGTGCTGGTTCTGACGGAGCGAGTAAGTCCTTCATGACTTTACTTTATGGTGTGTACCATGGTCTTAATCTAGATTATGGAATGGTTTTATGGTTTCAACTGATTCAAAGTTTATCATCTTCTTCACGCCACACCGAAATCTCTTGTGCTCGTTTCTGGACTGTTATCACTCAATGGATAATGGATCGTTTTCATGTTCCTATCATGGCAGACTCCATGCTTTCTTCCATAACTACTTTTCACACCACCATCATTGTTACTCATCCTTCAAATTTTGCTTTTGTTGGGTCCATTCCTGAGTCGATGTCTGCCTTTGTGCCTCCTTCAAGCAAGATTATTCAGGAATACAAGAAGCTTCCCTCTTCTGGTCCAAGGGAACTTACTGTTGACATGGTGAAATCAATCGACGAAGCAGACAAACCTGCCAAACGAGGCAAAAAGCCAGAAGTTAAAAAGGGAGATAAGGGCGGACAAGTCTCAAAAGTTCAAACCCCTAGGAAGCGAAAGTCGGAAAAGGCTGCACCGGCTCAACCTAAGCCGAAGAAAGGAAAGAAACCTGCTCGCCGACTAATTCTTCAATCCTCGAGTGATTCTGATTCTGAGTATGTGCCTCCTAATCAACCAACGAATCCTCCGAGTGAATCTGACAGCGAAAGCTCAGAGGATGAAGGTTCGGTTCGTGGTGCTACACCACCTCGCTCGCCTACACCTGAGGTACCTGTTCGGTCCCAAGCTCCTTCTCCTCCCCCGGTTTCTGTTCCTGTCTCCATCCCTCCGATTTTTCCTATCATTACATCTCAACCATCCTCTACTATTCCCATTTCTGCACCCATCTTCACTGAGGCTACTACTACCACCACTACTGGAGTTCGAACCAACGTATCTGATACGGGGGCCCGTTCTTCAGCACCCGAACCCCCGGTCACTACCGAACCCCCTGTCACTACCGAACCTCCAGTCACTACCGAAATCCCATCACCTACCCCATCTACCGAAACCAACACTGTCCTTGGAGGTGAGGACTTGGAGTTTGATTCCACTTACTTCAGTCCCTACCGAGTTCAAAGTGATGATGATGACGATGCTCCTATTACCAAGCGCCATCTAAAGACGGTTTCCGACAAACTTGATCAACTACTTTCTTCCACATCAACTGGTGCTTACTCCGACGCTGCTCTAAAGGCGTTATTTTCTTCTGTTGTCAAAGAGCATGATGCCTCTCTCTCCGCCGCAGCAAAGGCCATTGATGCCTCCACTTCCCAATGTCAGAAGGCCTCGCTTGCTGTTGAAGCCTTAACGAAAGAATGCAAAGATGCGACCGCAAAAGTCGAAAAACTAATTTCTGAGGCTCAGTTATTCCTTGATTCATTGCAAGTTGCTGCTCAAAAGAATGCTCAGACAGTGAATACTTCCGTTGAAAATCTCCAGCGTTCTCTTGAAACCGAACAGACTAATCTTCAAGCCGCTCGACAGGCCATTGAAGCTGCTAATGAAAATCTTCATGATAATGTCAAGGAGCGTCTAACTCAGCTGGAAGCCGAACTGGCTGTTGAAAATCGCATTATGGATGAGCTTGACAAACGTACTTCTCAGCTCAAAATTCAAAATCTTAAGCTTCGCTCTGCCACAACTGAGCTTAATGATTTAAAGTCTGAAAGAGAAGTAATTCGAAGCTCCGTGGGTGACGTTCATTCTATTTTGTTACATCTTCTTGACGCCCATGACTTTATTCTGACTATTTCCATCAGACGCCATTTAGCTGAAAAACTCAGACCTGCGTTGGAAATCCTTAGTCGGATAGAGGGTGTTTCGGTGACTTCTGTCCAGCCGAAACAAGGGGGAGAAAAGGAAAAGGAAAAGGAAAAGGTCAATACACAACCTCCTCCCGAATCCAAATCAACAGCTGCACCGAAGGATAATGTAGCTTCGTGCAGCAAAAGGGATAACAATAAGAAGAAGATTGGAGAAGATGATGAAGATGATGATGATTTTGAAGATATCTTGGGTGAAAATCCCTCTAAGCCCTTTCAGAAATCAAAACCCACTGACAAGGAGCTTGCTGAAAAGATTAAAAAGGAATCGGTTGAGTTGGAGAAGAAGCTAAAAGAGAAAGAGCTCTTAGATAAAAAGAAGTCCATTTTTCCAGAATTGACCATTGATTTGCTCCAGAGAGAAGCTATAGATGAACCGAGTATTCATTGGCTCGAACCTGTCGTTCGGCCTTGAAAACTCGAAGGACGCTCAATTTGATATGCCAATCACTCGAAAGGCATTTATCTTTCATTGCTTCAACTCAACTGCTGTTATTCCCTCTCCGGACCCGAAGGTGGATCGGGATCTGTTGGAGTTTTATATGGAATTCGCTCAGCCACAGTACTTGACCTGGAGCTTACAGAAAATTACTACAGTCAAGGTACTGAAGCCTTATTCAGCCGGGAAATTTGTCAACGTCAAATTTAGAGTGACCCGAGGCTCTGAAGGCTCGGTTCATAATTTCTCCCTGGCTGATCTACCGAACCTTAACCCTCACGACTGGATACTCCTCAACAACATTCTGCTGTCCAATCCTCAGGAGTATCAGCCGATTATAGACCATATCAAGCGAATGCTTGTTTGCTACATTCATGAAGTAGCAAAAATGGATCAAGATATCGCATCTGCCATTTACAAGCGACCAACGATCAAACCAACTGGAAAAACTGGCAATGTGAACGTGATGGTCAAGGGTAAAATCGACCCCAAATCTCATACGGTGATGTTCGTCAGGGGTGGAAATAAAAAATGTATCTTTGCTCTTTGTGATAAGCACATGTTCTCTACCGCTTGCTTGGAGCATATTCTGGAGATCATTCACAGGTGTAATCAGAATTCTGCAGCTGATAAGAAGTTGTTTACTGACATGCTACGTTGGTATATTCAATTTCGGCAGACACTTCTTGCTATCATTCCTCGGCTGTTCAAAGTTGTGAAGACAGTGAAGGCTACTCAACAGAAATAATCACTCGCCTCATTTGACGCAAAGGGGGAGATTGTTGGGTTAATTAAGTGTTGCGTCATGGGCTCGGTCCTTAGCCCAGTTTTGATATCCGGTTTGGGCCTGTCCAACAGTGATTGTTTTGTTTAGGGTTTAGTATTTAAGGTGCATGCATGCAGCCTTTATTGTTAGAGCTTTGATAATAATTATTGTTTTGTACTACAAAACCCTAGCTCGCCTCTACAGTGGAAGTTCTTTGTTGAGCTCTGCTGAGGCGTGACTACGTTTGAATCATTCAGCATTATTTGATTCTATATTGTGTTCTCTGTGTTCATTTGATTTTATTGTTTAATCTGTTGAAGATCTAATCGATCTAAGAGTTTTTCAACTCAATAGAATCAAAATACTCGATCGATTCACAATGATAGATTAGCAAGTACATCAAATCGAGTAATCAGAAACGTGAAGTTGTAAATAAGGCTTCAAGAACGAGATAGAAATATCTGATGTTATAACCGGGTAGAGTAAGAAACGAAGATGGATCAAACGAATTCAATGACTTTTGGGCTCAATCGGATTTATGAACAGTAAATGAATATTAATTTTGGGCTTCTACTTTTGATTAAATGAACAATGCTGGATTAAACGATTTTGGGCTAATCTAAGTTGAAATGGTCTAGATGAACAGTGATTCGAAGGACTCAATTGAAGGTGTATGAACAGTAACGAAAAGTGATATTTCACTTGACTTTGGATTCACAAATCAGATAAAAAAAATTAGAATATGATTTTGATTTTGTGATTTGATCAAAAAAAAAATATTATTGGATCAACAATGGGGTTTTTCAAGAAAAATTTGATCCAACGAGTCAAATGATCAAAAATCAAGAACACAACGCACGATTCAATGAGATTAAGAGAGATCATAGAGAGAGACTCATCAAAATTGCTCAAATTGCGACAAAAGTTGCCAAACTGAGAATCGTTCTTCAAAAATCATCTTGATCTTGAAGACCCGCTCTGATACCAATTGTAGTGACATAAGAACATGGTTTGGCATGCGGAATTAAAGTTTGCACAATGAACATGGTGATTTGGGTGCTAAAAGATGTATTCGATCATAGTAAATGAGTACAAAAAGGGATCTAGTCTAGAACTTCATAAATATCTCACTCACTAATCACTATGACTACATCTCTCAAGCACACATCTACAAGTGATATGAACCCACCTTATATAGAGGTGTTTACATGTCTCTGTCTTACTCTATAATACTCATTAGTCATAAGGCTAATGCACCACATGCAAGTGGGTCTACATAAGTCAAACCATCTACAAAGTCATACATGAAGAACTTTGCACCCCAACACAAACAACTCCTACTAGTGGGCCGACATTGTGGCCTTAGACCCACTTCTATTGAAAGGTAACTCACCTCACACTGCTGAAGTCCCGTAGACTCAACCCGACACTGCTGAAGTCCCGCAGACTCAACCCTAGCTGCTGGATGATAGATTCCCGAACTGTCAACACCAAAATAACACCCAATAAATAATTGGGTTCCACTACATAATCATAAGTACATACTTTGGATAATTACTATATTACCCTAAGCTTGGCTCATTCAAGCCCAAGGCCCAAATCCGTAGGCCCAAAGTCAATTGAGAATCAAAGTCCAACATATGGCCCAATTTTCCAAATTGGGCCCAAGCCTATACATAGTCTTATTCTAAGGCCCAACATCATATAATCATTAAGGCCCAAACTGTGGCCCATCTATGGCCCAATTTTCCAAATTGGGCCCAAACCCCTTATATGGGTCTTACCCTAGGCCCATTAAATTATTCTAGTTCAATTGCTTGCTCTTGGATGACCCATTATTATCACTATCGTCTAAGCCCAATAGAAAGACCCAACAATAAACCCAAGTGAAAATTAGGGTTTCACATAAAATGACGATTAGGGTTTAAGTTTTCTACTTAACCCATTAAGGACTTAATCCTCTAAGGACTTAATCTATTAAGTCCAATATTGCTTAGATTAATTTTTGCCAATAATTATTATTTAATATTTCAAGTTATTAAATAATTCCCGTGTGTCCCGATTATTTCCCCAAATTAGGGTTTTATAGGCATTAGGGTTTTCCAAACCCTAATTAGGGTTTTCCAAACCCTAATTAGGGTTTCCAACCCAAATACTAGCCTATTTATTAATTTGTTGGGCTTGTAGGTCAATTAGGGCTTTATTGGGCCTATTAGGCCCACTAGAATATCATTAAGCCCATTAGGGTCTTCACTAAATCCATTAGGCTTCATTGGGCCCATTAGGGTTTCAAGCACCCCAAACGAGTCAACACAATGAGGCAAGGCACACCGCCACCCGACATGGCGGCCGGTGGCGGAAGGAGGCGGCAGCCACCACCCTAAGGTGGTGGTTTTCAATTTCTTTTCATTATACCATTCTAGTTGCAAGTTACATTACCAATCCGATTAACACACGCACACACACTAATCTAATTAAACACACACACACACACAGCCACCCTTGTGGTGGCCGGTGGTGGTGAGTGGTGGTGGTGGTTCTCGCGAATTCCGACCCAAACAAAACATATACTAATAACATAAAACACACCCACACACATGCTTCTGCTGCACACGGATCCAGCCACCCTCCTGGTGGCGGTTGGCGGCCATGATTGCATGAAATGGAGGGCAGCGGCGACGCTAGCGGCAACCATAATGTCATCGGGAAAAAGCTCCGCCGTTGGGGCAGCAGTGGCGACGCAATAACGGAAGATGGTGGAGAAAGCGGATGGATCAGAAGGCAACCCAAGCTGTCGCGACAACCAGCGACAGTTCGTCTTCCACGTAGCAGGTAGCGGCGGTAGTTCTTTGTGGTTTTCCGGCTACACCCTACGTCCGGTAGTATTGTCGTCGGCTGGGAATGGCAGTAGCAGCGACGAAAGGGACGGAGGAGGGTGGCAGCGGACGCCACAAACCTCGTTGGTCTCCGACTTCGGCCACCACGGAGAGGTAGCAGCGGCAGCAACACTCTTCATGGTTGTGGTTACGGTGGTCGGAGGAGCAAGGAAGGGGAGGGTGGCAGTGTTTCAACGATTGGTGGCGCCAGATCGGAAAACATGTGTGAAGGGTGGCGGCTGGAGGCTCCATTGTGGCGCCTAGAGAGAAAATGAGTTAGGGTTAGGGTTACCGGGAATGGAGAGTTCATATATCCCGCTCCTAATAACTTCGACCCATATTGACCATAACAGCCCCTCCTTTCCCTTTTTCTTTCAAAAAAGATCCATATTTTACCTTTTAGACCCTGGCTCCTAAAATTCTTTTTAGAATAAGCCCAAGGATCAAACTCCAACCATAATAACCTTTTTAGTCCCTCACTCCATAAAATCTTTCAATTTAAGTCTCGAATAATTGCCAAGGAGACCCTTACTTCAAAAATTCTTATAACAAATCTGAAAATTATATTTTAAGTTCATTAATTTATTTATTTATTTAATAAATAAACGGGGTGTTACATATGTAGTTTAATAAGATACCATATAAATGACATTGATATTCCCTTTATTCTGAAAACCACAACAAAACAACTTCTAGCTCGAATAGTTTAACACAAAGGACATGATAATCAAATCAACAAGTAAGTCTTACCCATTCCTCCCTCTTTAAACTGAAATAGGCCTTGTCATTTATAAGAAAATAAGTATAAAGTATCAAATAGAAAGGATACCCAGGAATAGGACAAGAACTGAATATCAATGCAAATACAGACTTGGTAAGAAATTTTTTGAAAAGTACAAAGTTGTAACAGAAAGAAAATGCAAAAGTGCAATGGATTAAATAGGTTGACTTTTTAAAGAGAAATGTGCTTATAAAAAGAAAACTAATAGTACAATGTTATAACTGGAAGATTTTTCAAAGTTAAATCTAATAGTACAATGATAAGAAATTTTTTTGAAAATACAAAGCTGTAATAATAGGAAAACGAAAAGTGCAATGCTTAAATTGGGTTGAATTTTCAAAGAGAAATGTGCTTATCATAAGGAATTTGAAACTACAAAGCTATAAATGGTAGATTTGTAAAAGTAAAATGCCTAGATGTAACACCCCGAGTTCAGAAGTGCAAGTTCAGGGTTCTTAGTGTAAATAAGGAAGGTCGACTCGGCGAGTCGATGGATAGACTCGGCGAGTCGAGTCGCGATTCTGGTCATGTGATAAGTAACCAACTCGGCGAGTCGGAAGTGGACTCGGCGAGTTGGTGTTGAAGGGAGAAAACCCTAATTCCGGGAGTTGTGCCCTATATAAAGCACATTATAGCCACCCTCAGCCTCTTTACTGCCCATTTGTGTTCCAGAAACCCTAATTAGTGTGTGTGAGCCTCCATTGTTAAAGTTTGAGCTTGGAAGAAGAATTTAAGAGGAGAAAGTTAGAAGATCAAGAGGCTAGCATCGGGAGATCATTGTAGATCCGGAATCTACTCCTTCTTGGGCACATTTCTGAGGTAACAAGTCGTTACCTTGAGTTTTCTCCTTCTAAATCCATTCTTGGCTGTTGTTTTGGGAATTTTAGCTTGATTGGAATCCATTTCGGGTTTAGAGGTTAGATCTGAAGTTGCAACTTCAGATCTAGGTTTATAGTGAGCCATGGAGGCTTAAATCATCAGCCATTGGGCTTGATTTAGAGTATCTTTGTCCCAAAACCTTCTTGTAGCTTGATTAGAGCTTGTTGAGCCTTGCATGCACGTAAAGTTGGAAACTTTACGTGTGAATCTGGCCCTAGGAGTCCAGATCTATGTATTGGAAGCAATGAAATGGCCTGAAATCGTCTGAATGAAGATGTCACGTTTTGGACTCGGCGAGTGGAAGAACAACTCGGCGAGTCTGTTGAAGATTGCCTTGGACTCGGCGAGTCTGTTCTTGGACTCGGCGACTCTGGTCGTGGAACCCTAACCTTTTCTGGTTAAGCCTCGAATCGGTGAGTCGAGGGACGACTCGGTGAGTTAAGCAGGATGGGACTCTTAGATTGTTGGACTCGACGAGTCTTGGGGCGAGTCGGAGAGTTGAGTCGTATTATGGGAGTTTTGAGTAAAGGAACTCGACGAGTCGACGGGTCGACTCGGCGAGTAGAGTCAGTCAGGGAGGCTGACTTTGACTGAGGACTTTGACTTGGACCAAGGGTTGACCAGTTTGACTTCCAAGGGTATTTTGGTAATTATTGGTGTTATTGGTTTTGGTTATCTGGTAATGATCAGTGGGGGAGTTCGTGCTGGTGATCGGAGCAGCGTGGTCTTATTTCTTCAAGTCTGCAGTTGCAGGTGAGTTATCCTCACTATATCAACAGGGTCTAAGGCACCAAGGCCGACCCTTTATCGGATGGAAATCCGGGTAGTTGTTGTTATGTTATTGCTTTGCTATGTCTGCATCCTGGTAGTTAGGATGGTATATGTTAGAGACCTGGTGAAGGTCGGTATCTTGGTATATAGGATAATGCTATGCTAGTGACCGGTTAGGTCGGTATCCTGGGTAGGATGTTGCTATGTTATGTGATATGCTGGATCGGTTTGATTAGTTGTGTGATGTTATATGATTATATGTTTGTGTGTACACGGTTGTTGGACTGGGGTTGGGTTGAGGCGGGTCCTGCTTTGTGCAGTAGGCCAACATACCCAGGGCGGACCGATTAGACCGAAGGCCCGGCGAGCGGTCCGGATAGGCTGAAGGCCCAAGAGGGCGGACCAGACATGCCGAGGCTCGGAGAGTGGACCAGACAGACTGAAGGCCTGGTGCAGGCAGACCAGTCATACTGTAGACTCAGAGAGTGGACCAGGTGGACTGAAGGCCCGATGCGGGCGGACCAGTCATAATGTAGACTCGGAGAGAGAGTGGACCGGGTGGACTGAAGGCCTGGTGCAGGCGGACCAGTCACACTGTAGACTCGATACGCATGGCTGTTCTGTTTATGATATGATATGATATGTGTATGGTATTGTGGTTGGTATTTTGGGGGTAACTCACTAAGCTTTCGGGCTTATAGTTTCAGTGTATTGTTTCAGGAACTTCAGGAGACCGTAGCAAGGCGAAGGCTTGATCGTACCGCTCCTCAGTTTTATGTTGATGTTTCTGGGATACTCTGATAATAAATGAGTTGGAAACCTTTTTGTAATAACTTAATGAATATGGGTTGTTTTTGAAAAGTTTAAATTAGTTGTAAATTTTCACGGTGTTACACTAGATTTGAAGAAAAAAGTAAGTGGTTTTTAAAGTAAATAGTGTTGATAAGAAAAAAAAATGAAAAATACAAAAGATGTATCCGGAAACAAACGGAAAAGTGAAATACTTTAATTGGGTTAATTTTTAAAAGAGAAATGTGCTCTGAATAAGAAAACTAAAAGTACAATGCTAAAATTTGTAGACTTTTCAAAGTAAAAAACCTTGATACGGAATTAAAAGTACATAATTCGTTATGTAATAATCCTTGATAAGAAAAACTTTGAAAAATACAAAGTTGTAATAGAACAAAAACAAAAAAGTGCAAATGCTTTAATTGGTTGTTTTTTCATAAAGAAATGTGCTTATAATATGAAAACTAAAAGTACAAAACTATAATTGGTAGATTTGTCAAAGTAAAATCACTTGATAAGAACAAAAAATAAAAATACAAATTTGTAACTAATAGGAAAAAAGAAATTGCAATGCTTTAATTGGGTCGACTTTTTAAATAGAAATGAGCTTATTATAAGACAACTGAAAATACAATAATATATAATTGATAGATTCTTCAAAGTAAATCACCTACAGATGAAAAAAATGTAAAGATCTTTTGAAGTAAAATGCGTTGATATAAATACTTTTGAAAAAAAATAAGAAAACTAAAAGTACAATGCTATATTTAGAACATTTTTCAAAATAAAATGTCTAGTAAGAAAAAAAATGTAAATTTTTTTAAAGTAAAATGTCTTGATAACTAAAAGGAAAAGAGAAAAGTGCAATGCTTTGATTGGATTGAGTTTTCAAAGATAAAAATGCTTATAATAAGAAAACTAAAAGTACAATGCTATAATTGGTATATTTTTCAAAATGCCTTGGTAAGAATAAAATGTAAAGATTTTTTTTATGTATGATATCTTGATAAGAAATTTTTTGAAAAATACAATGTTGTAACAGAAAGAAAATGGAAAGTACAAGGCTGTAATTGGGTTGGCCTTTTAAAGAAAAAAGTGTTTATATTAAGAAAACTGAAATTACAATGTTATAAGTGGAAGGTTTTTGAAAGTGAAATGTCTTCATAAGAGTTTTTTTGGATTGAAATACAATGAAAACAAAAGTGTGCAATGCTTTAATTGGATTGATTTTTCAAAGAGAAACGTCCTTATAATACGAAAACTAAAACTTAAGTGCTATAATCGGTAAACTTTTCAAATTAACATGTTTAAAGACAAAAATATGTAAAATGTCATGATATGAAAGTAAGTGAGAAATCAGAATGCTTTAATTGGTTGATTTTTTTATAGGAAAATGTGCTTAAACAAAGAAAACTAAAAATACAAAGCTATAATTGGTAGATTTTGAAAGTAAAATATCTACATAAGAAAAAAAAATGGTAAAGATTTTTTAAAATAAAATGTATTGATAACAAAATTTTTTTAAAGAACTGTATTAGAAAGTAAACAAAGAATCCTTACAATAAAAAAACTAAACATACAATGTTATAAATGGTAGATTTTTTTAAAGTAAATTGTGAAGATTTTTTATGTAATATGTCATAATAAGATTCTTTTTGAAAAATACAAAGTTGTAACACAAAGTAAATGAAAAACTGCAACGCTTTAAATAGTTGATTTTTCATAGGGTGTGCTTAAAAGAAGAACACTAAAAGTACATTGCTATAATTGGAAGATTTTTTTAAGTAAAATGTTAAGATAAGAAAAAAATGTAAGGTGTTTATAAAGTAAAATGTTTTGAAAAATAGAAACTTATAAAAGAAAGTAAACGAAAAAGTTCAATACTTTAATTAGGTTGACTATTTATAAAGAAAAGTCCTTATATTAAAAAAAACAAAAAGTACAATGCTATAAATAGTAGATTTTTCATATAAATGTCGGAAAAGTGAAATGCTTTAAATGGATTGACTTTTCAAAGAGAAGTATGCTTGTAATAAGATAACTAAAACTACAATGCTATAACTGGTATATTTTTCAAAGTAAAAAGCATTGATAAGAATAAAAAGTAAGAATTTTTTTAATGTAAAATGCCTTGATAAGAAATGCTTTATTGGGTTGAAATTTTAAAAAGAAATATGCTTTATAATAAGAAAACTGAAAGTACAATGCTATATTTGGAAAAAAACTTCAAAGTAAAATGTCTTGTTAAGAAAAAAACATAAGTTGTGATAAAAAGAAAAAGAAAGGTGCAATGCTTTAATTTAATTGGATTGGTTTTTCAAAGAGAAATGTGCTTACGCCAAAAAAAACTTAAAATTGGTAGATTTTTCAAAGTAAAATACCTAGATAAGGAAAAACAAATGAATAGATTTTATAAGGTAAAATGTCTTGATAAGGAAAAAAAATGAAAAATGCAAAGTTGTAAAAAAACCGAAAGAACAATGCTATAGTTTGTAGATTTTTTAAAGTAAATAGCCTTAGATAAGAGAAAAAAAATAAGATTTTTTAAAGTAAAGTAGAAAAAAAATATATGAAAAATACAAAGCTATAACAGAAAGAATACAAAAAAAAAAAATACAATGCTTTAATTTGGTTGATTTTTCATAAAGAAATGTGCTAACTAATAACAAAGCGATGCTATAATTTGTAGTTTTTTCAAAGTAAAATGCTTAGATTAGAAAAAAATGGAAAGTTATTTTAAAGTAAAAATGTCCTGATAAGAACATATTTAAAAATTACATTAGTTGTAGTAGAAATAAAACAGAAAAGTGCAACGCCTTAACTGGGTTGACATTTTATAAAAAGATGTGCTTAAAATAAGAAACAGAAAGTAGAATGCTATATATGGTAGATTTTTCAAAAAAAAAAATACTTATCATAAGAAAACTACAAGCACAATGCTATAATTTGTAGATGTTTCGGTTTAAAATGCCTAGATTAGAAAAAATATAGAGATTTTTAAAGTAATATGTCTTGAAACAAAAAAACTTGAGAAATACGAAACTTCAAAGAGAAATTGCATATAATAAGAAAACTGAAATTACAAAGCTATAATTTGTAGATTTTACAAAATAAAATATCTTGAAAAAAAAGTAAATATTTTTTAAAGTAAATTGTCTTGATAAGGGAAATTTTGAAAAATACAAAGTTCTAATAAAAAGAAAAAGGAAAAGTACAATGCTTTAACTGGTTGATTTTTCATAGAGAATCGTGCTTATACTAAAAAAACTGAGACTACAATGCTATAATTGGTAGATATTTTAAAGTAAAATGCCTAGAGAAGAATAAAATGTAACGAATTTTTGAGGTAAAACGTCTTGATAGGAAATATTTTGAAAAAAATAAAGGTTTAACAGTAAAATGTCTTGATAAGAAAAAAATTGAGAAATTCAAAGTAGTAAAAAAAAGAAAACGGAAAAATGCAATGCTTGAATTGGGTTGAATTTTAAAAAAGAATTGTGTTTATAATAAGAACACCCAAAGAAAAATGCTACAGTTGGAATATTTTTCGAAGTAAAATGCCTAGATAACAAAAAAAAACTAAAGACTTCTTTAAAGAAAATGTAATGAAAAGAAAAAATATGAAAAATACAAAGTTGTAATAGAAAGAAAACAAAAAAGTGAAATGCTTTAATTTGGTTGATTTTTCATAGAAATATGTGCTAATAAAAAAACTGAAAGAACAACGTCTTGATATAAAAAAAATTGAAAAAACAAACTTGTAACTTAAAGTAATTGAAAAGGTGCAATGCTTTAATTGGGTTAGTTTTAAATAGAAATATGTAAAGAATTTTTAAAGTAGAGCATGTCTAGATAAGAAAAACATGTAAAGTTTTTTTAAAGTAAAATGTCTTTGATAATTTTATTTTTTTTGAAAAATACAAATGTGTAACACAAAATAAATGAAAACATGCAATGTTTTAATTGGGTTGAATTTTCATAGAGAAATGTGCTTTTCATAAAAAAAAATTAGATGTACAATGCTATAATTGGTAGACTTTTCAAAGTAAAATGCCTTGATACGATAAAAAAATGTAAATATTTTTTAAAGTAAAATTTCTTCATACGAATATGAAAAATACAAAGTCGTAATAGAAATTAAACGAAAAACTGTAATGGTATAACTGGTTTATTTTCCATATAGTTTAGGAAAATTAGAAATACAAAGCTATAATTTGTAGATTTTTCAAAGTAAGAAGCCTTGATATTAAAAAATGCCAAGATTTTTCAAAGTACAATGACTTCATAAGAAAAAAATTGAAAAATCCAATGTTGTTAAAAAAAAAGAAAATGGAAAAGTACAATGCTTTAACTGGTTGATTTTTCATAGAGAATCGTGCTTATACTAAAAAAAACTGAGACTACAATGCTATAATTGGTAGATAATTTAAAGTAAAATGCCTAGAGAAGAATAAAATGTAACGAATTTTTGAGGTAAAACGTCTTGATATAAAATATTTTGAAAAAAATAAAGGTTTAACAGTAAAATGTCTTGATAAGAAAAAATTTGAGAAATTCAAAGTAGTAACAAAAAGAAAACGGAAAAATGCAATGCTTGAATTGGGTTGAATTTTAAAAAAGAATTGTGTTTATAATAAGAACACCCAAAGAAAAATGCTATAGTTGGAATATTTTTCGAAGTAAAATGCCTAAATAACAAAAAAAAAAACTAAAGACTTCTTTAAAGAAAATGTAATGAAAAGAAAAAATATGAAAAATACAAAGTTGTAACAGAAAGAAAACAAAAAAGTGAAATGCTTTAATTTGGTTGATTTTTCATAGAAATATGTGCTAATAAAAAAACTGAAAGAACAATGTTATTATGGGTAGTTTTCAAAGTAATATGTGTTAATAAGAAAATATTTGAAAAATACATAAGTTGTAGCAAAAAAACAGAAAAGTAAAATTTTCAATTGGGTTGACTTTTTATAAAGAATATACTTAAAGTAGAATGCTATAAATTGGTAGATATTTCAAAATAAAATTCCTACATTAGAAAAAAATGTAAAGATTTTAAGAAGTAAAATGTCTTGATAACAAAAATTATGAAAAATACAAAGTTGAAACAAAAAGAAAACGGAAAAGTGCAATACTTTAGTTTGTAGGTTTTTCAACTTAAAAGGCCTTCAAAATTTGATAGATTTTTCAAAGTAGAATGCCTTGATACGAAGAAAAATATGTAGCCTTGATACAAAGAAAAAAAAGGTAAAATTTTCTTAACATAAATTGCCTTGATAAGAAAAATTTTGAAAAATAATAAATTTGTAATAGAACAAAAAGTACAATGCTATATTTGGTAGATTTTTCAAAGTATATCACCTAGAGATGAATAAAATGTAATGATTTTTCAAGTAAAATGTCTTGATATGAAAACTTAAAAAAAAAACAAAAATAAAACAAAAATATTGTAACCGGAAGTAAAAGAAAAAGTGCAATGCTTATTATACTTGTTAATTTTTCAAAGCAAAATGTGTTAAAAGAAGAAAACTAAATGTACAATGCTAAAAAATAGTAAAATTTTCAGAATAAATGCTTGGTTGGTTTGATGAAAAATACAAAGATAAATAGATAGAAAACAAAAAAGTGCAATGCATTAATTGGTTGATGTTTCATAAAGAAATGTGTTTATAATAAGAAATTTATAAGTACAATGCCATAATTGGTAGATTTATCATAGTAAAATGCCCTGATATGAAAAAATGTATAGTTTTTTTTAAAGTAAAATGACTTGATTAGAAAAAAAAAAACTTGAACAATACAAAGTTGTAACAAAATGGAAAAGTTCATTGCTTTAATTGGGTTGAATTTTTAAAGAGAAATGAACTCATAAAAAAATCTAAAAGTACAATGCTATAATCGGTACATTTTTCAAAGCAAAATGCCTAGATTAGAAAATAATGTGAAGAACTTTTAATCGTAAAATATCTTTATAAGAAAAAATTTGAAAAATACAAAGTTAAAACTAGAAAAAGTGCAATGCTTTAATTGAGTTGATTTTTGAAAGAAAAATGTCTTTATAATAAGAAAAATAAAAGTACATTGCTATAATGGGTAGATTTTTGAAGGTTAAATGTCTGGATACGGGAAAAAAAGAAAATGTTTTTAAAGTAAAATACTTTGATAAGAAAAATTTTAAAAAATATAAAGTTGTAATAGAACAAATACAAAAAGTGCAGTGCTTTAATTGGTGGATTTTTCAAAATAAAATGCCTTGATACGAAAAAATAGTAAACATTTTGATATGCATCAACTTATGTCACATAGGTTAGATAAGGGTAATATGGGAAATTCAATAAATAAAGAGAATCTCATTAGTTCAGGGGCAATTTAGGTATTTTATATTATTTAGTTTGTTAGGTCAGTTAGTATATTAGAAGCTATCTCGAATCAGATATCGTATCATTCGTTCTTGTAATCAATATATCTGATCCTGATCTCTCTCCACAGCTCCTCTCATTTCTCTGTTCTCGTTTCTCCAGCGAGATCACAGCCGCCGGAGCTGGTGATCGGAAAAGAATACTGGAAAGTTTCCTCACTTAAATTAATGTCCCTCCCTCCCGTATCTCTCTTCCGGTCAATGTATTTAAGGTCAAGAGAAAGGTATTTGGGGTTACAATCAAAAGGGTTTTTCAGGATATCAGAGTTGCAGCTTTGCAGGTCAATAAAACGGGAAAGAATCCCCTCCCCCACGCTATTGTTACAAAAAAAAATTAGGTTGACTTTTTAAAAGAAAAGTGCTTATAATAAATATTAAAAAATAAAAAATAAATAAAAAACAAACAAACTTAAACTACAAACCTGTAATTGGTAAATTTTTCTAAGTAAAACGCCTAGATTAGAAATATATAAATATAATTTTTTTAAAGTAAAATGCCTAGATTAGAAATATATAAATATAAACTTTTTTTAAAGTAAAATGTCTTGATAAGAAAACTAAAATTACATTACTATAACTAAAAGATTTTTTAAAGTAAAATACTTAAAGAAGATAAAAAAAATATAAAGAATTTTTGAAGTAAAATGTCATGACATTAAACTTTTTGAAAAAAAACAAAGTTGTAACAGAAAAGTGCACTGCTTTAGTTGGTAGATTTTTCAAAGTGAAATGCATTGAAATGAAAAAAAAACAAAAAGATTATTTTATGGAAAATGATCTTAATAAGAAAACTGAAAGTACAATGCTATACTTGGTAAAGTTTTCAAAGTAGAATGCTTAAAGAAGAATAAAGTGTAAAGATTTTTTGAAGTAAAATGTCTTGATATAAAAAAAAATTGAAAAAACAAACTTGTAACTTAAAGTAATTGAATAGGTGCAATGCTTTAATTGGGTTAGTTTTAAATAGAAATATGTAAAGAATTTTTAAAGTAGAGCATGTCTAGATAAGAAAAACATGTAAAGTTTTTTTAAAGTAAAATGTCTTTGATAATTTTATTTTTTTTGAAAAATACAAATGTGTAACACAAAATAAATGAAAACATGCAATGTTTTAATTGGGTTGAATTTTCATAGAGAAATGTGCTTTTCATAAAAAAAAATTAGATGTACAATGCTATAATTGGTAGACTTTTCAAAGTAAAATGCCTTGATACGATAAAAAAATGTAAATATTTTTTAAAGTAAAATTTCTTCATACGAATATGAAAAATACAAAGTCGTAATAGAAATTAAACGAAAAACTGTAATGGTATAACTGGTTTATTTTCCATATAGTTTAGGAAAATTAGAAATACAAAGCTATAATTTGTAGATTTTTCAAAGTAAGAAGCCTTGATATTAAAAAATGCCAAGATTTTTCAAAGTACAATGACTTCATAAGAAAAAAATTGAAAAATCCAATGTTGTTAAAAAAAAAGAAAATGGAAAAGTACAATGCTTTAACTGGTTGATTTTTCATAGAGAATCGTGCTTATACTAAAAAAATATGAGACTACAATGCTATAATTGGTAGATATTTTAAAGTAAAATGCCTAGAGAAGAATAAAATGTAACGAATTTTTGAGGTAAAACGTCTTGATATAAAATATTTTGAAAAAAGTAAAGATTTAACAGTAAAATGTCTTGATAAGAAAAAATTTGAGAAATTCAATGTAGTAACAAAAAGAAAACGGAAAAATGCAATGCTTGAATTGGGTTTAATTCTAAAAAAGAATTGTGTTTATAATAAGAACTTCCAAAGAAAAATGCTATAGTTGGAATATTTTCGAAGTAAAATGCCTAGATAACAAAAAAAAAAACTAAAGACTTCTTTAAAGAAAATGTAATGAAAAGAAAAATATGAAAAATACAAAGTTGTAACAGAAAGAAAACAAAAAAGTGAAATGCTTTAATTTGGTTGATTTTTCATAGAAATATGTGCTAATAAAAAAACTGAAAGAACAATGCTATTATGGGTAGTTTTTCAAAGTAAAATGTGTTAATAAGAAAATATTTGAAAAATACATAAGTTGTAGCAAAAAAATAGAAAAGTAAAATGTCTTTGATAATTTTTTTTTGAAAAATACAAATGTGTAACACAAAATAAATGAAAACGTGAAATGTTTTAATTGGGTTGAATTTTCATAGAGAAATGTGCTTTTAATAAAAAAAAATTAGATGTACAATGCTATAATTGGTAGACTATTCAAAGTAAAATGCCTTGATTCGAAAAAAAATGTAAATATTTTTTACAGTAAAATGTCTTCATACGAATTTGAAAAATACAAAGTCGTAATAGAAATTAAACGAAAAACTATAATGGTACAACTGGTTAATTTTCCATATAGTATAGGAAAATTAGAAGTACAAAGCTATAATTTGTAGATTTTTCAAAGTAAAAAGCCTTGATATTAAAAAATGCCAAGATTTTTCAAAGTACGACTTCATAAGAAAAAAACTGAAAAACACAATGTTGTTACAAAAAAAAAAGAAAATGCAAAAGTGCAATGCTTTAAGTGGGTTAGACTTTTTAATAAGATATGAGCTGATAATAAGAATACTGAAAGTATAATGCTATGATTGGTAGATTTTTCAAAGTAAAATACTAGGGAAGAATAAAATGTAAAGATTTTTTAAGTAAAATATCTTGATATGAAAAAATTTGAAAGAAAACAAAGTTGTAATAGAAAATTAATAAAGAAGTGCAATGCTTTATTTGGGTTGACTCTTCATAGAGAAATGTGTTTAAAAAAGGTACAATGCTGTAGTTGGTAGATTTTTCAAAGTAGAAGTCTAAAAATAAGAAAAAATGTAAAGATTTTTTAGAGTAAAATGTTTTGATAACAATTTGTTTTGAAAAATACAAAGTTGTAACAATAAGTAATAGAAAAAGTACAATTGGTAGATTTTCAAAGTAAATGCCTAAAGAAGAATAAAAATTAAAGATTCTTTTAAAGTAAAATGTCATGATATATAAAAGTTAAAGATCTTTTTAAAGATATGAAAATTTTTGAAAAAAAAAAACAAAGTTGCAACAGAAGTAAATAAAAATGTGCAATGCTTTAATTGGGTTAACCTTTCAGAGGGAAATGTGTAAAAAATAACTAAAAGTACAATGTTATAGTTGGTAGAGTTTTCAAAGTAAATGGTGTAATAGATTAGAAAAAAAATGTAAAGATTTTTGAAAGTAAAATGCCATGATAACAATTTTTTTGAAAAATACAAAGTTGTAACAGAAAATAAACAAAGTGCAATACTTTAACTAGGTTGGCTTTTAAAGAAAAACAAATCCTTATAATAAGAAATATGAAGGCATTATGCTAAAAATGGTTGTTATTTCAGAATAAATGTCTGGAAAAGAAAAAAAATGTAAAGACTTTTTTTAAGTAAAATGTTTTGATAAGAAATTTTTTGAAAAATACAAAGTTGTAATACAAAAGAATACAGATAAGTGCAATGCTTTTATTTGGATTGAGTTTTAAAAAAGAAATATGTTTATAATAAGAAAACTAAAAGTACAAAAGAAAACGGATAAGTGCAATGTTTATAATTCGTAAATTTTTTTAAGTGCTTTGATAAAATTAAAATGTAAACTTTTTTTTATCTAAGATGTTTTGATAAGAAATTTTTTGAAATCTACAAAGTTGTAACAAAAAAATGGAAAAGTGTAATGCGTTAATTGGGTTGACTTTTTTAAGAAAAATGTGCTTATAATAAGAAAAATGAAATTACAACACTATACCGGGAAGATTTTTGAAAGTGAAATGTATTGATAAGAAATTGTTTGAAAAACACCAATTTGTAATAAAAAGATATACAAAGCTTTAATTGGAATGATTTTTCAAAGAGAAATGTGCTTATAATGGGAAAACTAAAGGTACAATGCTAAAATTGGTTGATTTATAAAAATAAAATGTTTAGATAATAAAAAATATGTAAAGATATTTTGAAGTAAAATGTCATGATATGAAAAAAATTTGATAAAAACAAAGTTGTAAGAGAAAGTAAATGAAAGAGTGGAATGCTTTAACCGGTTGATTTTTCTAATTGAATATGTGCTTATAAAAAAGAAAACTAAAAGTACAATACTATAAATTTTTTCAAAGTAAAATGTCTTCAATAGAAACAAAAAAACATAAAGATTTTTTAAAGTAAACTGTCATGATGAGAAAAAACTTGAAAAATACAAAATTGTAACAGAAAGAAACCAGAAGCGTTCAATGCTTTAATTGAATCGAGTTTTCAACATGAAATATGTTTATAATTAAAATACTAAAAGTACAATACTATAATTGGTAGTTTTTAAAGCAAAATGCCTTGATAAGAATAAAATGCAAAGAGTTTTTAAGTAAGATGTCTTGATTCGAACAAAAATGTAATATTTAAAAAGAAATGTGCTTATAATAAGAAACCAGAAAGTAGAATGCTAAAATTAGTGGATTTTTCAAGGTAAAATGCCTAGATTAGAAAAAAAATGTGTAACTCCCCGATTCTCGAATACCAATTTATGGTTGTAAATTCTCATGAATTCAAGGTCTACTCGACGAGTTGGTTGCCTGACTCGTCGAGTAGCAGCGGGTTGGGGTCACGTGTTTAAGTGACCAACTCGCCGAGTCGGAAGAGTGACTCGATGAGTTGGAGCTGGAGGGTGAAACCCTAATTTCCGGGGGTTGGCACCCTATTAGGGATCATTAGCCTCCCTTAGTTCCTTTGCAGCCCCTTGAGAGTCCAGAAACCCTAATTCGTGTGAGTGTGCTCCATTTGTGTGTTTTAAAGCTTTGGAAGGTGTATCTGATGGGTTTTAGGTAAAACAAATAAACTAGAAAACAATTCCTAAGTTCACATGCAACCTACTTTGGATCTATGTTTTAACTATTGAACATATAACTTTGAATTGCAAAACAAGAACCCTAGAGGAGAGAGGCTAATTTCGAAATTAACAAACTAGGGTTTAAGAGTTACATACCTTTCAATTGTTATAGCAAACAATTGACAATACTCTTGATCTTGATCTTGGTCTTCTTGGAAGCTTAGCACCACAAATGTAATGCCTCTAATGGAATCACACCCAAGAACTAGCAAGAAGGAAACTTGAAGGAGAGAGAGAGAGGGAATATGCAATTTTCGGCCTAGGGTTTCTTCCAAAGAATCAGTGACCCAATTTAGGAGCTGGGAGGCTCCTTATATATAGTTGAGGGATCTAGGGTTTAGGGAAAACCCTAATGCTCCTTTGCTTAGGGCCTAAGCAAACCCAAGGGCCTTATCCTAAGCCCCTTGGACGAAATCCTTAGGGTTTCCCCTATAGATTTCGTCCACCTCCTTCCAAGGAGGTTCTGGAGCCTTCCACTCAACTATTAGATAATTGCAAACTAGTCCCTGCACTTTATAATTAATACTTTTAACCCCAAAATTAATTCTGATTAATTTCTGGCTAACTATTAATTAAACATAATGATTTCTAATTAATATATTAATCCTTTAACATATTAATATATCATTTATATTAATTTATTAAACTTATAAATTAATATCTCTCCTTTCATAATTTCCTTGTCCAGTTGCTAGGTTGAGGGCAACCCAAAAGGACTGTGCTGCTATCAATTCAAGTATATACCAATTATAGTTATGGGCTTAGACACCTAATCCAACAGTCTCCCACTTGGATAAGTCTGTAACTATAATTGCTAGTATGCCTTCTAAATTTGACCAGCAAATTGTAGCTTCCAAAAGCTGCTGCCGAACTCTGACCCAGTCAGTTACGTGTCCTAAGATAAGTGATCATATAATCCTTCGTTCTGTAAGATATCCCCAGACATAAGACATGGAACGTAATCAATCTCTTTGTCCAGAATCTATGTTTCCCGATTTCTGATTTGTGATGATGTAGGACTTCTAATTGAACACATCAATTTAGTCCTGACTGGGCCCAACACATAAGTCAACACCAAATCATCGAGGGGCCCACATATATCGCTTTTCCGGTTAGGGCAAAAGGAACGAATAAACGTTGACTCATATGCTTGTATCTTTTACTCATCAAATTATACATGACAATACGTTTTATAACACCAAGTTACTGATGCGTTTTCGTATCACCAATGTATAACCGACTTTGTAAATTACAACTCATATATCTTCGTTTTAAGATTATAAGATATTATCGTCTCAGTATTACTCGTGATGAATTCCATGAAGTGATACTCTGAGCGAGGGTTAATCCAATACTCAAATCTCAATTTCTGAGTACTCATGAACATTACAGCAATTCTATTGCCATGTCTATCCTTAGACAATCTGCAATCTAACTCATGATAGTCTTAATTCACTACTTACTTCCAAAAGTACGAGCGAATGTGGAGGTTCGAATAATCCAGTTATCCTGGAAGTCAAAACATGCAAACTGAAACACAATAATAATCGAATCCAATATGGCCCCAAACTTTTGAGTGTAAATAAAACTTCTTTTATTTAGTCACCATATTAATTACACATTATTCATTGTATAATGTTTCGAGTAATCAACTCATTACTTGAATTATAACAACAATTGCCCCATGCTCCAAGCATGCACACTTTGTTTCCTATGGTCCTTACTTTGTGAAATAGATCAATTGAAAAACCTTTCCAATGATGCTCATTTCATAATTCCCAATCCTTATTATTAGTGTTAGAACACAAGGTTCTTGCTACTACTAGAATATGCTAGATTCTAACATTTTATGCAACGATCCTTTCGTAAAGTCATAGCACAAAAGTCACCAAGACTTTGCCAATGAAATTACAAAGTACTCTTATCAAAAATGTTACAAGACAATTCCATAGACGTGAAGTCTCACATTCAAAGTACATTCCTTTGAACATCCTTCTTGCATAAAAGTTTCTAATCTAGACATAGACTCTCAACATCCAACTCCCAATATGGAAACATTTCCATATTTGCCATATGACAACTCATTCTTAATAGAATCTTATCTATTCATAATAATGTTGATATGGTCCATCCAATACCATACTTCCAACTACTCGCAAGCGACCAATCCTCAACGAACTTTGGATCGTTCTTTGATAGTTGTTTAATTATTTTAGTCAAAACCGATTCTAGTCTTTTTTTCCCTCTTAACGTGCTAGACATTTGGAAAATTTAAGAATGGTCAAATATTATAGCATTTGCAATCGATCCTATACCCGAAGCGTATGGGACACGATGCATAATGTTCTTACATAAAGATATGATACTTTATCAATCTTCTGCCATAATATTTTATGTGTCACGTTCTCACAATTCGAACTATGAAGAGGGATGCCATAATCATAATCGAAATTTAAGAACACACTATGTATCCTTTGACTAAATTTATTAAAATTTCTCAATCTAAGCTTTAGTTTTGAAACGAAGTATAATATTCTCTCCCTTAATTATAGCAAAAATAACTTTTCAACTCATGCAACTTTGCAAATTGAAACTTTTGTTTTTCTATAATTAATATTGCCAACTTGCAATACTTAAAATAATAATAATCATGCTCCCACTAACATGATGATTATATCTATCCTAGCATAACATTTATGCTCCCACTAGCTTTGACACGTATTCAGAAATTAGCTGGACTTCTAGAAACCAATTACTTATTGACTTTCTTTTCCAAAGTTCAGATTTCTAAAACCGAGATGCTTCGATAAGCCTTTATCTAAGCTTCTCAAACTCATACACCTTTCCTTAGATAACCCATATGTGTGTTTAAACATTTTTAGAACAAGTCTAAAATGTTCAGACCCATTTGCCATTTCCCACAATTCGAACTATGAAGAGGGATGCCGTAATCATAATCGAATTTGAGAAATACAAATTACATAATGCTATCTTCAAAATCTCTCTTAGTGAAAGCGTTTCCTCACAATCATTTTCATGAAGGAGAGAAACCTTATAACACTCAGATTTTGTGGTATATGTGTTCCTATCCATGTGAATTTGTCATAACCATAATCATAAGACAACAATTGTGACAAATCCAAACTCTTATGGATCGAACTTGTCCATTCTCAATTTCTTGCCATCAAGGGTCCTACCTTTGCTTCCAAGTTATTTAGCAACTCACCCCTACCTTTCATTGTACTTTCCATTGATCAAGGTGCCTTGCCCCTATGCAACCCATTGAGATCTCATAGAACTCACATGCATAGTTGACCAACCTGGAATGGCACAGAAACAATAATATGTGAACACAATAGGTTAGAAACCTCAAGTCGTGTGCTAGTGATTAACTATCGGTTTATTCTTGATTTGTTCTTGAAACTTTTCAAGACAATTGAGACTCCCACTGACCTCTTGACATATATGATTCTCTTGTCAGGAACCTTTCCTAGACAAAACAAATATTCAAGAGTTAGTGTAGTTCTTATCAAGACAAAACACTTCACATAATTGGTCCTAGTTGGTCTTTGTCTTATCCAAGACAGCACAACTTACCAATTTCAAATGTGCAAGATTAAGAAAGCCTTTTCCAAACTCCACATTTGATGAGTGTTATAAACCTACTTAAGACATGTCACTCAATTCACAATCTTGGAATATAACTCTAAGACTTGATATTGGAACGAAGTATGATTGACTTCTTGATTTTAACCATTTCTACAATTCTTGATTCCTCTTCTTGGACATACAAATGTACTAAGACGTACTTGGAGGATCAATTGAGACATGGTTTTTTAATCATTAAGACTTATCATAAAACACAATAAAAGGTACTCTCCCTTCTTCTTAGAATAGAGAAACTTTTATTTTTCTGCCTACTTGATTCTTCTTATTCGTTCTGCTATTGATTGAAACTCTTTCAATCAACTCAGAATTGTACTTAATCTTATAAGTATAACCATATTCACTAAACTTTAGTAAATCATGACGAATATCTTTATCACTCTTGTGGTGGACTTGATCAATGCACAACCTAGTGTACTCGATCTCCTAGTCATTCTCTTGACACTTTGTCAAAGAATTAGTCTAATTTCCAAATATGAAGTTTCTTATTCATCATGCAACCAAGTTGCATGACTCCAAGTTTCTGTCCAACTGAAACTTGGGCGATGAGAATCTTCCTTTATTTGGAAAATTCTCGACATTTCCACAAATAACATAATTAAGAATCAAATCCATTTTTGATAACAATACACAAACATCAATTTTTCATAACGATTTCATTGCAAGGATATATAAAATTATTCAAACCAAAAATTTTTATTTTATTCATAAACGCAACGGAAAACATGTCCTTACAATGCAAAATCAACTGAAAAACTATGTAATCAAATCTATCATAACTTTCTAAGCTCAAAATCTGATCTTCGAATCCATGCGATCGTGATCCATTTCTTCGTGATCAGACTCATCTTACTTTTCCATCAAGCTTCCTTTCTTTTCTCTGATCCTGCAAAACATTCAAATGTAATCTTATCACATTATGTATTAAGAATCAATGAATAGGAACTTAATGGAGTTAGATAGTGGATTTTACCTGAAGCAGAGCCATACGTCTTGACTCTCCCATCTCTTAGATCTCTCAGGTAAATAGGGCAGCTTCGTCTCCAATGCCCCTTCTCTTGGCAATAGAAACAAATGGACTCTTTTGGAATAGCACAAGGAACTATCTCAGAATTTACCTTTTCTGGATTTACAATGTCACCATTTTCAATGTCCATTGAAGTTTGGGAGTTTGATTCACAAGACAAATTTGCTTGATCAGTACGCCAGATCATTGCTGATTCAGCTGCTATCAGCAAATAGGTCAAATTAATGAGGGTCACGTCGTGAACCATCGTATAGTACTCTCTTACGAACTCACTATACGAATAAGGAAGTGACTGAAGAACCCAGTCAACATCCAACATCTCTGAGATATCGACACCCAACATCCTTAACCTATCAATGTGTGACTTCATCTCTAAGACGTGTGCAAACACAGGTTTCCCATCTTCGTGCTTACGTGCCAATAGGGATTGAGTGAGCTTGAACTTTTCAAGCCTTTGAACTTGTGGGTCAGGGAGAACCATTGGAGGAGGTGGAGGAAGTGAAGCATGACTCTCATTTCCTTGATCATATCTTGGAATGCCATCTTCATTTGGAAAGCTTGTTCCTAATGGATTTGGGAAGACCATTGTTAGATTCAGACATCTACAAAACGGGAGAAATTCAAGTCAGGTTGATTAGAATCCTTGATGTAACACCCAAACGAAACATCAAGGCTAGGATCCAACACAATATTCCACAAATTGGAAGAGGGATGCCGTAATCCAATTTGCAGAATATTTGAAGGTAGGTAAATGACGATTTACCAATTTCCACCATGAAAAACGAAAAAGAAGGTTAAGTTTTAAATGTATTGGAAACTCCTAGATCTTTTGAGATTCATTGAACTTTTCAATGGCATGTTTAAATCTCGGATTATGCTCTTCTATTTGTGACTGGGATGCCGAGGATCACAAACAAGATGTGAATAACCATGCAAATGTGCTTGGTAACCTCATTGTCTTTATTATTAACTATTGATGTGCTGGTAAACCACACACGCTCCATCAAAATGGCAATTATGAGATACCCATTACTACTCTTTATTAGTGCCTTTTAGTGTGCTGGTTAACCACACACGCTCCACTAACGACCAATAAAGCATAATGTGCAATTTCATGGGTTAGCATCCTTTTCACATTTTTCCTAAAGTAACTAGAGTTGGGATTTTGTAAAATAATGTTCTAGTACTTTCTTTAATAACATTATACTTTTAATGAGATGTAGTTGTCCTATCAAACCCGTTCTGCTAACGACCCTCCACTAATCAAGGAAGCGGTGGGTGAGAGTGGACACCCATTCAACTACCATTTTATAGGCAGTTTCCTTATACCCCCCTTATAGACTAGCTTCGTGAATGAGGCATACTAGCGATTTGACTGACCATATTCTTATACATATATAATATTTAACTTTTAATTATAATATATATATAAGGTGTGTTTTAAACTTTTTAAAACTTTAGGGTTTATATATAAATTTCGAAAATTAAAACATTAATTTTAAATTTAAAATAAACCAAATAACTAGATTTAATATTTATCTATTAATTAACTTTTAACTAATTTATTAAATCTTGTAAGGATTATCTAATTAAATTAAACAATTAATTTAATCCTAATCCATATCCCTTCTAGATTTCGAAAATATGGGGATAGGATAATTTCCTTATTTTTCTCAATTATCCAATAAGGCAACTATTATCCAAAACTAAGAAACCCTAAAAGGGATAAGCAAATTTCGAAATTTTAAAGGGAGGAGGCTAGGGTTTTCAAAACCCTAACCCTAATTTCGATTAGGGTTCATGGAGGCTAGGGTTTTCGAAAACCCTTTGAACCAAAACCCTAAAATCGAAAATTTTGGCCTTTAGGGTTTAATGGCTATAAACCCTAATTTGCAATTCAACCATTATAGCAATTTAATTTAAAACAAACAATGGCTCTGATACCACTGATGGGTTTTAGGTAAAACAAATAAACTAGAAAACAATTCCTAAGTTCACATGCAACCTACTTTGGATCTATGTTTTAACTATTAAACATATAACTTTGAATTGCAAAACAAGAACCCTAGAGGAGAGAGGCTAATTTCGAAATTAACAAACTAGGGTTTAGGAGTTACATACCTTTCAATTGTTATAGCAAACAATTGACAATCCTCTTGATCTTGATCTTGGTCTTCTTGGAAGCTTAGCACCACAAATGTAATGCCTCTAATGGAATCACACCCAAGAACTAGCAAGAAGGAAACTTGAAGGAGAGAGAGAGAGGGAGTATGCAATTTTTGGCCTAGGGTTTCTTCCAAAGAATCAGTGACCCAATTTAGGAGCTGGGAGGCTCCTTATATATAGTTGAGGGATCTAGGGTTTAGAGAAAACCCTAATGCTCCTTTGCTTAGGGCCTAAGCAAACCCAAGGGCCTTATCCTAAGCCCCTTGGACGAAATCCTTAGGGTTTCCCCTATAGATTTCGTCCACCTCCTTCCAAGGAGGTTCTGGAGCCTTCCACTCAACTATTAGATAATTGCAAACTAGTCCCTGCCCTTTATAATTAATACTTTTAACCCCAAAATTAATTCTGATTAATTTCTGGCTAACTATTAATTAAACATAATGATTTCTAATTAATATATTAATCCTTTAACATATTAACAAATCATTTATATTAATTTGTTAAACTTATAAATTAATATCTCTCCTTTCATAATTTCCTTGTCCAGTTGCTAGGTTGAGGGCAACCCAAAAGGACTGTGCTGCTATCAATTCAAGTATATACCAATTATAGTTATGGGCTTAGACACCTAATCCAACAGTATCTTTGTAAGAAGAACTTGAAGAGCAAGTGACTAGGAGCAAAGGACATGTGGGGATCTGATATCTACCTCAGATGGCATCTTTTGGGAGGTATCAAGTCGTTACCTTGACCTCATTTCATTCTAGATCTCATTTGGTTAAAGTTTTGGGCTTTTCTAGCATATTGTGAAGCTATTTTTGGGTATGAGCTCGGATATGAAGTTGTAACTTCAGATCTGAACTCTCCTTGCTCTATAAATCCATAAAGCTATCAGCTTTGGCAAGCATGAACCCCTCCTTAAGTGTAAAACCCCATTTCAAGCTTGGTTTTGGCATTTTGAGTCATTAGAGCCTTGCATGCACGTAAAGTTTGCAACTTTACGTGATAAGCATGCCTTGGGAGCTTGGATCTATAGTATGGAGCCTTGGCATGGCTTAAAAAGCATCTGTATGGATGAAGGACTGAAGGGACTCGACGAGTCGCATGGTAGACTCGGCGAGTCATATGAAGATGGTCATCAACTCGACGGGTTGGATGAACAACTCGGCGAGTCTGATGAAGATTGCCTTGGACTCGGCGAGTGGCATGGTGAATCGGAGAGTTGGCTAGTTATGCAACGGACTCGGCGAGTAGCTGAGGGTACTCGACGAGTTAAGGTCAACATGGACTGTTGACCTTGATAGTTGAATTTGACCTCGAACCAAGGGTTGATCAGTTTGACTTTTGAGAGTAATTGGTAAGCGGATATTTATGAATTGGATCATTGATGGTTATAGGTGTTGGAGTTTGGGGCAGTGTTTCGGGAGAGTGATTTCGTGGTTCCGTCCTGGCATTGCAAGGTGAGTTATCCTCACTTTACTCAAGGGTCTAAGGAACCAAGGCCGGCCCTTTGATTTGTTATTTGAGATAGTTACTATTTTGATATGTTAGCTCGACATCCTGGTAGATAGGATGGTTATATGCTAGTATGATCTGTTAGATCGGTATCCTAGTAGATCAGATGTGGTTATGCTTAGTGACCTATAGTTGGTCTGACTGTCTGAATGCTAGTTGTTATGCCAGTTAGGTAGATCTGTAGGACTACCTGTAGTATGATGTGATTATCTGTATGCGTATTAGTTGTGTTATATGTCGACATATTATGTGGGATGGGTTGAGGTGAAACTGCTCCGTGCGGTAACCAACAAACCCAGGAGCATTCCAGATACGAGTTGAGGGAGACTCGTACTGTGGGCTCGATGGCAAGCCAGATGTGAGCTGTGGGCCCGGAAGGCAATCCAGACTCACACTGCGGGCCCAGGGGTAATCCAGTCTGTAAAAGTTGTGGACCCAGTACATGCTGTTAGCTGTATATGTGTTATGTGAAGTGTATCGGTATGTTTGTATTCCAACCTAATGGTTGAGGGCCTGGGGTATTCCATCCCGATGGATGATTGGACCCATAGTATGTTGTTCATTGTTGTATGTGTATGGTTGTGTGTATGGGAATTTTGGGGGCAACTCACTAAGCTTTCGGGCTTACCGTTTCAGTTTATTGTTTCAGGTTCAGCGGATGGCCGCGGGTAGGCGAAGGCGTAACCGTACACTTCCTCGATTGACGATCATGATTTCTAGGAACTCTGATGTATAAACTATTTTGAAAACAAATTGTAATAATCGAATGGTTTCAAATGATTTAAAAAGTTTTAAATTGGCTCGAATTTTGTGGGTGTTACAAGTTGGTATCAAAGCCTTGGTGTGAGTGAATTGGAGGAACACTCGTGTGAATCCAGTCTCAAATCAAGGAAAGATTTTCGAAATGATTTTCAAAATAAGTAAAAGAGGATGCGAAGTGTACGATCAGCCGGAGCCAGTAAGTAGACCCCAAAATACCATACGGTTATTTGATATTGTGATATGTTAGAACAGCATGCTAGTACTAGGCTAGGGATCTTTAGGAATTGCATGATAGAATTGCCTGAGTACATGATGCCTGTTAGCCTAGGGTTTTCCTTATATGAGAGTCACATCATTACTGTGGTTACTTGTGTATGCATGACAACTGTATATAATTAAGATCTTATAGTCTGAGAATGTTTGATCTGGCCTTATGTTATGTTCTTATTGATTAGGGCTTAGGGTAGGATTGGATATTCGAAAGTCTATAGGGTCCAGCGTTATGTATGGCTAGCATACACTAGTGTTGCAGGGGTTGGTGGAAGTTTCATGGATGGGTGGGTAGTGAGTGGCCGGGAGGCCAGTTATGAGATATTTAGCATTCCTCTAGGAGTGAGGATTTATCGCTCGATGTGTATATGTGTATTGTTAGGGCGTTGTGATGATACTTGGGACAAATATGGGTAGGTGTGGAAGGTAGTATGGGCCCGTACTACTGAAAGAACAGGACCCATACGCATATCAAGGAAGTCACAACCCCTAGGGTTTTGGTTGGGAGTCGGTTCCCTGTTATGGTATGGATTATTCGAGACGTCTTGAGATCGGATCCGGATCAGGATCGAGAACTGGCATCCAGGATAGGCCAATATTGTCAGAGGATCGTGTTAGGGAGATCATCCGGGAGGAGGTGATCGAGATCGTTCGGGGATAGATTTCGGAGATGTCGGGTCTATTAAGACCGCCATGGTTGAGTGTTTCGACGAGCGCTATGCAACCATTGACGAGACGATTGCCGCGACAGCTTAAACAGCTGTAACGACGGCAAGGGGAGGAGTTGGTCGAGCTTCCCAGTTCTGAGACATATTCTGATGAGCAGAGGGCTGTAGTTATTTGGGATCGGAAGGATGATATGTACTCGTTATATTTTCGCGGGTTGAGCGGGGGAGACTAGCTCATGAGTTCTAGATTTGAGGCTCGGGGGTTTGCTCGAGGCCGGATTATGAGTCGCGGGGACTCCGGTAAGGAATGATGATTATGTTCAGCTGAGATTTTGCAGCTGGAAGTGGAATGGTTAATTGATGGATTGGATTGTCGTTTTGTAGGGCAAGGATTGTGCCCTCTCAGCCTTTCGAGCTCGAAGGAGTGAGCAGACTTGTGACCCCAGGAACAGGTTGTATTCCAACTCGGGATCATTTGGTTGCATGAATAGGCAACATTATTCAGCGTCGGTGAGCACAGGACGGTCAACGTGGCATAAGTATTTGTGAGGACCGGTTTGCCTTGGATCTCTTGTATCGGATGGAAAGGATTGGTTGTGCAATCTATTGCACTTTCAGGATTGTAGACTATGTCTTGGGAGTAGTTTGTAGCCCGATTCAGGGCAGAGGTTGTTTCAGCTGCTGCAGTTCATCTGTGGGCGTTTGAGCTGGTATGAGAGTCAGGGTGCGAACCCTGAAGAGAATGATTTCTAGAGCTCGAGAGCGGGAAGCTTGTTTGGGACACCTTTGGAAAAGGGGGTATTATGTGGGAGGCCTGCAGATAGGGTCCCACAGAAGGGTTATTCAACATTGTCAGGATTCAGTGGTTAGCAACCGTTAGTGATTGACGGACTAAAGCGCCAATGGAAGGGGGTCGTGTAACGCCCGTAGATCAGGGCTAGTCAATTTAGAGACGATAAGCATCAAAAATGACTTTTTGATGGAAGATTATCTAGAAGGATTAATCTTAACTAAGTTGTAGTATATGTTACAAGGATTCCGTACATATAAAGAACGCCGAAAATCCGAGTTATAACGAAGAAGTTATGATCTGTCAAAGTTTCGCGATAGAACCGGCACGACGTTGAGTGACGTAAAATATGAATTTACGATAGAGCGATATTTAGCCTTAGCGGTCTAAGCGAAAGTCGTAGAATTAGTTAAACCGAGAGCCTGCATAAAAAGAACGCCCAAATCTGACTTCATATGAGGAAGTTATGATTTTCCGAAGTTTCGACTTAGCAGTGTGCAACCCGAATACTCGATTTGAGATCGAGCGGTTTTTAGCCGAAACAATCTAAACGAGAATTGAAGATCTCGTCAATGGTAGTGCAACGGTAAAAAGACAGCCGAAAACGGACGTCGGATGAAGAAGTTATGAATTTATAACGGAGTTTTCCTGTCCCGGCCTACTAAAAATAATATATTTATAATATATTAAAAATAAAGTCAAAATTAGCCAACGGAGTCTAAACGAGAGTTGTAGAGCATAATCTCACCTATGCGTGGATATAAAGAACGTCGAAAACGGAGCTCGTATGCGAAAGTTATGAATTTCTAAAGTTCGGGGCGTGAACCCCAAGGCTGTGTCAGAGCTCACGAGGTGAACATATGTAGTTCACGAGGTGAGCCTAGCTCACGAGGTGAGCATTAGTGGCTCACGAGGTGAACAGATGATGGACGTCTTCCAGGGCAAGTGGCCATGACGAACGCAAGGACGTATCGAGCTCACGAGGTGAGCATATGTAGCTCACGAGGTGAATATTAGAAACTCACGAGGTGAACCCAGAAAATTCACCCTATAAATAGAAATCGAGGGTCAGCCGATTTTGGTTGCTCCTTCTCATTTCTCCCACTCCCGATACTCTCTCTAAGCCCTATTTTAACCCCCCGAAGCCCCGGTTTCATCCCGAGACCCGAAGCAAGTCTCGAAGCCCGAAGATCCCGAGAAGAAAAGAGTTTCCGAGCCGAAGCTCTGCCCGCGAGAAGCCCGGTTTTTGTGAAGATCTTCCAGATCTACCGAAGAATACTACTTCTACAAGCCGTAGTGTTGTCCGATCATCTTCTGATCATGTGAGTGTATAGTCCCTTTCATAAACACGATTTTAATACAAGTATTGTTGGAATGTATTAAGTATACGTTTGGTGTGAGTGTGTAGTTACTTTCTTCTAACACATAAATACAAAGTATTTGCTATGAAATACGTACTATGTGTTTATATATTATTTGTCTATTTGAAATGGGCATGGAATTGATGTTTTATACAGGTGTTAAATGATTTAAACTGTGTAAGTATTTATATCTACGAAAATGTTGGGTAGAACATGGGTAGATGGGATAGTTGGTGACTATGGAGTTAGCGCCTGTTGTATAAACCTTGGCGACGATGTGACTTCATGCCTATTAGATAAACCTTGGTGACTATGGAGTTAGCGCCTATTGTTAAGTAAACCTTGGTGACTATGGAGTTAGCGCCTACTGTTAAGTAAACCTTGGTGACTATGGAGTTAGCGCCTACTGTTAAGTAAACCTTGGTGACTATGGAGTTAGCGCCTATTGTATAAACCTTGGTGACTATGGAGTTAGCGCCTACTGTTAAGTAAACCTTGGTGACTATGGAGTTAGCGCCTACTGTTAACTGAACCTTGGTGACTATGGAGTTAGCACCTGATAGCTATGGATTTAGTACCTAATAGATAAACTTTGGCAGCAATGGACTTCGTGCCAATTCCTTAGGTCAATCCTTAGGAACGAATGAATGATGGATAGTTGATTCTTAGGGTAAAACCTTAAAAAATAAAGAAGATAATGGGGATGGGTAATTGGGTTGATTGTTTGATGATTAAATATAATAATTATATTATTGTGGGTTGAAAACCCTATATGCTCACCAGGCTCCCAAGCCTGACCCACTCAGTTTTCTTTGCATTACAGGTAATGGCACAAGAGTATAAGTTGGTGGACTTAACGAGAGATTTTGGATTATAGATCAGTAGTTATGAATAACTGTTGTAAGGTCTATTTTGTTCTGTTTATGCTTTTGGTCTGTATTGAACATGACATCCCGAGATTTTGTTATATAATGAAAATACATTTCTTTAAAGGAATGCTTTGATAAATTCTTATCATATTTTTGTTTTGGGAACAAATTCCGCAACTGTTTTCTTTAAAAGATTACTCTGATTTTAAAAACAAAGCATAAACAAATCGGTCTTTTCTGGCCGTGAAATTGGGGATGTCACAGTTCGTTGCCGAGTTATTAGTTGGAGCATTTATCTGCTGATCTTCAGAACATGAGTGTGGGGTCGTTAAAGCATTAGTGGCCGACGGTTTCACTGGGATTCAAGAAGTGTTCATCTGGTTCTTAGAAGTATGTAATCAATTGGGATTATCTAGCAATGGAGCACTAGTGGGAAAGAGTTGGTTGTCATCGGATCGATCGTTGGGAAGTGGGAAGGATTGGGAATCCTCCAATTTTCATGTGTTATGAAGGCTTAGTCGAATCGAAGTGGGGGAGTGTTACCCCGAGATGCGGAAGTGGGAGAGGTTTTGAAACGGGGATAAGTTTCACAACCCGATAGGGAGAATGGAGGCCCTAGTGGCTGCTTGGTTTGAGGGTTGTGTTGATTGGGGGTTCGGCAAAACTCCCCATCATAAGAACACGTCTTCTGGGTGCTTGATAGCAGAAGTTGGGAAACCAGGTTGGAGTTCTAGTCAAGAATCGAGTTCAGTTCGAGTATTCGGTGGAGGGTGTGCTCGACTCTGAGGGTTTTTGGATTGATAGATTGAGGGTTTTGTTAGCTGCCAGGGCTCAGCAGTGCATTCAGCACGGGAGTGCGGGTTATTTAGTGTATGTGGTGGTCACGCGGGTCAGGGATCAGACCACGGATTTCCGAGAGGGTGGACGATCGACATGAGGCCTAGGGTTAGGCTGGAGATATAGTCCACAGAGTAGATTTGGAGTTCGAAGCCCCAAGTGGGTGAGAACAGGACGCATGGGAGAGAGCATCAGGAAGGGGGTCCAGGGAGGTGCTCAACGGTTTAGAGCGGTCCGGATAGACTGAAGGCCATTGGGGCGTACCAGTCAGACCGAAGGCTCGGAGAACGGTCCAGACATGCTGAAGGTTCTGAGAGTGGTCCAGATAGACTGAAGGCCTGGTAGGGAGGTCTAGTCACGCTGAAGACTCTGTATATGTTTGCAGATCTATGTTCGGGTATTGAGTGGGCTGCTATGCTATAGCAATCAGTAGGTTTGTTCCAAGTATCGAGCATGCTGCTGGAGTAGGTTAAGGACTCCGGTGTATTTTGGTTGATCGGAAGTTGTTGTTAGTGGTCGGACGGAGTCAAAGGATCTTGGTGATCTCATCAGTTCGGAGTGGCTCCGAGGTTTCATCTTCTTGGATCGGGTAATACTCCAGTTGGGGACTGAGAGTGGATCCGAATGGGTATTCATCAGTTTTGGGAAGGTTTGGGATTAGAATATCCTATCATTTAGGTTCTGGGAACCGGGTTAGACCTTTCTCATGATCGTCTATGGCAGTTGGATAGGGTTGAGGCGGTCCTGCTCTATGCAGTAGGCCAAGATACCCGGTGCGGGCCGACTGTAAGTCGTAGGCACGGAGGCTCGAATGGAGCGGTAGGGTTGTGGCGGTAGGCCAACAAACCCTGAGAATTTCGACTCGATAGTTGAATTGATTAGACATGTTGATATTCTAACCCGAAGGGGGTGATATCGGTTAGATATGAGTGCTGTACTGGTGGGCCAGTAGTGATAGGTATGTTGATGATGGTTTGAGTTATTGTGATGTGTCTTGGGTTGATTTCATCTGTGATAGAGCCATAGCGTGTCTAAAGTAAGGAGAAGATGGGTCACTAAAGACCAGGTAAGTTGGGAGGCTGACGTGGGTCATGTAACGTTCATTATGTTGGCAGGAGTTAGTGGCAGGGCGTGGAAGCAGGTCCAACCAGTCGGTTTCCTTTCGGGAAGACACATGGGACTGCCGTTTGTGTGTGTGTTTTGGTTCAGTAATCGGTGAGGTGTCCGATGTTCGGGTTGTGGGCAGACAAGTTGGGACCAAGGAGGTTCGACTTCGCTTGAGAAACTTCATATGGTAGCAGGAAGAGTCGAAGTGGGTTTATGGCTTGGGATTCATGTGTGGTAGTAGTTTTGGTATCGTTATGTTGCTCGTTGATGAGAGGAGCATCGATTAGGCCCTTCGAGTGGCGGAGGAAAGTGGATATCCGCAGGGTCGGAGTGTTGGGCAACTGAAGTGGCGACAGTAGTGTCGATCGGTCATCGGGAGCATTCCAGTCATGAGCTGAGGGCCGGGGAGGGCATACCAGACTCATGCTGTGGGCTCAGAGGCAATCCATACCTATGCTAAGGACCACGTAAGGGTATTCCATTCATAGGCTGTGGGCATAGAGATTGTGTTGGTTATGTCTGTTGTAGGAGCGCGTTCGGATTGGATGCATTGTTAAAGATTCGGGGGAGTTGCACTCGGTTGTGACGAATCAGAGAATGGTGAATGAGACACAAGGATAGATCCTTGGATCTCAAGTATGAGTAGACCCGAGTTATGTTCATAGAGGTATTCCAATCTAGGGTATTCCATCCTAGGGATGACCGGACCCTGTGATTGATTGGACCTGATATGTTTGGTATTCCAACCCGAGGGTTAACTGGGCCAAACATGTGCGGGATGCGAGGGTATTCCATCCTAGGGATGATTGGACCCGTCGTAGGCATACCTGGTATTCCAGCCCGGGGCTAATTGGGTCAGGCATGAGTGTTCGTGTTTTAGTGGGTTGATTTTGTATGATATTGTAGGACAAATTTTCTGTCAGGGAAGAGGGTTCGCTCTAGGAAAAAGGGAAAGTTGGGTTTCTGATACTTTGGACCATCAGAATTTTGTCAAGTTGGCAAGGTAGCATGAAGGATAGACCTTATGAAAAGGTCCGATTGGGATTCACATCACCTTTCACGTTTCGCACTTGCGAAGGTGTGTCAGGGATCAGGAGGAGGTAGTATCGTTGGATGACATTCAGGTCGGTGAGCACCTGGATTTTGTGGAGAGGCCTGTGGCCATTCTGGAGAGAAGGGTGAGGGTTCTGCGGGACAAGGAGGTACCTTTGGTAAGGGTACAGTGGGAGCACCAAATAGGGTCCGAATGGGTGTGGGAGCCGGAGGCAGAATGTGGGAGCACGATCCGAGGATGTTCACCGCATCAGACTTCGAGGACGAAGTCTAGTTCAAGTGAGGGAGAATTGTAACGTCCCGATTCTCGAATACCAATTTATGGTTGTAAATTCTCATGAATTCAAGGTCTACTCGACGAGTTGGTTGCCTGACTCGTTGAGTAGCAGCGAGTTTGGGCCACGTGTTTAAGTGACTAACTCGCCGAGTCGGAAGAGTGACTCGACAAGTTGGAGCTGGAGGGTGAAACCCTAATTTCCGGGGGTTGACACCCTATTTAAGGGATCAATAGCCTCCCTTAGTTCCTTTGCAGCCCCTTGAGAGTCCAGAAACCCTAATTCGTGTGAGTGTGCTCCATTTGTGTGTTTTAAAGCTTTGGAAGGTGTATCTTTGTAAGAAGAACTTGAAGAGCACGTGACTAGGAGCAAAGGACATGTGGGGATCTGATATCTACCTCAGATGGCATCTTTTGGGAGGTATCAAGTCGTTACCTTGACCTCATTTCATTCTAGATCTCATTTGGTTAAAGTTTTGGGCTTTTCTAGCATATTGTGAAGCTATTTTTGGGTATGAGCTCGGATCTGAAGTTGTAACTTAAGATCTGAACTCTCCTTTCTCTCTAAATCCATAAAGCTATCAGCTTTGGCAAGCATGAACCCTTCCTTAAGTGTAAAACCCCCTTTCAAGCTTGGTTTTGGCATTTTGAGTCATTAGAGCCTTGCATGCATGTAAAGTTTGCAACTTTACGTGATAAGCATGCCTTGGGAGCTTGGATCTGTAGTATGGAGCCTTGGCATGGCTTAAAAAGCATCTGTATGGATGAAGGACTAAAGGGACTCGGCGAGTCGCATGGTAGACTCGGCGAGTCATATGAAGATGGTCATGAACTCGACGTGTTGGATGAACAACTCGGCGAGTCTGATGAAGATTGCCTTGGACTCGGCGAGTGGCATGGTGACTCGGCGAGTTGGCAAGTTATGCAAGGAACTCGGCGAGTAGCTGAGGGTACTCGACGAGTTGAGGTCAACATGGACTTTTGACCTTGACAGTTGACTTTGACCTGGAACCAAGGGTTGACCAGTTTGACTTTTGAGAGTAATTGGTAAGCGTTTATTTATGAATTGGATCATTGATGGTTATAGGTGTTGGAGTTTGGGGCAGTGTTTCGGGAGAGTGATTTCGTGGTTCCGTCCGGCATTCCAAGGTGAGTTATCCTCACTTTACTCAAGGGTCTAAGGCACCAAGGCCGGCCCTTTGATTTGTTATTTGAGATAGTTACTATTTTGATATGTTAGCTCGACATCCTGGTAGATAGGATGGTTATATGCTAGTATGATCTGTTAGATCGGTATCTTAGTAGATCGGATGTGGTTATGCTTAGTGACCTATAGTTGGTCTGACTGTCTGCATGCTAGTTGTTATGCCAGTTAGGTAGATCTGTAGGACTACCTGTAGTATGATGTGATTATCTGTATACGTATTAGTTGTGTTATATGTCGACATATTATGTGGGATGGGTTGAGGTGAAACTGCTCCGTGCGGTAACCAACAAACCCAGGAGCATTCCAGATACGAGCTGAGGGAGACTCGTACTGTGGGCTCGATGGCAAGCCAGATGTGAGCTGTGGGCCCGGAAGGCAATCCAGACTCACACTGCGGGCCCAGGGGTAATCCAATCTGTAAAAGTTGTGGACCCAGTACATGCTGTTAGTTGTATATGTGTTATGTGAAGTGTATCGGTATGTTGGCATTCCAACCTAATGGTTGAGGGCCTGGGGTATTCCATCCCAATGGATGATTGAACCCATAGTATGTTGTTCATTGCTGTATGTGTATGGTTGTGTGTATGAGTATTTTGGGGGTAACTCACTAAGCTTTCGGGCTTACCGTTTCAGTTTATTGTTTCAGGTTCAGCGGATGGCCGCGGGTAGGCGAAGGCGTGACCGTACACTTCCTCGATTGACGATCATGATTTCTCGGAACTCTGATGTATAAACTAATTTGAAAACAAATTGTAATAATCGAATGGTTTCAAATGATTTAAAAAGTTTTAAATTGGCTCGAATTTTGTGGATGTTACAAAATGTAATATTTTGTAAAATAAAATTACTTGAAAAGAAATCTGTTGAAAAATAAAATGTTTAGAGAAGAAAAAAATATGTAATGATATTTTGAAGTAAAATGTCATGATATAAAAAAAATGAAAAAAAACAAAAGTTGTAACAGAAAGTAATTGAAAAATTGGAATGAATGCCTTTAATTGGGTTGACTTTTCATAGGGAAATGTGCTTATAAAAAGAAAACTAACAGAACCATGCTCATTCTTGGTAGATTTTTCAAAGTAAAATACATTATTGAAAAAAACAAAAAGATTTTTTTTATGACAAATGACTTGATAAGAAAAAAATTTGAAAAATAAAAAGTTCTCCCAAAAAGGAAAATAGAAAAGTGCAATGCTTAAAATGGGTTGACATTTTAAAGAGGATGAGCTTAATTAGAAAAATGAAAGTACAATGATATACTTGGTAAAGTTTTCAAAGTAAAATGCTTCAAAAAGAATAAAGTGTAAAGATTTTTTGAAGTAAAATCTCTTTGATATGAAAAAATAACCTTGTAACTGAGTAAATGAAAAAGTGCAATGCTTTAAACGGGTTAATTTTAAATAGAAAAATGTAAAGATTTTTTAAAGTAAAATGTCTAGATAAGAAGAACATGTAAAGTTTTATTAAACTAAAATGTCTTGATAATTTTTTTTTTTGAAAAATACAAATTTGTAACAGAAAATAAACGAAAAAGTACAATGTTTTAATTGGGTAAAATTTTCATAAAGAAATGTGCTTATAATAAGAAAAATAAAAGTACAATGCTATATAATTGGTAGACTTTTTAAAGTAAATGCCGTGAAGCGAGAAAAAAATGTAAATATTTTTTCAAAATTTTCATAGAAAAAAGTGCTTATAATATAGGAAAATTGGAAGTACAAAGCTATAATTGGTAGATTTTTCGAAGTAAAAAGCCTTGATATGAAAAAAATGCCAATATTTTTTATAAAAAAATTGAAAAATACAATGTTGTAACAAAAAAGAAAATGCAAAAGTGCAATGCTTTCAGTGCGTTAACTTTTGAAAGAGATATGAGCTTATAATAAGAATACTGAAAGTATAATGCTATGATTGGTAAAAGAGAAATGTTTATAATAAGAAAATAAAATTACAATGCTATAATTGGTAGATTTCTCAAAGTAAAATGCCTTGATAAGAATAAAATATAAAGATTTTTTTATGTAACATGTCTTGATAAGAAAACTTTTGAAAAATACAAAGTTGTAACAGACTGAAAATGGAAATGTGCAATGCTTTAAATGGGTTAACTTTTTACAAAAAAAAATGTGCTTATTAAAAGAAAACTGAAATTACAATGCTATAAATGGAAGATTTTTGAAAGTAGAATGTTTTGATAAGAAATTTTTTCAAAAACACTGAGTTGTAATATAAAGATAACAAAAAAGAGCAATGCTTTAATTGGATTGCTTTTTCAAAGAGGCATGTGCTTATTATAATAAGAAAATTGAAATACAATGTTGTGCAAAGTTTTAATTGGGTTAATTTTTCAAAGAGAGATATGCTTATAACAAGAAAACTGAAAGGGATAAGAAATTTTTTGAAAAATACATAGTAGCAACAAAAAAGAAAAGGGATAAGTGCAATGCTTTATTTGAATTGTGTTTTCAAAGAGAAATATGCTTATAATAAGAAAACTAAAAGTACAATGCTATAATTAATAGATTTTTCAAAGTAAAATGCTTTGATAAAAATAAAATGTAAAGTTTTTTTTTATGTAAGATGATTTGATAAGAAATATTTTGAAATCTACAAAGTTGTAACAGAAAAAAAAATGAAAAAGTGTAATGCTTTAATTGGGTCGACTTTTTTAAGAAAAATGTGCTTATAATAAGAACAGTGAAACTACAACACTATAAACGGAAGATTTTTTAAAGTGAAATGTATTGCCAAGAAATTTTTGAAAAACACCAATTTGTAATAAAAAGAAAACGTAAAAATGTAATGCTTTAATTGGATTGATTTTTCAAAGAGAAATGTGTTTATAATATAAAACTGAAAGTACAAGGCTATAATTGGTAGATTTTTCAAAGTAAAATGTTTGGAGAAAAAAAATTGAAGTAAAATATCATGATATGAAGCATTTGAAAAAAACAATGTTGTAACAGAAAGTAAATGAAAAGAGTGGAATGCTTTAATTGGTTGAATTTTCTAAGGAAAATGTGCTTACAAAAAGAAAACTAAAAGTAGAATGCTATAATTTGTAGATTTTTCAAAGTAAAAAGTCTACGCTAGAAAATAAATGTAAAGATTTTTAAAGTAAAATCTCATGATAAGAAAAAACTTGAAAAATAAAAATTTGTAACAAAAAGAAAACGGAAAAGTTTTTGTAAGTAAATTAGAAAGTAACTACTCAACGACATGTCCAAATGGTATCAATACGAAAATATAAATTAGAAAGTAACTACCCAGAAACCCCTCCTCACCAAGCCGACAAACTATGCTACCTATACCAAAGCAAAGCAACAACAAGCAAAAAAACAAATGTCAGCAAATGCTAAGTGAGTCAACCATAAGTAAAATGTTAGGAAAACACACATCATATCATCACATACATCACTTGTTCGTCACTAGAGTATCATTAAGGTCTACCGTTATTACTTATCTTTTAATTTTAGATAAATATTAACTATTCCCATCCTAGCCCTGGGTCCATCACTAACACGTAAGGTAGACACCTCATACATTAGTCCATCACCAACTCGTAAGGTTACTCAATGTAGGCGTTTTTTTTTATTATGATTTCACAGTATTGGAACAGTTGCATACTTCTTCTTTTTAAGCAACAACATTCTCTTGTATACACCATCAAGATCAATTTCTAATCTCTTGTATCTCTTGTTCAACTAACATTAAATCAAAATCAAAACTCAATTCGCTAACTTTTCACTATTATAATCTCAAAACTATTTATAAAACTGTAAAAACTACCTCTTTGATGATATTTCCTGCGATAGATTTGGCTTTATTGATATCATCAAGTCCAGTATATATCATGATTGAATCAGAGTCACCATAAATCACATCAAAGTTTAGATTGTTGCGAACAAGATCAATAGTGCTTTGTAAAATCTCTCTCCCCTGTAAGTAAATAAATAAGTTGTAATATATATATATATATATATATATATATATATATATATATATATTAAAATCTTTAATTAGGTTGACTTTTTATAAGAAAAGTGCTTATAATAAATAATAAAAAATAAAAAATAAAAAAACAAACAAACTTACACTACAAACCTGTAATTGGTAAATTTTTCTAAGTAAAATGCCTATATTAGAAATATATAAATATAAATTTATTTAAAGTAAAATGTCTTGATAAGAAAACTGAAATTACATTACTATAACTGGAAGATTTTTGAAAGTAAAATAGTTAAAGAAGATAAAAAAAATATAAAGAATTTTTGAAGTAAAATGTCATGACATTAAATTTTTTGAAAAAAACAAAGTTGTAACAGAAAAGTGCACTGCTTTAGTTGGTAGATTTTTCAAAGTAAAATGCATTGAATGAAAAAAAAAAACAAAAAGATTATTTTATGGAAAATGATCTTAATAAGAAAACTGAAAGTACAATGCTATACTTGGTAAAGTTTTCAAAGTAGAATGCTTAAAGAAGAATAAAGTGTAAAGATTTTTTGAAGTAAAATGTCTTGATATAAAAAAAAATGAAAGTGTAGAATAAAGTGTAAAGAGTTTTCAAAGTAGAATGCTTAAAGAAGAATAAAGTGTAGAATGCTATACTTGGTAAAGTTTTCAAAGTAAAAAGCTTACAGAAGAATAGAGTGTAAAGATTTTTTGAAGTAAAATGTCTTGATATAATTTTTTTTTGAAAAAACAAACTTGTAACTTAAAGTAAATGAAAAAGTGCAATGCTTTAATTGGGTTAGTTTTAAATAGAAAAATTTAAAGAATTTTTAAAGTAGAATGTCTAGATAAGAAAAACATGTAAGGTTTTATTAAAGTAAAATGTCTTGATAAATTTTTTTTAAATACAAATTTGTAACACAAAATAAATGAAAAAGTGCAATGTTTTAATTGGGTTGAATTTTCATTGAGAAATGTGCTTTTAATAAAAAAAAATTAGATGTACAATGCTATAATTGGTATACTTTTCAAAGTAAAATGCCTTGATACGAAAAAAAATGTAAATATTTTTTAAAGTAAAATTTATTGATACGAAGTACAAAGCCTTGATACGAAAAAAATGTAAATATTTTTTAAAGTAATGGTATAACTGGTTAATTTTCCATATAGTATAGGAAAATTAGAAGTACAAATCTATAATTTGTAGATTTTTCAAAGTAAAAAGCCTTGATATGAAAAAATGCCAAGATTTTTCAATGTACAATGACTTCAAAAGAAAAAAAATGAAAAATACAATGTTGTTACAAAAAAAAGAAAATGGAAAAGTGCAATGCTTTAAGTGGGTTAGACTTTTTAATAAGATATGAGCTGATAATAAGAATACTGAAAGTATAATGCTATGATTGGTAGATTTTTCAAAGTAAAATGCTAGGGAAGAATAAAATGTAAAGATTTTTTAAGTAAAATATCTTCATATGAAAAAATTTGAAAGAAAACAAAGTTGTAACAGAAAATTAATAAAGAAGTGCAATGCTTTATTTGGGTTGACTCTTCATAGAGAAATGTGTTTAAAAAAAGTATTGGTAGATTTTTCAAAGTAGAACTCTAAAAATAAGAAAAAATGCAAAGATTTTTTAAAGTAAAATGTCTTGATAACAATTTGTTTTGAAAAATACAAAGTTGTAACAGAAAGTAATAGAAAAAGTACAATTGGTAGATTTTTCAAAGTAAAATGCCTAGAGAAGAATAAAATTTAAAGATTCTTTTAAAGTAAAATGTCATGATATATAAAATTTAAAGATTTTTTAAAGATATGAAAATTTTTGAAAAAAAAAAAAAACAAAGTTGCAACAGAAGTAAATAAAAATGTGCAATGCATTAATTGGGTTAACCTTTCAGAGGGAAATGTGTAAAAAATAACTAAAAGTACAATGCTATAGTTGGTAGAGTTTTCAAAGTAAATGGTGTAATAGATTAGAAAAAAATGTAAAGATTTTTGAAAGTAAAATGCCATGATAACAATTTTTTTGAAAAATACAAAGTTGTAACAGAAAATAAACAAAGTGCAATACTTTAACTAGGTTGGCTTTTAAAGAAAAACAAATCCTTATAATAAGAAATCTGAAGGTATTATGCTAAAAATGGTTGTTATTTCAGAATAAATGCCTGGAAAAGAAAAAAATGTAAAGATTTTTTTAAGTAAAATGTCTTGTTAAGAAAATTTTTGAATAATACAAAAGAAAACGGATAAGTGCAATGTTTATAATTCGTAAATTTTTCTAAGTAAAGTGCTTTGATTTAAAATGTAAACTTTTTTTTATCTAAGATGTTTTGATAAGAAAATTTTTGAAATCTACAAAGTTGTAACAAAAAAAGAGAAAAGTGTAATGCTTTAATTGGGTTGACTTTTTTAAGAAAAATGTGCTTATAATAAGAAAAATGAAATTACAACACTATAACTGGAAGATTTTTGAAAGTGAAATGTATTGATAAGAAATTGTTTGAAAAACACCATTTTGTAATAAAAAGATATGCAAAGCTTTAGTTTGAATGATTTTTCAAAGAGAAATGTGCTTATAATATGGGAAACTAAAGGTACAATGCTATAACTGGTAGAGTTATAAAAATAAAATGTTTAGATAATAAAAAATATGTAAAGGTATTTTGAAGTAAAATGTCATGATATGAAAAAATTTGATAAAGACAAAGTTGTAAGAAAAAGTAAATGAAAGAGTGGAATGCTTTAATAGGTTGATTTTCTAACTGAATATGTGCTTATAAAAAAGAAAACTATAAGTACAATACTATAAATTTTTCAAAGTAAAATGTCTACACTAGAAAAAAAAAACATAAAGATTTTTTAAAGTAAACTGTCATGATAAGAAAAAACTTGAAAAATACAAAATTGTAACAGAAAGAAATCAGAAGAGTTCAATGCTTTAATTGAATCGAGTTTTCAACATGAAATATGTTTATAATTAAAAAACTAAAAGTACAATACTATAATTGGTAGTTTTTAAAGCAAAATGCCTTGATAAGAATAAAATGTAAAGAGTTTTTAAGTAAGATGTCTTGATTACAACAAATATGTAATATTTAAAAAGAAATGTGCTTATAATAAGAAACCAGAAAGTAGAATGCTAAAAATAGTGGATTTTTCAAGGTAAAATGCCTAGATTAGAACAAAAATGTAATATTTTGTAAAGTAAAATTACTTGAAAAGAAATCTTTTGAAAAATAAAAAAAAATGGAAAAACTTAGTACTTTAATTGAAGTAAAGATTTTTTATAGTAAAATGTTTTGATAAGAAAAAACTTGAAAAAAACAAAGATGTAACCGAAAGAAAACAAAAAGTTCAATGCTTTACTTGGTTTGATCTTTTATAGACAAATGTGCTGATAGAAAGAAATTGATCTTTTCGGAACAGCTGCATACTTCTTTTTAAGCAACAGCATTCTCTTGTATACACCATCAAGATCAATTTCTATACTCTTGTATCTCTTGTTCACCTAACATTAAATCAAAATCAAAACTCAATTCACTAACTTTTCACTATTATAATCTCAAAACTATTTATACAACTGTAAAAACTACCTCTTTGATGATATTTCCTGCGATAGATTTGGCTTTATTGATATCATCAAGTCCAGTATATATCATGATTGAATCAGTGTCACCATAAATCACATCAAAGTTTAGATTGTTGCGAACAAGATCAACAGTGCTTTGTAAAATCTCTCTCCCCTGTAAGTAAATAAATAAGTTGTAATACTTTTCAATATATATATATATATATATATATATATATATATATATATATATATATATATATGTTAAAATCTTTCTTACTTGTAGTGTTATAAGTTCTGCATAGAATCTTGAACTGGAAAAACCAAGGCATCCATACATACTGTTAGCTGTTAGTTTCAATGCTTGTTGTTGTATATCAAATTGTTGATACTTGAGGCCTGATGCAGTCTTTAATAATCTTTTTACATGTTTCCTTCTTTCAACCAGATTTTTGAGTAACTACAAAAAGAAAGTAACACCATATGAAAAACTTATACAAACATTAAACCAGTGCTATCAATTTAACTATGGTTAAAATCTAACCTCGGGTAGAACTCCAGTTGCTTTTGAAGATGGTAATCGAGGAACTAAACCATCTTCAGATCTCTCTACTGTTGTAAAGCAGATATTGTACTCCTGATTAAAGAAATTAAACACAGAAAAAGATAAGAGAGAAGGGTAGAAAGTGTTGAAATTTAAAAAGTATGGTGGAGATATGACAAACCTGGATAATGGAAGGGTAGAGACTGTTGAAATCCAAAAGTAAAGATATATTTATAAACCTTTTTTGGGTTCCAACACTAGTCCACCTGCATATGAAGCTGCTTTTTTGGATTTTACAGGCTCATTTCCTGGAGGGGCGATTTCGTCATTTTCACCCAAATCATTGTTTACTTTGTCTTCTGGGCCATCTGATTTACGTTTTACTGTTTTGTTTTCTTTTGGAGTATAAAACTTATCAGGTACCATAATTTTTTTAGCATGGAATGCATGCAACAAGAGATATTCCACTAATATATAGTAGTCAGTTGTCTTGTGAGAGGAAGAACACTCAAATGAAACATGAGTTCCATTGACAACCATGCATCTGTCTCCCCAATTTCAATCTGCAAATCCAGAGTGTTCAACAATATCATGAAAACAAATAAATAAAATAAAAAATAACAAAGTTGAGGAGTAGAACATACAAGTTCCATTACGGATTGAGAACTTTGAAACATTCCAGGAATATCATGTGGAGCAATCTCTTTTCGATTCTTACTCAACTGAGTTTTTGCAACTTCTGTCCTGTCAACGAATAACTAACCTGAAACCAAAAAAAAAATGTTAGAAATTAAATATAAACACTAATTTGTAATTATACTATATTAATATTAATATTACCTCCTTTAAAAGATCACGAGAACACAAAAAGGTATCACATAAAAGCCTGCCAGCAATGCAAGACATAATTCCCGGACTTGCCCCTGACCCAAAAACTGTATTTCCTTTATTAAGTCTTCCTATTTTTGACCACATGCTATTAGGAACTTTGCAAGCCTGCAAAATGTTATACAAATACAAATGTTCACATTATATTATTCATTAAATCAATAAGTTTGTTAATATTGTAAAAACCTTGACTCTGTTGAGAAGAACATCAAGGTCAAATCCAGATATGTTGTGTCCAACAAGAATGTCACTATCTAATTTGTGTAATTCAATCATCAACCGATTTAATAAAGCTCTTTCACTGCTTTCCATGCTAATGATGTTTTTATCTGCTGCTTCTTTGTTAAACCCCACTGGAAATAAACCATCTTCAAGCTTACATACAACATTCCAGGTTTTGTCCATTCTGAAGCCAACATTGGTGTATCAATCTGAAATACAAGATTTCAAGAAAGAATGTGGAAGTACCTTGGCCTTAAGACAGCAGATGACTTGTTTTTGATTTATTACAGTTTTCAGATTGATTGCAGTAACAACTACAGGAGGAATCTCTCTGGTGTTTTTTGAAGAGGTTGCAATTTTAATGTCCTTAGGGGAATCCACTGTAACCTCAAACTTGCACCAGCTTACCTGATCAAAGGGTAAGAAGGTAATTTGAGCATTTTGTGAAGATCTTAACTGTAAATGTGAAAAGAAAAATGCAAAATTTATGGGCTTACACGTTGAGCAGTGGATGATGTGGTAAATTTTGAAAGTGATAGCCATGAAGGCCCCTTTATCTTTCTTTTGATAAGAAAAAGCTCCAAAGAACTAAATGAAACATAATAATTTCTGCTTTAGAGAAGACGTTTTTTTTTTTCCATTGTTTTGAATGTATACAAATGTAATTGCTTGTTTACAATATTTAAATTTTCAATAGTGTTTGATGGAATAAGAGTAAATGTTGTTATCATGGATTTTTCGGTTGTTCGCTGATGCCTTATTTCTTCATATTTAATTTAAGTTTATAGTAGTGGGTAGTTAATTTTTGTATTTGGTTACTATATGTTAAAGTTGAAAGTTGCATATTATCACTTACAATCCATCGTCTTCATTCACTTATATCCCACCAATAGGTGACGAAAATCTGATAAGTATGTCATTCTCAATTAGAACATCTCGAATGAATCTCCCATTAATTAATTTGCTAATTTTTCGATCCATTATCACAATGACCATAAATAACAATTTTTCATACTTAGTAAAATGATTAGTAATACAACAAAATTTGGGTTTAATGTTTGTTATCTTCAAAACAAATGAGCTTGACATTAAGTGCAAACACAATCACAAAATGCACCAAAATGCACCAAAAACACCAATTGAAGCAACTCAAAATAGATCCAGCCTCTTCATCTAGTCATGGTAACATTCTCAATTCTTGTCTTATATCACTTCTACACACCGAAGAATGAACTCTGATGTAGCTATTAGAACACACTAAAACTCACCATACTCCCCTCAAACCCCCGTAAACACTCCCTCACCTCCAACAATGTGTATCATATCTAACATTCCCTTACCTAAGCCTACTACCTCAACACATCATACACTCACATTAGGCATAATGTATCTATAAACTCAAAATCTAGATGGCCCACTTCTCAAGTCACCAACAACTACGGTCTACACCAATAGTATTCTCCCAATAATATGCCAAGCCCTTTCTTCCCCTTGGTGGAAACAAACCATGAATGAAGAGAGTACAGTCTTGTGGTAATAAAACACATGGGGACTTGTCCCTCGTATGTCCAATACAAAAACAATATCTAGTGAAAAGATCGTTGGCATCAAATATTGTCAGATGATATTGGTCATTACCTAATTTGTGTGGCATTAGCCCATTTATGTGTAACCTACTTCTCAGTCCAAGGCTCGTGTGTGTGTGTGTATGGTTTGGATCCGGTCGGGACTTAAAAAATAGTGAGGACTGTGAAGACAATTGTCGTCCACTCACGTTCATTAAAGGATATATATATATATATATATATATATATATATATATATATATATATATATATATATATATATATATATATATATATATATATATATGGATCCGGTCAGGACTTAAAAAATGGTGAGGACTGTGAAGACAATTCCGGTCCACTCACGTTCATTAAAGGATATTTCGTCAAACGTTAAATGAACGGAGTTGTAAACATTGGGATTGGCTAAAGCAGAAAGGGAATTCGGCTAAAATCCAACCTCGCTTGGGATGAGCTAGGGCGGACACAATATATTTGTTCATCATCTTTATTCACGCATAAAACACAAACGTAATCGGTCCAAACACATTTAAATCAAGATCATTTTATCCTAAAATCTACAATATATGATTCAAATCACGCAAATTGGGTTAGATAATTATTTGATTTAGGAACAATTCCTATATTTTTTTGTTCATACTTAATTCTTTAATTACATAATGAATTCATGTACGAACACATGTTTTTTTTTTCATTTTTTTGTTCGGAAAGCATGTTGATTCTAGTGGGGGAGATTTGTAACACCTGTTGTTGTCAGGTATTTTTCATTTCAACCCTTGTGTTTCTCTTAAGTATTCATATCAGGTCCTTACGCTGGGTACCAGGCGTAAGTCAACCAACTTTTGGGACAGGTCAAAATGTGATTACGTTGGGCATACATAGGCGTACGCCGAGCGTAGTCGTGTTGCTTCCAAACCCTAAATTCTAGGATGTGACCCCTATTTAATCACCTTTTCCCTCCTTTGGACATTCCCTCATCCAACCTCCACTCCCTCTAAACCCTAAAACGAAACCCTAGCTTGTGTATGAGATATTTGAAGCTTAGAAAGTGAATCTTGAGTGTTTGGTGCTAGGAAGAAGATCATTCAAGAGGTGGTGGTGCACTCTGGCTTGTAGATCCAGAAACTTCATCCTCTTGTGCACATTTTCAAGGTATACAGTTCAAATCTTGGAGCTTGTTTAAATAGATCTTGTTTAGTCTTGCATTTTGGTCCTTTTTGTCCTAAAGCTTGCTTGGATCTTTATGAGTATGGGGTACTCCAAATATGTTAAGTCATCCTGTAACACCCATAAAATTCATGACAAATTTAAACTTTTAAAACAATCCAAGTACCAATAGTTATTACAAAAAGGTTTCCAAAATAGTTTCATATCAGAGTATCCCAGAATCCAAATCAAAATATGAGGAAGTGTACGGTCACGCCTTCGCCTTCCCGCGGTCATCCGCTATACCTGAAACAATAATCGATAAATGTAAGCTCAAAGGCTTAGTGAGTTACCCACAAAATACACATACACACAACAATACACATACACTAACAAACAACATACTATGGGTCCAATCATCCATCAGGATGGAATACCCTAGGCCCGCAACCATCGGGTTGGAATGCCCACATACTACGAGTGCAATCATCCTCAGGATGGAATACTCTCGGCCCACAACCATTGGGTTGGAATGCCCACACCCAATACATATATAACAGATACTATGGGTCCAATCATCCATCGGGATGGAATACCCCGGGCCCCTCAACCATCGGGTTAGAATGCCAACATACTATTAGTCCAATCATCCTTGGGATGGAATACTCTCGGCCCACAACCATCGGGTTGGAATGCCAACATACGATGAGTCCAATCATACTCGGGATGGAATACTCTCGGTCCACAACCATCGGGTTGGAATGCCAACATACTATGAGTCCAATCATCCTCGAGATGGAATACTCTCGGCCCACAACCATCGGGTTGGAATGCCCACGTCACCAATCAAACATGTACACTTATATCAGATAACCATACAACAGTCTATACAGACAACATACTAGGGTCCTATCATCCTCGGGATGGGATACCCTCAACTACCAATCAATCATGTACACATATAACATGTAATATCCTACCAGCATACAGACAGTCAGACCGAACTATAGATCACTAAGCATAACCACATCCGATCTACCAGGATACCGATCTAACAGATCATACTAGCATATAACCATCCTATCTACCAGGATACCGAGCTAACATATCACAACAACAACGATCCCAAATAACAAATCAAAGGGCCGACCTTGGTGCCTTAGACCCTTGAGTACAGTGAGGATAACTCACCTTGCAAATGCCGAACTGTAGAGATAAGATCAAATTCTCCGATCACATCCATGAACTCCACCACCTAGCACCATCATGGAACCAAGTCTATAAGTGCCCAAATTACCAGAATGCCCTCGGAAGTCAAACTGGTCAACCCTTGGTCAAAGTCAATAGTCAACAGTCAAGGTCAAAAGTCCATGTTGACTTGACTCGCCGAGTACAAAGATACTGACTCGTCGAGTTCCTTCAGAACTCACAGAGTCATAAAACCTAATCGACTCGCCGAGTTTCCAGTCAACTCGTCGAGTCCAAGCGTGTCCAAAAGTCAGGGAAACCTCATCTGACTCGTCGAGTCGTCTCACTGACTCGCCGAGTCCATGCAGAAACTATCCTTAGCCAATCTTCATCCGACTCATCGAGTTGACCAAGCAACTCGTCGAGTCCCTACAGTCCATTACCTATTCAGACAATTTTTAAGCCACCCCGAAGCTCCAAATTGTAGATCTGACTTCCTAAGGCATGTTTATCACGTAAATTTGCAAACTTTACGTGCATGCAAGGCCCTGAGGAGCTAAAACACTCATAACTAGCATTAGGAGAAGGTTTTGGGCATGAAGGAGGGTTTAAGCTTCATAAAGCTTGATGCTAAACATCCATAAGGCCTAGGGAAGTCAGGATCTGAAACTTTGCCCTTGTGACAAGCTCAAACCCGCATGGGACTCCATCTTGCCCTAGAAATGACCATTTTCTTTCACAAAAGGGAGATCTAAGCAATGACATGTAATGGTGGTAGCTTTATACCTCAATCTTGTTGTCACAACACTAGAAGGACATGATCTACAAGCTCTTTCTTGATCCAAGCTCTCAACTCTTCAAGAAATACTCCAACCCACTCTCTTTTAGCTTTACATACTAAAAAATAGAGGCTAACTCGCTATTAGGGTTTCTCTGGACGTGAAAGTGACAAGGGAGGCAGAGGAGGAGAGTTAAGGACATTTAAATAGGGTGCAAACCCTAAATTTTAGGGTTTTCACTTTCCAGTACCAACTCGTCGAGTCACTCCTTCGACTCGGCGAGTTGGTCACTTAAACACGTGGCCACAACTCGCTCCTACTCGTCGACTCGGGACACCCACTCGCCGAGTAGGCTTCCTTTTGCACATAATTCTCAAAAATCTCTCTTCTGGAAATTGGGATGTTACACATCCTTTCAGACATTCTAAGATGTCTTGAGTCATAAAAATGATAGCTTGGCCATTTCCTTTCTTCCATGCAAGAGTTGTCGGGGTTTTTATGAAGTAAAAGTTATGGGGTTTGGATTTTAGCTCCTTGTAGCCATGCAAAGGCTTAAAGTCAGAGACTTTATTGATTAAGGCGTTTTTTAGGGGCCAGATCTGTTATTGGAATGGATGTCTTAAGGATTAAGACTTTTTGCATGGAGGTCTTGAGAACAGCTTACGTACGCTAAGCATATGCCTGACTACCCCCCGCGTAGCCAGATGCGAGCCCGTTTTCTGGTGTTGCGCTCTACACCCAGCGTAGAGTTGAGTACGCCGAGCGTACTGACCAAGGTTGACTTTTATGGAATTTGACCATTTGAGTATAAAGTGGATGGTGAGAGTTTTATGAGGGGTAAAATGGTCTTTTACTCTAAGTATAAACTAGACTGTCTTGGGCCTAATAGTATGTGAGAGAAATATCCCAATTATTAATTAAGGTTAATCGGTGTATGTAATTAGGCAGAATCTAGTTCCAGCAATTCGGGTGTGAGTTTTATCAGTCATTAGTGTCAGGTGAGTCTCCTCACTTATTCTTACCTGTATAGTAGAATAGATGTATATGTATATGACGACCAACTGGGTCTAAGTGTTATTACTGTGTTTGTGTTGTTTATATGTGTTGAGACTATGGGTAGGCTCCAGGGTTGCTGATAACCTACATAGCGTGTTGTTGCCCATTGAGACTTCAGGTAGTCTCCAGGGTTGCTGATATTCATAGTTGTTTTATGTGTTGTGCTATATGTGATATTTTGGGGAACTCGTTAAGCTTTGTCCTTACAGTTGTTGATTAAATGTGTTTCAGGTACTTCTGAGGATCGCGGGAAAGTGAAGGCTTTATTATACACATTCACTTGGAGATTTTGTTACTGGGTTTTATATGGATTTGTAATTTGACCTTATGGTTTTCTTGTGATGGGTTTTATGAAACATGTTTTATTATGAGGTTAAAAATGAAAATTTTGGGTTGAAAATTTGGATGTTACACGAACCTATTCAGATAATATTACAAGTTCCTTAGAACTTGTACGAACTTGATACGATATTGCTTTGTTTGACTATTAACCGAATCAGGTAGTCATTTATTACCCGCCTCATCGAGTCTCGTCATATAATCACTAAATGACTTTACTCTTTAAACTGTTAGTTCAATAACTCTCGTCAGGTCAACCCATAATCCGAGGTTTATAGTTTTTACTGATCGGATTAATAATCTTATTATGTTGTTGGGTCGGTAATAGCACCGTATTATAATCCGACAGTCTAACTTGGGTCTTGACCCTCGTTCTATGATTACATTAAAATATTGAAAAACAACATAGATAACGAAATGAATGTGTATACCTTATGTGCTTAACATTCCTCGTTACACGTACTCTCGTACCCCGTACATCACTTCCCGACCGACCAACACCCTCGCCAAACGTGTACGCAAGAATGATGGAAGACTCAAATTTATAGGGCTATTTGGCCGATGCCACGTCATGGCATTCCAAGCACCAAGTCGTGATGAATGCAACATGCCATTCTCTAAAATAGCAACGTATTTTTAAAAAGGTCGTAATTTTCTCATACGAACTCCGTTTTTTATGTTCTTTATATCTATGGAATGGTCTCGAAGAGTACTAGAACTTCCTTTCATTTATGGAAGACTCAAAGGGCTGTTTGCTCAACGCCACATCCTGGTATTCCAAGCACCAAGTAACAAGTCTTGGTGAATGCCATGTGTCATTCTCTAAAATAGCAGCTTACTTTTAAAATGGTCGTATCTTCCTCATGTGAACTCTGTTTTTATGTTCTTTATATCCACGGAATCGTCTCAAGGAGTACTATAACTTCCTTTCATTTGTTTCCTGCTTATGCCATCATAGTTGAAGTTGTGATTGTAGATGCTAAAGAAATTAATTTTACATATCTTTGATTCATAATGGTCTGATGATAATAAAAGTTGAACCACTTTTTAGTATTTGATGCATTTCCTCAAACACCTCACATGCAAATCGAACGATGGTCTGTAGAGAAGAGTAAAAAAATTGAATGATTGATGTCATGAATTTGTACTGAAATTGAAATGTATATCCACAACTTTTGTGAATTTATATGTTTAATTATCAATACGGTGTTCTTTTGAGTAATATGAAACTTTTAACCTTAAAATGATTATTAGTTCTTAAAATGGCATTCTTAACTTTTTTTTGTTTTAAACCATGTAAGTATGTACACCGTTATGTTCGAATTTTGTAATTTATGTGAGAAAAAAAGTTGCTTGCATTTAACTTTTAGTCCCTATTTTGTAATTTATGTGAGAAAACAAGGACCTATTGATTTTAGTAGATAGTATTGTTTTGATATGTAACGATAAAAATAAAAAATACAATATGGTTATCATCAACATTCCTTATTGAATTGGATTTTAATTCCCTCCTCCTATTGATGGAATTTCGTTTCCCTAGTTTAATGAAAAGTCAAAATCATTTAGGATTCCAATTCATTTTAAAAACTTGAACCAAATATGGAAAAGTAAACTTTAACATGGAAATGCGTCCGAACTCGATTCCAAATCTTCTTAATTTCAAACCAAAAGGCTTTATATTTCTTTTCTCAAACACTTGTACTTCAAATAAAGCTACACATTCCACCTAATATTCTTAAGAACTAATCAAGTCACTAAAGTCCAAAGTTATAGTCATGATGTCAAATTTCACTTCCTAAGATTTTCATCAATCCTACAAGGAGCTAAGTAAGCATTAGTAGAAACCGATTACTTTTTTTTATCACCTCTTGTTCAACTCCATATAATCTATGTGTACGCAAGTATAGTAGATTAAGATGCTACTTACATATCTCAAAAATAAATCAACAATGACAATATTTACATCAAACCCTACAAGAAACACACAATAATCAAAAACCACAATATTTACATCAACTCAAACTAAATCCAACAAGAAACAATAAAGACAACCATAGTTATCCATGCAAAAAAAAAAAAAAAAAAAAAAAAACCCACCATTTCACAACTTCAATCATATCAGATTTAAAGCAGTGCTAAACTGCTGTTGAAGCCAATCGGAATCAACATTTCTGCTAACCCTCCCCTTGGATCTCTTAATCTCAATAAGCTTATCATGCACACACCAAGGAAAACTCAAAAAATGATCACGTGTTTTCATATCCTCATTATATTTACCCCAATAATCGGGATGATATGTCACATGATACCATGCAGATGCTTTCGCATACACATCATCATCTCCAACATCCACATCACCTCTACCTTTCCTAAACCAATTTCTAGCTTCCTTTCTCAAAGACTTCACAGCCAAACCAACCGCTTCAGCATCATTCCTCCTATCAAACGACCTCGACATTTTCATAATACTCCCACTCAACAATTCAGCCTCAGTTTTAATCCCATAATAATCCATCAAATTACCCAATTTGTAATCATACTCCGTTTTAAAATCAAAAGCTTCATCAACGTAGTACTCAAACCCGCTGACTTCCAAGTCAACATCATACGTTTGTCTCGCCACGTCACGCGTGAACGGGTTGACCTGGCTGTTTTGTGGGGCGATATCTTTGACCTCACGAAAGAGTTTCCCAATCACGTTATATGATTCGTACGTTGTTTTATCGGATTTTTCCATGAAATCAGGGTACTCTTTGACACGAAGATTTGCGGGGATTTCCGCAGGGACACCGGTTTTTGGAAAATCTACAGCAATTGAGAAAAGCTTTGCCAGCTCTATGCATGGTGGGGCCATTGCCTTTTCGAGTTCTCTGTCTGCAAAGACTGTGTGAGCGTTTGCTATGATCCCTAGACTATCGTTCACTATGTAGTTTGTGAAATACTCCTCGACTTCCTGAAATTGATAAATAAAAACAAGATTGTTAAGTAATTAATGTAAACACTTTCTTTCTATTTGTAGAATAAGAAAGAGTAAGGAGTGGTAAAGTATATGTACCTCAATGGTAACATCATGATCAAGTTGCATACTTGGTGCTGGGGTATAATCCATCGGTTCAATTTGCTTAGGTGGAATTAGATCCCGATCCCAACACACAAAGTAAATATCTCCATCCAAATCACTCCCCGAGCATTCGTTTGGATGAGGCCTATCAAACATCAAAAGATACTCTTATTACATAAATTCAAAAATTACTTATATTAATATATTTTACCTGTGTCCTTTTTGAGGAAAAACAACACAGTCAACCATATGATGTAAGCTTGGAACATTAACAGCTTTCAAAACCCGAACATCACCGGGATGCAAACACGGGTTTTTAGCAACTACGACTTTTCCAACTACAATTTTACTCTTGTAACCACCACCACTACTACTACTACTACCATTATCATTCAACGGCTTTCTTCCTGCTTCAGAAAAGTGAACAAAAACTTCACCATATTCAAGTGTTCGAGTCTCATCCAAACACCCCATCATTGCCCTTCCTTTGGAAACAAAAATACGTGTTTTTGTACGCAATTCCAACAGCTTTGTCGCACGAAAAACTTGCAGCATCATTGAGAGAAACGGTTCAGCATTAGGCTTGTAGCCACACGAAAGCATTTCCTTCATAATGTTTGTGTTTTCACCAGGTGACATCAGCTCCAAAGCTTCTTGCGCCTTCATTGGCTCCCTCAAAACAGCATCTAGCAAATCCACAACTTCTTTTTGCTTTTTCTCAAAAACATGGTCTTTGACACCAAGAGTAGAAAGAAGTGTGATGAGCTGGCGATTCATGTAGCACGGTTGATACTTGCTTATTGCAAGAACATCTAATTTCGTATTGTCGGATTCAAATTTACACATACTGTTTCTCAAGGAGAGTTTCATTGTTGAAGTGGGGTCCACAGCCACAACACCTTTATACCCACCGTATCGAATTTGAAATGCAGATGGAATAAAATCATAACCGCATTTTTTCGAAACTCTTATAGCAAACTCAGCGGATATTTTCCCAATTCCATCAGAAAAAATATACTTCACACCATTTCTTATCACTTCCACGTCAGCAATTTTTGCAACTTCATGAAGTGCAACACTTAAACTTTCCTTTGAAGAACCGAAAGACTGACCGAGTCTTGCAGCATATTTTGCAACATTTTTAATACTGCTGAAATCACCCATCCATTCACGTATACCTGCAGCGTTAATTCTCCCGGTTGAAGCAAACATCCATGCAGAATTGTCACGTAACTGACTCGATGAAAAAGCGAGAAATTCAAACTTTTTGTTTCCGATAACAATTCCATTTTTTAGAACCGATAAAATCCTCGTGTAAATTGCGGTTTTGTTTATCCCAGTTAAGTTATTCGCGCGTGGAGACAAATCTGTTGAATAAAGTTTCTCCAATTCTTCATCAAGAAACGATACGCGAATAAAATTATCGATGTAGTCTACATAATGGCGTAGAACACGATTCGACACGTTGACTTCGGGCCCACAAAAGTAGACTTTTGACGGTGTGATTTGAACCCTTCTGACGTACACAAGACCAGAATCTAACGAGATAGCAGGTGATCGCAGCCTGTTGTTGTTTTTGTATTCTTCTGTTATCCACCTCACGGGATCATAACAAGATTCTTTGAGATAAAAGAGTTTTTCAAGAACATATTCGATGGACCCAATGTCTCTTCTTTGTGGATCTAACAACTCATAGAAACTAGCATTGAGCAGTGGGCCCGGGATGCAACCGTGTTGAACCAATGTGCAGATTTTGAAAACTATGTTGTAAGGGAGATAATGAGTGGGACCCACGATTGGGACGAGGTCTAAGTTTCGGGAAAAACTATGACCTGTCATTAATTGGAAATGGCGATGATTATCTTCATAATATGGGAAGTAGCGAGCAAGATTTGGGAGATCAACACCAAGTGGAAGCTCCAAACATAAATGGGAAGATTGTCCAATGGAGAAAGATGGAGTAAAATCAGTTGCCCTAACCCATTGATCATCAGGAACTTCACTATAAAAGCTATGAATGTTGTCTTCAACTTTCTGGTAAATTCGAGGAGCACCATAGAGCTGTAAAAAGACAAATTCTTTAGTTAGTAAGAGATAATAGCAATGTACTTTACTCTCATTACCAATATGGGCAATATACTTTAGTTTTTATCCATAATAGCAATGTAACCACATTTCTTTACTAATGAAACAAGGGCTTTTGATATAAAAGTCCTTTAGTTTGTCAAATTTTGTCGGTTTGGTCCCTGTGACGATTTTTTGTTCATTAATGTCCATAGTTTGCCAAGGTTTTTTTTTTCATTTTTGCCCTTGTTAACAGTCACATTTTGACAAATTTAAGGGTTTTTATGTCAAAATCCCATAAAACAAATAGTATTACAATATAATTGGTAAAGACTAAAGATATACAAGTAAGTTGCTATTATTGGTAACAAAGTGTAAATAGGTTGCTATTATGGGTAAAAAAAAGTACATTTCCTATAATGGTAAAAAAAATGTAAAGTAATACATTGTTGTAATTAACTCAATCAAACTAACCTGAATAACAACAAATTTTGCAGTACTGCCACGGGAACGCCTAAGCTGAACTTGCCAAATATTCTCATAAGAGAGTTGAAGCTTGTAAGAAGTAGTAGGATATGAAACAACAAAGTACAACCTCCTTAATCCAAACCCAAATTTCACTGATGCATTTTTCATTTCACTTAACACATACAAAGTCTCCTTTGACACCTGGCAACCAAAATGAAGAGTAGCACCTTCCATCTCAAATGCAAATTGTTTGGGCCTCTGTTCAATGTCATGATCATTTATAAAAGCCTTTAAATAAGTTCTACCAAACCACAACCGCTTATTATTTGCAAGGTCTATAATGTACTCAACTCTTTCCCTTGTTTTGAATTGTACTTTTGCATATGATCTTGACCCTTTGTTTGCCTTTTTGACCTCTATGGCATAAATAGTCCCGGGACCCGTGTAATTCTCTAGAGATGTTTTGATTAATTCTGCAGATTCTAATTTTGGGTATCCATACACCTGAACTGTCTTACTCATGGTGTTTTAGCTGTAATGTTGTTTTATAAAATGCAATCAGTACCCAAAACTACATTGAAATCATGATAAAAGAAGAAATGACAAACAATTTAAGCATAAAAAAAAAAAAAGTAGAAACTAGAAACTACATTATTGGAATAACTTGTTTATAGAAACCAGTTACCTCCCTCTTTTACCTTTTTCCCAATTTTGTACAAAGAATCCAAGTAACTATTTCTGAGAAAAGTACAAATGAAAACACATTTGACCTAATCTAAGAATCTAGGTTGGCTTCATAAATGAAGATCACACGTTTTAATCATAGAACATATGATTTATATCTTCACGTAAAAACAAATTTACAGGACTCTGATGATAGATCACGCATTTTACTAACTGAAATTCGTTCATTTCATCAAACAAAAAGCAAAATTGTCTACAAACTGATAAAATTTTTACCAGGTTCGATCATTTTAAGCTAGTAGCAATTAGGTTAGAAATCAATAATGCTATCATAAAGCTTAAGTAACAGAAACTATTTAGCAGTTAGTATGCAATGGAAGAGCGATTCACCAAGTAGTGAAGACGACGAAGCGAAACGACGGCGTCGATGATCTGCGTAAGGGTTGGGGTTTGTTCATGGACGTTTTTATGTATAATTGGATTGGATATAGGGGACTTCGATCGTCAATGACAAGTCAATTTGCTAGTCTTTTTCTAGAAGATTCCTTTTGGTTTATCGTTTTGTGGCTAAATCGTACTATAGTAGCATTATTTGACGTTTAAAAAGTTAAAGTGAATATAGTGAGTGTATTATGGGTCACAAGAAGGACTATGTTGTTTCATGAATTTTTAATATCATTCGTCCTTTTCGCTATACTTTATTAATAGATATATTTCCGTTAAAAATATATGTCATTTGAAAAAAGAAAAGATGGTATAATTACTTTATCTTTTAAGTATACTCTTTTGACTGTTTTTATTATTTTATTTCGACTTATTAATAATTAATCGAATTCGTTAGGTTGGGAATTGGGATAGAATAAATTTTTTTAAAGCTTATTCGATTTGTATTTACTAGATATTGTTTAGTGATAAATGTGTTTACGGAAAATATATTATATCATGATACACAAGGTTTATAAAAATAAAGAAGAATTATTGTCCCTTTTCACATTGGTGTGATTGGCCCCACACAAATCTCATATGTTTTGATGAAAATAAACATTACCAACCGTAATATTCCCACAAGATGATAACGATGATATTTAAAAATTTGAAGAACATCCGTACACCTCCAACTTTTAGTTGGTGATTTCACCCATTGTTTAAAGTGGCGTCTTTGGAGACACTATTTTATGTTTAGATCATTACGCTCATATTCCAATAGAAGATAAATTACATCAAGAAGTGGGTCGTTGTTAGATGAAGTGTATCCATTGAGGTGAACCCAAGACTAGGTGCACAAGTTATGATCAAAAATATCTTGAATTGTTTTAAAAGTGAGGAGCTTGTCATAAAACAAAGTGTATATTACACCAAAAGAATAATGAAATAGGATGAACGAGCTCTCCACTTTTAGTTTAAAAAAGTTGTTTGATGCTTCACAATCTAAATTCAATTTGTTTTTCCGTGCATTTAGACCATCATATTTGGTCGACATGTACTTTTATAGTTTTATACTAAATAAATATGACTAGATTTTGTTTGCATAAACTATAAATTAAATAATATAAACACTTTTTACTATTTAATATCACATACTTTTAACATAAAGGGGCATTATTAAGCTTTTATGCCCTGGGCATGAAAAACCAACGGACCGGCCCTGTGATTTGTATACGTACACTATAATAAACTATTCCTTAAATAAATTCCAAAAAATCAGGGGATTGAGTTATTGTTACACATTCGAATTCAAAATGATTAGCATGAAACCTGATGATCTTAGATTAGTCGTTTGAGCGGGAAAACATCAAAATAACTTAACCAGAAGAAGATGCCACATGAAGTCAAAAATCGAACCTGCAAAGTCAAAAATCCAAGTCGGAACCCAACCTGATGATCGTCGTATGACATCGTTTAAACTCTATGACGACCTCTATCAAACATAATTGAACCATTGCTATAGTAATTCCAACGTCAAAACAAAAAGAGAAAAAATTGAAGTTAAAACAATCATAAAAAAAAGTAAAATCAAATCGAAAATACTTGCTTTGAATCTTGAATAATACCTAGAAGTTGATCTCGTTAACAAAAAATGGTGATAGCTGTATAGATGATTGTGAATGATGGTGAAGGATGGTAGAGGAAGTGAAAGTTGGTGGTGGTGATATTATTAGGGTTTCGACTCAGGGAGATGATTTAGTTGGCTGATTTACTGATAAATATATAGTGAGTATCAAAAAACGGAGGAAGAAGAAAGATACCTCAATTTTGAAATCGACAATGAAAGAAACACAATCGTCGAGGTGTATGTGGAAGCTTAATTATGGCATTTTTATTCTCTGCCACAATTCTTCTATTTCTCTGTACCAAAGGTGCTCTTAACGATATCAAATTACTAAATAATCAGAAAACAATAAATTTCCATTTAACTAATGTTTATGACTTGATGAAAGCATTGAGAGGGGTAATCCAAGAAATTGAGTTTTACAAATTCTATTATGTGGTGGTGGTAGAGCTCTTATAGACAAATGCAACTAAGGGCAATTTGGTCCATAAACAAAAACTCTCATGGTAGTGTTGTTGTCAATTGGATTAAGGAGATAACATGCACCCTCAAGAAATAAGAATTTCTTAAATCAAAACTTTGCTATAAAGGACCAATCAAGGTCATTTGCAAGTAAATACACCATCCATCTTGTGAGAAGTTTGATTTAAACCCCGTTAGCATTTAAATGGATAATACAGATAGGGGGCTCTTGTATACATTGCATAAGGAAGATTATGCTAAGTTTACAGCAAAACAAACATAGTCAAATTGAAAATCACACTAAAATTACTTCACATGTTTGTGATCAAGCTTAAATTAACTCGTAATGATTTGGGAATCACCAAATATGTTGTTCATCCAATTATTTATCTTTCAAAGGAAGTTTTGTTAGCATGATTAATAACAACTTACAGGTGTTTCATAGACATCAAGAAATTTGTCCAAGTAGTTTACAGAATGATGAAAATAAGTTTTTTTTATCACATTAATTCATTCTTGATCACTATCTTTTGAGTTGTTGATTATCAGTTAAACCGTTTATAAATACGAAAATGTATGATGTTTCTTTTGGATATACATCAAATGACATGCTTACAATATCTTCATACTCAAATAAAACTATCTTTGTCTAAAGAATTAAAAAAATATACTTTTTTAGAATTTGTCGACTACTGGTCACACTTCAAGCAAACAATTTTAATATTTAAGTTAATAGAAAAATACTCATATTTTACATAAATTAATAATTATTTTACTGTCAACACATCATCAACCCCACAACTAAAAAATTACCCAACTTATAATTTTGCCAAAACAATATCGATAATGAAAATATAGATATGAAAGACAAAAGCAAAATCAACATATATAGTTATTATGACTAATTTTAGTCCTAAAATTCAAATCGTGACACTCCAGATTTTTCATTTTTCAGAGAGCAGCTATATCATGCCGAAATCACTTCAGAGGGGTAAAACCGTGTGTCGTGAATCCGAAGGAGTCATTTTGGCAATTAACCATAAGCAGTGAGTTATAACTTATAAATATAATATCGCCATAACAGCAATTCCCATCTCACTAAACTTTAGACACATAAATGATTATCATCACCAAGTCCTCTGATCCTGCAAGAAAGTTTGGTCAGAGGTCAACACATATTAATTTTTACAATGAAAAAATAGCTTTTTTACAACATTTTACAATTGGAGTTGCGTATTTATCCTAATTACCATAAATATGGGCGCAACTCTCGGTGAAGAAAGGATCCATGGCAGGGTAACAACCTCTAATACAAAGAAACAAAAGTAGGATTCTATAAATAAATAATACTCAAGTAAAGGAAAGTACGTTACAATTTATTCCATTTATATAAAAAATGCTACCTTAGGGTGTTTAGTACAGTTGAGGTTAGATTCCTTTTGGTTTATCGTTTTGTGGCTAAATCGTACTATAGTAGCATTATTTGACGCTTAAAAAGTTAAAGTGAATGTAGTGAGTGTATTATGGGTCACAAGAAGGACTATGTTGTTTCATGAATTTTTAATATCATTCGTCCTTTTCGCTATACTTTATTATTAGATATATTTCCGTTAAAAATATATGCCATTTGAAAAAAGAAAAGATGGTATAATTACTTTATCTTTTTAGTATACTCTTTTGACTGTTTTCATGATTACGGATGGTCCCTATGGTTTGGTGTTACTTGCACGCTTCGTCCTTGTAAAGAATTTTTAACTCGGATCATCCCTATAACTTTGATTTGTTACCCGCTTAGTCCCTTATTAAACTTTCCGTCTGATTTGGGGTTAGTAACCCCTCACGTGAGTGGCACGATGGGGGCATTTTCGTCCTTTCATAATTCAACGGACTTAAAACCACTTCTCCTTCCTTCTTTTCTCAATCGGTGCTTCCACTTCTCCTCTTCTACTCCATTTCTCTTGCTTCCTGAAGATTGAAGATCCACAAAATTGATTATGGTAAAATGCAACTGTGGAGCTATAGGGATTATACGAACTTCAGGGACAAAGAGAAACTCTGGTAGGCCATTTTATGCATGCCTTTTACAGGTATTGAGTTATCAATTTTTTTGGTAATTTCTATTTTAACCCTAGTTTGTGCTAATCGAGGCTATTGAAAACTTCAGGGACCAAGAAGTGGATTTATTTCGTGGGTAGATGAAGAAAATCAGAAGCATGAGTCTGAAAGCCAAAATCTTGAGCTTGAAATCCATAATGAAAAACTTCAAATCCAAAATCGTGACCTTGAAATCCAGAATGAAGAACTTGAAATCCAAAATCAGAACCTGAAAATGTTGTTAATTGCCAGTTGGGTTTTGCTTTTTGGAATAATTGTTTACAAGTGGTAGTATTAGGTATATCAGTAGTGGTTTTTGGTTGAAGATCATCTAATGCAAGGGTAATATTAGCATGTTTGTATTGTTGCATTTTAATGAAAGATATATTTTGGTACAATTAATTGTTGCACTTTGTTGTCTTACAATGGATTACAATGGATTACAATGGATTACATTGAGCATATGACCAATAAACATGCCAAATGAAATGACCAAAAACAAATGTCAAAGCACCAATAATTCATAGATTAGATAACATTAAAAAAAATCATTACATAAGAGTTTAACTAAAAACAAATGTCAAAGTACCAACTGCAATTGTTTTGGTGATACTAAACACAAAACAGTTTAACCAAAATACAAACATCACATGACATAAGAGTTTAACCAAAATAAAAGCATTACATGACATAAGAGTTTAACCAAAATAAAAGCATCACATGACATAAGAGTTTAACCAAAATAAGAGCATCACATGGCATAAGAGTTTACAATGGACCACCAACAGTTGGTAACTGCCCTTTGCCTTTCTCCTTCTCTTTTCCTTTCTCCTTCTCTTTTTCTTTCTCCTTCTTCTTTTTTCCCTTCTTCTTCCCAGATGCACCACCAACAGTTGGTAACTGCCCTTTGCAAGTCCTGGCATTGTGTCCTTTGTTGTTACATTTGGTACATGTAACAGTTTTTTGTGCTCTAGAAACTGTATTCCCTTTGATCATATCCTCTTTTTCTGAAGCTGACTTTTTTTTTGGTCTCCCTATTGGGACACAGTGTTTTGGAGGCAACAAAGTAATTGGACAAGGTGACTTCATCCACATTCTCCTACCATTTATTGGATCCACCTTGAATGAGTACACGTTCCTCCAGGTTGATAGCCAATAACATTCATGAACAAAGGTTTCTGGAATACCAATTGCAACATTATTTCTCCTCATGTCCCAAATTGCAGATACAACATGTTTGCATGGCATTCCAGTTATTTCCCACTTCTAACATGCATGTTTATTGATTCACATTCACTACACACTGGTCTTGCCAAGTTCCACTAACTTGGTACTTCCCATTTCCACAAAACGATGCTATATACTCATCTGCCTCATCTTTGATCTTTTGCAACATCTTGGTAGTTGTTGGAGTTAAAGGGCCTGTTGCTTTGTCAATTTCTTTGTCAACATTCACAATCCTCTTCATGATGTACTCCCGGATAAACTCTAAGCAACTGATAAACCCAACAAATAAAGGGTACAAATGACTCCTTAAACACTACTACTATGCACTAAAAACGTAGTACAAGGTAAATAAGGTCGATCCACAGAGACACAGGACAAGTGTTTATACCTTTTTGTGTAAGGTACAAAAATGGTCACAGAATGGGGGGAATTTATAAGCAATGATTTAAACTATAGAATAAATCAATAAGTAAATGATTGATTAAGTGAAATAAGTTCAAGATTTGTAAGTACTCCAACTCTATGCAAGACAAATTAGCAATGTGATTCCATGGATGACAAGATATTTGTTTAATTCTATCTAAGTTGGTACTTGAAAGTGTTAACAAGCTCTAACACTTCCCATTCACCACAATAATTAACCAAAACAAGCTCTTTGATTAATCCTAACCTTACCAATCTAATCTAAACAAACTCTTAGAATTAGGTTGAAAGATTGCATTAAACTTTATGTGAATGTTCTCAACAACACTCAATACTCCTCATAAGCTCGGGAGCATAAGAATGTGTGAATAAGATTTACACTAAATTCATTCAATAGAAATCAATTTAGTGCTTGTTACCTAGTCCAATTTACAAAACAATTACGGATTTTGCAATTAGATAACTTGAATGATCTAACCCTAATTCAAATGGCCAATAAGAATCACAATTAGAATCAAACATTCGATTGAAACAAAATCAAATTCACTAGATAGAAAATTGAAAGAAAACATCAAGTCATATGATTGAAATCACAACTAGAAGTCAAGACATAAAGTTGGAGAATCTAGGGTTCTAGCCACTCATGACTAGAACAAGATCACAAATCTAGAAAATGAAATTAAAGTTCTTACAAAATGAAATCAAATGTTCCCAAGTGTTAATCAACTTCAAAATCCTCAAGAAAATCGCCTTCTCTACTCCAAAAGTCGACCCCCCAAAGTAAAAAGTCGGTTCCCCCCTTTAAAAATGGTGAAAAACTGGTTTAAAACCCGCATTTACGTTTACACGGCCCGCGTAAATTAACACTGTCATTTACACGGCCCGTGTAAACGCAAAAATATATTGTGCAGAAATCTACGTTTACACGGCCCGCATAAACGCAAGGCGTGCATTTACACGGCCGTGTAAATCTCTGTAAAGCCAAAATCTTCATTTCTTTGATATCTTGCTCCTCGGTGCTCCGCAAGTCCTGAAATTTTGTCCGCAACTTTTATTTACCTCCTCCAACAATATCCTACCTCCAAAAGTCCCTGAAATATCACAAAAGTATTTGAATGAAATTGCCTGATGAAAAATCCCGAAAAACATGCAAAATGCATGAGTTTAAGCCTATATGCAATGTACTTTTATGAAATAAAGCTACAAAATGGGTACATGAAATGCACCTAACAAATCTCCCCAAGCTTAAACCTTTCTTGTCCTCAAGAAAGAACAAGAAAATTTAAACCGGAGAAAATAAAATAAAAGAGAAGAAAAGAAAATCAAAGTTAAACTTTTTTTTTTTTGAAACTTGATGCAAGAAATCAAAACAAACATGAAAAAATATATCCAACCCAATTAACCCTGTTTTGTACCATAGTTGAGAATGTACCTGTCATGCCTTGAGTCAACTTGGCTTTAGTCTCAAAATATTATATGATAATAGAAATAAGACTTTGGCCACTCCCTAATACAACTCAACAGAATCAAAGATCACAACACTAATTCCCTTTCAATATCATCAAGTCAATTCTTGGAACAAATTATGGGCTTACTCTCGTGAAATTATATGTGACAAAACATGCTCAACCATCTTTGTTTCATAAAATATAACAATGCCCGATTCCAGCTATTTGTTGATCAACAACAATCTTTTTCTGAAAAATCTTTTCTAAAAATTCCCTAATATTTATCCAGATTGGTTACAAACTTCAAACCACTTACACCAGTCAAAGTAATTAACATTCAGTCCAATGTCATAAGTTCAAATCCAAGTCCAAGGGAATCTTTTGACAGCCAAGTATTTTTCCTAAACACAATATTCAATTAAACTATAAACACAACTATATACAAACTTCCTAATTACATTTTTTTTTACAAATAAAGCTCATGGCTTTCTTTGAAATCCGTGTAACGGGCTTCCAACCAACACATCCAGATCAAATGACCTTAGTGTGCTAGATTTAAAAGGATCCATCGGGTTTACTTGCCCGAACCTCAAAGGCCACAGATTAGCTTTATTTGGTTATTAAGTTCATGACTTTCTATGGAACCCGTGTAGCGAATTTTCAACTCAATCAGTCCCAAACAATTTAGCTTTAGGCGATTAGGTGTAAAACACCCCTCAGAGTTTACTTGTTCGAGTCCCAAAGGTCACAGATTAACTTAATAATATATTTTTTTTTAATTTATTATTATTATTATTTTTTTTTTTCATATAAATAAGATAACATATAACACTCTTATTAATTTATTTGCTAGGCCTATTTCTTTATATTTTCGTCCTTGACTTTTCTATTGTAGGACATCTCACGGTCTATTACCGTGAGGGACTTCTAGACATTTTTCGGGGGACTAAAGGTCAACATGCAAAGACCCGTAGGTATAGTTGGAAGCTATGTCCCCAAGCACGGTATATAAAAGGGAATGAGTAGAAATGACTTTTTAGAGCGCTGGAAGGCTCGGAACATTGAGATTTTGTATTCTTTTTATGAACTTTTGAATTTGGCATTTTAAGTTCAATTGAGCATTACTACTCATAAGACCGGTCATATGTCCCAAAGAATTAACTCATACCTGCTGTTATGCTCCAATGTTGACAATCTTCTCACTTTCTGTTTTGCACAAGTAGCTTCGGGAGGTGTGTTCGTGTGTGATTAACTTGCTTTTAGATTTTTCAATAAAAAGAGCAAGCCAATTTCAAGGCACATGACTCATTTACCAGCTCAACTGTTTTGAAAAGATTCGGTTGCTTGGGATTGGATCGTTTTTTTTAATTATGCAATGAATGCAATGCAAAAATTTAGATGCAAAGAAAATAATAAAAATTAGAATAGAAAGAAAAATCTTTTTGGTTTTTGAAAAATTTTCCATACCGAAAAAAAAATGAAAAAGAAAATGAAATGAAAATTAATGCAATATGTACAAAACTACATGCAACCTACATGCAACGGGATTTATGCATGGATGGATGCCCCTCCCCAAGCTTAAAATATAGCATCGTTCTCGATGCTTGGAGAGAGGCATAGCCGGCCTATTGAGAGTCGGATGGTGGAGGATGGTAGCTGGGTTGGGAATGGGTCCAAAACAGTCACATATACATACCAATTGAATTTTTAAGCAAAATATGAACGACTAAAGATATGGAAAGAATTTACCAAATCGTTCTTGGAGCCTTGCAATTATGGTGAGAACCTCCTCTTCATCCTCCCCAAGCTATCCGTGAAGTATTTTTGGAGCCGGAGATTCATTTTCTAGGCATAAAAAAATAAGTTTAAAACCATTTGGGACATTAAAAAAAATTGAAATTTACCAAAGACTAAAAAGTTTTAAAAGAAAGAAAAAAAAACTCCGGGTTGCCTCCCGGTTAGCTGCCCTTGTTTTAAGTCGTTGGCTCGACTTGGCCCCCTGAATGTGCTTTGTTCTAAGTAGGTGGACCTTTACAACACATTAACCTTCTCGCCACTTCCTTCAATTAAAAACTTATCTTCTACCTGACTTTTTTTTTCTTTTTTTTTAAAGCACCTGCTCACAAAATGCTTGGCATAAACAATTAGTAACACCGTGTCCCCGGCAACGGCGCCAATTTGTTAGGCGTATCAAACCCAACAAATAAAGGGTACAAATGACTCCTTAAACACTACTACTATGCACTAAAAACGTAGTACAAGGTAAATAAGGTCGATCCACAGAGACACGGGACAAGTGTTTATACCTTTTTGCGTAAGGTACAAAAATGGTCACAGAATGGGGGGAATTTATAAGCAATGATTTAAACTATAGAATAAATCAATAAGTAAATGATTGATTAAGTGAAATAAGTTCAAGATTTGTAAGTACTCCAACTCTATGCAAGACAAATTAGCAATGTGATTCCATGGATGACAAGATATTTGTTTAATTCTATCTAAGTTGGTACTTGAAAGTGTTAACAAGCTCTAACACTTCCCATTCACCACAATAATTAACCAAAACAAGCTCTTTGATTAATCCTAACCTTACCAATCTAATCTAAACAAACTCTTAGAATTAGGTTGAAAGATTGCATTAAACTTTATGTGAATGTTCCCAACAACACTCAATACTCCTCATAAGCTCGAGAGCATAAGAATGTGTGAATAAGATTTACACTAAATTCATTCAATAGAAATCAGTTTAGTGCTTGTTACCTAGTCCAATTTACAAAACAATTACGGATTTTGCAATTAGATAACTTGAATGATCTAACCCTAATTCAAATGGCCAATAAGAATCACAATTAGAATCAAACATTCGATTGAAACAAAATCAAATTCACTAGATAGAAAATTGAAATAAAACATCAAGTCATATGATTGAAATCACAACTAGAAGTCAAGACATAAAGTTGGAGAATCTAGGGTTCTAGCCACTCATGACTAGAACAAGATCACAAATCTAGAAAATGAAATTAAAGTTCTTACAAAATGAAATCAAATGTTCCCAAGTGTTAATCAACTTCAAAATCCTCAAGAAAATCGCCTTCTCTACTCCAAAAGTCGACCCCCCAAAGTAAAAAGTCGGTTCCCCCCTTTAAAAATGGTGAAAAACTGGTTTAAAACCCGCATTTACGTTTACACGGCCCGCGTAAATTAACACTGTCATTTACACGGCCCGCGTAAACGCAAAAATATATTGTGCAGAAATCTATGTTTACACGGCCCGCGTAAACGCAAGGCTTGCATTTACACGGCCGTGTAAATCTCTGTAAAGCCAAAATCTTCATTTCTTTGATATCTTGCTCCTCGGTGCTCCGCAAGTCCTAAAATTTTGTCCGCAACTTTTATTTACCTCCTCCAACAATATCCTACCTCCAAAAGTCCCTGAAATATCACAAAAGTATTTGAATGAAATTGTCTCATGAAAAATCCCAAAAAACATGCAAAATGCATGAGTTTAAGCCTATATGCAATGTACTTTTATGAAATAAAGCTACAAAATGGGTACATGAAATGCACCTAACAAATAGCTTTAATTTTTTTTTGTTTCTTTCACCTTCTATGTCATCATCCGATGAAGACTTAGACAAGAAAAGTTCATTGTCTGTAACTTCAAGGTCTAGTTCATTCCCATCATCTGTAACTACATGATGCTTTATTTTAGAAGCACATCCAATCCACTCAACATCTGGGTCAACATTCAAGTGGAATTCTCTCATGTCAACTTCAACATCATCAATGATATTGTCTTCGTCCACAAGAAAGTCACCATCTTGACTGTCACTATCATCACCATTGTTAATCTCATCACCACTGCTACTATCATCGCTACCATGTTCAATTTCAATTTCCATGTCAATTACATTATCAGTTTCCATGTCCACGTTGTCAATTGAAGACTCATTTCTAGTAAGTGAAACAGGAGGGTTGTTTCTATTAGGCTCAAATGGCGACACATCATTAGGCTCAACTTGTGTATCATGCCATTCCAAAAACAATCTTTTTGGGGTATAATCAATCTCAACTATACGTACCTTAAATGGGTTTGGGGACATCGAGTATGCATGTAATTTCGTTTGCTCGTGCTCTGTATACACCTCTATTAGCTTATGCTGACCAACATATTTTGCTATATGTCTTACATCATCATCTGAAGCTAAAGAAAACAAGCCACAATCCAGATCACAAATCATATCATCAATATCGTGAACTGTAACATCCCGAATCTTGCAGGTATATTTCGAAACCCTTTTTTTATTAGTTGCCTTTGGTGGTCCTTGGAGTTGGTTGTGTTGGGTCATGAGAAGTATAAGGACTAAAGTTGCCACTTTGGGTCAGGGAGGAGTATGCTGAGCGTACATAAGGGTACACTGAGCGTACTAGGCGAGCCCTAGTACGTTGGGCGTACACTCATGTACGCTGGGCGTACTCATGTCAGGAGAAAACCCTAATAATCAGGGTTGGGGACTATATAAACACCTTTATGGCTCATTCTTTTGCTTATCCTCGGCCTCTATATCTCAGAAAACGTCCCAAACCCTAGTTTGTGTGATAAGTGTGAGTTGGTGTGCATTTTGAACCTTTGGAGGTGAAGACTTTGCACCAAGGAGTTAGATAAGGAGAACAAGGCTATAGATCTGAAGTTGTGTTGTGCCATTGAAGCTCCAGAAGGTAAAAAGCTTGGAACTTTGTGCTTGTTTGCTATAGATCTAGACATTTAACTTTATGGAGATCTTATTGTCCCAAGGGTCCCAAAGTGGTGCATGTGATGTCTTGGACGAAATGGGTTGTCCTTTCAGACGTTAGGAGAGGTCTTAAGTGATAAAAATCAGTTCCCAATAGCTAGACTTGTCCCATGCATGAAGCAAGAAGGTCTTAATGGATTAAGACCATGTATTAAGGACTTTCTGGACGTCCAAAGTGATGAAGTTTGGAACTTTATGGTTCTATGGTACATTTGGTCGATGGATCTGGAATTTGGGCTTAAGTGCTTAAGCCATTAAGCACTTATTAGGGTTTTGGTAAAATCCCGCGTACGCCCAACGTAATTCCTGTACGCCCAGCGTACGGGGTCAACCACCCCGCTGACGGTCAACGTAGAGCAGGAGTACGCCCAGCGTAACCAGAGAGGTACACCCCGCGTATGCTCTCTATTGGGCTCTTGTCAAATGGGCTTCGGGTTTTGGGCTGTTTGTGGGCCAAATGGAATTGGGCCTTTGTTGGACTCTATAAATAATATTTGTTGGGCCATGTTGGGAGAGTGGATCATGGGGTTATGTCCAATTAGGAAGGTGGGCCAATTTGGTAAATTGGGCCAATAGTGGACTTAAGTATATGGACTCAAGTTAAGGACTTGGTGTTGGGCTTGGCCCAACAAATGGGATGGGCAATATGGACTCTTTTGACATCTTTAAGACTTTATTAATTACTTAGTGTTCATCATTGGACAGTCGAGGGTGTCGGTGAGGTAGCAGTTGAAGACTCTCAGTTCAGTTCTGCACTACTTGCTAGGTGAGTTCTCCTCACTATACCGACAGGGTCTACGACACTAGGTCGGTCCCTTGGGGTTTTATCCCTGATTTTAGTATGTTGTTACTTCGGTATCCTGGTAGATAGGATGATGCTATGCTTAGCAGTCTGTATGATCTGTGTTACTGGTCTGATTATGTGCTATATATATATATATATATATATATATATATATATATATATATATATATATATATATATATATATATATATGTCGACATATATGGTTGTGGGTGGGTTGAGGCGGTCCTGCTTTGTGTTGAAGGCCAACATACCCAGGGCGGTCCGGATAGCCTGTAGGCTTAAGAGCGGTCCAGTCATGCCGAAGGCCGGGCGAGCGGTCCGGATAGGCTGTAGGCTTAAGAGCGGTCTAGTCATGCCGAAGGCTTGGGAGCGATCCAGATAGGCTGTAGGCCGTGCGAGGCGGTCCAGTCATGTTGAAGGCTCATTTTACATGTTGTTTGTTATTATTATTACTACTGGATGTTAGATGTTGGTATTTTGGGGGTAACTCAGTAAGCCTTCGAGTTTACATTTTATCGATTATTGTTTCAAGTACTTCAGTTGACCATGGCAAGACGAAGGCGTGACGTACACATCCTCACATTTTATGACTTTGGATTTCTGGGAACTCTGATATGGAATCATTTTGAAAACAATTGAGAACTTTGTTAATGTTTGAATAATTTTATTTACATGGATTGGTTTTGAAAAGTTTAAATTTTCTTGAAAATTTTTGGGTTGTCACAAGTTGGTATCTGAGCCTTGGTTTGAGTGAATTGGAGGAACATTCGTGTGAATCCAGTCTCATATTAACGAAAAGATTTTCAAAATGATTTTTAAATGAATTTCAAAATAAATAAAGGGGATGTGATGTGTACCGTTAGCCGGAGCCAATAAGTAGACCCTAAAATACCATACGGTTATGTGATTATGTGATATGTTAGAACAACATGTTAGTACTAGGCTAGAGATTCTCAGGGAACTTCATGATATAATTGCCTGATTATGTGATACCTGCTAACCTAGGGTTTCCTTTATATGAGATTGACATCATTACTGTAGTTGATTAGTGTATGCATCACGGTTATACATAATTAAGATCTTATAGCCTGAGAATGTTTGATTTGGCCTTATGTTCTGTTCTTTTCTGATTGGGGGCTTAGGGTAGGATCGGATATTCGAAAGTCTATAGGGTCCAACGTTATGTATGGCTAGCATACACTAGTGCTGCAGGGGTTGGTGGAAGTTTCATGGGTAGGTTATATGAGGTCGACAGGTCGGTTATGGAGTAATTAGTCTTCTCAAGGGACGAGAGTAGAGTGATCACCATGCATGTGTATGCTAGGGCGTTATGATGATACTTGAGATGCATATGGGTAGGTGTGGAAGGTAGTATGGGCCCGTACTACTGAAAGCACAAGACCCATACGCGTGTCAAGGAAGTCATAATCCCTAGGGTTAGTTGGGGGTTGGTTCCTAGTTATTATTCTGATTATCTGATATATTTTCTTGGTATATTTTCAGTATGGTGGTTACGAGACGCGTTGGGACTGGATCCGGATCGGGATCAGGATCAGGAGCTGGCGGTCAAGGGGGATCGGTACCGCCCGAGGTCATCGGTCAGATGGGGACGGATGAGTTGGATGCCAGGATTCGTGAGATCCTACATGATGAGGTTGCTGCTCTATTCCGAGCCCAACTACCGGAGATGTTTGGGTCTATCAAGACCGCCATGGTAGAGTACTTTGACGAGCGTTATGCGGCCCTAGCTGAGACGGCTGCTGCTGCAGCTACATCGGCTGTAACAGCAGCAGGGGGAGGAGCTGTTCGGGCATTTCAGTATCGGGACTTCGACAACATGAAGCCCCCTACTTTTGATGGGTTTCAGGATCCGATCGTTGCTATGAGATGGTTGTCTGACGTGGAGGGATGTTTTTTCACGTGTTCGTGCCCTGCTGATCAGAGGGTGAGGTGTGCTTTAAACCTACTACGGTCCGGGGCAAAGGATTGGTGGGGGTTAGCTACCGGATCATACACTGAGGAGCAGGGAGTTGCGATTTCTTGGGATCAGTTCAGAGACATGTTCAGTACCCATTATGTTCCATAGGTGGAGAGGGAGAGATTGGCGCAGGAGTTCTTAGATCTGCGTCAGGGCACAGAGCCGGTGACGGAGATCACCAAGTTGTTTACTGAGAGGGCGATGTTCTGCCTGGAGTTTGCTTCTAAGCAGGCACAGATGACTTGTTATCTGGGCATGCTCAAGACTGATATCAGGCAGTTTGTTGCAACACAGAGGTGCGATACCTTGTTGGAGCTTCAGGAGGCCGCAAGGCGGTGTGAGCTAGAGATTAGGTTACAGTTACGAGAGTTGAGGCAGGCCCCAGGGCAGGTGCAGCCGGCGCCAAAGCGGTTCAAGACCGCTGATTCCAGGACGGGAGGGCAACGTGACCGCACTTGTGGGAAGTGTAGGAAGGTTCATACCAGAGCATGTCGATTGAGTACTGGATGCCACAAATGTGGCAAGGAGGGACATTTCGCGCGGGAGTATCGCCAGCCCGTCCCTACCCCGGATATGAGGATTTGCTTTCACTGTCATCAGGTGAGTCATGTGAAGACCCACTGTACGCAGCTAGCTGCCGGACCGGCGCAGGCTCCAACGCCGGCTACATTGAGGATCACTGACGGGAGGCAGGGCGGTACAGAGCCCCCAAAGGCTCGGGGACGCGCTTTCCAGCTCACTGTCGAGGAGGCCAGAGCAGCACCAGATGTGGTGGCCGGTATGTTTCTATACTTTTTCTCATTGAATATATTATTGTCTATTCTTAATTATGTGTGTACTTGTATTAGGTACGTTTTTACAGAATTCCCTACCTGCCTTGGTATTATTCGACTTGGGTGCGAGTCGGTTGTTCGTTTCTCAGACCTTCGGTAGAGAGTTCGGTCTGCCAATCGGGGAGCTTGAGTGTTCGTTACTAGTTTCTATTGCCAGCGAGCTTGGGGTTTTGCTTCTTCAGTTTATCGATGTTGCACATTAGAGATATTTGGGATACCCTTCCCGATTGACCTGATTCCCATCCCCATGAGGGATGTCGGCGTGATTGTGGGAATGGATTGGCTGAGTAGATTCGGTGTCATAATCGACTGCGAGGGTCAGCGGGTTGTAGTTCGAACCCCAAGTGGGGGAGAATTGGTGGTTTATGGTGAGGGCACCAGATCGGGTTTCGGGTTTTGTTCAGCTGCCAGGGCTCAGCAGTACATTCAGCACGGGTGTGCGGGTTATCTAGCGTATGTGTGAGGATACGCGGGTCAGCTGTCACCCTTCAGTTTCAGAGGTCCCAGTAGTCAGGGAGTTTGCCGACGTATTTCCGGAGGAGTTACCCGGAATACCTCCGGAGAGACAGGTCGAGTTTAGGATCGACCTAGTGCCTGGTGCGGCCCCTGTAGCCAAGGTGCCGTACCGGCTGGCACCACCAGAGATGCAGGAGCTGTCGTTACAACTGCAGGAACTGATGGGTAAGCAGTTCATTCGCCCAAGAAGTTCTCCATGGGGAGCCTCGATACTCTTCGTGAAGAAGAAGGATGGATCGCACCGGATGTGCATAGACTATAGGGAGTTGAACAAGTTAACGGTGAAGAACCGTTACCCACTCCCAAGGATAGACGACCTTTTCGATCAGCTACAGGGGGCATCGTGGTTTTCCAAGATTGATTTGAGGCCCGGGTACCATCAGGTCAGGGTGAGGGAGGAGGATGTGGAGAAGACTGCGTTTAGGACTCGGTATGGACATTACGAGTTTGTGGTGATGCCATTTGGGCTCACCAATGCATCGAAGATCTTTATGGACCTGATGAATCGGGTCTGTAGACCGATGCTCGATCGCTCGGTCATAGTGTTCATTGATGATATCTTGGTGTATTCCAAGACCCGAGAGCAGCACGAGGAGCATCTACGGGAGTTATTGGGGGGTTTTGAGGCCAGAACGGCTTTATGCCAAGTTCTCAAAGTGTGATTTTTGGTTACGAGAGGTCCAGTTCCTAGGGCATCTCGTTAACCAGGATGGGATTTTGGTCGATCCGGCCAAAATCGAGGCAGTTATGCGGTGGGAGGTTCCGAGATCCCCCTCAGACATCAGGAGCTTTTTGGGTTTGGCAGGGTACTACCGGAGATTCATTCAGGATTTCTCCAAGATTGTGGTACCCCTCACTCGTCTGACGAGGAAGGGGGTGGATTTTCGGTGGGGCCCCGAGCAGCAGAGGGCGTTTGAGACCCTCAGGTAGCGTTTGTGCGAAGCCTCAATCTTGACCCTCCCCGAGGGAGTGGAGGATTTTGTGGTATACTGTGATGCGTCCATCACAGGTATGGGTGCAGTCCTCATGCAGAGAGGAAGGGTTATAGCCTACGCGTCGCGGCAGTTGACGCCGCACGAGTCGAGATACCCCACACATGATCTGGAGTTGGGAGCGGTGGTATTCGCTCTCAAGATTTGGAGACATTACCTCTATGGAGTCCGCTGTACCATCTATACGGACCACACGAGCTTGAGGTATATTATGGATCAGTCGAAACTGAATATGAGGCAGCACAGGTGGCTGGATGTAGTCAAGGACTACGACTGTGAGATCCTTTACCACCCTGGTAAAGCGAACGTGGTTGTGGACGCTCTAAGCCGCAAGGCGGTCGGACCTTCTGTCCCAATGACATGCATGAGGATATCAGTGGATTCCCCACTCGTGAGCTTGCTCGAAGAAGCTCAGACAGAGGGTATGCGTAGGGAGAACTGGAAACTCGAGAGGATAAAGTGTGAGAACACCCGGTTTGAGCAGGATAGCAGGGGATTGATGACCCGTTATGGTCGGGTCTGGATTCCGATGTCTGGTGGGGTCAGACAGATTGTGTTGGAGGAGGCTCATAAGTCTCGTTTTTCTATTCACCCGAGGGCCACCAAGATGTACCAGGATTTGTTTTTGAGATATTGGTGGTCGTGCATGAAGCGGGAGATCATTGAGTACATGGAGAGGTGCCTGACCTGCAGGATGGTCAAGGCTGAGCATCAGAGGCCACATGGGAAGTTGCAGCCTCTTGAGGTTCCCATGTGGAAATGGGAGCAGATGACGATGGATTTCATCACCAAGATGCAAAGGATGGCAAGGGGTTTTGACGCCATATGGGTCATCGTGGATCGACTGACCAAGAGTGCCCACTTTCTCGCCATTTGAGAGAGCTCATCGGCCGAGAAGTTAGCTGAGTTATACGTCTGCGAGATTGTCACGCGGCATGGGGTTCCGGTCTCTATTGTCTCAGACCGTGATGTTCGGTTCACCTCCCGATTTTGGCAGAAGTTCCACGAGGAACTGGGCACACGACTGCACCTCAGTACAGCTTATCATCCGCAGATAGACGGCCAGAGTGAGCGGACTATACAGACTCTTGAGGACATGTTGAGAGCCTGTGTTATTGACTTCGGTGGGAGCTGGGACTCCTACCTGTTGGATTAATGTCTAAGCCCATAACTATAATTGGTATGTACTTGACCCGACTTGGCATGATCCATTTGGGTTGCATGGCATCGGAACAATTTGGATAAACAAAGTGAGAAAAATGATACTAGTGATTTATATTAATATATTATAAGTTCTAATATATTAATAAGAAATCATATTATTTAATTAGTATTGATCAAGTATTAATTTGGAATTAATTTAGTGATCAAAAGGAGACTAATTAAATATATGGGGATTGATTGTGTAAATCATTCATTCTTATATATGTGGGCTTATGATCCAAGATTCCTTATGTTGGGTTTAACCCATGGATACTCCATGGAGGATAAAACCCATGGAGCATAAGGAATGGGTAAAGTCATGGGTACATGGAGTAATCCTAATGTGCACACTATATAAAGACCCCATTGGTTGGTGAAATTGGCACTAGTGTGTGTACACAAAAAGGGCAAACCGATTTCACTAGAGAGAACCAAAGTATCCTTATTCTCAAGGTTATTCCAAGTGTTCATGGTGTTGTGTGAACCATTTGAGGTGTCACACTTGAGGCACTAGGCTCTTGAGCTCATTGGAATCAAGCTACAACAAAGAGGTATGTATTCTATCTAGTTTTGATATCCTAGTACATATGATTGTATGCTAGTTAGGATAAAACCTTGGAATATTGAATATTTGCAAGTATATAGAGAAAACATAGATCCAAGGTTTTTAGGGTTGCATGTACACCATAGGAGTGTTAGAATGCTCAAAACCCAACAGTGGTATCAGAGCCTAGGCTTGTTTTCTTATATACTTGATGCAAAGTGCTGGAAATTGAAGTATTTTGTTGTCTGGGTAGTGGACTCGCCGAGTTCCCTTATGGACTCGATGAGTCCAAGGCAAAATTCATCCAACTCGTCGAGTTGGTTCATGTACTCGGCGAGTTGGACCCCCTGACAGCTTATCTTCGAGTTTTGGTGCTGGAATTGGTCTAGAATCATTACCATTAACTGTTTTGGACTTTTAAAACCTGTTTTTAATGTGGTAATGATTATGTTCAACCAATTTCAAAGTTATAATCATAGTTTCAAGTTTGATAAAAGTTATGTGATTCTTGAAAAATGTTGATTATGAATGTTCATGCTTATGAGTTTTGATAGATCATAGGAATTATATGCAAATTGTTTGTTAGTGTAATTCTTGATCTCAATGAAATTGTATGGACTCCATATCTTGTCCTCAAGTTATGGATTACCAAAAGTTTTTTGTGTGTTATCTTGCTTTATGAGTTAATTAGATTAATGAAAAATTATGTGATAATATGTTTTCAATCCAAATTTATCTAAAAAATGTTCATAAAATGTGTTTGTGTAACTTGTCCTCAAGTTATTTGAAAAGTCACATTTATGAATCTTAAAACTCATAAAAGAGTCATAGGTTACACAAAATGAAGAGTCTTTTCCTTTTAAATGGTTTTATGACTCCATAACTTGTCCTCAAGTTATGGAAGTTCAAGAGTCTCTTCATTAAAATGGTTTAAAGACTTAATTAAACTCATAAGTTATGAGAAATCCAAAAGTTTTGAATAGTTCAAAACTTTCCCTCAAGTTTTGGAATTTATAAAGTTTTCCCTCATGAATACTTTAATTCCAAGTTAAGCCCTTAGAATTTTAAAAGTTAAAATTCAACCATTATACTTTATAATATTATAAGTTAATAATAATATTTATATATATGTATAAGAGTAAAGTCGTTTTACCATTAGTAGACCTCATTCACGAAGCCGATCTATAAGGGGGGTATAAGGTTACTGCCTATAAAATGGCAGTTTAATGGGTGTCCACTCTCACCCACCGCTTCCTTGACCGGTGGAGGGTCGTTAGCCGAACGGGTAGGACAAGGACTATAATTCTCCCTTCATTAAAAGTATTAATGATAAATATAAAGTAACTAAACCTTTTATAAATTCCCAATCTTAGTTACTTTAGGAAAATGTGAATAAGGTGATAATCCATGAAATTACACTTTGCACTTTGCTTAAGTCAGTTAGTGGAGCGTGTGTGGTTAACCGGCACACTAACTTGATTTAACAAGGTAGGCAAACGGTAACTTAATGTTTATCATAGTATCGATGGAGCGTGTGTGGTTAACCGGCACATCGATTGAGGGGTAAATATTAAGGGTACCAAGTATATTTGCATGGTTACTTCACACCTTGTTTTGTGATCCTCGGCATCCCAGTCACAAAACCTGAACGGCACACTCGAGATTGAAACATGCCATTGAAAAGTTCAATGAATCTCAAAAGAATCTAGGAGTTTCCAAGAAAATCCAATTAAAAAAACTAATAAATTATTTCGTTTTTCATGGTGGAAATTGGTGAATCGTCATTCACCTACCTTCAAATATTTTATAGCTTGGATTACGGCATCCCTCTTCCAAGTTATAAAATATTGTGTTGGGTCCTAGCCTTAATATTTCATATTGGGTGTTATATTAAGGACTTAAATAAACTAACTTGAATTTCTCCTGTTGTAGATGTCTGGTTTAGACAACAATGATCTTCCCAAATCTTATGAAACAAGCTTTCCTAATGAAGATGACTTCTTGAGTTTGGCTCATGGAAATCATTCTTCTCTTCCACCTCCTCCTCCAATTATTCTCCCTGACCCACAAGCTCAAAGACTTGAAAAGTTCAAGGTCACTAAAGCCCTGCTCACAATGAAACATAAAGATGGAAGTTCTGTGTGCACTCATGTCTTAGGAATGAAGTCACACATTAATAGGTTGAGAATGTTGGGTGTCATTGTCCCAAGGAAGTTGGCTATTGACTGGGTCCTTCAGTCACTTCCTGAGTCATATAGTAAGTTTATTAAAGACTACTATGTGACAGATCACGACATGACCCTAATAGACCATTGTCCACGACATTGACTGGGTCCTTCAGTCACTTCCTGAGTCATATAAGCAAATAAGAAAGATCTATTAGGGTCAAGGAACTTGGCACAATGGTCAAGCAAATATGGGTGGAAGGTCTATTTCTCAAACTTCCATAGACATGGACAATGGTAACATTGGAAGTCCAGAAAAGCTTTCTCTTCCCAATGGAAAGGGATCTGCCTTGGTCAACCCGGTTGACCGGAAGATAAAGAGAAAGTCTAAGTCTGGAATAGCCTCTTGTACCATTCCCAAAGAGTCTATATGTTTTCATTGTGAAGAAAAGGGGAATTGGAAGCCAAGTTGTCCTAGCTACCTGAAGGATCTGAAAGAAGGAAGAATCAAAAAGTTTGACTCTACTTCAGGTAAGTCCACTATCTAACCCTGTTAAGTTCTTAGTTTATGATTCTTAATACAAAATGTGACTCGGTTACATTTTGATGTTTAGCAGGATCAAGCAAAGGGAAGGAAACTTAAAGAAATAGTATGTTGAATCTGATCGCAAAGATGGATTTCTATCGCATGGTTGAAGATCGGATTTTTGAGCTACTACTTAGGGGTTATGATAGATTGCTAGGAAACATGTAATAGCATAGTTTTCATTTCAAGTTGCATTGTAAGGAAAAGTTTTCCGCATTATATAAATAAATAAAACTTTGTTTTACTTTATTTTATATTTCCTTGCAATGGTGTTTATGAAAACTTGAAGTTTGTATGTTTCTAGCAATATTGGAAATATGAATTTGATTCTCTCATTTGTGGTAGTGTCTAAATTTACCAAATAAGGAAAGATTCTCATCACCCAAGTTTCAGTTGGACCGAAACTTGGAATCATGCAAGTTGTATAGTATGATGAATGAGAATTTTGCTTGTTCACATGTATATGTGACTCAAGTGAAGGACTAAGGAATCAAGTACACACTCTTGTGCACTAGTCAAAGTCCACCACAAAAGATCAATAAGACTATTCGTCATGATTTACTAAAGTTTAGTAAATATGGTTATACTTACAAGCTTAAGTATAATTCTGAGACATTGGGAAAATTTCAATGTATGGCAGAGCGAATGAGAAGAATCAAATTTGGCAGAAGGATAAAAGTTTCTCAAATCTGAAAAGATGGGAGAGTACTTTAAGTATCATGTGTTATGATCATCTTAATGATTATGAAACCTTGTCACAATTCATCCTCTAAAGTGCTTTCTGATGGCTAAGAAGAGGAGTCATGAATTGGTAAAGTGGTTAAATCAAGAAGATGAGTCATACCTCGTTCCAAAACAATTCTTAGAGTCATACTCCAAGATTGTAACTTGAGTGACATACCTTAAAGAAGGTTTATAACACTTGTCAAATGTAAGAGTAAAAGTGATATACTCTTGTACATTTGAGGTCGGTAAGTTGTGATGTTTTGGATAAAACAAAGACCAACTAAGGCCAATTGTGTGAAGTGTTTGTCTTGATTAGGACCCACACTATCTCTTAAATATTTGGCAAGAGAGTCTTATATGTCAAGAGGAAAGTGGGAGTTTAAAAGATCCTGAAATAGTTTCAAGAACTAATCAAGAATAAAAAATGTATTTCATCACTAGCACACGACTAGAGGTTTATAGTCTATCCTGTTGACATTTCTCTACCCATTCCAGTTAAGGTTGACTATGCATTTGAGTTCTACAAGTTCTCAGTTGTTTGCATAACTACTTGGAAGCAATGGTAGGCCCGTGTGCCGCCAGGTGGCAAGAAGTTAAGATTACACAAGTTCAATCCATATGAGTTAGGATTTGTCACTAACCTAGTCTTGTGATTATGGTTTTGACAAATTCACGTGGATAAGAACACATACACCATAAAATCTAAGTGTCATAAGGTTTCTCTCCGATTCATGAAAATGATGGTGAGGAAACACTTTCACTAAGTAGATTTTAAGTAAATAGCAAAGGTCTAAACAATTGAGACTATGATTACGACATCCCTTTTCATAGCTCTGAAATTGTTTAGACACACCTGTGAGCTATCTGAGATAAGGTGTATGATTTTGATAAAGTCTTATCAAAGCAATCTCGTATCAGAAATCTGAACTTAAGAAAGTCAATAAAGTATTGACTACTAGAAGTCCAGCTGTTTTCTGAATACATGTCAAAGCTAGTGGGAGCATAAGTGTTATGCTAATAATCATCATGTTAGTGGGAGCATGATAATTATGATAAGTATTGCAGATTAGCAATGTTAATTATAGAAAAACAAAAGTTTCAATTCATGTAGTTGCAGGGGTTGAAAAAGTTGTTTTGCTATAATTAAGGGAGAGGATTTTATACTTCATTTCAATTCTATAAGCTTAGATTGAATTCTACAAGCTTTGGTTGAGATTTTAATCATTTTTTAGTCAAAGATATATATGAATTTTATGTTGGAATGGCTCAACATAAGGAAATTCTATATTGCATTCTCAAAAAATTCGATTATGGTTACGACATCCCTCTTCATAGTCGAATAATGAAAATATGGCAAATAAAAATTTTATAGCAAAAGACTGGTACAGTATCATGTCTTTATGTGAGACATCATGAATCGTGTTCCATATGCTTGGGTATATGATCGATTACATGTGCTATAATATTTATCCTTTCTAAATTTTCCAAATGCCTGGGGCATTAAGAAGGGAAAAGGTCTAGAATTGGATATGACTAAAATGATTAAGCAATTGTCGAGGACAATCTAAGGTTTACCAAAGATTGGTTGCTCAGGGACAATTGGAAGTATAGTGTTCAATTTGGAAGGACCATATTTACATATTTTGAAAGGAGGCAACTCTCGTTCAGAAGTGATAGTCAAAATGGGATTATGGAGTTGTCTCCATAAGTGGAAGTTATCGGTGAAAGATTAGAAAACTTAATGCAAGGAAGATGTTCAAAGCAGTGTACTTTGAGACTTCGTTTCCCTGGAATTGATCTCCATTGGAATACCCTGTAATGACTATTGACAAGTCTTCGTGGCTTTGTGCATTACAAGAGGGTAGTGCATATAAGTTTAAAATTTAATATATTTCGGTAAATGATAGGAATTTGGAATTCTTACATTTTTCGATAAGGATTTGGGAGTGTGAAATAAGGATCATTGAAATTATGTTGAATTGGTTTATTTCACAAAGTAAGGATCATAGACAAACATAGAGTGCATACTTGGTGTATGGCAAAGCTATTGTTTTGAAAAACATAGTGTACATGCTTGGAGCATGGGACAACTAGTGTTTTTTGATTCAAGTATAAAGTTGATAAAACCGAAACAATGAATAATGAGTAATCAATATGGTGATAAATAAAAAGTGTTCTATTTATATTCATAGGTTTTGGTACCATATTAGATTCAATTATTCTCGTGTTTCAATTTGCATGTTTTGACTTCCAGAATAACTAGGACATTCTTCCTGAATGACTAAGTTATTCAAACCATCCACAGTCGATAATACGTTGGAAGTAGGTATTAAGGCAAGACTGTCATGAGTTGGCTTGTAAATGTCTAAAGTGTTGGACATAGTAAAGAGTTGCTACAACACTCATGAGTGCTCATAAGTTATGAGTATTGGATTCAACCCACGCTCATTTGAATCACTTCATGGATTTTATCACGAGTGATCATGAGATGATAATATCTTATATTCTTCAAACCTAGAGATATGAGTTGTTACTATGAGTTGGGTATACATTGATTGCACGAAAACGCATTGGTAACTCGATGTGATAAAACGTGCCTTTGTGTATAATTCAACAAGTAGTAGAACAAGCCATATGAGTCGAAGTTTATCCATTCCTTTTACCCTCAAAGGGATAAAATCGATATATGTGGGCCCCTCGATGATTTAGAGATGACACATCTGAGTGCTTGGCCAAGCCATGACTGATTTGATCTGGTCAATCAGTCAGTCGTCATAAATTGGAAATCGGGAAACAACAAATGGACAGAGAGAATGATTATAATCCATGTCTCAATCTATATGATATCTGGAATGGAGGAATATATGATCCCTTATCTAATGGACAAGTCACTGACAAGGTCAGAGTTCGACAGCAGTTTTGGTCAGAGTTCGGCAGCAGCTTTTAAGAGATACGATTGCCAGTTAGGTTTTGAAGTCATACACAATAATAGTTTTAGACTTATCCAAGTGGGAGATTGTTGGATTAATGTCTAAGCCCATAACTATAATTGGTATGTACTTGACCCGACTTGGCATGGTCCATTTGGGTTGCATGGCATCGGAACAATTTGGATAAACAAAGTGAGAAAAAGGATACTAGTGATATATATTAATATATTATAAATTCTAATATATTAATAAGAAATCATATTATTTAATTAGTATTGATCAAATATTAATTTGGAATTAATTTAGTGATCAAAAGGAGACTAATTAAATATATGGGGATTGATTGTGTAAATCATTCATTCTTATATATGTGGGCTTATGATCCAAGATTCCTTATGTTGGGTTTAACCCATTGATACTCCATGGATGATAAAACCCATGGAGCATAAGGAATGGGTAAAGTCATGGGTACATGGAGTAACCCTAATGTGCACACTATATAAAGACCCCATTGGTTGGTGAAATTGGCACTAGTGTGTGTACACAAAAAGGGCAAACCGATTTCACTAGAGAGAACCAAAGTATCCTTATTCTCAAGGTTATTCCAAGTGTTCATGGTGTTGTGTGAACCATTTAAGGTGTCACACTTGAGGCACTAGGCTCTTGAGCTCATTGGAATCAAGCTACAACAAAGAGGTATGTATTCTATCTAGTTTTGATATCCTAGTACATATGATTGTATGCTAGTTAGGATAAAACCTTGGAATATTGAATATTTGCAAGTATATAGAGAAAACATAGATCTAAGGTTTTTAGGGTTGCGTGTACACCATAGGAGTGTTAGAATGCTCAAAACCCATCACTACCTACCCCTCATTGAGTTCTCATACAATAACAACTTTCATTCCAGCATTGGCGCCCCGCCTTATGAGTTGTTATATGGGAGGAGATGTCGCACCCCAGTCTGCTAGGGTGAGGTAGGTCACAAGGTGATGGGTCGGACCGATGTAGTTCTGCAAACTACCGAGAGGATTCAACAGATCAGACAGCGACTTCAGACCACTCAGAGTCAGCAGAAGAGTTACGCTGACCGACGCCGATCTGAGTTGGAGTTTCAGGTCGGGGATATGGTGCTCCTGAAGGTCTCACCCTGGAAGGGTGTGATCCGTTTCAGGAAGAGGGGAAAATTGGGTCCCCGATTTATCGGACCATTTCGAGTTATTGCCAGGGTTGGCAAGGTTGCTTACAAACTGGATCTTCCGGAGGAGCTCAGTCAGATACACAACACTTTCCACGTTTCCCAGTTATGGAAGTGTATATTGGATGAGGATGCGGTGGTATCGCTGGATGATGTTCAGGTTGACGAGCACCTGAACTATGTGGAACAGCCGGTGGCTATCTTGGAACGGATAATAAAAATTTTGCGTAACAAGGAAATACCTCTAGTCAAGGTGCAGTGGCGGCACCGGAAGGCATCTGAGTGGACTTGGGAGCCAGAGTCCGAAATGCGGGAGCACTACCCGGATCTTTTCGCTGTATCCGACTTCGGGGACGAAGTCTAGGTCAAGTGGGGGAGAGTTGTAACATCCCGAATCTTGCAGATATATTTCGAAACCCTTCTCCTTTTTATTAGTTGCCTTTGGTGGTCCTTAGAGTTGGTTGTGTTGGGTCACGAGAAGTATAAGGACTAAAGTTGCAACTTTGGGTCAGGGAGGAGTACGCTGAGCGTACTAGACGCGCCCTAGTACACTGGGCGTATACTCATGTACGCTAGGCGTACTCATGTCAGGAGAAAACCCTAATAATCGGGGTTGGGGACTATATAAACACCTTTATGGCTCATTCTTTTGCTTATCCTCAACCTCCATATCTCAGAAAACGTCCCAAACCCTAGTTTGTGTGAGAAGTGTGAGTTGGTGTGCATTTTGAATCTTTGGAGGTGAAGACTTTGCACCAAGGAGTTAGAGAAGGAGAACAAGGCTATAGATCTGAAGTTGTGTTGTGCCATTGAAGCTCCAGAAGGTAAAAAGCAGAGAAGTGTGAGAACCTAGGAAGAGCCTAGAAAGTGACCTTTGTCAGATGAGTACACTGATATAGGAGAGTATTCGCTGGAAAGCGACCAAGTATGACAAGATTGGTGATTGAGGAAGTTGAGCAGCTACTTAGGAAATCTGGGATGATCCGTGTGGAAAGTATGGGTAGATGTGGCAGGTAGTATGGGCCCGTACTACTGAAAACAGAGGACCCATACTCGATACAGGGAAAATTCCAGAGGTTCTAAGTAGTAGATTGAGAGGTGATCACATGGTTCGAGTACCATGATCAGTAGCAGATTGAGAGGTGACCATGTGGTTCGAGTACCAAGATTCGTGACAGTTAGTGCTTTGGGTTTTGCCAGTTAACCCGCTGGGATTGATTTATTTGAGATCAGATGTGATATAGTGTGGGGCCGGAAGGCCATGTTGAACGAATTTCAATGAAGCATACCTTGAGGGAGAAATCGAGTTGGTTTCAAGAGATCTAGGTGAGATGTCACCTGGAGTCGCGAGACTTAGGAATGAGTAGAGGTGGTGCTTTATGAAGGATCACGGTCTGAGCTGAGCAGTCGACCGATAACAGAGATGTTATTTCCTATGACCAGAGTTGTGTTATTATTGTGACAAGCAGAAGGGATATTGAGTTTCCGGTTCCAGAGTTGGGGGTAAACTCTGCAAGGTGGCAAGGGGTTGTGACCTTTTCACCAGAGTAATTGGGTAGTATGTTGCTGCGAGGTAATCTTATCCCATGAGAGGGTCATTAGTGGGATTAAGATGGGTGAAAAACAAGGAGGTGCCTTATTGAGGGTAAGGTACTTTTATTAGCAGTTCCCGGTGGTTAAGAGTATTATATCAGGGCGGTGGCCCTCGTTGTCTATGTTGTATATCGACTGTGAGAGTAAAGCCTTTTGCTTTTATGATTTCCGCGCTGAGAGGCTGGTCGAGGAATCGGAGTCGAGGTGCGTGATAATGCATTATTTCAGATTGTGAGTCAAATCTAATTCGGAACAATGCGGTATCCGACGAAGTGTCGGTCTGAGGCTTCGAGGTGACTAGAGGTAGTCACGTGGAGAGGATTCTGAGATCTTGTCAGGGACGGGAGATTGGGAGATTGTTTGGTTTCCATTGGGAAGGTCATTAAGTCTTTGTGTGGTACGTTTCAAGAGTCAAGTGTAATATACCTGGTGAAGCAGTCTATGGAGCAGATTGTGGGTATGCCAATTGGTGATGGTTCAGACCCTGAGTGGGGGAGAACTGAGTATTCTTGTAAGGGAATCGGTGATCCATTCAAGTGCGGTTAGAGAAATGGTTATGGAAATCCACGGTGCGGACGCATGAGACCTGGGTTATTGGTGGATGGGACGAAGTGACATACGGGAAGATGTATGAGTATGTGTTTAAGGAAGGATGAGTGGATCCACAGCAGGTGGCCGTCGGTTGGAGAATTTATTATGGCCAAGGATTTTTTGGGTTTGCAATTGTTGAGTTCGAGTGAGGCTGGGTTGCTGAATTCAGGCCGCAATGACAGAGATTTGCAGGTATAAGTATAGGATGGGACCTATACACCAGGAAGGGCAGCAACCGATTTGTCAACCAATATCGGAGTCGATATGAGTAGCTTAGTATGGGTAGTGATCAATAGAGGGTGGAGCTTCGGGTTTTCGTCAACATGTTCAGAGCCATTGACGATGCCTCTGTGTTTCCAATTTGGGAGATGGAATATTCTGAAGTTACAAGTGGTACGAGAGGAAGATCGGTTGCGAGATTCCGAGAAAATGATGCAACATCCGAGTATGATGTCGTGAGTGTGAGATCAGTGGTAGAGGCAAGACATCGCGAGGTTCTGTGATGGTGTACCGAGGTATCCGAGTATGATGTTCTGAATTTCGGATTATTTTGAGTTTTGAGTTAAGAGATGGCAAGTGGTGTAGCAAGTATCTATGGTTCCAGTGGGAGCCTTTCGGCTAATTGATATCAAGCGAGATTATTTAAGAATGTGAATTGCAGCGAGAAAAGGAGTTTGGTTATGGCGGTTGCCGTTAGGAGTAGTGATGCTTATCTTGGATGGGTATGTGTGCACCTATCTATGTTGGGCTGCAGAATATGAGTAAATGGACGTAGTGTGGCGCCGACTGGAGGATGAGATCATGGGGTGGTAAGAAAAAGTGTTGTAAGACTGCGGGGAGCTGTAGCATCCATTAGTTAGTGCGAGGAAGTGTGGCGATACTTTGGGGAGCCGTAGTATTTGCCAAGCAGTGAGAGAGCATTGTAGAACTGCGGGGAGCCGTAGTTTTCTCTACTCAGAGCATGACGCATAGGAGTTCCTAGGCTTGGGTAGCCTTATCATTTGAGTGTGTGGGGACCTGGTGGTCAGGCCAGGGGCAAGACTAGGGTCTCCCTTATGGTCGAGAGTAGTTGTAATCTGAGTTAAGATGTTGTTACCGCCAGAAGGATTTGGAGAAGTGATGAACGCGTAAGTTGTGAGTCATGGGTTGTGAGTTGAGTGCTCCATTATGACGAGTGGTTTCAATTCCGCGGCGGGCTAAACTCCCGAGTTCGAGTTGACTCTATTGGCGTGTTAAGAAGGCGAAATGAGATTCTGGGTTTAGAGGTAGGTTCCTTTGGAGGATATTGTATGTCATTTGATGTCTTAGACGGTGGGGTCAGTTCGTTTGTATGGTAAGGATCCCGAGACGCATGGAGCTAATGAGTAGTAGAGGACAGAGGTCGAGGATGAGACGATTTCAGTTGGGGTTGTAGTATTTGCTTGGGGTAAGGCAAACATCGTGACTTGTGTGTCACAATGGGTCGAGATAGATGTTGTGAGAAAGAAGTCAGTGAGACATGTTGGGGCATGTGATGGGTAGCCTTTGAAGGTTTTTCTGTGGAGTTGGGTGTCTATCGGGTGCTAAGTATTGAAAGGGATACCTGGGAGAAAGCGGAGGTTTATGATTGTTAGTTGTCAAAGGATTCTGCTGAGTGAGCATGATATTTTCTTGTGTCTGAGGGCAAGGTGTTGAGAGTTCATTGTTTAGATGGGTTTTGTTTTTAGTTCAATGGATGGGACCCTGGGGTGATGTGATCCCTTTTATCTCTCTGAGTATGATTTGGATGTCTGTTGTAAGTGATCGGTGGCAAGTTTTTGGGGCTTCGGTTTGTTCTATCAGTCGAAACGAGGGAATCAGAGGGGCAGTAAGTTTTTGGGGGTCTGTTGCTCGAGGAGCGAATAACATGGTGATATCTTGAGAAGGCGGTCTGGTAGCGAGACCGACCACTAGAGTTTCCAGATTCTGGAGAACCAGAAGGGGTGTCATAGCGGCAGATGGGTCTGTCCTTTTCTGGGTTTGGGAGTTGGATTCAGGTGCCTATGGAAGAAGATAGTTGTGTAGTATGAAATCTTATTTGGTGGTGTTTCCCGGGCTATTGGGTTTTGATCTGAGTAATGCTAAACAGCGATTTCGAGGGCGAAATCAAATTAAGTGGGGGAGAATTGTAACATCCTGTTTCCGGGGTATATCATCTCTGTATGTGATAATGAGTTTGCATGAGTGATTCGACGAGTTGGTGCCTCAACTCGTCGAGTAGGGTCGCGTTGGGTGACGTGGATTAATAAACTGGCTCGACGAGTCTGTGGGTCGACTCTCCGAGTCAGCGTTGTTGAAGGAAACCCTAAACTTTTGGGCCTGTGGCCTATTTAAAGGCATTTATAGCCTCATTTGTGGCTCATCTTCTATTCAACTCTCCTGTGTGAAACCCTAGACGGCCATGGAAGCTAAGAGAGAGTCCTTGAGGTTATATCAAGTGTTTTGATGGATCTTTTGGAAGAAGAGGAGTGAGCTACAAGCAAGGAGTAAGATGAGGCTGTGGGATCTAGCATTTCTTCTCAAGGAGCTTCTCTGGAAGTTAAAAAGCCCACACCTTTCTCATCTATTTGGTTTGATCTCATATCCATGGAGTTTTAGGGCTTTTGTCATCTTTTGTTGGGTTTTTGAGTAGCATGAGTTATCAAGACGTTTAGACCTCAGATCTGGACTTTGTGAGGTCCTTAGAGTCTAGTTGTCCCAGCTTTATTAATCTATATGAGGGTTTTTGGGCCTAATCATTCATGAAGGGCATGTATTAGCATTTTAGAGCAATAATATCATGCATGAACGTAAAGATTGAAGCTTTACGTGATTATTGAGCCTTAAGATGATAGATCTAGTGTTTGGAGTGATAGATCTGGTTGAAATCGTCTGAATGAGCAATGAGTCTGAATGAACTCGCCGAGTCGATGAGCCGACTCGACGAGTTGGTTAGGGTTTGTCCCGAAGAGCTGAATCATGCGATGGCTCAGCGAGTTGGGGGTCAACTCGACGAGCTGAGCTGGACATTCACGAGACTTCTGAGGAAATGAGTGGACTCGACGAGTCACAAGGGTGCACTCGGCGAGTCGGGTCAAACATGGACTGTTGACTTGAGTTTGACTGCGGTTGACTTTAGGATTGGGTCAATCATGAGTAATGGAGACCATGGAGGGGTAAAATGGTATTTTATCCATTTCAAGAGCTAGACAGAGAAAGAGAATAGCCTTTGGTGCATTAGGCTATGAATAGAGTATTAATTAGTGATGTTTATCCTGTGTGTTAGGCAGAAGCTAGTTCGAGATTCCGAGTACGAGACTGTTACTAGCTTGCCTCCGAGGTGAGTCTTCTTACTATACTTTACCTAGAGTGGTAAATATGAGTGACCGGAAGGTCTTATGTGATATATGAGTAACCGGAAGGTCTTATGTGATATATGTGTGACCGGAAGGTCTTATGTGATTATAAAGGTTATGTGATGTATGTTCTTATCTATGTGATATGTGTATGCTATATCCTGAGCTTGCAGGGTTTGGACCGGAAGGTCAACAGGGTTTGGACCGGAAGGTCAATAGAGATTGGACCGGAAGGTCAACAGAGTAGGATCGGAAGGTCTACAGAGTTAGGATCAGAAGGTCATCATGGGTAGGACCGGAAGATCTACCAGAGTTGTGGGACCGGAAGGTCCCACTGAGATACATTGACCGGAAGGTCTTTAAGAGCTATAGCCTCGAGTGTCTAATATGCTATGTGTTGTATTTTGGGGAACTCACTAAGCTTCGTGCTTACCGTGTTATGTGATATGTGTTTCAGGTTTTTCTCAGGATTGCGGGAAGGCACCGGCTTGATTGAACACACCAGAGAAGGAGTTATGTATTGAGGATCCTCGAAAATAATTTAAACAATTATGGAGTTGTGTTTTATAAATTAAATAAAGAGATTTTTGTAATATGTGTTATGGGAATTATGTGATTTAAAATGAAAATTTTATTTGAAAATTTACGGTGTTACAGTAGAGCAGGAGTACGCCCAGCGTAACCAGAGAGGTACGCCCCGCGTACGCTCTCTGTTGGGCTCTTGTCAAATGGGCTTCCGGTTTTGGGCTGTTTGTGGGCCAAATGGAATTGGGCCTTTGTTGGAATCTATAAATAATATTTGTTAGGCCATGTTGGGAGAGTGGATCATGGGGTTATGTCCAATTAGGAAGGTGGGCCCAATTTGGTAAATTGGGCAAATAGTAGACTTAAGTATATGGACTCAAGTTAAGGACTTGGTGTTTGGCTTGGCCCAACAAAGGGGATGGGCAATATGGACTCTTTTGACATCTTTAAGACTTTATTAATTACTTAGTGTTCATCATTGGACAGTCGAGGGTGTCAGTGAGGTAGCAGTTGAAGACTCTCAGTTCAGTTCTGCACTACTTGCTAGATGAGTTCTCCTCACTATACCGACAGGGTCTATGACACTAGGTCGGTCCCTTGGGGTTTTATCCCTGATTTTAGTATGTTGTTACTTTGCTATCCTGGTAGATAGGATGATGTTATGCTTAGCAGTCTGTATGATCTGTGTTATTGGTCTGATTATGTGCTATATATATATATATATATATATATATATATATATATATATATATATATATGTCGACATATATGGTTGTGGGTAATTTGGGGGTAACTCACTAAGCCTTCGAGCTTACATTTTATCGATTATTGTTTCAGGTACTTCAGTTGACCATGGCAAGGCGAAGGCGTGACGTACACATCCTCACATTTTATGACTTTGGATTTCTTGGAACTCTGATATGGAATCATTTTGAAAACAATTGAGAACTTTGTTAATGTTTGAATAATTTTATTTACATGGATTGGTTTTGAAAAGTTTAAATTTTCTTGAAAATTTTTGGGTTGTCACATGAACATAGAACTTCTCGATATCTATTAACTCAACATAATTTCTCTTTCCATTTACATACTTCCTTCCAGGAAAATCAGTAAACCTTCCACCATGGTTTAATAACATGCAAAACATAGTCGGATGCTCGCCTATTAAGGAAATGCCCAAAAAAATTGGATTAACACTTGATTAGGGTTGTAGGATTTGACGTAGCAAATGCAAATAAAAAAGGGATTAATGGTTAGTTCGTGTAAACTTACCATATTCAAGACGAACTTCTGCTTCACTGATGATCCGACCTTGTGCTTCACTTAATTTCCAAACCGGCATTGTTGATTATTCAGAAAAGCATACGAAGTTTTAGCAAGCGATTAGGGTTTTTGGTTTGAGAAATGAAAGGCATTTCGTGTGACAAGTATGTGTTTCTGTGTGTTTTGGTTTGACGATGATCGGAATTGTAAAACCATCCGTCTCTTACATGGCGCTAATACATTGTAAAGTTGAAAGGACAAAAATGCCCCCAGCGTGCCACTCACGTGAGGGGTTCCTAACCCCAAATCAGACGAAAAGTTGAGTAAGGGACTAGGCGGGTAACAAATCAAAGTTATAGGGATGGTCCGAGTTAAAAATTCTTTCTAGGGACGAAGCGTGCAAGGAACACCAAACCATAAGGACCATCCGTGTAATTTTCTTTATTAATAACTAATCAAATTCGTTAGGTTGGGAATTGGGATAGAATAAATGTTTTTTAAGCTTATTCGATTTGTATTCACTAGATATTGTTTAGTGATAAATGTTTTTACGGAAAATATATCATATTCATATCATGATACACAAGGTTTATGAAAATAAAGAAGAATTATTCTCTTTTTTCATGAAATTGGTGTGATTGGGCCCCACACAAATCTCATGTGTTTTGATGAAAATAAACGTTACCAACCGTTTATCCGATGAATACTCCTATAAGATGATAAGGATGATATTTAAAAATTTGAAGAACATCCGTACAGCTCCAACTTTTAGTTGGTGATTTCACCCATTGTTTAAAGTGGCACCACCAACTTTTAGTTGCTGATTTCACGGTTTCACCCATTGTTTAAAGTGGCGTCTTTGGAGACATTATTTTATGTTTAGATCATTACGCTCAAAAGAAGATAAATTACATCAAGAAGTGGGTCGTTGTTAGATGAAGTGTATCGATTGAGGTGAACTCAAGACTCGATGCACAAGTTATGATCAATAATATCTTGAATAGTTTTAACAATCAAACAACATTTAGAAATATTATTATTATACTCTCACTCTCCATTAAATAATTATTTTGGAATTACTGTTAAAAAATATGAGAGCTTTTATGGAATAAATCTCGGGGGATTTGAATTTTCAAATCAGACTCCTATTTTAAGAAACTCGGCTTATGTTATTGTCATATAAAAATGCATTTTATATATCGAGTAAAATCAATAAGGTTTTATAAAAATTTGTTCTAAACGCTTAGTCAATCTAAACTTTAGATGACCAATGTATACAAAAACATTCTCTCAATGACAATTTGTTGGACATTTTATATGAAAAGCAAAAAAAAATTGATCAACTATTGATTGGGGACTACAATCAAACGACCGCACCTACTATCATAAATTTTCCAGACTATATATTAAAAGGTTATACACGATTCTATCTTATCACACATCATTCTAACTTTATTTTTTTTTTCAATCATTGTCATATAATAATTATTTCATTTGACTAACTTTCATTATAACCAAATCATTATTAATTTTATTATATAATAATTATTTTTTTATTATTAACTTTATTAATATTAATAAACTTAATTTTTATTTTTTTTGTTACCAACTCACTTTTTTTTCTTATCTGCACACTTCTTTTTTAATTCCTTCTTATTTATTTAAATTTTATTTTTATTTTTTATTTAAAAATTAGTGTATATTTATATACTTTTGCGTCGTTCAATCAAAAAGTTTATGATATTTTGTTATTTTATCCCTTTCTATATATATTTTGTCTAAGAACACTTTATCAAAACAATTAATATAGATTCGCAAGACTTTTATTTTTTTTTTCAGAAAAAAACCATTAATTAAAATATTTTCATGAGACAATGCGTAGACATATATTTGTTTGTAATAGGAATAATAACTTATATTATATAATATAAATATAACTATTATATTTATTAAAATAAAAACCTTGTATTCTTATATATCATTTACTTTCGTTTTAAGTCACTTATTAAACAAAAAAGTATTTTTATGTTAATGGCATTTAAATAATATAATTTATGATAATATTAATTCATCAATATTTGCAAAATGATGACAATAATAAAAGGAAACACATCATTAATCTTTTTTTTAACGGGGGGCTTTATGATATTTAACTAAAAGTAAAAGGAGCAAAGGTGGTGAGCAAATAGCAAAAATGGATGAGGAAATAGAAGCACTAATGGTTGGAACAAAACTTTTTTATGGAAAACTTTTTTTGGTTATTGGCAATAGCCACGCGTAGACTTTGCAATTCGAGACACTAATACACGAATCTGTAAGAGACACAACACGACACGAATACATCTTGAAAATTAAGATAAAACTTATTTCTCATCGTGTAATCATAGATAAAACTTATTTCTCATCGTGTAATCATATTGTAACATCCTGGTTTCGAGGTATAACATTTCTATATGTAATAATAAGTTTGCATGAGTGACTCGACGAGTTGGTGCCTCAACTCGTCGAGTAGAGTCGCGTTGGGTGACGTGGATTAATGAACTGACTCAACGAGTCTGTGAGTCGACTCGCCGAGTCAGCGATGCTGAAGGAAACCCTAAACCTTCGGGCCTGTCGCCTATTTAAGGGAACTTATGCCCCATTTCCGCCTCACCAATTACCCTACACCCCCAAGAGCAAACCTTAATTGCTATTTGAGCTAGAGAGTGAGAGAGAAGCTCAAATTAAGGTTCTTAGTGCATCATTTGAGGAAGAGGGAAAGTTATCAAGCAAGGAGCAGGAAGTGAGGTTGTTGGATCCAGTGATTTTCTGTCCAGAGCTCCTGGGGAAGGTAAGAAGTCTTCACCTTTCTTCTTATTTTGGTTAGATCTCATATCTATGGAGTTTTAGGGCTTTTTACCATCTTTTGTTTGGGTCTTTGAGTAGTATGAGTTATCAAGAAGTCTAGACCTCAGATCTGGACCTTGTGAGGTCCCTAGAGTCTAGGTGTCCCAGCTTTATTCATCCGTATGAGGGTTTTTAGGCTTAATCATTCATGAAGGGTATGTATTGGCATTTTGGAGCAAAAACATCATGCATGAACGTAAAGATCGAAGCTTTACGTGACATTTGAGGCTTGAGATAATAGATCTAGTGTTTGGAGTGATAGATCTGTTTTGAATCGTCTGAATGAGCAATGGTTCTGAATGAACTCGCCGAGTCTGTGAGCCGACTCGACGAGTTGGTTAGGGTTTGTCCCGGTGGGCTGGATAATGCGATAACTCGTCGAGTTGGGGGTCAACTCGACGAGCAGAGCTGGACCTTCACGAAGCTTCTGAAGAAAATGAGTAGACTCAACGAGTCACATGGGTGTACTCGGCGAGTCGGTTCAATCAGGGGCTGTTGACTCGAGTTTGACTTCTGTTGACTTTAGGGTTTGGTTAACACGAGTAATGGAGACCTTGGAGGGGTAAAATGGTCTTTTACCCAATTCAAATGTTAGAAGGAGGAAGAATGACCTTTGGTCTACTTAGATTCGAGAATCGAGTATTTATTGTGATAATTACCTTGTGTTAGGCGGTGGCTAGTTCGGGATTCGAGTACGGGAACAATTGCTTGCTGTTGAGGTGAGTCTTCTCACTATACATAACTGAGTAGTAGTTACTGTGTGACCGGAGGGTCTTTATAGAGATATTGGACCAGAGGGTCCTCCTTATTGACCGGAGGGTCTCATTGTTATTCCTCGATAATGATTATTGTGCATACTGTCTTTGTGACTTATCCTGTTATGTTATTTAGTGTAAATGTTGTTATATGTGCTTACGCTAAGTTATGTGCTATTTATTATACATCATGCTTTGTGATTATGGTATGCTTGTGATTATGTTGTGTTGAGTTAGGACCGGAGTGTAACATCCCAAAATTTGAGGCCAAAAATTTCATTTTTAAATAAGTTATTATAAAACCATAAGTATGAAAAAACATCCATATTAACATCTAATATCAAAAACAAAGTATCAATAGTCAATGTGTTATCATAAAATAATATCATAGTGTAATCCCAAAGATCTCATGTGCGGAAAACATAGTGTGATGCGCTGCGATCGAGCCGGCCCCTTTCCTTTAAAAACGAAGTACCTGAAACCAAAACTGAAAACCGTAAGCACGAAGCTTAGTGAGTTCCCCAAAAACGACATACCATACATATCAACATACTGCCTAGCATATCTGGGTGTTGGCCTACCCCTTCGGTCTCTTTCAACCGGATACTGTCTAGCATACATACACATACTCGCATACTGTCATACATAACCATGAGCCATACATATATCATAATCAGTAAAGATGCTATGTGCCAACCATAGCCTTGCCATTATGCCACAGGCCGCCACGTGGTCTTCCTTGCCAAGCCAGGGGCCACCCCCTCGGTCTCACAAACAAGTGCCAAGAGCCACCTCCTGGTCTTCCATGCAAGCATCACAAATACAACTAGCATACATACTACTCTACTTAGCTAATAAGCATATAGTGTGCCAGGAGCCACCTCCTGGTCTTTCAAACATAATAGCATACAGTGTGCCAGGAGCCACCTCCTCGTCTTTCATACATATTGCCTAGGGCTAACCCCCCGGGTCTTCCTACCATACATAATAACATACTGTGTGCCAAGAGCCGCCTTCTGGTCTTTCAAGCATAATGCCTAGGGCTAACCCCCGGGTCTTCCTATCATACATAAACTAAATAGACCGACATTGGTGCCTTAGACCCATACAAACAATGAGGAGACTCACCTCGCGCTGCTGAAGTCCCGCAGACAAAACCCTAGCTACTGGATGACAGCTTCCCGAACTGTTAATATCAAAACAACACCCAATTAATAATTGGGTTCCAACACAAAAAATCATAAGTCCATGCTTGGGGTAAAAGACTGCTTTACCCCTATCTTAGGTTGATTCAAACTCAAGGCGCAATATCATATAATCCTTAAGGCCTAAACTATGGCTCATCTATGGCCCAATTTTCCAAATTGGGCCCAAACCTTCATATGGGCTTTACCCTAAAGCCCAACAACATATTCTAGTCAATATGATTATTCTTGGATGGCCCATTAATAATCCAATTACCAAAGCCCAATGGAAAGGCCCAACTCAAGGCCCAAGTGAAATTAGGGTTTTCACATAATATGACAATTAGGATTAAGTGAGAATCACTTAACCCATTAAGGACTTAATCCATTAAGTCCATCACTCCACTAGGTAAGTCATATGGTGTGATTACGAGTAATTCACAATTCTATTCCAATGGCCCAAATGTGGGTCCCGATAAGTCCAAAGCCCATATATCCAAAATCAGTGTTTTCTAAACCCTAATGAGGGTTTCCAACCCATTCATAGCCCAATAGGCCCAAAACCAAGTCCTTAAGCCCATTAGGGTTTCCTTAGGTTAATTAGGGTTTATTAGACCCATTAGGGTTTCACTAGGCCCATTAGTTACATGTTTGGGCTTTAAGGTCCATTGGGGCTTCCTTGGGCCCATTAGGGTTTTAGTCCCTTTGTCCAAACATCCCAAACGAATCAAACACAACAAGCACACCGCCACCCAACACGGCGGTTGGTGGCGGCAGGAGGCGGCAACCACCACCCTACGGTGGTGGTTTGAGTTTTCTTATTAGTATTCCTTTACCGATTACATCATACAATGCAACATCTCAAATAACACACACACTAAAAATAAACACACACACATAGCCACCTAATGGTGGACGACGGTGGCGCATGGCGGCAGCCACCACCTCACGGTGGTGGTGGTGGCTGTTCTTCGAGAATTCCGGCCAAAGAAATTGTACATACAACATCATACCCACAAACCCATACAAACTCTCACTCACACAAGACACACACACCCAGCCATCCATACACGGTGGTTAAGGGTGGCAGAAAAGAAAATAGCGGCGGCAGCCACCATGGTTGGCAGTCATGGTGGTTTTTCTCGGGTTTGCTGGCCAAACAAGCATCCATCTACACTTCATAGTTATGTAGTAACCCACACCACACGAGTTCATCGCGAAGAACGCACCCACCTCCGTCACTTCAAGTGGCAGGCGACATCCGGAGCACAAAAGGCAGCCGCTCGGAGCTGCGAAGGAGGCGGTCGTGGTTGAGATGTATCACCGAAAAAAACGGAGAAGAAGAAGTCGCAACTCCGGATGCGAATAGCAGCAGTGACAGAACGAAAGAAGGAGAAGAAAAGTGACGGGAAGACGACAACAGGCACACCCGACTCCTATGTCGTCGACTTGCTTCCGCCGGAGGAGATGGCAGCTGCGACGCACAGTGGTGACAACAACCAAAAGGGATGGCGGCGGCGGAGATCGTTGAAGTGAGGGCAGCGGCTGGAGAAGAGCACAAGGTGGCGGCTGCGTGTTGTTTTAGGTTTAGGGTTTGTTCGTCCAAATATGGGAGGGAAAGAATACACCGGGTTTAAGTCCCGTATCCCACCCAAACTTCCTACAAATTTGTCATAACCAGTCCCTCCTTACCATATCTTTTTCAAACTAAGCCCAAATTTTACCAAACAGCCCCCAACTTCTAAAATCTTTACAGAATAAATCTTGAATTTACACTTTAACCCCAGAAAATCCAATTTATATCATTTGGCTCCCCGAAACCAACACCCAGCTAACTATTATGGATTTTAGGGCTACAATTCATATTAATTTTATCTATTTTATTTATTTAATAAACGGGGTGTTACAACTCTCCTCCACTTAAATTAGATTTCATCCTCGAAATCATTCCTTACCATTCCTTACACGCCAAACTACTCAAGTAAGATGATCAAAACCCCGATCATAGCCCTAGCCTTCCCAAGGCATTCTAAATCATCCCTTGCAGGGTTCTAAAACCCGGAAATGAATGAACTCTTTGCAACAATATCACATCTATTCCGTCTGAAATCTGCAATCTCGAGGTGGTCTGACTCCCTGCTAGACCGCTCATACTGGATCATTATCGTTGAATCCAGTCCGTTTATCCCTCAACTGACTACTCAACTTCTAATAGCTCGAGGTTTCCCACTATAAAACCGGATCACAGACCTAATTATCCCTGCAGATTACTTATACTTGGACAAGGCTCAGCTAATCCCACTATAAGTGACTTGTCACTTCCCAATCAACCAGCTATTTCGTCCGTATTGCAGCCTAAAACACAAATACCATCACTGCCCGAACACTAAACTGCCTGAAGCAGTATGCTGCTACATAGCTGCTTCCCAAAATCTATGGAGACCTTCCTGGTCTCAATTCATCCGTCAGTCATCTGAAATACCGGGTTCTGGCCCCGCTGCGGAGCCAAAGGACTCCCTACTTAGTCGACTCACACGGCTTCTGAACGAAATCCTTCTCTGGAACTAGTTGCCACTAGTTTTCATACCACTGTGACTCTAGCAACTTTCAGATCTAACCGGTCGGGTCCCTGCGTCGAATCCTGACGTCACCAAATCCAAGGCTAAAAGTGATTGCTACATGACTAACGGTAGACTTATATCACAAACGACCTTAAGCAGTCCATTGCTTCCTTGATCTCATAACTGTAGTGGCGCTCCTACATTCTTATCACTGGCGCAACCAGATCAAATCCGTCTGGGTAATTCCGAAATCCAATCCATGGATCTCCATATCCTCACTGCTACACCCGAACTGGTGAGTACTATGGTTTCTTCCGCGTCCTAACAACGCGCTCATGCTATCTACCAACCTAGTGAATGTTGTACCTACACCCACAGACTTACATCACTCTAGCACTATCTGTTAACCATGTGAATGCTACAGATACACCTGTAGACTTACAACACTTCTCACACTATCTGCCGCTAGTGAATGCTACGGCTACCCTCGTAGTCTTACAACATTTTCCATGCTAAATGACTGCTAGTGGATGCTACGGATACCCCGTAGTCTTACAACATTTTCCATGCTAACTGACTGCTAGTGAATGCTACGGCTACCCCCGTAGTCTTACAACACTGTTCATACTATCTGGCTGCCAGTGAGTGCTACGGCTACCCCCGTAGTCTTACAACACTTTCCATACCGGTCGAACACGCACTCGACCTAACACTCAACTGAACCTGAGTCCTAACTGGAGCTCTAACTTGGTTCCCGAAACCTGCTATCTGATGCCAAGGAAAAACATGAACCGAAAGTAGGAACGCTTTTTTGAGCTCCCAACTCACCCAATCCTCAATCAAGACGGCCACTCGACCGCCTTCCCCCCCTGACGGGGATGCGAAACTCATCTTAATCTCACACCTATTTCTGCTCCTGAATACCTGATCGATTCTCCCCCACTTAGATTCGACTAAGTCTTCACAGCACGTGAGAGTTGAAGGATTTCCAATCCTTCTTGCTTTCTAATAATCCACTGATGACAACCTGTGCTTACCAATGCTAGCGATCACTTACCGGTTAAATCCTAAGATCGCCCATCCTCTGAAATCTTGAAGAGTGCTCTTGAAATCTGGTCCAGTCTGACAGCTCAATCCACCTCCCATGCTAACAACCGGAGGCCTTAATATTCACCTTAGCTAACGAATCCTCGTTCCCACTTCCAATCTTGCAACACCACTGAACTCTAACCAAACACAACTCACGCGAACATACAATTATCTTGAACATCCAATGACCAACCACTTGTTCTGTTGGGTTTTGAGCATTCTAACACTCCTATGGTGTACATGCAACCCTATAAACCTTGGATCTATGTTTTCTCTATTATACATGCAAATATTAACTATTCCAAGGTTTCATCCTAACTAGCATATTATGAAGCACCTATACTACAAAGTTCTAGTTAGATGACATACCTTTTGATGTAGCTTGATGTCTTCAAGCTTTAAGAGCTTAGCCCCAATAGTGTGGAAGACTCAAATGGAATCACAAATCACCAAAACACCTTGGAAGAACTTGAGAGAATATGTATGCACACTAAAATCGGCCCACTCTTATTTTCACACATTTGTGCCAATTTTGTGAGCCAAGGACCCCTTTATATATTATGGAGGATTAGGGTTACATCCATGTAAACCCTAATACCCATGACCTTTCATTTACATAGGATCCATGGGTTAAAAGCTCCATGGACCACCCATGAAAGCTTAGCCCAACCTAAATCAACTTGGCCCATTCCATATATATAAGAGTCCATATTTAATTAGTTCTTTTTGATCACTTAATTAATTCTAAATTAATTCTTGATCAATACTAATTAAATAATATGATTCCATATTAATATATTAGAACTTATAATATATTAATATAAATCATAAATATACTATTCTCAAAAGACTATCCATATAAATTATGCCGGTGAAGTGCAACCCAAATAGACAATGCCGGGTCGGGTCAAGTACATACCAAATATAGTTATGGACTTAGACATTAATCCAACAGTCTCCCACTTGGATAAGTCTAAAACTATTATTGAGTATGACTTCAAAACCTAACTGACAATCGTAGCTCTTAAAGCCGCTGTCGAACTCTGACCTTCTCAATGACTTGTCCATTAGATAAGGGATCATATATTCCTCCATTCTAGATATCATATGGACTGAGACATGGATTATAATCATTCTCTCTGTCCATTTGTTGTTTCCCGATTTTCGATTTATGATGACTGACTGATTGAACAAATCAAATCAGTCCTGGCTTGGCCAAGCACTCACATGTGTCATCGCTAAATCATCGAGGGGCCCACATATATCGCTTTTATCCCGAAGGTAAAAGGAATGGATAAACTTCGACTCATATGGCTTGTTCTACTACTTGTTGAATCATACACAAAGGCACGTTTTATAACATCGAGTTACCAAATGCGTTTTCATGCAATCAATGTATAACCAACTCATAGTAACAACTCATATCTCTAGGTTTGAAGAATATAAGATATTATCGTCTCATGATCACTCGTGATAAAATCCATGAAGTGATTCAAATGAGCGCGGGTTGAATCCAATACTCAGAACTTATGAGCACTCATGAGTGTTGTAGCACCACTTTGTCCACCAACTTGGACCTCAACAAACCAACCCATGACAGTCTTGATTCATATCTACTTCCAACATATGACCGACTGTGGATGGTTTGAATAACTTAATCATTCAGGAAGAGCGACTTAGTTATTCTGGAAGTCAAAACATGCAAAGTGAAACACAAGAATAAATGAATCAAATATGGTATCAAACCCTATGAATATAAATAAACACTTTTATTTATCACCATACTGATTACTCATTATTCATTGTTTCGGTTTTATCAACTTTATACTTGAATTAAAAACACTAGTTGTCCCATGATCCAAGCATGTACACTATGTTTTTCTTAAACAATAGCTTTTCCATACACCAAGTATGCACTCTATGTTTGTCTATGATCCTTACTTTGTGAAATAAACCAATTGAACATAATTTCAATGATTCAAATTTCACACTCCCAAATCCTTATCGAAAAATGTGAGAATTTCAAATTCCTATCATTTATCGAAATCTGTTTAGATTTTAAACTTATATGCACTGACCCTCCTGTAATGAATATGTACAAAGTCACAAAGACTTGTCAACAGTCATTATAAGGTATTCCAATGGAGATCAACTCCATGGAAACTAAGTCTCATATTCAAAGTACATTGCTTTGGACATGCTTCTTGCATTAAGTTTTCTAATCTTACACAGATAACTTCCACCTATGGAGACAACTCCATATTCTCATTTTGACTATCACTTCTTAATAAGAGATGCCTCTTTTCAGAATATGTCAATATGGTCCTTCCAAAATTAGCACTATACTTCCAACTGTCCCTGAGCAACCAATCTTTGGTAAACCTCAGATTGTCCTCGACAATTGCTTAATCATTTTAGTCATATCCAATTCTAGATCTTTTCCCTTCTTAATGCCTCTGGGAATTTGGAAAAATTTAGAAATGACAAATATTATAGCACATGCAATCGATCCTGTACCCAAAACAAATGGTACACGATTCATGATGTCTCACATAAAGACATGATTCTAGACCAGTCTTTTGCTACAATATTTTTATTTGCCATGTTTTCAAAATTTGACTATGAAGAGGGATGCTGTAATCATAATCGAATTTTGAGAACGCAATATATAGAATTTCCTTAAGTTGAACCAATCCAACATGAAATTCATATATATATTCTTGACTAAAGATGATTAAGGTCTCAATCTAAGCCTTTAGAACTGAAATGAAGTATATCCTCTCCCTTAATTATAGCAAAACAACTTTTTCAATCCCTGCAGCCTCACAAATTGAAACTTTTGTTTTCTATAATTAACATTGCTAACTTGCAACACTAACAATAATTATCATGCGCCCACTAACATGATGATTATTAGCATAACACTTATGCTCCCACTAGCTTTGACATGTACTCAGAAATCAGCTGGACTTCTAGAAATCAATACTTTATTGACTTTCTTACCAAAGTTCAGATTTCTGATACGAGATGCTTTGATAAAACTTTATCAAAATCATACACCTTTCCTTAGATAGCATGCATGTGTGTCTAAACAATTTCAGAACTATGAAAAGGGATGCCGTAATCATAGTCTCAATTGTTTAGACCTTTTGCCATCTGCTTCAAATCTACTTGGTGGAAGTGTTTCCTCACCATCATTTTCATGAATCGGAGAGAAACCTTATGACCCTTAGATTTTATGGTGTATGTGTTCTTATCCATGTGAATCGTCAAAACCATAGTCACAAGACAAGGATAATGACAAATCCAAACTCATATGGACTGAACTTATGCAATATTAACTTCTTGCCACCTGGCAGTACAGGGCCTGCCATTGCTTCCAAGTTGTTATGCAACCAATTGAGAACTTTCAGAACTCCTATGCAAAGCAAACTTTAACTGGAATGGGCACAAAATATGTCAACACGATAGGTTATAAACCTCAAGTCGTGTGCTAGTGAAGAACCTCAGGTTTTATTCTTGATTAGTTCTTGAAATTCTTTTTAGGATCTTTAAGACTCCCACTATCCTCTTGACATATAAGACTATCTTGCCAAATATTCAAGAGATAGTGCGGATTCTTTATCAAGACAAACACTTCACACAATTGGCCTTAGTTGGTCTTTGTTTTATCCAAAACATCACAACTTACCAATTTCAAATGTACAAGAGTAGGACACTTTTACTCTTAAATTTGACAAGTGTTTTAATCCTTTCTTTAAGATATGTCACTCAAGTTACAATCTTGGAGTATGACTCTAAGAATTGTTTTGGAACGAAGTATGACTCATCTTCCTGATCTAACCATTTCAACAATTCATGACTCATCTTCTTAGTCATAAGAATGCACTAAGATGACCTTTAGAGGACTAATTGTGATATGATTTCTAGATCATTAAGATGATCACAAACATGATACTAAAGTACTCTCCCATCTTTTCAGATTTGAGAAACTTTTATCTTTCTGCCTAATTTGATTCTTCCCATTCGTTCTGCCATACATTGAGACTTTTCCAATGTTTCAGAATTATACTTAAACTTGTAAGTATAACTATATTTACTAAACTTTAGTAAATCAAATAGTCTTAACGAGCTTTGTGGTGGACATGACTAGTGCACAAGAATGTGTACTCGATCCCTTTAGTCATTCACTTGACTCACACATCCATGTGAACAAGTAATTAGTCTTGATTTTCCAATGCTTGAAAGTTCTCATTCATCATACTATTCAACTTGCATGATTCCAAGTTTCGGTCCAATTGAAACTTGGGTGATGAGGAACTTTCCTGATTTGGTAAATTTAGACACTACCACAAATGAAAGAATCAAATCCATTTTCCAATATTGCTGTCAGTGGAATCATATAAGCAACAATTTTCCACAAATGCCATTGTAAGGATACTTCAAATAAATAAAATTAAACAATTTTCTTTTATTTTAAAACTTTGCGGAAAAACTTATCCTTACAATCCACATGGAAAATTGTTGTTATCTATTCCTTAGCAATATATCATAACTTCTTAAGCAACTGCTCAAAATTCTGATGCGATCGAAATCCACCTTCGTGATCAGAATCAGCATATACTTCCTTTAAGATTTCTCTTTATTCTTTGATTCTTAAAACATCAACATGTGACCCAGTCACATCATGTAATGAGGATCTCAGAATAGAACTTAACAGAGTTAGATAATGGGCTCTACCTGATGTAGAGTCAAACTTATTGACTTTAACATCCTTAGGTAAATTTGGCAGCTTTGCAATCAACGCCCCTTCCTTTGGCAAAATAAACATATGGACCCTTTGGTAATGGGACTATCTCAGACTTAGCCTTTCTCTTTACCATTTGGTCAACCGGGTTGACTATGGCCAATCCCTTTCCATTGGGAAGAGAATGCTTTTTCTGGATTTCCAGTGTCACCATTGTCACTGTCCATAAAGTTTTTGGGAAGTTGATCTTCTAATCAAATTTGCTTTACTATCGTTCCAAATCATTGCTGATTCAGCAGCACCAAGCAAATAGATATGATCATTAAGGTTCATGTCATAGTCTGTTTCATAGTAGTCCCAAAGGAACTCACTATGTGACTTAGAAAGTGATTGAACATCCAACTTTCTCAAGACTTTGACACCCAACTCTCCCGACTTGTCAATATGTGACTTCATCTCTAAGATGTGATCACACATAGACCTTGCTTACCATTAGGGATTGAGTGACCTTGAATTTGTGGGTTAGGGAGAATAATTGGAGGAGGTGGATGAAGAGAAGTATAACTTCCATGAGCCAAACTCGGGAAGTCATATTCATTATGAAAGCTTGGTTTGGGAAGATCATTGTTGTCTAAACCAGACATCAACAATGGGAGAAATTCACGTAAAGTTGATTTAAGTCCTTAATATAACACCCAATATGATATATTAAGGCTAGGACCCAACAAACTATTTTATAACTTGGAAGAGGGATGCCGTAATCCAAGTTATAAAATATTTGAAGGTAGGTGAATGACGATTCACCAATTTCCACCAAGATAAACGAAATGTATTATTAGGTTTTAATTGGTTTTGAAACTCCTAGATTCTTTTGAGATTCATTGAACTTTTCAATGGCATGTTTCAATCTCGAGTGTGGCCTTCAGGTTTTGTGACTGGGATGCCGAGGATCACAAAACAAGGTGTGAAGTAACCATGCAAATATACTTGGTACCCTTAATATTTACCCCTCAATCGATGTACCGGTTAACCACACACGTTCCAACGATACTATGATAAACATTAAGTTACCCTTTGCCTACCATGTTAAGTCCAGGTTAGTGTGCCGGTTAACCACACACGCTCCACTAACAGCTTAAACAAAGTGCAAAGTGTAATTTCATGGATTAGCACCTTATTCACATTTTCCTAAGTAACTAAGATTGGGAATTTATAAGTGTTTAGTTACTTAGTATTTATCATTATACTTATACTGAAGGGAGAATTATAGTCCTTGTCCTACCTGTTCGGCTAACGACCCTCCACCGGTCAAGGAAGCGGTGAGTGAGAGTGGACACCCATTAAACTGCCATTTTATAGGCAGTAACCTTATACCCCCCTTATAGACCGACTTTGTGAATGAGGCATACTAATGGTAAGACGACTTGCTCTTATACATATAATATATTTAAACTTTTAATACTATAATAGTATAAGGGTGTATTTTAGACATTTAAAATACTTGGTGGTTTAATCTATTAATTAAACTAGACTTTTAATTTAATTAAACTCAAACCATATATTTATGGATTTAATAATACTCTTTTAATTAAACGCTTTAATTAACTTTTAATAAAGTTCATAAGAGTTAATTTGAACTATTCAACAAAACATCATAATTCCAATTATTAAACTCAAAATTAAAACCATTTAATTAATTGTTTAAGTTATGAACCCAAGAGTTTTAGAATTCAATTCTTTTTTTTTTCATAAAAAACTTTTCTCAAATTCCAAAACTTGAGGGCAAGTTTTGTAATTCTTGAAAACCTTTGGATTCCATAACTTATGGAATTAATGGTGTTTTATGATGAAACTTTCCATGTTCCATAACTTAAGAACAAGTTATGGAATTCTTTAAAACATTAATACCAAATTTTTGTAACTCCATAAAAACTTTGAATCAATTTTTTTTTTTTTTAAAAAAAACTTTCATATCCATAACTTATGGAAGTTTCAAAAACCCTTAAGATTACAACTTTAAAAAAACTTTTGAGCTCCAAAATTTTATGACAAAATATGTAACTCTTTAAAACATTTAGATCAAACTTTTAAAACTAATAAAATAATCATATCATTTTATCTTTTACTAAATTTGACCTAATTCAACTCATATAGCAAATGATTCAAATTTTACAAATAATTAGTTTTTCACAAAACAAGTAATTATCTTAAAATTTGACAAACTTCATGTTTTTTTTTCTTTTTTTTTTTCCAACTTTGAAAATCAAACATTTGCATGAATATAACAGAAAACAACCCACGGCTCTGATACCACTGTTGGGTTTTGAGCATTCTAACACTCCTATGGTGTACATGCAACCCTATAAACCTTGGATCTATGTTTTCTCTATTATACATGCAAATATTAACTATTCCAAGGTTTCATCCTAACTAGCATATTATGAAGCACCTATACTACAAAGTTCTAATTAGATGACATACCTTTTGATGTAGCTTGATGTCTTCAAGCTTTAAGAGCTTAGCCCCAATAGTGTGGAAGCCTCAAATGGAATCACAAATCACCAAAACACCTTGGAAGAACTTGAGAGAATATGTATGCACACTAAAATCGGCCCACTCTTATTTTCACACACTTGTGCCAATTTTGTGAGCCAAGGACCCCTTTATATATTATGGAGGATTAGGGTTACATCCATGTAAACCCTAATACCCATGACCTTTCATTTACATAGGATCCATGGGTTAAAAGCTCCATGGACCATCCATGAAAGCTTAGCCCAACCTAAATGAACTTGGCCCATTCCATATATATAAGAGTCCATATTTAATTAGTTCTTTTTGATCACTTAATTAATTCTAAATTAATTCTTGATCAATAATAATTAAATAATATGATTCCATATTAATATATTAGAACTTATAATATATTAATATAAATCATAAATATACTATTCTCAAAAGACTATCAATATAAATTGTGCCGGTGAAGTGCAACCCAAATGGACCATGCCGGGTCGGGTCAAGTACATACCAAATATAGTTATGGACTTAGAGATTAATCCAACATGTTCATCTAACACCTGCATCTGACACTATCATCTTCCTGCTACCAATCCCTTCCTAGCAGCGGTGGTGCCTTGAACTCCAAAGTTCTTCCATACACAACTGGCAGCCATACCCGAACAAGGATAGAACCACTGCACTCTAACTTCCCTGGAGAACTATCGCTTTAATTCTGACTTGATATCCTCTGAACACTACTCCTGCATGGATCCTGACAAGATCCAAAATGATAACGATACACGCGGAACCCACTCCGCAAGATACGTTCCTCTGTAGGTTCATCAAGGACTTTTCGGCATACAGAATGGCATGTAACAATCCTTGATAACGTAGCAGAGAACCGACCCGAGATCTGACTTATCCAACTCTCTCACAATTCTGAAGCGATACCGATTCTCAATATCCACTTTGAGGTGGCAGAAGATGACATATCCGCGAACATCTGATGATATCCTGATCTTGGTGACAGGAACTAATTATAGAATCCTCCTTCCTGAAGGGTTCTAAGGATCCACAAACCTTGGGTTAAGATGAACCCCTGACTTCCCGTGACAAATCAGGCCCAGAAGACCCCGAGACGACTATCAAGAGCTCCCTAAATCCCTTCCTTGGCTAAACAAAAGACCATCGAGGTCCATTCCCAAAACTCTGCGAGTAATCTCCGATGAGATGAACTTCTGCGATCGTGAATCGACTGGCCCAAGCCTTGCTCCTGAGCCGAAACCAGAATCTGAGTCCCGTTCTTGGGTGTCTAACACCATACTGAACTGACATTCCAAGGATCCGAACATACCCAAGAATCCTTATAACCTTTTTATAACATGACCAACCCCGCTACCTTGTAGCAGCCTAAACCCTTGGAGCGGCAAACTCCCTTGTACACCTTCTCGTACGTGCTGCACTGACTCCGGCCTCGCTGCCCTTTCATCCAATGATCAGAGGTCAAGGGTCTCTTTCCGGGACCCTCTACTATACGTACTTGGCACGACCCTCTCTTTCTAGGGCGCTCCAAACCAATCTTGCATCTACAAACTATTGGAAGTCATATCCTTCAGGGTCTGATACCCTGTCACACTCACTAGCTCACTTGCCAATTGCTAAACCGCAACAACTGGAACATCCTCTGTCCCCAAACCGGGTCACAAACTCCTCCCCAAAGTTTCTCGGATTCTCCAAGACTCTCACCGATTCAAGTATAGATCATGTGCTTTCAGTAGTACGGGCCCAATACTACCTTCCACACCTATCCATACTGTCCTCAACAATCCTCCTGAATCCTCCAAGTCACTTCCTCAAACTGGTACCCTGAATGCTTGCTAACAGCGCAACCAAACCCACTAAAGCATTACCTAGGCTATCCTAGGTTCCCGAACCCACCCCGTCCTCAGCTGCTGAAGGACTTCTCACTAATGTCAACTAGCTACCTCATGAATATAGCCACATGCAACAGAGATCAGATGTGACATCCCCATTTCTACGGCCAGAAAAAACGATTTTGTTTATGCTTTATAAAAATCAGAGTACTTCTTTTAATAAAAATGTTGTGGAATTTGTTCCCATAAAAACATGATAAATACGTTATCAAAGCATTTCCGAAGAAATGTATTTTTATTCATTTTCCAAAACCTTGGGATGTCATCGTCAATACAGAAACATAAGCATAAACAGAACTTACATTCATCATCACTAGTGATCTACATCTCTTTTAAATCTCTCAGTGTAAAGTAGGTTCGTATCGACACCTGTGATACAAATAATCTTGAGTGGGTCAGGTTGGGAAACCTGGTGAGTACATAGGGTTTTCAACCCACAATAATATAATTATTATGTTTAAACAATCAAACAATCAAACCAATTACCCATTCTCATTATCTTCCCTACTCTTAAGGATCTACCCTAAGAATCGGTTACTCCTCGTTAATTCATTCCTAAGGATTATACTAAGGAATCGGCACGAAGTCCATCGTTGCCACGGTTTACACAACGGGCACTAAGTCTGCATAGTCGCCCGCGTTTAGGCACCAAGTCTGCATGATCGCCAGAGTTTAGGCACCAAGTCTGCATGATCGCCAAGGTTTAGGCACCAAGTATGCATGATCGCCAAGGTTTAGGCACTAAGTCTGCATAGTCGCCAAGGTTTAGGCACCAAGTCTGCATGATCGCCAAGGTTTAGGCACTAAGTCTACATAGTCGCCAGGGTTTAGGCACCAAGTCTGCATGATCGCCAAGGTTTAGGCACTAAGTCTGCATAGTCGCCAGGGTTTAGGCTTCTCTCATTGTTCACCTCTCACCCTTATCTCATGGTCTATACCACCTCTCATCTCATCATCCAACTCATATTTCATCTACCCATGTTTTACCCAACATATTTTGTAGATATAAAATACATATACAGTTTAAATCATTTAAAACTTGTATGAAATTATTCATCCAGCATAGACAGCAAGTATACATATAATATGCACACATAGCATGTAATTTATATAAAATACTTCATATCTATGTGTAAGATGAAAGTAACTATGCACTCACCTGAAAAGGTGGTGACTCGGTACTCGGACAACACTTCGTTATCTCAAAACAATTTTCCCTTGACGAAACCTAGTACCATTACCACTAGAGTTTAGTCGAACGTTAACCGCGACTAATTAAAAGCCTAGCTATTATTTCTATTTATAAGCACGACACAATACTTTTCACCCGCTATATACAGACGAGGCCAGACATGAAACACCGGAGGGCAGGATCATTTCGGCATATAAGCACTTACTGACTCCAGCAACCCAATCGTCCCTCCAAACCGGAACCCCCGTACCGCAAGTGGTTAAAAAGATATTATAACGACACTATATAACTCATAATAATAGCCCAAATACTCCTAATAAGGTCCTAATAACATTACTATATTGAAACATATGCTATACTAAAGTTAGGGTAGGCATAGCTCACTTACAGCGGATTTTCTCGAAAACCGGGCTCTGCCGGAGCAGAGTTTCTGAGCCGAAGGGCTATTTTTCTCGGGGCTTCGGGAGCCTCGGGGCTTCCTGCGGGTGCTAGGGGGTTTACCTAGACTTTAGGGGGCTTAAGGGAGGCTAGAGAGAGAGTGTAGAGAGAGAAAGTTGAAGGGGAGAGGTGTGAGAAATGAGAGAACCCGACACATCTATTTATAGTGCCAAATTCTGATGGACTCGCCGAGTCATGACACTGACTCGCCGAGTCAGTGACACATGTCCTCATCTGATGGCTTTCCTTGGAGAGAAAGCAATGGCTGTCGGTTTTGCCGCGAAACTTCGACGGGTCATAACTTCTTCGTTATAACTCGGATTTCGGCGTTCTTTATATGTATGGAACTCTTGTAACATATACTACATCTTGATTAAGATTAATCCTTCTAAATAATCTTCCATCAAAAATTCATTTTTGATGCTCATTGTCTCTAAATTGACTAGCCCGGATCTACGGACGTTACAATTATCTCCCCCTTAGGATGATTACGTCTCGGAATCATCAACGAAACAGGGTTGTATAATGACTCCTTATGTTATCTCTTCATCCTAGGTAATAACCATAACCTCTATGTCGCTTCGAACGAGTATCTATATCTTAGACTCCTTGACTGCAGGCGGTGCTCGATCTTGCACTTGCTCCCTATCTCACGTCAGACTCTAAATTATGACCTTCAAGTCACAATCTCGATCCTTACTGGAGACTCCTTCTTCTTCTTAATTCACTTAAGATAAGTTCTTTCATTACTACAATGGATCGATGTGTCATATTCTAATGACCTATCATCGTAGGTTGCAACGCTTAGACTCAGGTCTCCTAGAGTCAAATTCCAGAACAGACTATACCTTCCTTCATTTTCTAATGTGATATAATCACATCTTGAAAGGTAGAATTCCTAAGCAACTATCGCGATACCTCTACTGATCGCTTTGATTGTCTTTCCCTTCAAGCTTCTCGCTTAAATCAGATGCTACATCGGACTTGGTTCTCTGAACCATTTAACATACCCGTCTTAGTCGGACTCAATTTTATATGATCACTAGGGTCGGAATAACAACAATCTTCTTAGTCATTACCGAAACAATGGTAACGACATACTTGAATAAAATGGTATCAATTACTAGCTTATTAGTAACCTTATGACTTTCCCTGATCCAAGTGCGAGTCATGTGCTTCAGGTAGTATAGGCCTCTACTACCATTCACACCTACTCATACTCGTCCCAAGTATTGTCTCACAGTTCACCAAGTTATTATCACAAAAAAACAATTTTAACACATATAAATGTGTCCAAACAATCACAAAATTTTCCCTTAGACTCTACTAGGACTTCTTTCATGTGTATCTTCAATCATCGATTCTGCTTCAACTCGGTTGGTGGTGGAAATGCCAGACGATGGGATAACTTCATGGATTATACCAAAAGTTCTTTCTTTCTGTTAATCGAAAGTGTAATTCTCCCGTACTAGACGTATTATTTATTAGACACATTCTAAAGGCAAGATACCTCTCTTACGATATCTTCCAATAAGCGTCATTCACTAACGCAAGCCTCCTCGTTTCCTCCGTTTACTCAATTCGCTATGAGCCGTCACCATGACGTCACGTTCACGGAAGCATGTGTTCAGCACATCGGGATGAGAATATAGATAGAGAATATTTAGACGTGTAATCCTCCTTATTACTCCGAAAAGTTACATGCCAGTTCTAATATCGTAATTAAACGTTTAGAAACCTGAACACATAAAGTTTCCATATTTGGTCGGCAACAGACCATAGATCCGATCATATAATGCATATCATAAATCATTTATCACATAAAAGCATGTTAGGAATTTTCCTAAATAAGCTAGTGATTGTGTCTATTCAGGTGCATTGCCTAAATTTATTAGACACACTCCTCACAATCATTGCTTAGCATTCTAAGTTTAAGTCTAGAAATAAATCCATATTCCTAGTTCGCTTAAACTAATGCTCTGATACCAACTGTGACATCCCCATTTCTACGGCCAGAAAAGACCGATTTTGTTTATGCTTTATAAAAATCAGAGTACTTCTTTTAATAAAAATGTTGCGGAATTTGTTCCCAGAAAAACATGATAAATACGTTATCAAAGCATTTCCGAAGAAATGTATTTTTATTCATTTTCCAAAACCTTAGGATGTCATCGTCAATACAGAAACATAAGCATAAGCAGAACTTACATTCATTATCACTAGTGATCTACATCTCTTTCAAATCTTTCAGTGTAAAGTAGCTTCGTATCGACACCTGTGATACAAATAATCTTGAGTGGGTCAGGTTGGGAAACCTGGTGAGTACATAGGGCTTTCAACCCACAATAATATAATTATTATGTTTAGACAATCAAACAATCAACCCAATTACCCATTCCCATTATCTTCCCTACTCTTAAGGATCTACCCTAAGAATCGGTTACTCCTCGTTAAATCATTCCTAAGGATTATCCTAAGGAATCGGCACGAAGTCCATCGTTGCCACGGTTTATACAACGGGCACTAAGTCTGCATAGTCGCCCGAGTTTAGGCACCAAGTCTGCATGATCGCCAGGGTTTAGGCACCAAGTCTGCATGATCGCCAAGGTTTAGGCACCAAGTCTGCATGATCGCCAAGGTTTAGGCACTAAGTCTGCATAGTCGCCAGGGTTTAGGCACCAAGTCTGCATGATCACCAAGGTTTAGGCACTAAGTCTACATAGTCGCCAGGGTTTAGGCACCAAGTCTGCATGATCGCCAAGGTTTAGGCACTAAGTCTGCATAGTCGCCAGGGTTTAGGCTTCTCTCATTGTTCACCTCTCACCCTTATCTCATGGTCTATACCACCTCTCATCTCATCATCCAACTCATATTTCATCTACCCATGTTTTACCCAACATATTTTGTAGATATAAAATACATATACAGTTTAAATCATTTAAAACTTGTATGAAATTATTCATCCAGCATAGACAGCAAGTATACAGATAATATGCACACATAGCATGTAATTTATATAAAATACTTCATATCTATGTGTAAGATGAAAGTAACTATGCACTCACCTGAAAAGGTGGTGACTCGGTACTCGGACATCACTTCGTTATCTCAAAACAATTTTCCCTTGACGAAACCTAGTACCATTACCACTAGAGTTTAGTCGAACGTTAACCGCGACTAATTAATAGCCTAGCTATTATTACTATTATATAAGCGCGACACAATACTTTTCACCCGCTATATACAGACGAGGCCAGACATGAAACACCGGAGGGCAGGATCATTTCGGCATATAAGCCCTTCTGAATCCAGCAACCCAAGCGGCCCTCCAAACCGGAACCCCCGTACCGTGAGTGGTTAAAAAGATATTATAACGACACTATATAACTCATAATAATAGCCTAAATACTCCTTATAAGGTCCTAATAACATTACTATATTGAAACATATGCTATACTAAAGTTAGGGTAGGCATAGCTCACTTACAGCGAGTTTTCTCGAAAACCGGGCTCTGCCGGAGCAGAGTTTTTGAGCCGAAGGGCTCTTTTCTCGGGGCTTCGGGAGCCTCGAGGCTTCCTTCGGGTGCTAGGGGGTTTACCTAGACTTTAGGGGGCTTAAGGGAGGCGAGAGAGAGAGAGTGTAGAGAGAGAAAGTTGAAGGGGAGAGGTGTGAGAAATGAGAGAACCCGACACATCTATTTATAGTGCCAAATTCTGATGGACTCGCCGAGTCATGACATTGACTCGCCGAGTCAGTGACACATGTCCTCCTCTGATGGCTTTCCTTGGAGAGAAAGCAATGGTTGTGATCGCGCCACGTCACCCAAACTCGCACAACACCCTCCTGAGTTAGAAAAATCATAACTCTCGCATACGAGCTCCGGTTTTGACGTTATTTTTTTCCACGCGTAGCTAAAAACAAGATCTACAAGTTTCATTTAGACTCCGTCAGCTAATTCTCGACCGATCTTAAATTTAACAGTAGGGGGAGATTAGACTATTAAATGACCGCGAAAAATTCGTAACTCCTTCATACGGACTCCGTTTTCGTCCGTCTTTTTACCGTTGAGTTCCTATTAATGAGATATTCAACTCTCATTTAGGTCGCGTAAGCCAAAAACCGCTCGAACTAAAATTCGAGTTTCGGGCCGTGTACTGCTAAGCCAAATCTTAGAAAATTCATAACTTTCTCATACAAAGTCAGATTTGGGCGTTCTTTTTTTTGTATGTTCTTGGTTTAACGTATACTACAACTTTGATTTAGATCACTAAGGCTAAAAAGTCCTCCATCGTAAATTCACTATTTACGTCTCCCGGTGCCGTGTCGGTTTTGCCGCGAAACTTCGACGGGTCATAACTTCTTCGTTATAACTCAGATTTCGGCGTTCTTTATATGTATGGAACCCTTGTAACATATAGTACATCTTGATTAAGATTAATCCTTCTAAATAATCTTCCATCAAAAACTCATTTTTGATGCTCATTGTCTCTAAATTGACTAGCCCAGATCTACGGGCGTTACATCAGATAATCCTTCAAGTAAAAGAATCAAACCTAGAACATTTGGACTCAGAAAAGAGCTGCGCAATAGGGTCAAATCTATCACTCTGAGATTATCCAGCCCTTGCCACATGTGACTTAACATATTCACTTTATAATTAGCCACATGTGACTTAGCATATTCACAAGAGCTGCGCAATAGGGTCAAATCTATCACTCTGACTTAGCATTCAGACAATGGAAATCTAACCAACATATTCCCAAACAAATCATTCTATCTTCTTATCAGGAATCTACACTAGCATGTAATTTCAAAGGCTCATACAATCAGGCATAACCTAAACAGGCTATCCTATCACCGACTGATCAGTACTATCATGCAGGTCTACAAGCACATACAATAGGCATATAAGGCATCCTCCTATATCCTCAGCCCTAATCTAGCATTTAGTTCTCAAAATCATATCATAACATAGCATATCATAACATGTATGGGTATCTTGGGGAAAACTTACTTGAGCTCGGCTAATTGCACGCATCATACACCTTGTTCTTTTCAAAGGTCTTTTCTCTTTCCAAATTATTTTTCAAATTCCATTTTATAAAAATGATTTTCTTTTGAAAATTTTCATACCAAGTCCTCAGTTTGAGTCCAAACACACCCGAGAGTGTGCCCGAATCCCTCAAACCAAAGCTCTGATACCAACTTGTAACATCCCAAAATTCGAGGCCAAAAATTTCATTTTTAAATAAGTTATTATAAAACCATAAGTATGAAAAAACATCCATATTAACATCTAATGTCAAAAACAAAGTATCAATAGTCAATGTGTTATCATAAAATAATATCAGAGTGTAATCCCAAAGATCTCATGTGCAGAAAACATAGTGTGATGCGCTGCGATCGAGCCGGCCCCTTTCCTTTAAAAACGAAGTACCTGAAACCAAAAATGAAAACCGTAAGCACGAAGCTTAGTGAGTTCCCCAAAAAACACATACCATACATATCAACATACTGCCTAGCATATCTGGGTGTTGGCCTACCCCTTCGGTCTCTTTCAACCGGATATTGTCTAGCATACAAACACATACTCGCATACTGTCATACATAACCATGAGCCATACATATATCATAATCAGTAAAGATGCTATGTGCCAACCATATCGTTGCCATTATGCCACGGGCCGCCACGTGGTCTTCCTTTGCCAAGCCGGGGGCCACCCCCTCGGTCTCACAAACAAGTGCCAAGAGCCACCTCCTGGTCTTCCATGCAAGCATCACAAAGACAACTAGCATACATACTACTCTACTTAGCTAATAAGCATATAGTGTGCCAGGAGCCACCTCCTGGTCTTTCATACATAATAGCATACAGTGTGCCAGGAGCCACCTCCTGGTCTTTCATACATATTGCCTAGGGATAACCCCCGGGTGTTCCTACCATACATAATAACATATTGTGCGCTAGGAGCCGCCTCCTGGTCTTTCAAGCATAATTCCTAGGGCAAACCCTCGGGTCTTCCTATCATACATAAACTAAATGGGCCGGCATTGGTGCCTTAGACCCATACAAACTGTGAGGAGACTCACCTCGCACTGCTGAAGTCCCGCAGACAAAACCCTGGCTACTGGATGACAACTTCCCGAACTGTCAATATCAAAACAACAACCAATTAATAATTGGGTTCCAACATAAAAAATCATAAGTCCATGCTTGGGGTAAAAAACTGCTTTACCCCTATCTTAGCTTGATTCAAACTCAAGGCCCAATATCATATAATCCTTAAGGCCTAAAATATGGCCCATCTATGGCCCAATTTTCCAAATTAGGCCCAGACCTTCATATGGGCCTTACCCTAAAGCCCAACAACATATTCTAGTCCATATAATTATTCTTGGATGGCCCATTAATAGTCCAATTACCAAAGCCCAATGGAAAGGCCCAACTCAAGGCCCAAGTGAAATTAGGGCTTTCACATAAAATGACAATTAGGGTTAAGTGTTTCTCACTTAACCCATTAAGGACTTAATCCATTAAGTCCACTCCACTAGGTGAGTCATATGGTGTGAGTGGGAGTAATTCACAATTCCATTCCAATGGCCCAAATGTGGGTCCCGATAAGTCCAAGGCCCATATATCCAAAATCAGGGTTTTCTAAACCCTAATGAGGGTTTCTAACCCATTCATAGCCCAATAGGCCCAAAACCACGTCCTTAAGCCCATTAGGGCTTCCTTAGGCCAATTAGGGTTTATTAGACCCATTAGGGTTTTACTAGGCCCATTAGTCACATGTTTGGGCTTTAAGGTCCATTGGGGCTTCATTGGGCCCATTAGGGTTTTAGTCCCTTTGTCCAAACATCCCAAACGAATCAAACACAACAAGCACACCGCCACCCAACACAGCGGTTGGTGGCGGCAGGAGGCGGCAGCCACCACCCTACGGTGGTGGTTTGAGTTTTCTTATTATTATTCCTTTACCGATTACATCATACAATGCAACATCTCAAATAACACACACACTAAAAATAAACACACACACATAGCCACCTAATGGTGGCGGATGGCGGCAGCCACCACTTCATACCCACAAAAGAAATCGTACATACAACATCATACCCACAAAACCCATACAAACTCTCTCACTCACACAAGACACATACACCCAGCCACCCATACACGGTGGTTAAGGGTGGCAGAAAAGAAAATAACGGCGGCAACCACCATGGTTGGCAGCCATGGTGGTTTTTCTCAGGTTTGCTGGCCAAACGAGCATCCATCTACACTTCATAGTTAAGTTGTAACCCACACCACACGAGTTCATCGCGAAGAATGCACCCACCTCCGTCACTTCAAGTGACAGGCGACATCCGGAGCACAAAAGGCAGCCACTCGGAGCTGCGGCGGCGGCGGTCGTGGTTGAGATGTATCACCGAAAAAAACGGAGAAGAAGAAGTCGCAACTCTGGCTGCGAATAGCAGCAGCGACAGAACGAAAGAAGGAGAAGAAAAGTGACGGGAAGACGACAACAGGCACACCCGACTCCTATGTCGTCGACTTGCTTCCGCCGGAGGAGATGGCAGCTGCGACGCACAGCGGTGACAACAACCAAAAGGGATGGCGGCGGCGGAGGTCGTTGAAGTGAGGGCGGCAGCTGGAGAAGAGCACAAGGTGGCGGCTGCGTGTTGTTTTAGGTTTAGGGTTTGTTCGTCCAAATATGGGAGGGAAAGAATACACCGGGTTTAAGTCCCGTATCCCACCCAAACTTCCTACAAATTTGTCTAAACCAGTCCCTCCTTACCATATCCTTTTCAAACTAAGCCCAAATTTTACCAAACAGCCCCCAACTTCTAAAATCTTTACAGAATAAATCTTGAATTTACACTTTAACCCCCGAAAACCCAATTTATATCATTTGGCTCCCCGAAACCAACACCCAGATAACTATTATGGATCTTAGGGCTACAATTCATATTAATTTTTATCTATTTTATTTATTTAATAAATAGGGTGTTACATGGAGGGTCCACCCGAGTTGTGGGACCGGTGGGTTTCTACTGGAACACATTGACCGGAAGGTCCTTTCGAGTTAGCCTCGAGTGGCTAATGAGATGTGTGTGGTATTTTGGGGGACTCACTAAGCTTCGTGCTTACCGTGTTATGTGTTATGTGTTTCAGGTTTTCTTCAGGATCACGGGAAGGCACCGGCTTGATTGTACACATCAACGAAAGAGTTATAATTTGAGGATCCTGGATTTTAATCAAACAATTATAGTGATGTGATTTGTGAATTAAATAAATGAGATTCTGTGAAACGTGTTATGAGGATTTTGTAATTCTAAATGAAAATTTTATTTGAAAATTCACGGTGTTACATGTTGGTATCAGAGCCTTGGTTTGAGGGATTCAGATGCACCTTCAGGTATGTCTGGACTCAAACTGAGGATTTGAGAAATTTTTTTTCAAAGAAATGATTTTTCTAAAAACGAGCAAGAGTGTCTAAGAGAAAAACGGGAAGGAGCAGTGTGTACAATCAGCCAGAGCCCGAATGGTGATTTCCTAAAATACCCTTACTTATTTGTGTTATGATTTATTATTGAGATATTGGTAATGCATGCTAGAAGATAGGCTATGTATCTCATATTTTAGGGCAAGAGTTGCCTGATTTGTGATGCCTTAGCCTAGGAATTGTTTTGCTATTTGTGAGGTGCTTTGAGTATGTGCGGATTAAGAGTATCCAGCAGGAACCTTTTAGAGGGAACTTTGAGTCGAGGAGTAATCTAGGAGAGATATCTAGATGAGCATTGGAGGAGCTTATTAGGAGAAGAGTTAGGTACCCATGAGGGGCAGAGTTGCTCGAGTTCAATGATACTTTCTGAGTGTGAGTAGAGCAAATAGAGGGTAACCTAGAGAGGTTTTACGTGTTAGTGGAGATTATTCGATGCCCGAATGCTGCTTGCTTCGTGCTTTGTGGAACTCTTGATGATGGGAGTCAGCTACTAAGTGAATATGACGATATTCAGGAGGTAGAAGGCTGGCATCATTAGGAGTTCTTCAGCAGTTGATGGCAGAGAAGTGTGAGAATCTTGGAAGGGCCTACGGAGCGACCTTTGTTAGATGAGTAGTATTCGCTGGGGAGTGACCAGGTTTAACGGGATTGGTGATCGAGAAGGTTGAGCAACTATTTAGGAAATCTGGAATGATCAATGTGGAAAGTATGGGTAGATGTGGCAGGTAGTATGGGCCCGTACTACTGAAAGCAGAGGACCCATACTCGATACAGGGAGAGTTCCAGAGGTTCTAGATAGCAGAGTAAGAGCATATAACATGGATCGGGTACCATGATTCGTAGCAGGTTGAGGGATGATTGCATGGTTCGAGTATCATGATTTGTGGTGGTTAGTGCTTCTGGTTTTACCAGATATCCCATTGTGATTGATTAGATCGAGATCAAATTTGATAGAGTGTGGGGCCAGAGGGCCAGGTTGAACGAGCCTCAAATGGAGCATACCTTAAAGGAGGAATTCGAGTTAGTTTTCGAAAGATTTCATGGGTGAGATGCCAGTTGGAGTCGCAAGACTCAGGGATGAGTAGAGATGATGCTTATGAAGGATCGCGGTCTGCGTTGAGCAATCGACCGATAGATGAGGCGTCACCTTTTGTGACAAGAGTGCGTTGTCCCTGTTTCCTGGGAGGAGGAGGCAAAAGAGATAGCGAGTTTCCGAACTACTAGAAAAATAGCCTTTTACGACGCGCAATTAATGACACACACTGATAGAGGACGCGCATTTGTGTGTGCCCTAAAAATTAATGTCAGTTTTCCAAAATTTGAAGGATAGAGGACACGTATTTTGGCGTGCCCTAAAATTAGTGTCAGAAAAGAAAAAAAAAAGAAATACGGAGGGCGCGTATCAAAAAATGTGCGTCATGTAAGTGTGTCGCTTTATATTTTTTTAATGAAACACGCGTTTTTAGGGGGAAAAATGAAATCCGAAAAGTTAACCCCCGCCTATCCATCCCAAAAATTCCCCGCCTCTTCGAATTAGCAAGAAAAAACCTAAGGCCTTCGTCTTCATCCACAGCTTCCTCAATTCCTCGATCCATCACCTCCACCAAAAAACTAATTCTCGGTTCCAACAAGTTCTTACACTCTTAATTCGACCCTAATGAGCTGAGGATTTAGGGCTCTTACCTCCCAGTTATCAATTTGAGCCGATGATTTAGGGTTCCTAAATCCGATCCTAATTTTTTCTATCTCACTCTCGTATTTCCATCTCATCCCTCGCTCCTGGTTCAAGACACGTAAGGGGCGACGAACACACTATTTCTTTGCATATTTTGGTCTTCACCAAGATCTGATTTTGATGTAAGCTTTACGTTTCGAGCCCAAACCATCCTCACGCGATGTGATCAGCTTCTCTTACTTACGCAGCTGCACTCGGTGGTTCTTTGTCTAGAAGCACCACTCCCGAACCTCAAGTCGTGGCTAGGTTAACTAACCCTTGCATTCCTGCCGCTGGAGGCAGGGTTAACTCTGCTCCATCTGAACATTCCGACCTAGCAGCAGGCATGAGTCTATCATCAGATGGTCTGACAAATCTAGAAAACGAGATTGAAGGAGCTTTGTGCAAACGAAGTGGAAAATTTTCATGGAGGTCTTTGGTGAAAGATGTTAAAAAGCTGAAGGAGTTTTGTGCAAACGAAGTGGAAAATTTTTAGGTAGTCTTTCTTAATCTTAAACCACTTCACCCTTAATCTTCTTATTCACATTTTTCTAAGTATGGACTTAAAATATTGTGTAGGATGAAATGAAGAATTTGTAAAGAGTTCTTTCTTGGTCTTTGAGTTCACAGAGGTCATTGCTGTGGGCATATGGTGGTCATTCGTATTCACCTTCTTCTGTTGAGATATATAGAAAGCAACAACAACTTGTCAATCTTTGTCATTCAATTTGGATAAAAAACATCAACTTGCAGGAATTAGGTACATCTTTATTTTTTTCTTGTAATTGCTACAAGTCTATTCTTATCATTATTGTTATTTATTCTGCATGTGTTTTTGTAGCCTATAAAGGTTATATTGAGGCTGCTGTTGCTACCAATCCTGAACTACGCTTTCTTGCCATGCAAGGTAAAGTATTAACACTTTTTGGTTGTAAATTTTCCTACTTTTTGTATGCTACATAATGTAGTAATCTATCTAGAAGCATTTTGTACATTCATGATGAACTATTATTTTTTCTGTATGAAGGTGTTTGCATGTCTGCATTTGTCATGAGCAAAGTAGATGATGACGACAATGATATTTTAAATCAGTTGGAGGAGATGTATCAGGTATTATCATGCATGAAATTGCCATTTTTCTCTTCTGTATACGAAGATTTGAAATGATAAAAAGTGGAAGCTTATGTTGTTAATTTTGCAGGTGCTTTCGAGTAAGTTCCATTACGAAAAGGATAAGATGGAAAGGAATGTTGGGTCTAATGACCATGCTTCTCTTTTTGGTGCTCTATCTAGTTGTTGCATAATGAACCCTAACATGTTATGCCTACTTTCTGGCTTCAAGTGTTGGCTTGATACTCTGCCTTTAAATGATAACAATAGTTTTGGTCTTGATATGAGGCTACTTCAAGAGCTTTCCAATATCATCACTCTTGATGGGAAGGATCTGGAATCTGTAAGATTCATTGCCATCTTTTATTGCTAGTATCCACTTGCACTGTTTGTGTATCCATACAATATTTACCTTCTTACCCTTGGTCCTCTTCAGTGTGGGCTCACTTTTTTTTTCTTATGGGACTTGGGTATTGTTATTTTGGTATAAGATAAAAGGCTTTTGTGTTTGTTAGTGAATGTATCTTGCTTTGGATTTACATTTACTATCAATAACATGACCATTACTTTGTTTTCTAGGGTTTGTCTCGTTTACGTTGGCTTCTAGAATCTACCTTGAAGTTTTCACTAAACTCTTCGTCAAGGCCTCCAACCGATTTCTCTCCTTATCGTGAGAAGGTATGCATCGGTGCATTGCAGTTTATAAATGAAAAAGGGCAATTTAGTAATTTGTGCAGGCAGTTACTTTTTGTTGTACTTGTTTGTCAATGTGATGCAGAAAAATTCGAGCCAACATGGGAATGCAGATCTGGTACCTGATATGCTTTTTCAGCCTGTGGCAACACAGGCTTTAGACAAGATTCTGTAAGGAATTACTATATACAAAGATTGTGTAGAAACAGAGGATTGAACTTGCTCGAGCAGTTTACAATGATGCTGACATATATCTTCTTGATGACCCTTTCAGTGTTGTAGATGCACATACAACAGCAACTCTCTTTAATGTAAGTTTTCAACTTGTTGAAATCAAATGGATGTTATTAGAGAAGGAGATTGGGAATGTTGGATGGAAACCATTCTTATATTACATTGTCATCTCAATAGGATTATGCCTCTTGTCTTTGTGTGTACTGAGTCTATCTAGTTTTGTTGCTCTTCAGGCAGCAACAAGTTATTGGCTAGCATGTGGTAATCATATTTAATACATTCATTTGTGGTTGCAATTGAGGTATCGTCCAAATGCACCACTAGTACTGAAAGGTATCAACTGCACATTTGAAGAAGGAAGAAGAGTAGGCATTGTTGGAAGGACAGGAAGTGGGAAGACAACACTGATAACAACCTTATTCCGTTTGGTTGAAGCTGATAGTGGTCGGATCCTTATTGATGGGCTTGACATTTCCTCAATTGGCCTTAAAGATCTCAGGATAAAACTCAGTGTCATCCCCCAAGAAACAACCCTTTTTAAGGGCAGCATCCGAACAAACCTGGACCCTCTAGGACTTCACTCTGATGGTGACATATGGAAGGTAACCAAATCATCAATATATATCATCTTTATTTACTTGTTTTGTATGCAATAATTAATATTCTTAACATGGTTATTTTAATGGATTTCCAGGCATTAGACAAGTGTCAACTTAAAACTACCATCATGAATCTTCCACATTTGCTGGATTCCTCAGGTGAGTCGACCTTAACTATACGAATATCAAACAAATCTAATACAGAAAGAGTTTAAGGTATTATTTAGTATGAAAGAATGGAATGGCCCTTTTTTGTATGAGCTTTTATTATTAACTTTTTTGACCGGGGTTTAGTGATTGTGTTTTTGGTAAATCAAAACTTATCATGCCATCCTACAGAAAATCATAAGGGATGAATTCTTGACTTGCACTGTCATAACTGTCGCTCACAGAGTTCCAACAGTCATAGACAGTGACAAGGTCATGGTCCTCTCATTCGGTACGTATGCTCCTCTTTTCTATATATGCATATGTTAAAAGGAAATAAAAACTAATTAATTGAGGTTGTTGATGTTTAGGGAAAATGGTGGAGTATGATGAGCCTTTGAAGCTAATGGAGACTACCGATTCTTTCTTCTCCAAGCTTGTAGCTGAATACTGGTCCAGTTGCACAGCAAGGAACTCTGCTTAATTAGGTATGGGGCAGTATCAACAAGTGTAGCCGAGTCTATTTGTAGGAAATTTGTGCTCAGTTTTATATATGAATTTTTGGCTCAAACTCAAATAATTTTATCATAATAAGTAATAACAGTGTTTGAGCTCGAACCTGATGTTGTAATAGTTTGAGTATTTTATAGTTAATTACATTTGTAATAGTAAATTACACAAATGGTCCATGTAGTTGACCAAAACCAAATTAAAAGAATCACACCCTTTACTTCCTTCACTGCAGATGCCTTCCTCACTCCCATCTTCCACCTCCTCCAATGGCGATCCCCTTCCAATGATTCCAGTATCTGGTCTACAACTTATAGATTGCGATCATCAGATTAGCTGGTTACAGATGCCTATCAGACTGTTTCTTCTTGAGGTCTATCTTACTTCCACCTTCTCATATTAATTATAAGGTAAGTATCTTATTTGGTGCTTCACTTGCATATATTTATCTTATTACCTCATTTTGTTATTTGTTTTCTTACTATTAGTTAAAACTTTCATTCTTTAAACATTTTATATATTGTATATAGCAAGTTAGCAACTGATTGCACGATAAATAGATAATTTGGTTGATGTGGATGCCAACTTAATATGATGTTTTTTTTATACAATTTGTGTTTCGGATACAGGGGAAAGCTTCAAAACTCAGGCATTTATGGTGGTAGAGGTTTCTAACCCATACTCATGCTTATAATTGAAGTCTTGTTTCTTTTTTATTTTACTTAATAGACTAAATGTGGACTAGTCTTAATCTACTAAGCTATATATGAATGTTTATTATAGCATCCTACATTCATTTCATCTTATTACATATAAGAAGGTTAAATGTAAGAAATAACATAGTATACTTGGATTTCTTAATATGTGAATCTAATGGTTGCATGATTCAAATTTACAGGTCCTGTTGATGTGCGTAATGTCAAGCAAAGTAGCTCGGATTTTGTGAAGGTGGTGACCAAGTTCTTGTGGTTGTATTATTATTTGTTGATGATTTTCATCTCCTTCACACTTGATATTACATTTATTACTACTGAAACGATTATTGGTATGACATTTAATTTTGTGCAATGGATTGTATTTTTATATATGATATTTTATTTTGTATTATGAGACATTAAATGTTAATTTAATTTGAAAATTAGTAAATCTATAAAAATATATATATTTTGAAACATTTAAGATTATGACACGCAAAAATGTGTCTCATCTTCCTTTTTGACAGGGGATTTAATGATAGGCATTGTATGTCGTAAACTTGCGTCGTAAGGTTACGACACACAAATGCGTGTCGTCTTCCTCTATGACAAGGCCTTCCTTGATACGCATTGCGTGTTGTAAATGAGCGTCGTAATTGCGCGTCGTAAATGCACGTCGTCTATAGATGACGCGCAAAAGCGTGCCGTCACTCGTTATGACAGGGCCTTCCTTGACACGCATTTGCGCGTCGTCTGAGCGTTTTACGACACGCATTGCGTGTCGTAAAAGGCTGTTTTTATAGTGGTACCGATTTCAGAGTTTGGAGGGAAACCCCGTGGGGGAGCAATGAGTTGCGACCTTTCCATTAGAGTATTTTGTGCAGTATGGTGGCTACGAGGTATTTCTTATACCATGATAAAAGTCGTTGTGGGTCTAAGATGGAAGAGATCAAGGAGGTGCCTTAGGATGAGATCGTGGAGTGGTAAGAGAAAGTGATGTAAGACTATAGGGAGCTGTAGCATCCATGAGTTAGTGCGAGAGGGTGTGGTGATACTACGGGGAGCCGTAGTATCCACCAGTCAGCGAGAGAGCATTGTGAAACTGCGGGGAGCCGTAGCTTTCACTGGTCAGAGAGGGAGCGTTGTGAAACTACGGGGAGCCGTAGTTTTCACTGATCAGCGAGAGAATATTGTGGAATTGCGGAGGAAACATATTTTTCTTTAGCCAACAAGTAAGAGAGAAGCGTTGTGAATCTACGGGGAGCCGTAGTATTCACTAATCAGAGCATGATGCAGAGGAGTTCTTAGGCTTGGGTAGCCTTATCATTTGAGTCTGTGGGAACCTGGTTGTCGTACCAGGGGTGAGACTGGGGTCTCCGTGTCGGTCGAGAATCGTTATCCAGGGTTGAGAAGGGTTCATCGTGACCGGGAGGGATTGTAGAGATGGGGTGTGCATGAATTCGCGAATCTTGGGTCTTGAGTTGAGTACTAGATTGGAAATGAGTGGTTCCAGATGCTGTGGTTGAATCAGACTCTCGAGTTGAGTTGACACTAGTGGGTACTATAAAGGCGAAGTGAGATTCGGGACTTAGGGGTGGGTTCTTTTTGGAGGGTATTGGGTGTCACCTGATGTCTTAGACCTGTATGGGTCAGTTCGGTTGTATGAGAAGGACCGCGAGACATATGGAGCTAATGAGTAGCAGACGACAGAGGTCGAGGGTGAGACGATTTCAGTGGGGTTGTAGTATTCGCTTGTGGTAAGACAAACTTCTTGACTTGTGTGTCATAATAGGCCGATATAGTTATTGTGAGAAAGAAGTCAGTGAGATGTTTTGAGGTATGCAATGGGTAAACTTTGGAGTTTCAACTGTTGGGTTGAGAGATGACCTGGTGCTCAGTGATAAAAAGGGGTATTTGAGTCGGGAGCTGATGTTTATGATTGTTAGGTGTCAGAGGATACTTTTAAGAAAGCATGATCTTTTGATTGTGCCTGAGGACAGGGTGTTGAGAATTCATGGTTCAGATGGGTTTTGATTGCAGTACAGTGGAGGGGTCCCTGGTGTGACGTGATCCTTTCATTCCTTGGTGTATGAGCTGGATTGTTTAATATGTATGGTATGAGTGATCGATAGCCAATTTTGGACATTGACTTGTTCTATCAGTCGCAACGAGAGAATCAGAGGGGCAGTGAGTTATCGGGTTCCGTTATTCAAGGAACGAATAACATGGCGACATCTTGAGAGGGCGGTCTGGCCGTGGGACAAGCCACTAGAGTTTCCAGAGTCTGGAGAGTCAGAAGGGGTATCGTAGCAGCAGAAGGGTCTGTCTTATTCCGGGTTTGCGAGTTCCTGGTTGGATTCAGGTGTCCATGGAGAAAGATATATGAGTGGTATGAAATCCTCTTTGGTGGTGCTTCTCGGGCTATTGGATTTTGATCTATGTGATGCTAAGGAGCGATTTCGAGGGCGAAATCAAATTAAGTGGGGGAGAATTGTAACATCCTGGTTCCGAGGTATAGCATTTCTATATGTAATAATAAGTTTGCATGGGTGACTCGACGAGTTGGTGCCTCAACTCGTCGATTAGAGTCGCGTTGGGTGACATGGATTAATGAGCTGACTCGATGAGTCTGTGAGTCGACTCGCCGAGTCAGCACTGCTGAAGGAAACCCTAAACCTTCGGGCCCGTGGCCTATTTAAGGGAACTTATGCCCCATTTCCACCTCACCAGTTACCCTACACCCCCAAGAGCAAACCCTAATTGCTATTTGAGCTAGAGAGTGAGAGAGAAGCTCAAATTGAGGTTCTTAGTGCATCATTTGAGGAAGAGGGAAGGTTATCAAGCAAGGAGCAGGAAGTGAGGCTATTGGATCCAGTGATTTTCTGTCCAGAGCTCCTGGGGAAGGTAAGAAGTCTTCACCTTTCTTCTTATTTTGGTTAGATCTCATATCTATGGAGTTTTAGGGCTTTTTACCATCTTTTGTTTGGGTCTTTGAGTAGAATGAGTTATCAAGAAGTCTAGACCTCAGATCTGGACCTTGTGAGGTCCCTAGAGTCTAGGTGTCCCAACTTTATTCATCTATATGAGGGTTTTTGGGCTTAATCATTCATGAAGAGTATGTATTGGCATTTTGGAGCAAAAACATCATGCATGAACGTAAAGATCGAAGCTTTACATGACATTTGAGGCTTGAGATGATAGATCTAGTGTTTGGAGTGATAGATCTGTTTTGAATCGTCTGGATGAGTAATGGGTCTGAATGAACTCGCCGAGTCTGTGAGCCGACTCGACGAGTTGGTTAGGGTTTGTCCCGGTGGGCTGGATTATGCGATAACTCGTCGAGTTGGGGGTCAAATCGACGAGCAGAGCTGGACCTTCACGAACCTTCTGAAGAAAACGAGTAGACTTGACGAGTCACATGGGTGTACTCGGCGAGTCGGTTCAATCAGGGGCTGTTGACTCGAGTTTGACTTCTATTGACTTTAGGGTTTGGTTAACACGAGTAATGGAGACCTTGGAGGGGTAAAATGGTCTTTTACCCACTTCAAAAGTTAGAAAGAGGAAGAATGACCTTTGGTCTACTTAGAGTCGAGAATCGAGTATTTATTGTGATAATTACTTTGTGTTAGGCGGTGGCTAGTTCGGGATTCGAGTACGGGAATAATTGCTTGCTGTTGAGGTGAGTCTTCTCACTATACATAACTGAGTAGTAGTTAATGTGTGACCGGAGGGTCTTTATAGAGATATTGGACCAGAGGGTCCTCATTATTGACCGGAGGGTATCATTGTTATTCTGTGATAATGATTATTGTGCATACTGTCTTTGTGACTTATGCTGTTATGTAATTTAGTGTAAATGTTGTTATATGTGCTTACGTTGAGTTATGTGCTATTTATTATACATCATGCTTTGTGATTATGCTATGATTGTGATTATGCTTTGCTGAGTTAGGACCGGAGGGTCCACCCAAGTTGTGGGACCGGAGGGTCTCCACTGGAACACATTGACCGGAGGGTCATTTCGAGTTAGCCTCGACTGGCTAATGAGATGTGTGTGGTATTTTGGGGGACTCACTAAGCTTCGTGCTTACCGTGTTATGTGTTATGTGTTTCAGGTTTTCCTCAGGATCACGGGAATGTACCGGCTTGATTGTATACATCAGTGAAAGAGTTATAATTTGAGGATCCTGGATTTTAATCAAACAATTATAGTGATGTGATTTGTGAATTAAATAAATGAGATTCTGTGAAACGTGTTATGAGGATTTTGTAATTCCAAATGAAAATTTTATATGAAAAATTCACGGTGTTCCACATATCGTGTCAAATTCGTGGCTGACACGTTTTCCTGACACGAATACACGAATTGTCAGGTCTACCATGCGTGGTTTGTGAATAAAGGTGATGCCACGTGGATATTTTACTATTCCACAACCAACCCACCAAGTTATAGAAATGCTATGCACCGATGATTAGGTAGTGAAAGTTCAAAAAGAAGAAAGAGATAAAGAGAGAAATATGAGGGAACCAATCAAATGCAGTGTCTCCGTCCGTCTCCATGGTCACGCCACAATGCTTTATTTGGATTGCTTTTTCAAAGAAAACTACAATGCTATACTTGGTAGATTTTTAAAGTAAAATGCCTTGATAAGAATAAAATGTAATGCTTTTTTAATGTAAGATGTCTTAATAATAAAGTGCAATGCTTCTATTAGGTTGACATTTTAAAGAGAAGTATGTTGATACAACTGGAAGATTTTTGAAAGTAAAACGCCTAGAGAATAAATAAAAATAATACATACAAAAAGAATTAATAACACACAACAAGGTATAAAGATGTTTAATAGATCATACCTGGATTAAGAACTTAAAGTAATCTGCTATTTCTCAGTACACTTGGAGTAAAACAAGATTCAGTATCTCCACCATAGCTAAAAAGAATTAAGAAATCACAACAAAATATACAGATGTTTAGCATCACTCAGTTGTGTCTTACATTGTCAATGAGAACATAAATGAATACAAATGGGCAATAAGGTAAAATTGGATTTATACCTTCACATTGTTCATCCAATAGTGTGCTGAACTTTGCAGTGCAGTTATGAGCCAGCCACTGCAAACCCTTGTCCACCACTTGAAAGTATCACTAAATGCTCTTTTGAAGTTATTGAGAGTCTGAATCGATTTTGATCAATTCAGTCCAAACCAACAAGCAACATAAGAATCCAAACTTGAATGTCCTGTTATAAAATGTAAAATTAGTAAAGATTCAACACCAATCAACTGAAGGCATGGAATAATTATAAAATAACACATCATATAAAACCTTGATATTGACATAAATTGGTAAAGCCTCTTTGATTGGATCCATGGAAGCATCTTTGACTTAATTATTCCTGAATAGATGAAGTATAATTAGAAGTATAATCAAACTAAGGAAATAGAAAGCACTCAATAGTTAAATAAAATTAAAAAAAAAGAACCTGTAAGATAAACCAAGTCAAGATACACAACTAATTTTACATGTACTTTGTTTTCAACTTCTTGGAAGGGCAGATGGAGTTCTCTATTCTTAAGTTTTCAGACCAGTTCCTTACGCTGGGTGTACAAGGGGTACACAGGGCGTAAGTCAACCAAATTTTGGGACAGTTCAAAATGTGAGTACGCTGGGCATACATAGGCATACGCCGAGCGTACTCATGTTGCTTCCAAACCCTAAATTCTACGATGTGACCCCTATTTAATCACCTTTTCCATCCTTTGGACATTCCCTCATCCAGCCTCCACTCCGTCTAAACCCTAAAACGAAACCCTAGCTTGTGTATGAGAGATTTGAAGCTTAGAAAGTGAATATTGAGTGTTTGGTGCTAGGAAGAAGATCATTCAAGAGGTGGTGGTGCACTCTGGTTTGTAGATCCATAAACTTCATCCTCTTGTGCACATTTTCAAGGTATACAGTTCAAATCTTGGAGCTTGTTTAAATAGATCTTGTTTAGTCTTGCATTTTGGTCCTTTTTGTCCTAAAGCTTGCATGGATCTTTGTGAGTATGGAGTAGTCCAAATATGTTAAGTCATCCTTTCAGACATTCTAAGATGTCTTGAGTCATAAAAATGATAGCTTAGCCATTTCCTTTCTTCCATGCAAGAGTTGTTGGGGGGGGGGGGGGGTTATGAAGTAAAAGTTATGGGTTTTGGATTTTAGCTCCTTGTAGCCATGCAAAGGCTTAAAGTCAGAGACCTTATGGATTAAGACGTTTTTTAGGGGCCATATCTGTGATTGGAATGGATATCTTTAGGATTAAGACTTTTTGCATGGAGATCTTGAGAACAGCTTACGTACACTAAGCATATGCTTGGCTACCCCCAGCCCAGCGAGATGCGAGCCCTTTTCTGGTGTTGCGCTCTACACCCAGCGTAGAGTTGAGTATGCCGAGCGTATTGACCAAGGTTGACTTTTGTTGACTTTTATGGAATTTGACCATTTGAGTATGAATTGGATGGTGAGAGTTTTATGAGGGGTAAAATGGTCTTTTACTCTAAGTATAAAATGGATTGTCTTGGGCCTAATAGTATGTGAGAGAAATATCCTAATTATTAATTAAGGTTAATCGGTGTATGTAATTAGGCGGAATCTAGTTCCAGCAATTTGGGTGTGAGTTTTATCAGTCATTAGTGTAAGGTGAGTCTCCTCACTTATTCTTACCTGTATAGTAGAATAGATGTATATGTATTTGACGATCAACTGGGTCTAAGTGTTATTACTGTGTTTGTGTTGTTTATATGTGTTGAGACTATGGGTAGGCTCCAGGGTTGCTGATAACCTACAAAGGGTGTTGTTGCCCACTAAAACTTCGGGTAGTCTCCAGGGTTGCTGATATTCATAGTTGTTTTATGTGTTGTGCTATATGTGATATTTTTGGGGAAGTCGCTAAACTTTGTCCTTACAGTTTTTGATTAAATGTGTTTCAGGTACTTCTGAGAAACGCGGGAAAGTGAAGGCTTTATTATATACATTCGCTTGGAGATTTTGTTGCTGGGTATTTTGGGATACTCTGATAATTTTATATGGATTTGTATTTTGACCTTATGGTTTTCTTGTGATGGGTTTTATGAAACATGTTTTATTATGAGGTTAAAAATGAAAATTTTGGGTTGAAAAATTGGATGTTACACGAACCTATTCAGATAATATAACAAGTTCCTTAGAACTTGTACGAACTTGATACGATATTGCTTTGTTTGACTATTAACCGAATCTGGTAGTCATTTGTTACCCGCCTCATCGAGTCTCGTCATATAATCACTAAATGGCTTTACTCTTTAAACTGTTAGTTCAATAACTCTCGTCACTTCAACCCATAATCTGAGGTTTATATTTTTTAGTTTTTACTGATCGGATTAATAATCTTATTATGTTGTTGGGTCGGTAATAGCACTTTATTATAATCCGACAGTCTAACTTGGGTCTTGACCCTCGTTCTATGATTATGTCAAAATATTGAAAAACAACATAAATAATGCAATGAATGTGTATGCCTTATGTGCTTAACATTCCTCGTTACACGTACTCTCGTACCCCGTACATCACTTCTCGATCGACCAACACCCTTGCCAAACATGTACGCGAGAATGATGGAAGACTCAAATTTATAGGGCTATTTGGCCGATGCCACGTGATGGCATTCCAAGCACCAAGTCGTGATGAATGCAACATGCCATTCTCTGAAATAGCAACATATTTTTAAAAATGTCGTAATTTTCTCATACGAACTCCGTTTTTTATGTTCTTTATAGAGTAAATTACACGAGTCGTCCCTCGTGCAGGTGCCAAAATACACGTCCAGTCCCTATTTTCAAAAATTAACTCGAACCGTCCCTCGTTACATTAAAACATATACGCTTCATCCCTCGAGACATAAAAAGACAATTTTACCCTTATTATTTCTTTTTTGATTTATTTTTTATTTATTAATAATTTATTGATTTGATTATTTATTTTCTTTTATCAAAGATATTAAATAAAGATCCTTAAACCCAAAGCACGCCGTCCTCTTCCACCATTTCTTCTTCAGTCATCTCCACCTCCACCAGTATCATCGCCGGCTTCAACGACTTCAGGACATCTTCGTCTCTTCGGCCACTCCTGCGATGCTATCAAACCATTACCCACCACAACCCAACCCACCCTTCCTCTTCCATTTCCCCTTTTTTCCTTCTGTCCACACCGAAATCAGGTCATCGAACCAGGTACAAGTCCATCACGCAAGATCGGATAAGAGGGACATTGAGATCGGAGAAGCAGGTCAGATCGAACCTAAATCGTCTCCATTGATAGTCCTCCTCTGCGATAACACAATGATGTGAACCCTAGATGATGCGACGATGACAGCGCGCCGGTGACGATGGCGGCTCACAGTTGGCAATGGCGGTTCACCGATCGAACGAAGTGCAGACTTACAACCCCCTTTTTCCATCTCCCTCTGTAATGAATTAGATTTGCAGGTTCAGTGAATAAGGTTTGCTTTCAATTTAAGAACCCTAAATCATTTGCTTTCAATCAGTTTTGTATCAAATCAGATTTTCCATCTCCCTGACTCTTACTTCCTAATTTACCCTAATTATTCATTCTTGTTTTGCAGGTGGGTTTTCCGATGGTGGATGGTGGTGGTGTTAACAGTAAATGTGCTTGTTTTGATGGTGGGTTGAGTATATGTTGTTGGTTTGGTGAATGAGGTGGTGGTTTGTAGTTATTTTTGGTGAAACATGTTAACATTAACGAAGGAGTGGGTTGGGTGAAGTGAGGGGTAGCGGTGGTGCTACATTTTCCGGTGAGAAGTGGTGGTGGTGCTCCATTTTCTGGTGGTGGCGTAGATTACCGGTGGTGGTGGTGGTTAGTTCTTATTCCACAAAATAGAAAAATAACTAAAATAATTTTTAGTAATTAAAAATAATCAGAGCAAATAATTAAAATAATTTTAATAATTAAAAATGTTCAAAATAAATGAAAAAGAAAAGAAAAAGGACATTATAGTCTTTTTTATGTATCAAAAGGGATGATACGTGTAAATTTAAACTAACGAGGGATGTACCGTGCAACTTTTAACAATACGAGAGACGGTCCGAGTTAATTTTTGAAAATAGGGACTAAACGTGCATTTTGGCACCTGCATGAGGGACGATTCGTGTAATTTACTCTTCGTTATATCTACGGAATGGTCTCGAAGAGTACTAGAACTTCCTTTCATTTATGGAAGACTCAAAGGGCTATTTGCCCAACGCCACATCGTGTCATTCCAAGCACCAAGTATTAAGTATGGGTGAATGCCATGTGTCATTATCTAAAATAGCAGCTTACTTTTAAAATGAACATATCTTCCTCATATGCACTCTGTTTTTATGTTCTTTATATCCACGAAATCGTCTCAAGGAGTACTATAACTTCCTTTCATTTGTTTACTGCTAATGACATTTCATTTTTAATTTGATTTCTTGCTAATGAGGTAACGATTTTTCGAGCGTTACAAGAAAGATCTACAAAAGAGTATAGGATCATAGTTGAAGTTGTATTGTAGATGCTAAAGAAGTTAGTTTTAGATATCTTTGATTCATAATGGTCTGATGATAATAAAAGTTGAACCGCTTTTTAGTCTTTGATGCATTTCCTCAAACACCTCACATGCAAATCGAACGATGGTCTTTAGAGAAGAGTAAAAAAATTGAATGATTGATGTCATGAATTTGTATAGAAATTGAAATGTATATCGACAACTTTTGTGAATTTATATGTTTAATTATCGATATGGTGTTCTTTTGAGTATATGAAACTTTTAACCTTAAAATGATTATTAGTTCTTAAAATGTCATTCTTAACTTTTTTTTTTTAAATCATGTAAGTATGTACACCGTTATGTTCGAATTTTGTAATTTATGTGAGAAAAACAGTTGCTTGCATTTAACTTTTAGTCCCTATTTTGTTGTTGAATTTAAATGGATTCGATTCATAAGGATCATAAGAATTTTTTTAATCATAATAGATTAATGATTAATAGCAATTTTGAATCATAAGAAATTTTTTAATCATAATATATTAAGGCCCATGACAATTTGAATGATAACAATCTAATTTGAATTATAACAATCTAGGTCATAAAAATTAAGGATAGTAAACATTTTAAATTATTATTTTATGAATAATATTATTTTGGATCATAATAGTCTGAATCATATCATTTCAGCATTTCTAACCAAATTATAATTTTTACAAAATTGATTTATAAATAGTTTTGAATCATATCATTTTTAACCAAATCTTGAAATTTTGTAAAATAAAGTGTGAAATCTAAATAAGTTTTATGTTATAATATTTTGGATCATATCGTCTAGGATCATGTTTGATTTTTGTATAGATTTTAATTTATAATAGGTTTTGGATCAATAATATTATGGATCATGTTGTTTATGATCATATCATTTCCATGTCAAAATCAATGAAGCTTTCCTTTGTCTACGATTATGTGTTTTTAAACTAAGTCAGTACATTTTCAACATTTTCATGTACAATCAAGAAAAAACATCATAAATGGTCCCTATGGTTACCCAAAATCTGAAGTTTAGTCCCCGTGGTTTAAAAACCTCATAAATGGTCCCTGCGCTTTCAAAACTTTTGATGTTTGGTCCTTTTTATTAACTCCGTTAGCTTTCTACCGTTAAACGAAGGATATTTCCGTCATTTAACTATCCAAGGACCTTTTATGAAGTTTTCTTTTATTTATTTCACCTTTGACAAAGCTACACGTAATCACCTTCATTTCCTGGAAACTTGTCCCCTTTCCTTTTCCCTATTATACATATAAACCAATACCCACTTCGCATTTTCCTCCAGATCTCACTTCTTTTCGTTGAATTCATCATCTTTCCCACTTGGGTATCAAGAAATCAGCTATCTTAAACCATGGAAAACAACAATCAATCGTCTTTTTTGGCAGTACAGTGATCAACTTCGTGTTCAAAGCAACAATCTTTTCAGCCTCTCCCTTAACGACTCCATCTGGAGCCACCTCATACGCCTCCAAACGCCCCGAAAAAGAACGCCGAAACTTCGACATCCATGTTGGCGGCCACTTCACCAACTCAGACACCATTAACACCAACCACTCCAGTTCATCCAACTCCGATTTTAATGGTTTTAACTTTGACTTTAAAGTCGGGTCGACTAATCAAAACTAGACCGGTGATTTTGGGATCAACGGTGGGTTTAACAAAGGAGTTAACTCAAAGCCCGGTTTTAATTTTATTACCATTGATCTTAATTTCGAGAAAAATGGGTTCAAGAAAGATGGGAAGTTTGGTAAAAATAGCGACGATGATCATCTTTCATTTGGGGTTAAACGTGGGAAGAACAAGAAGAAAAAGAAGAAAGAACCTAAAAGTCATTTGGGGTTAACCACACTTTGATTCTTCTTCAAGCTCTTTGGTTGAATCCACTCTGTTACTTTTAGGTTTAAGTAATCGGAGTAGGATGAAAGGCAGTCAGATTTGGCTATGGAGATGAAGGCAGCGAGCATGAGGGCTAGGAAAAAGAAGAAAGAACCTGAAAGTCATTGATCCAAGATCTGGATGGAAATTCTTAAACATCAACCATCTGGAGAAATCACTTCATTTAATTGTCAAGACTCAAGAAGATTGGGGATATTTAACATTGAGGATTTTGTAGTAGCTTTTCAACATATTTTTATGGTGTTCCTCTAATGTTGAGACAAGGATTAACATCATGTTATGCGTTTTTAATTTTTCAAGTGTATGTATGAGTTTGGAGTTTTAGTTGTTGATGAAGGGTGGGGGAGGAAGATGATGGGGGTGGGCGGTGCTATTTTTGGTCGTGTTGGAGAGAGAGAGAGAGAGAGAGAGAGAGAGAGAGAGAGAGAGAGAGAGAGAGAGAGAGAGAGAGAGAGACCCTTGGTTATTAAATTTATTTAAAGAAAATAAATAAATAAAAGAAAACTTCTTAAAAGGTCCTTGGATAGTTAAATGACGGAAATACCCTTCGTTTAACGGTAGAAAGCTAACGGAGTTAATAAAAAGGACCAAACATCAAAAGTTTTGAAAGCGCAGGGACCATCTATGACGTTTTTAAACCACGGGGATTAAACTTCAGATTTTGGAAAACCACAGGGACCATTTATGATGTTTTTTCTACAATCAAATTCATATCAAATTGAGAGTGTAAAAAATAATTAAATGGTGGATATTGTGATACGGTGTCATTTACAAATTGAGTGTAGTTTAAATTTAACATAAATTAAAAAAGAATACCAAAGTTTGATTTTCAATAGAACACAACAAATCTAATTTCCATAGAACTATTTTACACGTCCGATAATTGTTTTACACATGAAGAAAAGGTTTTACAATAGAGCACAACAAACAACCGTTTTACAAGTATGATAATAGCATTATAAATATTGAACACACAACAAAGGCAACAATGAGAGGGGGGGGGGGGGAGGGGGAGGGGAGGGAGAGTCTCACATTTGAAGATTTCGTCGGAACAATCTTGGGATGACGTCAACAGGTGACATGGTCGTCAGAGAAAGTAGAGAAAACAAGGACCTGTTAATTTTAGTACATAATATTGTTTTGATATATAACGATAAAAATAAAAAATGTTATATTGTAATCATCAACATTCCTTATTGAATTGGATTTTAATTCCCTCCTCCTGTTTTTGGAATTTCGTTTCCTTAGTTTAATGAAAAGTCAAAATCATTTAGGATTCCAATTCATTTTAAAAACTTGAATCAAATAGAAAAATAAACTTTAACATGGAAATGCGGCGGAACTGGATTCCAAATCTTATTAATTTCAAACCAAAAGACTTTATATTTCTTTTGTCAAACACTTTACTTCAAATAAAGCTACACATTCCACCTAATATACCTAAGAACTAATAAAGTCATTAAAGTCCAAAGTTATAGTCATGATGTCAAATTTCACTTCATACGATTTTCATCAATCCTACAAGGATCTAGGTAAGCATTAGTAGAAACCGATTACTTTTTTTTTTATCACCTCTTGTTCAACTCCATATAATCTATGTTCAACTCCATATAATCTATGTGTACGCATGTATAGTAGATTAAGATACTACTTACATATCTCAAAAATATATCAACATTGATAATATTTACATCAAACCCTACAAGAAACACAATAATAAAAAACCACAATATTTACATCAACTCAAACTAAATCCAACAAGAAACAACAAAGACAACTATAGTGACTTCACACAACTTCAATCATATCAGATTTAAAGCAGTGCTAAACTGCTGTTGAAGCCAATCAGTATCAACATTTCTTCTAACCCTCCCCTTGCTTCTCTTAATCTCAATAAGCTTATCATGCACACACCAAGGAAAACTCAAAAAATGATCACGTGTTTTCATATCCTCATTATATTTACCCCAATAATCCGGATGATATGTCACATGATACCATGCAGATGCTTTCGCATACACATCATCATCTCCAACATCCACATTGCCTCTACCCTTCCAAAACCAATTCCTCGCTTCCTTTCTCAAAGACTTCACAGCCAAACCAACCGCTTCAGCATCATTCCTCCCATCAAAGGACCTCGACATTTTCATAATACTCCCACTCAACAATTCAGCCTCGGTTTTAATCCCATAATAATCCATCAAATTACCCAATTTGTAATCATACTCAGTTTTAAAATCAAAAGCTTCATCAACATAGTACTCAAACCCGCTGACTTCCAAGTCAACATCGTACGTTTGTCTCGCCACGTCACGCGTGAACGGGTTGACCTGGCTGTTTTGTGGGGCGATGTCTTTGACCTCACGAAAGAGTTTCCCAATCACGTTATATGATTCGTACGTTGTTTTGTTGGATTTTTCCATGAAATCAGGGTACTCTTTGACACGAAGATTTGCAGGGATTTCTGCGGGGACACGGGTTTTTGGAAAATCTACAGCTACTGAGAAAAGCTTTGCGAGCTCTATGCATGGTGGGGCCATTGCCTTTTCGAGTTCTCTGTCTGCAAATACTGTCTTCAACTTTCTGGTAAATTCGTGAAGTGTCAATTTTGTTATAGGTAAATAAAAATATTGAGAATGATTAGTTTGAAGTACATATCGAGAAAATCTACATGAAGGAGCATAGGCTCTGTCGCCTCTTCCCTCCTGAGCCTCAGAGACACGAAGCACAGAGCAGCAGGCGGTGATAGAGATAAGAGATGACACAAATTTTCCTTCCAGTGGGGATTAGGGGTTGAGAGCGAGAGAGATGGAGCGATGTGGGTACCTTTATGATGATGGTGATAGAGTGGATAAAGACGTAGATAAAGGACAAAAGGTAGAGGCGCAAAAATACAGGAGCTGAAGAGGTGTCTCAGTCTCATGGTAGAAGGGGGTTAGGGAGAAGCTCAGAATCCTTTTTTAATTCAAACGGCATGGACATGCCCACAAACTGAAAGCAACCTTTAGAATTTGAACTCCAGCAGCCATGCATCATTTTGTAATGCAAACGGCATGGACATGCTCAAAATCTGAAAGCAACATTTTGAACTAGAACTCTAGTAGCCATGAGTTATGTGCAGAACTCTAGTATAAGTAGCATACTCAATCCAATCCTTTACCATCAAATCTGTTCATACTGAGATTCTTCACATATATAGATTCTCCATTCCCACAGAGACAAAGACAGAGACAGAGATGGCAAGTCTGCAGCATGAACCACGAGTTACAGGAGGGAGCAATCTTGTTTCAGCTGTTGATCTTTCTGTTCTCAACTCCAAAGACTTTGATGATCATAAAGATATCGACCATGATCAGGTGATCTCTCTCTCTCTCTCTCTCTCTCTCTCTCTCTCTCTCTCTCACTCTCTTTCCACCCTCACAAACGTTAATTTCAAGATTGATATCTAACCATATGTTTGAAGTTTCTATTTGTTTAATAACAGTTTGATTAATTTGATAACCATATAATATGCAGAAACCTGGATGGAAAAGTTTTCTCTCCTTTGTTGGACCTGGTTTCCTAGTGTCATTGGCTTATCTCGATCCTGGCAACAGTAAGTTTTGATTTCTCAATATCTCATATTCTCATTGTAACTTATATATCTTAATCATTGTAAACTTATCAATGTTTTTTATGCAGTGGAAACCGATTTACAGGCAGGAGCCAACCATAGATACGAGGTAAACGTTTTCTCCATGAAACACCATAGTTGTAGTTCAAAAAAATCACCATTATTTTCAGCTACTTTGGGTGATTTTGATCGGGATAATCTTTGCACTTGTTATTCAATCTCTGGCTGCCAATCTTGGTGTAAGCACTGGTAAGACATTCACTGAACTAGACCTATGAATTTATCTATATATCCAGAAATAATTATAAATATCTAAACTTTAGTTATTCTGTTATTCAGGGAAACATTTATCAGAGTTGTGTAAGGCTGAATACCCTATCTTTGTCAAGTATTGCCTATGGCTGCTAGCCGAGGTTGCAGTCATTGCAGCAGATATTCCCGAAGGTACTAATTTTAATCATGCATATCCATGAAACTGATGTGAACATACGATTTAACTTTTTTTTAATAATATTTTGATTCATTTTCTTTTGATGTTTGCAGTGATCGGAACAGCTTTTGCACTGAATATCTTATTCAAGATTCCAGTTTGGGTTGGAGTTCTCTCACTGGTCTCAGCACCCTCCTCCTTCTTGGCCTCCAAAAATATGGTGTAAGAACTTCAATCATGATTCGTTTTCTTTTGATGTTTTCATAGTTGGTGTTTCCTAATATGAAAACACATGGAATGTTGGTTTCATATATCCATAGGTGAGGAAGCTTGAAATATTGATAGCTATTCTAGTTTTTCTGATGGCTGGTTGTTTCTTTGGAGAAATGAGCTATGTGAAGCCACCAGCTGGTGATTTGCTATAGGGAATGTTCATTCCTAAACTTAGTGGTCAAGGCGCCACTGGTGATGCCATTGCTCTACTTGGTGCCCTTGTCATGCCGTAAGATCCCACTCCCAAAAAATAAAAAATAAAAACCTATTTCTCATATATTTATATTCCCTAAATCTACTTTGGTTTATTAACATTAAGTTCACTTTTTTTAATAGGCATAACTTGTTTCTCCATTCGGCTCTTGTTCTTACTCGAAAGATACCAACTCGAGTTCTTATTCATGATGATGTTTTGAATTACAGGATGCATGCAGATACTTCTTGATAGAGAGTGGCATTGCGCTCTTTGTAGCATTCTTGATCAACGTCTCAATGATCGCTGTTTCTGGCACTGTTTGCTCAGAAAAAAACCTACCAAGTGAAGAAATGGATCGTTGCAACGATCTCAACCTTAACTCAGCTTCATTTCTTCTAAAAGTATGAGCTTATAAGATGTCAAATTTATAACTTCTATACCAACAACATTCACAAAACTTCTCATAATTAACCCCGGTTTTTACTACACAGAATGTTTTGGGAAAGTCCGGCTCTACTCTTTATGCAATTGCACTGCTAGCTTCTGGTCAGAGTTCAACAATCACAGGCACTTATGCTGGACAATTCATTATGTCGGTAGGTTAAAAGAGGTCTTTATTGGGTTTGCCTATTATAACTTTCTGCTGTTAATAATCAAGGTTAACACTAAGCATGTACTATTTGTTATTTTAGGGTTTCTTGGACTTAAAAATGAGGAAATGGCTCAGGAACTTGGTAACTAGGTGCATCGCCATAACACCGAGTCTAATAGTGTAAATAATTGGGGGGCCTTCTGGAGAAGGAAGACTAATTATAATAGCATCTGTATGTGACTCCATCTTTAAAGTTTCATTCTATAGGTAAGCATATTCATGATTCATTGAAACTAGACTTTAATGTAAGTATGGATCTTTTGCAGATGACACTGTCATTTGAACTTCCATTTGCACTCATTCCACTACTCAAGTTCAGTAGCTCAAGTACCAAAATGGGACCTCACAAGAACTCAATATTTGTGAGTTTCAATTTCGTAAATCAAGTATACCTGAAATTCATTTATAATATGATTATTTTTCTTCTACAGATCATTCTCTTCTCATGGGCACTAGGACTTGGAATAATTGGCATCAACATCTACTACTTGAGCACTGCATTTGTCGATTGGCTAATCCATAGCACTTGGCCAAAAGTGGCTAATGTGTTTATTGCAATATTAGTTTTTCCGGTCATGGCTGCTTATGTTCTCTCAGTGATCTACCTTATGTTGCGTAAGGATGTTGTGGTTACATATATTGAGCCATCAAAAGGTGACCCTATTGCTCAAGATAGCATGGAAAGTGGAAATGATGCTGATAGAAGACCAGAGTTGACAAATGCTCCTTATAGAGAGGATCTTTCTGACATTCCATTTCCACAATAGTGTATCTGAAACTTTCTGAGTGGATTCAAAGGCGCTCATTGGTATCTAGCCTTCTTAAACATTACTTCTTTATGTGTGTAGATCATCTGTGTTCCAGGATTGGTCATATACACTAAATGTCTAATCCTAAATGTAGGAGATTTGGTTGCTTGAAACCAAAAAGTTTAATTATCTGCGTTTTGTAAACCGAATGCGCTTTGTAAAGTGAATAAGAAAGTGTACGGCATCAGTTGAATCAGTTGAATCCGTTACAGCTTAACTTGTTTTTCTTCTTTGCATTATTAAGTGAATCTTCAAACTAATGCAACTATATCATATAACCAAGAAGACAAATAAGTCAGCACTCATGTGTGTTTTGGTCCTTTATTTAAAGCAACTTTAGAAAAGAGCAATTAATATTTTTGTGTGTGTGTGTGTGTGTGTGTGGGGGGGGGGGGGGGAGGGTTGGGTCTAATATTCATAAAAATTAGTGGGCTACTACTACTTCTAAGCAAAAAGAAAAAAGGGGGGGGGGGGGTGGCCCTTAATAAGCTCCGCGCTTGTATGCCGAACACTTATTGTATGGTTTTAAATCTTTTTATACGATGTATGTGTGAAGACCAAAGGGTTTCTAACCCAACGGTATCAGGTGTTGCCTTTCCTCCTTGAGATTGAAAGTTTAAGTCCCGTCATGAACATAGGTGGAATTAAGTAGTAGATTAGATTTGTCGTTAAAAAAAATATATGTTTTAAAGATATGCCCACTAAAACAACAAATTAGTTACGCTCCTAATAAATACATAGGCCTATTGAGTTACACACAATCCACAATCTAAAAGCAATAAATAAATAAATACGGGGGATAGTTTATTATGATAGATTTTATGCATAAGAACAATCCTATGTGCTCATACAAACCCTAATGTTTGGATCTAGGTTTCTCTATTGTACATGCAATGAATCCAAGACTTACAAACCCTAGATCTATCAAATAAGAACTGAAATAAGGGTTTAGTAAGTACCTTTGATTATTATATATAGCAATAACAATCAATCCTTGCTTTGATTGACTTCAGAAAGCTTAGTGCCTCAAGTGTTGCACCTCTAATGGAGTCACAAACACCACTAAGCAACTTGGATGAAGAGGGAGGAGAGAGGAGGCACCAAAAACGGCTGGAAACCCTAGAGGGACTCTTAGCCACGTTTTTGGGGCATAGGGGTCCTATATATACATGTAGGCTATTAGGGTTTGCAACTAGGAAACCCTAATCTGACTGCTTAAGCCCTAAGCAGTCCAATGGGCCATTCCAGAAGGCCCTTGGACGATTTCTTTATGGTTCTCCATATAGAATTCGTCCATTGCCATCTAATGGATCCTAAGCCCAACTTTGTAACTATCTTATAATTACAATATCAGTCTCCTTAATTTAATTAATCTCTTTTAGTCACAAAATTAATTCTTAATTAATTCTTGACTAATATTAATTAAACATTATGATTTCTCCTTTAATATATTAGTCTTATAATATATTAATAAATCATAATTAAACCTTTCTCTCCTTAATTCATCCTACATATTGCTATGGTGAAGGCAACCCAAAAGGACCATGCTCATAATCGGGTCACGTACATACTAAAATAGTGATGGACTTAGACACTAATCCAACAGTCTCCCACTTGGATAAGTCTAATAACTATTTTGCATAACTTCAGAACCTGATCATTGTTATTCTGTGATAATGATTATTGTACATACTGTCTTTGTGACTTATGCTGTTATGTTATTTAGTGTAAATGTTGTTATATATGCTTACGTTGAGTTATGTGCTATTTATTATACATCATGCTTTGTGATTATGCTATGATTGTGAGTATGCTTTGCTGAGTTAGGACCGGAGGGTCCACCCGAGTTGTGGGACCGGAGGGTCTCCACTGGAACACATTGACTGGAGGGTCATTTCGAGTTAGCCTCGAGTGGCTAATGAGATGTGTGTGGTATTTTGGGGGACTCACTAAGCTTCGTGCTTACCGTGTTATGTGTTATGTGTTTCAGGTTTTCCTCAGGATCACGGGAATGTACCGGCTTGATTGTATACATCAGTGAAAGAGTTATAATTTGAGGATCCTGGATTTTAATCAAACAATTATAGTGATGTGATTTGTGAATTAAATAAATGAGATTCTGTGAAACGTGTTATGAGGATTTTGTAATTCCAAATGAAAATTTTATATGAAAAATTCACGGTGTTACACATATCGTGTCAAATTCGTGGCTGACACGTTTTCCTGACACGAATACACGAATTGTCAGGTCTACCATGCGTGGTTTGTGAATAAAGGTGATGCCACGTGGATATTTTACTATTCCACAACCAACCCACCAAGTTATAGAAATGCTATGCACCGATGATTAGGTAGTGAAAGTTCAAAAAGAAGAAAGAGATAAAGAGAGAAATATGAGGGAACCAATCAAATGCAGTGTCTCCGTCCGTCTCCATGGTCACGCCACAATGCTTTATTTGGATTGCTTTTTCAAAGAAAACTACAATGCTATACTTGGTAGATTTTTAAAGTAAAATGCCTTGATAAGAATAAAATGTAATGCTTTTTTAATGTAAGATGTCTTAATAATAAAGTGCAATGCTTCTATTAGGTTGACATTTTAAAGAGAAGTATGTTGATACAACTGGAAGATTTTTGAAAGTAAAACGCCTAGAGAATAAATAAAAATAATACATACAAAAAGAATTAATAACACACAACAAGGTATAAAGATGTTTAATAGATCATACCTGGATTAAGAACTTAAAGTAATCTGCTATTTCTCAGTACACTTGGAGTAAAACAAGATTCAGTATCTCCACCATAGCTAAAAAGAATTAAGAAATCACAACAAAATATACAGATGTTTAGCATCACTCAGTTGTGTCTTACATTGTCAATGAGAACATAAATGAATACAAATGGGCAATAAGGTAAAATTGGATTTATACCTTCACATTGTTCATCCAATAGTGTGCTGAACTTTGCAGTGCAGTTATGAGCCAGCCACTGCAAACCCTTGTCCACCACTTGAAAGTATCACTAAATGCTCTTTTGAAGTTATTGAGAGTCTGAATCGATTTTGATCAATTCAGTCCAAACCAACAAGCAACATAAGAATCCAAACTTGAATGTCCTGTTATAAAATGTAAAATTAGTAAAGATTCAACACCAATCAACTGAAGGCATGGAATAATTATAAAATAACACATCATATAAAACCTTGATATTGACATAAATTGGTAAAGCCTCTTTGATTGGATCCATGGAAGCATCTTTGACTTAATTATTCCTGAATAGATGAAGTATAATTAGAAGTATAATCAAACTAAGGAAATAGAAAGCACTCAATAGTTAAATAAAATTAAAAAAAAAAGAACCTGTAAGATAAACCAAGTCAAGATACACAACTAATTTTACATGTACTTTGTTTTCAACTTCTTGAAAGGGCAGATGGAGTTCTCTATTCTTAAGTTTTCAGATCAGTTCCTTACGCTGGGTGTACAAGGGGTACACAGGGCGTAAGTCAACCAAATTTTGGGACAGTTCAAAATGTGAGTACGCTGGGCATACATAGGCATACGCCGAGCGTACTCATGTTGCTTCCAAACCCTAAATTCTACGATGTGACCCCTATTTAATCACCTTTTCCATCCTTTGGACATTCCCTCATCCAGCCTCCACTCCGTCTAAACCCTAAAACGAAACCCTAGCTTGTGTATGAGAGATTTGAAGCTTAGAAAGTGAATCTTGAGTGTTTGGTGCTAGGAAGAAGATCATTCAAGAGGTGGTGGTGCACTCTGGTTTGTAGATCCATAAACTTCATCCTCTTGTGCACATTTTCAAGGTATACAGTTCAAATCTTGGAGCTTGTTTAAATAGATCTTGTTTAGTCTTGCATTTTGGTCCTTTTTGTCCTAAAGCTTGCATGGATCTTTGTGAGTATGGAGTAGTCCAAATATGTTAAGTCATCATTTCAGACATTCTAAGATGTCTTGAGTCATAAAAATGATAGCTTAGCCATTTCCTTTCTTCCATGCAAGAGTTGTTGGGGGGGGGGGTTTATGAAGTAAAAGTTATGGGTTTTGGATTTTAGCTCCTTGTAGCCATGCAAAGGCTTAAAGTAAGAGACCTTATGGATTAAGACGTTTTTTAGGGGCCAGATCTGTGATTGGAATGGATGTCTTAAGGATTAAGACTTTTTGCATGGAGATCTTGATAACAGCTTACGTACACTAAGCATATGCTTGGCTACCCCCAGCCCAGCGAGATGCGAGCCCTTTTCTGGTGTTGCGCTCTACACCCAGCGTAGAGTTGAGTATGCCGAGCGTATTGACCAAGGTTGACTTTTGTTGACTTTTATGGAATTTGACCATTTGAGTATGAAGTGGATGGTGAGGGTTTTATGAGGGGTAAAATGGTCTTTTACTCTAAGTATAAAATGGATTGTCTTGGGCCTAATAGTATGTGAGAGAAATATCCTAATTATTAATTAAGGTTAATCGGTGTATGTAATTATGCGGAATCTAGTTCCAGCAATTCGGGTGTGAGTTTTATCAGTCATTAGTGTAAGGTGAGTCTCCTCACTTATTCTTACCTGTATAGTAGAATAGATGTATATGTATTTGACGATCAACTGGGTCTAAGTGTTATTACTGTGTTTGTGTTGTTTATATGTGTTAAGACTATGGGTAGGCTCCAGGGTTGCTGATAACCTACAAAGGGTGTTGTTGCCCACTAAAACTTCGGGTAGTCTCCAGGGTTGCTGATATTCATAGTTGTTTTATGTGTTGTGCTATATGTGATATTTTTGGGGAAGTCGCTAAACTTTGTCCTTACAGTTTTTGATTAAATGTGTTTCAGGTACTTCTGAGAAACGCGGGAAAGTGAAGGCTTTATTATATACATTCGCTTGGAGATTTTGTTGCTGGGTATTTTGGGATACTCTGATAATTTTATATGGATTTGTATTTTGACCTTATGGTTTTCTTGTGATGGGTTTTATGAAACATGTTTTATTATGAGGTTAAAAATGAAAATTTTGGGTTGAAAAATTGGATGTTACACGAACCTATTCAGATAATATAACAAGTTCCTTAGAACTTGTACGAACTTGATACGATATTGCTTTGTTTGACTATTAACCGAATCTGGTAGTCATTTGTTACCCGCCTCATCGAGTCTCGTCATATAATCACTAAATGGCTTTACTCTTTAAATTGTTAGTTCAATAACTCTCGTCACTTCAACCCATAATCTGAGGTTTATATTTTTTAGTTTTTACTGATCGGATTAATAATCTAATTATGTTGTTGGGTCGGTAATAGCACTTTATTATAATCCGACAGTCTAACTTGGGTCTTGACCCTCGTTCTATGATTATGTCAAAATATTGAAAAACAACATAAATAATGCAATGAATGTGTATGCCTTATGTGCTTAACATTCCTCGTTACACGTACTCTCGTACCCCGTACATCACTTCTCGATCGACCAACACCCTTGCCAAACATGTACGCGAGAATGATGGAAGACTCAAATTTATAGGGCTATTTGGCCGATGCCACGTGATGGCATTCCAAGCACCAAGTCGTGATGAATGCAACATGCCATTCTCTGAAATAGCAACATATTTTTAAAAATGTCGTAATTTTCTCATACGAACTCCGTTTTTTATGTTCTTTATAGAGTAAATTACACGAGTCGTCCCTCGTGCAGGTGCCAAAATACACGTCCAGTTTCTATTTTCAAAAATTAACTCGAACCGTCCCTCGTTACATTAAAACATATACGCTTCATCCCTCGAGACATAAAAAGACAATTTTACCCTTATTATTTCTTTTTTGATTTATTTTTTATTTATTAATAATTTATTGATTTGTTTATTATGAAAATAATTATTTATTTTCTTTTATCAAAGATATTAAATAAAGATCCTTAAACCCTAAGCACGCCGTCCTCTTCCATCATTTCTTCTTCAGTCATCTCCACCTCCACCAGTATCATCGCCGGCTTCAACGACTTCAGGACATCTTCGTCTCTTCGGCCACTCCTGCGATGCTATCAAACCATTACCCACCACAACTCAACCCACCCTTCCTCTTCCATTTCCCCTTTTTTCCTTCTGTCCACACCGAAATCAGGTCATCGAACCAGGTACAAGTCCATCACGCAAGATCAGATAAGAGGGACATTGAGATCGGAGAAGCAGGTCAGATCGAACCCAAATCGTCTCCATTGATAGTCCTCCTCTGCGATAACACAATGATGTGAACCCTAGATGATGCGACGATGGCAGCGCACCGGTGACGATGGCGGCTCACAGTTGGCAATGGTGGTTCACCGATCGAACGAAGTGCAGACTTACAACCCCCTTTTTCCATCCCCCTCTGTAATGAATCAGATTTGCAGGTTCAGTGAATAAGGTTTGCTTTCAATTTAAGAACCCTAAATCATTTGCTTTCAATCAGTTTTGTATCAAATCAGATTTTCCATCTCCCTGACTCTTACTTCCTAATTTACCCTAATTATTCATTCTTGTTTTGCAGGTGGGTTTTCCGATGGTCGATGGTGGTGGTGTTAACAGTAAATGTGCTTGTTTTGATGGTGGGTTGAGTATATGTTGTTGGTTTGGTGAATGAGGTGATGGTTTGTAGTTATTTTTGGTGAAACATGTTAACATTAACGAAGGAGTGGGTTGGGTGAAGTGAGGGGTAGCGGTGGTGCTACATTTTCCGGTGAGAAGTGGTGGTGGTGCTCCATTTTCTGGTGGTGGCGTAGATTACCGGTGGTGGTGGTGGTCAGTTCTTATTCCACAAAATAGAAAAATAACTAAAATAATTTTTAGTAATTAAAAATAATCAGAGCAAATAATTAAAATAATTTTAATAATTAAAAATGTTCAAAATAAATGAAAAAGAAAAGAAAAAGGACATTATAGTCTTTTTTATGTATCAAAAGGGATGAAACGTGTAAATTTAAACTAACGAGGGATGTACCGTGCAACTTTTAACAATACGAGAGACGGTCCGAGTTAATTTTTGAAAATAGGGACTAAACGTGCATTTTGGCACCTGCATGAGGGACGATTCGTGTAATTTACTCTTCGTTATATCTACGGAATGGTCTCGAAGAGTACTAGAACTTCCTTTCATTTATGGAAGACTCAAAGGGCTATTTGCCCAACGCCACATCGTGTCATTCCAAGCACCAAGTATTAAGTCTTGGTGAATGCCATGTGTCATTATCTAAAATAGCAGCTTACTTTTAAAATGGTCATATCTTCCTCATATGCACTCTGTTTTTATGTTCTTTATATCCACGGAATCGTCTCAAGGAGTACTATAACTTCCTTTCATTTGTTTACTGCTAATGACATTTCATTTTTAATTTGATTTCTTGCTAATGAGGTAACGATTTTTCGAGCGTTACAAGAAAGATCTACAAAAGAGTATAGGATCATAGTTGAAGTTGTATTGTAGATGCTAAAGAAGTTAGTTTTAGATATCTTTGATTCATAATGGTCTGATGATAATAAAAGTTGAACCGCTTTTTAGTCTTTGATGCATTTCCTCAAACACCTCACATGCAAATCGAACGATGGTCTGTAGAGAAGAGTAAAAAAATTGAATGATTGATGTCATGAATTTGTATAGAAATTGAAATGTATATCCACAACTTTTGTGAATTTATATGTTTAATTATCGATATGGTGTTCTTTTGAGTATATGAAACTTTTAACCTTAAAATGATTATTAGTTCTTAAAATGTCATTCTTAACTTTTTTTTAAATCATGTAAGTATGTACACCGTTATGTTCGAATTTTGTAATTTATGTGAGAAAAAAAGTTGCTTGCATTTAACTTTTAGTCCCTGTTTTGTTGTTGAATTTAAACGGATTCGATTCATAAGGATCATAAGAATTTTTTTAATCATAATAGATTAATGATTAATAGCAATTTTGAATCATAAGAAATTTTTTAATCATAATATATTAAGGCCCATGACAATTTGAATGATAACAATCTAATTTGAATTATAACAATCTAGGTCATAAAAATTAAGGATATTAAACATTTTAAATTATTATTTTATGAATAATATTATTTTGGATCATAATAGTCTGAATCATATCATTTCAGCATTTCTAACCAAATTATAATTTTTACAAAATTGATTTATAAATAGTTTTGAATCATATCATTTTTAACCAAATCTTGAAATTTTGTAAAATAAAGTGTGAAATCTAAATAAGTTTTATGTTATAATATTTTGGATCATATCGTCTAGGATCATGTTTGATTTTTGTATAGATTTTAATTTATAATAGGTTTTGGATCAATAATATTATGGATCATGTTGTTTATGATCATATCATTTCCATGTCAAAATCAATGAAGCTTTCCTTTGTCTACGATTATATGTTTTTAATCTAAGTCAGTACATTTTCAACATTTTCATGTACAATCAAGAAAAAACATCATAAATGGTCCCTATGGTTACCCAAAATCTGAAGTTTAGTCCCCGTGGTTTAAAAACCTCATAAATGGTCCCTGCGCTTTCAAAACTTTTGATGTTTGGTCCTTTTTATTAACTCCGTTAGCTTTCTACCGTTAAACGAAGGATATTTCCGTCATTTAACTATCCAAGGACCTTTTATGAAGTTTTCTTTTATTTATTTCACCTTTGACAAAGCTACACGTAATCACCTTCATTTCCTGGAAACTTGTCCCCTTTCCTTTTCCCTATTATACATATAAACCAATACCCACTTCGCATTTTCCTCCAGATCTCACTTCTTTTCGTTGAATTCATCATCTTTCCCACTTGGGTATCAAGAAATCAGCTATCTTAAACCATGGAAAACAACAATCAATCGTCTTTTTTGGCAGTACAGTGATCAACTTCGTGTTCAAAGCAACAATCTTTTCAGCCTCTCCCTTAACGACTCCATCTGGAGCCACCTCATACGCCTCCAAACGCCCCGAAAAAGAACGCCGAAACTTCGACATCCATGTCGGCGGGCACTTCACCAACTCAAACACCATTAACACCAACCACTCCAGTTCATCCAACTCCGATTTTAATGGTTTTAACTTTGACTTTAAAGTCGGGTCGACTAATCAAAACTAGACCGGTGATTTTGGGATCAACGGTGGGTTTAACAAAGGAGTTAACTCAAAGCCCGGTTTTAATTTTATTACCATTGATCTTAATTTCGAGAAAAATGGGTTCAAGAAAGATGGGAAGTTTGGTAAAAATAGCGACGATGATCATCTTTCATTTGGGGTTAAACGTGGGAAGAACAAGAAGAAAAAGAAGAAAGAACCTAAAAGTCATTTGGGGTTAACCACACTTTGATTCTTCTTCAAGCTCTTTGGTTGAATCCACTTTGTTACTTTTAGGTTTAAGTAATCGGAGTAGGATGAAAGGCAGTCGGATTTGGCTATGGAGATGAAGGCAGCGAGCATGAGGGCTAGGAAAAAGAAGAAAGAACCTGAAAGTCATTGATCCAAGATCTGGATGGAAATTCTTAAACATCAACCATCTGGAGAAATCACTTCATTTAATTGTCAAGACTCAAGAAGATTGGGGATATTTAACATTGAGGATGAAGGCAGCGAGCATGAGGGCTAGGAAAAAGAAGAAAGAACCTGAAAGTCATTGATCCAAGATCTGGATGGAAATTCTTAAACATCAACCATATGGAGAAATCACTTCATTTAATTGTCAAGACTCAAGAAGATTGGGGATATTGAACATTGAAGATTTTGTAGTAGCTTTTCAACATATTTTTATGGTGTTCCTCTAATGTTGAGACAAGGATTAACATCATGTTATGCGTTTTTAATTTTTCAAGTGTATGTATGAGTTTGGAGTTTTAGTTGTTGATGAAGGGTGGGGGAGGAAGATGATGGGGGTGGGCGGTGCTATTTTTGGTCGTGTTGGAGAGAGAGAGAGAGAGAGAGAGAGAGAGAGAGAGAGAGAGAGAGAGAGAGAGAGAGAGAGAGAGAGAGAGAGACCCTTGGTTATTAAATTTATTTAAAGAATATAAATAAATAAAAGAAAACTTCATAAAAGGTCATTGGATAGTTAAATGACGGAAATGCCCTTCGTTTAACGGTAGAAAGCTAACGGAGTTAATAAAAAGGACCAAACATCAAAAGTTTTGAAAGCGTAGGGACCATCTATGACGTTTTTAAACTACGGGGACTAAACTTCAGATTTTGAAAAACCACAGGGACCATTTATGATGTTTTTTCTACAATCAAATTCATATCAAATTGAGAGTGTAAAAAATAATTAAATGGTGGATATTGTGATACGTAAGGTGTCATTTAAAAATTGAGTGTAGTTTAAATTTAACATAAATTAAAAAAGAATACCAAAGTTTGATTTTCAATAGAACACAACAAATCTAATTTCCATAGAACTATTTTACACGTCCGATAATTGTTTTACACATGAAGAAAAGGTTTTACAATAGAGCACAACAAACAACCGTTTTACAAGTATGATAATAGCATTTTAAATATTGAACACACAACAAAGGCAACAATGAGAGGAGGGGGGGGGGGGGGAGGGGAGGGAGAGTCTCACATTTGAAGATTTCGTCGGAACAATCTTGGGATGACGTCAACAGGTGACATGGTCGTCAGAGAAAGTAGAGAAAACAAGGACCTGTTAATTTTAGTACATAATATTGTTTTGATATATAACGATAAAAATAAAAAATGTTATATGGTAATCATCAACATTCCTTATTGAATTGGATTTTAATTCCCTCCTCCTGTTTTTGGAATTTCGTTTCCCTAGTTTAATGAAAAGTCAAAATCATTTAGGATTCCAATTCATTTTAAAAACTTGAATCAAATAGAAAAATAAACTTTAACATGGAAATGCGGCGGAACTGGATTCCAAATCTTATTAATTTCAAACCAAAAGACTTTATATTTCTTTTGTCAAACACTTTACTTCAAATAAAACTACACATTCCACCTAATATACCTAAGAACTAATAAAGTCACTAAAGTCCAAAGTTATAGTCATGATGTTAAATTATTTTCATCAATCCTACAAGGATCTAGGTAAGCATTAGTAGAAACCGATTACTTTTTTTTTATCACCTCTTGTTCAACTCCATATAATCTATGTTCAACTCCATATAATCTATGTGTACGTATATATAGTAGATTAAGATACTACTTACATATCTCAAAAATATATCAACATTGATAATATTTACATCAAACCCTACAAGAAACACAATAATCAAAAACCACAATATTTACATCAACTCAAACTAAATCCAACAAGAAACAACAAAGACAACTATAGTGACTTCACACAACTTCAATCATATCAGATTTAAAGCAGTGCTAAACTGCTGTTGAAGCCAATCAGTATCAACATTTCTTCTAACCCTCCCCTTGCTTCTCTTAATCTCAATAAGCTTATCATGCACACACCAAGGAAAACTCAAAAAATGATCACGTGTTTTCATATCCTCATTATATTTACCCCAATAATCCGGATGATATGTCACATGATACCATGCAGATGCTTTCGCATACACATCATCATCTCCAACATCCACATTGCCTCTACCCTTCCAAAACCAATTCCTCGCTTCCTTTCTCAAAGACTTCACAGCCAAACCATTCCTCCCATCAAACGACCTCGACATTTTCATAATACTCCCACTCAACAATTCAGCCTCGGTTTTAATCCCATAATAATCCATCAAATTACCCAATTTGTAATCATACTCAGTTTTAAAATCAAAAGCTTCATCAACATAGTACTCAAACCCGCTGACTTCCAAGTCAACATCGTACGTTTGTCTCGCCACGTCACGCGTGAACGGGTTGACCTGGCTGTTTTGTGGGGCGATGTCTTTGACCTCACGAAAGAGTTTCCCAATCACGTTATATGATTCGTACGTTGTTTTGTTGGATTTTTCCATGAAATCAGGGTACTCTTTGACACGAAGATTTGCAGGGATTTCTGCGGGGACACGGGTTTTTGGAAAATCTACAGCTACTGAGAAAAGCTTTGCGAGCTCTATGCATGGTGGGGCCATTGCCTTTTCGAGTTCTCTGTCTGCAAATACTGTCTTCAACTTTCTGGTAAATTCGTGAAGTGTCAATTTTGTTATAGGTAAATAAAAATATTGAGAATGATTAGTTTGAAGTACATATCGAGAAAATCTACATGAAGGAGCATAGGCTCTGTCGCCTCTTCCCTCCTGAGCCTCAGAGACACGAAGCACAGAGCAGCAGGCGGTGATAGAGATAAGAGATGACACAAATTTTCCTTCCAGTGGGGATTAGGGGTTGAGAGCGAGAGAGATGGAGCGATGTGGGTACCTTTATGATGATGGTGATAGAGTGGATAAAGACGTAGATAAAGGACAAAAGGTAGAGGCGCAAAAATACAGGAGCTGAAGAGGTGTCTCAGTCTCATGGTAGAAGGGGGTTAGGGAGAAGCTCAGAATCCTTTTTTAATTCAAACGGCATGGACATGCCCACAAACTGAAAGCAACCTTTAGAATTTGAACTCCAGCAGCCATGCATCATTTTGTAATGCAAACGGCATGGACATGCTCAAAATCTGAAAGCAACATTTTGAACTAGAACTCTAGTAGCCATGAGTTATGTGCAGAACTCTAGTATAAGTAGCATACTCAATCCAATCCTTTACCATCAAATCTGTTCATACTGAGATTCTTCACATATATAGATTCTCCATTCCCACAGAGACAAAGACAGAGACAGAGATGGCAAGTCTGCAGCATGAACCACGAGTTACAGGAGGGAGCAATCTTGTTTCAGCTGTTGATCTTTCTGTTCTCAACTCCAAAGACTTTGATGATCATAAAGATATCGACCATGATCAGGTGATCTCTCTCTCTCTCTCTCTCTCTCTCTCTCTCTCTCTCACTCTCTTTCCACCCTCACAAACGTTAATTTCAAGATTGATATCTAACCATATGTTTGAAGTTTCTATTTGTTTAATAACAGTTTGATTAATTTGATAACCATATAATATGCAGAAACCTGGATGGAAAAGTTTTCTCTCCTTTGTTGGACCTGGTTTCCTAGTGTCATTGGCTTATCTCGATCCTGGCAACAGTAAGTTTTGATTTCTCAATATCTCATATTCTCATTGTAACTTATATATCTTAATCATTGTAAACTTATCAATGTTTTTTATGCAGTGGAAACCGATTTACAGGCAGGAGCCAACCATAGATACGAGGTAAACGTTTTCTCCATGAAACACCATAGTTGTAGTTCAAAAAAATCACCATTATTTTCAGCTACTTTGGGTGATTTTGATCGGGATAATCTTTGCACTTGTTATTCAATCTCTGGCTGCCAATCTTGGTGTAAGCACTGGTAAGACATTCACTGAACTAGACCTATGAATTTATCTATATATCCAGAAATAATTATAAATATCTAAACTTTAGTTATTCTGTTATTCAGGGAAACATTTATCAGAGTTGTGTAAGGCTGAATACCCTATCTTTGTCAAGTATTGCCTATGGCTGCTAGCCGAGGTTGCAGTCATTGCAGCAGATATTCCCGAAGGTACTAATTTTAATCATGCATATCCATGAAACTGATGTGAACATACGATTTAACTTTTTTTTAATAATATTTTGATTCATTTTCTTTTGATGTTTGCAGTGATCGGAACAGCTTTTGCACTGAATATCTTATTCAAGATTCCAGTTTGGGTTGGAGTTCTCTCACTGGTCTCAGCACCCTCCTCCTTCTTGGCCTCCAAAAATATGGTGTAAGAACTTCAATCATGATTCGTTTTCTTTTGATGTTTTCATAGTTGGTGTTTCCTAATATGAAAACACATGGAATGTTGGTTTCATATATCCATAGGTGAGGAAGCTTGAAATATTGATAGCTATTCTAGTTTTTCTGATGGCTGGTTGTTTCTTTGGAGAAATGAGCTATGTGAAGCCACCAGCTGGTGATTTGCTATAGGGAATGTTCATTCCTAAACTTAGTGGTCAAGGCGCCACTGGTGATGCCATTGCTCTACTTGGTGCCCTTGTCATGCCGTAAGATCCCACTCCCAAAAAATAAAAAATAAAAACCTATTTCTCATATATTTATATTCCCTAAATCTACTTTGGTTTATTAACATTAAGTTCACTTTTTTTAATAGGCATAACTTGTTTCTCCATTCGGCTCTTGTTCTTACTCGAAAGATACCAACTCGAGTTCTTATTCATGATGATGTTTTGAATTACAGGATGCATGCAGATACTTCTTGATAGAGAGTGGCATTGCGCTCTTTGTAGCATTCTTGATCAACGTCTCAATGATCGCTGTTTCTGGCACTGTTTGCTCAGAAAAAAACCTACCAAGTGAAGAAATGGATCGTTGCAACGATCTCAACCTTAACTCAGCTTCATTTCTTCTAAAAGTATGAGCTTATAAGATGTCAAATTTATAACTTCTATACCAACAACATTCACAAAACTTCTCATAATTAACCCCGGTTTTTACTACACAGAATGTTTTGGGAAAGTCCGGCTCTACTCTTTATGCAATTGCACTGCTAGCTTCTGGTCAGAGTTCAACAATCACAGGCACTTATGCTGGACAATTCATTATGTCGGTAGGTTAAAAGAGGTCTTTATTGGGTTTGCCTATTATAACTTTCTGCTGTTAATAATCAAGGTTAACACTAAGCATGTACTATTTGTTATTTTAGGGTTTCTTGGACTTAAAAATGAGGAAATGGCTCAGGAACTTGGTAACTAGGTGCATCGCCATAACACCGAGTCTAATAGTGTAAATAATTGGGGGGCCTTCTGGAGAAGGAAGACTAATTATAATAGCATCTGTATGTGACTCCATCTTTAAAGTTTCATTCTATAGGTAAGCATATTCATGATTCATTGAAACTGGACTTTAATGTAAGTATGGATCTTTTGCAGATGACACTGTCATTTGAACTTCCATTTGCACTCATTCCACTACTCAAGTTCAGTAGCTCAAGTACCAAAATGGGACCTCACAAGAACTCAATATTTGTGAGTTTCAATTTCGTAAATCAAGTATACCTGAAATTCATTTATAATATGATTATTTTTCTTCTACAGATCATTCTCTTCTCATGGGCACTAGGACTTGGAATAATTGGCATCAACATCTACTACTTGAGCACTGCATTTGTCGATTGGCTAATCCATAGCACTTGGCCAAAAGTGGCTAATGTGTTTATTGCAATATTAGTTTTTCCGGTCATGGCTGCTTATGTTCTCTCAGTGATCTACCTTATGTTGCGTAAGGATGTTGTGGTTACATATATTGAGCCATCAAAAGGTGACCCTATTGCTCAAGATAGCATGGAAAGTGGAAATGATGCTGATAGAAGACCAGAGTTGACAAATGCTCCTTATAGAGAGGATCTTTCTGACATTCCATTTCCACAATAGTGTATCTGAAACTTTCTGAGTGGATTCAAAGGCGCTCATTGGTATCTAGCCTTCTTAAACATTACTTCTTTATGTGTGTAGATCATCTGTGTTCCAGGATTGGTCATATACACTAAATGTCTAATCCTAAATGTAGGAGATTTGGTTGCTTGAAACCAAAAAGTTTAATTATCTGCGTTTTGTAAACCGAATGCGCTTTGTAAAGTGAATAAGAAAGTGTACGGCATCAGTTGAATCAGTTGAATCCGTTACAGCTTAACTTGTTTTTGTTCTTTGCATTATTAAGTGAATCTTCAAACTAATGCAACTATATCATATAACCAAGAAGACAAATAAGTCAGCACTCATGTGTGTTTTGGTCCTTTATTTAAAGCAACTTTAGAAAAGAGCAATTAATATTTGTGTGTGTGTGTGTGTGTGTGTGGGGGGGGGGGGGGGGAGGGTTGGGTCTAATATTCATAAAAATTAGTGGGCTACTACTACTTCTAAGCAAAAAGAAAAAAGGGGGGGGGGGTGGCCCTTAATAAGCTCCGCGCTTGTATGCCGAACACTTATTGCATGGTTTTAAATCTTTTTATACGATGTATGTGTGAAGACCAAAGGGTTTCTAACCCAACGGTATCAGGTGTTGCCTTTCCTCCTTGAGATTGAAAGTTTAAGTCCCGTCATGAACATAGGTGGAATTAAGTAGTAGATTAGATTTGTCGTTAAAAAAAATATATGTTTTAAAGATATGCCCACTAAAACAACAAATTAGTTACGCTCCTAATAAATACATAGGCCTATTGAGTTACACACAATCCACAATCTAAAAGCAATAAATAAATAAATACGGGGGATAGTTTATTATGATAGATTTTATGCATAAGAACAATCCTATGTGCTCATACAAACCCTAATGTTTGGATCTAGGTTTCTCTATTGTACATGCAATGAATCCAAGACTTACAAACCCTAGATCTATCAAATAAGAACTGAAATAAGGGTTTAGTAATTACCTTTGATTATTATATATAGCAATAACAATCAATCCTTGCTTTGATTGACTTCAGAAAGCTTAGTGCCTCAAGTGTTGCACCTCTAATGGAGTCACAAACACCACTAAGCAACTTGGATGAAGAGGGAGGAGAGAGGAGGCACCAAAAACGGCTGGAAACCCTAGAGGGACTCTTAGCCACGTTTTTGGGGCATAGGGGTCCTATATATACATGTAGGCTATTAGGGTTTGCAACTAGGAAACCCTAATCTGACTGCTTAAGCCCTAAGCAGTCCAATGGGCCATTCCAGAAGGCCCTTGGACGATTTCTTTATGGTCCTCCATATAGAATTCGTCCATTGCCATCTAATGGATCCTAAGCCCAACTTTGTAACTATCTTATAATTACAATATCAGTCTCCTTAATTTAATTAATCTCTTTTAGTCACAAAATTAATTCTTAATTAATTCTTGACTAATATTAATTAAACATTATGATTTCTCCTTTAATATATTAGTCTTATAATATATTAATAAATCATAATTAAACCTTTCTCTCCTTAATTCATCCTACATATTGCTATGGTGAAGGCAACCCAAAAGGACCATGCTCATAATCGGGTCAAGTACATACCAAAATAGTTATGGACTTAGACACTAATCCAACAGTCTCCCACTTGGATAAGTCTAATAACTATTTTGCATAACTTCAGAACCTGATCATTGTTATTCTGTGATAATGATTATTGTACATACTGTCTTTGTGACTTATGCTGTTATGTTATTTAGTGTAAATGTTGTTATATATGCTTACGTTGAGTTATGTGCTATTTATTATACATCATGCTTTGTGATTATGCTATGATTGTGAGTATGCTTTGCTGAGTTAGGACCGGAGGGTCCACCCGAGTTGTGGGACCGGAGGGTCTCCACTGGAACACATTGACTGGAGGGTCATTTCGAGTTAGCCTCGAGTGGCTAATGAGATGTGTGTGGTATTTTGGGGGACTCACTAAGCTTCGTGCTTACCGTGTTATGTGTTATGTGTTTCAGGTTTTCCTCAGGATCACGGGAATGTACCGGCTTGATTGTATACATCAGTGAAAGAGTTATAATTTGAGGATCCTGGATTTTAATCAAACAATTATAGTGATGTGATTTGTGAATTAAATAAATGAGATTCTGTGAAACGTGTTATGAGGATTTTGTAATTCCAAATGAAAATTTTATATGAAAAATTCACGGTGTTACACATATCGTGTCAAATTCGTGGCTGACACGTTTTCCTGACACGAATACACGAATTGTCAGGTCTACCATGCGTGGTTTGTGAATAAAGGTGATGCCACGTGGATATTTTACTATTCCACAACCAACCCACCAAGTTATAGAAATGCTATGCACCGATGATTAGGTAGTGAAAGTTCAAAAAGAAGAAAGAGATAAAGAGAGAAATATGAGGGAACCAATCAAATGCAGTGTCTCCGTCCGTCTCCATGGTCACGCCACAATGCTTTATTTGGATTGCTTTTTCAAAGAAAACTACAATGCTATACTTGGTAGATTTTTAAAGTAAAATGCCTTGATAAGAATAAAATGTAATGCTTTTTTAATGTAAGATGTCTTAATAATAAAGTGCAATGCTTCTATTAGGTTGACATTTTAAAGAGAAGTATGTTGATACAACTGGAAGATTTTTGAAAGTAAAACGCCTAGAGAATAAATAAAAATAATACATACAAAAAGAATTAATAACACATAACAAGGTATAAAGATGTTTAATAGATCATACCTGGATTAAGAACTTAAAGTAATCTGCTATTTCTCAGTACACTTGGAGTAAAACAAGATTCAGTATCTCCACCATAGCTAAAAAGAATTAAGAAATCACAACAAAATATACAGATGTTTAGCATCACTCAGTTGTGTCTTACATTGTCAATGAGAACATAAATGAATACAAATGGGCAATAAGGTTAAATTGGATTTATACCTTCACATTGTTCATCCAATAGTGTGCTGAACTTTGCAGTGCAGTTATGAGCCAGCCACTGCAAACCCTTGTCCACCACTTGAAAGTATCACTAAATGCTCTTTTGAAGTTATTGAGAGTCTGAATCGATTTTGATCAATTCAGTCCAAACCAACAAGCAACATAAGAATCCAAACTTGAATGTCCTGTTATAAAATGTAAAATTAGTAAAGATTCAACACCAATCAACTGAAGGCATGGAATAATTATAAAATAACACATCATATAAAACCTTGATATTGACATAAATTGGTAAAGCCTCTTTGATTGGATCCATGGAAGCATCTTTGACTTAATTATTCCTGAATAGATGAAGTATAATTAGAAGTATAATCAAACTAAGGAAATAGAAAGCACTCAATAGTTAAATAAAATTAAAAAAAAAAGAACCTGTAAGATAAACCAAGTCAAGATACACAACTAATTTTACATGTACTTTGTTTTCAACTTCTTGGAAGGGCAGATGGAGTTCTCTATTCTTAAGTTTTCAGATCAGTTCCTTACGCTGGGTGTACAAGGGGTACACAGGGCGTAAGTCAACCAAATTTTGGGACAGTTCAAAATATGAGTACGCTGGGCATACATAGGCATACGCCGAGCGTACTCATGTTGCTTCCAAACCCTAAATTCTACGATGTGACCCCTATTTAATCACCTTTTCCATCCTTTGGACATTCCCTCATCCAGCCTCCACTCCGTCTAAACCCTAAAACGAAACCCTAGCTTGTGTATGAGAGATTTGAAGCTTAGAAAGTGAATCTTGAGTGTTTGGTGCTAGGAAGAAGATCATTCAAGAGGTGGTGGTGCACTCTGGTTTGTAGATCCATAAACTTCATCCTCTTGTGCACATTTTCAAGGTATACAGTTCAAATCTTGGAGCTTGTTTAAATAGATCATGTTTAGTCTTGCATTTTGGTCCTTTTTGTCCTAAAGCTTGCATGGATCTTTGTGAGTATGGAGTAGTCCAAATATGTTAAGTCATCATTTCAGACATTCTAAGATGTCTTGAGTCATAAAAATGATAGCTTAGCCATTTCCTTTCTTCCATGCAAGAGTTGTTGGGGGGGGGGGGGGGGGGGTTTATGAAGTAAAAGTTATGGGTTTTGGATTTTAGCTCCTTGTAGCCATGCAAAGGCTTAAAGTCAGAGACCTTATGGATTAAGACGTTTTTTAGGGGCCAGATCTGTGATTGGAATGGATGTCTTAAGGATTAAGACTTTTTGCATGGAGATCTTGAGAACAGCTTACGTACACTAAGCATATGCTTGGCTACCCCCAGCCCAGCGAGATGCGAGCCCTTTTCTGGTGTTGCGCTCTACACCCAGCGTAGAGTTGAGTATGCCGAGCGTATTGACCAAGGTTGACTTTTGTTGACTTTTATGGAATTTGACCATTTGAGTATGAAGTGGATGGTGAGGGTTTTATGAGGGGTAAAATGGTCTTTTACTCTAAGTATAAAATGGATTGTCTTGGGCCTAATAGTATGTGAGAGAAATATCCTAATTATTAATTAAGGTTAATCGGTGTATGTAATTATGCGGAATCTAGTTCCAGCAATTCGGGTGTGAGTTTTATCAGTCATTAGTGTAAGGTGAGTCTCCTCACTTATTCTTACCTGTATAGTAGAATAGATGTATATGTATTTGACGATCAACTGGGTCTAAGTGTTATTACTGTGTTTGTGTTGTTTATATGTGTTAAGACTATGGGTAGGCTCCAGGGTTGCTGATAACCTACAAAGGGTGTTGTTGCCCACTAAAACTTCGGGTAGTCTCCAGGGTTGCTGATATTCATAGTTGTTTTATGTGTTGTGCTATATGTGATATTTTTGGGGAAGTCGCTAAACTTTGTCCTTACAGTTTTTGATTAAATGTGTTTCAGGTACTTCTGAGAAACGCGGGAAAGTGAAGGCTTTATTATATACATTCGCTTGGAGATTTTGTTGCTGGGTATTTTGGGATACTCTGATAATTTTATATGGATTTGTATTTTGACCTTATGGTTTTCTTGTGATGGGTTTTATGAAACATGTTTTATTATGAGGTTAAAAATGAAAATTTTGGGTTGAAAAATTGGATGTTACACGAACCTATTCAGATAATATAACAAGTTCCTTAGAACTTGTACGAACTTGATACGATATTGCTTTGTTTGACTATTAACCGAATCTGGTAGTCATTTGTTACCCGCCTCATCGAGTCTCGTCATATAATCACTAAATGGCTTTACTCTTTAAATTGTTAGTTCAATAACTCTCGTCACTTCAACCCATAATCTGAGGTTTATATTTTTTAGTTTTTACTGATCGGATTAATAATCTAATTATGTTGTTGGGTCGGTAATAGCACTTTATTATAATCCGACAGTCTAACTTGGGTCTTGACCCTCGTTCTATGATTATGTCAAAATATTGAAAAACAACATAAATAATGCAATGAATGTGTATGCCTTATGTGCTTAACATTCCTCGTTACACGTACTCTCGTACCCCGTACATCACTTCTCGATCGACCAACACCCTTGCCAAACATGTACGCGAGAATGATGGAAGACTCAAATTTATAGGGCTATTTGGCCGATGCCACGTGATGGCATTCCAAGCACCAAGTCGTGATGAATGCAACATGCCATTCTCTGAAATAGCAACATATTTTTAAAAATGTCGTAATTTTCTCATACGAACTCCGTTTTTTATGTTCTTTATAGAGTAAATTACACGAGTCGTCCCTCGTGCAGGTGCCAAAATACACGTCCAGTTTCTATTTTCAAAAATTAACTCGAACCGTCCCTCGTTACATTAAAACATATACGCTTCATCCCTCGAGACATAAAAAGACAATTTTACCCTTATTATTTCTTTTTTGATTTATTTTTTATTTATTAATAATTTATTGATTTGTTTATTATGAAAATAATTATTTATTTTCTTTTATCAAAGATATTAAATAAAGATCCTTAAACCCTAAGCACGCCGTCCTCTTCCATCATTTCTTCTTCAGTCATCTCCACCTCCACCAGTATCATCGCCGGCTTCAACGACTTCAGGACATCTTCGTCTCTTCGGCCACTCCTGCGATGCTATCAAACCATTACCCACCACAACTCAACCCACCCTTCCTCTTCCATTTCCCCTTTTTTCCTTCTGTCCACATCGAAATCAGGTCATCGAACCAGGTACAAGTCCATCACGCAAGATCAGATAAGAGGGACATTGAGATCGGAGAAGCAGGTCAGATCGAACCCAAATCGTCTCCATTGATAGTCCTCCTCTGCGATAACACAATGATGTGAACCCTAGATGATGCGACGATGGCAGCGCACCGGTGACGATGGCGGCTCACAGTTGGCAATGGTGGTTCACCGATCGAACGAAGTGCAGACTTACAACCCCCTTTTTCCATCCCCCTCTGTAATGAATCAGATTTGCAGGTTCAGTGAATAAGGTTTGCTTTCAATTTAAGAACCCTAAATCATTTGCTTTCAATCAGTTTTGTATCAAATCAGATTTTCCATCTCCCTGACTCTTACTTCCTAATTTACCCTAATTATTCATTCTTGTTTTGCAGGTGGGTTTTCCGATGGTGGATGGTGGTGGTGTTAACAGTAAATGTGCTTGTTTTGATGGTGGGTTGAGTATATGTTGTTGGTTTGGTGAATGAGGTGATGGTTTGTAGTTATTTTTGGTGAAACATGTTAACATTAACGAAGGAGTGGGTTGGGTGAAGTGAGGGGTAGCGGTGGTGCTACATTTTCCGGTGAGAAGTGGTGGTGGTGCTCCATTTTCTGGTGGTGGCGTAGATTACCGGTGGTGGTGGTGGTCAGTTCTTATTCCACAAAATAGAAAAATAACTAAAATAATTTTTAGTAATTAAAAATAATCAGAGCAAATAATTAAAATAATTTTAATAATTAAAAATGTTCAAAATAAATGAAAAAGAAAAGAAAAAGGACATTATAGTCTTTTTTATGTATCAAAAGGGATGAAACGTGTAAATTTAAACTAACGAGGGATGTACCGTGCAACTTTTAACAATACGAGAGACGGTCCGAGTTAATTTTTGAAAATAGGGACTAAACGTGCATTTTGGCACCTGCATGAGGGACGATTCGTGTAATTTACTCTTCGTTATATCTACGGAATGGTCTCGAAGAGTACTAGAACTTCCTTTCATTTATGGAAGACTCAAAGGGCTATTTGCCCAACGCCACATCGTGTCATTCCAAGCACCAAGTATTAAGTCTTGGTGAATGCCATGTGTCATTATCTAAAATAGCAGCTTACTTTTAAAATGGTCATATCTTCCTCATATGCACTCTGTTTTTATGTTCTTTATATCCACGGAATCGTCTCAAGGAGTACTATAACTTCCTTTCATTTGTTTACTGCTAATGACATTTCATTTTTAATTTGATTTCTTGCTAATGAGGTAACGATTTTTCGAGCGTTACAAGAAAGATCTACAAAAGAGTATAGGATCATAGTTGAAGTTGTATTGTAGATGCTAAAGAAGTTAGTTTTAGATATCTTTGATTCATAATGGTCTGATGATAATAAAAGTTGAACCGCTTTTTAGTCTTTGATGCATTTCCTCAAACACCTCACATGCAAATCGAACGATGGTCTGTAGAGAAGAGTAAAAAAATTGAATGATTGATGTCATGAATTTGTATAGAAATTGAAATGTATATCCACAACTTTTGTGAATTTATATGTTTAATTATCGATATGGTGTTCTTTTGAGTATATGAAACTTTTAACCTTAAAATGATTATTAGTTCTTAAAATGTCATTCTTAACTTTTTTTTTTAAATCATGTAAGTATGTACACCGTTATGTTCGAATTTTGTAATTTATGTGAGAAAAAAAGTTGCTTGCATTTAACTTTTAGTCCCTATTTTGTTGTTGAATTTAAACGGATTCGATTCATAAGGATCATAAGAATTTTTTTAATCATAATAGATTAATGATTAATAGCAATTTTGAATCATAAGAAATTTTTTAATCATAATATATTAAGGCCCATGACAATTTGAATGATAACAATCTAATTTGAATTATAACAATCTAAGTCATAAAAATTAAGGATATTAAACATTTTAAATTATTATTTTATGAATAATATTATTTTGGATCATAATAGTCTGAATCATATCATTTCAGCATTTCTAACTAAATTATAATTTTTACAAAATTGATTTATAAATAGTTTTGAATCATATCATTTTTAACCAAATCTTGAAATTTTGTAAAATAAAGTGTGAAATCTAAATAAGTTTTATATTATAATATTTTGGATCATATCGTCTAGGATCATGTTTGATTTTTGTATAGATTTTAATTTATAATAGGTTTTGGATCAATAATATTATGGATCATGTTGTTTATGATCATATCATTTCCATGTCAAAATCAATGAAGCTTTCCTTTGTCTACGATTATGTGTTTTTAAACTAAGTCAGTACATTTTCAACATTTTCATGTACAATCAAGAAAAAACATCATAAATGGTCCCTATGGTTACCCAAAATCTGAAGTTTAGTCCCCGTGGTTTAAAAACCTCATAAATGGTCCCTGCGCTTTCAAAACTTTTGATGTTTGGTCCTTTTTATTAACTCCGTTAGCTTTCTACCGTTAAACGAAGGATATTTCCGTCATTTAACTATCCAAGGACCTTTTATGAAGTTTTCTTTTATTTATTTCACCTTTGACAAAGCTACACGTAATCACCTTCATTTCCTGGAAACTTGTCCCCTTTCCTTTTCCCTATTATACATATAAACCAATACCCACTTCGCATTTTCCTCCAGATCTCACTTCTTTTCGTTGAATTCATCATCTTTCCCACTTGGGTATCAAGAAATCAGCTATCTTAAACCATGGAAAACAACAATCAATCGTCTTTTTTGGCAGTACAGTGATCAACTTCGTGTTCAAAGCAACAATCTTTTCAGCCTCTCCCTTAACGACTCCATCTGGAGCCACCTCATACGCCTCCAAACGCCCCGAAAAAGAACGCCGAAACTTCGACATCCATGTCGGCGGTCACTTCACCAACTCAGACACCATTAACACCAACCACTCCAGTTCATCCAACTCCGATTTTAATGGTTTTAACTTTGACTTTAAAGTCGGGTCGACTAATCAAAACTAGACCGGTGATTTTGGGATCAACGGTGGGTTTAACAAAGGAGTTAACTCAAAGCCCGGTTTTAATTTTATTACCATTGATCTTAATTTCGAGAAAAATGGGTTCAAGAAAGATGGGAAGTTTGGTAAAAATAGCGACGATGATCATCTTTCATTTAGGGTTAAACGTGGGAAGAACAAGAAGAAAAAGAAGAAAGAACCTAAAAGTCATTTGGGGTTAACCACACTTTGATTCTTCTTCAAGCTCTTTGGTTGAATCCACTTTGTTACTTTTAGGTTTAAGTAATCGGAGTAGGATGAAAGGCAGTCGGATTTGGCTATGGAGATGAAGGCAGCGAGCATGAGGGCTAGGAAAAAGAAGAAAGAACCTGAAAGTCATTGATCCAAGATCTGGATGGAAATTCTTAAACATCAACCATCTGGAGAAATCACTTCATTTAATTGTCAAGACTCAAGAAGATTGAGGATATTTAACATTGAGGATGAAGGCAGCGAGCATGAGGGCTAGGAAAAAGAAGAAAGAACCTGAAAGTCATTGATCCAAGATCTGGATGGAAATTCTTAAACATCAACCATATGGAGAAATCACTTCATTTAATTGTCAAGACTCAAGAAGATTGGGGATATTTAACATTGAAGATTTTGTAGTAGCTTTTCAACATATTTTTATGGTGTTCCTCTAATGTTGAGACAAGGATTAACATCATGTTATGCGTTTTTAATTTTTCAAGTGTATGTATGAGTTTGGAGTTTTAGTTGTTGATGAAGGGTGGGGGAGGAAGATGATGGGGGTGGGCGGTGCTATTTTTGGTCGTGTTGGAGAGAGAGAGAGAGAGAGAGACCCTTGGTTATTAAATTTATTTAAAGAAAATAAATAAATAAAAGAAAACTTCATAAAAGGTCATTGGATAGTTAAATGACGGAAATGCCCTTCGTTTAACGGTAGAAAGCTAACGGAGTTAATAAAAAGGACCAAACATCAAAAGTTTTGAAAGCGTAGGGACCATCTATGGCGTTTTTAAACTACGGGGACTAAACTTCAGATTTTGAAAAACCACAGGGACCATTTATGATGTTTTTTCTACAATCAAATTCATATCAAATTGAGAGTGTAAAAAATAATTAAATGGTGGATATTGTGATACGTAAGGTGTCATTTAAAAATTGAGTGTAGTTTAAATTTAACATAAATTAAAAAGGAATACCAAAGTTTGATTTTCAATAGAACACAACAAATCTAATTTCCATAGAACTATTTTACACGTCCGATAATTGTTTTACACATGAAGAAAAGGTTTTACAATAGAGCACAACAAACAACCGTTTTACAAGTATGATAATAGCATTTTAAATATTGAACACACAACAAAGGCAACAATGAGAGGAGGGGGGGGGGGAGGGGAGGGAGAGTCTCACATTTGAAGATTTCGTCGGAACAATCTTGGGATGACGTCAACAGGTGACATGGTCGTCAGAGAAAGTAGAGAAAACAAGGACCTGTTAATTTTAGTACATAATATTGTTTTGATATATAACGATAAAAATAAAAAATGTTATATGGTAATCATCAACATTCCTTATTGAATTGGATTTTAATTCCCTCCTCCTGTTTTTGGAATTTCGTTTCCCTAGTTTAATGAAAAGTCAAAATCATTTAGGATTCCAATTCATTTTAAAAACTTGAATCAAATAGAAAAATAAACTTTAACATGGAAATGCGGCGGAACTGGATTCCAAATCTTATTAATTTCAAACCAAAAGACTTTATATTTCTTTTGTCAAACACTTTACTTCAAATAAAACTACACATTCCACCTAATATACCTAAGAACTAATAAAGTCACTAAAGTCCAAAGTTATAGTCATGATGTCAAATTATTTTCATCAATCCTACAAGGATCTAGGTAAGCATTAGTAGAAACCGATTACTTTTTTTTTTATCACCTCTTGTTCAACTCCATATAATCTATGTTCAACTCCATATAATCTATGTGTACGTATATATAGTAGATTAAGATACTACTTACATATCTCAAAAATATATCAACATTGATAATATTTACATCAAACCCTACAAGAAACACAATAATCAAAAACCACAATATTTACATCAACTCAAACTAAATCCAACAAGAAACAACAAAGACAACTATAGTGACTTCACACAACTTCAATCATATCAGATTTAAAGCAGTGCTAAACTGCTGTTGAAGCCAATCAGTATCAACATTTCTTCTAACCCTCCCCTTGCTTCTCTTAATCTCAATAAGCTTATCATGCACACACCAAGGAAAACTCAAAAAATGATCACGTGTTTTCATATCCTCATTATATTTACCCCAATAATCCGGATGATATGTCACATGATACCATGCAGATGCTTTCGCATACACATCATCATCTCCAACATCCACATTGCCTCTACCCTTCCAAAACCAATTCCTCGCTTCCTTTCTCAAAGACTTCACAGCCAAACCATTCCTCCCATCAAACGACCTCGACATTTTCATAATACTCCCACTCAACAATTCAGCCTCGGTTTTAATCCCATAATAATCCATCAAATTACCCAATTTGTAATCATACTCAGTTTTAAAATCAAAAGCTTCATCAACATAGTACTCAAACCCGCTGACTTCCAAGTCAACATCGTACGTTTGTCTCGCCACGTCACGCGTGAACGGGTTGACCTGGCTGTTTTGTGGGGCGATGTCTTTGACCTCACGAAAGAGTTTCCCAATCACGTTATATGATTCGTACGTTGTTTTGTTGGATTTTTCCATGAAATCAGGGTACTCTTTGACACGAAGATTTGCAGGGATTTCTGCGGGGACACGGGTTTTTGGAAAATCTACAGCTACTGAGAAAAGCTTTGCGAGCTCTATGCATGGTGGGGCCATTGCCTTTTCGAGTTCTCTGTCTGCAAATACTGTCTTCAACTTTCTGGTAAATTCGTGAAGTGTCAATTTTGTTATAGGTAAATAAAAATATTGAGAATGATTAGTTTGAAGTACATATCGAGAAAATCTACATGAAGGAGCATAGGCTCTGTCGCCTCTTCCCTCCTGAGCCTCAGAGACACGAAGCACAGAGCAGCAGGCGGTGATAGAGATAAGAGATGACACAAATTTTCCTTCCAGTGGGGATTAGGGGTTGAGAGCGAGAGAGATGGAGCGATGTGGGTACCTTTATGATGATGGTGATAGAGTGGATAAAGACGTAGATAAAGGACAAAAGGTAGAGGCGCAAAAATACAGGAGCTGAAGAGGTGTCTCAGTCTCATGGTAGAAGGGGGTTAGGGAGAAGCTCAGAATCCTTTTTTAATTCAAACGGCATGGACATGCCCACAAACTGAAAGCAACCTTTAGAATTTGAACTCCAGCAGCCATGCATCATTTTGTAATGCAAACGGCATGGACATGCTCAAAATCTGAAAGCAACATTTTGAACTAGAACTCTAGTAGCCATGAGTTATGTGCAGAACTCTAGTATAAGTAGCATACTCAATCCAATCCTTTACCATCAAATCTGTTCATACTGAGATTCTTCACATATATAGATTCTCCATTCCCACAGAGACAAAGACAGAGACAGAGATGGCAAGTCTGCAGCATGAACCACGAGTTACAGGAGGGAGCAATCTTGTTTCAGCTGTTGATCTTTCTGTTCTCAACTCCAAAGACTTTGATGATCATAAAGATATCGACCATGATCAGGTGATCTCTCTCTCTCTCTCTCTCTCTCTCTCTCTCTCTCTCTCTCTCACTCTCTTTCCACCCTCACAAACGTTAATTTCAAGATTGATATCTAACCATATGTTTGAAGTTTCTATTTGTTTAATAACAGTTTGATTAATTTGATAACCATATAATATGCAGAAACCTGGATGGAAAAGTTTTCTCTCCTTTGTTGGACCTGGTTTCCTAGTGTCATTGGCTTATCTCGATCCTGGCAACAGTAAGTTTTGATTTCTCAATATCTCATATTCTCATTGTAACTTATATATCTTAATCATTGTAAACTTATCAATGTTTTTTATGCAGTGGAAACCGATTTACAGGCAGGAGCCAACCATAGATACGAGGTAAACGTTTTCTCCATGAAACACCATAGTTGTAGTTCAAAAAAATCACCATTATTTTCAGCTACTTTGGGTGATTTTGATCGGGATAATCTTTGCACTTGTTATTCAATCTCTGGCTGCCAATCTTGGTGTAAGCACTGGTAAGACATTCACTGAACTAGACCTATGAATTTATCTATATATCCAGAAATAATTATAAATATCTAAACTTTAGTTATTCTGTTATTCAGGGAAACATTTATCAGAGTTGTGTAAGGCTGAATACCCTATCTTTGTCAAGTATTGCCTATGGCTGCTAGCCGAGGTTGCAGTCATTGCAGCAGATATTCCCGAAGGTACTAATTTTAATCATGCATATCCATGAAACTGATGTGAACATACGATTTAACTTTTTTTTAATAATATTTTGATTCATTTTCTTTTGATGTTTGCAGTGATCGGAACAGCTTTTGCACTGAATATCTTATTCAAGATTCCAGTTTGGGTTGGAGTTCTCTCACTGGTCTCAGCACCCTCCTCCTTCTTGGCCTCCAAAAATATGGTGTAAGAACTTCAATCATGATTCGTTTTCTTTTGATGTTTTCATAGTTGGTGTTTCCTAATATGAAAACACATGGAATGTTGGTTTCATATATCCATAGGTGAGGAAGCTTGAAATATTGATAGCTATTCTAGTTTTTCTGATGGCTGGTTGTTTCTTTGGAGAAATGAGCTATGTGAAGCCACCAGCTGGTGATTTGCTATAGGGAATGTTCATTCCTAAACTTAGTGGTCAAGGCGCCACTGGTGATGCCATTGCTCTACTTGGTGCCCTTGTCATGCCGTAAGATCCCACTCCCAAAAAATAAAAAATAAAAACCTATTTCTCATATATTTATATTCCCTAAATCTACTTTGGTTTATTAACATTAAGTTCACTTTTTTTAATAGGCATAACTTGTTTCTCCATTCGGCTCTTGTTCTTACTCGAAAGATACCAACTCGAGTTCTTATTCATGATGATGTTTTGAATTACAGGATGCATGCAGATACTTCTTGATAGAGAGTGGCATTGCGCTCTTTGTAGCATTCTTGATCAACGTCTCAATGATCGCTGTTTCTGGCACTGTTTGCTCAGAAAAAAACCTACCAAGTGAAGAAATGGATCGTTGCAACGATCTCAACCTTAACTCAGCTTCATTTCTTCTAAAAGTATGAGCTTATAAGATGTCAAATTTATAACTTCTATACCAACAACATTCACAAAACTTCTCATAATTAACCCCGGTTTTTACTACACAGAATGTTTTGGGAAAGTCCGGCTCTACTCTTTATGCAATTGCACTGCTAGCTTCTGGTCAGAGTTCAACAATCACAGGCACTTATGCTGGACAATTCATTATGTCGGTAGGTTAAAAGAGGTCTTTATTGGGTTTGCCTATTATAACTTTCTGCTGTTAATAATCAAGGTTAACACTAAGCATGTACTATTTGTTATTTTAGGGTTTCTTGGACTTAAAAATGAGGAAATGGCTCAGGAACTTGGTAACTAGGTGCATCGCCATAACACCGAGTCTAATAGTGTAAATAATTGGGGGGCCTTCTGGAGAAGGAAGACTAATTATAATAGCATCTGTATGTGACTCCATCTTTAAAGTTTCATTCTATAGGTAAGCATATTCATGATTCATTGAAACTGGACTTTAATGTAAGTATGGATCTTTTGCAGATGACACTGTCATTTGAACTTCCATTTGCACTCATTCCACTACTCAAGTTCAGTAGCTCAAGTACCAAAATGGGACCTCACAAGAACTCAATATTTGTGAGTTTCAATTTCGTAAATCAAGTATACCTGAAATTCATTTATAATATGATTATTTTTCTTCTACAGATCATTCTCTTCTCATGGGCACTAGGACTTGGAATAATTGGCATCAACATCTACTACTTGAGCACTGCATTTGTCGATTGGCTAATCCATAGCACTTGGCCAAAAGTGGCTAATGTGTTTATTGCAATATTAGTTTTTCCGGTCATGGCTGCTTATGTTCTCTCAGTGATCTACCTTATGTTGCGTAAGGATGTTGTGGTTACATATATTGAGCCATCAAAAGGTGACCCTATTGCTCAAGATAGCATGGAAAGTGGAAATGATGCTGATAGAAGACCAGAGTTGACAAATGCTCCTTATAGAGAGGATCTTTCTGACATTCCATTTCCACAATAGTGTATCTGAAACTTTCTGAGTGGATTCAAAGGCGCTCATTGGTATCTAGCCTTCTTAAACATTACTTCTTTATGTGTGTAGATCATCTGTGTTCCAGGATTGGTCATATACACTAAATGTCTAATCCTAAATGTAGGAGATTTGGTTGCTTGAAACCAAAAAGTTTAATTATCTGCGTTTTGTAAACCGAATGCGCTTTGTAAAGTGAATAAGAAAGTGTACGGCATCAGTTGAATCAGTTGAATCCGTTACAGCTTAACTTGTTTTTCTTCTTCGCATTATTAAGTGAATCTTCAAACTAATGCAACTATATCATATAACCAAGAAGACAAATAAGTCAGCACTCATGTGTGTTTTGGTCCTTTATTTAAAGCAACTTTAGAAAAGAGCAATTAATATTTGTGTGTGTGTGTGTGTGTGTGGGGGGGGGGGGGGAGGGTTGGGTCTAATATTCATAAAAATTAGTGGGCTACTACTACTTCTAAGCAAAAAGAAAAAAAAGGGGGGGGGGGTGGCCCTTAATAAGCTCCGCGCTTGTATGCCGAACACTTATTGCATGGTTTTAAATCTTTTTATACGATGTATGTGTGAAGACCAAAGGGTTTCTAACCCAACGGTATCAGGTGTTGCCTTTCCTCCTTGAGATTGAAAGTTTAAGTCCCGTCATGAACATAGGTGGAATTAAGTAGTAGATTAGATTTGTCGTTAAAAAAAAATATATGTTTTAAAGATATGCCCACTAAAACAACAAATTAGTTACGCTCTTAATAAATACATAGGCCTATTGAGTTACACACAATCCACAATCTAAAAGCAATAAATAAATAAATACGGGGGATAGTTTATTATGATAGATTTTATGCATAAGAACAATCCTATGTGCTCATACAAACCCTAATGTTTGGATCTAGGTTTTTCTATTGTACATGCAATGAATCCAAGACTTACAAACCCTAGATCTATCAAATAAGAACTGAAATAAGGGTTTAGTAATTACCTTTGATTATTATATATAGCAATAACAATCAATCCTTGCTTTGATTGACTTCAGAAAGCTTAGTGCCTCAAGTGTTGCACCTCTAATGGAGTCACAAACACCACTAAGCAACTTGGATGAAGAGGGAGGAGAGAGGAGGCACCAAAAACGGCTGGAAACCCTAGAGGGACTCTTAGCCACGTTTTTGGGGCATAGGGGTCCTATATATACATGTAGGCTATTAGGGTTTGCAACTAGGAAACCCTAATCTGACTGCTTAAGCCCTAAGCAGTCCAATGGACCATTCCAGAAGGCCCTTGGACGATTTCTTTATGGTCCTCCATATAGAATTCGTCCATTGCCATCCAATGGATCCTAAGTCCAACTTTGTAACTATCTTATAATTACAATATCAGTCTCCTTAATTTAATTAATCTCTTTTAGTCACAAAATTAATTCTTAATTAATTCTTGACTAATATTAATTAAACATTATGATTTCTCCTTTAATATATTAGTCTTATAATATATTAATAAATCATAATTAAACCTTTCTCTCGTTAATTCATCCTACATATTGCTATGGTGAAGGCAACCCAAAAGGACCATGCTCATAATCGGGTCAAGTACATACCAAAATAGTTATGGACTTAGACACTAATCCAACAGTCTCCCACTTGGATAAGTCTAATAACTATTTTGCATAACTTCAGAACCTGATCATTGTTATTCTGTGATAATGATTATTGTACATACTGTCTTTGTGACTTATGCTGTTATGTTATTTAGTGTAAATGTTGTTATATGTGCTTACGTTGAGTTATGTGCTATTTATTATACATCATGCTTTGTGATTATGCTATGATTGTGATTATGCTTTGCTGAGTTAGGACCGGAGGGTCCACCCGAGTTGTGGGACCGGAGGGTCTCCACTGGAACACATTGACTGGAGGGTCATTTCGAGTTAGCCTCGAGTGGCTAATGAGATGTGTGTGGTATTTTGGGGGACTCACTAAGCTTCGTGCTTACCGTGTTATGTGTTATGTGTTTCAGGTTTTCCTCAGGATCACGGGAATGTACCGGCTTGATTGTATACATCAGTGAAAGAGTTATAATTTGAGGATCCTGGATTTTAATCAAACAATTATAGTGATGTGATTTGTGAATTAAATAAATGAGATTCTGTGAAACGTGTTATGAGGATTTTGTAATTCCAAATGAAAATTTTATATGAAAAATTCACGGTGTTACACATATCGTGTCAAATTCGTGGCTGACACGTTTTCCTGACACGAATACACGAATTGTCAGGTCTACCATGCGTGGTTTGTGAATAAAGGTGATGCCACGTGGATATTTTACTATTCCACAACCAACCCACCAAGTTATAGAAATGCTATGCACCGATGATTAGGTAGTGAAAGTTCAAAAAGAAGAAAGAGATAAAGAGAGAAATATGAGGGAACCAATCAAATGCAGTGTCTCCGTCCGTCTCCATGGTCACGCCACAATGCTTTATTTGGATTGCTTTTTCAAAGAAAACTACAATGCTATACTTGGTAGATTTTTAAAGTAAAATGCCTTGATAAGAATAAAATGTAATGCTTTTTTAATGTAAGATGTCTTAATAATAAAGTGCAATGCTTCTATTAGGTTGACATTTTAAAGAGAAGTATGTTGATACAACTGGAAGATTTTTGAAAGTAAAACGCCTAGAGAATAAATAAAAATAATACATACAAAAAGAATTAATAACACACAACAAGGTATAAAGATGTTTAATAGATCATACCTGGATTAAGAACTTAAAGTAATCTGCTATTTCTCAGTACACTTGGAGTAAAACAAGATTCAGTATCTCCACCATAGCTAAAAAGAATTAAGAAATCACAACAAAATATACAGATGTTTAGCATCACTCAGTTGTGTCTTACATTGTCAATGAGAACATAAATGAATACAAATGGGCAATAAGGTAAAATTGGATTTATACCTTCACATTGTTCATCCAATAGTGTGCTGAACTTTGCAGTGCAGTTATGAGCCAGCCACTGCAAACCCTTGTCCACCACTTGAAAGTATCACTAAATGCTCTTTTGAAGTTATTGAGAGTCTGAATCGATTTTGATCAATTCAGTCCAAACCAACAAGCAACATAAGAATCCAAACTTGAATGTCCTGTTATAAAATGTAAAATTAGTAAAGATTCAACACCAATCAACTGAAGGCATGGAATAATTATAAAATAACACATCATATAAAACCTTGATATTGACATAAATTGGTAAAGCCTCTTTGATTGGATCCATGGAAGCATCTTTGACTTAATTATTCCTGAATAGATGAAGTATAATTAGAAGTATAATCAAACTAAGGAAATAGAAAGCACTCAATAGTTAAATAAAATTAAAAAAAAAAGAACCTGTAAGATAAACCAAGTCAAGATACACAACTAATTTTACATGTACTTTGTTTTCAACTTCTTGGAAGGGCAGATGGAGTTCTCTATTCTTAAGTTTTCAGATCAGTTCCTTACGCTGGGTGTACAAGGGGTACACAGGGCGTAAGTCAACCAAATTTTGGGACAGTTCAAAATGTGAGTACGCTGGGCATACATAGGCATACGCCGAGCGTACTCATGTTGCTTCCAAACCCTAAATTCTACGATGTGACCCCTATTTAATCACCTTTTCCATCCTTTGGACATTCCCTCATCCAGCCTCCATTCCGTCTAAACCCTAAAACGAAACCCTAGCTTGTGTATGAGAGATTTGAAGCTTAGAAAGTGAATCTTGAGTGTTTGGTGCTAGGAAGAAGATCATTCAAGAGGTGGTGGTGCACTCTGGTTTGTAGATCCATAAACTTCATCCTCTTGTGCACATTTTCAAGGTATATAGTTCAAATCTTGGAGCTTGTTTAAATAGATCTTGTTTAGTCTTGCATTTTGGTCCTTTTTGTCCTAAAGCTTGCATGGATCTTTGTGAGTATGGAGTAGTCCAAATATGTTAAGTCATCATTTCAGACATTCTAAGATGTCTTGAGTCATAAAAATGATAGCTTAGCCATTTCCTTTCTTCCATGCAAGAGTTGTTGGGGGGGGGGGTTTATGAAGTAAAAGTTATGGGTTTTGGATTTTAGCTCCTTGTAGCCATGCAAAGGCTTAAAGTCAGAGACCTTATGGATTAAGACGTTTTTTAGGGGCCAGATCTGTGATTGGAATGGATGTCTTAAGGATTAAGACTTTTTGCATGGAGATCTTGATAACAGCTTACGTACACTAAGCATATGCTTGGCTACCCCCAGCCCAGCGAGATGCGAGCCCTTTTCTGGTGTTGCGCTCTACACCCAGCGTAGAGTTGAGTATGCCGAGCGTATTGACCAAGGTTGACTTTTGTTGACTTTTATGGAATTTGACCATTTGAGTATGAAGTGGATGGTGAGGGTTTTATGAGGGGTAAAATGGTCTTTTACTCTAAGTATAAAATGGATTGTCTTGGGCCTAATAGTATGTGAGAGAAATATCCTAATTATTAATTAAGGTTAATCGGTGTATGTAATTATGCGGAATCTAGTTCCAGCAATTCGGGTGTGAGTTTTATCAGTCATTAGTGTAAGGTGAGTCTCCTCACTTATTCTTACCTGTATAGTAGAATAGATGTATATGTATTTGACGATCAACTGGGTCTAAGTGTTATTACTGTGTTTGTGTTGTTTATATGTGTTAAGACTATGGGTAGGCTCCAGGGTTGCTGATAACCTACAAAGGGTGTTGTTGCCCACTAAAACTTCGGGTAGTCTCCAGGGTTGCTGATATTCATAGTTGTTTTATGTGTTGTGCTATATGTGATATTTTTGGGGAAGTCGCTAAACTTTGTCCTTACAGTTTTTGATTAAATGTGTTTCAGGTACTTCTGAGAAACGCGGGAAAGTGAAGGCTTTATTATATACATTCGCTTGGAGATTTTGTTGCTGGGTATTTTGGGATACTCTGATAATTTTATATGGATTTGTATTTTGACCTTATGGTTTTCTTGTGATGGGTTTTATGAAACATGTTTTATTATGAGGTTAAAAATGAAAATTTTGGGTTGAAAAATTGGATGTTACACGAACCTATTCAGATAATATAACAAGTTCCTTAGAACTTGTACGAACTTGATACGATATTGCTTTGTTTGACTATTAACCGAATCTGGTAGTCATTTGTTACCCGCCTCATCGAGTCTCGTCATATAATCACTAAATGGCTTTACTCTTTAAACTGTTAGTTCAATAACTCTCGTCACTTCAACCCATAATCTGAGGTTTATATTTTTTAGATTTTACTGATCGAATTAATAATCTAATTATGTTGTTGGGTCGGTAATAGCACTTTATTATAATCCGACAGTCTAACTTGGGTCTTGACCCTCGTTCTATGATTATGTCAAAATATTGAAAAACAACATAAATAATGCAATGAATGTGTATGCCTTATGTGCTTAACATTCCTCGTTACACGTACTCTCGTACCCCGTACATCACTTCTCGATCGACCAACACCCTTGCCAAACATGTACGCGAGAATGATGGAAGACTCAAATTTATAGGGCTATTTGGCCGATGCCACGTGATGGCATTCCAAGCACCAAGTCGTGATGAATGCAACATGCCATTCTCTGAAATAGCAACATATTTTTAAAAAGGTCGTAATTTTCTCATACGAACTCCGTTTTTTATGTTCTTTATAGAGTAAATTACACGAGTCGTCCCTCGTGCAGGTGCCAAAATACACGTCCAGTTTCTATTTTCAAAAATTAACTCGAACCGTCCCTCGTTACATTAAAACATATACGCTTCATCCCTCGAGACATAAAAAGACAATTTTACCCTTATTATTTCTTTTTTGATTTATTTTTTATTTATTAATAATTTATTGATTTGTTTATTATGAAAATAATTATTTATTTTCTTTTATCAAAGATATTAAATAAAGATCCTTAAACCCTAAGCACGCCGTCCTCTTCCATCATTTCTTCTTCAGTCATCTCCACCTCCACCAGTATCATCGCCGGCTTCAACGACTTCAGGACATCTTCGTCTCTTCGGCCACTCCTGCGATGCTATCAAACCATTACCCACCACAACTCAACCCACCCTTCCTCTTCCATTTCCCCTTTTTTCCTTCTGTCCACACCGAAATCAGGTCATCGAACCAGGTACAAGTCCATCACGCAAGATCAGATAAGAGGGACATTGAGATCGGAGAAGCAGGTCAGATCGAACCCAAATCGTCTCCATTGATAGTCCTCCTCTGCGATAACACAATGATGTGAACCCTAGATGATGCGACGATGGCAGCGCACCGGTGACGATGGCGGCTCACAGTTGGCAATGGTGGTTCACCGATCGAACGAAGTGCAGACTTACAACCCCCTTTTTCCATCCCCCTCTGTAATGAATCAGATTTGCAGGTTCAGTGAATAAGGTTTGCTTTCAATTTAAGAACCCTAAATCATTTGCTTTCAATCAGTTTTGTATCAAATCAGATTTTCCATCTCCCTGACTCTTACTTCCTAATTTACCCTAATTATTCATTCTTGTTTTGCAGGTGGGTTTTCCGATGGTGGATGGTGGTGGTGTTAACAGTAAATGTGCTTGTTTTGATGGTGGGTTGAGTATATGTTGTTGGTTTGGTGAATGAGGTGATGGTTTGTAGTTATTTTTGGTGAAACATGTTAACATTAACGAAGGAGTGGGTTGGGTGAAGTGAGGGGTAGCGGTGGTGCTACATTTTCCGGTGAGAAGTGGTGGTGGTGCTCCATTTTCTGGTGGTGGCGTAGATTACCGGTGGTGGTGGTGGTCAGTTCTTATTCCACAAAATAGAAAAATAACTAAAATAATTTTTAGTAATTAAAAATAATCAGAGCAAATAATTAAAATAATTTTAATAATTAAAAATGTTCAAAATAAATGAAAAAGAAAAGAAAAAGGACATTATAGTCTTTTTTATGTATCAAAAGGGATGAAACGTGTAAATTTAAACTAACGAGGGATGTACCGTGCAACTTTTAACAATACGAGAGACGGTCCGAGTTAATTTTTGAAAATAGGGACTAAACGTGCATTTTGGCACCTGCATGAGGGACGATTCGTGTAATTTACTCTTCGTTATATCTACGGAATGGTCTCGAAGAGTACTAGAACTTCCTTTCATTTATGGAAGACTCAAAGGGCTATTTGCCCAACGCCACATCGTGTCATTCCAAGCACCAAGTATTAAGTCTTGGTGAATGCCATGTGTCATTATCTAAAATAGCAGCTTACTTTTAAAATGGTCATATCTTCCTCATATGCACTCTGTTTTTATGTTCTTTATATCCACGGAATCGTCTCAAGGAGTACTATAACTTCCTTTCATTTGTTTACTGCTAATGACATTTCATTTTTAATTTGATTTCTTGCTAATGAGGTAACGATTTTTCGAGCGTTACAAGAAAGATCTACAAAAGAGTATAGGATCATAGTTGAAGTTGTATTGTAGATGCTAAAGAAGTTAGTTTTAGATATCTTTGATTCATAATGGTCTGATGATAATAAAAGTTGAACCGCTTTTTAGTCTTTGATGCATTTCCTCAAACACCTCACATGCAAATCGAACGATGGTCTGTAGAGAAGAGTAAAAAAATTGAATGATTGATGTCATGAATTTGTATAGAAATTGAAATGTATATCCACAACTTTTGTGAATTTATATGTTTAATTATCGATATGGTGTTCTTTTGAGTATATGAAACTTTTAACCTTAAAATGATTATTAGTTCTTAAAATGTCATTCTTAACTTTTTTTTTTAAATCATGTAAGTATGTACACCGTTATGTTCGAATTTTGTAATTTATGTGAGAAAAAAAGTTGCTTGCATTTAACTTTTAGTCCCTATTTTGTTGTTGAATTTAAACGGATTCGATTCATAAGGATCATAAGAATTTTTTTAATCATAATAGATTAATGATTAATAGCAATTTTGAATCATAAGAAATTTTTTAATCATAATATATTAAGGCCCATGACAATTTGAATGATAACAATCTAATTTGAATTATAACAATCTAAGTCATAAAAATTAAGGATATTAAACATTTTAAATTATTATTTTATGAATAATATTATTTTGGATCATAATAGTCTGAATCATATCATTTCAGCATTTCTAACTAAATTATAATTTTTACAAAATTGATTTATAAATAGTTTTGAATCATATCATTTTTAACCAAATCTTGAAATTTTGTAAAATAAAGTGTGAAATCTAAATAAGTTTTATATTATAATATTTTGGATCATATCGTCTAGGATCATGTTTGATTTTTGTATAGATTTTAATTTATAATAGGTTTTGGATCAATAATATTATGGATCATGTTGTTTATGATCATATCATTTCCATGTCAAAATCAATGAAGCTTTCCTTTGTCTACGATTATGTGTTTTTAAACTAAGTCAGTACATTTTCAACATTTTCATGTACAATCAAGAAAAAACATCATAAATGGTCCCTATGGTTACCCAAAATCTGAAGTTTAGTCCCCGTGGTTTAAAAACCTCATAAATGGTCCCTGCGCTTTCAAAACTTTTGATGTTTGGTCCTTTTTATTAACTCCGTTAGCTTTCTACCGTTAAACGAAGGATATTTCCGTCATTTAACTATCCAAGGACCTTTTATGAAGTTTTCTTTTATTTATTTCACCTTTGACAAAGCTACACGTAATCACCTTCATTTCCTGGAAACTTGTCCCCTTTCCTTTTCCCTATTATACATATAAACCAATACCCACTTCGCATTTTCCTCCAGATCTCACTTCTTTTCGTTGAATTCATCATCTTTCCCACTTGGGTATCAAGAAATCAGCTATCTTAAACCATGGAAAACAACAATCAATCGTCTTTTTTGGCAGTACAGTGATCAACTTCGTGTTCAAAGCAACAATCTTTTCAGCCTCTCCCTTAACGACTCCATCTGGAGCCACCTCATACGCCTCCAAACGCCCCGAAAAAGAACGCCGAAACTTCGACATCCATGTCGGCGGTCACTTCACCAACTCAAACACCATTAACACCAACCACTCCAGTTCATCCAACTCCGATTTTAATGGTTTTAACTTTGACTTTAAAGTCGGGTCGACTAATCAAAACTAGACCGGTGATTTTGGGATCAACGGTGGGTTTAACAAAGGAGTTAACTCAAAGCCCGGTTTTAATTTTATTACCATTGATCTTAATTTCGAGAAAAATGGGTTCAAGAAAGATGGGAAGTTTGGTAAAAATAGCGACGATGATCATCTTTCATTTGGGGTTAAACGTGGGAAGAACAAGAAGAAAAAGAAGAAAGAACCTAAAAGTCATTTGGGGTTAACCACACTTTGATTCTTCTTCAAGCTCTTTGGTTGAATCCACTTTGTTACTTTTAGGTTTAAGTAATCAGAGTAGGATGAAAGGCAGTCGGATTTGGCTATGGAGATGAAGGCAGCGAGCATGAGGGCTAGGAAAAAGAAGAAAGAACCTGAAAGTCATTGATCCAAGATCTGGATGGAAATTCTTAAACATCAACCATCTGGAGAAATCACTTCATTTAATTGTCAAGACTCAAGAAGATTGGGGATATTTAACATTGAGGATGAAGGCAGCGAGCATGAGGGCTAGGAAAAAGAAGAAAGAACCTGAAAGTCATTGATCCAAGATCTGGATGGAAATTCTTAAACATCAACCATATGGAGAAATCACTTCATTTAATTGTCAAGACTCAAGAAGATTGGGGATATTGAACATTGAAGATTTTGTAGTAGCTTTTCAACATATTTTTATGGTGTTCCTCTAATGTTGAGACAAGGATTAACATCATGTTATGCGTTTTTAATTTTTCAAGTGTATGTATGAGTTTGGAGTTTTAGTTGTTGATGAAGGGTGGGGGAGGAAGATGATGGGGGTGGGCGGTGCTATTTTTGGTCGTGTTGGAGAGAGAGAGAGAGAGAGAGAGAGAGAGAGAGAGAGAGAGAGAGAGAGACCCTTGGTTATTAAATTTATTTAAAGAAAATAAATAAATAAAAGAAAACTTCATAAAAGGTCATTGGATAGTTAAATGACGGAAATGCCCTTCGTTTAACGGTAGAAAGCTAACGGAGTTAATAAAAATGACCAAACATCAAAAGTTTTGAAAGCGCAGGGACCATCTATGACGTTTTTAAACTACGGGGACTAAACTTCAGATTTTGAAAAACCACAGGGACCATTTATGATGTTTTTTCTACAATCAAATTCATATCAAATTGAGAGTGTAAAAAATAATTAAATGGTGGATATTGTGATACGTAAGGTGTCATTTAAAAATTGAGTGTAGTTTAAATTTAACATAAATTAAAAAAGAATACCAAAGTTTGATTTTCAATAGAACACAACAAATCTAATTTCCATAGAACTATTTTACACGTCCGATAATTGTTTTACACATGAAGAAAAGGTTTTACAATAGAGCACAACAAACAACCGTTTTACAAGTATGATAATAGCATTTTAAATATTGAACACACAACAAAGGCAACAATGAGAGGAGGGGGGGGGGGGGGGGGGAGGGGAGGGAGAGTCTCACATTTGAAGATTTCGTCGGAACAATCTTGGGATGACGTCAACAGGTGACATGGTCGTCAGAGAAAGTAGAGAAAACAAGGACCTGTTAATTTTAGTACATAATATTGTTTTGATATATAACGATAAAAATAAAAAATGTTATATGGTAATCATCAACATTCCTTATTGAATTGGATTTTAATTCCCTCCTCCTGTTTTTGGAATTTCGTTTCCCTAGTTTAATGAAAAGTCAAAATCATTTAGGATTCCAATTCATTTTAAAAACTTGAATCAAATAGAAAAATAAACTTTAACATGGAAATGCGGCGGAACTGGATTCCAAATCTTATTAATTTCAAACCAAAAGACTTTATATTTCTTTTGTCAAACACTTTACTTCAAATAAAACTACACATTCCACCTAATATACCTAAGAACTAATAAAGTCACTAAAGTCCAAAGTTATAGTCATGATGTCAAATTATTTTCATCAATCCTACAAGGATCTAGGTAAGCATTAGTAGAAACCGATTACTTTTTTTTTTATCACCTCTTGTTCAACTCCATATAATCTATGTTCAACTCCATATAATCTATGTGTACGTATATATAGTAGATTAAGATACTATTTACATATCTCAAAAATATATCAACATTGATAATATTTACATCAAACCCTACAAGAAACACAATAATCAAAAACCACAATATTTACATCAACTCAAACTAAATCCAACAAGAAACAACAAAGACAACTATAGTGACTTCACACAACTTCAATCATATCAGATTTAAAGCAGTGCTAAACTGCTGTTGAAGCCAATCAGTATCAACATTTCTTCTAACCCTCCCCTTGCTTCTCTTAATCTCAATAAGCTTATCATGCACACACCAAGGAAAACTCAAAAAATGATCACGTGTTTTCATATCCTCATTATATTTACCCCAATAATCCGGATGATATGTCACATGATACCATGCAGATGCTTTCGCATACACATCATCATCTCCAACATCCACATTGCCTCTACCCTTCCAAAACCAATTCCTCGCTTCCTTTCTCAAAGACTTCACAGCCAAACCATTCCTCCCATCAAACGACCTCGACATTTTCATAATACTCCCACTCAACAATTCAGCCTCGGTTTTAATCCCATAATAATCCATCAAATTACCCAATTTGTAATCATACTCAGTTTTAAAATCAAAAGCTTCATCAACATAGTACTCAAACCCGCTGACTTCCAAGTCAACATCGTACGTTTGTCTCGCCACGTCACGCGTGAACGGGTTGACCTGGCTGTTTTGTGGGGCGATGTCTTTGACCTCACGAAAGAGTTTCCCAATCACGTTATATGATTCGTACGTTGTTTTGTTGGATTTTTCCATGAAATCAGGGTACTCTTTGACACGAAGATTTGCAGGGATTTCTGCGGGGACACGGGTTTTTGGAAAATCTACAGCTACTGAGAAAAGCTTTGCGAGCTCTATGCATGGTGGGGCCATTGCCTTTTCGAGTTCTCTGTCTGCAAATACTGTCTTCAACTTTCTGGTAAATTCGTGAAGTGTCAATTTTGTTATAGGTAAATAAAAATATTGAGAATGATTAGTTTGAAGTACATATCGAGAAAATCTACATGAAGGAGCATAGGCTCTGTCGCCTCTTCCCTCCTGAGCCTCAGAGACACGAAGCACAGAGCAGCAGGCGGTGATAGAGATAAGAGATGACACAAATTTTCCTTCCAGTGGGGATTAGGGGTTGAGAGCGAGAGAGATGGAGCGATGTGGGTACCTTTATGATGATGGTGATAGAGTGGATAAAGACGTAGATAAAGGACAAAAGGTAGAGGCGCAAAAATACAGGAGCTGAAGAGGTGTCTCAGTCTCATGGTAGAAGGGGGTTAGGGAGAAGCTCAGAATCCTTTTTTAATTCAAACGGCATGGACATGCCCACAAACTGAAAGCAACCTTTAGAATTTGAACTCCAGCAGCCATGCATCATTTTGTAATGCAAACGGCATGGACATGCTCAAAATCTGAAAGCAACATTTTGAACTAGAACTCTAGTAGCCATGAGTTATGTGCAGAACTCTAGTATAAGTAGCATACTCAATCCAATCCTTTACCATCAAATCTGTTCATACTGAGATTCTTCACATATATAGATTCTCCATTCCCACAGAGACAAAGACAGAGACAGAGATGGCAAGTCTGCAGCATGAACCACGAGTTACAGGAGGGAGCAATCTTGTTTCAGCTGTTGATCTTTCTGTTCTCAACTCCAAAGACTTTGATGATCATAAAGATATCGACCATGATCAGGTGATCTCTCTCTCTCTCTCTCTCTCTCTCTCTCTCTCTCTCTCTCTCTCACTCTCTTTCCACCCTCACAAACGTTAATTTCAAGATTGATATCTAACCATATGTTTGAAGTTTCTATTTGTTTAATAACAGTTTGATTAATTTGATAACCATATAATATGCAGAAACCTGGATGGAAAAGTTTTCTCTCCTTTGTTGGACCTGGTTTCCTAGTGTCATTGGCTTATCTCGATCCTGGCAACAGTAAGTTTTGATTTCTCAATATCTCATATTCTCATTGTAACTTATATATCTTAATCATTGTAAACTTATCAATGTTTTTTATGCAGTGGAAACCGATTTACAGGCAGGAGCCAACCATAGATACGAGGTAAACGTTTTCTCCATGAAACACCATAGTTGTAGTTCAAAAAAATCACCATTATTTTCAGCTACTTTGGGTGATTTTGATCGGGATAATCTTTGCACTTGTTATTCAATCTCTGGCTGCCAATCTTGGTGTAAGCACTGGTAAGACATTCACTGAACTAGACCTATGAATTTATCTATATATCCAGAAATAATTATAAATATCTAAACTTTAGTTATTCTGTTATTCAGGGAAACATTTATCAGAGTTGTGTAAGGCTGAATACCCTATCTTTGTCAAGTATTGCCTATGGCTGCTAGCCGAGGTTGCAGTCATTGCAGCAGATATTCCCGAAGGTACTAATTTTAATCATGCATATCCATGAAACTGATGTGAACATACGATTTAACTTTTTTTTAATAATATTTTGATTCATTTTCTTTTGATGTTTGCAGTGATCGGAACAGCTTTTGCACTGAATATCTTATTCAAGATTCCAGTTTGGGTTGGAGTTCTCTCACTGGTCTCAGCACCCTCCTCCTTCTTGGCCTCCAAAAATATGGTGTAAGAACTTCAATCATGATTCGTTTTCTTTTGATGTTTTCATAGTTGGTGTTTCCTAATATGAAAACACATGGAATGTTGGTTTCATATATCCATAGGTGAGGAAGCTTGAAATATTGATAGCTATTCTAGTTTTTCTGATGGCTGGTTGTTTCTTTGGAGAAATGAGCTATGTGAAGCCACCAGCTGGTGATTTGCTATAGGGAATGTTCATTCCTAAACTTAGTGGTCAAGGCGCCACTGGTGATGCCATTGCTCTACTTGGTGCCCTTGTCATGCCGTAAGATCCCACTCCCAAAAAATAAAAAATAAAAACCTATTTCTCATATATTTATATTCCCTAAATCTACTTTGGTTTATTAACATTAAGTTCACTTTTTTTAATAGGCATAACTTGTTTCTCCATTCGGCTCTTGTTCTTACTCGAAAGATACCAACTCGAGTTCTTATTCATGATGATGTTTTGAATTACAGGATGCATGCAGATACTTCTTGATAGAGAGTGGCATTGCGCTCTTTGTAGCATTCTTGATCAACGTCTCAATGATCGCTGTTTCTGGCACTGTTTGCTCAGAAAAAAACCTACCAAGTGAAGAAATGGATCGTTGCAACGATCTCAACCTTAACTCAGCTTCATTTCTTCTAAAAGTATGAGCTTATAAGATGTCAAATTTATAACTTCTATACCAACAACATTCACAAAACTTCTCATAATTAACCCCGGTTTTTACTACACAGAATGTTTTGGGAAAGTCCGGCTCTACTCTTTATGCAATTGCACTGCTAGCTTCTGGTCAGAGTTCAACAATCACAGGCACTTATGCTGGACAATTCATTATGTCGGTAGGTTAAAAGAGGTCTTTATTGGGTTTGCCTATTATAACTTTCTGCTGTTAATAATCAAGGTTAACACTAAGCATGTACTATTTGTTATTTTAGGGTTTCTTGGACTTAAAAATGAGGAAATGGCTCAGGAACTTGGTAACTAGGTGCATCGCCATAACACCGAGTCTAATAGTGTAAATAATTGGGGGGCCTTCTGGAGAAGGAAGACTAATTATAATAGCATCTGTATGTGACTCCATCTTTAAAGTTTCATTCTATAGGTAAGCATATTCATGATTCATTGAAACTGGACTTTAATGTAAGTATGGATCTTTTGCAGATGACACTGTCATTTGAACTTCCATTTGCACTCATTCCACTACTCAAGTTCAGTAGCTCAAGTACCAAAATGGGACCTCACAAGAACTCAATATTTGTGAGTTTCAATTTCGTAAATCAAGTATACCTGAAATTCATTTATAATATGATTATTTTTCTTCTACAGATCATTCTCTTCTCATGGGCACTAGGACTTGGAATAATTGGCATCAACATCTACTACTTGAGCACTGCATTTGTCGATTGGCTAATCCATAGCACTTGGCCAAAAGTGGCTAATGTGTTTATTGCAATATTAGTTTTTCCGGTCATGGCTGCTTATGTTCTCTCAGTGATCTACCTTATGTTGCGTAAGGATGTTGTGGTTACATATATTGAGCCATCAAAAGGTGACCCTATTGCTCAAGATAGCATGGAAAGTGGAAATGATGCTGATAGAAGACCAGAGTTGACAAATGCTCCTTATAGAGAGGATCTTTCTGACATTCCATTTCCACAATAGTGTATCTGAAACTTTCTGAGTGGATTCAAAGGCGCTCATTGGTATCTAGCCTTCTTAAACATTACTTCTTTATGTGTGTAGATCATCTGTGTTCCAGGATTGGTCATATACACTAAATGTCTAATCCTAAATGTAGGAGATTTGGTTGCTTGAAACCAAAAAGTTTAATTATCTGCGTTTTGTAAACCGAATGCGCTTTGTAAAGTGAATAAGAAAGTGTACGGCATCAGTTGAATCAGTTGAATCCGTTACAGCTTAACTTGTTTTTCTTCTTCGCATTATTAAGTGAATCTTCAAACTAATGCAACTATATCATATAACCAAGAAGACAAATAAGTCAGCACTCATGTGTGTTTTGGTCCTTTATTTAAAGCAACTTTAGAAAAGAGCAATTAATATTTGTGTGTGTGTGTGTGTGTGTGGGGGGGGGGGGGGAGGGTTGGGTCTAATATTCATAAAAATTAGTGGGCTACTACTACTTCTAAGCAAAAAGAAAAAAAAGGGGGGGGGGGTGGCCCTTAATAAGCTCCGCGCTTGTATGCCGAACACTTATTGCATGGTTTTAAATCTTTTTATACGATGTATGTGTGAAGACCAAAGGGTTTCTAACCCAACGGTATCAGGTGTTGCCTTTCCTCCTTGAGATTGAAAGTTTAAGTCCCGTCATGAACATAGGTGGAATTAAGTAGTAGATTAGATTTGTCGTTAAAAAAAAATATATGTTTTAAAGATATGCCCACTAAAACAACAAATTAGTTACGCTCTTAATAAATACATAGGCCTATTGAGTTACACACAATCCACAATCTAAAAGCAATAAATAAATAAATACGGGGGATAGTTTATTATGATAGATTTTATGCATAAGAACAATCCTATGTGCTCATACAAACCCTAATGTTTGGATCTAGGTTTTTCTATTGTACATGCAATGAATCCAAGACTTACAAACCCTAGATCTATCAAATAAGAACTGAAATAAGGGTTTAGTAATTACCTTTGATTATTATATATAGCAATAACAATCAATCCTTGCTTTGATTGACTTCAGAAAGCTTAGTGCCTCAAGTGTTGCACCTCTAATGGAGTCACAAACACCACTAAGCAACTTGGATGAAGAGGGAGGAGAGAGGAGGCACCAAAAACGGCTGGAAACCCTAGAGGGACTCTTAGCCACGTTTTTGGGGCATAGGGGTCCTATATATACATGTAGGCTATTAGGGTTTGCAACTAGGAAACCCTAATCTGACTGCTTAAGCCCTAAGCAGTCCAATGGACCATTCCAGAAGGCCCTTGGACGATTTCTTTATGGTCCTCCATATAGAATTCGTCCATTGCCATCCAATGGATCCTAAGTCCAACTTTGTAACTATCTTATAATTACAATATCAGTCTCCTTAATTTAATTAATCTCTTTTAGTCACAAAATTAATTCTTAATTAATTCTTGACTAATATTAATTAAACATTATGATTTCTCCTTTAATATATTAGTCTTATAATATATTAATAAATCATAATTAAACCTTTCTCTCGTTAATTCATCCTACATATTGCTATGGTGAAGGCAACCCAAAAGGACCATGCTCATAATCGGGTCAAGTACATACCAAAATAGTTATGGACTTAGACACTAATCCAACAGTCTCCCACTTGGATAAGTCTAATAACTATTTTGCATAACTTCAGAACCTGATCATTGTTATTCTGTGATAATGATTATTGTACATACTGTCTTTGTGACTTATGCTGTTATGTTATTTAGTGTAAATGTTGTTATATGTGCTTACGTTGAGTTATGTGCTATTTATTATACATCATGCTTTGTGATTATGCTATGATTGTGATTATGCTTTGCTGAGTTAGGACCGGAGGGTCCACCCGAGTTGTGGGACCGGAGGGTCTCCACTGGAACACATTGACTGGAGGGTCATTTCGAGTTAGCCTCGAGTGGCTAATGAGATGTGTGTGGTATTTTGGGGGACTCACTAAGCTTCGTGCTTACCGTGTTATGTGTTATGTGTTTCAGGTTTTCCTCAGGATCACGGGAATGTACCGGCTTGATTGTATACATCAGTGAAAGAGTTATAATTTGAGGATCCTGGATTTTAATCAAACAATTATAGTGATGTGATTTGTGAATTAAATAAATGAGATTCTGTGAAACGTGTTATGAGGATTTTGTAATTCCAAATGAAAATTTTATATGAAAAATTCACGGTGTTACACATATCGTGTCAAATTCGTGGCTGACACGTTTTCCTGACACGAATACACGAATTGTCAGGTCTACCATGCGTGGTTTGTGAATAAAGGTGATGCCACGTGGATATTTTACTATTCCACAACCAACCCACCAAGTTATAGAAATGCTATGCACCGATGATTAGGTAGTGAAAGTTCAAAAAGAAGAAAGAGATAAAGAGAGAAATATGAGGGAACCAATCAAATGCAGTGTCTCCGTCCGTCTCCATGGTCACGCCACAATGCTTTATTTGGATTGCTTTTTCAAAGAAAACTACAATGCTATACTTGGTAGATTTTTAAAGTAAAATGCCTTGATAAGAATAAAATGTAATGCTTTTTTAATGTAAGATGTCTTAATAATAAAGTGCAATGCTTCTATTAGGTTGACATTTTAAAGAGAAGTATGTTGATACAACTGGAAGATTTTTGAAAGTAAAACGCCTAGAGAATAAATAAAAATAATACATACAAAAAGAATTAATAACACACAACAAGGTATAAAGATGTTTAATAGATCATACCTGGATTAAGAACTTAAAGTAATCTGCTATTTCTCAGTACACTTGGAGTAAAACAAGATTCAGTATCTCCACCATAGCTAAAAAGAATTAAGAAATCACAACAAAATATACAGATGTTTAGCATCACTCAGTTGTGTCTTACATTGTCAATGAGAACATAAATGAATACAAATGGGCAATAAGGTAAAATTGGATTTATACCTTCACATTGTTCATCCAATAGTGTGCTGAACTTTGCAGTGCAGTTATGAGCCAGCCACTGCAAACCCTTGTCCACCACTTGAAAGTATCACTAAATGCTCTTTTGAAGTTATTGAGAGTCTGAATCGATTTTGATCAATTCAGTCCAAACCAACAAGCAACATAAGAATCCAAACTTGAATGTCCTGTTATAAAATGTAAAATTAGTAAAGATTCAACACCAATCAACTGAAGGCATGGAATAATTATAAAATAACACATCATATAAAACCTTGATATTGACATAAATTGGTAAAGCCTCTTTGATTGGATCCATGGAAGCATCTTTGACTTAATTATTCCTGAATAGATGAAGTATAATTAGAAGTATAATCAAACTAAGGAAATAGAAAGCACTCAATAGTTAAATAAAATTAAAAAAAAAAGAACCTGTAAGATAAACCAAGTCAAGATACACAACTAATTTTACATGTACTTTGTTTTCAACTTCTTGGAAGGGCAGATGGAGTTCTCTATTCTTAAGTTTTCAGATCAGTTCCTTACGCTGGGTGTACAAGGGGTACACAGGGCGTAAGTCAACCAAATTTTGGGACAGTTCAAAATGTGAGTACGCTGGGCATACATAGGCATACGCCGAGCGTACTCATGTTGCTTCCAAACCCTAAATTCTACGATGTGACCCCTATTTAATCACCTTTTCCATCCTTTGGACATTCCCTCATCCAGCCTCCATTCCGTCTAAACCCTAAAACGAAACCCTAGCTTGTGTATGAGAGATTTGAAGCTTAGAAAGTGAATCTTGAGTGTTTGGTGCTAGGAAGAAGATCATTCAAGAGGTGGTGGTGCACTCTGGTTTGTAGATCCATAAACTTCATCCTCTTGTGCACATTTTCAAGGTATATAGTTCAAATCTTGGAGCTTGTTTAAATAGATCTTGTTTAGTCTTGCATTTTGGTCCTTTTTGTCCTAAAGCTTGCATGGATCTTTGTGAGTATGGAGTAGTCCAAATATGTTAAGTCATCATTTCAGACATTCTAAGATGTCTTGAGTCATAAAAATGATAGCTTAGCCATTTCCTTTCTTCCATGCAAGAGTTGTTGGGGGGGGGGGTTTATGAAGTAAAAGTTATGGGTTTTGGATTTTAGCTCCTTGTAGCCATGCAAAGGCTTAAAGTCAGAGACCTTATGGATTAAGACGTTTTTTAGGGGCCAGATCTGTGATTGGAATGGATGTCTTAAGGATTAAGACTTTTTGCATGGAGATCTTGATAACAGCTTACGTACACTAAGCATATGCTTGGCTACCCCCAGCCCAGCGAGATGCGAGCCCTTTTCTGGTGTTGCGCTCTACACCCAGCGTAGAGTTGAGTATGCCGAGCGTATTGACCAAGGTTGACTTTTGTTGACTTTTATGGAATTTGACCATTTGAGTATGAAGTGGATGGTGAGGGTTTTATGAGGGGTAAAATGGTCTTTTACTCTAAGTATAAAATGGATTGTCTTGGGCCTAATAGTATGTGAGAGAAATATCCTAATTATTAATTAAGGTTAATCGGTGTATGTAATTATGCGGAATCTAGTTCCAGCAATTCGGGTGTGAGTTTTATCAGTCATTAGTGTAAGGTGAGTCTCCTCACTTATTCTTACCTGTATAGTAGAATAGATGTATATGTATTTGACGATCAACTGGGTCTAAGTGTTATTACTGTGTTTGTGTTGTTTATATGTGTTAAGACTATGGGTAGGCTCCAGGGTTGCTGATAACCTACAAAGGGTGTTGTTGCCCACTAAAACTTCGGGTAGTCTCCAGGGTTGCTGATATTCATAGTTGTTTTATGTGTTGTGCTATATGTGATATTTTTGGGGAAGTCGCTAAACTTTGTCCTTACAGTTTTTGATTAAATGTGTTTCAGGTACTTCTGAGAAACGCGGGAAAGTGAAGGCTTTATTATATACATTCGCTTGGAGATTTTGTTGCTGGGTATTTTGGGATACTCTGATAATTTTATATGGATTTGTATTTTGACCTTATGGTTTTCTTGTGATGGGTTTTATGAAACATGTTTTATTATGAGGTTAAAAATGAAAATTTTGGGTTGAAAAATTGGATGTTACACGAACCTATTCAGATAATATAACAAGTTCCTTAGAACTTGTACGAACTTGATACGATATTGCTTTGTTTGACTATTAACCGAATCTGGTAGTCATTTGTTACCCGCCTCATCGAGTCTCGTCATATAATCACTAAATGGCTTTACTCTTTAAACTGTTAGTTCAATAACTCTCGTCACTTCAACCCATAATCTGAGGTTTATATTTTTTAGATTTTACTGATCGAATTAATAATCTAATTATGTTGTTGGGTCGGTAATAGCACTTTATTATAATCCGACAGTCTAACTTGGGTCTTGACCCTCGTTCTATGATTATGTCAAAATATTGAAAAACAACATAAATAATGCAATGAATGTGTATGCCTTATGTGCTTAACATTCCTCGTTACACGTACTCTCGTACCCCGTACATCACTTCTCGATCGACCAACACCCTTGCCAAACATGTACGCGAGAATGATGGAAGACTCAAATTTATAGGGCTATTTGGCCGATGCCACGTGATGGCATTCCAAGCACCAAGTCGTGATGAATGCAACATGCCATTCTCTGAAATAGCAACATATTTTTAAAAAGGTCGTAATTTTCTCATACGAACTCCGTTTTTTATGTTCTTTATAGAGTAAATTACACGAGTCGTCCCTCGTGCAGGTGCCAAAATACACGTCCAGTTTCTATTTTCAAAAATTAACTCGAACCGTCCCTCGTTACATTAAAACATATACGCTTCATCCCTCGAGACATAAAAAGACAATTTTACCCTTATTATTTCTTTTTTGATTTATTTTTTATTTATTAATAATTTATTGATTTGTTTATTATGAAAATAATTATTTATTTTCTTTTATCAAAGATATTAAATAAAGATCCTTAAACCCTAAGCACGCCGTCCTCTTCCATCATTTCTTCTTCAGTCATCTCCACCTCCACCAGTATCATCGCCGGCTTCAACGACTTCAGGACATCTTCGTCTCTTCGGCCACTCCTGCGATGCTATCAAACCATTACCCACCACAACTCAACCCACCCTTCCTCTTCCATTTCCCCTTTTTTCCTTCTGTCCACACCGAAATCAGGTCATCGAACCAGGTACAAGTCCATCACGCAAGATCAGATAAGAGGGACATTGAGATCGGAGAAGCAGGTCAGATCGAACCCAAATCGTCTCCATTGATAGTCCTCCTCTGCGATAACACAATGATGTGAACCCTAGATGATGCGACGATGGCAGCGCACCGGTGACGATGGCGGCTCACAGTTGGCAATGGTGGTTCACCGATCGAACGAAGTGCAGACTTACAACCCCCTTTTTCCATCCCCCTCTGTAATGAATCAGATTTGCAGGTTCAGTGAATAAGGTTTGCTTTCAATTTAAGAACCCTAAATCATTTGCTTTCAATCAGTTTTGTATCAAATCAGATTTTCCATCTCCCTGACTCTTACTTCCTAATTTACCCTAATTATTCATTCTTGTTTTGCAGGTGGGTTTTCCGATGGTGGATGGTGGTGGTGTTAACAGTAAATGTGCTTGTTTTGATGGTGGGTTGAGTATATGTTGTTGGTTTGGTGAATGAGGTGATGGTTTGTAGTTATTTTTGGTGAAACATGTTAACATTAACGAAGGAGTGGGTTGGGTGAAGTGAGGGGTAGCGGTGGTGCTACATTTTCCGGTGAGAAGTGGTGGTGGTGCTCCATTTTCTGGTGGTGGCGTAGATTACCGGTGGTGGTGGTGGTCAGTTCTTATTCCACAAAATAGAAAAATAACTAAAATAATTTTTAGTAATTAAAAATAATCAGAGCAAATAATTAAAATAATTTTAATAATTAAAAATGTTCAAAATAAATGAAAAAGAAAAGAAAAAGGACATTATAGTCTTTTTTATGTATCAAAAGGGATGAAACGTGTAAATTTAAACTAACGAGGGATGTACCGTGCAACTTTTAACAATACGAGAGACGGTCCGAGTTAATTTTTGAAAATAGGGACTAAACGTGCATTTTGGCACCTGCATGAGGGACGATTCGTGTAATTTACTCTTCGTTATATCTACGGAATGGTCTCGAAGAGTACTAGAACTTCCTTTCATTTATGGAAGACTCAAAGGGCTATTTGCCCAACGCCACATCGTGTCATTCCAAGCACCAAGTATTAAGTCTTGGTGAATGCCATGTGTCATTATCTAAAATAGCAGCTTACTTTTAAAATGGTCATATCTTCCTCATATGCACTCTGTTTTTATGTTCTTTATATCCACGGAATCGTCTCAAGGAGTACTATAACTTCCTTTCATTTGTTTACTGCTAATGACATTTCATTTTTAATTTGATTTCTTGCTAATGAGGTAACGATTTTTCGAGCGTTACAAGAAAGATCTACAAAAGAGTATAGGATCATAGTTGAAGTTGTATTGTAGATGCTAAAGAAGTTAGTTTTAGATATCTTTGATTCATAATGGTCTGATGATAATAAAAGTTGAACCGCTTTTTAGTCTTTGATGCATTTCCTCAAACACCTCACATGCAAATCGAACGATGGTCTGTAGAGAAGAGTAAAAAAATTGAATGATTGATGTCATGAATTTGTATAGAAATTGAAATGTATATCCACAACTTTTGTGAATTTATATGTTTAATTATCGATATGGTGTTCTTTTGAGTATATGAAACTTTTAACCTTAAAATGATTATTAGTTCTTAAAATGTCATTCTTAACTTTTTTTTTTAAATCATGTAAGTATGTACACCGTTATGTTCGAATTTTGTAATTTATGTGAGAAAAAAAGTTGCTTGCATTTAACTTTTAGTCCCTATTTTGTTGTTGAATTTAAACGGATTCGATTCATAAGGATCATAAGAATTTTTTTAATCATAATAGATTAATGATTAATAGCAATTTTGAATCATAAGAAATTTTTTAATCATAATATATTAAGGCCCATGACAATTTGAATGATAACAATCTAATTTGAATTATAACAATCTAAGTCATAAAAATTAAGGATATTAAACATTTTAAATTATTATTTTATGAATAATATTATTTTGGATCATAATAGTCTGAATCATATCATTTCAGCATTTCTAACTAAATTATAATTTTTACAAAATTGATTTATAAATAGTTTTGAATCATATCATTTTTAACCAAATCTTGAAATTTTGTAAAATAAAGTGTGAAATCTAAATAAGTTTTATATTATAATATTTTGGATCATATCGTCTAGGATCATGTTTGATTTTTGTATAGATTTTAATTTATAATAGGTTTTGGATCAATAATATTATGGATCATGTTGTTTATGATCATATCATTTCCATGTCAAAATCAATGAAGCTTTCCTTTGTCTACGATTATGTGTTTTTAAACTAAGTCAGTACATTTTCAACATTTTCATGTACAATCAAGAAAAAACATCATAAATGGTCCCTATGGTTACCCAAAATCTGAAGTTTAGTCCCCGTGGTTTAAAAACCTCATAAATGGTCCCTGCGCTTTCAAAACTTTTGATGTTTGGTCCTTTTTATTAACTCCGTTAGCTTTCTACCGTTAAACGAAGGATATTTCCGTCATTTAACTATCCAAGGACCTTTTATGAAGTTTTCTTTTATTTATTTCACCTTTGACAAAGCTACACGTAATCACCTTCATTTCCTGGAAACTTGTCCCCTTTCCTTTTCCCTATTATACATATAAACCAATACCCACTTCGCATTTTCCTCCAGATCTCACTTCTTTTCGTTGAATTCATCATCTTTCCCACTTGGGTATCAAGAAATCAGCTATCTTAAACCATGGAAAACAACAATCAATCGTCTTTTTTGGCAGTACAGTGATCAACTTCGTGTTCAAAGCAACAATCTTTTCAGCCTCTCCCTTAACGACTCCATCTGGAGCCACCTCATACGCCTCCAAACGCCCCGAAAAAGAACGCCGAAACTTCGACATCCATGTCGGCGGTCACTTCACCAACTCAAACACCATTAACACCAACCACTCCAGTTCATCCAACTCCGATTTTAATGGTTTTAACTTTGACTTTAAAGTCGGGTCGACTAATCAAAACTAGACCGGTGATTTTGGGATCAACGGTGGGTTTAACAAAGGAGTTAACTCAAAGCCCGGTTTTAATTTTATTACCATTGATCTTAATTTCGAGAAAAATGGGTTCAAGAAAGATGGGAAGTTTGGTAAAAATAGCGACGATGATCATCTTTCATTTGGGGTTAAACGTGGGAAGAACAAGAAGAAAAAGAAGAAAGAACCTAAAAGTCATTTGGGGTTAACCACACTTTGATTCTTCTTCAAGCTCTTTGGTTGAATCCACTTTGTTACTTTTAGGTTTAAGTAATCAGAGTAGGATGAAAGGCAGTCGGATTTGGCTATGGAGATGAAGGCAGCGAGCATGAGGGCTAGGAAAAAGAAGAAAGAACCTGAAAGTCATTGATCCAAGATCTGGATGGAAATTCTTAAACATCAACCATCTGGAGAAATCACTTCATTTAATTGTCAAGACTCAAGAAGATTGGGGATATTTAACATTGAGGATGAAGGCAGCGAGCATGAGGGCTAGGAAAAAGAAGAAAGAACCTGAAAGTCATTGATCCAAGATCTGGATGGAAATTCTTAAACATCAACCATATGGAGAAATCACTTCATTTAATTGTCAAGACTCAAGAAGATTGGGGATATTGAACATTGAAGATTTTGTAGTAGCTTTTCAACATATTTTTATGGTGTTCCTCTAATGTTGAGACAAGGATTAACATCATGTTATGCGTTTTTAATTTTTCAAGTGTATGTATGAGTTTGGAGTTTTAGTTGTTGATGAAGGGTGGGGGAGGAAGATGATGGGGGTGGGCGGTGCTATTTTTGGTCGTGTTGGAGAGAGAGAGAGAGAGAGAGAGAGAGAGAGAGAGAGAGAGAGAGACCCTTGGTTATTAAATTTATTTAAAGAAAATAAATAAATAAAAGAAAACTTCATAAAAGGTCATTGGATAGTTAAATGACGGAAATGCCCTTCGTTTAACGGTAGAAAGCTAACGGAGTTAATAAAAATGACCAAACATCAAAAGTTTTGAAAGCGCAGGGACCATCTATGACGTTTTTAAACTACGGGGACTAAACTTCAGATTTTGAAAAACCACAGGGACCATTTATGATGTTTTTTCTACAATCAAATTCATATCAAATTGAGAGTGTAAAAAATAATTAAATGGTGGATATTGTGATACGTAAGGTGTCATTTAAAAATTGAGTGTAGTTTAAATTTAACATAAATTAAAAAAGAATACCAAAGTTTGATTTTCAATAGAACACAACAAATCTAATTTCCATAGAACTATTTTACACGTCCGATAATTGTTTTACACATGAAGAAAAGGTTTTACAATAGAGCACAACAAACAACCGCTTTACAAGTATGATAATAGCATTTTAAATATTGAACACACAACAAAGGCAACAATGAGAGGAGGGGGGGGGGGGGGAGGGGAGGGAGAGTCTCACATTTGAAGATTTCGTCGGAACAATCTTGGGATGACGTCAACAGGTGACATGGTCGTCAGAGAAAGTAGAGAAAACAAGGACCTGTTAATTTTAGTACATAATATTGTTTTGATATATAACGATAAAAATAAAAAATGTTATATGGTAATCATCAACATTCCTTATTGAATTGGATTTTAATTCCCTCCTCCTGTTTTTGGAATTTCGTTTCCCTAGTTTAATGAAAAGTCAAAATCATTTAGGATTCCAATTCATTTTAAAAACTTGAATCAAATAGAAAAATAAACTTTAACATGGAAATGCGGCGGAACTGGATTCCAAATCTTATTAATTTCAAACCAAAAGACTTTATATTTCTTTTGTCAAACACTTTACTTCAAATAAAACTACACATTCCACCTAATATACCTAAGAACTAATAAAGTCACTAAAGTCCAAAGTTATAGTCATGATGTCAAATTATTTTCATCAATCCTACAAGGATCTAGGTAAGCATTAGTAGAAACCGATTACTTTTTTTTTATCACCTCTTGTTCAACTCCATATAATCTATGTTCAACTCCATATAATCTATGTGTACGTATATATAGTAGATTAAGATACTATTTACATATCTCAAAAATATATCAACATTGATAATATTTACATCAAACCCTACAAGAAACACAATAATCAAAAACCACAATATTTACATCAACTCAAACTAAATCCAACAAGAAACAACAAAGACAACTATAGTGACTTCACACAACTTCAATCATATCAGATTTAAAGCAGTGCTAAACTGCTGTTGAAGCCAATCAGTATCAACATTTCTTCTAACCCTCCCCTTGCTTCTCTTAATCTCAATAAGCTTATCATGCACACACCAAGGAAAACTCAAAAAATGATCACGTGTTTTCATATCCTCATTATATTTACCCCAATAATCCGGATGATATGTCACATGATACCATGCAGATGCTTTCGCATACACATCATCATCTCCAACATCCACATTGCCTCTACCCTTCCAAAACCAATTCCTCGCTTCCTTTCTCAAAGACTTCACAGCCAAACCATTCCTCCCATCAAACGACCTCGACATTTTCATAATACTCCCACTCAACAATTCAGCCTCGGTTTTAATCCCATAATAATCCATCAAATTACCCAATTTGTAATCATACTCAGTTTTAAAATCAAAAGCTTCATCAACATAGTACTCAAACCCGCTGACTTCCAAGTCAACATCGTACGTTTGTCTCGCCACGTCACGCGTGAACGGGTTGACCTGGCTGTTTTGTGGGGCGATGTCTTTGACCTCACGAAAGAGTTTCCCAATCACGTTATATGATTCGTACGTTGTTTTGTTGGATTTTTCCATGAAATCAGGGTACTCTTTGACACGAAGATTTGCAGGGATTTCTGCGGGGACACGGGTTTTTGGAAAATCTACAGCTACTGAGAAAAGCTTTGCGAGCTCTATGCATGGTGGGGCCATTGCCTTTTCGAGTTCTCTGTCTGCAAATACTGTCTTCAACTTTCTGGTAAATTCGTGAAGTGTCAATTTTGTTATAGGTAAATAAAAATATTGAGAATGATTAGTTTGAAGTACATATCGAGAAAATCTACATGAAGGAGCATAGGCTCTGTCGCCTCTTCCCTCCTGAGCCTCAGAGACACGAAGCACAGAGCAGCAGGCGGTGATAGAGATAAGAGATGACACAAATTTTCCTTCCAGTGGGGATTAGGGGTTGAGAGCGAGAGAGATGGAGCGATGTGGGTACCTTTATGATGATGGTGATAGAGTGGATAAAGACGTAGATAAAGGACAAAAGGTAGAGGCGCAAAAATACAAGAGCTGAAGAGGTGTCTCAGTCTCATGGTAGAAGGGGGTTAGGGAGAAGCTCAGAATCCTTTTATAATTCAAACGGCATGGACATGCCCACAAACTGAAAGCAACCTTTAGAATTTGAACTCCAGCAGCCATGCATCATTTTGTAATGCAAACGGCATGGACATGCTCAAAATCTGAAAGCAACATTTTGAACTAGAACTCTAGTAGCCATGAGTGATGTGCAGAACTCTAGTATAAGTAGCATACTCAATCCAATCCTTTACCATCAAATCTGTTCATACTGAGATTCTTCACATATATAGATTCTCCATTCCCACAGAGACAAAGACAGAGACAGAGATGGCAAGTCTGCAGCATGAACCACGAGTTACAGGAGGGAGCAATCGTGTTTCAGCTGTTGATCTTTCTGTTCTCAACTCCAAAGACTTTGATGATCATAAAGATATCGACCATGATCAGGTGATCTCTCTCTCTCTCTCTCTCTCTCTCTCTCTCTCTCTCTCTCTCTCTCTCTCTCTCTCTTTCCACCCTCACAAACGTTAATTTCAAGATTGATATCTAACCATATGTTTGAAGTTTCTATTTGTTTAATAACAGTTTGATTAATTTGATAACCGTATAATATGCAGAAACCTGGATGGAAAAGTTTTCTCTCCTTTGTTGGACCTGGTTTCCTAGTGTCATTGGCTTATCTCGATCCTGGCAACAGTAAGTTCTGATTTCTCAATATCTCATATTCTCATTGTAACTTATATATCTTAATCATTGTAAACTTATCAATGTTTTTTATGCAGTGGAAACCGATTTACAGGCAGGAGCCAACCATAGATACGAGGTAAACGTTTTCTCCATGAAACACCATAGTTGTAGTTCAAAAAAATCACCATTATTTTCAGCTACTTTGGGTGATTTTGATCGGGCTAATCTTTGCACTTGTTATTCAATCTCTGGCTGCCAATCTTGGTGTAAGCACTGGTAAGACATTCACTGAACTAGACCTATGAATTTATATATATATCCAGAAATAATTATAAATATCTAAACTTTAGTTATTCTGTTATTCAGGGAAACATTTATCAGAGTTGTGTAAGGCTGAATACCCTATCTTTGTCAAGTATTGCCTATGGCTGCTAGCCGAGGTTGCAGTCATTGCAGCAGATATTCCCGAAGGTACTAATTTTAATCATGCATATCCATGAAACTGATGTGAACATACGATTTAACTTTTTTTTAATAATATTTTGATTCATTTTCTTTTGATGTTTGCAGTGATCGGAACAGCTTTTGCACTGAATATCTTATTCAAGATTCCAGTTTGGGTTGGAGTTCTCTCACTGGTCTCAGCACCCTCCTCCTTCTTGGCCTCCAAAAATATGGTGTAAGAACTTCAATCATGATTCGTTTTCTTTTGATGTTTTCATAGTTGGTGTTTCCTAATATGAAAACACATGGAATGTTGGTTTCATATATCCATAGGTGAGGAAGCTTGAAATATTGATAGCTATTCTAGTTTTTCTGATGGCTGGTTGTTTCTTTGGAGAAATGAGCTATGTGAAGCCACCAGCTGGTGATTTGCTATAGGGAATGTTCATTCCTAAACTTAGTGGTCAAGGCGCCACTGGTGATGCCATTGCTCTACTTGGTGCCCTTGTCATGCCGTAAGATCCCACTCCCAAAAAATAAAAAATAAAAACCTATTTCTCATATATTTATATTCCCTAAATCTACTTTGGTTTATTAACATTAAGTTCACTTTTTTTAATAGGCATAACTTGTTTCTCCATTCGGCTCTTGTTCTTACTCGAAAGATACCAACTCGAGTTCTTATTCATGATGATGTTTTGAATTACAGGATGCATGCAGATACTTCTTGATAGAGAGTGGCATTGCGCTCTTTGTAGCATTCTTGATCAACGTCTCAATGATCGCTGTTTCTGGCACTGTTTGCTCAGAAAAAAACCTACCAAGTGAAGAAATGGATCGTTGCAACGATCTCAACCTTAACTCAGCTTCATTTCTTCTAAAAGTATGAGCTTATAAGATGTCAAATTTATAACTTCTATACCAACAACATTCACAAAACTTCTCATAATTAACCCCGGTTTTTACTACACAGAATGTTTTGGGAAAGTCCGGCTCTACTCTTTATGCAATTGCACTGCTAGCTTCTGGTCAGAGTTCAGCAATCACAGGCACTTATGCTGGACAATTCATTATGTCGGTAGGTTAAAAGAGGTCTTTATTGGGTTTGCCTATTATAACTTTCTGCTGTTAATAATCAAGGTTAACACTAAGCATGTACTATTTGTTATTTTAGGGTTTCTTGGACTTAAAAATGAGGAAATGGCTCAGGAACTTGGTAACTAGGTGCATCGCCATAACACCGAGTCTAATAGTGTCAATAATTGGGGGGCCTTCTGGAGAAGGAAGACTAATTATAATAGCATCTGTATGTGACTCCATCTTTAAAGTTTCATTCTATAGGTAAGCATATTCATGATTCATTGAAACTGGACTTTAATGTAAGTATGGATCTTTTGCAGATGATACTGTCATTTGAACTTCCATTTGCACTCATTCCACTACTCAAGTTCAGTAGCTCAAGTACCAAAATGGGACCTCACAAGAACTCAATATTTGTGAGTTTCAATTTCGTAAATCAAGTATACCTGAAATTCATTTATAATATGATTATTTTTCTTCTACAGATCATTCTCTTCTCATGGGCACTAGGACTTGGAATAATTGGCATCAACATCTACTACTTGAGCACTGCATTTGTCGATTGGCTAATCCATAGCACTTGGCCAAAAGTGGCTAATGTGTTTATTGCAATATTAGTTTTTCCGGTCATGGCTGCTTATGTTCTCTCAGTGATCTACCTTATGTTGCGTAAGGATGTTGTGGTTACATATATTGAGCCATCAAAAGGTGACCCTATTGCTCAAGATAGCATGGAAAGTGGAAATGATGCTGATAGAAGACCAGAGTTGACAAATGCTCCTTATAGAGAGGATCTTTCTGACATTCCATTTCCACAATAGTGTATCTGAAACTTTCTGAGTGGATTCAAAGGCGCTCATTGGTATCTCGCCTTCTTAAACATTACTTCTTTATGTGTGTAGATCATCTGTGTTCCAGGATTGGTCATATACACTAAATGTCTAATCCTAAATGTAGGAGATTTGGTTGCTTGAAACCAAAAAGTTTAATTATCTGCGTTTTGTAAACCGAATGCGCTTTGTAAAGTGAATAAGAAAGTGTACGGCATCAGTTGAATCAGTTGAATCCGTTACAGCTTAACTTGTTTTTCTTCTTTGCATTATTAAGTGAATCTTCAAACTAATGCAACTATATCATATAACCAACAAGACAAATAAGTCAGCACTCATGTGTGTTTTGGTCCTTTATTTAAAGCAACTTTAGAAAAGAGCAATTAATATTTTTGTGTGTGTGTGTGCGTGTGGGGGGGGGGGGGGAGGGTTGGGTCTAATATTCATAAAAATTAGTGGGCTACTACTACTTCTAAGCAAAAAAAAAGGGGGGGGGGGGGGGCTGGCCCTTAATAAGCTCCGCGCTTGTATGCCGAACACTTATTGCATGGTTTTAAATCTTTTTATACGATGTATGTGTGAAGACCAAAGGGTTTCTAACCCAACGGTATCAGGTGTTGCCTTTCCTCCTTGAGATTGAAAGTTTAAGTCCCGTCATGAACATAGGTGGAATTAAGTAGTAGATTAGATTTGTCGTTAAAAAAAATGTATGTTTTAAAGATATGCCCACTAAAACAACAAATTAGTTACGCTCTTAATAAATACATAGGCCTATTGAGTTACACACAATCCACAATCTAAAAGCAATAAATAAATAAATACGGGGGATAGTTTATTATGATAGATTTTATGCATAAGAACAATCCTATGTGCTCATACAAACCCTAATGTTTGGATCTAGGTTTCTCTATTGTACATGCAATGAATCCAAGACTTACAAACCCTAGATCTATCAAATAAGAACTGAAATAAGGGTTTAGTAATTACCTTTGATTATTATATATAGCAATAACAATCAATCCTTGCTTTGATTGACTTCAGAAAGCTTAGTGCCTCAAGTGTTGCACCTCTAATGGAGTCACAAACACCACTAAGCAACTTGGATGAAGAGGGAGGAGAGAGGAGGCACCAAAAACGGCTGGAAACCCTAGAGGGACTCTTAGCCACGTTTTTGGGGCATAGGGGTCCTATATATACATGTAGGCTATTAGGGTTTGCAACTAGGAAACCCTAATCTGACTGCTTAAGCCCTAAGCAGTCCAATGGACCATTCCAGAAGGCCCTTGGACGATTTCTTTATGGTCCTCCATATAGAATTCGTCCATTGCCATCCAATGGATCCTAAGCCCAACTTTGTAACTATCTTATAATTACAATATCAGTCTCCTTAATTTAATTAATCTCTTTTAGTCACAAAATTAATTCTTAATTAATTCTTGACTAATATTAATTAAACATTATGATTTCTCCTTTAATATATTAGTCTTATAATATATTAATAAATCATAATTAAACCTTTCTCTCGTTAATTCATCCTACATATTGCTATGGTGAAGGCAACCCAAAAGGACCATGCTCATAATCGGGTCAAGTACATACCAAAATAGTTATGGACTTAAACACTAATCCAACAGTCTCCCACTTGGATAAGTCTAATAACTATTTTGCATAACTTCAGAACCTGATCATTGTTATTCTGTGATAATGATTATTGTACATACTGTCTTTGTGACTTATGCTGTTATGTTATTTAGTGTAAATGTTGTTATATGTGCTTACGTTGAGTTATGTGCTATTTATTATATATCATGCTTTGTGATTATGCTATGATTGTGATTATGCTTTGCTGAGTTAGGACCGGAGGGTCCACCCGAGTTGTGGGACCGGAGGGTCTCCACTGGAACACATTGACTGGAGGGTCATTTCGAGTTAGCCTCGAGTGGCTAATGAGATGTGTGTGGTATTTTGGGGGACTCACTAAGCTTCGTGCTTACCGTGTTATGTGTTATGTGTTTCAGGTTTTCCTCAGGATCACGGGAATGTACCGGCTTGATTGTATACATCAGTGAAAGAGTTATAATTTGAGGATCCTGGATTTTAATCAAACAATTATAGTGATGTGATTTGTGAATTAAATAAATGAGATTCTGTGAAACGTGTTATGAGGATTTTGTAATTCCAAATGAAAATTTTATATGAAAAATTCACGGTGTTACACATATCGTGTCAAATTCGTGGCTGACACGTTTTCCTGACACGAATACACGAATTGTCAGGTCTACCATGCGTGGTTTGTGAATAAAGGTGATGCCACGTGGATATTTTACTATTCCACAACCAACCCACCAAGTTATAGAAATGCTATGCACCGATGATTAGGTAGTGAAAGTTCAAAAAGAAGAAAGAGATAAAGAGAGAAATATGAGGGAACCAATCAAATGCAGTGTCTCCGTCCGTCTCCATGGTCACGCCACAATGCTTTATTTGGATTGCTTTTTCAAAGAAAACTACAATGCTATACTTGGTAGATTTTTAAAGTAAAATGCCTTGATAAGAATAAAATGTAATGCTTTTTTAATGTAAGATGTCTTAATAATAAAGTGCAATGCTTCTATTAGGTTGACATTTTAAAGAGAAGTATGTTGATACAACTGGAAGATTTTTGAAAGTAAAACGCCTAGAGAATAAATAAAAATAATACATACAAAAAGAATTAATAACACACAACAAGGTATAAAGATGTTTAATAGATCATACCTGGATTAAGAACTTAAAGTAATCTGCTATTTCTCAGTACACTTGGAGTAAAACAAGATTCAATATCTCCACCATAGCTAAAAAGAATTAAGAAATCACAACAAAATATACAGATGTTTAGCATCACTCAGTTGTGTCTTACATTGTCAATGAGAACATAAATGAATACAAATGGGCAATAAGGTAAAATTGGATTTATACCTTCACATTGTTCATCCAATAGTGTACTGAACTTTGCAGTGCAGTTATGAGCCAGCCACTGCAAACCCTTGTCCACCACTTGAAAGTATCACTAAATGCTCTTTTGAAGTTATTGAGAGTCTGAATCGATTTTGATCAATTCAGTCCAAACCAACAAGCAACATAAGAATCCAAACTTGAATGTCCTGTTATAAAATGTAAAATTAGTAAAGATTCAACACCAATCAACTGAAGGCATGGAATAATTATAAAATAACACATCATATAAAACCTTGATATTGACATAAATTGGTAAAGCCTCTTTGATTGGATCCATGGAAGCATCTTTGACTTAATTATTCCTGAATAGATGAAGTATAATTAGAAGTATAATCAAACTAAGGAAATAGAAAGCACTCAATAGTTAAATAAAATTAAAAAAAAAGAACCTGTAAGATAAACCAAGTCAAGATACACAACTAATTTTACATGTACTTTGTTTTCAACTTCTTGGAAGGGCAGATGGAGTTCTCTATTCTTAAGTTTTCAGATCAGTTCCTTACGCTGGGTGTACAAGGGGTACACAGGGCGTAAGTCAACCAAATTTTGGGACAGTTCAAAATGTGAGTACGCTGGGCATACATAGGCATACGCCGAGCGTACTCATGTTGCTTCCAAACCCTAAATTCTACGATGTGACCCCTATTTAATCACCTTTTCCATCCTTTGGACATTCCCTCATCCAGCCTCCATTCCGTCTAAACCCTAAAACGAAACCCTAGCTTGTGTATGAGAGATTTGAAGCTTAGAAAGTGAATCTTGAGTGTTTGGTGCTAGGAAGAAGATCATTCAAGAGGTGGTGGTGCACTCTGGTTTGTAGATCCATAAACTTCATCCTCTTGTGCACATTTTCAAGGTATATAGTTCAAATCTTGGAGCTTGTTTAAATAGATCTTGTTTAGTCTTGCATTTTGGTCCTTTTTGTCCTAAAGCTTGCATGGATCTTTGTGAGTATGGAGTAGTCCAAATATGTTAAGTCATCATTTCAGACATTCTAAGATGTCTTGAGTCATAAAAATGATAGCTTAGCCATTTCCTTTCTTCCATGCAAGAGTTGTTGGGGGGGGGGGTTTATGAAGTAAAAGTTATGGGTTTTGGATTTTAGCTCCTTGTAGCCATGCAAAGGCTTAAAGTCAGAGACCTTATGGATTAAGACGTTTTTTAGGGGCCAGATCTGTGATTGGAATGGATGTCTTAAGGATTAAGACTTTTTGCATGGAGATCTTGATAACAGCTTACGTACACTAAGCATATGCTTGGCTACCCCCAGCCCAGCGAGATGCGAGCCCTTTTCTGGTGTTGCGCTCTACACCCAGCGTAGAGTTGAGTATGCCGAGCGTATTGACCAAGGTTGACTTTTGTTGACTTTTATGGAATTTGACCATTTGAGTATGAAGTGGATGGTGAGGGTTTTATGAGGGGTAAAATGGTCTTTTACTCTAAGTATAAAATGGATTGTCTTGGGCCTAATAGTATGTGAGAGAAATATCCTAATTATTAATTAAGGTTAATCGGTGTATGTAATTATGCGGAATCTAGTTCCAGCAATTCGGGTGTGAGTTTTATCAGTCATTAGTGTAAGGTGAGTCTCCTCACTTATTCTTACCTGTATAGTAGAATAGATGTATATGTATTTGACGATCAACTGGGTCTAAGTGTTATTACTGTGTTTGTGTTGTTTATATGTGTTAAGACTATGGGTAGGCTCCAGGGTTGCTGATAACCTACAAAGGGTGTTGTTGCCCACTAAAACTTCGGGTAGTCTCCAGGGTTGCTGATATTCATAGTTGTTTTATGTGTTGTGCTATATGTGATATTTTTGGGGAAGTCGCTAAACTTTGTCCTTACAGTTTTTGATTAAATGTGTTTCAGGTACTTCTGAGAAACGCGGGAAAGTGAAGGCTTTATTATATACATTCGCTTGGAGATTTTGTTGCTGGGTATTTTGGGATACTCTGATAATTTTATATGGATTTGTATTTTGACCTTATGGTTTTCTTGTGATGGGTTTTATGAAACATGTTTTATTATGAGGTTAAAAATGAAAATTTTGGGTTGAAAAATTGGATGTTACACGAACCTATTCAGATAATATAACAAGTTCCTTAGAACTTGTACGAACTTGATACGATATTGCTTTGTTTGACTATTAACCGAATCTGGTAGTCATTTGTTACCCGCCTCATCGAGTCTCGTCATATAATAACTAAATGGCTTTACTCTTTAAACTGTTAGTTCAATAACTCTCGTCACTTCAACCCATAATCTGAGGTTTATATTTTTTAGTTTTTACTGATCGGATTAATAATCTAATTATGTTGTTGGGTCGGTAATAGCACTTTATTATAATCCGACAGTCTAACTTGGGTCTTGACCCTCGTTCTATGATTATGTCAAAATATTGAAAAACAACATAAATAATGCAATGAATGTGTATGCCTTATGTGCTTAACATTCCTCGTTACACGTACTCTCGTACCCCGTACATCACTTCTCGATCGACCAACACCCTTGCCAAACATGTACGCGAGAATGATGGAAGACTCAAATTTATAGGGCTATTTGGCCGATGCCACGTGATGGCATTCCAAGCACCAAGTCGTGATGAATGCAACATGCCATTCTCTGAAATAGCAACATATTTTTAAAAAGGTCGTAATTTTCTCATACGAACTCCGTTTTTTATGTTCTTTATAGAGTAAATTACACGAGTCGTCCCTCGTGCAGGTGCCAAAATACATGTCCAGTCCCTATTTTCAAAAATTAACTCGAACCGTCCCTCGTTACATTAAAACATATACGCTTCATCCCTCGAGACATAAAAAGACAATTTTACCCTTATTATTTCTTTTTTGATTTATTTTTTATTTATTAATAATTTATTGATTTGTTTATTATGAAAATAATTATTTATTTTCTTTTATCAAAGATATTAAATAAAGATCCTTAAACCCTAAGCACGCCGTCCTCTTCCACCATTTCTTCTTCTGTCATCTCCACCTCCACCAGTATCATCGCCGACTTCAACGACTTCAGGACATCTTCGTCTCTTCGGCCACTCCTGCGATGCTATCAAACCATTACCCACCACAACTCAACCCACCCTTCCTCTTCCATTTCCCCTTTTTTCCTTCTGTCCACACCGAAATCAGGTCATCGAACCAGGTACAAGTCCATCACGCAAGATCAGATAAGAGGGACATTGAGATCGGAGAAGCAGGTCGGATCGAACCCAAATCGTCTCCATTGATAGTCCTCCTCTGCGATAACACAATGATGTGAACCCTAGATGATGCGACGATGGCAGCGCACCGGTGACGATGGCGGCTCACAGTTGGCAATGGTGGTTCACCGATCGAACGAAGTGCAGACTTACAACCCCCTTTTTCCATCCCCCTCTGTAATGAATCAGATTTGCAGGTTCAGTGAATAAGGTTTGCTTTCAATTTAAGATCCCTAAATCATTTGCTTTCAATCAGTTTTGTATCAAATCAGATTTTCCATCTCCCTGACTCTTACTTCCTAATTTACCCTAATTATTCATTCTTGTTTTGCAGGTGGGTTTTCCGATGGTGGATGGTGGTGGTGTTAACAGTAAATGTGCTTGTTTTGATGGTGGGTTGAGTATATGTTGTTGGTTTGGTGAATGAGGTGATGGTTTGTAGTTATTTTTGGTGAAACATGTTAACATTAACGAAGGAGTGGGTTGGGTGAAGTGAGGGGTAGCGGTGGTGCTACATTTTCCGGTGAGAAGTGGTGGTGGTGCTCCATTTTCTGGTGGTGGCGTAGATTACCGGTGGTGGTGGTGGTTAGTTCTTATTCCACAAAATAGAAAAATAACTAAAATAATTTTTAGTAATTAAAAATAATCAGAGCAAATAATTAAAATAATTTTAATAATTAAAAATGTTCAAAATAAATGAAAAAGAAAAGAAAAAGGACATTATAGTCTTTTTTATGTATCAAAAGGGATGAAACGTGTAAATTTAAACTAACGAGGGATGTACCGTGCAACTTTTAACAATACGAGAGACGGTCCGAGTTAATTTTTGAAAATAGGGACTAAACGTGCATTTTGGCACCTGCATGAGGGACGATTCGTGTAATTTACTCTTCGTTATATCTACGGAATGGTCTCGAAGAGTACTAGAACTTCCTTTCATTTATGGAAGACTCAAAGGGCTATTTGCCCAACGCCACATCGTGTCATTCCAAGCACCAAGTATTAAGTCTTGGTGAATGCCATGTGTCATTATCTAAAATAGCAGCTTACTTTTAAAATGGTCATATCTTCCTCATATGCACTCTGTTTTTATGTTCTTTATATCCACGGAATCGTCTCAAGGAGTACTATAACTTCCTTTCATTTGTTTACTGCTAATGACATTTCATTTTTAATTTGATTTCTTGCTAATGAGGTAACGATTTTTCGAGCGTTACAAGAAAGATCTACAAAAGAGTATAGGATCATAGTTGAAGTTGTATTGTAGATGCTAAAGAAGTTAGTTTTAGATATCTTTGATTCATAATGGTCTGATGATAATAAAAGTTGAACCGCTTTTTAGTCTTTGATGCATTTCCTCAAACACCTCACATGCAAATCGAACGATGGTCTGTAGAGAAGAGTAAAAAAATTGAATGATTGATGTCATGAATTTGTATAGAAATTGAAATGTATATCCACAACTTTTGTGAATTTATATGTTTAATTATCGATATGGTGTTCTTTTGAGTATATGAAACTTTTAACCTTAAAATGATTATTAGTTCTTAAAATGTCATTCTTAACTTTTTTTTTTAAATCATGTAAGTATGTACACCGTTATGTTCGAATTTTGTAATTTATGTGAGAAAAAAAGTTGCTTGCATTTAACTTTTAGTCCCTATTTTGTTGTTGAATTTAAACGGATTCGATTCATAAGGATCATAAGAATTTTTTTAATCATAATAGATTAATGATTAATAGCAATTTTGAATCATAAGAAATTTTTTAATCATAATATATTAAGGCCCATGACAATTTGAATGATAACAATCTAATTTGAATTATAACAATCTAAGTCATAAAAATTAAGGATATTAAACATTTTAAATTATTATTTTATGAATAATATTATTTTGGATCATAATAGTCTGAATCATATCATTTCAGCATTTCTAACTAAATTATAATTTTTACAAAATTGATTTATAAATAGTTTTGAATCATATCATTTTTAACCAAATCTTGAAATTTTGTAAAATAAAGTGTGAAATCTAAATAAGTTTTATATTATAATATTTTGGATCATATCGTCTAGGATCATGTTTGATTTTTGTATAGATTTTAATTTATAATAGGTTTTGGATCAATAATATTATGGATCATGTTGTTTATGATCATATCATTTCCATGTCAAAATCAATGAAGCTTTCCTTTGTCTACGATTATGTGTTTTTAAACTAAGTCAGTACATTTTCAACATTTTCATGTACAATCAAGAAAAAACATCATAAATGGTCCCTATGGTTACCCAAAATCTGAAGTTTAGTCCCCGTGGTTTAAAAACCTCATAAATGGTCCCTGCGCTTTCAAAACTTTTGATGTTTGGTCCTTTTTATTAACTCCGTTAGCTTTCTACCGTTAAACGAAGGATATTTCCGTCATTTAACTATCCAAGGACCTTTTATGAAGTTTTCTTTTATTTATTTCACCTTTGACAAAGCTACACGTAATCACCTTCATTTCCTGGAAACTTGTCCCCTTTCCTTTTCCCTATTATACATATAAACCAATACCCACTTCGCATTTTCCTCCAGATCTCACTTCTTTTCGTTGAATTCATCATCTTTCCCACTTGGGTATCAAGAAATCAGCTATCTTAAACCATGGAAAACAACAATCAATCGTCTTTTTTGGCAGTACAGTGATCAACTTCGTGTTCAAAGCAACAATCTTTTCAGCCTCTCCCTTAACGACTCCATCTGGAGCCACCTCATACGCCTCCAAACGCCCCGAAAAAGAACGTCGAAACTTCGACATCCATGTCGGCGGTCACTTCACCAACTCAAACACCATTAACACCAACCACTCCAGTTCATCCAACTCCGATTTTAATGGTTTTAACTTTGACTTTAAAGTCGGGTCGACTAATCAAAACTAGACCGGTGATTTTGGGATCAACGGTGGGTTTAACAAAGGAGTTAACTCAAAGCCCGGTTTTAATTTTATTACCATTGATCTTAATTTCGAGAAAAATGGGTTCAAGAAAGATGGGAAGTTTGGTAAAAATAGCGACGATGATCATCTTTCATTTGGGGTTAAACGTGGGAAGAACAAGAAGAAAAAGAAGAAAGAACCTAAAAGTCATTTGGGGTTAACCACACTTTGATTCTTCTTCAAGCTCTTTGGTTGAATCCACTTTGTTACTTTTAGGTTTAAGTAATCGGAGTAGGATGAAAGGCAGTCGGATTTGGCTATGGAGATGAAGGCAGCGAGCATGAGGGCTAGGAAAAAGAAGAAAGAACCTGAAAGTCATTGATCCAAGATCTGGATGGAAATTCTTAAACATCAACCATCTGGAGAAATCACTTCATTTAATTGTCAAGACTCAAGAAGATTGGGGATATTTAACATTGAGGATGAAGGCAGCGAGCATGAGGGCTAGGAAAAAGAAGAAAGAACCTGAAAGTCATTGATCCAAGATCTGGATGGAAATTCTTAAACATCAACCATATGGAGAAATCACTTCATTTAATTGTCAAGACTCAAGAAGATTGGGGATATTGAACATTGAAGATTTTGTAGTAGCTTTTCAACATATTTTTATGGTGTTCCTCTAATGTTGAGACAAGGATTAACATCATGTTATGCGTTTTTAATTTTTCAAGTGTATGTATGAGTTTGGAGTTTTAGTTGTTGATGAAGGGTGGGGGAGGAAGATGATGGGGGTGGGCGGTGCTATTTTTGGTCGTGTTGGAGAGAGAGAGAGAGAGAGAGAGAGAGAGAGAGAGAGAGAGAGAGAGAGAGAGAGAGAGAGACCCTTGGTTATTAAATTTATTTAAAGAAAATAAATAAATAAAAGAAAACTTCATAAAAGGTCATTGGATAGTTAAATGACGGAAATGCCCTTCGTTTAACGGTAGAAAGCTAATGGAGTTAATAAAAAGGACCAAACATCAAAAGTTTTGAAAGCGCAGGGACCATCTATGACGTTTTTAAACTACGGGGACTAAACTTCAGATTTTGAAAAACCACAGGGACCATTTATGATGTTTTTTCTACAATCAAATTCATATCAAATTGAGAGTGTAAAAAATAATTAAATGGTGGATATTGTGATACTTAAGGTGTCATTTAAAAATTGAGTGTAGTTTAAATTTAACATAAATTAAAAAAGAATACCAAAGTTTGATTTTCAATAGAACACAACAAATCTAATTTCCATAGAACTATTTTACACGTCCGATAATTGTTTTACACATGAAGAAAAGGTTTTACAATAGAGCACAACAAACAACCGTTTTACAAGTATGATAATAGCATTTTAAATATTGAACACACAACAAAGGCAACAATGAGAGGAGGGGGGGGGGGGGAGGGGAGGGAGAGTCTCACATTTGAAGATTTCGTCGGAACAATCTTGGGATGACGTCAACAGGTGACATGGTCGTCAGAGAAAGTAGAGAAAACAAGGACCTGTTAATTTTAGTACATAATATTGTTTTGATATATAACGATAAAAATAAAAAATGTTATATGGTAATCATCAACATTCCTTATTGAATTGGATTTTAATTCCCTCCTCCTGTTTTTGGAATTTCGTTTCCCTAGTTTAATGAAAAGTCAAAATCATTTAGGATTCCAATTCATTTTAAAAACTTGAATCAAATAGAAAAATAAACTTTAACATGGAAATGCGGCGGAAGTGGATTCCAAATCTTATTAATTTCAAACCAAAAGACTTTATATTTCTTTTGTCAAACACTTTACTTCAAATAAAACTACACATTCCACCTAATATACCTAAGAACTAATAAAGTCACTAAAGTCCAAAGTTATAGTCATGATGTCAAATTATTTTCATCAATCCTACAAGGATCTAGGTAAGCATTAGTAGAAACCGATTACTTTTTTTTTATCACCTCTTGTTCAACTCCATATAATCTATGTTCAACTCCATATAATCTATGTGTACGTATATATAGTAGATTAAGATACTACTTACATATCTCAAAAATATATCAACATTGATAATATTTACATCAAACCCTACAAGAAACACAATAATCAAAAACCACAATATTTACATCAACTCAAACTAAATCCAACAAGAAACAACAAAGACAACTATAGTGACTTCACACAACTTCAATCATATCAGATTTAAAGCAGTGCTAAACTGCTGTTGAAGCCAATCAGTATCAACATTTCTTCTAACCCTCCCCTTGCTTCTCTTAATCTCAATAAGCTTATCATGCACACACCAAGGAAAACTCAAAAAATGATCACGTGTTTTCATATCCTCATTATATTTACCCCAATAATCCGGATGATATGTCACATGATACCATGCAGATGCTTTCGCATACACATCATCATCTCCAACATCCACATTGCCTCTACCCTTCCAAAACCAATTCCTCGCTTCCTTTCTCAAAGACTTCACAGCCAAACCATTCCTCCCATCAAAGGACCTCGACATTTTCATAATACTCCCACTCAACAATTCAGCCTCGGTTTTAATCCCATAATAATCCATCAAATTACCCAATTTGTAATCATACTCAGTTTTAAAATCAAAAGCTTCATCAACATAGTACTCAAACCCGCTGACTTCCAAGTCAACATCGTACGTTTGTCTCGCCACGTCACGCGTGAACGGGTTGACCTGGCTGTTTTGTGGGGCGATGTCTTTGACCTCACGAAAGAGTTTCCCAATCACGTTATATGATTCGTACGTTGTTTTGTTGGATTTTTCCATGAAATCAGGGTACTCTTTGACACGAAGATTTGCAGGGATTTCTGCGGGGACACGGGTTTTTGGAAAATCTACAGCTACTGAGAAAAGCTTTGCGAGCTCTATGCATGGTGGGGCCATTGCCTTTTCGAGTTCTCTGTCTGCAAATACTGTCTTCAACTTTCTGGTAAATTCGTGAAGTGTCAATTTTGTTATAGGTAAATAAAAATATTGAGAATGATTAGTTTGAAGTACATATCGAGAAAATCTACATGAAGGAGCATAGGCTCTGTCGCCTCTTCCCTCCTGAGCCTCAGAGACACGAAGCACAGAGCAGCAGGCGGTGATAGAGATAAGAGATGACACAAATTTTCCTTCCAGTGGGGATTAGGGGTTGAGAGCGAGAGAGATGGAGCGATGTGGGTACCTTTATGATGATGGTGATAGAGTGGATAAAGACGTAGATAAAGGACAAAAGGTAGAGGCGCAAAAATACAAGAGCTGAAGAGGTGTCTCAGTCTCATGGTAGAAGGGGGTTAGGGAGAAGCTCAGAATCCTTTTATAATTCAAACGGCATGGACATGCCCACAAACTGAAAGCAACCTTTAGAATTTGAACTCCAGCAGCCATGCATCATTTTGTAATGCAAACGGCATGGACATGCTCAAAATCTGAAAGCAACATTTTGAACTAGAACTCTAGTAGCCATGAGTGATGTGCAGAACTCTAGTATAAGTAGCATACTCAATCCAATCCTTTACCAACAAATCTGTTCATACTGAGATTCTTCACATATATAGATTCTCCATTCCCACAGAGACAAAGACAGAGACAGAGATGGCAAGTCTGCAGCATGAACCACGAGTTACAGGAGGGAGCAATCGTGTTTCAGCTGTTGATCTTTCTGTTCTCAACTCCAAAGACTTTGATGATCATAAAGATATCGACCATGATCAGGTGATCTCTCTCTCTCTCTCTCTCTCTCTCTCTCTCTCTCTCTCTCTCTCTCTTTCCACCCTCACAAACGTTAATTTCAAGATTGATATCTAACCATATGTTTGAAGTTTCTATTTGTTTAATAACAGTTTGATTAATTTGATAACCGTATAATATGCAGAAACCTGGATGGAAAAGTTTTCTCTCCTTTGTTGGACCTGGTTTCCTAGTGTCATTGGCTTATCTCGATCCTGGCAACAGTAAGTTCTGATTTCTCAATATCTCATATTCTCATTGTAACTTATATATCTTAATCATTGTAAACTTATCAATGTTTTTTATGCAGTGGAAACCGATTTACAGGCAGGAGCCAACCATAGATACGAGGTAAACGTTTTCTCCATGAAACACCATAGTTGTAGTTCAAAAAAATCACCATTATTTTCAGCTACTTTGGGTGATTTTGATCGGGCTAATCTTTGCACTTGTTATTCAATCTCTGGCTGCCAATCTTGGTGTAAGCACTGGTAAGACATTCACTGAACTAGACCTATGAATTTATATATATATCCAGAAATAATTATAAATATCTAAACTTTAGTTATTCTGTTATTCAGGGAAACATTTATCAGAGTTGTGTAAGGCTGAATACCCTATCTTTGTCAAGTATTGCCTATGGCTGCTAGCCGAGGTTGCAGTCATTGCAGCAGATATTCCCGAAGGTACTAATTTTAATCATGCATATCCATGAAACTGATGTGAACATACGATTTAACTTTTTTTTAATAATATTTTGATTCATTTTCTTTTGATGTTTGCAGTGATCGGAACAGCTTTTGCACTGAATATCTTATTCAAGATTCCAGTTTGGGTTGGAGTTCTCTCACTGGTCTCAGCACCCTCCTCCTTCTTGGCCTCCAAAAATATGGTGTAAGAACTTCAATCATGATTCGTTTTCTTTTGATGTTTTCATAGTTGGTGTTTCCTAATATGAAAACACATGGAATGTTGGTTTCATATATCCATAGGTGAGGAAGCTTGAAATATTGATAGCTATTCTAGTTTTTCTGATGGCTGGTTGTTTCTTTGGAGAAATGAGCTATGTGAAGCCACCAGCTGGTGATTTGCTATAGGGAATGTTCATTCCTAAACTTAGTGGTCAAGGCGCCACTGGTGATGCCATTGCTCTACTTGGTGCCCTTGTCATGCCGTAAGATCCCACTCCCAAAAAATAAAAAATAAAAACCTATTTCTCATATATTTATATTCCCTAAATCTACTTTGGTTTATTAACATTAAGTTCACTTTTTTTAATAGGCATAACTTGTTTCTCCATTCGGCTCTTGTTCTTACTCGAAAGATACCAACTCGAGTTCTTATTCATGATGATGTTTTGAATTACAGGATGCATGCAGATACTTCTTGATAGAGAGTGGCATTGCGCTCTTTGTAGCATTCTTGATCAACGTCTCAATGATCGCTGTTTCTGGCACTGTTTGCTCAGAAAAAAACCTACCAAGTGAAGAAATGGATCGTTGCAACGATCTCAACCTTAACTCAGCTTCATTTCTTCTAAAAGTATGAGCTTATAAGATGTCAAATTTATAACTTCTATACCAACAACATTCACAAAACTTCTCATAATTAACCCCGGTTTTTACTACACAGAATGTTTTGGGAAAGTCCGGCTCTACTCTTTATGCAATTGCACTGCTAGCTTCTGGTCAGAGTTCAACAATCACAGGCACTTATGCTGGACAATTCATTATGTCGGTAGGTTAAAAGAGGTCTTTATTGGGTTTGCCTATTATAACTTTCTGCTGTTAATAATCAAGGTTAACACTAAGCATGTACTATTTGTTATTTTAGGGTTTCTTGGACTTAAAAATGAGGAAATGGCTCAGGAACTTGGTAACTAGGTGCATCGCCATAACACCGAGTCTAATAGTGTAAATAATTGGGGGGCCTTCTGGAGAAGGAAGACTAATTATAATAGCATCTGTATGTGACTCCATCTTTAAAGTTTCATTCTATAGGTAAGCATATTCATGATTCATTGAAACTGGACTTTAATGTAAGTATGGATCTTTTGCAGATGACACTGTCATTTGAACTTCCATTTGCACTCATTCCACTACTCAAGTTCAGTAGCTCAAGTACCAAAATGGGACCTCACAAGAACTCAATATTTGTGAGTTTCAATTTCGTAAATCAAGTATACCTGAAATTCATTTATAATATGATTATTTTTCTTCTACAGATCATTCTCTTCTCATGGGCACTAGGACTTGGAATAATTGGCATCAACATCTACTACTTGAGCACTGCATTTGTCGATTGGCTAATCCATAGCACTTGGCCAAAAGTGGCTAATGTGTTTATTGCAATATTAGTTTTTCCGGTCATGGCTGCTTATGTTCTCTCAGTGATCTACCTTATGTTGCGTAAGGATGTTGTGGTTACATATATTGAGCCATCAAAAGGTGACCCTATTGCTCAAGATAGCATGGAAAGTGGAAATGATGCTGATAGAAGACCAGAGTTGACAAATGCTCCTTATAGAGAGGATCTTTCTGACATTCCATTTCCACAATAGTGTATCTGAAACTTTCTGAGTGGATTCAAAGGCGCTCATTGGTATCTAGCCTTCTTAAACATTACTTCTTTATGTGTGTAGATCATCTGTGTTCCAGGATTGGTCATATACACTAAATGTCTAATCCTAAATGTAGGAGATTTGGTTGCTTGAAACCAAAAAGTTTAATTATCTGCGTTTTGTAAACCGAATGCGCTTTGTAAAGTGAATAAGAAAGTGTACGGCATCAGTTGAATCAGTTGAATCCGTTACAGCTTAACTTGTTTTTCTTCTTTGCATTATTAAGTGAATCTTCAAACTAATGCAACTATATCATATAACCAAGAAGACAAATAAGTCAGCACTCATGTGTGTTTTGGTCCTTTATTTAAAGCAACTTTAGAAAAGAGCAATTAATATTTTTGTGTGTGTGTGTGTGTGTGGGGGGGGGGGGGGAGGGTTGGGTCTAATATTCATAAAAATTAGTGGGCTACTACTACTTCTAAGCAAAAAGAAAAAAAGGGGGGGGGGGGGGTGGCCCTTAATAAGCTCCGCGCTTGTATGCCGAACACTTATTGCATGGTTTTAAATCTTTTTATACGATGTATGTGTGAAGACCAAAGGGTTTCTAACCCAACGGTATCAGGTGTTGCCTTTCCTCCTTGAGATTGAAAGTTTAAGTCCCGTCATGAACATAGGTGGAATTAAGTAGTAGATTAGATTTGTCGTTAAAAAAAATATATGTTTTAAAGATATGCCCACTAAAACAACAAATTAGTTACGCTCCTAATAAATACATAGGCCTATTGAGTTACACACAATCCACAATCTAAAAGCAATAAATAAATAAATACGGGGGATAGTTTATTATGATAGATTTTATGCATAAGAACAATCCTATGTGCTCATACAAACCCTAATGTTTGGATCTAGGTTTCTCTATTGTACATGCAATGAATCCAAGACTTACAAACCCTAGATCTATCAAATAAGAACTGAAATAAGGGTTTAGTAATTACCTTTGATTATTATATATAGCAATAACAATCAATCCTTGCTTTGATTGACTTCAGAAAGCTTAGTGCCTCAAGTGTTGCACCTCTAATGGAGTCACAAACACCACTAAGCAACTTGGATGAAGAGGGAGGAGAGAGGAGGCACCAAAAACGGCTGGAAACCCTAGAGGGACTCTTAGCCACGTTTTTGGGGCATAGGGGTCCTATATATACATGTAGGCTATTAGGGTTTGCAACTAGGAAACCCTAATCTGACTGCTTAAGCCCTAAGCAGTCCAATGGGCCATTCCAGAAGGCCCTTGGACGATTTCTTTATGGTCCTCCATATAGAATTCGTCCATTGCCATCTAATGGATCCTAAGCCCAACTTTGTAACTATCTTATAATTACAATATCAGTCTCCTTAATTTAATTAATCTCTTTTAGTCACAAAATTAATTCTTAATTAATTCTTGACTAATATTAATTAAACATTATGATTTCTCCTTTAATATATTAGTCTTATAATATATTAATAAATCATAATTAAACCTTTCTCTCCTTAATTCATCCTACATATTGCTATGGTGAAGGCAACCCAAAAGGACCATGCTCATAATCGGGTCAAGTACATACCAAAATAGTTATGGACTTAGACACTAATCCAACAGTCTCCCACTTGGATAAGTCTAATAACTATTTTGCATAACTTCAGAACCTGATCATTGTTATTCTGTGATAATGATTATTGTACATACTGTCTTTGTGACTTATGCTGTTATGTTATTTAGTGTAAATGTTGTTATATATGCTTACGTTGAGTTATGTGCTATTTATTATACATCATGCTTTGTGATTATGCTATGATTGTGAGTATGCTTTGCTGAGTTAGGACCGGAGGGTCCACCCGAGTTGTGGGACCGGAGGGTCTCCACTGGAACACATTGACTGGAGGGTCATTTCGAGTTAGCCTCGAGTGGCTAATGAGATGTGTGTGGTATTTTGGGGGACTCACTAAGCTTCGTGCTTACCGTGTTATGTGTTATGTGTTTCAGGTTTTCCTCAGGATCACGGGAATGTACCGGCTTGATTGTATACATCAGTGAAAGAGTTATAATTTGAGGATCCTGGATTTTAATCAAACAATTATAGTGATGTGATTTGTGAATTAAATAAATGAGATTCTGTGAAACGTGTTATGAGGATTTTGTAATTCCAAATGAAAATTTTATATGAAAAATTCACGGTGTTACACATATCGTGTCAAATTCGTGGCTGACACGTTTTCCTGACACGAATACACGAATTGTCAGGTCTACCATGCGTGGTTTGTGAATAAAGGTGATGCCACGTGGATATTTTACTATTCCACAACCAACCCACCAAGTTATAGAAATGCTATGCACCGATGATTAGGTAGTGAAAGTTCAAAAAGAAGAAAGAGATAAAGAGAGAAATATGAGGGAACCAATCAAATGCAGTGTCTCCGTCCGTCTCCATGGTCACGCCACAATGCTTTATTTGGATTGCTTTTTCAAAGAAAACTACAATGCTATACTTGGTAGATTTTTAAAGTAAAATGCCTTGATAAGAATAAAATGTAATGCTTTTTTAATGTAAGATGTCTTAATAATAAAGTGCAATGCTTCTATTAGGTTGACATTTTAAAGAGAAGTATGTTGATACAACTGGAAGATTTTTGAAAGTAAAACGCCTAGAGAATAAATAAAAATAATACATACAAAAAGAATTAATAACACACAACAAGGTATAAAGATGTTTAATAGATCATACCTGGATTAAGAACTTAAAGTAATCTGCTATTTCTCAGTACACTTGGAGTAAAACAAGATTCAGTATCTCCACCATAGCTAAAAAGAATTAAGAAATCACAACAAAATATACAGATGTTTAGCATCACTCAGTTGTGTCTTACATTGTCAATGAGAACATAAATGAATACAAATGGGCAATAAGGTAAAATTGGATTTATACCTTCACATTGTTCATCCAATAGTGTGCAGAACTTTGTAGTGCAGTTATGAGCCAGCCACTGCAAACCCTTGTCCACCACTTGAAAGTATCACTAAATGCTCTTTTGAAGTTATTGAGAGTCTGAATCGATTTTGATCAATTCAGTCCAAACCAACAAGCAACATAAGAATCCAAACTTGAATGTCCTGTTATAAAATGTAAAATTAGTAAAGATTCAACACCAATCAACTGAAGGCATGGAATAATTATAAAATAACACATCATATAAAACCTTGATATTGACATAAATTGGTAAAGCCTCTTTGATTGGATCCATGGAAGCATCTTTGACTTAATTATTCCTGAATAGATGAAGTATAATTAGAAGTATAATCAAACTAAGGAAATAGAAAGCACTCAATAGTTAAATAAAATTAAAAAAAAAGAACCTGTAAGATAAACCAAGTCAAGATACACAACTAATTTTACATGTACTTTGTTTTCAACTTCTTGGAAGGGCAGATGGAGTTCTCTATTCTTAAGTTTTCAGATCAGTTCCTTACGCTGGGTGTACAAGGGGTACACAGGGCGTAAGTCAACCAAATTTTGGGACAGTTCAAAATGTGAGTACGCTGGGCATACATAGGCATACGCCGAGCGTACTCATGTTGCTTCCAAACCCTAAATTCTACGATGTGACCCCTATTTAATCACCTTTTCCATCCTTTGGACATTCCCTCATCCAGCCTCCACTCCGTCTAAACCCTAAAACGAAACCCTAGCTTGTGTATGAGAGATTTGAAGCTTAGAAAGTGAATCTTGAGTGTTTGGTGCTAGGAAGAAGATCATTCAAGAGGTGGTGGTGCACTCTGGTTTGTAGATCCATAAACTTCATCCTCTTGTGCACATTTTCAAGGTATACAGTTCAAATCTTGGAGCTTGTTTAAATAGATCTTGTTTAGTCTTGCATTTTGGTCCTTTTTGTCCTAAAGCTTGCATGGATCTTTGTGAGTATGGAGTAGTCCAAATATGTTAAGTCATCATTTCAGACATTCTAAGATGTCTTGAGTCATAAAAATGATAGCTTAGCCATTTCCTTTCTTCCATGCAAGAGTTGTTGGGGGGGGGGGGGGGGTTTATGAAGTAAAAGTTATGGGTTTTGGATTTTAGCTCCTTGTAGCCATGCAAAGGCTTAAAGTCAGAGACCTTATGGATTAAGACGTTTTTTAGGGGCCAGATCTGTGATTGGAATGGATGTCTTAAGGATTAAGACTTTTTGCATGGAGATCTTGAGAACAGCTTACGTACACTAAGCATATGCTTGGCTACCCCCAGCCCAGCGAGATGCGAGCCCTTTTCTGGTGTTGCGCTCTACACCCAGCGTAGAGTTGAGTATGCCGAGCGTATTGACCAAGGTTGACTTTTGTTGACTTTTATGGAATTTGACCATTTGAGTATGAAGTGGATGGTGAGGGTTTTATGAGGGGTAAAATGGTCTTTTACTCTAAGTATAAAATGGATTGTCTTGGGCCTAATAGTATGTGAGAGAAATATCCTAATTATTAATTAAGGTTAATCGGTGTATGTAATTATGCGGAATCTAGTTCCAGCAATTCGGGTGTGAGTTTTATCAGTCATTAGTGTAAGGTGAGTCTCCTCACTTATTCTTACCTGTATAGTAGAATAGATGTATATGTATTTGACGATCAACTGGGTCTAAGTGTTATTACTGTGTTTGTGTTGTTTATATGTGTTAAGACTATGGGTAGGCTCCAGGGTTGCTGATAACCTACAAAGGGTGTTGTTGCCCACTAAAACTTCGGGTAGTCTCCAGGGTTGCTGATATTCATAGTTGTTTTATGTGTTGTGCTATATGTGATATTTTTGGGGAAGTCGCTAAACTTTGTCCTTACAGTTTTTGATTAAATGTGTTTCAGGTACTTCTGAGAAACGCGGGAAAGTGAAGGCTTTATTATATACATTCGCTTGGAGATTTTGTTGCTGGGTATTTTGGGATACTCTGATAATTTTATATGGATTTGTATTTTGACCTTATGGTTTTCTTGTGATGGGTTTTATGAAACATGTTTTATTATGAGGTTAAAAATGAAAATTTTGGGTTGAAAAATTGGATGTTACACGAACCTATTCAGATAATATAACAAGTTCCTTAGAACTTGTACGAACTTGATACGATATTGCTTTGTTTGACTATTAACCGAATCTGGTAGTCATTTGTTACCCGCCTCATCGAGTCTCGTCATATAATCACTAAATGGCTTTACTCTTTAAACTGTTAGTTCAATAACTCTCGTCACTTCAACCCATAATCTGAGGTTTATATTTTTTAGTTTTTACTGATCGGATTAATAATCTTATTATGTTGTTGGGTCGGTAATAGCACTTTATTATAATCCGACAGTCTAACTTGGGTCTTGACCCTCGTTCTATGATTATGTCAAAATATTGAAAAACAACATAAATAATGCAATGAATGTGTATGCCTTATGTGCTTAACATTCCTCGTTACACGTACTCTCGTACCCCGTACATCACTTCTCGATCGACCAACACCCTTGCCAAACATGTACGCGAGAATGATGGAAGACTCAAATTTATAGGGCTATTTGGCCGATGCCACGTGATGGCATTCCAAGCACCAAGTCGTGATGAATGCAACATGCCATTCTCTGAAATAGCAACATATTTTTAAAAATGTCGTAATTTTCTCATACGAACTCCGTTTTTTATGTTCTTTATAGAGTAAATTACACGAGTCGTCCCTCGTGCAGGTGCCAAAATACACGTCCAGTTTCTATTTTCAAAAATTAACTCGAACCGTCCCTCGTTACATTAAAACATATACGCTTCATCCCTCGAGACATAAAAAGACAATTTTACCCTTATTATTTCTTTTTTGATTTATTTTTTATTTATTAATAATTTATTGATTTGTTTATTATGAAAATAATTATTTATTTTCTTTTATCAAAGATATTAAATAAAGATCCTTAAACCCTAAGCACGCCGTCCTCTTCCATCATTTCTTCTTCAGTCATCTCCACCTCCACCAGTATCATCGCCGGCTTCAACGACTTCAGGACATCTTCGTCTCTTCGGCCACTCCTGCGATGCTATCAAACCATTACCCACCACAACTCAACCCACCCTTCCTCTTCCATTTCCCCTTTTTTCCTTCTGTCCACATCGAAATCAGGTCATCGAACCAGGTACAAGTCCATCACGCAAGATCAGATAAGAGGGACATTGAGATCGGAGAAGCAGGTCAGATCGAACCCAAATCGTCTCCATTGATAGTCCTCCTCTGCGATAACACAATGATGTGAACCCTAGATGATGCGACGATGGCAGCGCACCGGTGACGATGGCGGCTCACAGTTGGCAATGGTGGTTCACCGATCGAACGAAGTGCAGACTTACAACCCCCTTTTTCCATCCCCCTCTGTAATGAATCAGATTTGCAGGTTCAGTGAATAAGGTTTGCTTTCAATTTAAGAACCCTAAATCATTTGCTTTCAATCAGTTTTGTATCAAATCAGATTTTCCATCTCCCTGACTCTTACTTCCTAATTTACCCTAATTATTCATTCTTGTTTTGCAGGTGGGTTTTCCGATGGTGGATGGTGGTGGTGTTAACAGTAAATGTGCTTGTTTTGATGGTGGGTTGAGTATATGTTGTTGGTTTGGTGAATGAGGTGATGGTTTGTAGTTATTTTTGGTGAAACATGTTAACATTAACGAAGGAGTGGGTTGGGTGAAGTGAGGGGTAGCGGTGGTGCTACATTTTCCGGTGAGAAGTGGTGGTGGTGCTCCATTTTCTGGTGGTGGCGTAGATTACCGGTGGTGGTGGTGGTCAGTTCTTATTCCACAAAATAGAAAAATAACTAAAATAATTTTTAGTAATTAAAAATAATCAGAGCAAATAATTAAAATAATTTTAATAATTAAAAATGTTCAAAATAAATGAAAAAGAAAAGAAAAAGGACATTATAGTCTTTTTTATGTATCAAAAGGGATGAAACGTGTAAATTTAAACTAACGAGGGATGTACCGTGCAACTTTTAACAATACGAGAGACGGTCTGAGTTAATTTTTGAAAATAGGGACTAAACGTGCATTTTGGCACCTGCATGAGGGACGATTCATGTAATTTACTCTTCGTTATATCTACGGAATGGTCTCGAAGAGTACTAGAACTTCCTTTCATTTATGGAAGACTCAAAGGGCTATTTGCCCAACGCCACATCGTGTCATTCCAAGCACCAAGTATTAAGTCTTGGTGAATGCCATGTGTCATTATCTAAAATAGCAGCTTACTTTTAAAATGGTCATATCTTCCTCATATGCACTCTGTTTTTATGTTCTTTATATCCACAGAATCGTCTCAAGGAGTACTATAACTTCCTTTCATTTGTTTACTGCTAATGACATTTCATTTTTAATTTGATTTCTTGCTAATGAGGTAACGATTTTTCGAGCGTTACAAGAAAGATCTACAAAAGAGTATAGGATCATAGTTGAAGTTGTATTGTAGATGCTAAAGAAGTTAGTTTTAGATATCTTTGATTCATAATGGTCTGATGATAATAAAAGTTGAACCGCTTTTTAGTCTTTGATGCATTTCCTCAAACACCTCACATGCAAATCGAACGATGGTCTGTAGAGAAGAGTAAAAAAATTGAATGATTGATGTCATGAATTTGTATAGAAATTGAAATGTATATCCACAACTTTTGTGAATTTATATGTTTAATTATCGATATGGTGTTCTTTTGAGTATATGAAACTTTTAACCTTAAAATGATTATTAGTTCTTAAAATGTCATTCTTAACTTTTTTTTTTAAATCATGTAAGTATGTACACCGTTATGTTCGAATTTTGTAATTTATGTGAGAAAAAAAGTTGCTTGCATTTAACTTTTAGTCCCTGTTTTGTTGTTGAATTTAAACGGATTCGATTCATAAGGATCATAAGAATTTTTTTAATCATAATAGATTAATGATTAATAGCAATTTTGAATCATAAGAAATTTTTTAATCATAATATATTAAGGCCCATGACAATTTGAATGATAACAATCTAATTTGAATTATAACAATCTAGGTCATAAAAATTAAGGATATTAAACATTTTAAATTATTATTTTATGAATAATATTATTTTGGATCATAATAGTCTGAATCATATCATTTCAGCATTTCTAACCAAATTATAATTTTTACAAAATTGATTTATAAATAGTTTTGAATCATATCATTTTTAACCAAATCTTGAAATTTTGTAAAATAAAGTGTGAAATCTAAATAAGTTTTATGTTATAATATTTTGGATCATATCGTCTAGGATCATGTTTGATTTTTGTATAGATTTTAATTTATAATAGGTTTTGGATCAATAATATTAGGGATCATGTTGTTTATGATCATATCATTTCCATGTCAAAATCAATGAAGCTTTCCTTTGTCTACGATTATGTGTTTTTAAACTAAGTCAGTACATTTTCAACATTTTCATGTACAATCAAGAAAAAACATCATAAATGGTCCCTATGGTTACCCAAAATCTGAAGTTTAGTCCCCGTGGTTTAAAAACCTCATAAATGGTCCCTGCGCTTTCAAAACTTTTGATGTTTGGTCCTTTTTATTAACTCCGTTAGCTTTCTACCGTTAAACGAAGGATATTTCCGTCATTTAACTATCCAAGGACCTTTTATGAAGTTTTCTTTTATTTATTTCACCTTTGACAAAGCTACACGTAATCACCTTCATTTCCTGGAAACTTGTCCCCTTTCCTTTTCCCTATTATACATATAAACCAATACCCACTTCGCATTTTCCTCCAGATCTCACTTCTTTTCGTTGAATTCATCATCTTTCCCACTTGGGTATCAAGAAATCAGCTATCTTAAACCATGGAAAACAACAATCAATCGTCTTTTTTGGCAGTACAGTGATCAACTTCGTGTTCAAAGCAACAATCTTTTCAGCCTCTCCCTTAACGACTCCATCTGGAGCCACCTCATACGCCTCCAAACGCCCCGAAAAAGAACGCCGAAACTTCGACATCCATGTCGGCGGTCACTTCACCAACTCAGACACCATTAACACCAACCACTCCAGTTCATCCAACTCCGATTTTAATGGTTTTAACTTTGACTTTAAAGTCGGGTCGACTAATCAAAACTAGACCGGTGATTTTGGGATCAACGGTGGGTTTAACAAAGGAGTTAACTCAAAGCCCGGTTTTAATTTTATTACCATTGATCTTAATTTCGAGAAAAATGGGTTCAAGAAAGATGGGAAGTTTGGTAAAAATAGCGACGATGATCATCTTTCATTTGGGGTTAAACGTGGGAAGAACAAGAAGAAAAAGAAGAAAGAACCTAAAAGTCATTTGGGGTTAACCACACTTTGATTCTTCTTCAAGCTCTTTGGTTGAATCCACTTTGTTACTTTTAGGTTTAAGTAATCGGAGTAGGATGAAAGGCAGTCGGATTTGGCTATGGAGATGAAGGCAGCGAGCATGAGGGCTAGGAAAAAGAAGAAAGAACCTGAAAGTCATTGATCCAAGATCTGGATGGAAATTCTTAAACATCAACCATCTGGAGAAATCACTTCATTTAATTGTCAAGACTCAAGAAGATTGGGGATATTTAACATTGAGGATGAAGGCAGCGAGCATGAGGGCTAGGAAAAAGAAGAAAGAACCTGAAAGTCATTGATCCCAGATCTGGATGGAAATTCTTAAACATCAACCATATGGAGAAATCACTTCATTTAATTGTCAAGACTCAAGAAGATTGGGGATATTTAACATTGAAGATTTTGTAGTAGCTTTTCAACATATTTTTATGGTGTTCCTCTAATGTTGAGACAAGGATTAACATCATGTTATGCGTTTTTAATTTTTCAAGTGTATGTATGAGTTTGGAGTTTTAGTTGTTGATGAAGGGTGGGGGAGGAAGATGATGGGGGTGGGCGGTGCTATTTTTGGTCGTGTTGGAGAGAGAGAGAGAGAGAGAGAGAGAGAGAGAGAGAGAGAGAGAGAGAGAGAGAGAGAGAGAGACCCTTGGTTATTAAATTTATTTAAAGAAAATAAATAAATAAAAGAAAACTTCATAAAAGGTCATTGGATAGTTAAATGACGGAAATGCCCTTCGTTTAACGGTAGAAAGCTAACGGAGTTAATAAAAAGGACCAAACATCAAAAGTTTTGAAAGCGTAGGGACCATCTATGACGTTTTTAAACTACGGGGACTAAACTTCAGATTTTGAAAAACCACAGGGACCATTTATGATGTTTTTTCTACAATCAAATTCATATCAAATTGAGAGTGTAAAAAATAATTAAATGGTGGATATTGTGATACGTAAGGTGTCATTTAAAAATTGAGTGTAGTTTAAATTTAACATAAATTAAAAAGGAATACCAAAGTTTGATTTTCAATAGAACACAACAAATCTAATTTCCATAGAACTATTTTACACGTCCGATAATTGTTTTACACATGAAGAAAAGGTTTTACAATAGAGCACAACAAACAACCGTTTTACAAGTATGATAATAGCATTTTAAATATTGAACACACAACAAAGGCAACAATGAGAGGAGGGGGGGGGGGGGGGGGAGGGGAGGGAGAGTCTCACATTTGAAGATTTCGTCGGAACAATCTTGGGATGACGTCAACAGGTGACATGGTCGTCAGAGAAAGTAGAGAAAACAAGGACCTGTTAATTTTAGTACATAATATTGTTTTGATATATAACGATAAAAATAAAAAATGTTATATGGTAATCATCAACATTCCTTATTGAATTGGATTTTAATTCCCTCCTCCTGTTTTTGGAATTTCGTTTCCCTAGTTTAATGAAAAGTCAAAATCATTTAGGATTCCAATTCATTTTAAAAACTTGAATCAAATAGAAAAATAAACTTTAACATGGAAATGCGGCGGAAGTGGATTCCAAATCTTATTAATTTCAAACCAAAAGACTTTATATTTCTTTTGTCAAACACTTTACTTCAAATAAAACTACACATTCCACCTAATATACCTAAGAACTAATAAAGTCACTAAAGTCCAAAGTTATAGTCATGATGTCAAATTATTTTCATCAATCCTACAAGGATCTAGGTAAGCATTAGTAGAAACCGATTACTTTTTTTTTTATCACCTCTTGTTCAACTCCATATAATCTATGTTCAACTCCATATAATCTATGTGTACGTATATATAGTAGATTAAGATACTACTTACATATCTCAAAAATATATCAACATTGATAATATTTACATCAAACCCTACAAGAAACACAATAATCAAAAACCACAATATTTACATCAACTCAAACTAAATCCAACAAGAAACAACAAAGACAACTATAGTGACTTCACACAACTTCAATCATATCAGATTTAAAGCAGTGCTAAACTGCTGTTGAAGCCAATCAGTATCAACATTTCTTCTAACCCTCCCCTTGCTTCTCTTAATCTCAATAAGCTTATCATGCACACACCAAGGAAAACTCAAAAAATGATCACGTGTTTTCATATCCTCATTATATTTACCCCAATAATCCGGATGATATGTCACATGATACCATGCAGATGCTTTCGCATACACATCATCATCTCCAACATCCACATTGCCTCTACCCTTCCAAAACCAATTCCTCGCTTCCTTTCTCAAAGACTTCACAGCCAAACCATTCCTCCCATCAAACGACCTCGACATTTTCATAATACTCCCACTCAACAATTCAGCCTCGGTTTTAATCCCATAATAATCCATCAAATTACCCAATTTGTAATCATACTCAGTTTTAAAATCAAAAGCTTCATCAACATAGTACTCAAACCCGCTGACTTCCAAGTCAACATCGTACGTTTGTCTCGCCACGTCACGCGTGAACGGGTTGACCTGGCTGTTTTGTGGGGCGATGTCTTTGACCTCACGAAAGAGTTTCCCAATCACGTTATATGATTCGTACGTTGTTTTGTTGGATTTTTCCATGAAATCAGGGTACTCTTTGACACGAAGATTTGCAGGGATTTCTGCGGGGACACGGGTTTTTGGAAAATCTACAGCTACTGAGAAAAGCTTTGCGAGCTCTATGCATGGTGGGGCCATTGCCTTTTCGAGTTCTCTGTCTGCAAATACTGTCTTCAACTTTCTGGTAAATTCGTGAAGTGTCAATTTTGTTATAGGTAAATAAAAATATTGAGAATGATTAGTTTGAAGTACATATCGAGAAAATCTACATGAAGGAGCATAGGCTCTGTCGCCTCTTCCCTCCTGAGCCTCAGAGACACGAAGCACAGAGCAGCAGGCGGTGATAGAGATAAGAGATGACACAAATTTTCCTTCCAGTGGGGATTAGGGGTTGAGAGCGAGAGAGATGGAGCGATGTGGGTACCTTTATGATGATGGTGATAGAGTGGATAAAGACGTAGATAAAGGACAAAAGGTAGAGGCGCAAAAATACAGGAGCTGAAGAGGTGTCTCAGTCTCATGGTAGAAGGGGGTTAGGGAGAAGCTCAGAATCCTTTTTTAATTCAAACGGCATGGACATGCCCACAAACTGAAAGCAACCTTTAGAATTTGAACTCCAGCAGCCATGCATCATTTTGTAATGCAAACGGCATGGACATGCTCAAAATCTGAAAGCAACATTTTGAACTAGAACTCTAGTAGCCATGAGTTATGTGCAGAACTCTAGTATAAGTAGCATACTCAATCCAATCCTTTACCATCAAATCTGTTCATACTGAGATTCTTCACATATATAGATTCTCCATTCCCACAGAGACAAAGACAGAGACAGAGATGGCAAGTCTGCAGCATGAACCACGAGTTACAGGAGGGAGCAATCTTGTTTCAGCTGTTGATCTTTCTGTTCTCAACTCCAAAGACTTTGATGATCATAAAGATATCGACCATGATCAGGTGATCTCTCTCTCTCTCTCTCTCTCTCTCTCTCTCTCTCTCTCTCTCACTCTCTTTCCACCCTCACAAACGTTAATTTCAAGATTGATATCTAACCATATGTTTGAAGTTTCTATTTGTTTAATAACAGTTTGATTAATTTGATAACCATATAATATGCAGAAACCTGGATGGAAAAGTTTTCTCTCCTTTGTTGGACCTGGTTTCCTAGTGTCATTGGCTTATCTCGATCCTGGCAACAGTAAGTTTTGATTTCTCAATATCTCATATTCTCATTGTAACTTATATATCTTAATCATTGTAAACTTATCAATGTTTTTTATGCAGTGGAAACCGATTTACAGGCAGGAGCCAACCATAGATACGAGGTAAACGTTTTCTCCATGAAACACCATAGTTGTAGTTCAAAAAAATCACCATTATTTTCAGCTACTTTGGGTGATTTTGATCGGGATAATCTTTGCACTTGTTATTCAATCTCTGGCTGCCAATCTTGGTGTAAGCACTGGTAAGACATTCACTGAACTAGACCTATGAATTTATCTATATATCCAGAAATAATTATAAATATCTAAACTTTAGTTATTCTGTTATTCAGGGAAACATTTATCAGAGTTGTGTAAGGCTGAATACCCTATCTTTGTCAAGTATTGCCTATGGCTGCTAGCCGAGGTTGCAGTCATTGCAGCAGATATTCCCGAAGGTACTAATTTTAATCATGCATATCCATGAAACTGATGTGAACATACGATTTAACTTTTTTTTAATAATATTTTGATTCATTTTCTTTTGATGTTTGCAGTGATCGGAACAGCTTTTGCACTGAATATCTTATTCAAGATTCCAGTTTGGGTTGGAGTTCTCTCACTGGTCTCAGCACCCTCCTCCTTCTTGGCCTCCAAAAATATGGTGTAAGAACTTCAATCATGATTCGTTTTCTTTTGATGTTTTCATAGTTGGTGTTTCCTAATATGAAAACACATGGAATGTTGGTTTCATATATCCATAGGTGAGGAAGCTTGAAATATTGATAGCTATTCTAGTTTTTCTGATGGCTGGTTGTTTCTTTGGAGAAATGAGCTATGTGAAGCCACCAGCTGGTGATTTGCTATAGGGAATGTTCATTCCTAAACTTAGTGGTCAAGGCGCCACTGGTGATGCCATTGCTCTACTTGGTGCCCTTGTCATGCCGTAAGATCCCACTCCCAAAAAATAAAAAATAAAAACCTATTTCTCATATATTTATATTCCCTAAATCTACTTTGGTTTATTAACATTAAGTTCACTTTTTTTAATAGGCATAACTTGTTTCTCCATTCGGCTCTTGTTCTTACTCGAAAGATACCAACTCGAGTTCTTATTCATGATGATGTTTTGAATTACAGGATGCATGCAGATACTTCTTGATAGAGAGTGGCATTGCGCTCTTTGTAGCATTCTTGATCAACGTCTCAATGATCGCTGTTTCTGGCACTGTTTGCTCAGAAAAAAACCTACCAAGTGAAGAAATGGATCGTTGCAACGATCTCAACCTTAACTCAGCTTCATTTCTTCTAAAAGTATGAGCTTATAAGATGTCAAATTTATAACTTCTATACCAACAACATTCACAAAACTTCTCATAATTAACCCCGGTTTTTACTACACAGAATGTTTTGGGAAAGTCCGGCTCTACTCTTTATGCAATTGCACTGCTAGCTTCTGGTCAGAGTTCAACAATCACAGGCACTTATGCTGGACAATTCATTATGTCGGTAGGTTAAAAGAGGTCTTTATTGGGTTTGCCTATTATAACTTTCTGCTGTTAATAATCAAGGTTAACACTAAGCATGTACTATTTGTTATTTTAGGGTTTCTTGGACTTAAAAATGAGGAAATGGCTCAGGAACTTGGTAACTAGGTGCATCGCCATAACACCGAGTCTAATAGTGTAAATAATTGGGGGGCCTTCTGGAGAAGGAAGACTAATTATAATAGCATCTGTATGTGACTCCATCTTTAAAGTTTCATTCTATAGGTAAGCATATTCATGATTCATTGAAACTGGACTTTAATGTAAGTATGGATCTTTTGCAGATGACACTGTCATTTGAACTTCCATTTGCACTCATTCCACTACTCAAGTTCAGTAGCTCAAGTACCAAAATGGGACCTCACAAGAACTCAATATTTGTGAGTTTCAATTTCGTAAATCAAGTATACCTGAAATTCATTTATAATATGATTATTTTTCTTCTACAGATCATTCTCTTCTCATGGGCACTAGGACTTGGAATAATTGGCATCAACATCTACTACTTGAGCACTGCATTTGTCGATTGGCTAATCCATAGCACTTGGCCAAAAGTGGCTAATGTGTTTATTGCAATATTAGTTTTTCCGGTCATGGCTGCTTATGTTCTCTCAGTGATCTACCTTATGTTGCGTAAGGATGTTGTGGTTACATATATTGAGCCATCAAAAGGTGACCCTATTGCTCAAGATAGCATGGAAAGTGGAAATGATGCTGATAGAAGACCAGAGTTGACAAATGCTCCTTATAGAGAGGATCTTTCTGACATTCCATTTCCACAATAGTGTATCTGAAACTTTCTGAGTGGATTCAAAGGCGCTCATTGGTATCTAGCCTTCTTAAACATTACTTCTTTATGTGTGTAGATCATCTGTGTTCCAGGATTGGTCATATACACTAAATGTCTAATCCTAAATGTAGGAGATTTGGTTGCTTGAAACCAAAAAGTTTAATTATCTGCGTTTTGTAAACCGAATGCGCTTTGTAAAGTGAATAAGAAAGTGTACGGCATCAGTTGAATCAGTTGAATCCGTTACAGCTTAACTTGTTTTTCTTCTTCGCATTATTAAGTGAATCTTCAAACTAATGCAACTATATCATATAACCAAGAAGACAAATAAGTCAGCACTCATGTGTGTTTTGGTCCTTTATTTAAAGCAACTTTAGAAAAGAGCAATTAATATTTGTGTGTGTGTGTGTGTGTGTGTGGGGGGGGGGGGGGGGGGGAGGGTTGGGTCTAATATTCATAAAAATTAGTGGGCTACTACTACTTCTAAGCAAAAAGAAAAAAAAGGGGGGGGGGGTGGCCCTTAATAAGCTCCGCGCTTGTATGCCGAACACTTATTGCATGGTTTTAAATCTTTTTATACGATGTATGTGTGAAGACCAAAGGGTTTCTAACCCAACGGTATCAGGTGTTGCCTTTCCTCCTTGAGATTGAAAGTTTAAGTCCCGTCATGAACATAGGTGGAATTAAGTAGTAGATTAGATTTGTCGTTAAAAAAAAATATATGTTTTAAAGATATGCCCACTAAAACAACAAATTAGTTACGCTCTTAATAAATACATAGGCCTATTGAGTTACACACAATCCACAATCTAAAAGCAATAAATAAATAAATACGGGGGATAGTTTATTATGATAGATTTTATGCATAAGAACAATCCTATGTGCTCATACAAACCCTAATGTTTGGATCTAGGTTTTTCTATTGTACATGCAATGAATCCAAGACTTACAAACCCTAGATCTATCAAATAAGAACTGAAATAAGGGTTTAGTAATTACCTTTGATTATTATATATAGCAATAACAATCAATCCTTGCTTTGATTGACTTCAGAAAGCTTAGTGCCTCAAGTGTTGCACCTCTAATGGAGTCACAAACACCACTAAGCAACTTGGATGAAGAGGGAGGAGAGAGGAGGCACCAAAAACGGCTGGAAACCCTAGAGGGACTCTTAGCCACGTTTTTGGGGCATAGGGGTCCTATATATACATGTAGGCTATTAGGGTTTGCAACTAGGAAACCCTAATCTGACTGCTTAAGCCCTAAGCAGTCCAATGGACCATTCCAGAAGGCCCTTGGACGATTTCTTTATGGTCCTCCATATAGAATTCGTCCATTGCCATCCAATGGATCCTAAGTCCAACTTTGTAACTATCTTATAATTACAATATCAGTCTCCTTAATTTAATTAATCTCTTTTAGTCACAAAATTAATTCTTAATTAATTCTTGACTAATATTAATTAAACATTATGATTTCTCCTTTAATATATTAGTCTTATAATATATTAATAAATCATAATTAAACCTTTCTCTCGTTAATTCATCCTACATATTGCTATGGTGAAGGCAACCCAAAAGGACCATGCTCATAATCGGGTCAAGTACATACCAAAATAGTTATGGACTTAGACACTAATCCAACAGTCTCCCACTTGGATAAGTCTAATAACTATTTTGCATAACTTCAGAACCTGATCATTGTTATTCTGTGATAATGATTATTGTACATACTGTCTTTGTGACTTATGCTGTTATGTTATTTAGTGTAAATGTTGTTATATGTGCTTACGTTGAGTTATGTGCTATTTATTATACATCATGCTTTGTGATTATGCTATGATTGTGATTATGCTTTGCTGAGTTAGGACCGGAGGGTCCACCCGAGTTGTGGGACCGGAGGGTCTCCACTGGAACACATTGACTGGAGGGTCATTTCGAGTTAGCCTCGAGTGGCTAATGAGATGTGTGTGGTATTTTGGGGGACTCACTAAGCTTCGTGCTTACCGTGTTATGTGTTATGTGTTTCAGGTTTTCCTCAGGATCACGGGAATGTACCGGCTTGATTGTATACATCAGTGAAAGAGTTATAATTTGAGGATCCTGGATTTTAATCAAACAATTATAGTGATGTGATTTGTGAATTAAATAAATGAGATTCTGTGAAACGTGTTATGAGGATTTTGTAATTCCAAATGAAAATTTTATATGAAAAATTCACGGTGTTACACATATCGTGTCAAATTCGTGGCTGACACGTTTTCCTGACACGAATACACGAATTGTCAGGTCTACCATGCGTGGTTTGTGAATAAAGGTGATGCCACGTGGATATTTTACTATTCCACAACCAACCCACCAAGTTATAGAAATGCTATGCACCGATGATTAGGTAGTGAAAGTTCAAAAAGAAGAAAGAGATAAAGAGAGAAATATGAGGGAACCAATCAAATGCAGTGTCTCCGTCCGTCTCCATGGTCACGCCACAATGCTTTATTTGGATTGCTTTTTCAAAGAAAACTACAATGCTATACTTGGTAGATTTTTAAAGTAAAATGCCTTGATAAGAATAAAATGTAATGCTTTTTTAATGTAAGATGTCTTAATAATAAAGTGCAATGCTTCTATTAGGTTGACATTTTAAAGAGAAGTATGTTGATACAACTGGAAGATTTTTGAAAGTAAAACGCCTAGAGAATAAATAAAAATAATACATACAAAAAGAATTAATAACACACAACAAGGTATAAAGATGTTTAATAGATCATACCTGGATTAAGAACTTAAAGTAATCTGCTATTTCTCAGTACACTTGGAGTAAAACAAGATTCAGTATCTCCACCATAGCTAAAAAGAATTAAGAAATCACAACAAAATATACAGATGTTTAGCATCACTCAGTTGTGTCTTACATTGTCAATGAGAACATAAATGAATACAAATGGGCAATAAGGTAAAATTGGATTTATACCTTCACATTGTTCATCCAATAGTGTGCTGAACTTTGCAGTGCAGTTATGAGCCAGCCACTGCAAACCCTTGTCCACCACTTGAAAGTATCACTAAATGCTCTTTTGAAGTTATTGAGAGTCTGAATCGATTTTGATCAATTCAGTCCAAACCAACAAGCAACATAAGAATCCAAACTTGAATGTCCTGTTATAAAATGTAAAATTAGTAAAGATTCAACACCAATCAACTGAAGGCATGGAATAATTATAAAATAACACATCATATAAAACCTTGATATTGACATAAATTGGTAAAGCCTCTTTGATTGGATCCATGGAAGCATCTTTGACTTAATTATTCCTGAATAGATGAAGTATAATTAGAAGTATAATCAAACTAAGGAAATAGAAAGCACTCAATAGTTAAATAAAATTAAAAAAAAAAGAACCTGTAAGATAAACCAAGTCAAGATACACAACTAATTTTACATGTACTTTGTTTTCAACTTCTTGGAAGGGCAGATGGAGTTCTCTATTCTTAAGTTTTCAGATCAGTTCCTTACGCTGGGTGTACAAGGGGTACACAGGGCGTAAATCAACCAAATTTTGGGACAGTTCAAAATGTGAGTACGCTGGGCATACATAGGCATACGCCGAGCGTACTCATGTTGCTTCCAAACCCTAAATTCTACGATGTGACCCCTATTTAATCACCTTTTCCATCCTTTGGACATTCCCTCATCCAGCCTCCACTCCGTCTAAACCCTAAAACGAAACCCTAGCTTGTGTATGAGAGATTTGAAGCTTAGAAAGTGAATCTTGAGTGTTTGGTGCTAGGAAGAAGATCATTCAAGAGGTGGTGGTGCACTCTGGTTTGTAGATCCATAAACTTCATCCTCTTGTGCACATTTTCAAGGTATACAGTTCAAATCTTGGAGCTTGTTTAAATAGATCTTGTTTAGTCTTGCATTTTGGTCCTTTTTGTCCTAAAGCTTGCATGGATCTTTGTGAGTATGGAGTAGTCCAAATATGTTAAGTCATCATTTCAGACATTCTAAGATGTCTTGAGTCATAAAAATGATAGCTTAGCCATTTCCTTTCTTCCATGCAAGAGTTGTTGGGGGGGGGGGGGGTTTATGAAGTAAAAGTTATGGGTTTTGGATTTTAGCTCCTTGTAGCCATGCAAAGGCTTAAAGTCAGAGACCTTATGGATTAAGACGTTTTTTAGGGGCCAGATCTGTGATTGGAATGGATGTCTTAAGGATTAAGACTTTTTGCATGGAGATCTTGATAACAGCTTACGTACACTAAGCATATGCTTGGCTACCCCCAGCCCAGCGAGATGCGAGCCCTTTTCTGGTGTTGCGCTCTACACCCAGCGTAGAGTTGAGTATGCCGAGCGTATTGACCAAGGTTGACTTTTGTTGACTTTTATGGAATTTGACCATTTGAGTATGAAGTGGATGGTGAGGGTTTTATGAGGGGTAAAATGGTCTTTTACTCTAAGTATAAAATGGATTGTCTTGGGCCTAATAGTATGTGAGAGAAATATCCTAATTATTAATTAAGGTTAATCGGTGTATGTAATTATGCGGAATCTAGTTCCAGCAATTCGGGTGTGAGTTTTATCAGTCATTAGTGTAAGGTGAGTCTCCTCACTTATTCTTACCTGTATAGTAGAATAGATGTATATGTATTTGACGATCAACTGGGTCTAAGTGTTATTACTGTGTTTGTGTTGTTTATATGTGTTAAGACTATGGGTAGGCTCCAGGGTTGCTGATAACCTACAAAGGGTGTTGTTGCCCACTAAAACTTCGGGTAGTCTCCAGGGTTGCTGATATTCATAGTTGTTTTATGTGTTGTGCTATATGTGATATTTTTGGGGAAGTCGCTAAACTTTGTCCTTACAGTTTTTGATTAAATGTGTTTCAGGTACTTCTGAGAAACGCGGGAAAGTGAAGGCTTTATTATATACATTCGCTTGGAGATTTTGTTGCTGGGTATTTTGGGATACTCTGATAATTTTATATGGATTTGTATTTTGACCTTATGGTTTTCTTGTGATGGGTTTTATGAAACATGTTTTATTATGAGGTTAAAAATGAAAATTTTGGGTTGAAAAATTGGATGTTACACGAACCTATTCAGATAATATAACAAGTTCCTTAGAACTTGTACGAACTTGATACGATATTGCTTTGTTTGACTATTAACCGAATCTGGTAGTCATTTGTTACCCGCCTCATCGAGTCTCGTCATATAATCACTAAATGGCTTTACTCTTTAAACTGTTAGTTCAATAACTCTCGTCACTTCAACCCATAATCTGAGGTTTATATTTTTTAGTTTTTACTGATCGGATTAATAATCTAATTATGTTGTTGGGTCGGTAATAGCACTTTATTATAATCCGACAGTCTAACTTGGGTCTTGACCCTCGTTCTATGATTATGTCAAAATATTGAAAAACAACATAAATAATGCAATGAATGTGTATGCCTTATGTGCTTAACATTCCTCGTTACACGTACTCTCGTACCCCGTACATCACTTCTCGATCGACCAACACCCTTGCCAAACATGTACGCGAGAATGATGGAAGACTCAAATTTATAGGGCTATTTGGCCGATGCCACGTGATGGCATTCCAAGCACCAAGTCGTGATGAATGCAACATGCCATTCTCTGAAATAGCAACATATTTTTAAAAATGTCGTAATTTTCTCATACGAACTCCGTTTTTTATGTTCTTTATAGAGTAAATTACACGAGTCGTCCCTCGTGCAGGTGCCAAAATACACGTCCAGTTTCTATTTTCAAAAATTAACTCGAACCGTCCCTCGTTACATTAAAACATATACGCTTCATCCCTCGAGACATAAAAAGACAATTTTACCCTTATTATTTCTTTTTTGATTTATTTTTTATTTATTAATAATTTATTGATTTGTTTATTATGAAAATAATTATTTATTTTCTTTTATCAAAGATATTAAATAAAGATCCTTAAACCCTAAGCACGCCGTCCTCTTCCATCATTTCTTCTTCAGTCATCTCCACCTCCACCAGTATCATCGCCGGCTTCAACGACTTCAGGACATCTTCGTCTCTTCGGCCACTCCTGCGATGCTATCAAACCATTACCCACCACAACTCAACCCACCCTTCCTCTTCCATTTCCCCTTTTTTCCTTCTGTCCACACCGAAATCAGGTCATCGAACCAGGTACAAGTCCATCACGCAAGATCAGATAAGAGGGACATTGAGATCGGAGAAGCAGGTCAGATCGAACCCAAATCGTCTCCATTGATAGTCCTCCTCTGCGATAACACAATGATGTGAACCCTAGATGATGCGACGATGGCAGCGCACCGGTGACGATGGCGGCTCACAGTTGGCAATGGTGGTTCACCGATCGAACGAAGTGCAGACTTACAACCCCCTTTTTCCATCCCCCTCTGTAATGAATCAGATTTGCAGGTTCAGTGAATAAGGTTTGCTTTCAATTTAAGAACCCTAAATCATTTGCTTTCAATCAGTTTTGTATCAAATCAGATTTTCCATCTCCCTGACTCTTACTTCCTAATTTACCCTAATTATTCATTCTTGTTTTGCAGGTGGGTTTTCCGATGGTGGATGGTGGTGGTGTTAACAGTAAATGTGCTTGTTTTGATGGTGGGTTGAGTATATGTTGTTGGTTTGGTGAATGAGGTGATGGTTTGTAGTTATTTTTGGTGAAACATGTTAACATTAACGAAGGAGTGGGTTGGGTGAAGTGAGGGGTAGCGGTGGTGCTACATTTTCCGGTGAGAAGTGGTGGTGGTGCTCCATTTTCTGGTGGTGGCATAGATTACCGGTGGTGGTGGTGGTCAGTTCTTATTCCACAAAATAGAAAAATAACTAAAATAATTTTTAGTAATTAAAAATAATCAGAGCAAATAATTAAAATAATTTTAATAATTAAAAATGTTCAAAATAAATGAAAAAGAAAAGAAAAAGGACATTATAGTCTTTTTTATGTATCAAAAGGGATGAAACGTGTAAATTTAAACTAACGAGGGATGTACCGTGCAACTTTTAACAATACGAGAGACGGTCTGAGTTAATTTTTGAAAATAGGGACTAAACGTGCATTTTGGCACCTGCATGAGGGACGATTCGTGTAATTTACTCTTCGTTATATCTACGGAATGGTCTCGAAGAGTACTAGAACTTCCTTTCATTTATGGAAGACTCAAAGGGCTATTTGCCCAACGCCACATCGTGTCATTCCAAGCACCAAGTATTAAGTCTTGGTGAATGCCATGTGTCATTATCTAAAATAGCAGCTTACTTTTAAAATGGTCATATCTTCCTCATATGCACTCTGTTTTTATGTTCTTTATATCCACGGAATCGTCTCAAGGAGTACTATAACTTCCTTTCATTTGTTTACTGCTAATGACATTTCATTTTTAATTTGATTTCTTGCTAATGAGGTAACGATTTTTCGAGCGTTACAAGAAAGATCTACAAAAGAGTATAGGATCATAGTTGAAGTTGTATTGTAGATGCTAAAGAAGTTAGTTTTAGATATCTTTGATTCATAATGGTCTGATGATAATAAAAGTTGAACCGCTTTTTAGTCTTTGATGCATTTCCTCAAACACCTCACATGCAAATCGAACGATGGTCTGTAGAGAAGAGTAAAAAAATTGAATGATTGATGTCATGAATTTGTATAGAAATTGAAATGTATATCCACAACTTTTGTGAATTTATATGTTTAATTATCGATATGGTGTTCTTTTGAGTATATGAAACTTTTAACCTTAAAATGATTATTAGTTCTTAAAATGTCATTCTTAACTTTTTTTTTTAAATCATGTAAGTATGTACACCGTTATGTTCGAATTTTGTAATTTATGTGAGAAAAAAAGTTGCTTGCATTTAACTTTTAGTCCCTGTTTTGTTGTTGAATTTAAACGGATTCGATTCATAAGGATCATAAGAATTTTTTTAATCATAATAGATTAATGATTAATAGCAATTTTGAATCATAAGAAATTTTTTAATCATAATATATTAAGGCCCATGACAATTTGAATGATAACAATCTAATTTGAATTATAACAATCTAGGTCATAAAAATTAAGGATATTAAACATTTTAAATTATTATTTTATGAATAATATTATTTTGGATCATAATAGTCTGAATCATATCATTTCAGCATTTCTAACCAAATTATAATTTTTACAAAATTGATTTATAAATAGTTTTGAATCATATCATTTTTAACCAAATCTTGAAATTTTGTAAAATAAAGTGTGAAATCTAAATAAGTTTTATGTTATAATATTTTGGATCATATCGTCTAGGATCATGTTTGATTTTTGTATAGATTTTAATTTATAATAGGTTTTGGATCAATAATATTATGGATCATGTTGTTTATGATCATATCATTTCCATGTCAAAATCAATGAAGCTTTCCTTTGTCTACGATTATGTGTTTTTAAACTAAGTCAGTACATTTTCAACATTTTCATGTACAATCAAGAAAAAACATCATAAATGGTCCCTATGGTTACCCAAAATCTGAAGTTTAGTCCCCGTGGTTTAAAAACCTCATAAATGGTCCCTGCGCTTTCAAAACTTTTGATGTTTGGTCCTTTTTATTAACTCCGTTAGCTTTCTACCGTTAAACGAAGGATATTTCCGTCATTTAACTATCCAAGGACCTTTTATGAAGTTTTCTTTTATTTATTTCACCTTTGACAAAGCTACACGTAATCACCTTCATTTCCTGGAAACTTGTCCCCTTTCCTTTTCCCTATTATACATATAAACCAATACCCACTTCGCATTTTCCTCCAGATCTCACTTCTTTTCGTTGAATTCATCATCTTTCCCACTTGGGTATCAAGAAATCAGCTATCTTAAACCATGGAAAACAACAATCAATCGTCTTTTTTGGCAGTACAGTGATCAACTTCGTGTTCAAAGCAACAATCTTTTCAGCCTCTCCCTTAACGACTCCATCTGGAGCCACCTCATACGCCTCCAAACGCCCCGAAAAAGAACGCCGAAACTTCGACATCCATGTCGGCGGTCACTTCACCAACTCAGACACCATTAACACCAACCACTCCGGTTCATCCAACTCCGATTTTAATGGTTTTAACTTTGACTTTAAAGTCGGGTCGACTAATCAAAACTAGACCGGTGATTTTGGGATCAACGGTGGGTTTAACAAAGGAGTTAACTCAAAGCCCGGTTTTAATTTTATTACCATTGATCTTAATTTCGAGAAAAATGGGTTCAAGAAAGATGGGAAGTTTGGTAAAAATAGCGACGATGATCATCTTTCATTTGGGGTTAAACGTGGGAAGAACAAGAAGAAAAAGAAGAAAGAACCTAAAAGTCATTTGGGGTTAACCACACTTTGATTCTTCTTCAAGCTCTTTGGTTGAATCCACTTTGTTACTTTTAGGTTTAAGTAATCGGAGTAGGATGAAAGGCAGTCGGATTTGGCTATGGAGATGAAGGCAGCGAGCATGAGGGCTAGGAAAAAGAAGAAAGAACCTGAAAGTCATTGATCCAAGATCTGGATGGAAATTCTTAAACATCAACCATCTGGAGAAATCACTTCATTTAATTGTCAAGACTCAAGAAGATTGGGGATATTTAACATTGAGGATGAAGGCAGCGAGCATGAGGGCTAGGAAAAAGAAGAAAGAACCTGAAAGTCATTGATCCAAGATCTGGATGGAAATTCTTAAACATCAACCATATGGAGAAATCACTTCATTTAATTGTCAAGACTCAAGAAGATTGGGGATATTTAACATTGAAGATTTTGTAGTAGCTTTTCAACATATTTTTATGGTGTTCCTCTAATGTTGAGACAAGGATTAACATCATGTTATGCGTTTTTAATTTTTCAAGTGTATGTATGAGTTTGGAGTTTTAGTTGTTGATGAAGGGTGGGGGAGGAAGATGATGGGGGTGGGCGGTGCTATTTTTGGTCGTGTTGGAGAGAGAGAGAGAGAGAGAGAGAGAGAGAGAGAGAGAGAGAGAGAGAGAGAGACCCTTGGTTATTAAATTTATTTAAAGAAAATAAATAAATAAAAGAAAACTTCATAAAAGGTCACTGGATAGTTAAATGACGGAAATGCCCTTCGTTTAACGGTAGAAAGCTAACGGAGTTAATAAAAAGGACCAAACATCAAAAGTTTTGAAAGCGTAGGGACCATCTATGACGTTTTTAAACTACGGGGACTAAACTTCAGATTTTGAAAAACCACAGGGACCATTTATGATGTTTTTTCTACAATCAAATTCATATCAAATTGAGAGTGTAAAAAATAATTAAATGGTGGATATTGTGATACGTAAGGTGTCATTTAAAAATTGAGTGTAGTTTAAATTTAACATAAATTAAAAAAGAATACCAAAGTTTGATTTTCAATAGAACACAACAAATCTAATTTCCATAGAACTATTTTACACGTCCGATAATTGTTTTACACATGAAGAAAAGGTTTTACAATAGAGCACAACAAACAACCGTTTTACAAGTATGAAAATAGCATTTTAAATATTGAACACACAACAAAGGCAACAATGAGAGGAGGGGGGGGGGGGGGGAGGGGAGGGAGAGTCTCACATTTGAAGATTTCGTCGGAACAATCTTGGGATGACGTCAACAGGTGACATGGTCGTCAGAGAAAGTAGAGAAAACAAGGACCTGTTAATTTTAGTACATAATATTGTTTTGATATATAACGATAAAAATAAAAAATGTTATATGGTAATTATCAACATTCCTTATTGAATTGGATTTTAATTCCCTCCTCCTGTTTTTGGAATTTCGTTTCCCTAGTTTAATGAAAAGTCAAAATCATTTAGGATTCCAATTCATTTTAAAAACTTGAATCAAATAGAAAAATAAACTTTAACATGGAAATGCGGCGGAACTGGATTCCAAATCTTATTAATTTCAAACCAAAAGACTTTATATTTCTTTTGTCAAACACTTTACTTCAAATAAAACTACACATTCCACCTAATATACCTAAGAACTAATAAAGTCACTAAAGTCCAAAGTTATAGTCATGATGTCAAATTATTTTCATCAATCCTACAAGGATCTAGGTAAGCATTAGTAGAAACCGATTACTTTTTTTTTATCACCTCTTGTTCAACTCCATATAATCTATGTTCAACTCCATATAATCTATGTGTACGTATATATAGTAGATTAAGATACTACTTACATATCTCAAAAATATATCAACATTGATAATATTTACATCAAACCCTACAAGAAACACAATAATCAAAAACCACAATATTTACATCAACTCAAACTAAATCCAACAAGAAACAACAAAGACAACTATAGTGACTTCACACAACTTCAATCATATCAGATTTAAAGCAGTGCTAAACTGCTGTTGAAGCCAATCAGTATCAACATTTCTTCTAACCCTCCCCTTGCTTCTCTTAATCTCAATAAGCTTATCATGCACACACCAAGGAAAACTCAAAAAATGATCACGTGTTTTCATATCCTCATTATATTTACCCCAATAATCCGGATGATATGTCACATGATACCATGCAGATGCTTTCGCATACACATCATCATCTTCAACATCCACATTGCCTCTACCCTTCCAAAACCAATTCCTCGCTTCCTTTCTCAAAGACTTCACAGCCAAACCATTCCTCCCATCAAACGACCTCGACATTTTCATAATACTCCCACTCAACAATTCAGCCTCGGTTTTAATCCCATAATAATCCATCAAATTACCCAATTTGTAATCATACTCAGTTTTAAAATCAAAAGCTTCATCAACATAGTACTCAAACCCGCTGACTTCCAAGTCAACATCGTACGTTTGTCTCGCCACGTCACGCGTGAACGGGTTGACCTGGCTGTTTTGTGGGGCGATGTCTTTGACCTCACGAAAGAGTTTCCCAATCACGTTATATGATTCGTACGTTGTTTTGTTGGATTTTTCCATGAAATCAGGGTACTCTTTGACACGAAGATTTGCAGGGATTTCTGCGGGGACACGGGTTTTTGGAAAATCTACAGCTACTGAGAAAAGCTTTGCGAGCTCTATGCATGGTGGGGCCATTGCCTTTTCGAGTTCTCTGTCTGCAAATACTGTCTTCAACTTTCTGGTAAATTCGTGAAGTGTCAATTTTGTTATAGGTAAATAAAAATATTGAGAATGATTAGTTTGAAGTACATATCGAGAAAATCTACATGAAGGAGCATAGGCTCTGTCGCCTCTTCCCTCCTGAGCCTCAGAGACACGAAGCACAGAGCAGCAGGCGGTGATAGAGATAAGAGATGACACAAATTTTCCTTCCAGTGGGGATTAGGGGTTGAGAGCGAGAGAGATGGAGCGATGTGGGTACCTTTATGATGATGGTGATAGAGTGGATAAAGACGTAGATAAAGGACAAAAGGTAGAGGTGCAAAAATACAGGAGCTGAAGAGGTGTCTCAGTCTCATGGTAGAAGGGGGTTAGGGAGAAGCTCAGAATCCTTTTTTAATTCAAACGGCATGGACATGCCCACAAACTGAAAGCAACCTTTAGAATTTGAACTCCAGCAGCCATGCATCATTTTGTAATGCAAACGGCATGGACATGCTCAAAATCTGAAAGCAACATTTTGAACTAGAACTCTAGTAGCCATGAGTTATGTGCAGAACTCTAGTATAAGTAGCATACTCAATCCAATCCTTTACCATCAAATCTGTTCATACTGAGATTCTTCACATATATAGATTCTCCATTCCCACAGAGACAAAGACAGAGACAGAGATGGCAAGTCTGCAGCATGAACCACGAGTTACAGGAGGGAGCAATCTTGTTTCAGCTGTTGATCTTTCTGTTCTCAACTCCAAAGACTTTGATGATCATAAAGATATCGACCATGATCAGGTGATCTCTCTCTCTCTCTCTCTCTCTCTCTCTCTCTCTCTCTCTCACTCTCTTTCCACCCTCACAAACGTTAATTTCAAGATTGATATCTAACCATATGTTTGAAGTTTCTATTTGTTTAATAACAGTTTGATTAATTTGATAACCATATAATATGCAGAAACCTGGATGGAAAAGTTTTCTCTCCTTTGTTGGACCTGGTTTCCTAGTGTCATTGGCTTATCTCGATCCTGGCAACAGTAAGTTTTGATTTCTCAATATCTCATATTCTCATTGTAACTTATATATCTTAATCATTGTAAACTTATCAATGTTTTTTATGCAGTGGAAACCGATTTACAGGCAGGAGCCAACCATAGATACGAGGTAAACGTTTTCTCCATGAAACACCATAGTTGTAGTTCAAAAAAATCACCATTATTTTCAGCTACTTTGGGTGATTTTGATCGGGATAATCTTTGCACTTGTTATTCAATCTCTGGCTGCCAATCTTGGTGTAAGCACTGGTAAGACATTCACTGAACTAGACCTATGAATTTATCTATATATCCAGAAATAATTATAAATATCTAAACTTTAGTTATTCTGTTATTCAGGGAAACATTTATCAGAGTTGTGTAAGGCTGAATACCCTATCTTTGTCAAGTATTGCCTATGGCTGCTAGCCGAGGTTGCAGTCATTGCAGCAGATATTCCCGAAGGTACTAATTTTAATCATGCATATCCATGAAACTGATGTGAACATACGATTTAACTTTTTTTTAATAATATTTTGATTCATTTTCTTTTGATGTTTGCAGTGATCGGAACAGCTTTTGCACTGAATATCTTATTCAAGATTCCAGTTTGGGTTGGAGTTCTCTCACTGGTCTCAGCACCCTCCTCCTTCTTGGCCTCCAAAAATATGGTGTAAGAACTTCAATCATGATTCGTTTTCTTTTGATGTTTTCATAGTTGGTGTTTCCTAATATGAAAACACATGGAATGTTGGTTTCATATATCCATAGGTGAGGAAGCTTGAAATATTGATAGCTATTCTAGTTTTTCTGATGGCTGGTTGTTTCTTTGGAGAAATGAGCTATGTGAAGCCACCAGCTGGTGATTTGCTATAGGGAATGTTCATTCCTAAACTTAGTGGTCAAGGCGCCACTGGTGATGCCATTGCTCTACTTGGTGCCCTTGTCATGCCGTAAGATCCCACTCCCAAAAAATAAAAAATAAAAACCTATTTCTCATATATTTATATTCCCTAAATCTACTTTGGTTTATTAACATTAAGTTCACTTTTTTTAATAGGCATAACTTGTTTCTCCATTCGGCTCTTGTTCTTACTCGAAAGATACCAACTCGAGTTCTTATTCATGATGATGTTTTGAATTACAGGATGCATGCAGATACTTCTTGATAGAGAGTGGCATTGCGCTCTTTGTAGCATTCTTGATCAACGTCTCAATGATCGCTGTTTCTGGCACTGTTTGCTCAGAAAAAAACCTACCAAGTGAAGAAATGGATCGTTGCAACGATCTCAACCTTAACTCAGCTTCATTTCTTCTAAAAGTATGAGCTTATAAGATGTCAAATTTATAACTTCTATACCAACAACATTCACAAAACTTCTCATAATTAACCCCGGTTTTTACTACACAGAATGTTTTGGGAAAGTCCGGCTCTACTCTTTATGCAATTGCACTGCTAGCTTCTGGTCAGAGTTCAACAATCACAGGCACTTATGCTGGACAATTCATTATGTCGGTAGGTTAAAAGAGGTCTTTATTGGGTTTGCCTATTATAACTTTCTGCTGTTAATAATCAAGGTTAACACTAAGCATGTACTATTTGTTATTTTAGGGTTTCTTGGACTTAAAAATGAGGAAATGGCTCAGGAACTTGGTAACTAGGTGCATCGCCATAACACCGAGTCTAATAGTGTAAATAATTGGGGGGCCTTCTGGAGAAGGAAGACTAATTATAATAGCATCTGTATGTGACTCCATCTTTAAAGTTTCATTCTATAGGTAAGCATATTCATGATTCATTGAAACTGGACTTTAATGTAAGTATGGATCTTTTGCAGATGACACTGTCATTTGAACTTCCATTTGCACTCATTCCACTACTCAAGTTCAGTAGCTCAAGTACCAAAATGGGACCTCACAAGAACTCAATATTTGTGAGTTTCAATTTCGTAAATCAAGTATACCTGAAATTCATTTATAATATGATTATTTTTCTTCTACAGATCATTCTCTTCTCATGGGCACTAGGACTTGGAATAATTGGCATCAACATCTACTACTTGAGCACTGCATTTGTCGATTGGCTAATCCATAGCACTTGGCCAAAAGTGGCTAATGTGTTTATTGCAATATTAGTTTTTCCGGTCATGGCTGCTTATGTTCTCTCAGTGATCTACCTTATGTTGCGTAAGGATGTTGTGGTTACATATATTGAGCCATCAAAAGGTGACCCTATTGCTCAAGATAGCATGGAAAGTGGAAATGATGCTGATAGAAGACCAGAGTTGACAAATGCTCCTTATAGAGAGGATCTTTCTGACATTCCATTTCCACAATAGTGTATCTGAAACTTTCTGAGTGGATTCAAAGGCGCTCATTGGTATCTAGCCTTCTTAAACATTACTTCTTTATGTGTGTAGATCATCTGTGTTCCAGGATTGGTCATATACACTAAATGTCTAATCCTAAATGTAGGAGATTTGGTTGCTTGAAACCAAAAAGTTTAATTATCTGCGTTTTGTAAACCGAATGCGCTTTGTAAAGTGAATAAGAAAGTGTACGGCATCAGTTGAATCAGTTGAATCCGTTACAGCTTAACTTGTTTTTCTTCTTCGCATTATTAAGTGAATCTTCAAACTAATGCAACTATATCATATAACCAAGAAGACAAATAAGTCAGCACTCATGTGTGTTTTGGTCCTTTATTTAAAGCAACTTTAGAAAAGAGCAATTAATATTTGTGTGTGTGTGTGTGTGTGTGTGGGGGGGGGGGGGGGGGGAGGGTTGGGTCTAATATTCATAAAAATTAGTGGGCTACTACTACTTCTAAGCAAAAAGAAAAAAAGGGGGGGGGGGGGGGGGGTGGCCCTTAATAAGCTCCGCGCTTGTATGCCGAACACTTATTGCATGGTTTTAAATCTTTTTATACGATGTATGTGTGAAGACCAAAGGGTTTCTAACCCAACGGTATCAGGTGTTGCCTTTCCTCCTTGAGATTGAAAGTTTAAGTCCCGTCATGAACATAGGTGGAATTAAGTAGTAGATTAGATTTGTCGTTAAAAAAAAATATATGTTTTAAAGATATGCCCAGTAAAACAACAAATTAGTTACGCTCTTAATAAATACATAGGCCTATTGAGTTACACACAATCCACAATCTAAAAGCAATAAATAAATAAATACGGGGGATAGTTTATTATGATAGATTTTATGCATAAGAACAATCCTATGTGCTCATACAAACCCTAATGTTTGGATCTAGGTTTCTCTATTGTACATGCAATGAATCCAAGACTTACAAACCCTAGATCTATCAAATAAGAACTGAAATAAGGGTTTAGTAATTACCTTTGATTATTATATATAGCAATAACAATCAATCCTTGCTTTGATTGACTTCAGAAAGCTTAGTGCCTCAAGTGTTGCACCTCTAATGGAGTCACAAACACCACTAAGCAACTTGGATGAAGAGGGAGGAGAGAGGAGGCACCAAAAACGGCTGGAAACCCTAGAGGGACTCTTAGCCACGTTTTTGGGGCATAGGGGTCCTATATATACATGTAGGCTATTAGGGTTTGCAACTAGGAAACCCTAATCTGACTGCTTAAGCCCTAAGCAGTCCAATGGACCATTCCAGAAGGCCCTTGGACGATTTCTTTATGGTCCTCCATATAGAATTCGTCCATTGCCATCCAATGGATCCTAAGCCCAACTTTGTAACTATCTTATAATTACAATATCAGTCTCCTTAATTTAATTAATCTCTTTTAGTCACAAAATTAATTCTTAATTAATTCTTGACTAATATTAATTAAACATTATGATTTCTCCTTTAATATATTAGTCTTATAATATATTAATAAATCATAATTAAACCTTTCTCTCGTTAATTCATCCTACATATTGCTATGGTGAAGGCAACCCAAAAGGACCATGCTCATAATCGGGTCAAGTACATACCAAAATAGTTATGGACTTAGACACTAATCCAACAGTCTCCCACTTGGATAAGTCTAATAACTATTTTGCATAACTTCAGAACCTGATCATTGTTATTCTGTGATAATGATTATTGTACATACTGTCTTTGTGACTTATGCTGTTATGTTATTTAGTGTAAATGTTGTTATATGTGCTTACGTTGAGTTATGTGCTATTTATTATACATCATGCTTTGTGATTATGCTATGATTGTGATTATGCTTTGCTGAGTTAGGACCGGAGGGTCCACCCGAGTTGTGGGACCGGAGGGTCTCCACTGGAACACATTGACTGGAGGGTCATTTCGAGTTAGCCTCGAGTGGCTAATGAGATGTGTGTGGTATTTTGGGGGACTCACTAAGCTTCGTGCTTACCGTGTTATGTGTTATGTGTTTCAGGTTTTCCTCAGGATCACGGGAATGTACCGGCTTGATTGTATACATCAGTGAAAGAGTTATAATTTGAGGATCCTGGATTTTAATCAAACAATTATAGTGATGTGATTTGTGAATTAAATAAATGAGATTCTGTGAAACGTGTTATGAGGATTTTGTAATTCCAAATGAAAATTTTATATGAAAAATTCACGGTGTTACACATATCGTGTCAAATTCGTGGCTGACACGTTTTCCTGACACGAATACACGAATTGTCAGGTCTACCATGCGTGGTTTGTGAATAAAGGTGATGCCACGTGGATATTTTACTATTCCACAACCAACCCACCAAGTTATAGAAATGCTATGCACCGATGATTAGGTAGTGAAAGTTCAAAAAGAAGAAAGAGATAAAGAGAGAAATATGAGGGAACCAATCAAATGCAGTGTCTCCGTCCGTCTCCATGGTCACGCCACAATGCTTTATTTGGATTGCTTTTTCAAAGAAAACTACAATGCTATACTTGGTAGATTTTTAAAGTAAAATGCCTTGATAAGAATAAAATGTAATGCTTTTTTAATGTAAGATGTCTTAATAATAAAGTGCAATGCTTCTATTAGGTTGACATTTTAAAGAGAAGTATGTTGATACAACTGGAAGATTTTTGAAAGTAAAACGCCTAGAGAATAAATAAAAATAATACATACAAAAAGAATTAATAACACACAACAAGGTATAAAGATGTTTAATAGATCATACCTGGATTAAGAACTTAAAGTAATCTGCTATTTCTCAGTACACTTGGAGTAAAACAAGATTCAGTATCTCCACCATAGCTAAAAAGAATTAAGAAATCACAACAAAATATACAGATGTTTAGCATCACTCAGTTGTGTCTTACATTGTCAATGAGAACATAAATGAATACAAATGGGCAATAAGGTAAAATTGGATTTATACCTTCACATTGTTCATCCAATAGTGTGCTGAACTTTGCAGTGCAGTTATGAGCCAGCCACTGCAAACCCTTGTCCACCACTTGAAAGTATCACTAAATGCTCTTTTGAAGTTATTGAGAGTCTGAATCGATTTTGATCAATTCAGTCCAAACCAACAAGCAACATAAGAATCCAAACTTGAATGTCCTGTTATAAAATGTAAAATTAGTAAAGATTCAACACCAATCAACTGAAGGCATGGAATAATTATAAAATAACACATCATATAAAACCTTGATATTGACATAAATTGGTAAAGCCTCTTTGATTGGATCCATGGAAGCATCTTTGACTTAATTATTCCTGAATAGATGAAGTATAATTAGAAGTATAATCAAACTAAGGAAATAGAAAGCACTCAATAGTTAAATAAAATTAAAAAAAAAAAGAACCTGTAAGATAAACCAAGTCAAGATACACAACTAATTTTACATGTACTTTGTTTTCAACTTCTTGGAAGGGCAGATGGAGTTCTCTATTCTTAAGTTTTCAGATCAGTTCCTTACGCTGGGTGTACAAGGGGTACACAGGGCGTAAATCAACCAAATTTTGGGACAGTTCAAAATGTGAGTACGCTGGGCATACATAGGCATACGCCGAGCGTACTCATGTTGCTTCCAAACCCTAAATTCTACGATGTGACCCCTATTTAATCACCTTTTCCATCCTTTGGACATTCCCTCATCCAGCCTCCACTCCGTCTAAACCCTAAAACGAAACCCTAGCTTGTGTATGAGAGATTTGAAGCTTAGAAAGTGAATCTTGAGTGTTTGGTGCTAGGAAGAAGATCATTCAAGAGGTGGTGGTGCACTCTGGTTTGTAGATCCATAAACTTCATCCTCTTGTGCACATTTTCAAGGTATACAGTTCAAATCTTGGAGCTTGTTTAAATAGATCTTGTTTAGTCTTGCATTTTGGTCCTTTTTGTCCTAAAGCTTGCATGGATCTTTGTGAGTATGGAGTAGTCCAAATATGTTAAGTCATCATTTCAGACATTCTAAGATGTCTTGAGTCATAAAAATGATAGCTTAGCCATTTCCTTTCTTCCATGCAAGAGTTGTTGGGGGGGGGGGGGGTTTATGAAGTAAAAGTTATGGGTTTTGGATTTTAGCTCTTTGTAGCCATGCAAAGGCTTAAAGTCAGAGACCTTATGGATTAAGACGTTTTTTAGGGGCCAGATCTGTGATTGGAATGGATGTCTTAAGGATTAAGACTTTTTGCATGGAGATCTTGATAACAGCTTACGTACACTAAGCATATGCTTGGCTACCCCCAGCCCAGCGAGATGCGAGCCCTTTTCTGGTGTTGCGCTCTACACCCAGCGTAGAGTTGAGTATGCCGAGCGTATTGACCAAGGTTGACTTTTGTTGACTTTTATGGAATTTGACCATTTGAGTATGAAGTGGATGGTGAGGGTTTTATGAGGGGTAAAATGGTCTTTTACTCTAAGTATAAAATGGATTGTCTTGGGCCTAATAGTATGTGAGAGAAATATCCTAATTATTAATTAAGGTTAATCGGTGTATGTAATTATGCGGAATCTAGTTCCAGCAATTCGGGTGTGAGTTTTATCAGTCATTAGTGTAAGGTGAGTCTCCTCACTTATTCTTACCTGTATAGTAGAATAGATGTATATGTATTTGACGATCAACTGGGTCTAAGTGTTATTACTGTGTTTGTGTTGTTTATATGTGTTAAGACTATGGGTAGGCTCCAGGGTTGCTGATAACCTACAAAGGGTGTTGTTGCCCACTAAAACTTCGGGTAGTCTCCAGGGTTGCTGATATTCATAGTTGTTTTATGTGTTGTGCTATATGTGATATTTTTGGGGAAGTCTCTAAACTTTGTCCTTACAGTTTTTGATTAAATGTGTTTCAGGTACTTCTGAGAAACGCGGGAAAGTGAAGGCTTTATTATATACATTCGCTTGGAGATTTTGTTGCTGGGTATTTTGGGATACTCTGATAATTTTATATGGATTTGTATTTTGACCTTATGGTTTTCTTGTGATGGGTTTTATGAAACATGTTTTATTATGAGGTTAAAAATGAAAATTTTGGGTTGAAAAATTGGATGTTACACGAACCTATTCAGATAATATAACAAGTTCCTTAGAACTTGTACGAACTTGATACGATATTGCTTTGTTTGACTATTAACCGAATCTGGTAGTCATTTGTTACCCGCCTCATCGAGTCTCGTCATATAATCACTAAATGGCTTTACTCTTTAAACTGTTAGTTCAACAACTCTCGTCACTTCAACCCATAATCTGAGGTTTATATTTTTTAGTTTTTACTGATCGGATTAATAATCTAATTATGTTGTTGGGTCGGTAATAGCACTTTATTATAATCCGACAGTCTAACTTGGGTCTTGACCCTCGTTCTATGATTATGTCAAAATATTGAAAAACAACATAAATAATGCAATGAATGTGTATGCCTTATGTGCTTAACATTCCTCGTTACACGTACTCTCGTACCCCGTACATCACTTCTCGATCGACCAACACCCTTGCCAAACATGTACGCGAGAATGATGGAAGACTCAAATTTATAGGGCTATTTGGCCGATGCCACGTGATGGCATTCCAAGCACCAAGTCGTGATGAATGCAACATGCCATTCTCTGAAATAGCAACATATTTTTAAAAATGTCGTAATTTTCTCATACGAACTCCGTTTTTTATGTTCTTTATAGAGTAAATTACACGAGTCGTCCCTCGTGCAGGTGCCAAAATACACGTCCAGTTTCTATTTTCAAAAATTAACTCGAACCGTCCCTCGTTACATTAAAACATATACGCTTCATCCCTCGAGACATAAAAAGACAATTTTACCCTTATTATTTCTTTTTTGATTTATTTTTTATTTATTAATAATTTATTGATTTGTTTATTATGAAAATAATTATTTATTTTCTTTTATCAAAGATATTAAATAAAGATCCTTAAACCCTAAGCACGCCGTCCTCTTCCATCATTTCTTCTTCAGTCATCTCCACCTCCACCAGTATCATCGCCGGCTTCAACGACTTCAGGACATCTTCGTCTCTTCGGCCACTCCTGCGATGCTATCAAACCATTACCCACCACAACTCAACCCACCCTTCCTCTTCCATTTCCCCTTTTTTCCTTCTGTCCACACCGAAATCAGGTCATCGAACCAGGTACAAGTCCATCACGCAAGATCAGATAAGAGGGACATTGAGATCGGAGAAGCAGGTCAGATCGAACCCAAATCGTCTCCATTGATAGTCCTCCTCTGCGATAACACAATGATGTGAACCCTAGATGATGCGACGATGGCAGCGCACCGGTGACGATGGCGGCTCACAGTTGGCAATGGTGGTTCACCGATCGAACGAAGTGCAGACTTACAACCCCCTTTTTCCATCCCCCTCTGTAATGAATCAGATTTGCAGGTTCAGTGAATAAGGTTTGCTTTCAATTTAAGAACCCTAAATCATTTGCTTTCAATCAGTTTTGTATCAAATCAGATTTTCCATCTCCCTGACTCTTACTTCCTAATTTACCCTAATTATTCATTCTTGTTTTGCAGGTGGGTTTTCCGATGGTGGATGGTGGTGGTGTTAACAGTAAATGTGCTTGTTTTGATGGTGGGTTGAGTATATGTTGTTGGTTTGGTGAATGAGGTGATGGTTTGTAGTTATTTTTGGTGAAACATGTTAACATTAACGAAGGAGTGGGTTGGGTGAAGTGAGGGGTAGCGGTGGTGCTACATTTTCCGGTGAGAAGTGGTGGTGGTGCTCCATTTTCTGGTGGTGGCGTAGATTACCGGTGGTGGTGGTGGTCAGTTCTTATTCCACAAAATAGAAAAATAACTAAAATAATTTTTAGTAATTAAAAATAATCAGAGCAAATAATTAAAATAATTTTAATAATTAAAAATGTTCAAAATAAATGAAAAAGAAAAGAAAAAGGACATTATAGTCTTTTTTATGTATCAAAAGGGATGAAACGTGTAAATTTAAACTAACGAGGGATGTACCGTGCAACTTTTAACAATACGAGAGACGGTCTGAGTTAATTTTTGAAAATAGGGACTAAACGTGCATTTTGGCACCTGCATGAGGGACGATTCGTGTAATTTACTCTTCGTTATATCTACGGAATGGTCTCGAAGAGTACTAGAACTTCCTTTCATTTATGGAAGAGTCAAAGGGCTATTTGCCCAACGCCACATCGTGTCATTCCAAGCACCAAGTATTAAGTCTTGGTGAATGCCATGTGTCATTATCTAAAATAGCAGCTTACTTTTAAAATGGTCATATCTTCCTCATATGCACTCTGTTTTTATGTTCTTTATATCCACGGAATCGTCTCAAGGAGTACTATAACTTCCTTTCATTTGTTTACTGCTAATGACATTTCATTTTTAATTTGATTTCTTGCTAATGAGGTAACGATTTTTCGAGCGTTACAAGAAAGATCTACAAAAGAGTATAGGATCATAGTTGAAGTTGTATTGTAGATGCTAAAGAAGTTAGTTTTAGATATCTTTGATTCATAATGGTCTGATGATAATAAAAGTTGAACCGCTTTTTAGTCTTTGATGCATTTCCTCAAACACCTCACATGCAAATCGAACGATGGTCTGTAGAGAAGAGTAAAAAAATTGAATGATTGATGTCATGAATTTGTATAGAAATTGAAATGTATATCCACAACTTTTGTGAATTTATATGTTTAATTATCGATATGGTGTTCTTTTGAGTATATGAAACTTTTAACCTTAAAATGATTATTAGTTCTTAAAATGTCATTCTTAACTTTTTTTTTTAAATCATGTAAGTATGTACACCGTTATGTTCGAATTTTGTAATTTATGTGAGAAAAAAAGTTGCTTGCATTTAACTTTTAGTCCCTGTTTTGTTGTTGAATTTAAACGGATTCGATTCATAAGGATCATAAGAATTTTTTTAATCATAATAGATTAATGATTAATAGCAATTTTGAATCATAAGAAATTTTTTAATCATAATATATTAAGGCCCATGACAATTTGAATGATAACAATCTAATTTGAATTATAACAATCTAGGTCATAAAAATTAAGGATATTAAACATTTTAAATTATTATTTTATGAATAATATTATTTTGGATCATAATAGTCTGAATCATATCATTTCAGCATTTCTAACCAAATTATAATTTTTACAAAATTGATTTATAAATAGTTTTGAATCATATCATTTTTAACCAAATCTTGAAATTTTGTAAAATAAAGTGTGAAATCTAAATAAGTTTTATGTTATAATATTTTGGATCATATCGTCTAGGATCATGTTTGATTTTTGTATAGATTTTAATTTATAATAGGTTTTGGATCAATAATATTATGGATCATGTTGTTTATGATCATATCATTTCCATGTCAAAATCAATGAAGCTTTCCTTTGTCTACGATTATGTGTTTTTAAACTAAGTCAGTACATTTTCAACATTTTCATGTACAATCAAGAAAAAACATCATAAATGGTCCCTATGGTTACCCAAAATCTGAAGTTTAGTCCCCGTGGTTTAAAAACCTCATAAATGGTCCCTGCGCTTTCAAAACTTTTGATGTTTGGTCCTTTTTATTAACTCCGTTAGCTTTCTACCGTTAAACGAAGGATATTTCCGTCATTTAACTATCCAAGGACCTTTTATGAAGTTTTCTTTTATTTATTTCACCTTTGACAAAGCTACACGTAATCACCTTCATTTCCTGGAAACTTGTCCCCTTTCCTTTTCCCTATTATACATATAAACCAATACCCACTTCGCATTTTCCTCCAGATCTCACTTCTTTTCGTTGAATTCATCATCTTTCCCACTTGGGTATCAAGAAATCAGCTATCTTAAACCATGGAAAACAACAATCAATCGTCTTTTTTGGCAGTACAGTGATCAACTTCGTGTTCAAAGCAACAATCTTTTCAGCCTCTCCCTTAACGACTCCATCTGGAGCCACCTCATACGCCTCCAAACGCCCCGAAAAAGAACGCCGAAACTTCGACATCCATGTCGGCGGTCACTTCACCAACTCAGACACCATTAACACCAACCACTCCAGTTCATCCAACTCCGATTTTAATGGTTTTAACTTTGACTTTAAAGTCGGGTCGACTAATCAAAACTAGACCGGTGATTTTGGGATCAACGGTGGGTTTAACAAAGGAGTTAACTCAAAGCCCGGTTTTAATTTTATTACCATTGATCTTAATTTCGAGAAAAATGGGTTCAAGAAAGATGGGAAGTTTGGTAAAAATAGCGACGATGATCATCTTTCATTTGGGGTTAAACGTGGGAAGAACAAGAAGAAAAAGAAGAAAGAACCTAAAAGTCATTTGGGGTTAACCACACTTTGATTCTTCTTCAAGCTCTTTGGTTGAATCCACTTTGTTACTTTTAGGTTTAAGTAATCGGAGTAGGATGAAAGGCAGTCGGATTTGGCTATGGAGATGAAGGCAGCGAGCATGAGGGCTAGGAAAAAGAAGAAAGAACCTGAAAGTCATTGATCCAAGATCTGGATGGAAATTCTTAAACATCAACCATCTGGAGAAATCACTTCATTTAATTGTCAAGACTCAAGAAGATTGGGGATATTTAACATTGAGGATGAAGGCAGCGAGCATGAGGGCTAGGAAAAAGAAGAAAGAACCTGAAAGTCATTGATCCAAGATCTGGATGGAAATTCTTAAACATCAACCATATGGAGAAATCACTTCATTTAATTGTCAAGACTCAAGAAGATTGGGGATATTTAACATTGAAGATTTTGTAGTAGCTTTTCAACATATTTTTATGGTGTTCCTCTAATGTTGAGACAAGGATTAACATCATGTTATGCGTTTTTAATTTTTCAAGTGTATGTATGAGTTTGGAGTTTTAGTTGTTGATGAAGGGTGGGGGAGGAAGATGATGGGGGTGGGCGGTGCTATTTTTGGTCGTGTTGGAGAGAGAGAGAGAGAGAGAGAGAGAGAGAGAGAGAGAGAGAGAGAGAGAGAGAGAGAGAGAGAGAGAGAGAGAGACCCTTGGTTATTAAATTTATTTAAAGAAAATAAATAAATAAAAGAAAACTTCATAAAAGGTCATTGGATAGTTAAATGACGGAAATGCCCTTCGTTTAACGGTAGAAAGCTAACGGAGTTAATAAAAAGGACCAAACATCAAAAGTTTTGAAAGCGCAGGGACCATCTATGACGTTTTTAAACTACGGGGACTAAACTTCAGATTTTGAAAAACCACAGGGACCATTTATGATGTTTTTTCTACAATCAAATTCATATCAAATTGAGAGTGTAAAAAATAATTAAATGGTGGATATTGTGATACGTAAGGTGTCATTTAAAAATTGAGTGTAGTTTAAATTTAACATAAATTAAAAAAGAATACCAAAGTTTGATTTTCAATAGAACACAACAAATCTAATTTCCATAGAACTATTTTACACGTCCGATAATTGTTTTACACATGAAGAAAAGGTTTTACAATAGAGCACAACAAACAACCGTTTTACAAGTATGATAATAACATTTTAAATATTGAACACACAACAAAGGCAACAATGAGAGGAGGGGGGGGGGGGGGGGGAGGGGAGGGAGAGTCTCACATTTGAAGATTTCGTCGGAACAATCTTGGGATGACGTCAACAGGTGACATGGTCGTCAGAGAAAGTAGAGAAAACAAGGACCTGTTAATTTTAGTACATAATATTGTTTTGATATATAACGATAAAAATAAAAAATGTTATATGGTAATCATCAACATTCCTTATTGAATTGGATTTTAATTCCCTCCTCCTGTTTTTGGAATTTCGTTTCCCTAGTTTAATGAAAAGTCAAAATCATTTAGGATTCCAATTCATTTTAAAAACTTGAATCAAATAGAAAAATAAACTTTAACATGGAAATGCGGCGGAAGTGGATTCCAAATCTTATTAATTTCAAACCAAAAGACTTTATATTTCTTTTGTCAAACACTTTACTTCAAATAAAACTACACATTCCACCTAATATACCTAAGAACTAATAAAGTCACTAAAGTCCAAAGTTATAGTCATGATGTCAAATTATTTTCATCAATCCTACAAGGATCTAGGTAAGCATTAGTAGAAACCGATTACTTTTTTTTTATCACCTCTTGTTCAACTCCATATAATCTATGTTCAACTCCATATAATCTATGTGTACGTATATATAGTAGATTAAGATACTACTTACATATCTCAAAAATATATCAACATTGATAATATTTACATCAAACCCTACAAGAAACACAATAATCAAAAACCACAATATTTACATCAACTCAAACTAAATCCAACAAGAAACAACAAAGACAACTATAGTGACTTCACACAACTTCAATCATATCAGATTTAAAGCAGTGCTAAACTGCTGTTGAAGCCAATCAGTATCAACATTTCTTCTAACCCTCCCCTTGCTTCTCTTAATCTCAATAAGCTTATCATGCACACACCAAGGAAAACTCAAAAAATGATCACGTGTTTTCATATCCTCATTATATTTACCCCAATAATCCGGATGATATGTCACATGATACCATGCAGATGCTTTCGCATACACATCATCATCTCCAACATCCACATTGCCTCTACCCTTCCAAAACCAATTCCTCGCTTCCTTTCTCAAAGACTTCACAGCCAAACCATTCCTCCCATCAAACGACCTCGACATTTTCATAATACTCCCACTCAACAATTCAGCCTCGGTTTTAATCCCATAATAATCCATCAAATTACCCAATTTGTAATCATACTCAGTTTTAAAATCAAAAGCTTCATCAACATAGTACTCAAACCCGCTGACTTCCAAGTCAACATCGTACGTTTGTCTCGCCACGTCACGCGTGAACGGGTTGACCTGGCTGTTTTGTGGGGCGATGTCTTTGACCTCACGAAAGAGTTTCCCAATCACGTTATATGATTCGTACGTTGTTTTGTTGGATTTTTCCATGAAATCAGGGTACTCTTTGACACGAAGATTTGCAGGGATTTCTGCGGGGACACGGGTTTTTGGAAAATCTACAGCTACTGAGAAAAGCTTTGCGAGCTCTATGCATGGTGGGGCCATTGCCTTTTCGAGTTCTCTGTCTGCAAATACTGTCTTCAACTTTCTGGTAAATTCGTGAAGTGTCAATTTTGTTATAGGTAAATAAAAATATTGAGAATGATTAGTTTGAAGTACATATCGAGAAAATCTACATGAAGGAGCATAGGCTCTGTCGCCTCTTCCCTCCTGAGCCTCAGAGACACGAAGCACAGAGCAGCAGGCGGTGATAGAGATAAGAGATGACACAAATTTTCCTTCCAGTGGGGATTAGGGGTTGAGAGCGAGAGAGATGGAGCGATGTGGGTACCTTTATGATGATGGTGATAGAGTGGATAAAGACGTAGATAAAGGACAAAAGGTAGAGGCGCAAAAATACAGGAGCTGAAGAGGTGTCTCAGTCTCATGGTAGAAGGGGGTTAGGGAGAAGCTCAGAATCCTTTTTTAATTCAAACGGCATGGACATGCCCACAAACTGAAAGCAACCTTTAGAATTTGAACTCCAGCAGCCATGCATCATTTTGTAATGCAAACGGCATGGACATGCTCAAAATCTGAAAGCAACATTTTGAACTAGAACTCTAGTAGCCATGAGTTATGTGCAGAACTCTAGTATAAGTAGCATACTCAATCCAATCCTTTACCATCAAATCTGTTCATACTGAGATTCTTCACATATATAGATTCTCCATTCCCACAGAGACAAAGACAGAGACAGAGATGGCAAGTCTGCAGCATGAACCACGAGTTACAGGAGGGAGCAATCTTGTTTCAGCTGTTGATCTTTCTGTTCTCAACTCCAAAGACTTTGATGATCATAAAGATATCGACCATGATCAGGTGATCTCTCTCTCTCTCTCTCTCTCTCTCTCTCTCTCTCACTCTCTTTCCACCCTCACAAACGTTAATTTCAAGATTGATATCTAACCATATGTTTGAAGTTTCTATTTGTTTAATAACAGTTTGATTAATTTGATAACCATATAATATGCAGAAACCTGGATGGAAAAGTTTTCTCTCCTTTGTTGGACCTGGTTTCCTAGTGTCATTGGCTTATCTCGATCCTGGCAACAGTAAGTTTTGATTTCTCAATATCTCATATTCTCATTGTAACTTATATATCTTAATCATTGTAAACTTATCAATGTTTTTTATGCAGTGGAAACCGATTTACAGGCAGGAGCCAACCATAGATACGAGGTAAACGTTTTCTCCATGAAACACCATAGTTGTAGTTCAAAAAAATCACCATTATTTTCAGCTACTTTGGGTGATTTTGATCGGGATAATCTTTGCACTTGTTATTCAATCTCTGGCTGCCAATCTTGGTGTAAGCACTGGTAAGACATTCACTGAACTAGACCTATGAATTTATCTATATATCCAGAAATAATTATAAATATCTAAACTTTAGTTATTCTGTTATTCAGGGAAACATTTATCAGAGTTGTGTAAGGCTGAATACCCTATCTTTGTCAAGTATTGCCTATGGCTGCTAGCCGAGGTTGCAGTCATTGCAGCAGATATTCCCGAAGGTACTAATTTTAATCATGCATATCCATGAAACTGATGTGAACATACGATTTAACTTTTTTTTAATAATATTTTGATTCATTTTCTTTTGATGTTTGCAGTGATCGGAACAGCTTTTGCACTGAATATCTTATTCAAGATTCCAGTTTGGGTTGGAGTTCTCTCACTGGTCTCAGCACCCTCCTCCTTCTTGGCCTCCAAAAATATGGTGTAAGAACTTCAATCATGATTCGTTTTCTTTTGATGTTTTCATAGTTGGTGTTTCCTAATATGAAAACACATGGAATGTTGGTTTCATATATCCATAGGTGAGGAAGCTTGAAATATTGATAGCTATTCTAGTTTTTCTGATGGCTGGTTGTTTCTTTGGAGAAATGAGCTATGTGAAGCCACCAGCTGGTGATTTGCTATAGGGAATGTTCATTCCTAAACTTAGTGGTCAAGGCGCCACTGGTGATGCCATTGCTCTACTTGGTGCCCTTGTCATGCCGTAAGATCCCACTCCCAAAAAATAAAAAATAAAAACCTATTTCTCATATATTTATATTCCCTAAATCTACTTTGGTTTATTAACATTAAGTTCACTTTTTTTAATAGGCATAACTTGTTTCTCCATTCGGCTCTTGTTCTTACTCGAAAGATACCAACTCGAGTTCTTATTCATGATGATGTTTTGAATTACAGGATGCATGCAGATACTTCTTGATAGAGAGTGGCATTGCGCTCTTTGTAGCATTCTTGATCAACGTCTCAATGATCGCTGTTTCTGGCACTGTTTGCTCAGAAAAAAACCTACCAAGTGAAGAAATGGATCGTTGCAACGATCTCAACCTTAACTCAGCTTCATTTCTTCTAAAAGTATGAGCTTATAAGATGTCAAATTTATAACTTCTATACCAACAACATTCACAAAACTTCTCATAATTAACCCCGGTTTTTACTACACAGAATGTTTTGGGAAAGTCCGGCTCTACTCTTTATGCAATTGCACTGCTAGCTTCTGGTCAGAGTTCAACAATCACAGGCACTTATGCTGGACAATTCATTATGTCGGTAGGTTAAAAGAGGTCTTTATTGGGTTTGCCTATTATAACTTTCTGCTGTTAATAATCAAGGTTAACACTAAGCATGTACTATTTGTTATTTTAGGGTTTCTTGGACTTAAAAATGAGGAAATGGCTCAGGAACTTGGTAACTAGGTGCATCGCCATAACACCGAGTCTAATAGTGTAAATAATTGGGGGGCCTTCTGGAGAAGGAAGACTAATTATAATAGCATCTGTATGTGACTCCATCTTTAAAGTTTCATTCTATAGGTAAGCATATTCATGATTCATTGAAACTGGACTTTAATGTAAGTATGGATCTTTTGCAGATGACACTGTCATTTGAACTTCCATTTGCACTCATTCCACTACTCAAGTTCAGTAGCTCAAGTACCAAAATGGGACCTCACAAGAACTCAATATTTGTGAGTTTCAATTTCGTAAATCAAGTATACCTGAAATTCATTTATAATATGATTATTTTTCTTCTACAGATCATTCTCTTCTCATGGGCACTAGGACTTGGAATAATTGGCATCAACATCTACTACTTGAGCACTGCATTTGTCGATTGGCTAATCCATAGCACTTGGCCAAAAGTGGCTAATGTGTTTATTGCAATATTAGTTTTTCCGGTCATGGCTGCTTATGTTCTCTCAGTGATCTACCTTATGTTGCGTAAGGATGTTGTGGTTACATATATTGAGCCATCAAAAGGTGACCCTATTGCTCAAGATAGCATGGAAAGTGGAAATGATGCTGATAGAAGACCAGAGTTGACAAATGCTCCTTATAGAGAGGATCTTTCTGACATTCCATTTCCACAATAGTGTATCTGAAACTTTCTGAGTGGATTCAAAGGCGCTCATTGGTATCTCGCCTTCTTAAACATTACTTCTTTATGTGTGTAGATCATCTGTGTTCCAGGATTGGTCATATACACTAAATGTCTAATCCTAAATGTAGGAGATTTGGTTGCTTGAAACCAAAAAGTTTAATTATCTGCGTTTTGTAAACCGAATGCGCTTTGTAAAGTGAATAAGAAAGTGTACGGCATCAGTTGAATCAGTTGAATCCGTTACAGCTTAACTTGTTTTTCTTCTTTGCATTATTAAGTGAATCTTCAAACTAATGCAACTATATCATATAACCAACAAGACAAATAAGTCAGCACTCATGTGTGTTTTGGTCCTTTATTTAAAGCAACTTTAGAAAAGAGCAATTAATATTTTTGTGTGTGTGTGTGCGTGTGGGGGGGGGGGGGGGAGGGTTGGGTCTAATATTCATAAAAATTAGTGGGCTACTACTACTTCTAAGCAAAAAAAAAGGGGGGGGGGGGGGCTGGCCCTTAATAAGCTCCGCGCTTGTATGCCGAACACTTATTGCATGGTTTTAAATCTTTTTATACGATGTATGTGTGAAGACCAAAGGGTTTCTAACCCAACGGTATCAGGTGTTGCCTTTCCTCCTTGAGATTGAAAGTTTAAGTCCCGTCATGAACATAGGTGGAATTAAGTAGTAGATTAGATTTGTCGTTAAAAAAAATGTATGTTTTAAAGATATGCCCACTAAAACAACAAATTAGTTACGCTCTTAATAAATACATAGGCCTATTGAGTTACACACAATCCACAATCTAAAAGCAATAAATAAATAAATACGGGGGATAGTTTATTATGATAGATTTTATGCATAAGAACAATCCTATGTGCTCATACAAACCCTAATGTTTGGATCTAGGTTTCTCTATTGTACATGCAATGAATCCAAGACTTACAAACCCTAGATCTATCAAATAAGAACTGAAATAAGGGTTTAGTAATTACCTTTGATTATTATATATAGCAATAACAATCAATCCTTGCTTTGATTGACTTCAGAAAGCTTAGTGCCTCAAGTGTTGCACCTCTAATGGAGTCACAAACACCACTAAGCAACTTGGATGAAGAGGGAGGAGAGAGGAGGCACCAAAAACGGCTGGAAACCCTAGAGGGACTCTTAGCCACGTTTTTGGGGCATAGGGGTCCTATATATACATGTAGGCTATTAGGGTTTGCAACTAGGAAACCCTAATCTGACTGCTTAAGCCCTAAGCAGTCCAATGGACCATTCCAGAAGGCCCTTGGACGATTTCTTTATGGTCCTCCATATAGAATTCGTCCATTGCCATCCAATGGATCCTAAGCCCAACTTTGTAACTATCTTATAATTACAATATCAGTCTCCTTAATTTAATTAATCTCTTTTAGTCACAAAATTAATTCTTAATTAATTCTTGACTAATATTAATTAAACATTATGATTTCTCCTTTAATATATTAGTCTTATAATATATTAATAAATCATAATTAAACCTTTCTCTCGTTAATTCATCCTACATATTGCTATGGTGAAGGCAACCCAAAAGGACCATGCTCATAATCGGGTCAAGTACATACCAAAATAGTTATGGACTTAGACACTAATCCAACAGTCTCCCACTTGGATAAGTCTAATAACTATTTTGCATAACTTCAGAACCTGATCATTGTTATTCTGTGATAATGATTATTGTACATACTGTCTTTGTGACTTATGCTGTTATGTTATTTAGTGTAAATGTTGTTATATGTGCTTACGTTGAGTTATGTGCTATTTATTATACATCATGCTTTGTGATTATGCTATGATTGTGATTATGCTTTGCTGAGTTAGGACCGGAGGGTCCACCCGAGTTGTGGGACCGGAGGGTCTCCACTGGAACACATTGACTGGAGGGTCATTTCGAGTTAGCCTCGAGTGGCTAATGAGATGTGTGTGGTATTTTGGGGGACTCACTAAGCTTCGTGCTTACCGTGTTATGTGTTATGTGTTTCAGGTTTTCCTCAGGATCACGGGAATGTACCGGCTTGATTGTATACATCAGTGAAAGAGTTATAATTTGAGGATCCTGGATTTTAATCAAACAATTATAGTGATGTGATTTGTGAATTAAATAAATGAGATTCTGTGAAACGTGTTATGAGGATTTTGTAATTCCAAATGAAAATTTTATATGAAAAATTCACGGTGTTACACATATCGTGTCAAATTCGTGGCTGACACGTTTTCCTGACACGAATACACGAATTGTCAGGTCTACCATGCGTGGTTTGTGAATAAAGGTGATGCCACGTGGATATTTTACTATTCCACAACCAACCCACCAAGTTATAGAAATGCTATGCACCGATGATTAGGTAGTGAAAGTTCAAAAAGAAGAAAGAGATAAAGAGAGAAATATGAGGGAACCAATCAAATGCAGTGTCTCCGTCCGTCTCCATGGTCACGCCACAATGCTTTATTTGGATTGCTTTTTCAAAGAAAACTACAATGCTATACTTGGTAGATTTTTAAAGTAAAATGCCTTGATAAGAATAAAATGTAATGCTTTTTTAATGTAAGATGTCTTAATAATAAAGTGCAATGCTTCTATTAGGTTGACATTTTAAAGAGAAGTATGTTGATACAACTGGAAGATTTTTGAAAGTAAAACGCCTAGAGAATAAATAAAAATAATACATACAAAAAGAATTAATAACACACAACAAGGTATAAAGATGTTTAATAGATCATACCTGGATTAAGAACTTAAAGTAATCTGCTATTTCTCAGTACACTTGGAGTAAAACAAGATTCAGTATCTCCACCATAGCTAAAAAGAATTAAGAAATCACAACAAAATATACAGATGTTTAGCATCACTCAGTTGTGTCTTACATTGTCAATGAGAACATAAATGAATACAAATGGGCAATAAGGTAAAATTGGATTTATACCTTCACATTGTTCATCCAATAGTGTACTGAACTTTGCAGTGCAGTTATGAGCCAGCCACTGCAAACCCTTGTCCACCACTTGAAAGTATCACTAAATGCTCTTTTGAAGTTATTGAGAGTCTGAATCGATTTTGATCAATTCAGTCCAAACCAACAAGCAACATAAGAATCCAAACTTGAATGTCCTGTTATAAAATGTAAAATTAGTAAAGATTCAACACCAATCAACTGAAGGCATGGAATAATTATAAAATAACACATCATATAAAACCTTGATATTGACATAAATTGGTAAAGCCTCTTTGATTGGATCCATGGAAGCATCTTTGACTTAATTATTCCTGAATAGATGAAGTATAATTAGAAGTATAATCAAACTAAGGAAATAGAAAGCACTCAATAGTTAAATAAAATTAAAAAAAAAAGAACCTGTAAGATAAACCAAGTCAAGATACACAACTAATTTTACATGTACTTTGTTTTCAACTTCTTGGAAGGGCAGATGGAGTTCTCTATTCTTAAGTTTTCAGATCAGTTCCTTACGCTGGGTGTACAAGGGGTACACAGGGCGTAAGTCAACCAAATTTTGGGACAGTTCAAAATGTGAGTACGCTGGGCATACATAGGCATACGCCGAGCGTACTCATGTTGCTTCCAAACCCTAAATTCTACGATGTGACCCCTATTTAATCACCTTTTCCATCCTTTGGACATTCCCTCATCCAGCCTCCATTCCGTCTAAACCCTAAAACGAAACCCTAGCTTGTGTATGAGAGATTTGAAGCTTAGAAAGTGAATCTTGAGTGTTTGGTGCTAGGAAGAAGATCATTCAAGAGGTGGTGGTGCACTCTGGTTTGTAGATCCATAAACTTCATCCTCTTGTGCACATTTTCAAGGTATATAGTTCAAATCTTGGAGCTTGTTTAAATAGATCTTGTTTAGTCTTGCATTTTGGTCCTTTTTGTCCTAAAGCTTGCATGGATCTTTGTGAGTATGGAGTAGTCCAAATATGTTAAGTCATCATTTCAGACATTCTAAGATGTCTTGAGTCATAAAAATGATAGCTTAGCCATTTCCTTTCTTCCATGCAAGAGTTGTTGGGGGGGGGGGGTTTATGAAGTAAAAGTTATGGGTTTTGGATTTTAGCTCCTTGTAGCCATGCAAAGGCTTAAAGTCAGAGACCTTATGGATTAAGACGTTTTTTAGGGGCCAGATCTGTGATTGGAATGGATGTCTTAAGGATTAAGACTTTTTGCATGGAGATCTTGATAACAGCTTACGTACACTAAGCATATGCTTGGCTACCCCCAGCCCAGCGAGATGCGAGCCCTTTTCTGGTGTTGCGCTCTACACCCAGCGTAGAGTTGAGTATGCCGAGCGTATTGACCAAGGTTGACTTTTGTTGACTTTTATGGAATTTGACCATTTGAGTATGAAGTGGATGGTGAGGGTTTTATGAGGGGTAAAATGGTCTTTTACTCTAAGTATAAAATGGATTGTCTTGGGCCTAATAGTATGTGAGAGAAATATCCTAATTATTAATTAAGGTTAATCGGTGTATGTAATTATGCGGAATCTAGTTCCAGCAATTCGGGTGTGAGTTTTATCAGTCATTAGTGTAAGGTGAGTCTCCTCACTTATTCTTACCTGTATAGTAGAATAGATGTATATGTATTTGACGATCAACTGGGTCTAAGTGTTATTACTGTGTTTGTGTTGTTTATATGTGTTAAGACTATGGGTAGGCTCCAGGGTTGCTGATAACCTACAAAGGGTGTTGTTGCCCACTAAAACTTCGGGTAGTCTCCAGGGTTGCTGATATTCATAGTTGTTTTATGTGTTGTGCTATATGTGATATTTTTGGGGAAGTCGCTAAACTTTGTCCTTACAGTTTTTGATTAAATGTGTTTCAGGTACTTCTGAGAAACGCGGGAAAGTGAAGGCTTTATTATATACATTCGCTTGGAGATTTTGTTGCTGGGTATTTTGGGATACTCTGATAATTTTATATGGATTTGTATTTTGACCTTATGGTTTTCTTGTGATGGGTTTTATGAAACATGTTTTATTATGAGGTTAAAAATGAAAATTTTGGGTTGAAAAATTGGATGTTACACGAACCTATTCAGATAATATAACAAGTTCCTTAGAACTTGTACGAACTTGATACGATATTGCTTTGTTTGACTATTAACCGAATCTGGTAGTCATTTGTTACCCGCCTCATCGAGTCTCGTCATATAATCACTAAATGGCTTTACTCTTTAAACTGTTAGTTCAATAACTCTCGTCACTTCAACCCATAATCTGAGGTTTATATTTTTTAGTTTTTGCTGATCGGATTAATAATCTAATTATGTTGTTGGGTCGGTAATAGCACTTTATTATAATCCGACAGTCTAACTTGGGTCTTGACCCTCGTTCTATGATTATGTCAAAATATTGAAAAACAACATAAATAATGCAATGAATGTGTATGCCTTATGTGCTTAACATTCCTCGTTACACGTACTCTCGTACCCCGTACATCACTTCTCGATCGACCAACACCCTTGCCAAACATGTACGCGAGAATGATGGAAGACTCAAATTTATAGGGCTATTTGGCCGATGCCACGTGATGGCATTCCAAGCACCAAGTCGTGATGAATGCAACATGCCATTCTCTGAAATAGCAACATATTTTTAAAAAGGTCGTAATTTTCTCATACGAACTCCGTTTTTTATGTTCTTTATACAGTAAATTACACGAGTCGTCCCTCGTGCAGGTGCCAAAATACATGTCCAGTCCCTATTTTCAAAAATTAACTCGAACCGTCCCTCGTTACATTAAAACATATACGCTTCATCCCTCGAGACATAAAAAGACAATTTTACCCTTATTATTTCTTTTTTGATTTATTTTTTATTTATTAATAATTTATTGATTTGTTTATTATGAAAATAATTATTTATTTTCTTTTATCAAAGATATTAAATAAAGATCCTTAAACCCTAAGCACGCCGTCCTCTTCCACCATTTCTTCTTCTGTCATCTCCACCTCCACCAGTATCATCGCCGACTTCAACGACTTCAGGACATCTTCGTCTCTTCGGCCACTCCTGCGATGCTATCAAACCATTACCCACCACAACTCAACCCACCCTTCCTCTTCCATTTCCCCTTTTTTCCTTCTGTCCACACCGAAATCAGGTCATCGAACCAGGTACAAGTCCATCACGCAAGATCAGATAAGAGGGACATTGAGATCGGAGAAGCAGGTCGGATCGAACCCAAATCGTCTCCATTGATAGTCCTCCTCTGCGATAACACAATGATGTGAACCCTAGATGATGCGACGATGGCAGCGCACCGGTGACGATGGCGGCTCACAGTTGGCAATGGTGGTTCACCGATCGAACGAAGTGCAGACTTACAACCCCCTTTTTCCATCCCCCTCTGTAATGAATCAGATTTGCAGGTTCAGTGAATAAGGTTTGCTTTCAATTTAAGATCCCTAAATCATTTGCTTTCAATCAGTTTTGTATCAAATCAGATTTTCCATCTCCCTGACTCTTACTTCCTAATTTACCCTAATTATTCATTCTTGTTTTGCATGTGGGTTTTCCGATGGTGGATGGTGGTGGTGTTAACAGTAAATGTGCTTGTTTTGATGGTGGGTTGAGTATATGTTGTTGGTTTGGTGAATGAGGTGATGGTTTGTAGTTATTTTTGGTGAAACATATTAACATTAACGAAGGAGTGGGTTGGGTGAAGTGAGGGGTAGCGGTGGTGCTACATTTTCCGGTGAGAAGTGGTGGTGGTGCTCCATTTTCTGGTGGTGGCGTAGATTACCGGTGGTGGTGGTGGTTAGTTCTTATTCCACAAAATAGAAAAATAACTAAAATAATTTTTAGTAATTAAAAATAATCAGAGCAAATAATTAAAATAATTTTAATAATTAAAAATGTTCAAAATAAATGAAAAAGAAAAGAAAAAGGACATTATAGTCTTTTTTATGTATCAAAAGGGATGAAACGTGTAAATTTAAACTAACGAGGGATGTACCGTGCAACTTTTAACAATACGAGAGACGGTCCGAGTTAATTTTTGAAAATAGGGACTAAACGTGCATTTTGGCACCTGCATGAGGGACGATTCGTGTAATTTACTCTTCGTTATATCTACGGAATGGTCTCGAAGAGTACTAGAACTTCCTTTCATTTATGGAAGACTCAAAGGGCTATTTGCCCAACGCCACATCGTGTTATTCCAAGCACCAAGTATTAAGTCTTGGTGAATGCCATGTGTCATTATCTAAAATAGCAGCTTACTTTTAAAATGGTCATATCTTCCTCATATGCACTCTGTTTTTATGTTCTTTATATCCACGAAATCGTCTCAAGGAGTACTATAACTTCCTTTCATTTGTTTACTGCTAATGACATTTCATTTTTAATTTGATTTCTTGCTAATGAGGTAACGATTTTTCGAGCGTTACAAGAAAGATCTACAAAAGAGTATAGGATCATAGTTGAAGTTGTATTGTAGATGCTAAAGAAGTTAGTTTTAGATATCTTTGATTCATAATGGTCTGATGATAATAAAAGTTGAACCGCTTTTTAGTCTTTGATGCATTTCCTCAAACACCTCACATGCAAATCGAACGATGGTCTGTAGAGAAGAGTAAAAAAATTGAATGATTGATGTCATGAATTTGTATAGAAATTGAAATGTATATCCACAACTTTTGTGAATTTATATGTTTAATTATCGATATGGTGTTCTTTTGAGTATATGAAACTTTTAACCTTAAAATGATTATTAGTTCTTAAAATGTCATTCTTAACTTTTTTTTTTTAAATCATGTAAGTATGTACACCGTTATGTTCGAATTTTGTAATTTATGTGAGAAAAAAAGTTGCTTGCATTTAACTTTTAGTCCCTATTTTGTTGTTGAATTTAAACGGATTCGATTCATAAGGATCATAAGAATTTTTTTAATCATAATAGATTAATGATTAATAGCAATTTTGAATCATAAGAAATTTTTTAATCATAATATATTAAGGCCCATGACAATTTGAATGATAACAATCTAATTTGAATTATAACAATCTAAGTCATAAAAATTAAGGATATTAAACATTTTAAATTATTATTTTATGAATAATATTATTTTGGATCATAATAGTCTGAATCATATCATTTCAACATTTCTAACTAAATTATAATTTTTACAAAATTGATTTATAAATAGTTTTGAATCATATCATTTTTAACCAAATCTTGAAATTTTGTAAAATAAAGTGTGAAATCTAAATAAGTTTTATATTATAATATTTTGGATCATATCGTCTAGGATCATGTTTGATTTTTGTATAGATTTTAATTTATAATAGGTTTTGGATCAATAATATTATGGATCATGTTGTTTATGATCATATCATTTCCATGTCAAAATCAATGAAGCTTTCCTTTGTCTACGATTATGTGTTTTTAAACTAAGTCAGTACATTTTCAACATTTTCATGTACAATCAAGAAAAAACATCATAAATGGTCCCTATGGTTACCCAAAATCTGAAGTTTAGTCCCCGTGGTTTAAAAACCTCATAAATGGTCCCTGCGCTTTCAAAACTTTTGATGTTTGGTCCTTTTTATTAACTCCGTTAGCTTTCTACCGTTAAACGAAGGATATTTCCGTCATTTAACTATCCAAGGACCTTTTATGAAGTTTTCTTTTATTTATTTCACCTTTGACAAAGCTACACGTAATCACCTTCATTTCCTGGAAACTTGTCCCCTTTCCTTTTCCCTATTATACATATAAACCAATACCCACTTCGCATTTTCCTCCAGATCTCACTTCTTTTCGTTGAATTCATCATCTTTCCCACTTGGGTATCAAGAAATCAGCTATCTTAAACCATGGAAAACAACAATCAATCGTCTTTTTTGGCAGTACAGTGATCAACTTCGTGTTCAAAGCAACAATCTTTTCAGCCTCTCCCTTAACGACTCCATCTGGAGCCACCTCATACGCCTCCAAACGCCCCGAAAAAGAACGCCGAAACTTCGACATCCATGTCGGCGGTCACTTCACCAACTCAAACACCATTAACACCAACCACTCCAGTTCATCCAACTCCGATTTTAATGGTTTTAACTTTGACTTTAAAGTCGGGTCGACTAATCAAAACTAGACCGGTGATTTTGGGATCAACGGTGGGTTTAACAAAGGAGTTAACTCAAAGCCCGGTTTTAATTTTATTACCATTGATCTTAATTTCGAGAAAAATGGGTTCAAGAAAGATGGGAAGTTTGGTAAAAATAGCGACGATGATCATCTTTCATTTGGGGTTAAACGTGGGAAGAACAAGAAGAAAAAGAAGAAAGAACCTAAAAGTCATTTGGGGTTAACCACACTTTGATTCTTCTTCAAGCTCTTTGGTTGAATCCACTTTGTTACTTTTAGGTTTAAGTAATCGGAGTAGGATGAAAGGCAGTCGGATTTGGCTATGGAGATGAAGGCAGCGAGCATGAGGGCTAGGAAAAAGAAGAAAGAACCTGAAAGTCATTGATCCAAGATCTGGATGGAAATTCTTAAACATCAACCATCTGGAGAAATCACTTCATTTAATTGTCAAGACTCAAGAAGATTGGGGATATTTAACATTGAGGATGAAGGCAGCGAGCATGAGGGCTAGGAAAAAGAAGAAAGAACCTGAAAGTCATTGATCCAAGATCTGGATGGAAATTCTTAAACATCAACCATATGGAGAAATCACTTCATTTAATTGTCAAGACTCAAGAAGATTGGGGATATTGAACATTGAAGATTTTGTAGTAGCTTTTCAACATATTTTTATGGTGTTCCTCTAATGTTGAGACAAGGATTAACATCATGTTATGCGTTTTTAATTTTTCAAGTGTATGTATGAGTTTGGAGTTTTAGTTGTTGATGAAGGGTGGGGGAGGAAGATGATGGGGGTGGGCGGTGCTATTTTTGGTCGTGTTGGAGAGAGAGAGAGAGAGAGAGAGAGAGAGAGAGAGAGAGAGAGACCCTTGGTTATTAAATTTATTTAAAGAAAATAAATAAATAAAAGAAAACTTCATAAAAGGTCATTGGATAGTTAAATGACGGAAATGCCCTTCGTTTAACGGTAGAAAGCTAACGGAGTTAATAAAAAGGACCAAACATCAAAAGTTTTGAAAGCGCAGGGACCATCTATGACGTTTTTAAACTACGGGGACTAAACTTCAGATTTTGAAAAACCACAGGGACCATTTATGATGTTTTTTCTACAATCAAATTCATATCAAATTGAGAGTGTAAAAAATAATTAAATGGTGGATATTGTGATACGTAAGGTGTCATTTAAAAATTGAGTGTAGTTTAAATTTAACATAAATTAAAAAAGAATACCAAAGTTTGATTTTCAATAGAACACAACAAATCTAATTTCCATAGAACTATTTTACACGTCCGATAATTGTTTTACACATGAAGAAAAGGTTTTACAATAGAGCACAACAAACAACCGTTTTACAAGTATGATAATAGCATTTTAAATATTGAACACACAACAAAGGCAACAATGAGAGGAGGGGGGGGGGGGGAGGGGAGGGAGAGTCTCACATTTGAAGATTTCGTCGGAACAATCTTGGGATGACGTCAACAGGTGACATGGTCGTCAGAGAAAGTAGAGAAAACAAGGACCTGTTAATTTTAGTACATAATATTGTTTTGATATATAACGATAAAAATAAAAAATGTTATATGGTAATCATCAACATTCCTTATTGAATTGGATTTTAATTCCCTCCTCCTGTTTTTGGAATTTCGTTTCCCTAGTTTAATGAAAAGTCAAAATCATTTAGGATTCCAATTCATTTTAAAAACTTGAATCAAATAGAAAAATAAACTTTATTTAGGATTCCAATTCATTTTAAAAACTTGAATCAAATAGAAAAATAAACTTTAACATGGAAATGCGGCGGAACTGGATTCCAAATCTTATTAATTTCAAACCAAAAGACTTTATATTTCTTTTGTCAAACACTTTACTTCAAATAAAACTACACATTCCACCTAATATACCTAAGAACTAATAAAGTCACTAAAGTCCAAAGTTATAGTCATGATGTCAAATTATTTTCATCAATCCTACAAGGATCTAGGTAAGCATTAGTAGAAACCGATTACTTTTTTTTTATCACCTCTTGTTCAACTCCATATAATCTATGTTCAACTCCATATAATCTATGTGTACGTATATATAGTAGATTAAGATACTACTTACATATCTCAAAAATATATCAACATTGATAATATTTACATCAAACCCTACAAGAAACACAATAATCAAAAACCACAATATTTACATCAACTCAAACTAAATCCAACAAGAAACAACAAAGACAACTATAGTGACTTCACACAACTTCAATCATATCAGATTTAAAGCAGTGCTAAACTGCTATTGAAGCCAATCAGTATCAACATTTCTTCTAACCCTCCCCTTGCTTCTCTTAATCTCAATAAGCTTATCATGCACACACCAAGGAAAACTCAAAAAATGATCACGTGTTTTCATATCCTCATTATATTTACCCCAATAATCCGGATGATATGTCACATGATACCATGCAGATGCTTTCGCATACACATCATCATCTCCAACATCCACATTGCCTCTACCCTTCCAAAACCAATTCCTCGCTTCCTTTCTCAAAGACTTCACAGCCAAACCATTCCTCCCATCAAACGACCTCGACATTTTCATAATACTCCCACTCAACAATTCAGCCTCGGTTTTAATCCCATAATAATCCATCAAATTACCCAATTTGTAATCATACTCAGTTTTAAAATCAAAAGCTTCATCAACATAGTACTCAAACCCGCTGACTTCCAAGTCAACATCGTACGTTTGTCTCGCCACGTCACGCGTGAACGGGTTGACCTGGCTGTTTTGTGGGGCGATGTCTTTGACCTCACGAAAGAGTTTCCCAATCACGTTATATGATTCGTACGTTGTTTTGTTGGATTTTTCCATGAAATCAGGGTACTCTTTGACACGAAGATTTGCAGGGATTTCTGCGGGGACACGGGTTTTTGGAAAATCTACAGCTACTGAGAAAAGCTTTGCGAGCTCTATGCATGGTGGGGCCATTGCCTTTTCGAGTTCTCTGTCTGCAAATACTGTCTTCAACTTTCTGGTAAATTCGTGAAGTGTCAATTTTGTTATAGGTAAATAAAAATATTGAGAATGATTAGTTTGAAGTACATATCGAGAAAATCTACATGAAGGAGCATAGGCTCTGTCGCCTCTTCCCTCCTGAGCCTCAGAGACACGAAGCACAGAGCAGCAGGCGGTGATAGAGATAAGAGATGACACAAATTTTCCTTCCAGTGGGGATTAGGGGTTGAGAGCGAGAGAGATGGAGCGATGTGGGTACCTTTATGATGATGGTGATAGAGTGGATAAAGACGTAGATAAAGGACAAAAGGTAGAGGCGCAAAAATACAAGAGCTGAAGAGGTGTCTCAGTCTCATGGTAGAAGGGGGTTAGGGAGAAGCTCAGAATCCTTTTATAATTCAAACGGCATGGACATGCCCACAAACTGAAAGCAACCTTTAGAATTTGAACTCCAGCAGCCATGCATCATTTTGTAATGCAAACGGCATGGACATGCTCAAAATCTGAAAGCAACATTTTGAACTAGAACTCTAGTAGCCATGAGTGATGTGCAGAACTCTAGTATAAGTAGCATACTCAATCCAATCCTTTACCATCAAATCTGTTCATACTGAGATTCTTCACATATATAGATTCTCCATTCCCACAGAGACAAAGACAGAGACAGAGATGGCAAGTCTGCAGCATGAACCACGAGTTACAGGAGGGAGCAATCGTGTTTCAGCTGTTGATCTTTCTGTTCTCAACTCCAAAGACTTTGATGATCATAAAGATATCGACCATGATCAGGTGATCTCTCTCTCTCTCTCTCTCTCTCTCTCTCTCTCTCTCTCTCTCTCTCTCTCTCTCTCTCTCTCTCTCTCTCTCTCTCTCTCTCTCTCTCTCTCTCTCTCTCTCTTTCCACCCTCACAAACGTTAATTTCAAGATTGATATCTAACCATATGTTTGAAGTTTCTATTTGTTTAATAACAGTTTGATTAATTTGATAACCATATAATATGCAGAAACCTGGATGGAAAAGTTTTCTCTCCTTTGTTGGACCTGGTTTCCTAGTGTCATTGGCTTATCTCGATCCTGGCAACAGTAAGTTCTGATTTCTCAATATCTCATATTCTCATTGTAACTTATATATCTTAATCATTGTAAACTTATCAATGTTTTTTATGCAGTGGAAACCGATTTACAGGCAGGAGCCAACCATAGATACGAGGTAAACGTTTTCTCCATGAAACACCATAGTTGTAGTTCAAAAAAATCACCATTATTTTCAGCTACTTTGGGTGATTTTGATCGGGCTAATCTTTGCACTTGTTATTCAATCTCTGGCTGCCAATCTTGGTGTAAGCACTGGTAAGACATTCACTGAACTAGACCTATGAATTTATATATATATCCAGAAATAATTATAAATATCTAAACTTTAGTTATTCTGTTATTCAGGGAAACATTTATCAGAGTTGTGTAAGGCTGAATACCCTATCTTTGTCAAGTATTGCCTATGGCTGCTAGCCGAGGTTGCAGTCATTGCAGCAGATATTCCCGAAGGTACTAATTTTAATCATGCATATCCATGAAACTGATGTGAACATACGATTTAACTTTTTTTTAATAATATTTTGATTCATTTTCTTTTGATGTTTGCAGTGATCGGAACAGCTTTTGCACTGAATATCTTATTCAAGATTCCAGTTTGGGTTGGAGTTCTCTCACTGGTCTCAGCACCCTCCTCCTTCTTGGCCTCCAAAAATATGGTGTAAGAACTTCAATCATGATTCGTTTTCTTTTGATGTTTTCATAGTTGGTGTTTCCTAATATGAAAACACATGGAATGTTGGTTTCATATATCCATAGGTGAGGAAGCTTGAAATATTGATAGCTATTCTAGTTTTTCTGATGGCTGGTTGTTTCTTTGGAGAAATGAGCTATGTGAAGCCACCAGCTGGTGATTTGCTATAGGGAATGTTCATTCCTAAACTTAGTGGTCAAGGCGCCACTGGTGATGCCATTGCTCTACTTGGTGCCCTTGTCATGCCGTAAGATCCCACTCCCAAAAAATAAAAAATAAAAACCTATTTCTCATATATTTATATTCCCTAAATCTACTTTGGTTTATTAACATTAAGTTCACTTTTTTTAATAGGCATAACTTGTTTCTCCATTCGGCTCTTGTTCTTACTCGAAAGATACCAACTCGAGTTCTTATTCATGATGATGTTTTGAATTACAGGATGCATGCAGATACTTCTTGATAGAGAGTGGCATTGCGCTCTTTGTAGCATTCTTGATCAACGTCTCAATGATCGCTGTTTCTGGCACTGTTTGCTCAGAAAAAAACCTACCAAGTGAAGAAATGGATCGTTGCAACGATCTCAACCTTAACTCAGCTTCATTTCTTCTAAAAGTATGAGCTTATAAGATGTCAAATTTATAACTTCTATACCAACAACATTCACAAAACTTCTCATAATTAACCCCGGTTTTTACTACACAGAATGTTTTGGGAAAGTCCGGCTCTACTCTTTATGCAATTGCACTGCTAGCTTCTGGTCAGAGTTCAGCAATCACAGGCACTTATGCTGGACAATTCATTATGTCGGTAGGTTAAAAGAGGTCTTTATTGGGTTTGCCTATTATAACTTTCTGCTGTTAATAATCAAGGTTAACACTAAGCATGTACTATTTGTTATTTTAGGGTTTCTTGGACTTAAAAATGAGGAAATGGCTCAGGAACTTGGTAACTAGGTGCATCGCCATAACACCGAGTCTAATAGTGTCAATAATTGGGGGGCCTTCTGGAGAAGGAAGACTAATTATAATAGCATCTGTATGTGACTCCATCTTTAAAGTTTCATTCTATAGGTAAGCATATTCATGATTCATTGAAACTGGACTTTAATGTAAGTATGGATCTTTTGCAGATGATACTGTCATTTGAACTTCCATTTGCACTCATTCCACTACTCAAGTTCAGTAGCTCAAGTACCAAAATGGGACCTCACAAGAACTCAATATTTGTGAGTTTCAATTTCGTAAATCAAGTATACCTGAAATTCATTTATAATATGATTATTTTTCTTCTACAGATCATTCTCTTCTCATGGGCACTAGGACTTGGAATAATTGGCATCAACATCTACTACTTGAGCACTGCATTTGTCGATTGGCTAATCCATAGCACTTGGCCAAAAGTGGCTAATGTGTTTATTGCAATATTAGTTTTTCCGGTCATGGCTGCTTATGTTCTCTCAGTGATCTACCTTATGTTGCGTAAGGATGTTGTGGTTACATATATTGAGCCATCAAAAGGTGACCCTATTGCTCAAGATAGCATGGAAAGTGGAAATGATGCTGATAGAAGACCAGAGTTGACAAATGCTCCTTATAGAGAGGATCTTTCTGACATTCCATTTCCACAATAGTGTATCTGAAACTTTCTGAGTGGATTCAAAGGCGCTCATTGGTATCTCGCCTTCTTAAACATTACTTCTTTATGTGTGTAGATCATCTGTGTTCCAGGATTGGTCATATACACTAAATGTCTAATCCTAAATGTAGGAGATTTGGTTGCTTGAAACCAAAAAGTTTAATTATCTGCGTTTTGTAAACCGAATGCGCTTTGTAAAGTGAATAAGAAAGTGTACGGCATCAGTTGAATCAGTTGAATCCGTTACAGCTTAACTTGTTTTTCTTCTTTGCATTATTAAGTGAATCTTCAAACTAATGCAACTATATCATATAACCAACAAGACAAATAAGTCAGCACTCATGTGTGTTTTGGTCCTTTATTTAAAGCAACTTTAGAAAAGAGCAATTAATATTTTTGTGTGTGTGTGTGCGTGTGGGGGGGGGGGGGGGGGAGGGTTGGGTCTAATATTCATAAAAATTAGTGGGCTACTACTACTTCTAAGCAAAAAAAAAAGGGGGGGGGGGGGGGGGGGCTGGCCCTTAATAAGCTCCGCGCTTGTATGCCGAACACTTATTGCATGGTTTTAAATCTTTTTATACGATGTATGTGTGAAGACCAAAGGGTTTCTAACCCAACGGTATCAGGTGTTGCCTTTCCTCCTTGAGATTGAAAGTTTAAGTCCCGTCATGAACATAGGTGGAATTAAGTAGTAGATTAGATTTGTCGTTAAAAAAAATGTATGTTTTAAAGATATGCCCACTAAAACAACAAATTAGTTACGCTCTTAATAAATACATAGGCCTATTGAGTTACACACAATCCACAATCTAAAAGCAATAAATAAATAAATACGGGGGATAGTTTATTATGATAGATTTTATGCATAAGAACAATCCTATGTGCTCATACAAACCCTAATGTTTGGATCTAGGTTTCTCTATTGTACATGCAATGAATCCAAGACTTACAAACCCTAGATCTATCAAATAAGAACTGAAATAAGGGTTTAGTAATTACCTTTGATTATTATATATAGCAATAACAATCAATCCTTGCTTTGATTGACTTCAGAAAGCTTAGTGCCTCAAGTGTTGCACCTCTAATGGAGTCACAAACACCACTAAGCAACTTGGATGAAGAGGGAGGAGAGAGGAGGCACCAAAAACGGCTGGAAACCCTAGAGGGACTCTTAGCCACGTTTTTGGGGCATAGGGGTCCTATATATACATGTAGGCTATTAGGGTTTGCAACTAGGAAACCCTAATCTGACTGCTTAAGCCCTAAGCAGTCCAATGGACCATTCCAGAAGGCCCTTGGACGATTTCTTTATGGTCCTCCATATAGAATTCGTCCATTGCCATCCAATGGATCCTAAGCCCAACTTTGTAACTATCTTATAATTACAATATCAGTCTCCTTAATTTAATTAATCTCTTTTAGTCACAAAATTAATTCTTAATTAATTCTTGACTAATATTAATTAAACATTATGATTTCTCCTTTAATATATTAGTCTTATAATATATTAATAAATCATAATTAAACCTTTCTCTCGTTAATTCATCCTACATATTGCTATGGTGAAGGCAACCCAAAAGGACCATGCTCATAATCGGGTCAAGTACATACCAAAATAGTTATGGACTTAGACACTAATCCAACAGTCTCCCACTTGGATAAGTCTAATAACTATTTTGCATAACTTCAGAACCTGATCATTGTTATTCTGTGATAATGATTATTGTACATACTGTCTTTGTGACTTATGCTGTTATGTTATTTAGTGTAAATGTTGTTATATGTGCTTACGTTGAGTTATGTGCTATTTATTATACATCATGCTTTGTGATTATGCTATGATTGTGATTATGTTTTGCTGAGTTAGGACCGGAGGGTCCACCCGAGTTGTGGGACCGGAGGGTCTCCACTGGAACACATTGACTGGAGGGTCATTTCGAGTTAGCCTCGAGTGGCTAATGAGATGTGTGTGGTATTTTGGGGGACTCACTAAGCTTCGTGCTTACCGTGTTATGTGTTATGTGTTTCAGGTTTTCCTCAGGATCACGGGAATGTACCGGCTTGATTGTATACATCAGTGAAAGAGTTATAATTTGAGGATCCTGGATTTTAATCAAACAATTATAGTGATGTGATTTGTGAATTAAATAAATGAGATTCTGTGAAACGTGTTATGAGGATTTTGTAATTCCAAATGAAAATTTTATATGAAAAATTCACGGTGTTACACATATCGTGTCAAATTCGTGGCTGACACGTTTTCCTGACACGAATACACGAATTGTCAGGTCTACCATGCGTAGTTTGTGAATAAAGGTGATGCCACGTGGATATTTTACTATTCCACAACCAACCCACCAAGTTATAGAAATGCTATGCACCGATGATTAGGTAGTGAAAGTTCAAAAAGAAGAAAGAGATAAAGAGAGAAATATGAGGGAACCAATCAAATGCAGTGTCTCCGTCCGTCTCCATGGTCACGCCACAATGCTTTATTTGGATTGCTTTTTCAAAGAAAACTACAATGCTATACTTGGTAGATTTTTAAAGTAAAATGCCTTGATAAGAATAAAATGTAATGCTTTTTTAATGTAAGATGTCTTAATAATAAAGTGCAATGCTTCTATTAGGTTGACATTTTAAAGAGAAGTATGTTGATACAACTGGAAGATTTTTGAAAGTAAAACGCCTAGAGAATAAATAAAAATAATACATACAAAAAGAATTAATAACACACAACAAGGTATAAAGATGTTTAATAGATCATACCTGGATTAAGAACTTAAAGTAATCTGCTATTTCTCAGTACACTTGGAGTAAAACAAGATTCAGTATCTCCACCATAGCTAAAAAGAATTAAGAAATCACAACAAAATATACAGATGTTTAGCATCACTCAGTTGTGTCTTACATTGTCAATGAGAACATAAATGAATACAAATGGGCAATAAGGTAAAATTGGATTTATACCTTCACATTGTTCATCCAATAGTGTACTGAACTTTGCAGTGCAGTTATGAGCCAGCCACTGCAAACCCTTGTCCACCACTTGAAAGTATCACTAAATGCTCTTTTGAAGTTATTGAGAGTCTGAATCGATTTTGATCAATTCAGTCCAAACCAACAAGCAACATAAGAATCCAAACTTGAATGTCCTGTTATAAAATGTAAAATTAGTAAAGATTCAACACCAATCAACTGAAGGCATGGAATAATTATAAAATAACACATCATATAAAACCTTGATATTGACATAAATTGGTAAAGCCTCTTTGATTGGATCCATGGAAGCATCTTTGACTTAATTATTCCTGAATAGATGAAGTATAATTAGAAGTATAATCAAACTAAGGAAATAGAAAGCACTCAATAGTTAAATAAAATTAAAAAAAAAAAGAACCTGTAAGATAAACCAAGTCAAGATACACAACTAATTTTACATGTACTTTGTTTTCAACTTCTTGGAAGGGCAGATGGAGTTCTCTATTCTTAAGTTTTCAGATCAGTTCCTTACGCTGGGTGTACAAGGGGTACACAGGGCGTAAGTCAACCAAATTTTGGGACAGTTCAAAATGTGAGTACGCTGGGCATACATAGGCATACGCCGAGCGTACTCATGTTGCTTCCAAACCCTAAATTCTACGATGTGACCCCTATTTAATCACCTTTTCCATCCTTTGGACATTCCCTCATCCAGCCTCCATTCCGTCTAAACCCTAAAACGAAACCCTAGCTTGTGTATGAGAGATTTGAAGCTTAGAAAGTGAATCTTGAGTGTTTGGTGCTAGGAAGAAGATCATTCAAGAGGTGGTGGTGCACTCTGGTTTGTAGATCCATAAACTTCATCCTCTTGTGCACATTTTCAAGGTATATAGTTCAAATCTTGGAGCTTGTTTAAATAGATCTTGTTTAGTCTTGCATTTTGGTCCTTTTTGTCCTAAAGCTTGCATGGATCTTTGTGAGTATGGAGTAGTCCAAATATGTTAAGTCATCATTTCAGACATTCTAAGATGTCTTGAGTCATAAAAATGATAGCTTAGCCATTTCCCTTCTTCCATGCAAGAGTTGTTGGGGGGGGGGGGTTTATGAAGTAAAAGTTATGGGTTTTGGATTTTAGCTCCTTGTAGCCATGCAAAGGCTTAAAGTCAGAGTCCTTATGGATTAAGACGTTTTTTAGGGGCCAGATCTGTGATTGGAATGGATGTCTTAAGGATTAAGACTTTTTGCATGGAGATCTTGATAACAGCTTACGTACACTAAGCATATGCTTGGCTACCCCCAGCCCAGCGAGATGCGAGCCCTTTTCTGGTGTTGCGCTCTACACCCAGCGTAGAGTTGAGTATGCCGAGCGTATTGACCAAGGTTGACTTTTGTTGACTTTTATGGAATTTGACCATTTGAGTATGAAGTGGATGGTGAGGGTTTTATGAGGGGTAAAATGGTCTTTTACTCTAAGTATAAAATGGATTGTCTTGGGCCTAATAGTATGTGAGAGAAATATCCTAATTATTAATTAAGGTTAATCGGTGTATGTAATTATGCGGAATCTAGTTCCAGCAATTCGGGTGTGAGTTTTATCAGTCATTAGTGTAAGGTGAGTCTCCTCACTTATTCTTACCTGTATAGTAGAATAGATGTATATGTATTTGACGATCAACTGGGTCTAAGTGTTATTACTGTGTTTGTGTTGTTTATATGTGTTAAGACTATGGGTAGGCTCCAGGGTTGCTGATAACCTACAAAGGGTGTTGTTGCCCACTAAAACTTCGGGTAGTCTCCAGGGTTGCTGATATTCATAGTTGTTTTATGTGTTGTGCTATATGTGATATTTTTGGGGAAGTCGCTAAACTTTGTCCTTACAGTTTTTGATTAAATGTGTTTCAGGTACTTCTGAGAAACGCGGGAAAGTGAAGGCTTTATTATATACATTCGCTTGGAGATTTTGTTGCTGGGTATTTTGGGATACTCTGATAATTTTATATGGATTTGTATTTTGACCTTATGGTTTTCTTGTGATGGGTTTTATGAAACATGTTTTATTATGAGGTTAAAAATGAAAATTTTGGGTTGAAAAATTGGATGTTACACGAACCTATTCAGATAATATAACAAGTTCCTTAGAACTTGTACGAACTTGATACGATATTGCTTTGTTTGACTATTAACCGAATCTGGTAGTCATTTGTTACCCGCCTCATCGAGTCTCGTCATATAATCACTAAATGGCTTTACTCTTTAAACTGTTAGTTCAATAACTCTCGTCACTTCAACCCATAATCTGAGGTTTATATTTTTTAGTTTTTACTGATCGGATTAATAATCTAATTATGTTGTTGGGTCGGTAATAGCACTTTATTATAATCCGACAGTCTAACTTGGGTCTTGACCCTCGTTCTATGATTATGTCAAAATATTGAAAAACAACATAAATAATGCAATGAATGTGTATGCCTTATGTGCTTAACATTCCTCGTTACACGTACTCTCGTACCCCGTACATCACTTCTCGATCGACCAACACCCTTGCCAAACATGTACGCGAGAATGATGGAAGACTCAAATTTATAGGGCTATTTGGCCGATGCCACGTGATGACATTCCAAGCACCAAGTCGTGATGAATGCAACATGCCATTCTCTGAAATAGCAACATATTTTTAAAAAGGTCGTAATTTTCTCATACGAACTCCGTTTTTTATGTTCTTTATAGAGTAAATTACACGAGTCGTCCCTCGTGCAGGTGCCAAAATACATGTCCAGTCCCTATTTTCAAAAATTAACTCGAACCGTCCCTCGTTACATTAAAACATATACGCTTCATCCCTCGAGACATAAAAAGACAATTTTACCCTTATTATTTCTTTTTTGATTTATTTTTTATTTATTAATAATTTATTGATTTGTTTATTATGAAAATAATTATTTATTTTCTTTTATCAAAGATATTAAATAAAGATCCTTAAACCCTAAGCACGCCGTCCTCTTCCACCATTTCTTCTTCTGTCATCTCCACCTCCACCAGTATCATCGCCGACTTCAACGACTTCAGGACATCTTCGTCTCTTCGGCCACTCCTGCGATGCTATCAAACCATTACCCACCACAACTCAACCCACCCTTCCTCTTCCATTTCCCCTTTTTTCCTTCTGTCCACACCGAAATCAGGTCATCGAACCAGGTACAAGTCCATCACGCAAGATCAGATAAGAGGGACATTGAGATCGGAGAAGCAGGTCGGATCGAACCCAAATCGTCTCCATTGATAGTCCTCCTCTGCGATAACACAATGATGTGAACCCTAGATGATGCGACGATGGCAGCGCACCGGTGACGATGGCGGCTCACAGTTGGCAATGGTGGTTCACCGATCGAACGAAGTGCAGACTTACAACCCCCTTTTTCCATCCCCCTCTGTAATGAATCAGATTTGCAGGTTCAGTGAATAAGGTTTGCTTTCAATTTAAGATCCCTAAATCATTTGCTTTCAATCAGTTTTGTATCAAATCAGATTTTCCATCTCTCTGACTCTTACTTCCTAATTTACCCTAATTATTCATTCTTGTTTTGCAGGTGGGTTTTCCGATGGTGGATGGTGGTGGTGTTAACAGTAAATGTGCTTGTTTTGATGGTGGGTTGAGTATATGTTGTTGGTTTGGTGAATGAGGTGATGGTTTGTAGTTATTTTTGGTGAAACATGTTAACATTAACGAAGGAGTGGGTTGGGTGAAGTGAGGGGTAGCGGTGGTGCTACATTTTCCGGTGAGAAGTGGTGGTGGTGCTCCATTTTCTGGTGGTGGCGTAGATTACCGGTGGTGGTGGTGGTTAGTTCTTATTCCACAAAATAGAAAAATAACTAAAATAATTTTTAGTAATTAAAAATAATCAGAGCAAATAATTAAAATAATTTTAATAATTAAAAATGTTCAAAATAAATGAAAAAGAAAAGAAAAAGGACATTATAGTCTTTTTTATGTATCAAAAGGGATGAAACGTGTAAATTTAAACTAACGAGGGATGTACCGTGCAACTTTTAACAATACGAGAGACGGTCCGAGTTAATTTTTGAAAATAGGGACTAAACGTGCATTTTGGCACCTGCATGAGGGACGATTCGTGTAATTTACTCTTCGTTATATCTACGGAATGGTCTCGAAGAGTACTAGAACTTCCTTTCATTTATGGAAGACTCAAAGGGCTATTTGCCCAACGCCACATCGTGTCATTCCAAGCACCAAGTATTAAGTCTTGGTGAATGCCATGTGTCATTATCTAAAATAGCAGCTTACTTTTAAAATGGTCATATCTTCCTCATATGCACTCTGTTTTTATGTTCTTTATATCCACGGAATCGTCTCAAGGAGTACTATAACTTCCTTTCATTTGTTTACTGCTAATGACATTTCATTTTTAATTTGATTTCTTGCTAATGAGGTAACGATTTTTCGAGCGTTACAAGAAAGATCTACAAAAGAGTATAGGATCATAGTTGAAGTTGTATTGTAGATGCTAAAGAAGTTAGTTTTAGATATCTTTGATTCATAATGGTCTGATGATAATAAAAGTTGAACCGCTTTTTAGTCTTTGATGCATTTCCTCAAACACCTCACATGCAAATCGAACGATGGTCTGTAGAGAAGAGTAAAAAAATTGAATGATTGATGTCATGAATTTGTATAGAAATTGAAATGTATATCCACAACTTTTGTGAATTTATATGTTTAATTATCGATATGGTGTTCTTTTGAGTATATGAAACTTTTAACCTTAAAATGATTATTAGTTCTTAAAATGTCATTCTTAACTTTTTTTTTTAAATCATGTAAGTATGTACACCGTTATGTTCGAATTTTGTAATTTATGTGAGAAAAAAAGTTGCTTGCATTTAACTTTTAGTCCCTATTTTGTTGTTGAATTTAAACGGATTCGATTCATAAGGATCATAAGAATTTTTTTAATCATAATAGATTAATGATTAATAGCAATTTTGAATCATAAGAAATTTTTTAATCATAATATATTAAGGCCCATGACAATTTGAATGATAACAATCTAATTTGAATTATAACAATCTAAGTCATAAAAATTAAGGATATTAAACATTTTAAATTATTATTTTATGAATAATATTATTTTGGATCATAATAGTCTGAATCATATCATTTCAGCATTTCTAACTAAATTATAATTTTTACAAAATTGATTTATAAATAGTTTTGAATCATATCATTTTTAACCAAATCTTGAAATTTTGTAAAATAAAGTGTGAAATCTAAATAAGTTTTATATTATAATATTTTGGATCATATCGTCTAGGATCATGTTTGATTTTTGTATAGATTTTAATTTATAATAGGTTTTGGATCAATAATATTATGGATCATGTTGTTTATGATCATATCATTTCCATGTCAAAATCAATGAAGCTTTCCTTTGTCTACGATTATGTGTTTTTAAACTAAGTCAGTACATTTTCAACATTTTCATGTACAATCAAGAAAAAACATCATAAATGGTCCCTATGGTTACCCAAAATCTGAAGTTTAGTCCCCGTGGTTTAAAAACCTCATAAATGGTCCCTGCGCTTTCAAAACTTTTGATGTTTGGTCCTTTTTATTAACTCCGTTAGCTTTCTACCGTTAAACGAAGGATATTTCCGTCATTTAACTATCCAAGGACCTTTTATGAAGTTTTCTTTTATTTATTTCACCTTTGACAAAGCTACACGTAATCACCTTCATTTCCTGGAAACTTGTCCCCTTTCCTTTTCCCTATTATACATATAAACCAATACCCACTTCGCATTTTCCTCCAGATCTCACTTCTTTTCGTTGAATTCATCATCTTTCCCACTTGGGTATCAAGAAATCAGCTATCTTAAACCATGGAAAACAACAATCAATCGTCTTTTTTGGCAGTACAGTGATCAACTTCGTGTTCAAAGCAACAATCTTTTCAGCCTCTCCCTTAACGACTCCATCTGGAGCCACCTCATACGCCTCCAAACGCCCCGAAAAAGAACGCCGAAACTTCGACATCCATGTCGGCGGTCACTTCACCAACTCAAACACCATTAACACCAACCACTCCAGTTCATCCAACTCCGATTTTAATGGTTTTAACTTTGACTTTAAAGTCGGGTCGACTAATCAAAACTAGACCGGTGATTTTGGGATCAACGGTGGGTTTAACAAAGGAGTTAACTCAAAGCCCGGTTTTAATTTTATTACCATTGATCTTAATTTCGAGAAAAATGGGTTCAAGAAAGATGGGAAGTTTGGTAAAAATAGCGACGATGATCATCTTTCATTTGGGGTTAAACGTGGGAAGAACAAGAAGAAAAAGAAGAAAGAACCTAAAAGTCATTTGGGGTTAACCACACTTTGATTCTTCTTCAAGCTCTTTGGTTGAATCCACTTTGTTACTTTTAGGTTTAAGTAATCGGAGTAGGATGAAAGGCAGTCGGATTTGGCTATGGAGATGAAGGCAGCGAGCATGAGGGCTAGGAAAAAGAAGAAAGAACCTGAAAGTCATTGATCCAAGATCTGGATGGAAATTCTTAAACATCAACCATCTGGAGAAATCACTTCATTTAATTGTCAAGACTCAAGAAGATTGGGGATATTTAACATTGAGGATGAAGGCAGCGAGCATGAGGGCTAGGAAAAAGAAGAAAGAACCTGAAAGTCATTGATCCAAGATCTGGATGGAAATTCTTAAACATCAACCATATGGAGAAATCACTTCATTTAATTGTCAAGACTCAAGAAGATTGGGGATATTGAACATTGAAGATTTTGTAGTAGCTTTTCAACATATTTTTATGGTGTTCCTCTAATGTTGAGACAAGGATTAACATCATGTTATGCGTTTTTAATTTTTCAAGTGTATGTATGAGTTTGGAGTTTTAGTTGTTGATGAAGGGTGGGGGAGGAAGATGATGGGGGTGGGCGGTGCTATTTTTGGTCGTGTTGGAGAGAGAGAGAGAGAGAGAGAGAGAGAGAGAGAGAGAGAGAGAGAGAGAGAGAGAGAGAGAGAGAGAGAGAGAGAGACCCTTGGTTATTAAATTTATTTAAAGAAAATAAATAAATAAAAGAAAACTTCATAAAAGGTCATTGGATAGTTAAATGACGGAAATGCCCTTCGTTTAACGGTAGAAAGCTAACGGAGTTAATAAAAAGGACCAAACATCAAAAGTTTTGAAAGCGCAGGGACCATCTATGACGTTTTTAAACTACAGGGACTAAACTTCAGATTTTGAAAAACCACAGGGACCATTTATGATGTTTTTTCTACAATCAAATTCATATCAAATTGAGAGTGTAAAAAATAATTAAATGGTGGATATTGTGATACGTAAGGTGTCATTTAAAAATTGAGTGTAGTTTAAATTTAACATAAATTAAAAAAGAATACCAAAGTTTGATTTTCAATAGAACACAACAAATCTAATTTCCATAGAACTATTTTACACGTCCGATAATTGTTTTACACATGAAGAAAAGGTTTTACAATAGAGCACAACAAACAACCGTTTTACAAGTATGATAATAGCATTTTAAATATTGAACACACAACAAAGGCAACAATGAGAGGAGGGGGGGGGGGGAGGGGAGGGAGAGTCTCACATTTGAAGATTTCGTCGGAACAATCTTGGGATGACGTCAACAGGTGACATGGTCGTCAGAGAAAGTAGAGAAAACAAGGACCTGTTAATTTTAGTACATAATATTGTTTTGATATATAACGATAAAAATAAAAAATGTTATATGGTAATCATCAACATTCCTTATTGAATTGGATTTTAATTCCCTCCTCCTGTTTTTGGAATTTCGTTTCCCTAGTTTAATGAAAAGTCAAAATCATTTAGGATTCCAATTCATTTTAAAAACTTGAATCAAATAGAAAAATAAACTTTAACATGGAAATGCGGCGGAACTGGATTCCAAATCTTATTAATTTCAAACCAAAAGACTTTATATTTCTTTTGTCAAACACTTTACTTCAAATAAAACTACACATTCCACCTAATATACCTAAGAACTAATAAAGTCACTAAAGTCCAAAGTTATAGTCATGATGTCAAATTATTTTCATCAATCCTACAAGGATCTAGGTAAGCATTAGTAGAAACCGATTACTTTTTTTTTATCACCTCTTGTTCAACTCCATATAATCTATGTTCAACTCCATATAATCTATGTGTACGTATATATAGTAGATTAAGATACTACTTACATATCTCAAAAATATATCAACATTGATAATATTTACATCAAACCCTACAAGAAACACAATAATCAAAAACCACAATATTTACATCAACTCAAACTAAATCCAACAAGAAACAACAAAGACAACTATAGTGACTTCACACAACTTCAATCATATCAGATTTAAAGCAGTGCTAAACTGCTGTTGAAGCCAATCAGTATCAACATTTCTTCTAACCCTCCCCTTGCTTCTCTTAATCTCAATAAGCTTATCATGCACACACCAAGGAAAACTCAAAAAATGATCACGTGTTTTCATATCCTCATTATATTTACCCCAATAATCCGGATGATATGTCACATGATACCATGCAGATGCTTTCGCATACACATCATCATCTCCAACATCCACATTGCCTCTACCCTTCCAAAACCAATTCCTCGCTTCCTTTCTCAAAGACTTCACAGCCAAACCATTCCTCCCATCAAACGACCTCGACATTTTCATAATACTCCCACTCAACAATTCAGCCTCGGTTTTAATCCCATAATAATCCATCAAATTACCCAATTTGTAATCATACTCAGTTTTAAAATCAAAAGCTTCATCAACATAGTACTCAAACCCGCTGACTTCCAAGTCAACATCGTACGTTTGTCTCGCCACGTCACGCGTGAACGGGTTGACCTGGCTGTTTTGTGGGGCGATGTCTTTGACCTCACGAAAGAGTTTCCCAATCACGTTATATGATTCGTACGTTGTTTTGTTGGATTTTTCCATGAAATCAGGGTACTCTTTGACACGAAGATTTGCAGGGATTTCTGCGGGGACACGGGTTTTTGGAAAATCTACAGCTACTGAGAAAAGCTTTGCGAGCTCTATGCATGGTGGGGCCATTGCCTTTTCGAGTTCTCTGTCTGCAAATACTGTCTTCAACTTTCTGGTAAATTCGTGAAGTGTCAATTTTGTTATAGGTAAATAAAAATATTGAGAATGATTAGTTTGAAGTACATATCGAGAAAATCTACATGAAGGAGCATAGGCTCTGTCGCCTCTTCCCTCCTGAGCCTCAGAGACACGAAGCACAGAGCAGCAGGCGGTGATAGAGATAAGAGATGACACAAATTTTCCTTCCAGTGGGGATTAGGGGTTGAGAGCGAGAGAGATGGAGCGATGTGGGTACCTTTATGATGATGGTGATAGAGTGGATAAAGACGTAGATAAAGGACAAAAGGTAGAGGCGCAAAAATACAAGAGCTGAAGAGGTGTCTCAGTCTCATGGTAGAAGGGGGTTAGGGAGAAGCTCAGAATCCTTTTATAATTCAAACGGCATGGACATGCCCACAAACTGAAAGCAACCTTTAGAATTTGAACTCCAGCAGCCATGCATCATTTTGTAATGCAAACGGCATGGACATGCTCAAAATCTGAAAGCAACATTTTGAACTAGAACTCTAGTAGCCATGAGTGATGTGCAGAACTCTAGTATAAGTAGCATACTCAATCCAATCCTTTACCATCAAATCTGTTCATACTGAGATTCTTCACATATATAGATTCTCCATTCCCACAGAGACAAAGACAGAGACAGAGATGGCAAGTCTGCAGCATGAACCACGAGTTACAGGAGGGAGCAATCGTGTTTCAGCTGTTGATCTTTCTGTTCTCAACTCCAAAGACTTTGATGATCATAAAGATATCGACCATGATCAGGTGATCTCTCTCTCTCTCTCTCTCTCTCTCTCTCTCTCTCTCTCTCTCTCTCTCTCTCTCTCTCTCTCTCTCTTTCCACCCTCACAAACGTTAATTTCAAGATTGATATCTAACCATATGTTTGAAGTTTCTATTTGTTTAATAACAGTTTGATTAATTTGATAACCATATAATATGCAGAAACCTGGATGGAAAAGTTTTCTCTCCTTTGTTGGACCTGGTTTCCTAGTGTCATTGGCTTATCTCGATCCTGGCAACAGTAAGTTCTGATTTCTCAATATCTCATATTCTCATTGTAACTTATATATCTTAATCATTGTAAACTTATCAATGTTTTTTATGCAGTGGAAACCGATTTACAGGCAGGAGCCAACCATAGATACGAGGTAAACGTTTTCTCCATGAAACACCATAGTTGTAGTTCAAAAAAATCACCATTATTTTCAGCTACTTTGGGTGATTTTGATCGGGCTAATCTTTGCACTTGTTATTCAATCTCTGGCTGCCAATCTTGGTGTAAGCACTGGTAAGACATTCACTGAACTAGACCTATGAATTTATATATATATCCAGAAATAATTATAAATATCTAAACTTTAGTTATTCTGTTATTCAGGGAAACATTTATCAGAGTTGTGTAAGGCTGAATACCCTATCTTTGTCAAGTATTGCCTATGGCTGCTAGCCGAGGTTGCAGTCATTGCAGCAGATATTCCCGAAGGTACTAATTTTAATCATGCATATCCATGAAACTGATGTGAACATACGATTTAACTTTTTTTTAATAATATTTTGATTCATTTTCTTTTGATGTTTGCAGTGATCGGAACAGCTTTTGCACTGAATATCTTATTCAAGATTCCAGTTTGGGTTGGAGTTCTCTCACTGGTCTCAGCACCCTCCTCCTTCTTGGCCTCCAAAAATATGGTGTAAGAACTTCAATCATGATTCGTTTTCTTTTGATGTTTTCATAGTTGGTGTTTCCTAATATGAAAACACATGGAATGTTGGTTTCATATATCCATAGGTGAGGAAGCTTGAAATATTGATAGCTATTCTAGTTTTTCTGATGGCTGGTTGTTTCTTTGGAGAAATGAGCTATGTGAAGCCACCAGCTGGTGATTTGCTATAGGGAATGTTCATTCCTAAACTTAGTGGTCAAGGCGCCACTGGTGATGCCATTGCTCTACTTGGTGCCCTTGTCATGCCGTAAGATCCCACTCCCAAAAAATAAAAAATAAAAACCTATTTCTCATATATTTATATTCCCTAAATCTACTTTGGTTTATTAACATTAAGTTCACTTTTTTTAATAGGCATAACTTGTTTCTCCATTCGGCTCTTGTTCTTACTCGAAAGATACCAACTCGAGTTCTTATTCATGATGATGTTTTGAATTACAGGATGCATGCAGATACTTCTTGATAGAGAGTGGCATTGCGCTCTTTGTAGCATTCTTGATCAACGTCTCAATGATCGCTGTTTCTGGCACTGTTTGCTCAGAAAAAAACCTACCAAGTGAAGAAATGGATCGTTGCAACGATCTCAACCTTAACTCAGCTTCATTTCTTCTAAAAGTATGAGCTTATAAGATGTCAAATTTATAACTTCTATACCAACAACATTCACAAAACTTCTCATAATTAACCCCGGTTTTTACTACACAGAATGTTTTGGGAAAGTCCGGCTCTACTCTTTATGCAATTGCACTGCTAGCTTCTGGTCAGAGTTCAGCAATCACAGGCACTTATGCTGGACAATTCATTATGTCGGTAGGTTAAAAGAGGTCTTTATTGGGTTTGCCTATTATAACTTTCTGCTGTTAATAATCAAGGTTAACACTAAGCATGTACTATTTGTTATTTTAGGGTTTCTTGGACTTAAAAATGAGGAAATGGCTCAGGAACTTGGTAACTAGGTGCATCGCCATAACACCGAGTCTAATAGTGTCAATAATTGGGGGGCCTTCTGGAGAAGGAAGACTAATTATAATAGCATCTGTATGTGACTCCATCTTTAAAGTTTCATTCTATAGGTAAGCATATTCATGATTCATTGAAACTGGACTTTAATGTAAGTATGGATCTTTTGCAGATGATACTGTCATTTGAACTTCCATTTGCACTCATTCCACTACTCAAGTTCAGTAGCTCAAGTACCAAAATGGGACCTCACAAGAACTCAATATTTGTGAGTTTCAATTTCGTAAATCAAGTATACCTGAAATTCATTTATAATATGATTATTTTTCTTCTACAGATCATTCTCTTCTCATGGGCACTAGGACTTGGAATAATTGGCATCAACATCTACTACTTGAGCACTGCATTTGTCGATTGGCTAATCCATAGCACTTGGCCAAAAGTGGCTAATGTGTTTATTGCAATATTAGTTTTTCCGGTCATGGCTGCTTATGTTCTCTCAGTGATCTACCTTATGTTGCGTAAGGATGTTGTGGTTACATATATTGAGCCATCAAAAGGTGACCCTATTGCTCAAGATAGCATGGAAAGTGGAAATGATGCTGATAGAAGACCAGAGTTGACAAATGCTCCTTATAGAGAGGATCTTTCTGACATTCCATTTCCACAATAGTGTATCTGAAACTTTCTGAGTGGATTCAAAGGCGCTCATTGGTATCTCGCCTTCTTAAACATTACTTCTTTATGTGTGTAGATCATCTGTGTTCCAGGATTGGTCATATACACTAAATGTCTAATCCTAAATGTAGGAGATTTGGTTGCTTGAAACCAAAAAGTTTAATTATCTGCGTTTTGTAAACCGAATGCGCTTTGTAAAGTGAATAAGAAAGTGTACGGCATCAGTTGAATCAGTTGAATCCGTTACAGCTTAACTTGTTTTTCTTCTTTGCATTATTAAGTGAATCTTCAAACTAATGCAACTATATCATATAACCAACAAGACAAATAAGTCAGCACTCATGTGTGTTTTGGTCCTTTATTTAAAGCAACTTTAGAAAAGAGCAATTAATATTTTTGTGTGTGTGTGTGCGTGTGGGGGGGGGGGGGGAGGGTTGGGTCTAATATTCATAAAAATTAGTGGGCTACTACTACTTCTAAGCAAAAAAAAAAAGGGGGGGGGGGGGGGGGCTGGCCCTTAATAAGCTCCGCGCTTGTATGCCGAACACTTATTGCATGGTTTTAAATCTTTTTATACGATGTATGTGTGAAGACCAAAGGGTTTCTAACCCAACGGTATCAGGTGTTGCCTTTCCTCCTTGAGATTGAAAGTTTAAGTCCCGTCATGAACATAGGTGGAATTAAGTAGTAGATTAGATTTGTCGTTAAAAAAAATGTATGTTTTAAAGATATGCCCACTAAAACAACAAATTAGTTACGCTCTTAATAAATACATAGGCCTATTGAGTTACACACAATCCACAATCTAAAAGCAATAAATAAATAAATACGGGGGATAGTTTATTATGATAGATTTTATGCATAAGAACAATCCTATGTGCTCATACAAACCCTAATGTTTGGATCTAGGTTTCTCTATTGTACATGCAATGAATCCAAGACTTACAAACCCTAGATCTATCAAATAAGAACTGAAATAAGGGTTTAGTAATTACCTTTGATTATTATATATAGCAATAACAATCAATCCTTGCTTTGATTGACTTCAGAAAGCTTAGTGCCTCAAGTGTTGCACCTCTAATGGAGTCACAAACACCACTAAGCAACTTGGATGAAGAGGGAGGAGAGAGGAGGCACCAAAAACGGCTGGAAACCCTAGAGGGACTCTTAGCCACGTTTTTGGGGCATAGGGGTCCTATATATACATGTAGGCTATTAGGGTTTGCAACTAGGAAACCCTAATCTGACTGCTTAAGCCCTAAGCAGTCCAATGGACCATTCCAGAAGGCCCTTGGACGATTTCTTTATGGTCCTCCATATAGAATTCGTCCATTGCCATCCAATGGATCCTAAGCCCAACTTTGTAACTATCTTATAATTACAATATCAGTCTCCTTAATTTAATTAATCTCTTTTAGTCACAAAATTAATTCTTAATTAATTCTTGACTAATATTAATTAAACATTATGATTTCTCTTTTAATATATTAGTCTTATAATATATTAATAAATCATAATTAAACCTTTCTCTCGTTAATTCATCCTACATATTGCTATGGTGAAGGCAACCCAAAATGACCATGCTCATAATCGGGTCAAGTACATACCAAAATAGTTATGGACTTAGACACTAATCCAACAGTCTCCCACTTGGATAAGTCTAATAACTATTTTGCATAACTTCAGAACCTGATCATTGTTATTCTGTGATAATGATTATTGTACATACTGTCTTTGTGACTTATGCTGTTATGTTATTTAGTGTAAATGTTGTTATATGTGCTTACGTTGAGTTATGTGCTATTTATTATACATCATGCTTTGTGATTATGCTATGATTGTGATTATGCTTTGCTGAGTTAGGACCGGAGGGTCCACCCGAGTTGTGGGACCGGAGGGTCTCCACTGGAACACATTGACTGGAGGGTCATTTCGAGTTAGCCTCGAGTGGCTAATGAGATGTGTGTGGTATTTTGGGGGACTCACTAAGCTTCGTGCTTACCGTGTTATGTGTTATGTGTTTCAGGTTTTCCTCAGGATCACGGGAATGTACCGGCTTGATTGTATACATCAGTGAAAGAGTTATAATTTGAGGATCCTGGATTTTAATCAAACAATTATAGTGATGTGATTTGTGAATTAAATAAATGAGATTCTGTGAAACGTGTTATGAGGATTTTGTAATTCCAAATGAAAATTTTATATGAAAAATTCACGGTGTTACACATATCGTGTCAAATTCGTGGCTGACACGTTTTCCTGACACGAATACACGAATTGCCAGGCCTACCACGCGTGGTTTGTGAATAAAGGTGATGCCACGTGGATATTTTACTATTCCACAACCAACCCACCAAGTTATGGAAATGCTATGCACCGATGATTAGGTAGTGAAAGTTCAAAAAGAAGAAAGAGATAAAGAGAGAAATATGAGGGAACCAATCAAATGCAGTGTCTCCGTCCGTCTCCATGGTCACGCCACAATGCTTTATTTGGATTGCTTTTTCAAAGAAAACTACAATGCTATACTTGGTAGATTTTTAAAGTAAAATGCCTTGATAAGAATAAAATGTAATGCTTTTTTAATGTAAGATGTCTTAATAATAAAGTGCAATGCTTCTATTAGGTTGACATTTTAAAGAGAAGTATGTTGATACAACTGGAAGATTTTTGAAAGTAAAACGCCTAGAGAATAAATAAAAATAATACATACAAAAAGAATTAATAACACACAACAAGGTATAAAGATGTTTAATAGATCATACCTGGATTAAGAACTTAAAGTAATCTGCTATTTCTCAGTACACTTGGAGTAAAACAAGATTCAGTATCTCCACCATAGCTAAAAAGAATTAAGAAATCACAACAAAATATACAGATGTTTAGCATCACTCAGTTGTGTCTTACATTGTCAATGAGAACATAAATGAATACAAATGGGCAATAAGGTAAAATTGGATTTATACCTTCACATTGTTCATCCAATAGTGTGCTGAACTTTGCAGTGCAGTTATGAGCCAGCCACTGCAAACCCTTGTCCACCACTTGAAAGTATCACTAAATGCTCTTTTGAAGTTATTGAGAGTCTGAATCGATTTTGATCAATTCAGTCCAAACCAACAAGCAACATAAGAATCCAAACTTGAATGTCCTGTTATAAAATGTAAAATTAGTAAAGATTCAACACCAATCAACTGAAGGCATGGAATAATTATAAAATAACACATCATATAAAACCTTGATATTGACATAAATTGGTAAAGCCTCTTTGATTGGATCCATGGAAGCATCTTTGACTTAATTATTCCTGAATAGATGAAGTATAATTAGAAGTATAATCAAACTAAGGAAATAGAAAGCACTCAATAGTTAAATAAAATTAAAAAAAAAGAACCTGTAAGATAAACCAAGTCAAGATACACAACTAATTTTACATGTACTTTGTTTTCAACTTCTTGGAAGGGCAGATGGAGTTCTCTATTCTTAAGTTTTCAGATCAGTTCCTTACGCTGGGTGTACAAGGGGTACACAGGGCGTAAGTCAACCAAATTTTGGGACAGTTCAAAATGTGAGTACGCTGGGCATACATAGGCATACGCCGAGCATACTCATGTTGCTTCCAAACCCTAAATTCTACGATGTGACCCCTATTTAATCACCTTTTCCATCCTTTGGACATTCCCTCATCCAGCCTCCATTCCGTCTAAACCCTAAAACGAAACCCTAGCTTGTGTATGAGAGATTTGAAGCTTAGAAAGTGAATCTTGAGTGTTTGGTGCTAGGAAGAAGATCATTCAAGAGGTGGTGGTGCACTCTGGTTTGTAGATCCATAAACTTCATCCTCTTGTGCACATTTTCAAGGTATATAGTTCAAATCTTGGAGCTTGTTTAAATAGATCTTGTTTAGTCTTGCATTTTGGTCCTTTTTGTCCTAAAGCTTGCATGGATCTTTGTGAGTATGGAGTAGTCCAAATATGTTAAGTCATCATTTCAGACATTCTAAGATGTCTTGAGTCATAAAAATGATAGCTTAGCCATTTCCTTTCTTCCATGCAAGAGTTGTTGGGGGGGGGGGGGTTTATGAAGTAAAAGTTATGGGTTTTGGATTTTAGCTCCTTGTAGCCATGCAAAGGCTTAAAGTCAGAGACCTTATGGATTAAGACGTTTTTTAGGGGCCAGATCTGTGATTGGAATGGATGTCTTAAGGATTAAGACTTTTTGCATGGAGATCTTGATAACAACTTACGTACACTAAGCATATGCTTGGCTACCCCCAGCCCAGCGAGATGCGAGCCCTTTTCTGGTGTTGCGCTCTACACCCAGCGTAGAGTTGAGTATGCCGAGCGTATTGACCAAGGTTGACTTTTGTTGACTTTTATGGAATTTGACCATTTGAGTATGAAGTGGATGGTGAGGGTTTTATGAGGGGTAAAATGGTCTTTTACTCTAAGTATAAAATGGATTGTCTTGGGCCTAATAGTATGTGAGAGAAATATCCTAATTATTAATTAAGGTTAATCGGTGTATGTAATTATGCGGAATCTAGTTCCAGCAATTCGGGTGTGAGTTTTATCAGTCATTAGTGTAAGGTGAGTCTCCTCACTTATTCTTACATGTATAGTAGAATAGATGTATATGTATTTGACGATCAACTGGGTCTAAGTGTTATTACTGTGTTTGTGTTGTTTATATGTGTTAAGACTATGGGTAGGCTCCAGGGTTGCTGATAACCTACAAAGGGTGTTGTTGCCCACTAAAACTTCGGGTAGTCTCCAGGGTTGCTGATATTCATAGTTGTTTTATGTGTTGTGCTATATGTGATATTTTTGGGGAAGTCGCTAAACTTTGTCCTTACAGTTTTTGATTAAATGTGTTTCAGGTACTTCTGAGAAACGCGGGAAAGTGAAGGCTTTATTATATACATTCGCTTGGAGATTTTGTTGCTGGGTATTTTGGGATACTCTGATAATTTTATATGGATTTGTATTTTGACCTTATGGTTTTCTTGTGATGGGTTTTATGAAACATGTTTTATTATGAGGTTAAAAATGAAAATTTTGGGTTGAAAAATTGGATGTTACACGAACCTATTCAGATAATATAACAAGTTCCTTAGAACTTGTACGAACTTGATACGATATTGCTTTGTTTGACTATTAACCGAATCTGGTAGTCATTTGTTACCCGCCTCATCGAGTCTCGTCATATAATCACTAAATGGCTTTACTCTTTAAACTGTTAGTTCAATAACTCTCGTCACTTCAACCCATAATCTGAGGTTTATATTTTTTAGTTTTTACTGATCGGATTAATAATCTAATTATGTTGTTGGGTCGGTAATAGCACTTTATTATAATCCGACAGTCTAACTTGGGTCTTGACCCTCGTTCTATGATTATGTCAAAATATTGAAAAACAACATAAATAATGCAATGAATGTGTATGCCTTATGTGCTTAACATTCCTCGTTACACGTACTCTCGTACCCCGTACATCACTTCTCGATCGACCAACACCCTTGCCAAACATGTACGCGAGAATGATGGAAGACTCAAATTTATAGGGCTATTTGGCCGATGCCACGTGATGGCATTCCAAGCACCAAGTCGTGATGAATGCAACATGCCATTCTCTGAAATAGCAACATATTTTTAAAAAGGTCGTAATTTTCTCATACGAACTCCGTTTTTTATGTTCTTTATAGAGTAAATTACACGAGTCGTCCCTCGTGCAGGTGCCAAAATACATGTCCAGTCCCTATTTTCAAAAATTAACTCGAACCGTCCCTCGTTACATTAAAACATATACGCTTCATCCCTCGAGACATAAAAAGACAATTTTACCCTTATTATTTCTTTTTTGATTTATTTTTTATTTATTAATAATTTATTGATTTGTTTATTATGAAAATAATTATTTATTTTCTTTTATCAAAGATATTAAATAAAGATCCTTAAACCCTAAGCACGCCGTCCTCTTCCACCATTTCTTCTTCTGTCATCTCCACCTCCACCAGTATCATCGCCGACTTCAACGACTTCAGGACATCTTCGTCTCTTCGGCCACTCCTGCGATGCTATCAAACCATTACCCACCACAACTCAACCCACCCTTCCTCTTCCATTTCCCCTTTTTTCCTTCTGTCCACACCGAAATCAGGTCATCGAACCAGGTACAAGTCCATCACGCAAGATCAGATAAGAGGGACATTGAGATCGGAGAAGCAGGTCGGATCGAACCCAAATCGTCTCCATTGATAGTCCTCCTCTGCGATAACACAATGATGTGAACCCTAGATGATGCGACGATGGCAGCGCACCGGTGACGATGGCGGCTCACAGTTGGCAATGGTGGTTCACCGATCGAACGAAGTGCAGACTTACAACCCCCTTTTTCCATCCCCCTCTGTAATGAATCAGATTTGCAGGTTCAGTGAATAAGGTTTGCTTTCAATTTAAGATCCCTAAATCATTTGCTTTCAATCAGTTTTGTATCAAATCAGATTTTCCATCTCCCTGACTCTTACTTCCTAATTTACCCTAATTATTCATTCTTGTTTTGCAGGTGGGTTTTCCGATGGTGGATGGTGGTGGTGTTAACAGTAAATGTGCTTGTTTTGATGGTGGGTTGAGTATATGTTGTTGGTTTGGTGAATGAGGTGATGGTTTGTAGTTATTTTTGGTGAAACATGTTAACATTAACGAAGGAGTGGGTTGGGTGAAGTGAGGGGTAGCGGTGGTGCTACATTTTCCGGTGAGAAGTGGTGGTGGTGCTCCATTTTCTGGTGGTGGCGTAGATTACCGGTGGTGGTGGTGGTTAGTTCTTATTCCACAAAATAGAAAAATAACTAAAATAATTTTTAGTAATTAAAAATAATCAGAGCAAATAATTAAAATAATTTTAATAATTAAAAATGTTCAAAATAAATGAAAAAGAAAAGAAAAAGGACATTATAGTCTTTTTTATGTATCAAAAGGGATGAAACGTGTAAATTTAAACTAACGAGGGATGTACCGTGCAACTTTTAACAATACGAGAGACGGTCCGAGTTAATTTTTGAAAATAGGGACTAAACGTGCATTTTGGCACCTGCATGAGGGACGATTCGTGTAATTTACTCTTCGTTATATCTACGGAATGGTCTCGAAGAGTACTAGAACTTCCTTTCATTTATGGAAGACTCAAAGGGCTATTTGCCCAACGCCACATCGTGTCATTCCAAGCACCAAGTATTAAGTCTTGGTGAATGCCATGTGTCATTATCTAAAATAGCAGCTTACTTTTAAAATGGTCATATCTTCCTCATATGCACTCTGTTTTTATGTTCTTTATATCCACGGAATCGTCTCAAGGAGTACTATAACTTCCTTTCATTTGTTTACTGCTAATGACATTTCATTTTTAATTTGATTTCTTGCTAATGAGGTAACGATTTTTCGAGCGTTACAAGAAAGATCTACAAAAGAGTATAGGATCATAGTTGAAGTTGTATTGTAGATGCTAAAGAAGTTAGTTTTAGATATCTTTGATTCATAATGGTCTGATGATAATAAAAGTTGAACCGCTTTTTAGTCTTTGATGCATTTCCTCAAACACCTCACATGCAAATCGAACGATGGTCTGTAGAGAAGAGTAAAAAAATTGAATGATTGATGTCATGAATTTGTATAGAAATTGAAATGTATATCCACAACTTTTGTGAATTTATATGTTTAATTATCGATATGGTGTTCTTTTGAGTATATGAAACTTTTAACCTTAAAATGATTATTAGTTCTTAAAATGTCATTCTTAACTTTTTTTTTTTAAATCATGTAAGTATGTACACCGTTATGTTCGAATTTTGTAATTTATGTGAGAAAAAAAGTTGCTTGCATTTAACTTTTAGTCCCTATTTTGTTGTTGAATTTAAACGGATTCGATTCATAAGGATCATAAGAATTTTTTTAATCATAATAGATTAATGATTAATAGCAATTTTGAATCATAAGAAATTTTTTAATCATAATATATTAAGGCCCATGACAATTTGAATGATAACAATCTAATTTGAATTATAACAATCTAAGTCATAAAAATTAAGGATATTAAACATTTTAAATTATTATTTTATGAATAATATTATTTTGGATCATAATAGTCTGAATCATATCATTTCAGCATTTCTAACTAAATTATAATTTTTACAAAATTGATTTATAAATAGTTTTGAATCATATCATTTTTAACCAAATCTTGAAATTTTGTAAAATAAAGTGTGAAATCTAAATAAGTTTTATATTATAATATTTTGGATCATATCGTCTAGGATCATGTTTGATTTTTGTATAGATTTTAATTTATAATAGGTTTTGGATCAATAATATTATGGATCATGTTGTTTATGATCATATCATTTCCATGTCAAAATCAATGAAGCTTTCCTTTGTCTACGATTATGTGTTTTTAAACTAAGTCAGTACATTTTCAACATTTTCATGTACAATCAAGAAAAAACATCATAAATGGTCCCTATGGTTACCCAAAATCTGAAGTTTAGTCCCCGTGGTTTAAAAACCTCATAAATGGTCCCTGCGCTTTCAAAACTTTTGATGTTTGGTCCTTTTTATTAACTCCGTTAGCTTTCTACCGTTAAACGAAGGATATTTCCGTCATTTAACTATCCAAGGACCTTTTATGAAGTTTTCTTTTATTTATTTCACCTTTGACAAAGCTACACATAATCACCTTCATTTCCTGGAAACTTGTCCCCTTTCCTTTTCCCTATTATACATATAAACCAATACCCACTTCGCATTTTCCTCCAGATCTCACTTCTTTTCGTTGAATTCATCATCTTTCCCACTTGGGTATCAAGAAATCAGCTATCTTAAACCATGGAAAACAACAATCAATCGTCTTTTTTGGCAGTACAGTGATCAACTTCGTGTTCAAAGCAACAATCTTTTCAGCCTCTCCCTTAACGACTCCATCTGGAGCCACCTCATACGCCTCCAAACGCCCCGAAAAAGAACGCCGAAACTTCGACATCCATGTCGGCGGTCACTTCACCAACTCAAACACCATTAACACCAACCACTCCAGTTCATCCAACTCCGATTTTAATGGTTTTAACTTTGACTTTAAAGTCGGGTCGACTAATCAAAACTAGACCGGTGATTTTGGGATCAACGGTGGGTTTAACAAAGGAGTTAACTCAAAGCCCGGTTTTAATTTTATTACCATTGATCTTAATTTCGAGAAAAATGGGTTCAAGAAAGATGGGAAGTTTGGTAAAAATAGCGACGATGATCATCTTTCATTTGGGGTTAAACGTGGGAAGAACAAGAAGAAAAAGAAGAAAGAACCTAAAAGTCATTTGGGGTTAACCACACTTTGATTCTTCTTCAAGCTCTTTGGTTGAATCCACTTTGTTACTTTTAGGTTTAAGTAATCGGAGTAGGATGAAAGGCAGTCGGATTTGGCTATGGAGATGAAGGCAGCGAGCATGAGGGCTAGGAAAAAGAAGAAAGAACCTGAAAGTCATTGATCCAAGATCTGGATGGAAATTCTTAAACATCAACCATCTGGAGAAATCACTTCATTTAATTGTCAAGACTCAAGAAGATTGGGGATATTTAACATTGAGGATGAAGGCAGCGAGCATGAGGGCTAGGAAAAAGAAGAAAGAACCTGAAAGTCATTGATCCAAGATCTGGATGGAAATTCTTAAACATCAACCATATGGAGAAATCACTTCATTTAATTGTCAAGACTCAAGAAGATTGGGGATATTGAACATTGAAGATTTTGTAGTAGCTTTTCAACATATTTTTATGGTGTTCCTCTAATGTTGAGACAAGGATTAACATCATGTTATGCGTTTTTAATTTTTCAAGTGTATGTATGAGTTTGGAGTTTTAGTTGTTGATGAAGGGTGGGGGAGGAAGATGATGGGGGTGGGCGGTGCTATTTTTGGTCGTGTTGGAGAGAGAGAGAGAGAGAGAGAGAGAGAGAGACCCTTGGTTATTAAATTTATTTAAAGAAAATAAATAAATAAAAGAAAACTTCATAAAAGGTCATTGGATAGTTAAATGACGGAAATGCCCTTCGTTTAACGGTAGAAAGCTAACGGAGTTAATAAAAAGGACCAAACATCAAAAGTTTTGAAAGCGCAGGGACCATCTATGACGTTTTTAAACTACGGGGACTAAACTTCAGATTTTGAAAAACCACAGGGACCATTTATGATGTTTTTTCTACAATCAAATTCATATCAAATTGAGAGTGTAAAAAATAATTAAATGGTGGATATTGTGATACGTAAGGTGTCATTTAAAAATTGAGTGTAGTTTAAATTTAACATAAATTAAAAAAGAATACCAAAGTTTGATTTTCAATAGAACACAACAAATCTAATTTCCATAGAACTATTTTACACGTCCGATAATTGTTTTACACATGAAGAAAAGGTTTTACAATAGAGCACAACAAACAACCGTTTTACAAGTATGATAATAGCATTTTAAATATTGAACACACAACAAAGGCAACAATGAGAGGAGGGGGGGGGGGGGGAGGGGAGGGAGAGTCTCACATTTGAAGATTTCGTCGGAACAATCTTGGGATGACGTCAACAGGTGACATGGTCGTCAGAGAAAGTAAAGAAAACAAGGACCTGTTAATTTTAGTACATAATATTGTTTTGATATATAACGATAAAAATAAAAAATGTTATATGGTAATCATCAACATTCCTTATTGAATTGGATTTTAATTCCCTCCTCCTGTTTTTGGAATTTCGTTTCCCTAGTTTAATGAAAAGTCAAAATCATTTAGGATTCCAATTCATTTTAAAAACTTGAATCAAATAGAAAAATAAACTTTAACATGGAAATGCGGCGGAACTGGATTCCAAATCTTATTAATTTCAAACCAAAAGACTTTATATTTCTTTTGTCAAACACTTTACTTCAAATAAAACTACACATTCCACCTAATATACCTAAGAACTAATAAAGTCACTAAAGTCCAAAGTTATAGTCATGATGTCAAATTATTTTCATCAATCCTACAAGGATCTAGGTAAGCATTAGTAGAAACCGATTACTTTTTTTTTATCACCTCTTGTTCAACTCCATATAATCTATGTTCAACTCCATATAATCTATGTGTACGTATATATAGTAGATTAAGATACTACTTACATATCTCAAAAATATATCAACATTGATAATATTTACATCAAACCCTACAAGAAACACAATAATCAAAAACCACAATATTTACATCAACTCAAACTAAATCCAACAAGAAACAACAAAGACAACTATAGTGACTTCACACAACTTCAATCATATCAGATTTAAAGCAGTGCTAAACTGCTGTTGAAGCCAATCAGTATCAACATTTCTTCTAACCCTCCCCTTGCTTCTCTTAATCTCAATAAGCTTATCATGCACACACCAAGGAAAACTCAAAAAATGATCACGTGTTTTCATATCCTCATTATATTTACCCCAATAATCCGGATGATATGTCACATGATACCATGCAGATGCTTTCGCATACACATCATCATCTCCAACATCCACATTGCCTCTACCCTTCCAAAACCAATTCCTCGCTTCCTTTCTCAAAGACTTCACAGCCAAACCATTCCTCCCATCAAACGACCTCGACATTTTCATAATACTCCCACTCAACAATTCAGCCTCGGTTTTAATCCCATAATAATCCATCAAATTACCCAATTTGTAATCATACTCAGTTTTAAAATCAAAAGCTTCATCAACATAGTACTCAAACCCGCTGACTTCCAAGTCAACATCGTACGTTTGTCTCGCCACGTCACGCGTGAACGGGTTGACCTGGCTGTTTTGTGGGGCGATGTCTTTGACCTCACGAAAGAGTTTCCCAATCACGTTATATGATTCGTACGTTGTTTTGTTGGATTTTTCCATGAAATCAGGGTACTCTTTGACACGAAGATTTGCAGGGATTTCTGCGGGGACACGGGTTTTTGGAAAATCTACAGCTACTGAGAAAAGCTTTGCGAGCTCTATGCATGGTGGGGCCATTGCCTTTTCGAGTTCTCTGTCTGCAAATACTGTCTTCAACTTTCTGGTAAATTCGTGAAGTGTCAATTTTGTTATAGGTAAATAAAAATATTGAGAATGATTAGTTTGAAGTACATATCGAGAAAATCTACATGAAGGAGCATAGGCTCTGTCGCCTCTTCCCTCCTGAGCCTCAGAGACACGAAGCACAGAGCAGCAGGCGGTGATAGAGATAAGAGATGACACAAATTTTCCTTCCAGTGGGGATTAGGGGTTGAGAGCGAGAGAGATGGAGCGATGTGGGTACCTTTATGATGATGGTGATAGAGTGGATAAAGACGTAGATAAAGGACAAAAGGTAGAGGCGCAAAAATACAAGAGCTGAAGAGGTGTCTCAGTCTCATGGTAGAAGGGGGTTAGGGAGAAGCTCAGAATCCTTTTATAATTCAAACGGCATGGACATGCCCACAAACTGAAAGCAACCTTTAGAATTTGAACTCCAGCAGCCATGCATCATTTTGTAATGCAAACGGCATGGACATGCTCAAAATCTGAGAGCAACATTTTGAACTAGAACTCTAGTAGCCATGAGTGATGTGCAGAACTCTAGTATAAGTAGCATACTCAATCCAATCCTTTACCATCAAATCTGTTCATACTGAGATTCTTCACATATATAGATTCTCCATTCCCACAGAGACAAAGACAGAGACAGAGATGGCAAGTCTGCAGCATGAACCACGAGTTACAGGAGGGAGCAATCGTGTTTCAGCTGTTGATCTTTCTGTTCTCAACTCCAAAGACTTTGATGATCATAAAGATATCGACCATGATCAGGTGATCTCTCTCTCTCTCTCTCTCTCTCTCTCTCTCTCTCTCTCTCTCTCTCTCTCTCTCTCTCTCTCTCTCTCTCTCTCTCTCTCTCTCTCTCTTCCACTCTCACAAACGTTAATTTCAAGATTGATATCTAACCATATGTTTGAAGTTTCTATTTGTTTAATAACAGTTTGATTAATTTGATAACCATATAATATGCAGAAACCTGGATGGAAAAGTTTTCTCTCCTTTGTTGGACCTGGTTTCCTAGTGTCATTGGCTTATCTCGATCCTGGCAACAGTAAGTTCTGATTTCTCAATATCTCATATTCTCATTGTAACTTATATATCTTAATCATTGTAAACTTATCAATGTTTTTTATGCAGTGGAAACCGATTTACAGGCAGGAGCCAACCATAGATACGAGGTAAACGTTTTCTCCATGAAACACCATAGTTGTAGTTCAAAAAAATCACCATTATTTTCAGCTACTTTGGGTGATTTTGATCGGGCTAATCTTTGCACTTGTTATTCAATCTCTGGCTGCCAATCTTGGTGTAAGCACTGGTAAGACATTCACTGAACTAGACCTATGAATTTATATATATATCCAGAAATAATTATAAATATCTAAACTTTAGTTATTCTGTTATTCAGGGAAACATTTATCAGAGTTGTGTAAGGCTGAATACCCTATCTTTGTCAAGTATTGCCTATGGCTGCTAGCCGAGGTTGCAGTCATTGCAGCAGATATTCCCGAAGGTACTAATTTTAATCATGCATATCCATGAAACTGATGTGAACATACGATTTAACTTTTTTTTAATAATATTTTGATTCATTTTCTTTTGATGTTTGCAGTGATCGGAACAGCTTTTGCACTGAATATCTTATTCAAGATTCCAGTTTGGGTTGGAGTTCTCTCACTGGTCTCAGCACCCTCCTCCTTCTTGGCCTCCAAAAATATGGTGTAAGAACTTCAATCATGATTCGTTTTCTTTTGATGTTTTCATAGTTGGTGTTTCCTAATATGAAAACACATGGAATGTTGGTTTCATATATCCATAGGTGAGGAAGCTTGAAATATTGATAGCTATTCTAGTTTTTCTGATGGCTGGTTGTTTCTTTGGAGAAATGAGCTATGTGAAGCCACCAGCTGGTGATTTGCTATAGGGAATGTTCATTCCTAAACTTAGTGGTCAAGGCGCCACTGGTGATGCCATTGCTCTACTTGGTGCCCTTGTCATGCCGTAAGATCCCACTCCCAAAAAATAAAAAATAAAAACCTATTTCTCATATATTTATATTCCCTAAATCTACTTTGGTTTATTAACATTAAGTTCACTTTTTTTAATAGGCATAACTTGTTTCTCCATTCGGCTCTTGTTCTTACTCGAAAGATACCAACTCGAGTTCTTATTCATGATGATGTTTTGAATTACAGGATGCATGCAGATACTTCTTGATAGAGAGTGGCATTGCGCTCTTTGTAGCATTCTTGATCAACGTCTCAATGATCGCTGTTTCTGGCACTGTTTGCTCAGAAAAAAACCTACCAAGTGAAGAAATGGATCGTTGCAACGATCTCAACCTTAACTCAGCTTCATTTCTTCTAAAAGTATGAGCTTATAAGATGTCAAATTTATAACTTCTATACCAACAACATTCACAAAACTTCTCATAATTAACCCCGGTTTTTACTACACAGAATGTTTTGGGAAAGTCCGGCTCTACTCTTTATGCAATTGCACTGCTAGCTTCTGGTCAGAGTTCAGCAATCACAGGCACTTATGCTGGACAATTCATTATGTCGGTAGGTTAAAAGAGGTCTTTATTGGGTTTGCCTATTATAACTTTCTGCTGTTAATAATCAAGGTTAACACTAAGCATGTACTATTTGTTATTTTAGGGTTTCTTGGACTTAAAAATGAGGAAATGGCTCAGGAACTTGGTAACTAGGTGCATCGCCATAACACCGAGTCTAATAGTGTCAATAATTGGGGGGCCTTCTGGAGAAGGAAGACTAATTATAATAGCATCTGTATGTGACTCCATCTTTAAAGTTTCATTCTATAGGTAAGCATATTCATGATTCATTGAAACTGGACTTTAATGTAAGTATGGATCTTTTGCAGATGATACTGTCATTTGAACTTCCATTTGCACTCATTCCACTACTCAAGTTCAGTAGCTCAAGTACCAAAATGGGACCTCACAAGAACTCAATATTTGTGAGTTTCAATTTCGTAAATCAAGTATACCTGAAATTCATTTATAATATGTTTATTTTTCTTCTACAGATCATTCTCTTCTCATGGGCACTAGGACTTGGAATAATTGGCATCAACATCTACTACTTGAGCACTGCATTTGTCGATTGGCTAATCCATAGCACTTGGCCAAAAGTGGCTAATGTGTTTATTGCAATATTAGTTTTTCCGGTCATGGCTGCTTATGTTCTCTCAGTGATCTACCTTATGTTGCGTAAGGATGTTGTGGTTACATATATTGAGCCATCAAAAGGTGACCCTATTGCTCAAGATAGCATGGAAAGTGGAAATGATGCTGATAGAAGACCAGAGTTGACAAATGCTCCTTATAGAGAGGATCTTTCTGACATTCCATTTCCACAATAGTGTATCTGAAACTTTCTGAGTGGATTCAAAGGCGCTCATTGGTATCTCGCCTTCTTAAACATTACTTCTTTATGTGTGTAGATCATCTGTGTTCCAGGATTGGTCATATACACTAAATGTCTAATCCTAAATGTAGGAGATTTGGTTGCTTGAAACCAAAAAGTTTAATTATCTGCGTTTTGTAAACCGAATGCGCTTTGTAAAGTGAATAAGAAAGTGTACGGCATCAGTTGAATCAGTTGAATCCGTTACAGCTTAACTTGTTTTTCTTCTTTGCATTATTAAGTGAATCTTCAAACTAATGCAACTATATCATATAACCAACAAGACAAATAAGTCAGCACTCATGTGTGTTTTGGTCCTTTATTTAAAGCAACTTTAGAAAAGAGCAATTAATATTTTTGTGTGTGTGTGTGCGTGTGGGGGGGGGGGGGGGGAGGGTTGGGTCTAATATTCATAAAAATTAGTGGGCTACTACTACTTCTAAGCAAAAAAAAAAGGGGGGGGGGGGGGGGGGCTGGCCCTTAATAAGCTCCGCGCTTGTATGCCGAACACTTATTGCATGGTTTTAAATCTTTTTATACGATGTATGTGTGAAGACCAAAGGGTTTCTAACCCAACGGTATCAGGTGTTGCCTTTCCTCCTTGAGATTGAAAGTTTAAGTCCCGTCATGAACATAGGTGGAATTAAGTAGTAGATTAGATTTGTCGTTAAAAAAAATGTATGTTTTAAAGATATGCCCACTAAAACAACAAATTAGTTACGCTCTTAATAAATACATAGGCCTATTGAGTTACACACAATCCACAATCTAAAAGCAATAAATAAATAAATACGGGGGATAGTTTATTATGATAGATTTTATGCATAAGAACAATCCTATGTGCTCATACAAACCCTAATGTTTGGATCTAGGTTTCTCTATTGTACATGCAATGAATCCAAGACTTACAAACCCTAGATCTATCAAATAAGAACTGAAATAAGGGTTTAGTAATTACCTTTGATTATTATATATAGCAATAACAATCAATCCTTGCTTTGATTGACTTCAGAAAGCTTAGTGCCTCAAGTGTTGCACCTCTAATGGAGTCACAAACACCACTAAGCAACTTGGATGAAGAGGGAGGAGAGAGGAGGCACCAAAAACGGCTGGAAACCCTAGAGGGACTCTTAGCCACGTTTTTGGGGCATAGGGGTCCTATATATACATGTAGGCTATTAGGGTTTGCAACTAGGAAACCCTAATCTGACTGCTTAAGCCCTAAGCAGTCCAATGGACCATTCCAGAAGGCCCTTGGACGATTTCTTTATGGTCCTCCATATAGAATTCGTCCATTGCCATCCAATGGATCCTAAGCCCAACTTTGTAACTATCTTATAATTACAATATCAGTCTCCTTAATTTAATTAATCTCTTTTAGTCACAAAATTAATTCTTAATTAATTCTTGACTAATATTAATTAAACATTATGATTTCTCCTTTAATATATTAGTCTTATAATATATTAATAAATCATAATTAAACCTTTCTCTCGTTAATTCATCCTACATATTGCTATGGTGAAGGCAACCCAAAAGGACCATGCTCATAATCGGGTCAAGTACATACCAAAATAGTTATGGACTTAGACACTAATCCAACAGTCTCCCACTTGGATAAGTCTAATAACTATTTTGCATAACTTCAGAACCTGATCATTGTTATTCTGTGATAATGATTATTGTACATACTGTCTTTGTGACTTATGATGTTATGTTATTTAGTGTAAATGTTGTTATATGTGCTTACGTTGAGTTATGTGCTATTTATTATACATCATGCTTTGTGATTATGCTATGATTGTGATTATGTTTTGCTGAGTTAGGACCGGAGGGTCCACCCGAGTTGTGGGACCGGAGGGTCTCCACTGGAACACATTGACTGGAGGGTCATTTCGAGTTAGCCTCGAGTGGCTAATGAGATGTGTGTGGTATTTTGGGGGGACTCACTAAGCTTCGTGCTTACCGTGTTATGTGTTATGTGTTTCAGGTTTTCCTCAGGATCACGGGAATGTACCGGCTTGATTGTATACATCAGTGAAAGAGTTATAATTTGAGGATCCTGGATTTTAATCAAACAATTATAGTGATGTGATTTGTGAATTAAATAAATGAGATTCTGTGAAACGTGTTATGAGGATTTTGTAATTCCAAATGAAAATTTTATATGAAAAATTCACGGTGTTACACATATCGTGTCAAATTCGTGGCTGACACGTTTTCCTGACACGAATACACGAATTGTCAGGTCTACCATGCGTGGTTTGTGAATAAAGGTGATGCCACGTGGATATTTTACTATTCCACAACCAACCCACCAAGTTATAGAAATGCTATGCACCGATGATTAGGTAGTGAAAGTTCAAAAAGAAGAAAGAGATAAAGAGAGAAATATGAGGGAACCAATCAAATGCAGTGTCTCCGTCCGTCTCCATGGTCACGCCACAATGCTTTATTTGGATTGCTTTTTCAAAGAAAACTACAATGCTATACTTGGTAGATTTTTAAAGTAAAATGCCTTGATAAGAATAAAATGTAATGCTTTTTTAATGTAAGATGTCTTAATAATAAAGTGCAATGCTTCTATTAGGTTGACATTTTAAAGAGAAGTATGTTGATACAACTGGAAGATTTTTGAAAGTAAAACGCCTAGAGAATAAATAAAAATAATACATACAAAAAGAATTAATAACACACAACAAGGTATAAAGATGTTTAATAGATCATACCTGGATTAAGAACTTAAAGTAATCTGCTATTTCTCAGTACACTTGGAGTAAAACAAGATTCAGTATCTCCACCATAGCTAAAAAGAATTAAGAAATCACAACAAAATATACAGATGTTTAGCATCACTCAGTTGTGTCTTACATTGTCAATGAGAACATAAATGAATACAAATGGGCAATAAGGTAAAATTGGATTTATACCTTCACATTGTTCATCCAATAGTGTACTGAACTTTGCAGTGCAGTTATGAGCCAGCCACTGCAAACCCTTGTCCACCACTTGAAAGTATCACTAAATGCTCTTTTGAAGTTATTGAGAGTCTGAATCGATTTTGATCAATTCAGTCCAAACCAACAAGCAACATAAGAATCCAAACTTGAATGTCCTGTTATAAAATGTAAAATTAGTAAAGATTCAACACCAATCAACTGAAGGCATGGAATAATTATAAAATAACACATCATATAAAACCTTGATATTGACATAAATTGGTAAAGCCTCTTTGATTGGATCCATGGAAGCATCTTTGACTTAATTATTCCTGAATAGATGAAGTATAATTAGAAGTATAATCAAACTAAGGAAATAGAAAGCACTCAATAGTTAAATAAAATTAAAAAAAAAAAAGAACCTGTAAGATAAACCAAGTCAAGATACACAACTAATTTTACATGTACTTTGTTTTCAACTTCTTGGAAGGGCAGATGGAGTTCTCTATTCTTAAGTTTTCAGATCAGTTCCTTACGCTGGGTGTACAAGGGGTACACAGGGCGTAAGTCAACCAAATTTTGGGACAGTTCAAAATGTGAGTACGCTGGGCATACATAGGCATACGCCGAGCGTACTCATGTTGCTTCCAAACCCTAAATTCTACGATGTGACCCCTATTTAATCACCTTTTCCATCCTTTGGACATTCCCTCATCCAGCCTCCATTCCGTCTAAACCCTAAAACGAAACCCTAGCTTGTGTATGAGAGATTTGAAGCTTAGAAAGTGAATCTTGAGTGTTTGGTGCTAGGAAGAAGATCATTCAAGAGGTGGTGGTGCACTCTGGTTTGTAGATCCATAAACTTCATCCTCTTGTGCACATTTTCAAGGTATATAGTTCAAATCTTGGAGCTTGTTTAAATAGATCTTGTTTAGTCTTGCATTTTGGTCCTTTTTGTCCTAAAGCTTGCATGGATCTTTGTGAGTATGGAGTAGTCCAAATATGTTAAGTCATCATTTCAGACATTCTAAGATGTCTTGAGTCATAAAAATGATAGCTTAGCCATTTCCCTTCTTCCATGCAAGAGTTGTTGGGGGGGGGGGGGTTTATGAAGTAAAAGTTATGGGTTTTGGATTTTAGCTCCTTGTAGCCATGCAAAGGCTTAAAGTCAGAGTCCTTATGGATTAAGACGTTTTTTAGGGGCCAGATCTGTGATTGGAATGGATGTCTTAAGGATTAAGACTTTTTGCATGGAGATCTTGATAACAGCTTACGTACACTAAGCATATGCTTGGCTACCCCCAGCCCAGCGAGATGCGAGCCCTTTTCTGGTGTTGCGCTCTACACCCAGCGTAGAGTTGAGTATGCCGAGCGTATTGACCAAGGTTGACTTTTGTTGACTTTTATGGAATTTGACCATTTGAGTATGAAGTGGATGGTGAGGGTTTTATGAGGGGTAAAATGGTCTTTTACTCTAAGTATAAAATGGATTGTCTTGGGCCTAATAGTATGTGAGAGAAATATCCTAATTATTAATTAAGGTTAATCGGTGTATGTAATTATGCGGAATCTAGTTCCAGCAATTCGGGTGTGAGTTTTATCAGTCATTAGTGTAAGGTGAGTCTCCTCACTTATTCTTACCTGTATAGTAGAATAGATGTATATGTATTTGACGATCAACTGGGTCTAAGTGTTATTACTGTGTTTGTGTTGTTTATATGTGTTAAGACTATGGGTAGGCTCCAGGGTTGCTGATAACCTACAAAGGGTGTTGTTGCCCACTAAAACTTCGGGTAGTCTCCAGGGTTGCTGATATTCATAGTTGTTTTATGTGTTGTGCTATATGTGATATTTTTGGGGAAGTCGCTAAACTTTGTCCTTACAGTTTTTGATTAAATGTGTTTCAGGTACTTCTGAGAAACGCGGGAAAGTGAAGGCTTTATTATATACATTCGCTTGGAGATTTTGTTGCTGGGTATTTTGGGATACTCTGATAATTTTATATGGATTTGTATTTTGACCTTATGGTTTTCTTGTGATGGGTTTTATGAAACATGTTTTATTATGAGGTTAAAAATGAAAATTTTGGGTTGAAAAATTGGATGTTACACGAACCTATTCAGATAATATAACAAGTTCCTTAGAACTTGTACGAACTTGATACGATATTGCTTTGTTTGACTATTAACCGAATCTGGTAGTCATTTGTTACCCGCCTCATCGAGTCTCGTCATATAATCACTAAATGGCTTTACTCTTTAAACTGTTAGTTCAATAACTCTCGTCACTTCAACCCATAATCTGAGGTTTATATTTTTTAGTTTTTACTGATCGGATTAATAATCTAATTATGTTGTTGGGTCGGTAATAGCACTTTATTATAATCCGACAGTCTAACTTGGGTCTTGACCCTCGTTCTATGATTATGTCAAAATATTGAAAAACAACATAAATAATGCAATGAATGTGTATGCCTTATGTGCTTAACATTCCTCGTTACACGTACTCTCGTACCCCGTACATCACTTCTCGATCGACCAACACCCTTGCCAAACATGTACGCGAGAATGATGGAAGACTCAAATTTATAGGGCTATTTGGCCGATGCCACGTGATGGCATTCCAAGCACCAAGTCGTGATGAATGCAACATGCCATTCTCTGAAATAGCAACATATTTTTAAAAAGGTCGTAATTTTCTCATACGAACTCCGTTTTTTATGTTCTTTATAGAGTAAATTACACGAGTCGTCCCTCGTGCAGGTGCCAAAATACATGTCCAGTCCCTATTTTCAAAAATTAACTCGAACCGTCCCTCGTTACATTAAAACATATACGCTTCATCCCTCGAGACATAAAAAGACAATTTTACCCTTATTATTTCTTTTTTGATTTATTTTTTATTTATTAATAATTTATTGATTTGTTTATTATGAAAATAATTATTTATTTTCTTTTATCAAAGATATTAAATAAAGATCCTTAAACCCTAAGCACGCCGTCCTCTTCCACCATTTCTTCTTCTGTCATCTCCACCTCCACCAGTATCATCGCCGACTTCAACGACTTCAGGACATCTTCGTCTCTTCGGCCACTCCTGCGATGCTATCAAACCATTACCCACCACAACTCAACCCACCCTTCCTCTTCCATTTCCCCTTTTTTCCTTCTGTCCACACCGAAATCAGGTCATCGAACCAGGTACAAGTCCATCACGCAAGATCAGATAAGAGGGACATTGAGATCGGAGAAGCAGGTCGGATCGAACCCAAATCGTCTCCATTGATAGTCCTCCTCTGCGATAACACAATGATGTGAACCCTAGATGATGCGACGATGGCAGCGCACCGGTGACGATGGCGGCTCACAGTTGGCAATGGTGGTTCACCGATCGAACGAAGTGCAGACTTACAACCCCCTTTTTCCATCCCCCTCTGTAATGAATCAGATTTGCAGGTTCAGTGAATAAGGTTTGCTTTCAATTTAAGATCCCTAAATCATTTGCTTTCAATCAGTTTTGTATCAAATCAGATTTTCCATCTCCCTGACTCTTACTTCCTAATTTACCCTAATTATTCATTCTTGTTTTGCAGGTGGGTTTTCCGATGGTGGATGGTGGTGGTGTTAACAGTAAATGTGCTTGTTTTGATGGTGGGTTGAGTATATGTTGTTGGTTTGGTGAATGAGGTGATGGTTTGTAGTTATTTTTGGTGAAACATGTTAACATTAACGAAGGAGTGGGTTGGGTGAAGTGAGGGGTAGCGGTGGTGCTACATTTTCCGGTGAGAAGTGGTGGTGGTGCTCCATTTTCTGGTGGTGGCGTAGATTACCGGTGGTGGTGGTGGTTAGTTCTTATTCCACAAAATAGAAAAATAACTAAAATAATTTTTAGTAATTAAAAATAATCAGAGCAAATAATTAAAATAATTTTAATAATTAAAAATGTTCAAAATAAATGAAAAAGAAAAGAAAAAGGACATTATAGTCTTTTTTATGTATCAAAAGGGATGAAACGTGTAAATTTAAACTAACGAGGGATGTACCGTGCAACTTTTAACAATACGAGAGACGGTCCGAGTTAATTTTTGAAAATAGGGACTAAACGTGCATTTTGGCACCTGCATGAGGGACGATTCGTGTAATTTACTCTTCGTTATATCTACGGAATGGTCTCGAAGAGTACTAGAACTTCCTTTCATTTATGGAAGACTCAAAGGGCTATTTGCCCAACGCCACATCGTGTCATTCCAAGCACCAAGTATTAAGTCTTGGTGAATGCCATGTGTCATTATCTAAAATAGCAGCTTACTTTTAAAATGGTCATATCTTCCTCATATGCACTCTGTTTTTATGTTCTTTATATCCACGGAATCGTCTCAAGGAGTACTATAACTTCCTTTCATTTGTTTACTGCTAATGACATTTCATTTTTAATTTGATTTCTTGCTAATGAGGTAACGATTTTTCGAGCGTTACAAGAAAGATCTACAAAAGAGTATAGGATCATAGTTGAAGTTGTATTGTAGATGCTAAAGAAGTTAGTTTTAGATATCTTTGATTCATAATGGTCTGATGATAATAAAAGTTGAACCGCTTTTTAGTCTTTGATGCATTTCCTCAAACACCTCACATGCAAATCGAACGATGGTCTGTAGAGAAGAGTAAAAAAATTGAATGATTGATGTCATGAATTTGTATAGAAATTGAAATGTATATCCACAACTTTTGTGAATTTATATGTTTAATTATCGATATGGTGTTCTTTTGAGTATATGAAACTTTTAACCTTAAAATGATTATTAGTTCTTAAAATGTCATTCTTAACTTTTTTTTTTTAAATCATGTAAGTATGTACACCGTTATGTTCGAATTTTGTAATTTATGTGAGAAAAAAAGTTGCTTGCATTTAACTTTTAGTCCCTATTTTGTTGTTGAATTTAAACGGATTCGATTCATAAGGATCATAAGAATTTTTTTAATCATAATAGATTAATGATTAATAGCAATTTTGAATCATAAGAAATTTTTTAATCATAATATATTAAGGCCCATGACAATTTGAATGATAACAATCTAATTTGAATTATAACAATCTAAGTCATAAAAATTAAGGATATTAAACATTTTAAATTATTATTTTATGAATAATATTATTTTGGATCATAATAGTCTGAATCATATCATTTCAGCATTTCTAACTAAATTATAATTTTTACAAAATTGATTTATAAATAGTTTTGAATCATATCATTTTTAACCAAATCTTGAAATTTTGTAAAATAAAGTGTGAAATCTAAATAAGTTTTATATTATAATATTTTGGATCATATCGTCTAGGATCATGTTTGATTTTTGTATAGATTTTAATTTATAATAGGTTTTGGATCAATAATATTATGGATCATGTTGTTTATGATCATATCATTTCCATGTCAAAATCAATGAAGCTTTCCTTTGTCTACGATTATGTGTTTTTAAACTAAGTCAGTACATTTTCAACATTTTCATGTACAATCAAGAAAAAACATCATAAATGGTCCCTATGGTTACCCAAAATCTGAAGTTTAGTCCCCGTGGTTTAAAAACCTCATAAATGGTCCCTGCGCTTTCAAAACTTTTGATGTTTGGTCCTTTTTATTAACTCCGTTAGCTTTCTACCGTTAAACGAAGGATATTTCCGTCATTTAACTATCCAAGGACCTTTTATGAAGTTTTCTTTTATTTATTTCACCTTTGACAAAGCTACACGTAATCACCTTCATTTCCTGGAAACTTGTCCCCTTTCCTTTTCCCTATTATACATATAAACCAATACCCACTTCGCATTTTCCTCCAGATCTCACTTCTTTTCGTTGAATTCATCATCTTTCCCACTTGGGTATCAAGAAATCAGCTATCTTAAACCATGGAAAACAACAATCAATCGTCTTTTTTGGCAGTACAGTGATCAACTTCGTGTTCAAAGCAACAATCTTTTCAGCCTCTCCCTTAACGACTCCATCTGGAGCCACCTCATACGCCTCCAAACGCCCCGAAAAAGAACGCCGAAACTTCGACATCCATGTCGGCGGTCACTTCACCAACTCAAACACCATTAACACCAACCACTCCAGTTCATCCAACTCCGATTTTAATGGTTTTAACTTTGACTTTAAAGTCGGGTCGACTAATCAAAACTAGACCGGTGATTTTGGGATCAACGGTGGGTTTAACAAAGGAGTTAACTCAAAGCCCGGTTTTAATTTTATTACCATTGATCTTAATTTCGAGAAAAATGGGTTCAAGAAAGATGGGAAGTTTGGTAAAAATAGCGACGATGATCATCTTTCATTTGGGGTTAAACGTGGGAAGAACAAGAAGAAAAAGAAGAAAGAACCTAAAAGTCATTTGGGGTTAACCACACTTTGATTCTTCTTCAAGCTCTTTGGTTGAATCCACTTTGTTACTTTTAGGTTTAAGTAATCGGAGTAGGATGAAAGGCAGTCGGATTTGGCTATGGAGATGAAGGCAGCGAGCATGAGGGCTAGGAAAAAGAAGAAAGAACCTGAAAGTCATTGATCCAAGATCTGGATGGAAATTCTTAAACATCAACCATCTGGAGAAATCACTTCATTTAATTGTCAAGACTCAAGAAGATTGGGGATATTTAACATTGAGGATGAAGGCAGCGAGCATGAGGGCTAGGAAAAAGAAGAAAGAACCTGAAAGTCATTGATCCAAGATCTGGATGGAAATTCTTAAACATCAACCATATGGAGAAATCACTTCATTTAATTGTCAAGACTCAAGAAGATTGGGGATATTGAACATTGAAGATTTTGTAGTAGCTTTTCAACATATTTTTATGGTGTTCCTCTAATGTTGAGACAAGGATTAACATCATGTTATGCGTTTTTAATTTTTCAAGTGTATGTATGAGTTTGGAGTTTTAGTTGTTGATGAAGGGTGGGGGAGGAAGATGATGGGGGTGGGCGGTGCTATTTTTGGTCGTGTTGGAGAGAGAGAGAGAGAGAGAGAGAGAGAGAGAGAGAGAGAGAGAGAGAGAGAGAGAGAGAGACCCTTGGTTATTAAATTTATTTAAAGAAAATAAATAAATAAAAGAAAACTTCATAAAAGGTCATTGGATAGTTAAATGACGGAAATGCCCTTCGTTTAACGGTAGAAAGCTAACGGAGTTAATAAAAAGGACCAAACATCAAAAGTTTTGAAAGCGCAGGGACCATCTATGACGTTTTTAAACTACGAGGACTAAACTTCAGATTTTGAAAAACCACAGGGACCATTTATGATGTTTTTTCTACAATCAAATTCATATCAAATTGAGAGTGTAAAAAATAATTAAATGGTGGATATTGTGATACGTAAGGTGTCATTTAAAAATTGAGTGTAGTTTAAATTTAACATAAATTAAAAAAGAATACCAAAGTTTGATTTTCAATAGAACACAACAAATCTAATTTCCATAGAACTATTTTACACGTCCGATAATTGTTTTACACATGAAGAAAAGGTTTTACAATAGAGCACAACAAACAACCGTTTTACAAGTATGATAATAGCATTTTAAATATTGAACACACAACAAAGGCAACAATGAGAGGAGGGGGGGGGGGGGGGAGGGGAGGGAGAGTCTCACATTTGAAGATTTCGTCGGAACAATCTTGGGATGACGTCAACAGGTGACATGGTCGTCAGAGAAAGTAGAGAAAACAAGGACCTGTTAATTTTAGTACATAATATTGTTTTGATATATAACGATAAAAATAAAAAATGTTATATGGTAATCATCAACATTCCTTATTGAATTGGATTTTAATTCCCTCCTCCTGTTTTTGGAATTTCGTTTCCCTAGTTTAATGAAAAGTCAAAATCATTTAGGATTCCAATTCATTTTAAAAACTTGAATCAAATAGAAAAATAAACTTTAACATGGAAATGCGGCGGAACTGGATTCCAAATCTTATTAATTTCAAACCAAAAGACTTTATATTTCTTTTGTCAAACACTTTACTTCAAATAAAACTACACATTCCACCTAATATACCTAAGAACTAATAAAGTCACTAAAGTCCAAAGTTATAGTCATGATGTCAAATTATTTTCATCAATCCTACAAGGATCTAGGTAAGCATTAGTAGAAACCGATTACTTTTTTTTTATCACCTCTTGTTCAACTCCATATAATCTATGTTCAACTCCATATAATCTATGTGTACGTATATATAGTAGATTAAGATACTACTTACATATCTCAAAAATATATCAACATTGATAATATTTACATCAAACCCTACAAGAAACACAATAATCAAAAACCACAATATTTACATCAACTCAAACTAAATCCAACAAGAAACAACAAAGACAACTATAGTGACTTCACACAACTTCAATCATATCAGATTTAAAGCAGTGCTAAACTGCTGTTGAAGCCAATCAGTATCAACATTTCTTCTAACCCTCCCCTTGCTTCTCTTAATCTCAATAAGCTTATCATGCACACACCAAGGAAAACTCAAAAAATGATCACGTGTTTTCATATCCTCATTATATTTACCCCAATAATCCGGATGATATGTCACATGATACCATGCAGATGCTTTCGCATACACATCATCATCTCCAACATCCACATTGCCTCTACCCTTCCAAAACCAATTCCTCGCTTCCTTTCTCAAAGACTTCACAGCCAAACCATTCCTCCCATCAAACGACCTCGACATTTTCATAATACTCCCACTCAACAATTCAGCCTCGGTTTTAATCCCATAATAATCCATCAAATTACCCAATTTGTAATCATACTCAGTTTTAAAATCAAAAGCTTCATCAACATAGTACTCAAACCCGCTGACTTCCAAGTCAACATCGTACGTTTGTCTCGCCACGTCACGCGTGAACGGGTTGACCTGGCTGTTTTGTGGGGCGATGTCTTTGACCTCACGAAAGAGTTTCCCAATCACGTTATATGATTCGTACGTTGTTTTGTTGGATTTTTCCATGAAATCAGGGTACTCTTTGACACGAAGATTTGCAGGGATTTCTGCGGGGACACGGGTTTTTGGAAAATCTACAGCTACTGAGAAAAGCTTTGCGAGCTCTATGCATGGTGGGGCCATTGCCTTTTCGAGTTCTCTGTCTGCAAATACTGTCTTCAACTTTCTGGTAAATTCGTGAAGTGTCAATTTTGTTATAGGTAAATAAAAATATTGAGAATGATTAGTTTGAAGTACATATCGAGAAAATCTACATGAAGGAGCATAGGCTCTGTCGCCTCTTCCCTCCTGAGCCTCAGAGACACGAAGCACAGAGCAGCAGGCGGTGATAGAGATAAGAGATGACACAAATTTTCCTTCCAGTGGGGATTAGGGGTTGAGAGCGAGAGAGATGGAGCGATGTGGGTACCTTTATGATGATGGTGATAGAGTGGATAAAGACGTAGATAAAGGACAAAAGGTAGAGGCGCAAAAATACAAGAGCTGAAGAGGTGTCTCAGTCTCATGGTAGAAGGGGGTTAGGGAGAAGCTCAGAATCCTTTTATAATTCAAACGGCATGGACATGCCCACAAACTGAAAGCAACCTTTAGAATTTGAACTCCAGCAGCCATGCATCATTTTGTAATGCAAACGGCATGGACATGCTCAAAATCTGAAAGCAACATTTTGAACTAGAACTCTAGTAGCCATGAGTGATGTGCAGAACTCTAGTATAAGTAGCATACTCAATCCAATCCTTTACCATCAAATCTGTTCATACTGAGATTCTTCACATATATAGATTCTCCATTCCCACAGAGACAAAGACAGAGACAGAGATGGCAAGTCTGCAGCATGAACCACGAGTTACAGGAGGGAGCAATCGTGTTTCAGCTGTTGATCTTTCTGTTCTCAACTCCAAAGACTTTGATGATCATAAAGATATCGACCATGATCAGGTGATCTCTCTCTCTCTCTCTCTCTCTCTCTCTCTCTCTCTCTCTCTCTCTCTCTCTCTCTCTTTCCACTCTCACAAACGTTAATTTCAAGATTGATATCTAACCATATGTTTGAAGTTTCTATTTGTTTAATAACAGTTTGATTAATTTGATAACCATATAATATGCAGAAACCTGGATGGAAAAGTTTTCTCTCCTTTGTTGGACCTGGTTTCCTAGTGTCATTGGCTTATCTCGATCCTGGCAACAGTAAGTTCTGATTTCTCAATATCTCATATTCTCATTGTAACTTATATATCTTAATCATTGTAAACTTATCAATGTTTTTTATGCAGTGGAAACCGATTTACAGGCAGGAGCCAACCATAGATACGAGGTAAACGTTTTCTCCATGAAACACCATAGTTGTAGTTCAAAAAAATCACCATTATTTTCAGCTACTTTGGGTGATTTTGATCGGGCTAATCTTTGCACTTGTTATTCAATCTCTGGCTGCCAATCTTGGTGTAAGCACTGGTAAGACATTCACTGAACTAGACCTATGAATTTATATATATATCCAGAAATAATTATAAATATCTAAACTTTAGTTATTCTGTTATTCAGGGAAACATTTATCAGAGTTGTGTAAGGCTGAATACCCTATCTTTGTCAAGTATTGCCTATGGCTGCTAGCCGAGGTTGCAGTCATTGCAGCAGATATTCCCGAAGGTACTAATTTTAATCATGCATATCCATGAAACTGATGTGAACATACGATTTAACTTTTTTTTAATAATATTTTGATTCATTTTCTTTTGATGTTTGCAGTGATCGGAACAGCTTTTGCACTGAATATCTTATTCAAGATTCCAGTTTGGGTTGGAGTTCTCTCACTGGTCTCAGCACCCTCCTCCTTCTTGGCCTCCAAAAATATGGTGTAAGAACTTCAATCATGATTCGTTTTCTTTTGATGTTTTCATAGTTGGTGTTTCCTAATATGAAAACACATGGAATGTTGGTTTCATATATCCATAGGTGAGGAAGCTTGAAATATTGATAGCTATTCTAGTTTTTCTGATGGCTGGTTGTTTCTTTGGAGAAATGAGCTATGTGAAGCCACCAGCTGGTGATTTGCTATAGGGAATGTTCATTCCTAAACTTAGTGGTCAAGGCGCCACTGGTGATGCCATTGCTCTACTTGGTGCCCTTGTCATGCCGTAAGATCCCACTCCCAAAAAATAAAAAATAAAAACCTATTTCTCATATATTTATATTCCCTAAATCTACTTTGGTTTATTAACATTAAGTTCACTTTTTTTAATAGGCATAACTTGTTTCTCCATTCGGCTCTTGTTCTTACTCGAAAGATACCAACTCGAGTTCTTATTCATGATGATGTTTTGAATTACAGGATGCATGCAGATACTTCTTGATAGAGAGTGGCATTGCGCTCTTTGTAGCATTCTTGATCAACGTCTCAATGATCGCTGTTTCTGGCACTGTTTGCTCAGAAAAAAACCTACCAAGTGAAGAAATGGATCGTTGCAACGATCTCAACCTTAACTCAGCTTCATTTCTTCTAAAAGTATGAGCTTATAAGATGTCAAATTTATAACTTCTATACCAACAACATTCACAAAACTTCTCATAATTAACCCCGGTTTTTACTACACAGAATGTTTTGGGAAAGTCCGGCTCTACTCTTTATGCAATTGCACTGCTAGCTTCTGGTCAGAGTTCAGCAATCACAGGCACTTATGCTGGACAATTCATTATGTCGGTAGGTTAAAAGAGGTCTTTATTGGGTTTGCCTATTATAACTTTCTGCTGTTAATAATCAAGGTTAACACTAAGCATGTACTATTTGTTATTTTAGGGTTTCTTGGACTTAAAAATGAGGAAATGGCTCAGGAACTTGGTAACTAGGTGCATCGCCATAACACCGAGTCTAATAGTGTCAATAATTGGGGGGCCTTCTGGAGAAGGAAGACTAATTATAATAGCATCTGTATGTGACTCCATCTTTAAAGTTTCATTCTATAGGTAAGCATATTCATGATTCATTGAAACTGGACTTTAATGTAAGTATGGATCTTTTGCAGATGATACTGTCATTTGAACTTCCATTTGCACTCATTCCACTACTCAAGTTCAGTAGCTCAAGTACCAAAATGGGACCTCACAAGAACTCAATATTTGTGAGTTTCAATTTCGTAAATCAAGTATACCTGAAATTCATTTATAATATGATTATTTTTCTTCTACAGATCATTCTCTTCTCATGGGCACTAGGACTTGGAATAATTGGCATCAACATCTACTACTTGAGCACTGCATTTGTCGATTGGCTAATCCATAGCACTTGGCCAAAAGTGGCTAATGTGTTTATTGCAATATTAGTTTTTCCGGTCATGGCTGCTTATGTTCTCTCAGTGATCTACCTTATGTTGCGTAAGGATGTTGTGGTTACATATATTGAGCCATCAAAAGGTGACCCTATTGCTCAAGATAGCATGGAAAGTGGAAATGATGCTGATAGAAGACCAGAGTTGACAAATGCTCCTTATAGAGAGGATCTTTCTGACATTCCATTTCCACAATAGTGTATCTGAAACTTTCTGAGTGGATTCAAAGGCGCTCATTGGTATCTCGCCTTCTTAAACATTACTTCTTTATGTGTGTAGATCATCTGTGTTCCAGGATTGGTCATATACACTAAATGTCTAATCCTAAATGTAGGAGATTTGGTTGCTTGAAACCAAAAAGTTTAATAACTGCGTTTTGTAAACCGAATGCGCTTTGTAAAGTGAATAAGAAAGTGTACGGCATCAGTTGAATCAGTTGAATCCGTTACAGCTTAACTTGTTTTTCTTCTTTGCATTATTAAGTGAATCTTCAAACTAATGCAACTATATCATATAACCAACAAGACAAATAAGTCAGCACTCATGTGTGTTTTGGTCCTTTATTTAAAGCAACTTTAGAAAAGAGCAATTAATATTTTTGTGTGTGTGTGTGCGTGTGGGGGGGGGGGAGGGTTGGGTCTAATATTCATAAAAATTAGTGGGCTACTACTACTTCTAAGCAAAAAAAAAAGGGGGGGGGGGGGGGGGGGGCTGGCCCTTAATAAGCTCCGCGCTTGTATGCCGAACACTTATTGCATGGTTTTAAATCTTTTTATACGATGTATGTGTGAAGACCAAAGGGTTTCTAACCCAACGGTATCAGGTGTTGCCTTTCCTCCTTGAGATTGAAAGTTTAAGTCCCGTCATGAACATAGGTGGAATTAAGTAGTAGATTAGATTTGTCGTTAAAAAAAATGTATGTTTTAAAGATATGCCCACTAAAACAACAAATTAGTTACGCTCTTAATAAATACATAGGCCTATTGAGTTACACACAATCCACAATCTAAAAGCAATAAATAAATAAATACGGGGGATAGTTTATTATGATAGATTTTATGCATAAGAACAATCCTATGTGCTCATACAAACCCTAATGTTTGGATCTAGGTTTCTCTATTGTACATGCAATGAATCCAAGACTTACAAACCCTAGATCTATCAAATAAGAACTGAAATAAGGGTTTAGTAATTACCTTTGATTATTATATATAGCAATAACAATCAATCCTTGCTTTGATTGACTTCAGAAAGCTTAGTGCCTCAAGTGTTGCACCTCTAATGGAGTCACAAACACCACTAAGCAACTTGGATGAAGAGGGAGGAGAGAGGAGGCACCAAAAACGGCTGGAAACCCTAGAGGGACTCTTAGCCACGTTTTTGGGGCATAGGGGTCCTATATATACATGTAGGCTATTAGGGTTTGCAACTAGGAAACCCTAATCTGACTGCTTAAGCCCTAAGCAGTCCAATGGACCATTCCAGAAGGCCCTTGGACGATTTCTTTATGGTCCTCCATATAGAATTCGTCCATTGCCATCCAATGGATCCTAAGCCCAACTTTGTAACTATCTTATAATTACAATATCAGTCTCCTTAATTTAATTAATCTCTTTTAGTCACAAAATTAATTCTTAATTAATTCTTGACTAATATTAATTAAACATTATGATTTCTCCTTTAATATATTAGTCTTATAATATATTAATAAATCATAATTAAACCTTTCTCTCGTTAATTCATCCTACATATTGCTATGGTGAAGGCAACCCAAAAGGACCATGCTCATAATCGGGTCAAGTACATACCAAAATAGTTATGGACTTAGACACTAATCCAACAGTCTCCCACTTGGATAAGTCTAATAACTATTTTGCATAACTTCAGAACCTGATCATTGTTATTCTGTGATAATGATTATTGTACATACTGTCTTTGTGACTTATGATGTTATGTTATTTAGTGTAAATGTTGTTATATGTGCTTACGTTGAGTTATGTGCTATTTATTATACATCATGCTTTGTGATTATGCTATGATTGTGATTATGTTTTGCTGAGTTAGGACCGGAGGGTCCACCCGAGTTGTGGGACCGGAGGGTCTCCACTGGAACACATTGACTGGAGGGTCATTTCGAGTTAGCCTCGAGTGGCTAATGAGATGTGTGTGGTATTTTGGGGGACTCACTAAGCTTCGTGCTTACCGTGTTATGTGTTATGTGTTTCAGGTTTTCCTCAGGATCACGGGAATGTACCGGCTTGATTGTATACATCAGTGAAAGAGTTATAATTTGAGGATCCTGGATTTTAATCAAACAATTATAGTGATGTGATTTGTGAATTAAATAAATGAGATTCTGTGAAACGTGTTATGAGGATTTTGTAATTCCAAATGAAAATTTTATATGAAAAATTCACGGTGTTACACATATCGTGTCAAATTCGTGGCTGACACGTTTTCCTGATACGAATACACGAATTGTCAGGTCTACCATGCATGGTTTGTGAATAAAGGTGATGCCACGTGGATATTTTACTATTCCACAACCAACCCACCAAGTTATCGAAATGCTATGCACCGATGATTAGGTAGTGAAAGTTCAAAAAGAAGAAAGAGATAAAGAGAGAAATATGAGGGAACCAATCAAATGCAGTGTCTCCGTCCGTCTCCATGGTCACGCCACAATGCTTTATTTGGATTGCTTTTTCAAAGAAAACTACAATGCTATACTTGGTAGATTTTTAAAGTAAAATGCATTGATAAGAATAAAATGTAATGCTTTTTTAATGTAAGATGTCTTAATAATAAAGTGCAATGCTTCTATTAGGTTGACATTTTAAAGAGAAGTATGTTGATACAACTGGAAGATTTTTGAAAGTAAAACGCCTAGAGAATAAATAAAAATAATACATACAAAAAGAATTAATAACACACAACAAGGTATAAAGATGTTTAATAGATCATACCTGGATTAAGAACTTAAAGTAATCTGCTATTTCTCAGTACACTTGGAGTAAAACAAGATTCAGTATCTCCACCATAGCTAAAAAGAATTAAGAAATCACAACAAAATATACAGATGTTTAGCATCACTCAGTTGTGTCTTACATTGTCAATGAGAACATAAATGAATACAAATGGGCAATAAGGTAAAATTGGATTTATACCTTCACATTGTTCATCCAATAGTGTACTGAACTTTGCAGTGCAGTTATGAGCCAGCCACTGCAAACCCTTGTCCACCACTTGAAAGTATCACTAAATGCTCTTTTGAAGTTATTGAGAGTCTGAATCGATTTTGATCAATTCAGTCCAAACCAACAAGCAACATAAGAATCCAAACTTGAATGTCCTGTTATAAAATGTAAAATTAGTAAAGATTCAACACCAATCAACTGAAGGCATGGAATAATTATAAAATAACACATCATATAAAACCTTGATATTGACATAAATTGGTAAAGCCTCTTTGATTGGATCCATGGAAGCATCTTTGACTTAATTATTCCTGAATAGATGAAGTATAATTAGAAGTATAATCAAACTAAGGAAATAGAAAGCACTCAATAGTTAAATAAAATTAAAAAAAAAAGAACCTGTAAGATAAACCAAGTCAAGATACACAACTAATTTTACATGTACTTTGTTTTCAACTTCTTGGAAGGGCAGATGGAGTTCTCTATTCTTAAGTTTTCAGATCAGTTCCTTACGCTGGGTGTACAAGGGGTACACAGGGCGTAAGTCAACCAAATTTTGGGACAGTTCAAAATGTGAGTACGCTGGGCATACATAGGCATACGCCGAGCGTACTCATGTTGCTTCCAAACCCTAAATTCTACGATGTGACCCCTATTTAATCACCTTTTCCATCCTTTGGACATTCCCTCATCCAGCCTCCATTCCGTCTAAACCCTAAAACGAAACCCTAGCTTGTGTATGAGAGATTTGAAGCTTAGAAAGTGAATCTTGAGTGTTTGGTGCTAGGAAGAAGATCATTCAAGAGGTGGTGGTGCACTCTGGTTTGTAGATCCATAAACTTCATCCTCTTGTGCACATTTTCAAGGTATATAGTTCAAATCTTGGAGCTTGTTTAAATAGATCTTGTTTAGTCTTGCATTTTGGTCCTTTTTGTCCTAAAGCTTGCATGGATCTTTGTGAGTATGGAGTAGTCCAAATATGTTAAGTCATCATTTCAGACATTCTAAGATGTCTTGAGTCATAAAAATGATAGCTTAGCCATTTCCTTTCTTCCATGCAAGAGTTGTTGGGGGGGGGGGGGGGTTTATGAAGTAAAAGTTATGGGTTTTGGATTTTAGCTCCTTGTAGCCATGCAAAGGCTTAAAGTCAGAGTCCTTATGGATTAAGACGTTTTTTAGGGGCCAGATCTGTGATTGGAATGGATGTCTTAAGGATTAAGACTTTTTGCATGGAGATCTTGATAACAGCTTACGTACACTAAGCATATGCTTGGCTACCCCCAGCCCAGCGAGATGCGAGCCCTTTTCTGGTGTTGCGCTCTACACCCAGCGTAGAGTTGAGTATGCCGAGCGTATTGACCAAGGTTGACTTTTGTTGACTTTTATGGAATTTGACCATTTGAGTATGAAGTGGATGGTGAGGGTTTTATGAGGGGTAAAATGGTCTTTTACTCTAAGTATAAAATGGATTGTCTTGGGCCTAATAGTATGTGAGAGAAATATCCTAATTATTAATTAAGGTTAATCGGTGTATGTAATTATGCGGAATCTAGTTCCAGCAATTCGGGTGTGAGTTTTATCAGTCATTAGTGTAAGGTGAGTCTCCTCACTTATTCTTACCTGTATAGTAGAATAGATGTATATGTATTTGACGATCAACTGGGTCTAAGTGTTATTACTGTGTTTGTGTTGTTTATATGTGTTAAGACTATGGGTAGGCTCCAGGGTTGCTGATAACCTACAAAGGGTGTTGTTGCCCACTAAAACTTCGGGTAGTCTCCAGGGTTGCTGATATTCATAGTTGTTTTATGTGTTGTGCTATATGTGATATTTTTGGGGAAGTCGCTAAACTTTGTCCTTACAGTTTTTGATTAAATGTGTTTCAGGTACTTCTGAGAAACGCGGGAAAGTGAAGGCTTTATTATATACATTCGCTTGGAGATTTTGTTGCTGGGTATTTTGGGATACTCTGATAATTTTATATGGATTTGTATTTTGACCTTATGGTTTTCTTGTGATGGGTTTTATGAAACATGTTTTATTATGAGGTTAAAAATGAAAATTTTGGGTTGAAAAATTGGATGTTACACGAACCTATTCAGATAATATAACAAGTTCCTTAGAACTTGTACGAACTTGATACGATATTGCTTTGTTTGACTATTAACCGAATCTGGTAGTCATTTGTTACCCGCCTCATCGAGTCTCGTCATATAATCACTAAATGGCTTTACTCTTTAAACTGTTAGTTCAATAACTCTCGTCACTTCAACCCATAATCTGAGGTTTATATTTTTTAGTTTTTACTGATCGGATTAATAATCTAATTATGTTGTTGGGTCGGTAATAGCACTTTATTATAATCCGACAGTCTAACTTGGGTCTTGACCCTCGTTCTATGATTATGTCAAAATATTGAAAAACAACATAAATAATGCAATGAATGTGTATGCCTTATGTGCTTAACATTCCTCGTTACACGTACTCTCGTACCCCGTACATCACTTCTCGATCGACCAACACCCTTGCCAAACATGTACGCGAGAATGATGGAAGACTCAAATTTATAGGGCTATTTGGCCGATGCCACGTGATGGCATTCCAAGCACCAAGTCGTGATGAATGCAACATGCCATTCTCTGAAATAGCAACATATTTTTAAAAAGGTCGTAATTTTCTCATACGAACTCCGTTTTTTATGTTCTTTATACAGTAAATTACACGAGTCGTCCCTCGTGCAGGTGCCAAAATACATGTCCAGTCCCTATTTTCAAAAATTAACTCGAACCGTCCCTCGTTACATTAAAACATATACGCTTCATCCCTCGAGACATAAAAAGACAATTTTACCCTTATTATTTCTTTTTTGATTTATTTTTTATTTATTAATAATTTATTGATTTGTTTATTATGAAAATAATTATTTATTTTCTTTTATCAAAGATATTAAATAAAGATCCTTAAACCCTAAGCACGCCGTCCTCTTCCACCATTTCTTCTTCTGTCATCTCCACCTCCACCAGTATCATCGCCGACTTCAACGACTTCAGGACATCTTCGTCTCTTCGGCCACTCCTGCGATGCTATCAAACCATTACCCACCACAACTCAACCCACCCTTCCTCTTCCATTTCCCCTTTTTTCCTTCTGTCCACACCGAAATCAGGTCATCGAACCAGGTACAAGTCCATCACGCAAGATCAGATAAGAGGGACATTGAGATCGGAGAAGCAGGTCGGATCGAACCCAAATCGTCTCCATTGATAGTCCTCCTCTGCGATAACACAATGATGTGAACCCTAGATGATGCGACGATGGCAGCGCACCGGTGACGATGGCGGCTCACAGTTGGCAATGGTGGTTCACCGATCGAACGAAGTGCAGACTTACAACCCCCTTTTTCCATCCCCCTCTGTAATGAATCAGATTTGCAGGTTCAGTGAATAAGGTTTGCTTTCAATTTAAGATCCCTAAATCATTTGCTTTCAATCAGTTTTGTATCAAATCAGATTTTCCATCTCCCTGACTCTTACTTCCTAATTTACCCTAATTATTCATTCTTGTTTTGCAGGTGGGTTTTCCGATGGTGGATGGTGGTGGTGTTAACAGTAAATGTGCTTGTTTTGATGGTGGGTTGAGTATATGTTGTTGGTTTGGTGAATGAGGTGATGGTTTGTAGTTATTTTTGGTGAAACATGTTAACATTAACGAAGGAGTGGGTTGGGTGAAGTGAGGGGTAGCGGTGGTGCTACATTTTCCGGTGAGAAGTGGTGGTGGTGCTCCATTTTCTGGTGGTGGCGTAGATTACCGGTGGTGGTGGTGGTTAGTTCTTATTCCACAAAATAGAAAAATAACTAAAATAATTTTTAGTAATTAAAAATAATCAGAGCAAATAATTAAAATAATTTTAATAATTAAAAATGTTCAAAATAAATGAAAAAGAAAAGAAAAAGGACATTATAGTCTTTTTTATGTATCAAAAGGGATGAAACGTGTAAATTTAAACTAACGAGGGATGTACCGTGCAACTTTTAACAATACGAGAGACGGTCCGAGTTAATTTTTGAAAATAGGGACTAAACGTGCATTTTGGCACCTGCATGAGGGACGATTCGTGTAATTTACTCTTCGTTATATCTACGGAATGGTCTCGAAGAGTACTAGAACTTCCTTTCATTTATGGAAGACTCAAAGGGCTATTTGCCCAACGCCACATCGTGTCATTCCAAGCACCAAGTATTAAGTCTTGGTGAATGCCATGTGTCATTATCTAAAATAGCAGCTTACTTTTAAAATGGTCATATCTTCCTCATATGCACTCTGTTTTTATGTTCTTTATATCCACGGAATCGTCTCAAGGAGTACTATAACTTCCTTTCATTTGTTTACTGCTAATGACATTTCATTTTTAATTTGATTTCTTGCTAATGAGGTAACGATTTTTCGAGCGTTACAAGAAAGATCTACAAAAGAGTATAGGATCATAGTTGAAGTTGTATTGTAGATGCTAAAGAAGTTAGTTTTAGATATCTTTGATTCATAATGGTCTGATGATAATAAAAGTTGAACCGCTTTTTAGTCTTTGATGCATTTCCTCAAACACCTCACATGCAAATCGAACGATGGTCTGTAGAGAAGAGTAAAAAAATTGAATGATTGATGTCATGAATTTGTATAGAAATTGAAATGTATATCCACAACTTTTGTGAATTTATATGTTTAATTATCGATATGGTGTTCTTTTGAGTATATGAAACTTTTAACCTTAAAATGATTATTAGTTCTTAAAATGTCATTCTTAACTTTTTTTTTTTAAATCATGTAAGTATGTACACCGTTATGTTCGAATTTTGTAATTTATGTGAGAAAAAAAGTTGCTTGCATTTAACTTTTAGTCCCTATTTTGTTGTTGAATTTAAACGGATTCGATTCATAAGGATCATAAGAATTTTTTTAATCATAATAGATTAATGATTAATAGCAATTTTGAATCATAAGAAATTTTTTAATCATAATATATTAAGGCCCATGACAATTTGAATGATAACAATCTAATTTGAATTATAACAATCTAAGTCATAAAAATTAAGGATATTAAACATTTTAAATTATTATTTTATGAATAATATTATTTTGGATCATAATAGTCTGAATCATATCATTTCAGCATTTCTAACTAAATTATAATTTTTACAAAATTGATTTATAAATAGTTTTGAATCATATCATTTTTAACCAAATCTTGAAATTTTGTAAAATAAAGTGTGAAATCTAAATAAGTTTTATATTATAATATTTTGGATCATATCGTCTAGGATCATGTTTGATTTTTGTATAGATTTTAATTTATAATAGGTTTTGGATCAATAATATTATGGATCATGTTGTTTATGATCATATCATTTCCATGTCAAAATCAATGAAGCTTTCCTTTGTCTACGATTATGTGTTTTTAAACTAAGTCAGTACATTTTCAACATTTTCATGTACAATCAAGAAAAAACATCATAAATGGTCCCTATGGTTACCCAAAATCTGAAGTTTAGTCCCCGTGGTTTAAAAACCTCATAAATGGTCCCTGCGCTTTCAAAACTTTTGATGTTTGGTCCTTTTTATTAACTCCGTTAGCTTTCTACCGTTAAACGAAGGATATTTCCGTCATTTAACTATCCAAGGACCTTTTATGAAGTTTTCTTTTATTTATTTCACCTTTGACAAAGCTACACGTAATCACCTTCATTTCCTGGAAACTTGTCCCCTTTCCTTTTCCCTATTATACATATAAACCAATACCCACTTCGCATTTTCCTCCAGATCTCACTTCTTTTCGTTGAATTCATCATCTTTCCCACTTGGGTATCAAGAAATCAGCTATCTTAAACCATGGAAAACAACAATCAATCGTCTTTTTTGGCAGTACAGTGATCAACTTCGTGTTCAAAGCAACAATCTTTTCAGCCTCTCCCTTAACGACTCCATCTGGAGCCACCTCATACGCCTCCAAACGCCCCGAAAAAGAACGCCGAAACTTCGACATCCATGTCGGCGGTCACTTCACCAACTCAAACACCATTAACACCAACCACTCCAGTTCATCCAACTCCGATTTTAATGGTTTTAACTTTGACTTTAAAGTCGGGTCGACTAATCAAAACTAGACCGGTGATTTTGGGATCAACGGTGGGTTTAACAAAGGAGTTAACTCAAAGCCCGGTTTTAATTTTATTACCATTGATCTTAATTTCGAGAAAAATGGGTTCAAGAAAGATGGGAAGTTTGGTAAAAATAGCGACGATGATCATCTTTCATTTGGGGTTAAACGTGGGAAGAACAAGAAGAAAAAGAAGAAAGAACCTAAAAGTCATTTGGGGTTAACCACACTTTGATTCTTCTTCAAGCTCTTTGGTTGAATCCACTTTGTTACTTTTAGGTTTAAGTAATCGGAGTAGGATGAAAGGCAGTCGGATTTGGCTATGGAGATGAAGGCAGCGAGCATGAGGGCTAGGAAAAAGAAGAAAGAACCTGAAAGTCATTGATCCAAGATCTGGATGGAAATTCTTAAACATCAACCATCTGGAGAAATCACTTCATTTAATTGTCAAGACTCAAGAAGATTGGGGATATTTAACATTGAGGATGAAGGCAGCGAGCATGAGGGCTAGGAAAAAGAAGAAAGAACCTGAAAGTCATTGATCCAAGATCTGGATGGAAATTCTTAAACATCAACCATATGGAGAAATCACTTCATTTAATTGTCAAGACTCAAGAAGATTGGGGATATTGAACATTGAAGATTTTGTAGTAGCTTTTCAACATATTTTTATGGTGTTCCTCTAATGTTGAGACAAGGATTAACATCATGTTATGCGTTTTTAATTTTTCAAGTGTATGTATGAGTTTGGAGTTTTAGTTGTTGATGAAGGGTGGGGGAGGAAGATGATGGGGGTGGGCGGTGCTATTTTTGGTCGTGTTGGAGAGAGAGAGAGAGAGAGAGAGAGAGAGAGAGAGACCCTTGGTTATTAAATTTATTTAAAGAAAATAAATAAATAAAAGAAAACTTCATAAAAGGTCATTGGATAGTTAAATGACGGAAATGCCCTTCGTTTAACGGTAGAAAGCTAACGGAGTTAATAAAAAGGACCAAACATCAAAAGTTTTGAAAGCGCAGGGACCATCTATGACGTTTTTAAACTACGGGGACTAAACTTCAGATTTTGAAAAACCACAGGGACCATTTATGATGTTTTTTCTACAATCAAATTCATATCAAATTGAGAGTGTAAAAAATAATTAAATGGTGGATATTGTGATACGTAAGGTGTCATTTAAAAATTGAGTGTAGTTTAAATTTAACATAAATTAAAAAAGAATACCAAAGTTTGATTTTCAATAGAACACAACAAATCTAATTTCCATAGAACTATTTTACACGTCCGATAATTGTTTTACACATGAAGAAAAGGTTTTACAATAGAGCACAACAAACAACCGTTTTACAAGTATGATAATAGCATTTTAAATATTGAACACACAACAAAGGCAACAATGAGAGGAGGGGGGGGGGGGGAGGGGAGGGAGAGTCTCACATTTGAAGATTTCGTCGGAACAATCTTGGGATGACGTCAACAGGTGACATGGTCGTCAGAGAAAGTAGAGAAAACAAGGACCTGTTAATTTTAGTACATAATATTGTTTTGATATATAACGATAAAAATAAAAAATGTTATATGGTAATCATCAACATTCCTTATTGAATTGGATTTTAATTCCCTCCTCCTGTTTTTGGAATTTCGTTTCCCTAGTTTAATGAAAAGTCAAAATCATTTAGGATTCCAATTCATTTTAAAAACTTGAATCAAATAGAAAAATAAACTTTAACATGGAAATGCGGCGGAACTGGATTCCAAATCTTATTAATTTCAAACCAAAAGACTTTATATTTCTTTTGTCAAACACTTTACTTCAAATAAAACTACACATTCCACCTAATATACCTAAGAACTAATAAAGTCACTAAAGTCCAAAGTTATAGTCATGATGTCAAATTATTTTCATCAATCCTACAAGGATCTAGGTAAGCATTAGTAGAAACCGATTACTTTTTTTTTATCACCTCTTGTTCAACTCCATATAATCTATGTTCAACTCCATATAATCTATGTGTACGTATATATAGTAGATTAAGATACTACTTACATATCTCAAAAATATATCAACATTGATAATATTTACATCAAACCCTACAAGAAACACAATAATCAAAAACCACAATATTTACATCAACTCAAACTAAATCCAACAAGAAACAACAAAGACAACTATAGTGACTTCACACAACTTCAATCATATCAGATTTAAAGCAGTGCTAAACTGCTGTTGAAGCCAATCAGTATCAACATTTCTTCTAACCCTCCCCTTGCTTCTCTTAATCTCAATAAGCTTATCATGCACACACCAAGGAAAACTCAAAAAATGATCACGTGTTTTCATATCCTCATTATATTTACCCCAATAATCCGGATGATATGTCACATGATACCATGCAGATGCTTTCGCATACACATCATCATCTCCAACATCCACATTGCCTCTACCCTTCCAAAACCAATTCCTCGCTTCCTTTCTCAAAGACTTCACAGCCAAACCATTCCTCCCATCAAACGACCTCGACATTTTCATAATACTCCCACTCAACAATTCAGCCTCGGTTTTAATCCCATAATAATCCATCAAATTACCCAATTTGTAATCATACTCAGTTTTAAAATCAAAAGCTTCATCAACATAGTACTCAAACCCGCTGACTTCCAAGTCAACATCGTACGTTTGTCTCGCCACGTCACGCGTGAACGGGTTGACCTGGCTGTTTTGTGGGGCGATGTCTTTGACCTCACGAAAGAGTTTCCCAATCACGTTATATGATTCGTACGTTGTTTTGTTGGATTTTTCCATGAAATCAGGGTACTCTTTGACACGAAGATTTGCAGGGATTTCTGCGGGGACACGGGTTTTTGGAAAATCTACAGCTACTGAGAAAAGCTTTGCGAGCTCTATGCATGGTGGGGCCATTGCCTTTTCGAGTTCTCTGTCTGCAAATACTGTCTTCAACTTTCTGGTAAATTCGTGAAGTGTCAATTTTGTTATAGGTAAATAAAAATATTGAGAATGATTAGTTTGAAGTACATATCGAGAAAATCTACATGAAGGAGCATAGGCTCTGTCGCCTCTTCCCTCCTGAGCCTCAGAGACACGAAGCACAGAGCAGCAGGCGGTGATAGAGATAAGAGATGACACAAATTTTCCTTCCAGTGGGGATTAGGGGTTGAGAGCGAGAGAGATGGAGCGATGTGGGTACCTTTATGATGATGGTGATAGAGTGGATAAAGACGTAGATAAAGGACAAAAGGTAGAGGCGCAAAAATACAAGAGCTGAAGAGGTGTCTCAGTCTCATGGTAGAAGGGGGTTAGGGAGAAGCTCAGAATCCTTTTATAATTCAAACGGCATGGACATGCCCACAAACTGAAAGCAACCTTTAGAATTTGAACTCCAGCAGCCATGCATCATTTTGTAATGCAAACGGCATGGACATGCTCAAAATCTGAAAGCAACATTTTGAACTAGAACTCTAGTAGCCATGAATGATGTGCAGAACTCTAGTATAAGTAGCATACTCAATCCAATCCTTTACCATCAAATCTGTTCATACTGAGATGCTTCACATATATAGATTCTCCATTCCCACAGAGACAAAGACAGAGACAGAGATGGCAAGTCTGCAGCATGAACCACGAGTTACAGGAGGGAGCAATCGTGTTTCAGCTGTTGATCTTTCTGTTCTCAACTCCAAAGACTTTGATGATCATAAAGATATCGACCATGATCAGGTGATCTCTCTCTCTCTCTCTCTCTCTCTCTCTCTCTCTCTCTCTCTCTCTCTCTCTCTCTCTTTCCACCCTCACAAACGTTAATTTCAAGATTGATATCTAACCATATGTTTGAAGTTTCTATTTGTTTAATAACAGTTTGATTAATTTGATAACCATATAATATGCAGAAACCTGGATGGAAAAGTTTTCTCTCCTTTGTTGGACCTGGTTTCCTAGTGTCATTGGCTTATCTCGATCCTGGCAACAGTAAGTTCTGATTTCTCAATATCTCATATTCTCATTGTAACTTATATATCTTAATCATTGTAAACTTATCAATGTTTTTTATGCAGTGGAAACCGATTTACAGGCAGGAGCCAACCATAGATACGAGGTAAACGTTTTCTCCATGAAACACCATAGTTGTAGTTCAAAAAAATCACCATTATTTTCAGCTACTTTGGGTGATTTTGATCGGGCTAATCTTTGCACTTGTTATTCAATCTCTGGCTGCCAATCTTGGTGTAAGCACTGGTAAGACATTCACTGAACTAGACCTATGAATTTATATATATATCCAGAAATAATTATAAATATCTAAACTTTAGTTATTCTGTTATTCAGGGAAACATTTATCAGAGTTGTGTAAGGCTGAATACCCTATCTTTGTCAAGTATTGCCTATGGCTGCTAGCCGAGGTTGCAGTCATTGCAGCAGATATTCCCGAAGGTACTAATTTTAATCATGCATATCCATGAAACTGATGTGAACATACGATTTAACTTTTTTTTAATAATATTTTGATTCATTTTCTTTTGATGTTTGCAGTGATCGGAACAGCTTTTGCACTGAATATCTTATTCAAGATTCCAGTTTGGGTTGGAGTTCTCTCACTGGTCTCAGCACCCTCCTCCTTCTTGGCCTCCAAAAATATGGTGTAAGAACTTCAATCATGATTCGTTTTCTTTTGATGTTTTCATAGTTGGTGTTTCCTAATATGAAAACACATGGAATGTTGGTTTCATATATCCATAGGTGAGGAAGCTTGAAATATTGATAGCTATTCTAGTTTTTCTGATGGCTGGTTGTTTCTTTGGAGAAATGAGCTATGTGAAGCCACCAGCTGGTGATTTGCTATAGGGAATGTTCATTCCTAAACTTAGTGGTCAAGGCGCCACTGGTGATGCCATTGCTCTACTTGGTGCCCTTGTCATGCCGTAAGATCCCACTCCCAAAAAATAAAAAATAAAAACCTATTTCTCATATATTTATATTCCCTAAATCTACTTTGGTTTATTAACATTAAGTTCACTTTTTTTAATAGGCATAACTTGTTTCTCCATTCGGCTCTTGTTCTTACTCGAAAGATACCAACTCGAGTTCTTATTCATGATGATGTTTTGAATTACAGGATGCATGCAGATACTTCTTGATAGAGAGTGGCATTGCGCTCTTTGTAGCATTCTTGATCAACGTCTCAATGATCGCTGTTTCTGGCACTGTTTGCTCAGAAAAAAACCTACCAAGTGAAGAAATGGATCGTTGCAACGATCTCAACCTTAACTCAGCTTCATTTCTTCTAAAAGTATGAGCTTATAAGATGTCAAATTTATAACTTCTATACCAACAACATTCACAAAACTTCTCATAATTAACCCCGGTTTTTACTACACAGAATGTTTTGGGAAAGTCCGGCTCTACTCTTTATGCAATTGCACTGCTAGCTTCTGGTCAGAGTTCAGCAATCACAGGCACTTATGCTGGACAATTCATTATGTCGGTAGGTTAAAAGAGGTCTTTATTGGGTTTGCCTATTATAACTTTCTGCTGTTAATAATCAAGGTTAACACTAAGCATGTACTATTTGTTATTTTAGGGTTTCTTGGACTTAAAAATGAGGAAATGGCTCAGGAACTTGGTAACTAGGTGCATCGCCATAACACCGAGTCTAATAGTGTCAATAATTGGGGGGCCTTCTGGAGAAGGAAGACTAATTATAATAGCATCTGTATGTGACTCCATCTTTAAAGTTTCATTCTATAGGTAAGCATATTCATGATTCATTGAAACTGGACTTTAATGTAAGTATGGATCTTTTGCAGATGATACTGTCATTTGAACTTCCATTTGCACTCATTCCACTACTCAAGTTCAGTAGCTCAAGTACCAAAATGGGACCTCACAAGAACTCAATATTTGTGAGTTTCAATTTCGTAAATCAAGTATACCTGAAATTCATTTATAATATGATTATTTTTCTTCTACAGATCATTCTCTTCTCATGGGCACTAGGACTTGGAATAATTGGCATCAACATCTACTACTTGAGCACTGCATTTGTCGATTGGCTAATCCATAGCACTTGGCCAAAAGTGGCTAATGTGTTTATTGCAATATTAGTTTTTCCGGTCATGGCTGCTTATGTTCTCTCAGTGATCTACCTTATGTTGCGTAAGGATGTTGTGGTTACATATATTGAGCCATCAAAAGGTGACCCTATTGCTCAAGATAGCATGGAAAGTGGAAATGATGCTGATAGAAGACCAGAGTTGACAAATGCTCCTTATAGAGAGGATCTTTCTGACATTCCATTTCCACAATAGTGTATCTGAAACTTTCTGAGTGGATTCAAAGGCGCTCATTGGTATCTCGCCTTCTTAAACATTACTTCTTTATGTGTGTAGATCATCTGTGTTCCAGGATTGGTCATATACACTAAATGTCTAATCCTAAATGTAGGAGATTTGGTTGCTTGAAACCAAAAAGTTTAATTATCTGCGTTTTGTAAACCGAATGCGCTTTGTAAAGTGAATAAGAAAGTGTACGGCATCAGTTGAATCAGTTGAATCCGTTACAGCTTAACTTGTTTTTCTTCTTTGCATTATTAAGTGAATCTTCAAACTAATGCAACTATATCATATAACCAACAAGACAAATAAGTCAGCACTCATGTGTGTTTTGGTCCTTTATTTAAAGCAACTTTAGAAAAGAGCAATTAATATTTTTGTGTGTGTGTGTGCGTGTGGGGGGGGGGGGGGAGGGTTGGGTCTAATATTCATAAAAATTAGTGGGCTACTACTACTTCTAAGCAAAAAAAAAGGGGGGGGGGGGGGGGGGGGGGGGGGGCTGGCCCTTAATAAGCTCCGCGCTTGTATGCCGAACACTTATTGCATGGTTTTAAATCTTTTTATACGATGTATGTGTGAAGACCAAAGGGTTTCTAACCCAACGGTATCAGGTGTTGCCTTTCCTCTTTGAGATTGAAAGTTTAAGTCCCGTCATGAACATAGGTGGAATTAAGTAGTAGATTAGATTTGTCGTTAAAAAAAATGTATGTTTTAAAGATATGCCCACTAAAACAACAAATTAGTTACGCTCTTAATAAATACATAGGCCTATTGAGTTACACACAATCCACAATCTAAAAGCAATAAATAAATAAATACGGGGGATAGTTTATTATGATAGATTTTATGCATAAGAACAATCCTATGTGCTCATACAAACCCTAATGTTTGGATCTAGGTTTCTCTATTGTACATGCAATGAATCCAAGACTTACAAACCCTAGATCTATCAAATAAGAACTGAAATAAGGGTTTAGTAATTACCTTTGATTATTATATATAGCAATAACAATCAATCCTTGCTTTGATTGACTTCAGAAAGCTTAGTGCCTCAAGTGTTGCACCTCTAATGGAGTCACAAACACCACTAAGCAACTTGGATGAAGAGGGAGGAGAGAGGAGGCACCAAAAACGGCTGGAAACCCTAGAGGGACTCTTAGCCACGTTTTTGGGGCATAGGGGTCCTATATATACATGTAGGCTATTAGGGTTTGCAACTAGGAAACCCTAATCTGACTGCTTAAGCCCTAAGCAGTCCAATGGACCATTCCAGAAGGCCCTTGGACGATTTCTTTATGGTCCTCCATATAGAATTCGTCCATTGCCATCCAATGGATCCTAAGCCCAACTTTGTAACTATCTTATAATTACAATATCAGTCTCCTTAATTTAATTAATCTCTTTTAGTCACAAAATTAATTCTTAATTAATTCTTGACTAATATTAATTAAACATTATGATTTCTCTTTTAATATATTAGTCTTATAATATATTAATAAATCATAATTAAACCTTTCTCTCGTTAATTCATCCTACATATTGCTATGGTGAAGGCAACCCAAAAGGACCATGCTCATAATCGGGTCAAGTACATACCAAAATAGTTATGGACTTAGACACTAATCCAACAGTCTCCCACTTGGATAAGTCTAATAACTATTTTGCATAACTTCAGAACCTGATCATTGTTATTCTGTGATAATGATTATTGTACATACTGTCTTTGTGACTTATGCTGTTATGTTATTTAGTGTAAATGTTGTTATATGTGCTTACGTTGAGTTATGTGCTATTTATTATACATCATGCTTTGTGATTATGCTATGATTGTGATTATGCTTTGCTGAGTTAGGACCGGAGGGTCCACCCGAGTTGTGGGACCGGAGGGTCTCCACTGGAACACATTGACTGGAGGGTCATTTCGAGTTAGCCTCGAGTGGCTAATGAGATGTGTGTGGTATTTTGGGGGACTCACTAAGCTTCGTGCTTACCGTGTTATGTGTTATGTGTTTCAGGTTTTCCTCAGGATCACGGGAATGTACCGGCTTGATTGTATACATCAGTGAAAGAGTTATAATTTGAGGATCCTGGATTTTAATCAAACAATTATAGTGATGTGATTTGTGAATTAAATAAATGAGATTCTGTGAAACGTGTTATGAGGATTTTGTAATTCCAAATGAAAATTTTATATGAAAAATTCACGGTGTTACACATATCGTGTCAAATTCGTGGCTGACATGTTTTCCTGACACGAATACACGAATTGCCAGGCCTACCACGCGTGGTTTGTGAATAAAGGTGATGCCACGTGGATATTTTACTATTCCACAACCAACCCACCAAGTTATGGAAATGCTATGCACCGATGATTAGGTAGTGAAAGTTCAAAAAGAAGAAAGAGATAAAGAGAGAAATATGAGGGAACCAATCAAATGCAGTGTCTCCGTCCGTCTCCATGGTCACGCCACAATGCTTTATTTGGATTGCTTTTTCAAAGAAAACTACAATGCTATACTTGGTAGATTTTTAAAGTAAAATGCCTTGATAAGAATAAAATGTAATGCTTTTTTAATGTAAGATGTCTTAATAATAAAGTGCAATGCTTCTATTAGGTTGACATTTTAAAGAGAAGTATGTTGATACAACTGGAAGATTTTTGAAAGTAAAACGCCTAGAGAATAAATAAAAATAATACATACAAAAAGAATTAATAACACACAACAAGGTATAAAGATGTTTAATAGATCATACCTGGATTAAGAACTTAAAGTAATCTGCTATTTCTCAGTACACTTGGAGTAAAACAAGATTTAGTATCTCCACCATAGCTAAAAAGAATTAAGAAATCACAACAAAATATACAGATGTTTAGCATCACTCAGTTGTGTCTTACATTGTCAATGAGAACATAAATGAATACAAATGGGCAATAAGGTAAAATTGGATTTATACCTTCACATTGTTCATCCAATAGTGTACTGAACTTTGCAGTGCAGTTATGAGCCAGCCACTGCAAACCCTTGTCCACCACTTGAAAGTATCACTAAATGCTCTTTTGAAGTTATTGAGAGTCTGAATCGATTTTGATCAATTCAGTCCAAACCAACAAGCAACATAAGAATCCAAACTTGAATGTCCTGTTATAAAATGTAAAATTAGTAAAGATTCAACACCAATCAACTGAAGGCATGGAATAATTATAAAATAACACATCATATAAAACCTTGATATTGACATAAATTGGTAAAGCCTCTTTGATTGGATCCATGGAAGCATCTTTGACTTAATTATTCCTGAATAGATGAAGTATAATTAGAAGTATAATCAAACTAAGGAAATAGAAAGCACTCAATAGTTAAATAAAATTAAAAAAAAAAAGAACCTGTAAGATAAACCAAGTCAAGATACACAACTAATTTTACATGTACTTTGTTTTCAACTTCTTGGAAGGGCAGATGGAGTTCTCTATTCTTAAGTTTTCAGATCAGTTCCTTACGCTGGGTGTACAAGGGGTACACCGGGCGTAAGTCAACCAAATTTTGGGACAGGTCAAAATGTGAGTACGCTGGGCATACATAGGCATACGCCGAGCGTACTCATGTTGCTTCCAAACCCTAAATTCTACGATGTGACCCCTATTTAATCACCTTTTCCCTCCTTTGGACATTCCCTCATCCAGCCTCCACTCCGTCTAAACCCTAAAACGAAACCCTAGCTTGTGTATGAGAGATTTGAAGCTTAGAAAGTGAATCTTGAGTGTTTGGTGCTAGGAAGAAGATCATTCAAGAGGTGGTGGTGCACTCTGGTTTGTAGATCCATAAACTTCATCCTCTTGTGCACATTTTCAAGGTATACAGTTCAAATCTTGGAGCTTGTTTAAATAGATCTTGTTTAGTCTTGCATTTTGGTCCTTTTTGTCCTAAAGCTTGCATGGATCTTTGTGAGTATGGAGTAGTCCAAATATGTTAAGTCATCCTTTCAGACATTCTAAGATGTCTTGAGTCATAAAAATGATAGCTTAGCCATTTCCTTTCTTCCATGCAAGAGTTGTTGGGGGGGGGGGGGGGGGGTTATGAAGTAAAAGTTATGGGTTTTGGATTTTAGCTCCTTGTAGCCATGCAAAGGCTTAAAGTCAGAGACCTTATAGATTAAGACGTTTTTTAGGGGCCAGATCTGTGATTGGAATCGATGTCTTAAGGATTAAGACTTTTTGCATGGAGATCTGTGTTTGTGTTGTTTATATGTGTTGAGACTATGGTTAGGCTCCAGGGTTGCTGATAACATACAAAGGGTGTTGTTGCCCACTAAAACTTCGGGTAGTCTCCAGGGTTGCTGATATTCATAGTTGTTTTATGTGTTGTGCTATATGTGATATTTTTGGGGAAGTCGCTAAACTTTGTCCTTACAGTTTTTGATTAAATGTGTTTCAGGTACTTCTGAGAAACGCGGGAAAGTGAAGGCTTTATTATATACATTCGCTTGGAGATTTTGTTGCTGGGCATTTTGGGATACTCTGATAATTTTATATGGATTTGTATTTTGACCTTATGGTTTTCTTGTGATGGGTTTTACGAAACATGTTTTATTATGAGGTTAAAAATGAAAATTTTGGGTTGAAAAATTGGATGTTACACGAACCTATTCAGATAATATTACAAGTTCCTTAGAACTTGTACGAACTTGATACGATATTGCTTTGTTTGACTATTAACCGAATCTGGTAGTCATTTGTTACCCGCCTCATCGAGTCTCGTCATATAATCACTAAATGACTTTACTCTTTAAACTGTTAGTTCAATAACTCTCGTCACTTCAACCCATAATCCGAGGTTTATATTTTTTAGTTTTTACTGATCGGATTAATAATCTTATTATGTTGTTGGGTCGGTAATAGCACTTTATTATAATCCGACAGTCTAACTTGGGTCTTGACCCTCGTTCTATGATTATGTCAAAATATTGAAAAACAACATAAATAATGCAATGAATGTGTATGCCTTATGTGCTTAACATTCCTCGTTACACGTACTCTCGTACCCCATACATCACTTCTCGATCGACCAACACCCTTGCCAAACATGTACGCGAGAATGATGGAAGACTCAAATTTATAGGGCTATTTGGCCGATGCCACGTGATGGCATTCCAAGCACCAAGTCGTGATGAATGCAACATGCCATTCTCTGAAATAGCAACATATTTTTAAAAAGGTCGTAATTTTCTCATACGAACTCCGTTTTTTATGTTCTTTATAGAGTAAATTACACGAGTCGTCCCTCGTGCAGGTGCCAACCAGTCCCTATTTTCAAAAATTAACTCGAACCGTCCCTCGTTACATTAAAACATATACGCTTCATCCCTCGAGACATAAAAAGACAATTTTACCCTTATTATTTCTTTTTTGATTTATTTTTTATTTATTAATAGTTTATTGATTTGTTTATTATGAAAATAATTATTTATTTTCTTTTATCAAAGATATTAAATAAAGATCCTTAAACCCTAAGCACGCCGTCCTCTTCCACAATTTCTTCTTCTGTCATCTCCACCTCCACCAGTATCATCGCCGGCTTCAACGACTTCAGGACATCTTCGTCTCTTCGGCCACTCCTGCGATGCTATCAAACCATTACCCACCACAACTCAACCCACCCTTCCTCTTCCATTTCCCCTTTTTTCCTTCTGTCCACACCGAAATCAGGTCATCGAACCAGGTACAAGTCCATCACGCAAGATCAGATAAGAGGGACATTGAGATCGGAGAAGCAGGTCGGATCGAACCCAAATCGTCTCCATTGATAGTCCTCCTCTGCGATAACACAATGATGTGAACCCTAGATGATGCGACGATGGCAGCGCACCGGTGACGATGGCGGCTCACAGTTGGCAATGGTGGTTCACCGATCGAACGAAGTGCAGACTTACAACCCCCTTTTTCCATCCCCCTCTGTAATGAATCAGATTTGCAGGTTCAGTGAATAAGGTTTGCTTTCAATTTAAGATCCCTAAATCATTTGCTTTCAATCAGTTTTGTATCAAATCAGATTTTCCATCTCCCTGACTCTTACTTCCTAATTTACCCTAATTATTCATTCTTGTTTTGCAGGTGGGTTTTCCGATGGTGGATGGTGGTGGTGTTAACAGTAAATGTGCTTGTTTTGATGGTGGGTTGAGTATATGTTGTTGGTTTGGTGAATGAGGTGGTGGTTTGTAGTTATTTTTGGTGAAACATGTTAACATTAACGAAGGAGTGGGTTGGGTGAAGTGAGGGGTAGCGGTGGTGCTACATTTTTCGGTGAGAAGTGGTGGTGGTGCTCCATTTTCTGGTGGTGCCGTAGATTACCGGTGGTGGTGGTGGTGAGTTCTTATTCCACAAAATAGAAAAATAACTAAAATAATTTTTAGTAATTAAAAATAATCAGAGCAAATAATTAAAATAATTTTAATAATTAAAAATGTTCAAAATAAATGAAAAAGAAAAGAAAAAGGACATTATAGTCTTTTTTATGTATCAAAAGGGATGAAACGTGTAAATTTAAACTAACGAGGGATGTACCGTGCAACTTTTAACAATACGAGAGACGGTCCGAGTTAATTTTTGAAAATAGGGACTAAACGTGCATTTTGGCACCTGCATGAGGGACGATTCGTGTAATTTACTCTTCGTTATATCTACGGAATGGTCTCGAAGAGTACTAGAACTTCCTTTCATTTATGGAAGACTCAAAGGGCTATTTGCCCAACGCCACATCGTGTCATTCCAAGCACCAAGTATTAAGTCTTGGTGAATGCCATGTGTCATTATCTAAAATAGCAGCTTACTTTTAAAATGGTCATATCTTCCTCATATGCACTCTGTTTTTATGTTCTTTATATCCACGGAATCGTCTCAAGGAGTACTATAACTTCCTTTCATTTGTTTACTGCTAATGACATTTCATTTTTAATTTGATTTCTTGCTAATGAGGTAACGATTTTTCGAGCGTTACAAGAAAGATCTACAAAAGAGTATAGGATCATAGTTGAAGTTGTATTGTAGATGCTAAAGAAGTTAGTTTTAGATATCTTTGATTCATAATGGTCTGATGATAATAAAAGTTGAACCGCTTTTTAGTCTTTGATGCATTTCCTCAAACACCTCACATGCAAATCGAACGATGGTCTGTAGAGAAGAGTAAAAAATTGAATGATTGATGTCATGAATTTGTATAGAAATTGAAATGTATATCCACAACTTTTGTGAATTTATATGTTTAATTATCGATATGGTGTTCTTTTGAGTATATGAAACTTTTAACCTTAAAATGATTATTAGTTCTTAAAATGTCATTCTTAACTTTTTTTTTTTAAATCATGTAAGTATGTACACCGTTATGTTTGAATTTTGTAATTTATGTGAGAAAAAAAGTTGCTTGCATTTAACTTTTAGTCCCTATTTTGTTGTTGAATTTAAATGGATTCGATTCATAAGGATCATAAGAATTTTTTTAATCATAATAGATTAATGATTAATAGCAATTTTGAATCATAAGAAATTTTTTAATCATAATATATTAAGGCCCATGACAATTTGAATGATAACAATCTAATTTGAATTATAACAATCTAGGTCATAAAAATTAAGGATAGTAAACATGTTAAATTATTATTTTATGAATAATATTATTTTGGATCATAATAGTCTGAATCATATCATTTCAGCATTTCTAACCAAATTATAATTTTTACAAAATTGATTTATAAATAGTTTTGAATCATATCATTTTTAACCAAATCTTGAAATTTTGTAAAATAAAGTGTGAAATCTAAATAAGTTTTATGTTATAATATTTTGGATCATATCGGCTAGGATCATGTTTGATTTTTGTATAGATTTTAATTTATAATAGGTTTTGGATCAATAATATTATGGATCATGTTGTTTATGATCATATCATTTCCATGTCAAAATCAATGAAGCTTTCCTTTGTCTACGATTATGTGTTTTTAAACTAAGTCAGTACATTTTCAACATTTTCATGTACAATCAAGAAAAAACATCATAAATGGTCCCTATGGTTACCCAAAATCTGAAGTTTAGTCCCCGTGGTTTAAAAACCTCATAAATGGTCCCTGCGCTTTCAAAACTTTTGATGTTTGGTCCTTTTTATTAACTCCGTTAGCTTTCTACCGTTAAACGAAGGATATTTCCGTCATTTAACTATCCAAGGACCTTTTATGAAGTTTTCTTTTATTTATTTCACCTTTGACAAAGCTACACGTAATCACCTTCATTACCTGGAAACTTGTCCCCTTTCCTTTTACCTATTATACATATAAACCAATACCCACTTCGCATTTTCCTCCAGATCTCACTTCTTTTCGTTGAATTCATCATCTTTCCCACTTGGGTATCAATAAATCAGCTATCTTAAACCATGGAAAACAACAATCAATCGTTTTTTTTGGCAGTACAGTGATCAACTTCGTGTTCAAAGCAACAATCTTTTCAGCCTCTCCCTTAACGACTCCATCTGGAGCCACCTCATACGCCTCCAAACGCCCCGAAAAAGAACGCCGAAACTTCGACATCCATGTCGGCGGTCACTTCACCAACTCAGACACCATTAACACCAACCACTCCAGTTCATCCAACTCCGATTTTAATGGTTTTAACTTTGACTTTAAAGTCGGGTCGACTAATCAAAACTAGACCGGTGATTTTGGGATCAACGGTGGGTTTAACAAAGGAGTTAACTCAAAGCCCGGTTTTAATTTTATTACCATTGATCTTAATTTCGAGAAAAATGGGTTCAAGAAAGATGGGAAGTTTGGTAAAAATAGCGACGATGATCATCTTTCATTTGGGGTTAAACGTGGGAAGAACAAGAAGAAAAAGAAGAAAGAACCTAAAAGTCATTTGGGGTTAACCACACTTTGATTCTTCTTCAAGCTCTTTGGTTGAATCCACTTTGTTACTTTTAGGTTTAAGTAATCGGAGTAGGATGAAAGGCAGTCGGATTTGGCTATGGAGATGAAGGCAGCGAGCATGAGGGCTAGGAAAAAGAAGAAAGAACCTGAAAGTCATTGATCCAAGATCTGGATGGAAATTCTTAAACATCAACCATCTGGAGAAATCACTTCATTTAATTGTCAAGACTCAAGAAGATTGGGGATATTTAACATTGAGGATTTTGTAGTAGCTTTTCAACATATTTTTATGGTGTTCCTCTAATGTTGAGACAAGGATTAACATCATGTTATGCGTTTTTAATTTTTCAAGTGTATGTATGAGTTTGGAGTTTTAGTTGTTGATGAAGGGTGGGGGAGGAAGATGATGGGGGTGGGCGGTGCTATTTTTGGTCCTGTTGGAGAGAGAGAGAGAGAGAGAGAGAGAGAGAGAGAGAGAGAGAGAGAGAGACCCTTGGTTATTAAATTTATTTAAAGAAAATAAATAAATAAAAGAAAACTTCATAAAAGGTCCTTGGATAGTTAAATGACGGAAATACCCTTCGTTTAACGGTAGAAAGCTAACGGAGTTAATAAAAAGGACCAAACATCAAAAGTTTTGAAAGCGCAGGGACCATCTATGACGTTTTTAAACCACGGGGACTAAACTTCAGATTTTGAAAAACCACAGGGACCATTTATGATGTTTTTTCTACAATCAAATTCATATCAAATTGAGAGTGTAAAAAATAATTAAATGGTGGATATTGTGATACGTAAGGTGTCATTTACAAATTGAGTGTAGTTTAAATTTAACATAAATTAAAAAAGAATACCAAAGTTTGATTTTCAATAGAACACAACAAATCTAATTTCCATAGAACTATTTTACACGTCCGATAATTGTTTTACACATGAAGAAAAGGTTTTACAATAGAGCACAACAAACAACCGTTTTACAAGTATGATAATAGCATTTTAAATATTGAACACACAACAAAGGCAACAATGAGGGGGGGGGGGGAGGGGAGGGAGAGTCTCACATTTGAAGATTTCGTCGGAACAATCTTGGGATGACGTCAACAGGTGACATGGTCGTCAGAGAAAGTAGAGAAAACAAGGACCTGTTAATTTTAGTACATAATATTGTTTTGATATATAACGATAAAAATAAAAAATGTTATATGGTAATCATCAACATTCCTTATTGAATTGGATTTTAATTCCCTCCTCCTGTTTTTGGAATTTCGTTTCCCTAGTTTAATGAAAAGTCAAAATCATTTAGGATTCCAGTTCATTTTAAAAACTTGAATCAAATAGAAAAATAAACTTTAACATGGAAATGCGGCGGAACTGGATTCCAAATCTTATTAATTTCAAACCAAAAGACTTTATATTTCTTTTGTCAAACACTTTACTTCAAATAAAGCTACACATTCCACCTAATATACCTAAGAACTAATAAAGTCACTAAAGTCCAAAGTTATAGTCATGATGTCAAATTTCACTTCATACGATTTTCATCAATCCTACAAGGATCTAGGTAAGCATTAGTAGAAACCGATTACTTTTTTTTATCACCTCTTGTTCAACAACTCCATATAATCTATGTTCAACTCCATATAATCTATGTGTGCATGTATAGTAGATTAAGATACTACTTACATATCTCAAAAATATATCAACATTGATAATATTTACATCAAACCCTACAAGAAACACAATAATCAAAAACCACAATATTTACATCAACTCAAACTAAATCCAACAAGAAACAACAAAGACAACTATAGTGACTTCACACAACTTCAATCATATCAGATTTAAAGCAGTGCTAAACTGCTGTTGAAGCCAATCAGTATCAACATTTCTTCTAACCCTCCCCTTCTTCTCTTAATCTCAATAAGCTTATCATGCACACACCAAGGAAAACTCAAAAAATGATCACGTGTTTTCATATCCTCATTATATTTACCCCAATAATCCGGATGATATGTCACATGATACCATGCAGATGCTTTCGCATACACATCATCATCTCCAACATCCACATCGCCTCTACCCTTCCAAAACCAATTCCTCGCTTCCTTTCTCAAAGACTTCACAGCCAAACCAACCGCTTCAGCATCATTCCTCCCATCAAACGACCTCGACATTTTCATAATACTCCCACTCAACAATTCAGCCTCGGTTTTTGTGAGTGTAAACCTACTTGGGTGTGAACCTGCCATGAGTAGCTGTATCACCCTCTTTTGTTGACAAATGAATGCCTCCTTTGTTGACAATAAGAACTCAAATGGCAACTTCGTATGTTCACATAATGAACACAATAAATGGTAGCAGTAGTAATTGTAGGCTTGTTTAAGTATAAATAGAGGCTCTAACCTCAGTTGTAAGACACCACAAAACAGAGAGTGTAGTGTGTAATACTTAGAGTGAGTATTAGAGGGTTGTTTCTTTTTCTTGTAATATTGAGTGTGTAAGCTCTTCTCTTTTGTTCTAGTTCTGAATAAAAGTGTGTTTCAACCCCAACAAGTGGTATCAGAGCTTGGTTAAGCTCCGGGGGAAGCATTCTCTGTTTTTTGGTCGAAATTTTTTTGTCTCAAAAACAATTTCGGAGTACACCGTTGGAAAGGTCTCATTCTGAGGATTCCGAAAATATATTTTTTTGAATTTTTTGACCACCGGAAGGCCTCCAAATCACCGGTCAAAGTTGGTCAAATCTACCGGAAAAACCAGGGTTCGCCGGAGAAGACGACACTGTAGCAGGTGCTGTAGCAACACTGTAGCAGTGACCTCAGCAGTGACGTCAGCAACTGACCAAAGTTCTGGAAATTGCAGTTTAGCCCCTGTTTTTCCGGAAAGTGCAATTTAGCCCCTGTTTTTCAGAAAAATTACAATTTTGGTCCCGTTTTTCAGAAAAATTTCAATTTAGCCCCTGTTTTACTTCTGTAAAAGTTCTGTTTGCCCCCTGAACTTCTGAAAAGTTGATATTGGTCCCCGTACTTCAAAAAAAAAATATTCTTACTCGTGTATGCCCAAGTATATGCCAAGAATGACTACACCAACCTCGTCATCTTCTCAAGCCGGAGTTGAAAGTTTTCAAAGGACCGGGAAAGACGGTAGCGTTACGTTACACTATCCAATGCTCACGAAGATGAACTACGCGGTGTGGGCCATAAAAATGCGAGTGAATTTACAAGCACAAGGAGTATGGGATGTAATTAAAAATGCAGAAACGGACGAACGTAAAGATCGGATGGCTCTTGCGGCTATTTATCAAGCAATTCCAGAGGACGTACTTCTGATGTTAGCTGAGAAGGACACAGCTAAAGAAGCATGGGAAACGCTCAAGATGATGCACATGGGAGCCGATCGGGTCAAGGAGGCTAAAGCTCAAACCTTGAGAAGTGACTTCGAGGTGATCCGGATGAAAGACAGTGAATCGGTAGATGATTTTTCCATGAGATTGAATACTATCGTAACCGGTATTCGATCTCTAGGTGAAAAGATTGAAGAAATTATGGTTGTGAAGAAGTTTTTGCGAGCCGTACCGATACGATTTATACAAATCGTAACACCGATCGAGCAATTCGGAGATTTGAAGAATATGACGGTGGAAGAAGTTGTGGGTCGTCTTAAGACCCATGAAGAGAGACTTCGAAGCTATGGAGAAAAAGAAGAAGGACCTTCTCTATTGCTTACACATACCGAGTGGGCATCTCGTTCGAAGCAAACTGGCGAGAGAAACTTGTCAAACACTTCAAGAGGACGAGGAGGACATGGTAACCGAGGCCGGGGACGTGGCCAAGGAGGTGGACGCGAGTACAATACAAATCGGAATGACCATAATCCTTCTCGAAAGGATAAAAGTAAAGTCAAATGCTTTACTTGTGAACAATTTGGTCATTATGCTTCGGAGTGTCCAAACAAGAATCGAGGTGAGGAGGCAAACCTCACTCAAGCCGATGAAGAAGAGCCTATTTTAATGATGGCAACCTCACAAGAATATGCACACAAAAAAGTGTCTCTAAGAGAGAAGATTTGTGTTAATCTTCTTGCATCGGGAGAAAGTCGAGTTGAGTCTGAGGTATGGTATCTCGACAACGGTGCTAGCAATCACATGACTGGAGATCGCTCAAAGTTTCGCGAACTAGATGAGCACGTTACAGGCCATGTGAAATTTGGGGATGGTTCGACCGTCGCTATTTTGGGAAAAGGGTCGATTTTATTCGATAGCAAAAATGGCGACCAAAGACTCCTTAATGAGGTATATTTCATTCCAAGTCTAAAAAACAATATTATTAGTCTTGGACAAATGACGGAGGAAGGGAGTCGGGTCATAATGGATGGGTCGGATCTGACATTGTTTGACAGAAACAAAACTCTACTTTTGAGAGTTAAACGATCCCCAAACCGGTTATATAAAACTCCTATAAGGACCGGAAGACCGACTTGTCTTTTAGCAACAAAAGACGAACCAGCTTGGATATGGCATTCTAGACTCGATCATGTTAACTTTCTCGCCTTAAAGAAGTTGTCCGAAAAGAATATGGCAATCGGAGTCCCAAAGATTGAGCACCCAAACCAAGTATGTGAAGGGTGCATTCTTTCCAAACAAACCCGAATTCCTTTCCCGGATCATGCAGTTTTTCGGGCTCAAAAACCTCTACAACTTGTTCATGCGGACTTATGTGGTCCGATCACACCTACGTCTGTTGGAGGGAGTAAATATTTTCTCCTTTTAGTAGACGATTTTAGCCGGTGGATGTGGGTTTACATGCTATCGGAGAAGTCTCAAGCCTTGAGCGCTTTCAAACGGTTCAAGTTGATGGTTGAAAAGAATTCGGGTTATAAAATAAAGACACTTCAAACGGACCGAGGGGGAGAGTTCACTTCAAAAGAATTCTCATTATTTTGTGAAGAAAATGGTATTCAAAGGCATCTTACGACACCATATTCGCCTCAACAGAACGGAGTTGTAGAAAGGCGAAATCGGACCGTTATGGACATGGCAAGAAGTCTGCTCAAAGGTAGAAATGTTCCGGGAGAGTTTTGGGGAGAAGCGGTTAGACATGCAGTTTATCTTCTCAACCGCCTGCCAACAAAAGTACTTCCCGACAAGACGCCTTATGAAACATGGTTTGGCAAAAAGCCCAACCTTGAACATCTAAAAGTTTTTGGTTGTGTTGCTTTTGCTAAACTTGTAGGTGGTCACCTGAAGAAGCTTGATGATCGAAGTAAGAAGATGGTGTATTTAGGTGTGGAAGATGGAACTAAAGGCAACCGTTTGTTTGATCCGCAAGACCGAAAGTTGCGAGTTAGTCGCGATGTTGTTTTTGACGAAAAAGAAGAATGGAATTGGTACAAAAACAAAGAAGAAGAGATGGCGACTCCTAAGACCTTTAACATAATTGAACCACAACCCCAAATACACCTCGAAACACCTCAAAATGACCCCGAAATCAATCTGGAACAACCAAACAGTCCAGGAATCGATGCTATCCAAGTTGAACAACCATATGCTGAATTTGACGAGCCTGAATCAGCCCCACAAACTCCTGTCTCAGCCCCGTTTTCTTCAACATCACCCCATATGGAAAGCCCTTCTAGTGAGATTGGGCCAAGGGGATTACTTTCTTACTACCTTGGAATCGAAGTTTCGCAAAAGAAGTGGGGAATATCTTTGCGACAAACGGCTTATGCAAAGAAGATTTTAGAGCAATTTGGGTTGCTGGATTGCAATCCGACAACGTCACCAATGGAACCTAAGTTGAAGGTTAAGAAGGATGAAGATGGTGAAAAAGTTGATCCAACTGAATATAGGCGAGTGGTAGGTTGTTTAAGGTACTTGACTCACACTCGACCAGACCTGTCATTTTCGGTTGGAATTGCAAGTCGTTTCATGGAGGAACCAACCACTTTGCATTTCCAAGTTGTGAAACACATCTTGCGATACGTAAAAGGAACTGTTGATTATGGAATCAACTATGGAAGAGGTCGTGAACTTGAAGATTTGGTTGGTTTTACTGATAGTGATCTTGGAGGTGACCCTGTTGATAGCAAGAGCACAAGTGGAATGATTTTCTATCTAGGAAGGAATGCGATAACTTGGCAATCCCAAAAGCAAAAGACTGTTGATTTGTCCACGTGTGAAGCCGAGTTCATGGCAGCTACAACAGCAGCATGTCAAGCCATTTGGCTTGCTAATCTCGTGAAGGAGCTCACGGGACATCATATTATGCCTATCACCTTATATGTCGATAACAAGTCAGCAATCGCATTGATGAAAAATCCTGTGTTTCATGGTCGAAGCAAACACATTGACATTCGTTATCACTTCATACGAGAATGTGTTGAACGTGGGCAAATTATAGTGGAATATGTCAACTCGAAGGATCAACGGGCGGACATCTTTACAAAGGCTTTAGCATACGTGAAACATGGTGAAATGCGAAACATGATCGGAGTGACGAATCTCGAGCCAAGTTAGGTTTAAGGGGGAGAATGTGAGTGTAAACCTACTTGGGTGTGAACCTGCCATGAGTAGCTGTATCACCCTCTTTTGTTGACAAATGAATGCCTCCTTTGTTGACAATAAGAACTCAAATGGCAACTTCGTATGTTCACATAATGAACACAATAAATGGTAGCAGTAGTAATTGTAGGCTTGTTTAAGTATAAATAGAGGCTCTAACCTCAGTTGTAAGACACCACAAAACAGAGAGTGTAGTGTGTAATACTTAGAGTGAGTATTAGAGGGTTGTTTCTTTTTCTTGTAATATTGAGTGTGTAAGCTCTTCTCTTTTGTTCTAGTTCTGAATAAAAGTGTGTTTCAACCCCAACAGTTTTAATCCCATAATAATCCATCAAATTACCCAATTTGTAATCATACTCAGTTTTAAAATCAAAAGCTTCATCAACATAGTACTCAAACCCGCTGACTTCCAAGTCAACATCGTACGTTTGTCTCGCCACGTCACGCGTGAACGGGTTGACCTGGCTGTTTTGTGGGGCGATGTCTTTGACCTCACGAAAGAGTTTCCCAATCACGTTATATGATTCGTACGTTGTTTTGTTGGATTTTTCCATGAAATCAGGGTACTCTTTGACACGAAGATTTGCAGGGATTTCTGCGGGGACACGGGTTTTTGGAAAATCTACAGCTACTGAGAAAAGCTTTGCGAGCTCTATGCATGGTGGGGCCATTGCCTTTTCGAGTTCTCTGTCTGCAAATACTGTCTTCAACTTTCTGGTAAATTCGTGAAGTGTCAATTTTGTTATAGGTAAATAAAAATATTGAGAATGATTAGTTTGAAGTACATATCGAGAAAATCTACATGAAGGAGCATAGGCTCTGTCGCCTCTTCCCTCCTGAGCCTCAGAGACACGAAGCACAGAGCAGCAGGCGGTGATAGAGATAAGAGATGACACAAATTTTCCTTCCAGTGGGGATTAGGGGTTGAGAGCGAGAGAGATGGAGCGATGTGGGTACCTTTATGATGATGGTGATAGAGTGGATAAAGACGTAGATAAAGGACAAAAGGTAGAGGCGCAAAAATACAAGAGCTGAAGAGGTGTCTCAGTCTCATGGTAGAAGGGGGTTAGGGAGAAGCTCAGAATCCTTTTATAATTCAAACGGCATGGACATGCCCACAAACTGAAAGCAACCTTTAGAATTTGAACTCCAGCAGCCATGCATCATTTTGTAATGCAAACAGCATGGACATGCTCAAAATCTGAAAGCAACATTTTGAACTAGAACTCTAGTAGCCATAAGTTATGTGCAGAACTCTAGTATAAGTAGCATACTCAATCCAATCCTTTACCATCAAATCTGTTCATACTGAGATTCTTCACATATATAGATTCTCCATTCCCACAGAGACAAAGACAGAGACAGAGATGGCAAGTCTGCAGCATGAACCACGAGTTACAGGAGGGAGCAATCGTGTTTCAGCTGTTGATCTTTCTGTTCTCAACTCCAAAGACTTTGATGATCATAAAGATATCGACCATGATCAGGTGATCTCTCTCTCTCTCTCTCTCTCTCTCTCTCTCTCTCTCTCTCTCTCTCTCTCTCTCTCTTTCCACCCTCACAAACGTTAATTTCAAGATTGATATCTAACCATATGTTTGAAGTTTCTATTTGTTTAATAACAGTTTGATTAATTTGATAACCATATAATATGCAGAAACCTGGATGGAAAAGTTTTCTCTCCTTTGTTGGACCTGGTTTCCTAGTGTCATTGGCTTATCTCGATCCTGGCAACAGTAAGTTTTGATTTCTCAATATCTCATATTCTCATTGTAACTTATATATCTTAATCATTGTAAACTTATCAATGTTTTTTATGCAGTGGAAACCGATTTACAGGCAGGAGCCAACCATAGATACGAGGTAAACGTTTTCTCCATGAAACACCATAGTTGTAGTTCAAAAAAATCACCATTATTTTCAGCTACTTTGGGTGATTTTGATCGGGATAATCTTTGCACTTGTTATTCAATCTCTGGCTGCCAATCTTGGTGTAAGCACTGGTAAGACATTCACTGAACTAGACCTATGAATTTATCTATATATCCAGAAATAATTATAAATATCTAAACTTTAGTTATTCTGTTATTCAGGGAAACATTTATCAGAGTTGTGTAAGGCTGAATACCCTATCTTTGTCAAGTATTGCCTATGGCTGCTAGCCGAGGTTGCAGTCATTGCAGCAGATATTCCCGAAGGTACTAATTTTAATCATGCATATCCATGAAACTGATGTGAACATACGATTTAACTTTTTTTTAATAATATTTTGATTCATTTTCTTTTGATGTTTGCAGTGATCGGAACAGCTTTTGCACTGAATATCTTATTCAAGATTCCAGTTTGGGTTGGAGTTCTCTCACTGGTCTCAGCACCCTCCTCCTTCTTGGCCTCCAAAAATATGGTGTAAGAACTTCAATCATGATTCGTTTTCTTTTGATGTTTTCATAGTTGGTGTTTCCTAATATGAAAACACATGGAATGTTGGTTTCATATATCCATAGGTGAGGAAGCTTGAAATATTGATAGCTATTCTAGTTTTTCTGATGGCTGGTTGTTTCTTTGGAGAAATGAGCTATGTGAAGCCACCAGCTGGTGATTTGCTATAGGGAATGTTCATTCCTAAACTTAGTGGTCAAGGCGCCACTGGTGATGCCATTGCTCTACTTGGTGCCCTTGTCATGCCGTAAGATCCCACTCCCAAAAAATAAAAAATAAAAACCTATTTCTCATATATTTATATTCCCTAAATCTACTTTGGTTTATTAACATTAAGTTCACTTTTTTTAATAGGCATAACTTGTTTCTCCATTCGGCTCTTGTTCTTACTCGAAAGATACCAACTCGAGTTCTTATTCATGATGATGTTTTGAATTACAGGATGCATGCAGATACTTCTTGATAGAGAGTGGCATTGCGCTCTTTGTAGCATTCTTGATCAACGTCTCAATGATCGCTGTTTCTGGCACTGTTTGCTCAGAAAAAAACCTACCAAGTGAAGAAATGGATCGTTGCAACGATCTCAACCTTAACTCAGCTTCATTTCTTCTAAAAGTATGAGCTTATAAGATGTCAAATTTATAACTTCTATACCAACAACATTCACAAAACTTCTCATAATTAACCCCGGTTTTTACTACACAGAATGTTTTGGGAAAGTCCGGCTCTACTCTTTATGCAATTGCACTGCTAGCTTCTGGTCAGAGTTCAACAATCACAGGCACTTATGCTGGACAATTCATTATGTCGGTAGGTTAAAAGAGGTCTTTATTGGGTTTGCCTATTATAACTTTCTGCTGTTAATAATCAAGGTTAACACTAAGCATGTACTATTTGTTATTTTAGGGTTTCTTGGACTTAAAAATGAGGTAATGGCTCAGGAACTTGGTAACTAGGTGCATCGCCATAACACCGAGTCTAATAGTGTCAATAATTGGGGGGCCTTCTGGAGAAGGAAGACTAATTATAATAGCATCTGTATGTGACTCCATCTTTAAAGTTTCATTCTATAGGTAAGCATATTCATGATTCATTGAAACTGGACTTTAATGTAAGTATGGATCTTTTGCAGATGATACTGTCATTTGAACTTCCATTTGCACTCATTCCACTACTCAAGTTCAGTAGCTCAAGTACCAAAATGGGACCTCACAAGAACTCAATATTTGTGAGTTTCAATTTCGTAAATCAAGTATACCTGAAATTCATTTATAATATGATTATTTTTCTTCTACAGATCATTCTCTTCTCATGGGCACTAGGACTTGGAATAATTGGCATCAACATCTACTACTTGAGCACTGCATTTGTCGATTGGCTAATCCATAGCACTTGGCCAAAAGTGGCTAATGTGTTTATTGCAATATTAGTTTTTCCGGTCATGGCTGCTTATGTTCTCTCAGTGATCTACCTTATGTTGCGTAAGGATGTTGTGGTTACATATATTGAGCCATCAAAAGGTGACCCTATTGCTCAAGATAGCATGGAAAGTGGAAATGATGCTGATAGAAGACCAGAGTTGACAAATGCTCCTTATAGAGAGGATCTTTCTGACATTCCATTTCCACAATAGTGTATCTGAAACTTTCTGAGTGGATTCAAAGGCGCTCATTGGTATCTAGCCTTCTTAAACATTACTTCTTTATGTGTGTAGATCATCTGTGTTCCAGGATTGGTCATATACACTAAATGTCTAATCCTAAATGTAGGAGATTTGGTTGCTTGAAACCAAAAAGTTTAATTATCTGCGTTTTGTAAACCGAATGCGCTTTGTAAAGTGAATAAGAAAGTGTACGGCATCAGTTGAATCAGTTGAATCCGTTATAGCTTAACTTGTTTTTCTTCTTTGCATTATTAAGTGAATCTTCAAACTAATGCAACTATATCATATAACCAACAAGACAAATAAGTCAGCACTCATGTGTGTTTTGGTCCTTTATTTAAAGCAACTTTAGAAAAGAGCAATTAATATTTGTGTGTGTGTGTGTGTGTGGGGGGGGGGGGGGGGAGGGTTGGGTCTAATATTCATAAAAATTAGTGGGCTACTACTACTTCTAAGCAAAAAAAAAGGGAGGGGGGGGGGGGGGGGGGCTGGCCCTTAATAAGCTCCGCGCTTGTATGCCGAACACTTATTGCATGGTTTTAAATCTTTTTATACGATGTATGTGTGAAGACGAAAGGGTTTCTAACCCAACGGTATCAGGTGTTGCCTTTCCTCATTGAGATTGAAAGTTTAAGTCCCGTCATGAACATAGGTGGAATTAAGTAGTAGATTAGATTTGTCGTTAAAAAAAATGTATGTTTTAAAGATATGCCCACTAAAACAACAAATTAGTTACGCTCTTAATAAATACATAGGCCTATTGTGTTACACACAATCCACAATCTAAAAGCAATAAATAAATAAATACGGGGGATAGTTTATTATGATAGATTTTATGCATAAGAACAATCCTATGTGCTCATACAAACCCTAATGTTTGGATCTAGGTTTCTCTATTGTACATGCAATGAATCCAAGACTTACAAACCCTAGATCTATCAAATAAGAACTGAAATAAGGGTTTAGTAATTACCTTTGATTATTATATATAGCAATAACAATCAATCCTTGCTTTGATTGGCTTCAGAAAGCTTAGTGCCTCAAGTGTTGCACCTCTAATGGAGTCACAAACACCACTAAGCAACTTGGATGAAGAGGGAGGAGAGAGGAGGCACCAAAAACGGATGGAAACCCTAGAGGGACTCTTAGCCACGTTTTTGGGGCATAGGGGTCCTATATATACATGTAGGCTATTAGGGTTTGCAACTAGGAAACCCTAATCTGACTGCTTAAGCCCTAAGCAGTCCAATGGAACATTCCAGAAGGCCCTTGGACGATTTCTTTATGGTCCTCCATATAGAATTCCTCCATTTCCATCTAATGGATCCTAAGCCCAACTTTGTAACTATCTTATAATTACAATATCAGTCCCCTTAATTTAATTAATCTCTTTTAGTCACAAAATTAATTCTTAATTAATTCTTGACTAATATTAATTAAACATTATGATTTCTCCTTTAATATATTAGTCTTATAATATATTAATAAATCATAATTAAACCTTTCTCTCCTTAATTCATCCTACATATTGCTATTGTGAAGGCAACCCAAAAGGACCATGCTCATAATCGGGTCAAGTACATACCAAAATAGTTATGGACTTAGACACTAATCCAACAGTCTCCCACTTGGATAAGTCTAATAACTATTTTGCATAACTTCAGAACCTGATCAGCAATCGTAGATTTCAAAAGCCGTTGTCAACTCTGATCTTATCAGATACGCGTGTCCTTTAGATAAGGGATTATATATTCCTCCATTCTACAAGATATCGTATAGACATGAGACATGGATTGAAATCATTCTCTCAGTCTATGTGTCGTTTCCCGATTTCCGATTTATGACGACTGACTAATTGAACAAATCAAATTAGTCCTGGCCCGGCCGAGCACTTTCCTTTGTCATCACTAAATCATCGAGGGGCCCACATATATCGCTTTTATCCCACTTTGGGTAAAAGGAATGGATAAACTTCGACTCAAATGCTTGCTTGCACCTACTAATCGAATCACACACAACAATAAGTTTTATAACACCAAGTTACTGGTGCGTTTACTTATCATCAATGTGCAACTGATCAGCAAGTAACAACTCACACGTCTTGGTTTCAAGAATATACAATATTATCGTCTCACAATCACTCGTGATAAAAACCATGAAGTGATTCAAGTGAGCATGGGTTTAATCCAATACTTTAATCTTATCAAAGCACTCATGAACTATGCAGCAAACTTGTGCTATGTCTAAACACTTTAGACAATCTACAGACAGATTCATGACAGTCTTCCTTCATACCTACTTCCAACGTATGACCGACTGTGGAGGTTCGAATAACCTAGTTATTCTGGAAGTCAAAACATGCAAAGTGAAACGCAATAATAATATTAATCCTATATGGTCCCAAAACTTTTTGAGCGTAAATAAAAAACACTTTTATTTAAACACCATATTGATTACTCATTATTCATTGCTTACTGTTTCAGAAAATCAACTTATTACTCGAATTATAACCACAATTGTCTCATGCTCCAAGCATGCACACTTTGGTTTCCTATGGTCCAAATTTTGTGAAATAGATCAATTGAAAAAACTTTTCCAATGAAACTCATTTCACAATCCCTAATCCTTATCATTAGTGTAAGAATACAAGGTTCTTGCCACTATTAGAATATGTTAGATTCTAACATTTTATGCAACGACCCTTTCGTAAAGTCATATAGCACTAAAGTCACCAGGACTTGGCTAATGAAATTACTAAGTTCTCTATCATAAATTGTTACAGAACAATTTTATAGATGTGATGTCTCTCACTCAAAGTACATTCCTTTGAACATCCTTTTGCATAAAAGTTTCTAATCTACATAGATTCTTAATTTCCAACTCTCATTTATGGAAACATTTCCATATTTGCCATATGACAACTCATTCTTAATAGAATCTTATCTATTCAAAATAATGTCAATATAGTCCATCCAGTACTATACTTCCAACTACTCACAAGCGACAAATCCTCAGCGAACCTCAGATCGTCCTTTGATAGTTGTTTAATTATTTTAGTCAAAACCATTTCTAGTCCTTTTCCCTTCTTAATGCCCTAGGCATTTGGAAAATATTAGAATGGTCAAATATTATAGCATATGCAATCGATCCTATACCCGAAGCCTATTGGACACGATGCATAATGTCTCACATAAAGACGTGATACTTTATTAGCCTTCTGCCATAATATTTTATGTGCCCTGTTCCCACAATTCGAACTACGAAGAGGGATGCCGTAATCATAATCGAATTTTGAGAATGCATTATGTATCCTTGACTAAATTTATTAATGTTTCTCGATCTAAGCTTTAGAATTTTGAAACGAAGTATAATATTCTCTCCCTTAATTATAGCAAAACAACTTTTCAACCCTTGCAACTTTGCAAAGTGAATCTTTGTTTTCTATAATTAATATTGCTAACTTGCAATACTTACCATAATAATCATGCTCCCACTAAAATGATGATTATTTCTTACCAGCATAACACTTATGCTCCCACTAGCTTTGACATGTATTCAGAAAACAATTGAACTTCTAGAAAACAATGCTTATTGAATTCCTTAAGTTCATATTTCTAATACCTAATGCTTTGATAAGCCTTTATCTAAGCTTTTTAAGCTCATACACCTTTGCCTTAGATAGCTCACATGTGTGTCTAAACAATTCAGAATTTAGTTACTAAGTCCCAAATGTTCAGATCAATTGCCAAATCTCACAATTCGAACTATGAAAAGGGATGCCGTAATCATAATCGAATTTGAGAATACAATTTTCACAATTGCTATCTTCTTAAAATCTCTCTTAGTGAAAGCATTTCCTCACAATCATTTTCATGAAGGAGGAAAACCTTATGACACTTAGATTTTATGATGTATGTGTTCCTATCCATGTGAATTTGTCAAAACCAAAGTTTGCGACAAATCCAAACTCATATGGACCGAACGTGCTCAATCTCGATTTCTTGCCTCATGGTAACATGAATGCCCACCATGTCTTCCAAGCAACTCACCCTTTCGTATCAATGTACTTTCCATCGATCAAGGTGCTTTGTCTTTATGCATTCAAATTAGAAATCATGGAACTCACATGCATAATTAACTCAATTGGAATGGCACAGAAAAAGAGTATGTCATCCACGATAGGCTTTAGACCTCAAGTCGTGTGCTAGTGATGATCAACTAGGTTTAACTCTTGATTTGTTCTTGAAACTTTTCAAGACCATTAAGACTCCCACTGACTCCTTGACATATAAGATTCTCTTGTCAAGAAACATTCCTTGACAAAACAAATATTCAAGAGTTAGTGTAGTTTTTATCAAGACTATCACTTCACATAATTGGTTCTAGTTGGTCTTTGTCTTATCCAAGACATCACGACTTACCAATTTCAAATGTGCAAGAATAAGAAAACTTTTCCAAATTCCACATCTGAATGAGTGTTATAAACCTACTTAAGACTTGTCACTCAAGTCACAATCTTGACTCTAAGACTTGATATTGGAACGAAGTATGATTGACTTCTTGATTTAACCATTTCCATAATTCTCGATTCCTCTTCTTAGACATACAAATGCACTAAGACTCACTTAGAGGATCAATTGAGATATGGTCCTTAATCATTAAGACTTATCATAAAACACAATAAAAGGTACTCTCCCTTCTTCTTGGAATGGAGAAACTTTTATCTTTCTGCCTACTTGATTCTTCTTATCCGTTCTGCTATTGATTGAAACTCTTTCGATCAACTCAGAATTATACTTAATCTTATAAGTATAACCATATTTACTAAACTTTAGTAAATCATGACGAATATCTTTATCACTCTTGTAGTGGACTTGATCAACGCACAACCTAATGTACTCGATCTCCTAGTCCTTCTCTTGACACTTTGTCAAAGAATTAGTCTAATTTCCAAATATGAAGTTTCTCATTCATCACGCAACCAAGTTCCATGACTCCAAGTTTCTGTCCAACTGAAACTTGGGCGATGAGAATCTTCCCTTATTTGGAAAATTCTCGACATTTCCACAAATAACATAATTAAGAATCAAATCCATTAATTAAACATCAATTTTTCATACACACCATTGCAAGGATAAATAAATAAGACAAAATCAAAATTTATTTTATTGCGGAAAAACTTGTCATTACAATGTAATTCAACTGAAAAACTATGTTATTACATATTTCTTATCAATCTATCCTAACTCTAGAGTAGCAGCTCAAAAATCTGATCCTCGAGTCCATGCGATCGAAATCCATTTCTTCATGATCAGATTCAGCACGCTTCTGCCTTAAGCTTCCTCTCTTTTCTTCGATCCTGCAAAAACATCAAAATGTAATCTTATCACATCATGTATTAAGAATCAAAGAATAGGAACTTATAGAGTTAGTTAATAGATTTTACCTGAAGTAGAGCCATTCGTCTTGACTCTCCCATCTCTTAGATCTCTCAGGTAAACAGGGCAGCTTCGTCTCCAATGCCCCTTCTCTTGGCAGTAGAAGCAGATGGACTCTTTTGGAATGGCACAAGGAACTATCTCAGAATTTACCTTTTCTGGATTTCCAATGTCACCATTTTCAATGTCCATTGAAGTTTGGGAGTTTGATTTGCCAGACAAATTTACTTGATCAGCACGCCAAATCATTTCTGATTCAGCAGCTATAAGTAAATAGGTCAAATCAATGAGGGTCACGTCATGGTCCATCATATAGTACTCTCTAACGAACTCACTATATGATTCAGGAAGTGACTGAAGAATCCAGTCAACAGCCAACATTTCTGAGATATCGACACCCATCATCCTTAACCTATCAATGTGTGACTTCATCTCTAAGATGTGTGCACACACAGGTTTCCCATCTTCGTGTTTACTTGCCAAAAGGGCTTGAGTGAGCTTGAACTTTTCAAGCCTTTGAACTTGTGGGTTAGGGAGAATAATTGGAGGAGGTGGAGGAAGTGAAGCATGACTCTCATTTCCTTGATCGTATCGTGGAATGTCATCTTCATTTGGAAAGCTTGTTCCAAGGGACTTGGGAAGACCATTGTAAGATTTAGACATCTACAAAACGGGAGAAAATTCAAGTTAGTTGATAAGAATCCTTGATGTAACACCAAAATGAAACATCAAGGCTAGGATCCAACACAATACTCTACAACCTAGAAGAGGGATGTCGTAATCTAGTTGCAGAATATTTGAAGGTAGGTAAATGACGATTTACCAATTTCCACCATGAAAAACGAAAAAGACTTTTAAGTTTTAAATGAATTGAAACTCCTAGATCTTTTGAGATTCATTGAACTTTTCAATGGCATGTTTAATCTCGATTATGCCCTTCAAGTTTGCGATTGGGATGCCGAGGATCACAAACAAGGTGTGAATAACCATACGAATCACGTGGTGCACCCAATTGCTACTATCACCTAATCAATGTGCCGGTTAGCCACACACGCTCCATTGATCTATGATAAACATCGAGCCACCCTTCGCCACCAATGTCAATCCCAAATTAGTGTGTCGGTTAGCCACACACGCTCCACTAACGTTTGACAAGGGTACGAAGTGTAATTCCATGGATTAGCATACAAATTCACATTTTGCCCTAAAGTAACTAAGATTGGGAATTTGTAAAAGCATTTAGTTACTTTGTACTTCATTATACTTATAATGGAAGGTTTCGTCCTATCCTACCCGTTCGGCTAACGACCCTCCACTAGTCAAGAGTGCGGTGGGTAAGAGTGGATACCCATTCAATCGCCATTTTATAGGCAATTTCCTTAAACACCCCTTATAGATCAGCTTCGTGAATGAGGCCTACTAACGGTAAGACTGACTCTTTACTCATATATATAGTATTAGACTTTTAATGTTACATATATATAGTATAGGGTGTATTTTACACTTTTAAAATACTAGGTGGTTTTATTAACTTTCTCTTTTAATTAAACTTTTAATTAACTTAACAAAACCATGAGGGTATAATTTGAACTTTTCAAAATACTAGAGTTTTAGAATTTAAATATTACAAAATTAAACTATTAATCAAAATTTTAAATTCCAAAACTTGAGGGCAAGTTTTGAAACATTTCAAAACATTAGGGTTTAGAATTTAAATATTTCAACATTAAACTTTTAATCAAAAAAATTTTAAATTCCAAAACTTGAGGGCAAGTTTTTGAAACTTTTCAAAACATTTGGGTTTAACTATTTAAATTTCAAAAACAAAACTTTTAAGTTCAAATTTAAACTATAAAACCTAAAGGGAGTAATTTGAAACTATTCAAACTTACTAGGGATCAAATAACAAATAATATCAAACAATTAATTTAGTGATTATCTATATTTGACCTAATTCAATTTCTTGCAAGATAAGTTACCCAATTAATACAAATAATCAATTTTAATCATATAAGGAATTTATTATCTAATCAATTGGTAATTATCTTGTGTTTTGGCAAGGATAATCTTTCAATAACAATAAAATTCGAATTTTATCAGTTAAAAACATATAAGGTAATTATTCTTCACCAAAACAGCAAGAAATCCCGAGATATCCTGTCTGAGTCCCAAACTCGCTGAGTAGCAATCTGAACTCGTCGAGTAGGGCCAACTCGCCGAGTCCAGATACTGACTCGCCGAGTTGGTTCGGGCAGAGGCAAGAAAATCGTTTTTCAGCAAGAATTCGACAATTGCATCACATACAACAGAAACCAATCAAGGCTCTGATACCACAGATAGATTTTATGCATAAGAACAATCCTATGTGCTCATACAAACCCTAATGCTTGGATCTAGGTTTCTCAATTGTACATGCAATGAATCCAAGACTTACAAACCCTAGATCTATCAAATAAGAACTGAAATAAGGGTTTAGTAATTACCTTTGATTATTATATATAGCAATAACAATCAATCCTTGCTTTGATTGGCTTCAGAAAGCTTAGTGCCTCAAGTGTTGCACCTCTAATGGAGTCACAAACACCACTAAGCAACTTGGATGAAGAGGGAGGAGAGAGGAGGCACCAAAAACGGATGGAAACCCTAGAGGGACTCTTAGCCACGTTTTTGGGGCATAGGGGTCCTATATATACATGTAGGCTATTAGGGTTTGCAACTAGGAAACCCTAATCTGACTGCTTAAGCCCTAAGCAGTCCAATGGACCATTCCAGAAGGCCCTTGGACGATTTCTTTATGGTCCTCCATATAGAATTCCTCCATTTCCATCTAATGGATCCTAAGCCCAACTTTGTAACTATCTTATAATTACAATATCAGTCCCCTTAATTTAATTAATCTCTTTTAGTCACAAAATTAATTCTTAATTAATTCTTGACTAATATTAATTAAACATTATGATTTCTCCTTTAATATATTATTCTTATAATATATTAATAAATCATAATTAAACATTTCTCTCCTTAATTCATCCTACATATTGCTATGGTGAAGGCAACCCAAAAGGAACATGCTCATAATCGGGTCAAGTACATACCAAAATAGTTATGGACTTATACACTAATCCAACATATTATTCTTCAAATACTTAATGGTTTGACACGAGAGAGAGAGAGAGAG